>NC_042616.1:474730335-475938701 GCF_901001135.1 Rhinatrema bivittatum
CCGGCAAATCCTGCATTGCAGAGAAGCCCGGAGGAGGAGTGGCCACATTGTCTGCCAAAGTTGCAGACAAAGGGAATGGTCAGTCAGGGAACCCATCTCCAGGAATTGGCATTGAAACCACCACTCAGAAGAGGAGTGGTGAGGTTGCAGACAGTACAGCCTTGGGAGAATGCAGTGTAACCAGACAAAAGATTTTGACTCCTGTGAAGACAGTTTCGGACATTCAAATGATAAAGCCTAAAACTATAATGCTTGACTCACTTTGGGAGACTATAGAAGGACTGGGAAAGAACATATCAGGGTAATTTGGCTCCTTTTCTGAGAAAGTACAAGATCATGAAGTTCGTATTCAAATATTGGAAAAAACAACTACTAGTTTAACCCATCAGAATATAGATAATAAAAGTGTGTTGGAATCTAGTAAAAATATACAAGATACTATAGTTAAAGACAATTTGAATTTGCACATTAAATTAGAGAACATGGAAAATATTTTGAAAGGTAAAATTTTGTGTTTTGTGAACTTCCCGCAATTACCTCTTATATCCCCCAAGGAGATGTATAAAAGATACCTAAGAGAAATTTTGAAGGTACCAGAAGAGAATATTCCACCAGTTACTAGGGTGTTTTATATACCTTATAAAAATCAGAATAATGATGTAGTTAGAGATGCGAGCAGAGAGGTTAAAGGAGACCAAGCAGAAATAATGTCTAAATTAAATATATCAGAAATGCTTGAAACATCTGATTCAGTGCTGGCAAAACCAGCTACCATGATAGTAATATTTACATTGGAGCCAGACAGAGATTGGATCTTACATTTGTTTTTTAAAAACAGAATGCAGACCTTCTTAAATATGCAAATTAGGATTTTTCTGGATGTTTCAAAGGCCACTCAAAAGAAGAGAAAATTTCTACTTCTTAGACCGCTAGCTCTACAGCTAGGGCTAACATTCCAATTAAGATTTCCCTGTCGGTGTTTGGTATCTTATAAAGGAAATAAGTTTTTGTTTTTTATATCCTCTCAGCTAGCTGAATGTCTAGACAAAAAGAAAGAAGAAATAGAACAGCGCAGTTAGGAAAAGATATCCAGAGTTTGGTATATTTAGGATCTCCATTACAAGGAATTTTCTTCCCTTTAGATTAAAGAGAGCTCAGCTATTGGTAAGTTATGGTGTTATACTTTATTATATTATATCTGTATAATTCAAAATTTCCTTCTCTTTAGGACTTATTTTGAGGATATTGATTTATTAATGTATTTTCTTATTGACTTTTTTTCTTTTGTAAAAGATCAGACCTCAAATTTGTAAATCAAGTAAATATTTTCTTGAGTGTAAAAATGAATAATGAATAAATAAAAAAATATATATAGATAAAAAAAGGTCATATGTATTGACCCAGTAGCATATCTTGAAAACTAAAGTCAATCAACCATTTTAAGCATCATTCAGCAATTCAGAAGCACTTTGGCTATAGACCAGATCGAGCATGTGGGCATTCCTCAGTAGACCCTTCAGACCATACTGGAGCTTACAGTGTACCTTAAAGGTACAGGCGCTCACAAGCCGCTGAAAGGAGGAAGGCAAAGCACAATGATTGGCTGAAATACCCAGAGCAACCTTCTTCCTTTCTTCTTTCCATTGTTTCTTTTCGAAAGATCTGGCCTTGCTTTGAAACAGTGTGACCAGCATTGGATGGATCTAAGCAGATAATGTGAGATCGGTCATGTTCTGTAAAGGATGATTGGTCTGGCAGACAAACCCACAATGAATGCACAAGAGATGGGCACAATTCTTTCTGAGCGTGGGCTTTTCACAGAATGCCCCCCCCCCCCGCCCCAAGCTTTTCATTCTGCAAAAAGCCCAAGGGTTGGGGGGAGGGCATGTTAAATGAATGAAAATTTTCCAGTGATTTCCTCATTTTCTGGGTCTCCAGTCCATGGCTTATAGGGTTGTATCTTTTCTGCTCCTCCCTGTACTTCTAAAGTCTTACAAGGAAACACTTGGTGATCCCCCTTGGCCCACCTACCCCACCTGGCAGATAATTTTCTAAAATCTGTCCCCCCTTTAGAGTGCAGTCAATGAAGACAGTTTTCAAGTTTGTCAGTATAGATGCAAAGTCCATGGATACTTTTACCAAGTGACTTTGTACCAATTTTCAAGAGCAGTCAAACGTTATCTTTAAAAACTGTTCCATGATATTTGCAACACTTTTTCTGCTGTAACGTTTTCCATGACAAATAAAGCATGCAGATTAAAAAATGTAATTTAAAGTGTGTTTATTTATTTATTTTATTTATTTAGTATTTTTATATACCGGTAGTCGTTGGGAACATCCCATCGGTTTACATTTGAACATAATATCCACCACCAATAATATCCACCACCAATTAGTCATCTCTTAATCCCTGCCTACCCTCCTATCAGCCATCTGCCTACCCACTGCGCAAAGCCAGTTAACCTCCACAATGTCTTTAGCTTTTCCAATCCCAACCCTGCAACACCGCCTCCTACCTAAAAGAACATCATCTAGACAAGCCCAACACAGCAACTTAAAATCTCTCACCCCTATTTTGATTGCACCAATCACCCAGCTCTTAGGCCTTACCCTCTTTTCACTCTCACTATTCAATGCACAATCCCTAACTAAAAAATCCCTAATTTTCAATGATTATCTCACCGATGCCAAGCCAGATATTTGCGCTGTAACCGAAACATGGCTTAAGCCCTCAGATACAGCTATAATAAACCAATTACCTACGCTGACCTATGACATCTTCTCCCTCCCTAGACAGAAAAAAAGAGGAGGTGGAATCCTCCTGGCAACCAAAAAAAGCCTCAAATTTGCCCAACACCCATTCAGCTCTAACTCAAAACTGGAAGTTGGCTTCTTTACTTCACAACATCTTCAAATCCTTCATGTCTACGCCCCCCCCCCCCCCCCAGGCCTCCTAGAATCTGATGTCTCCCCCATCCTTGAAATCACCACTATGCTCCTCAACCTGGATTCTCCAGCAATCATCTTAGGAGATTTCAATCTGCACATAGACAATCCTTCACCCTCTAACAGCTGCGAAACCTTCCTCACAGCCCTTTCAGCAATGGGATTCCAACAACTAGTCAAACCCACACACAAAGTGGGTCACACTCTGGACCTGATCTTAGTCAACAAAGGCATTAAGACTACATCCAATTTGAAGAGCAAGAAGGTTCCATGGTCAGACCAAACCCTCATTTATACCTCTTTCTCACTGAAAGAATCCAACACTCCTCACGTCCCCTCACCCTCCTTCCACTACAGGAGGCGATGCACCCCAGAAGACCTCAACAACCAGCTGGATTCACAGCTCCCTCTCTTAGACCTCGCCGACCCAAACACTGCCCTACACTCTTGGAACATCATAACAGAAGATATAGCTAACAAGCTCTGCCCGTCAACTACAAAAAAATCTCACACCAACGCTTCCAATAGACAACCTTGGTTCACCAATGACCTCAGAAAACTAAAACAAAGTTTAAGAAAGAAAGAAGCGATATGGCGTAAAACCCCTTGCGCCAGCACCATCTCTTCATACAAATCCACACTACACCAGTACAAATCCCTCACCTCAAAATCAAAAAAAGATTATTATGCATCTCAGATTCACAACCTGGTCTTTGACGCCAAAGCCCTCTTCGCTTATGTCTCCAGTCTCACTCAAACCATACCCCAAGAAATCCCTAGTAATCTAGAACAATCCAAAGCTGAAGAACTCGCACTGTTTTTTCAAAACAAAATTACCAACCTTCTAACCCAACTGCCTTCCAATACCGCTGCCCTTCCGACATATCAGCACCCTTCCTACAAAAACCTTAGCTTAAACACCTTTGATCCCATCTCCTCTACTGAGATACAAGCCATCCTAAGAAGAATGAAACCTACTTCTCATCCTGCGGACCACATCCCCACCAAACTGCTTCTATCTATCCCAGACACCATCGCCAAATCATTGGCAGACATCATCAACTGCTCTCTAGCCCAAGGTACCTTCCCAGACGATCTCAAATTGGCCTCAATCACACCTCTCCTAAAGAAACTTAACCTTGACCCGAAAGACCCCAACAACTTCCGTCCCATAGCTAACCTCCCTTTCATCGCTAAGATCATGGAAAAACTAGTGAACTCTCAACTTTCAGACTTCATTGAAGACAACAAACTCCTATTCGCTCCACAACATGGTTTCCGAAAAAATCGAGGTACAGAATCCCTCCTTACCTCTTTGACAGACTATATCATAATGGGTCTCGACAAAGGTAATTCATTCCTACTGATCTTGTTAGACCTGTCCGCAGCGTTTGACACGGTCAACCACGCCATCCTCTTAAACCAGCTGTCGTCCATAGGAATCAGCGGCACCGTCCTATCATGGTTCAAAACCTCTCTCAACAACAGAGGTTACAAGGTTAAACTCCAAAACAAGGAATCATCAAGATTTGACTCTACCATAGGAGTCCCACAAGGTTCATCATTATCCCTGACTTTATTCAATATTTACCTTCTTCCACTTTGCCAACTTCTCACCAACCTCAATCTAAAGTATTTTCTCTACGCAGATGATATTCAAATCATCATCCCCATCAAAGACACATACTCTAAAACTCTTGACTACTGGGAAACATGCCATCAAAAAATCAAACACCTACTCAACAGCCTAAACCTCGTTTTAAATTCCTCCAAGACAGAAATCCTACTCATCTCTCCCAAGAACAGCATTTCTAACAATACTCTTCCAACCAACCAACCTACCACACAAGTGAGAGACTTAGGAGTGATAGACAATTGGTTGAACTTCAAGGCGTACATTAACAAAACAACCAAAGACTGCTTCTACAAACTCCAGGTACTAAAAAGGATAAGACCTCTTTTCCACGCTCAAGATTTCAGAACGATCATCCAAGCTGCCATTTTTTCGAAATTAGACTATTGCAATTCACTACTACTAGGTCTCCCTTCATCCTACTCCAAACCGCTTCAGATGGTACAAAATTCAGCAGCCCGTCTGCTGACAGGAGCCAGGAAAAGAGACCACATATCTCCCATCCTGAAAGAGCTTCATTGGTTACCAGTACACTTCCGAATCATGTACAAAGCCATATCTGTCATATACAAAACCATACATCAACTCACCACTTTTGATCTGCAAATCCCTCTCCAAATTTACAACTCGTCAAGACCCACCAGAGATGCTTATAGAGGTTCCCTCCAAGTACCCCCCGCAAAAACTACCAGACATGTTACCCTAAGAGATTGTGCCACCTCCACAGCTGGTCTTCCCCTATGGAACTCCATTCCTACAGACCTCAGACAGGAGCCCTGCCTCCTAACCTTTAGAAAAAGACTCAAGACTTGGATGTTCAAGCAAGCTTTCCCGGACACAATCTAATGACTTCACTGTCTCCTTCTCAAAACAAGCAGCCCTCAACCATGTTTTTGTTTGTATATAGTAGGGATGTGAATCGTTTTAGGACGATTAAAATTATCGTCCGATAATTTTAATATCGTCTTAAACCGTTATGGAACACAATACAATAGAGATTCTAACGATTTATCGTTATAAATCGTTAGAATCGTGAGCCGGCACACTAAAACCCCCTAAAACCCACCCCCGACCCTTTAAATTAAATATCCCACCCTCCCGAACCCCCCCCCCAAATGACTTAAATAACCTGGGGGTCCAGCGGCGGTCCGGAACGGCAGCGGTCCGGAACGGGCTCCTGCACTTGAATCTTGTTGTCTTCAGCCGGCGCCATTTTCCAAAATGGCGCCGAAAAATGGCGGCGGCCATAGACGAACACGATTGGACGGCAGGAGGTCCTTCCGGACCCCCGCTGGACTTTTGGCAAGTCTTGTGGGGGTCAGGAGACCCCCCCCAAGCTGGCCAAAAGTTCCTGGAGGTCCAGCGGGGGTCAGGGAGCGATTTCCCGCCGCGAATCGTTTTCCGTATGGAAAATGGCGCCGGCAGGAGATCGACTGCAGGAGGTCGTTCAGCGAGGCGCCGGAACCCTCGCTGAACGACCTCCTGCAGTCGATCTCCTGCCGGCGCCATTTTCCGTATGAAAAATGGCGCCGGCCATACGCGTATGGCCGGCGCCATTTTCCGTATGGAAAACGATTCGCGGCGGGAAATCGCTCCCTGACCCCCGCTGGACCTCCAGGAACTTTTGGCCAGCTTGGGGGGGGCCTCCTGACCCCCACAAGACTTGCCAAAAGTCCAGCGGGGGTCCGGAAGGACCTCCTGCCGTCCAATCGTGTTCGTCTATGGCCGCTGCCATTTTTCGGCGCCATTTTCCAAAATGGCGCCGGCTGAAGACAACAAGATTCAGTAGCAGGAGCCCGTTCCGGACCGCTGCCGTTCCGGACCGCCGCTGGACCCCCAGGTTATTTAAGTCATTTGGGGGGGGTTCGGGAGGGTGGGAGATTTAATTTAAAGGGTCGGGGTGGGTTTTAGGGGGTTTTAATGTGCCGGTTTTGCGATTTTACGATTTTTCGATTTTTCACGATTTTTCACGATATTTTACCCCCCCAAACGGCAACAATACGATTCCCTCTCCCTCCCAGCCGAAATCGATCGTTAAGACGATCGAGGACACGATTCACATCTCTAGTATATAGTATTTAATTTGTATATTGTTTAACTGTTACTAATCTATCCTCTCTTTTCCTCCTTCTCCCAGTTCTGCTACCCTTGTTAAATGTAACTGCACCTTCGGTCACCACAGTTCCAGTTTTATGTAAACCAGCAAGATATGTTTTTCATGATTGCCGGTATATAAAAACCTTAAATAAATAAATAAATAAATAAATATCGCAACAGGCTTTACATAGAACAATAACTTGAGAAATGTAGGGAGGAATAGGGGAATAGAGGAACAGGAGGAATAAGAGGTTCAAACCATTGTGTTATTTCTCTTCCCTGACCTAAACACATCCCCAGGGCCATCTACTTTTAATCCAGCTAAAAATAAATGTGTTTTTTTTATCTTGTTCATATTTGTAGTTGGGAAAAAGCTGAGCAATTTTCAGACAGCCAATTAACCCAGGTAAACAGTTTTTTAATATTGCTTTTCCAAGTAACAAAGTATTGTTTATGTTTTTCTGTTTTACACAGTAAGAAGAAAAATGTATGCAAATCCAATTCAGCCCCATGAAAGTGCTCAATGTGTAAATAATATCTTCTTTTCCAGTGTGTAAAACAAACTCTGATGGCGCCGGGCAAAGGGCCACCGGTGCCATCAGCTGCCAGTAAACAAAATGGCGCCGGTGGCCCTTTGCCCTTACCATGTGACAGGGGCTACTGTTGCCATTGGTCAGCCCCTGTCACATGGTAGGAGCAATGGACGGCTGGCCCCATCTGTAGTCTCAGGAACCAGCTAGACCAGCATGGCTCCCAGTGAGGAGGGATGGCTCAAAACCTCCTCTCAACAAAAGTACATTCCCTATCAAAATTCTTCCCAGAAAGATGTTCTGCTGTCACAGGTGCTTGCCACATTCAGGGGGTGAATGGGCTCACTGGTCTTAAGCCCTGTCCTCTGGGTCCAGCCAGCAAGGATGACCTTCTTCAAAGGAACAGAGTTAAACACAGTCCCTTCCAAAAATAGGATTCTTCTAGCCTCTAAACATCTCACACAGTCCTGAGACCACAGACTTATCAACCCAAGGAGTCGTTTTCAGGACAACTAAAAGGAATCAAGTAAGATCATGGAGACCCCATTCAGATCTCCAACTACAAGGAACCAGGTTACAGGATTGGGTGTTTGAAAAGACAATGGATCCTCAGCTAGGACTGTTTTTGTTAATGCTATAAGGGGATCTCTGACATAGGAATCCCAGTTAAGCCACTGGGAGAACTATAATGATAGCGGAATGATGAGTCATGAAAAAAAAAGGGGCAGGGAGTGATTTTGTATACCCAGTTGCATCGTGGTGGTGCATTTTCATCCTCCATGGCAGTAGCCGCAGTGCACACTACCGCCTCAATATCATTAATGGGAAAGATGGTGTTTTTTTCTGGCACTATTGCCGGCAATAATGTCTAAATCATTTAGATCTGCAGCAGTACCAGAATCAAAATTTTTCTAACCCTGCCCTTACCCTGCCCCTTTCCCTAATTTATCGCGATAATGCCCTAACGTACACAGAAACGACCCATCACGTTTTAATGAATGACCCTGCATGACAAGTAGTACTCTTCAAACTTCCAAAATCTATTTAAGGAAGACTCACTCTTTATTGAAAATATCTTTAGGTTTTCACAAATGTTCTTAATAAACAACTCCAAGGCATTTCAATTGGAGGTTAAAATACTGTACATCCCTTTATTCTCACTGAAGTGACCTCTTTTAAATTGTTTTAGTTTAAGATAGGTGCTACTCACATATGCATACAATATTTTATATTCTCCCCTTTGTGTTAGGCTTATTGACTCATACACATATATTCTTCTATAATGTTTTATTTGAACATATTTCTACTTATCCTAATACATCTGCTCAAATTTTACATTTCTTAACTGTGAGTTCGGCATTTAGGTTCTGATGGACTAAAGGCCAAAAGGTCATAGCATGCATTCTAAAATGTATTATTGTTACACTGAATTTCTGCCTAACCACTATTGGCTCAGTGTACTTGATAAGATGATAATTTCGAGTGTGAAAGTTGTGATGTTTGGAGTGTGTTCTAGTCTATCCCAACACTTGGAATGGTAAGATGTCATTCTAAAGAGGTGGAAGTAAGGTTGGAGAAGTTGGGATGGACTCTTGATAAATCCTATTTTTAAATAGGATGGAGTATTGGGTGAGCCTTGGAGAGTCTGAATTCTTGCATCGTGAGGATGGGAGGCTTTGGAGTGGATCCTCGAATGGAAGTATTTTTGCTTCAGGAGAGTCTTGGATGGCTCCCAGAAAGGCTATACTCTGATCAAGATGTTTGGAAAGGGACCATATATTAGTGCTGTGTTGTCAGGAGATTGATTGGATTGTGAATATTAACAGGCTACTTTGATCAGAGGATGGAGTAGGAAGAATTCCAAGTGCTAACTGGCATTGAATTTTGGACCAGACATGAGAGGAGGGAGCTAAAAAAAATGTTGTATGCATGTAATGGGATGTGCAGGGGGGAAAAAATAGTTTTCGTTATTCGGTTCATTTTTGGGAGGTATATTTTCCCACAAATTTCAATTCATGGACTGCTTGATTCAATTCATTCATGTGAAAACAAATGAAGCAATAAACCCCCCCCCCAAAAAAAAAAAAAAAAAAGAAAGAAAGAAAACAGCCAAAAATTGAAATTGAAACCTCCCTCTCACCCTCTTGGAACAACTCCACTTACCCCACTTACCTGTTCCAATAGGGATTTGCCAGGAAGGACAAGATCGAAGCCTCAAGCTTGCATAGGCAGAGTCTGCGGTAGGTCACTGCAGCCTTGACCGACTCAAGGCTGAGGCTTCAGCTTAGATTGGAGCTTGGACCTAGGCCTGACGCTGCAGCCTGGCCCAGAAGCTGGGTCCCAAAGCTAGGACATCAGCCCAGTCCCAAGTCTGACACCGTGACCTGACCCAGAGTTCAGGTCCCAATGCCTGGGCCTTAACCCAGGCCAGAGCACGAGCCCAGGCCTGATGCTACAACCCAATGTAGAGACCAGGTTCTGATGCCGATGCTTCAGTCCAAGCCCAGGTCCTACACCACAAACCAACCTGGAGGCAGAGTCCTGATGCCTGGGTCTTGGCCTAAGCCAGAGTCAAACCCCAGGCTCTATGCCATGACCTGACCAGGAGGCCAGGTCCTGATGTCAGGATCTTGGCTCAGATTCAGGCCCAACGCCATGACTCAATCCAAAGGCCGGGTCCCAATGTCAGGACCTAGGCCCGGACCCAGGCCAAATGCTGGGGCCTTGGCCAGGAGTCCAGGTCCAAATACCTGGGCCTTAGCCCAGGATCAGGCACAGGCCTAAGAACCCGGGCCTAGGAGCTCCTATTTGGCTCTTCTTTCTTTGGCTCTTTAATGCCAAATGATGGCATCCACTGGGGTCGCAATGGAGTTAATTAACTACAGTGTATTAACCCCTGGTGGATGTACAGTAATTAAATGTCTCTATTATATTACCTCTATCCTGCCTTTCCTCTAAGGTATACATGCTTTGATCATAAATTCTGTCCCCATAAACTTTGCAACGAAGACCACAGGCCATTTTAATAGCCACCATCTGGACCAGTCCATCCTATTTATATACTTATAAAAATGTAGTCTTCAGAACTATACATAGTATTCCAAATGAGGTATATCAGGGACTGACCATTTCTCTCTCTATGCATCCAAACACCTCTCTGTCTTTTGCCATCACCTTATCTACTTCTTTTGCCATCTTAAGATCATCAGATAAGATCATCCTCAGATCCTGCTCTTATTTTATGCATAGAAGTATTTCACCCTTAGACTAATGTTCTCTTGGGTTTATGCAGCCTAAATACATAATCTTGCAATGTTTAGCATTAAATCTTAGCTGCTTGACTCTAGATAATTCCTCAAGTTTTGTTAGATTTCTCCTTGTATTTTCCACAGAGTGTCTACTGTATTGTAGATTTTGGTATCATCTGCTAAATGACAAATATTTCCCTGATAGACCTTCCACAATATTACTTATGAAAATGTTGAAAAAAATAAAGGTCCAATGACCGATCATTGTGGTACACCGCTTGTAACTCCCCTCTTTTCAAAGTGAACTCCATTTATCACTATTCCTAGTCACATCTCACTCAATTAGTTTCTATCCCATCACTGGGGCCCATACCAAAGGTGCTTACTTTATTTATAATTTGCCTTTGCAGACATATGTCAAAGGCCTTACTAAAATTCTAGAATATTACAACTAACACCATCTCTTGATCCAGTTCTCTGGTCACCCAGTTAAAGAAGTTGATCAGATTCAACTGACAAGACCTACCTCTGGTAAAAGCATGCTGACTCAGATCTTGTAATCCATTGGGTTACAGAAATTGCACTAGTCTGTGTATTTTTCATTTTGTTTATTTATTTGTTTGTTTATAGAATTGATATACCACCCAAACAGCAAATTTTACAAAGCAGTATATAAAATTTAACATTCATAAACCACATTAATAATAAACAAAAAATATAGACACCAATATCACTGTCACCACTCTACACCATTTCAATGCTAACCTACAGATATATCATTCTACCATTATAATCAATTTACCCTCTTCCCCAACCCCCCACCTATTATATTCCTAGGAACAAAAAAGCTTTAACTTATTTTCGAACTTTTGGTACTTCAGCTCTGACTGTGCCATCACAAGGAGCTTATTCCAGAGTTGTGGCACTATACTTGTAAAAGCTCTCTTTGTATAATGATACAACCTGAACTTATATGCCATAGTAGCTGACAGCAAATTATCTTTAGAAAACACAAGATCCACCCAAGAAGATACTACTCTAGCTTATTGAAGAAGAGTGCATACAGTAGAAAATCACTGTTAACATTTTAAACATTATTCTTTCAGCTACTGATAGCCAGAATAGACTATATAGAAACATAGAAACATAGAAATGACGGCAGAAGAAGACCAAACGGCCCATCCAGTCTGCCCAGCAAGCTTCACACATTTTTTCTCTCATACTTATCTGTTTCTCTTAGCTCTTGGTTCTATTTACCTTCCACCCCCACCACTGAAATATCTAGCTTGATTAGTTAGGGGTAGTAGGGGTAGTAACCGCCGCAATAAGCAAGCTACACCCATGCTTATTTGTTTTACCCAGACTATGTTATACAGTCCTTATTGGTTGTTTTTCTTCTCCCCTGCTGTTGAAGCAGGGAGCTATGCTGGAAATGCGTGATGTATCAGTCTTCTCCCATGCCGTTGAAGCAGAGAGCCATGCTGGATATGCATCGAAAGTGAAGTATCAGACACATTTGGTTTGGGGTAGTAACCGCCGTAACAAGCCAGCTTCTCCCCGCTTTGTGAGTGCGAACCCTTTTTTCTTCTCCCCTGTCGTTGAAGCAGAGAACTATGCTGTATATGCATTGAAGGTGAAGTATCAGGCTTATTTGGTTTGGGGTAGTAACCGCCGTAACAAGCCAGCTACTCCCCTCTTTGTGAGTGTAAATCCATTTTTCCACATTTCCTCTTGCTGTTGAAGCTTAGAGCGATGGAGTCACAGTAAGCATGTGTATGTTTATTGAATAAGGGTATTGTCTCCAGGCAGTAGCTGTCATTCTGGTGAGTCACCCACTCTTCATTGGCGGCCTCTTGACTTTATGGATCCACAGTGTTTATCCCACGCCCCTTTGAAGTCCTTCACAGTTCTGGCCTTCACCACATCCTCCGAAAGGGCATTCCAGGTGTCCACCACCCTCTCCGTGAAGAAATACTTCCTGACATTGGTTCTGAATCTTCCTCCCTGGAGCTTCAAATCGTGACCCCTGGTTCTGCTGATTTTTTTCCTACGGAACAGGTTTGTCGTTGTCTTTGGATCATTAAAACCTTTCAAGTATCTGAAAGTCTGTATCATATCACCTCTGCTCCTCCTTTCCTCCAGGGTGTACATATTTAGATTCTTCAATCTCTCCTCGTACGTCATGCGATGAAGATCCTCCACCTTCCTGGTCGCCCTTCTCTGTACCGCTTCCATCTTGTCTTTGTCTTTTTGTAGATACGGTCTCCAGAACTGAACACAGTACTCCAGGTGAGGCCTCACCAAGGACCTGTACAAGGGAATAATCCCTTCCCTTTTCTTACTCGATATTCCTCTCTCTATGCAGCCCAGCATTCTTCTGGCTTTTGCTATCGCCTTGTCGCATTGTTTCGCAGACTTCATATCATTAGACACTATCACCCCAAGGTCCCTCTCCTGCTCCGTGCACATCAGCTTTCCCCCCCCCCATCGAATACAGTTCATTCGGGTTTCCACTCCCCATATGCATGACTTTTCACTTCTTGGCATTGAATCTGAGCTGCCATATCTTCGACCACTCTTCCAGTTTCCTTAGATCCCGTCTCATTCTCTCCACTCCTTCCGGCGTGTCCACTCTGTTGCTGATCTTCGTGTCATCCGCAAAAAGACAAACCTTACCTTCTATCCCGTCCGCAATGTCGCTCACAAAGATATTGAACAGGACCGGTCCCAACACCGATCCTTGCGGTACACCACTTAAAACCGCTCTCTCTTCAGAGAAGGTTCCATTTACCATCACACATTGTCTTCTGTCTGTCAGCCAATTTGCAATCCAGGTCACCACTTTGGCCCTCACTCCTAAGCTTCTCGTTTTATTCACCAGTCTCCTGTGCGGAACCGTATCAAAAGCTTTGCTGAAATCCAAGTATATGATATCAAGCGCTCTTCCTCGATCCAATTCCTTGGTTACCCAGTCAAAAAAGTTAATCAGATTTGTCTGACAGGATCTTCCCCTGGTGAATCCATGTTGCCTCTGGTCCATCAATTCCCCGGACTGTAGATAGTTCACTATTCTCTCTTTCAGCAGTGACTCCATTACTTTTCCCACCACCGAAGTGAGGCTAACCGGTCTGTAGTTACCAGCCTCCTCTCTGTTCCCACTCTTGTGAAGCGGGACCACCACCGCTCTTCTCCAATCACTTGGCACCACTCCCGTTTCTAGGGATCTATTGAACAGGTCACACAGCGGAGCTGCCAGAACATCTCTGAGCTCCCTCAATATCCTTGGATGAATCCCATCAGGCGCCATGGCTTTGTCCACTTTCAGGTTCTTTAGCTCATCCCACACATTTTCTACTGTAAAAGGATTTATATCCATTCCACTTCCCTCCAGTTTCTTGTTGTGTAGAGATGGTCCTTCTCCAGGTTCTTCTTTAGTGAACACAGAGCTGAAGTATTCGTTTAATATTTCTGCCATTTCTTCGTCTCTCTCCACACATTGATCATTACCACCTTTCAATTTCACTATATCACTTTGGACCTTTCTCTTTTCGCTGATGTATCTGAAAAATGTTTTGTCACCATTTTTTATCTCCTTGGCAGTGAAGCAGCGCTCTCATATCTAATTTTACCACGAACTAACCAGGCTGCACTATTCTGTATAACCTGAAATTTTATAACAAAAGTAACTGACATCCCTACTAGCAAAAATTGCAATAATCCCATGCTCCTGTAATCAATGAAGATATTATATACCATGGTCTTTAATGCAAAATCATCCAAAAATGGCTTCATCTGCCTAATCATCTTTAACTCAAGCAGGCATGCCATGCAACTTGCTGACCATAGAAATTATGGAGTCTAAAACAACTGCCAGAGTTTTTTCCTTAGCTAAAATCTCAATCACACAGTCATCTAGTACAGGCCATACCACCTGATTTCTCAGATTTTAAAAACATCTACCTATATCAAACATTTCAGTTTTTGATTTATTCAATACCAATTTACTAGCATCCATGTAATCCAATATTCTAGTCAAATCATAATTAACCTGATTAACAGTCTCATCTATACTCAGCATAATAGGAACCAAGAACTGGGTGTCATGTGCATAAATATATCTGCAGTGACACCTAGTTCTTAGAAAAGATCTGCCAATGGATATATAAACATTTTAAATAGCAAAGGTGACAGATATGAGCCCCAAGGAACCCCAGTTCTGAGACATGGGCTATGGAAAGACCACCTGCCACACCTGTATCCTCGTTTCCAAAAATAATCTAAGCCAAGACTCTCCTTCTTATCCCTAAAAGTTCACATCTCTCCAGAAGCAATTGGTGAGTAACCAGATCAAAAGCCCTGGAGAGATCTAATAATACCAGAAACTATTGTCTAATGTCTAAATGGTGCAAAATATCATTAATCAAAGGTAACATCACTAATGTGTTCCACGTCCAGGCCTAGAGCCGGATTGCATGTCATAAAAGCCACTTGTGTGTTCCAAATATTCTTTTAGCTGACCTAATGCTATTTTTTTTTTTACATAATTTTCCCTAAAAATGGAAGATAAGAGTTAAGCCTATAGTATTCACATTTAGTCTGATCCAATTCAGGTTTCTTCAAAATTGGCTTAAACATAGACTCCTTCAACTGCCCAGGAAGACAACCTTCCCTCAGTGATGCAGCCACAATACTAATCAATCATTCCAGCCCCTCCCCCAATAAACATTTTAATTAAATATGGGAAGGGGGCAAGGGTCTAGAGGACTACCTGAGGCTCTCATATTAGCCAACATCTTGTACTTACCTATTCTATTAACTTGTTGAAAATCCATCAATTGTTCAACCTCGCATATCTCTCTTATACTCCCTGCTATCCCCTGAGCTGCCCTAATACCATCCGACTTTAGCTGTAACAGCAACCTTAGTTGTTTTTTTATTTTATTTATTTAACAGCTTTTCTATACCGACATTAAAGTACACATCATGTCGGTTTACATAATAACAAAAGGTGGAAATTACAAATAACAGGGAAGGGGGGGGGGGGGACAACAACTGAAAAGGAGGTTCAAAACAGCGAACCTAAAAACTAAATGAAGGAGAGAAGCAGGAAAGAGGTAACATTTTTAACAAGACTGGGAAGTATACAGGTTATACTAGAGTATTTGATTTACAAAATTTACAAATGGAACTGAAAAGATTTCAGTTAGTTGTAACAGCACTTCGATCTTATTATCAAGAATTACGTAAAAGAAGCACAGACTGGTATTCCCACAAGTTTCTATCTTTTCTCCTGTGGTAAAAGAGACCTCACTATTCTAATCATTTCCCTATTGGTACACGCTGCCAGTCTTATAGAATTTAAGAAGACATTTTGCTTAACTTCCTGCACTAACGTTCTATAGCTATCCACTTTACTCGCATTTATTTCTACCCTCTCTCCAGTTCTTAACCCATACATTAAATGAGAAAAAATTACCATATGATCATGCCACCATGCCAACCAAACAATTACCATCACAGAAATATTCAAACCCAATTACCAAATCCAAACTATGGATTTCCGCATGGGTAGGACCAGCCACCACTTGCCTCAGCCAACAACACTGCAGCCATATCCTCATACTTTGCTTCTGCACACAGCACAAGTCATCATAAGGTATGCTAACCCCTCCCCCCCTCCCCCCACAATAATAGCAGGGAGGTGGTTAGGCAAAAACTGTGGCTTTTTTAATGTTAGATCAGTAGGGAGAAAAGCAAAATATGTACATGATTTGGCATTTGAGTCAGAGTTGAATTTGTTATTTTTGATGTTAATAGGGTTCCAATTTCACAAATGTGCCATTAGCATTTTCTTTTGTGCATCGAGATAGGGAATGGATGGAAGAGGAGTGATGGTATGGGATACATTTTTAAGGATGGTTTGCAGTTATACTGTTACCATTTTTACAAACAGAAGGTTGTGTGATCTTGCTTTGTAAATTAGATTTAAAAGTAGTAATAGGAGTTGTTGTTTTATATTGTCCTCCTGCTTTGGGACACAAGTTTTGGAGAAAGTGGAAGACATGATTTTAGAGTTATCATGTCTTCCACTTTCTCCAAAACTTGTGTCCCAAAGCAGGAGGACAATATAAAACAACAACTCCTATTACTACTTTTAAATCTAATTTACAAAGCAAGATCACACAACCTTCTGTTTGTAAAAATGGTAACAGTATAACTGCAAACCATCCTTAAAAATGTATCCTATACCATCACTCCTCTTCCATCCATTCCCTATCTCGATGCACAAAAGAAAATGCTAATGGCACATTTGTGAAATTGGAACCCTATTAACATCAAAAATAACAAATTCAACTCTGACTCAAATGCCAAATCATGTACATATTTTGCTTTTCTCCCTACTGATCTAACATTAAAAAAGCCACAGTTTTTGCCTAACCACCAAATTTTGCCTAACCACCTCCCTGCCAACTAATCCCAACTCACATATATTCATCCATAAGAAGGAAGAGAATAACATTCCCCCCCCCCCAACATTATATAAATCCCCATAATGCCCCCTTGTCATCATCACAGGAATTCTCCATACCCTTAACAAACCTTTCCCGGTACACATTCTTGGTTTCCAAATAAAAACCAAATTAAACACTAAGAAATAACCATAAAAGATCAAAATAAGGCTCCCTGTACATTCACATGCATGAAGGAGTGCACAAGGGAGCAGGCTGCTTAAATGCAGTCCTTGTGCGTGTCTTCAGCAATCAACACTTCTGGCATCCTCCCTCGATTAAAATCCCTGCGCATAGATGACATCAGATGCGAGTGGGTTCCAAGCCAGGAGTGGTGGAAACAGTAGAGAAAACTCAATGACACTGCTCCATTACCTAAAACAAGAGTTTATTTGGGCTCCTTCTAGTCCATACCATTCAAAAATGAAGCAAAGGTTGGACAGCAACGATGGGAGTGACAATCAACCTCCGGCATCCTCCCCTGATTTAAATCCCTGCTCATCGATGACATCAAATAGGGGTTGAGTTAACACTGTTTCAAGCCTAGAGTGAAGGAAACTAGAGAGGAAGCCCGGTGAGTTGTCTTTATGCTGATTGTTATATTGTATTATAGGGATGTGAATCGTTTTACGACGATTAAAATTATCGTCCAATAATTTTAATATCGTCTTAAACCGTTATGAAACACAATACAATAGAGATTCTAACGATTTATCGTTATAAATCGTTAGAATCGTGAGCCGGCACACTAAAACCCGCTAAAACCCACCCCCGACCCTTTAAATTAAATCCCCCACCCTCCCGAACCCCCCCCAAATAACTTAAATTACCTGGTGGTCCAGCGGCGGTCCGGAACGGGCTCCTGCTATTGAATCTTGTTGTCTTCAGCTGGCGCCATTTTCGAAAATGGCGCCGAAAAATGGCGGCGGCCATAGACCAACAGGATTCGACGGCAGGAGGTCCTTCCGGACCCCCGCTGGACTTTTGGCAAGTCTTGTGGGGGTCAGGAGGCCCCCCCCAAGCTGGCCAAAAGTTCCTGGAGGTCCAGCGGGGGTCAGGGAGCGATTTCCCGCCGCGAATCGTTTTCCGTACGGAAAATGGCGCCGGCAGGAGATCGACTGCAGGAGGTCGTTCAGCGAGGGTTCCGGTGCCTCGCTGAACGACCTCCTGCAGTCGATCTCCTGCCGGCGCCATTTTCCGTACGGAAAACGATTCGCAGCGGGAAATCGCTCCCTGACCCCCGCTGGACCTCCAGGAACTTTTGGCCAGCTTGGGGGGGGCCTCCTGACCCCCACAAGACTTGCCAAAAGTCCAGCGGGGGTCCGGAAGGACCTCTTGCCGTTGAATCCTGTTGGTCTATGGCCGCCGCCATTTTTCGGCGCCATTTTCGAAAATGGCGCCGGCTGAAGACAACAAGATTCAATAGCAGAAGCCCGTTCTGGACCGCCACTGGACCACCAGGTAATTTAAGTTATTTGGGTGGGGGATTTAATTTAAAGGGTCGGGGGTGGGTTTTAGCGGGTTTTAACGATTTTAGCGGGTTTTAACGATTTTAACGATTTATCACGATATTTTACCCCCCCCCCCCCCAAACGGCAACAATACGATTCCCTCCCCCTCCCAGCCGAAATCGATCGTTAAGACGATCGAGGACACGATTCACATCTCTATTGTATTATGATATTTATCGGAAGTGTTTACATCATTTCAGATATAAAACTATTTCCAAACCATTAATCATATAGACAACAAAGAAAAACAGAGCTCTGAAAAAGAGAAAATACTCAAGTGTAAATTGCAGTTCCAATTACTCATACAGTAGTTCAAGTACATGCACATTTTTGTTTATTTTCTTTACAAACTGGTAACACTTCTCTTTGCCCACCAGGGGACTTTTAATCACAGTAATAAATTGAAAGTATAAGTTGTGGAAAATTGCCATCCTATTTTTTAAAATATTATATAGGTTTAACTATTGATTTATTGAATCAAATAGACTGTTAGGCTTGATAGACCTTGATCTGACCCAGAATGGCATATCTTATGCTCTTTGTTTTTAAAGGAGGCTTGTAGAAATTCATTCTGTTTTCATGGTTTTACACAGCAAACACACAGGGAGGTAAACAAGCTAAATAGATTTTCTTATTAAAGTAGAAAATTGTTTAGCAGTTGAGTGTTTTAAAATATTAATCATAAGTCAATAATATTATATCAGAACAAGAGCTTGTTCATTAAGGGCTGGATTTTAAAACGCCTATGCGCATAAATCCAGAGGATTTACATGGGTAGGAGGCCTTACGTGTACCGGGCCTATTTTAGAAAGGCCCGGCGACGCGTGTAAAGCCTCAGGACGTGCATATGTTCCGGGGTTTCGAAAAGGGGCGGGGAGGGAGTGGGGTGGGGCGTTCAGGGGGCAGGACGTGGTCAGAGGCTCCCAGCACAGCAGCCCAGTTGCCGCTGTGATGGGGGATCGCATGCCAGCAGGCTGCCAGCACGCGCAACAGGTAAGATAAAGGTCGGGGAGGTCCAGGTGAGGGCTAGGGGGTGGGAGGGTTAGGGGAAGGGGAAGAGAGATTAAGTTATGGAGTGGGAAGTTACCTCCCAGGCCGCTCCAATTTCAGAGCAGTCTGGGAAGGAACGAGGGAAGGCTGCAGGTGCTGGCGCATGCAAGTTGCAGAATTGAGCACCCCCTTGCGTGCACCGACCCCCAATTTTATAACATGTGCGCACCTTTGCAATGCCCCAACCCCCTGTAGGCAGGGCACTTCTACAAAGTCCATCAGGTCAGAAAAAGGGATAGGAAGGAATGCCAGGTTTGGCAGCTTTTGCAGGTGCAGGGGAATTAGTGCAGAGTAGAGATGTGCTTCAGCTGAACCTTTTGGTTCGGCCTTTGTTTTCGACCCGCTTGGGAGGCAGGCCTTTGAGTTAGTATTTACAGGAAGCATAAAGGAGTTTAGATTTTGTTGTTTACAGGCCCAGCCAGTTTTAGCCAAGCAAGCCCTGCTTTATTGGTCCTGGCCAGTGTTGGGAGGGTTTTACATAATCAGCGCACAACCTGTCTGGTTGGGATCTTCCCTCAGGGTACATTTATTGAACTTTTACCTTTTAGGTGTAGGGGCTTGCTGGAGTTTATTCAGATCCTGGCTCAGGGACCGGGTAACCCTGGGTTTGGGTAGGTTAGGAAAGACCTGCGCCCCCCCCCCCCCCCCCCCCCCATTGTCTCAGTGAGCCACCTCAGAGTTTTCTTCAGTTTTTTAAACCTAATTTCAAGATCTAGTTTAGAAGCTCTGACTGCCCTTCCTTCCTGCCAGGAGCATTGAGAATTTTGCTCCAAGGGATTTCTCCCATTAGGGATTCAAGGGAAAAAACAAGAACTGCATCAATAACAAAGTCTGAATCAACAAACTGTGAGTGCCTAGTATCTGTGGAGCTACTCATCCAGTGCTTCGTTAAACCCCTGGGGACAGAGAAAGTTTATCTTTCTGTGCAGAACCTGACACTTTGTATCTTCACTAGTTGGAAGGGTGTTCTTCCCATCCAAGTGCCAACCTGCCCACCTAGGGAATCTATTTTCCCAGTTCCTGGAGGGTAGAGGTTACCCTGGCTATTTCTGCACAGATAAAGGAACATATTTACAAGGAGAACATTGTGTTACTGTGCATTAAGAGCTGTGCAATTTCCAAATATTTGCACCTTAAAGAAATTAATTTGTACACTAATACAGTGACTCTAGGCACTCTCAGTACACATTGGTTATCTCAAGGATCATATAAAGGACACACGGGAGCCACCCTTAGCACTCGGTGCCACCCCCCCCCCCCCCCCACACACACACACACATACACTCGACCAAGCATCCAGGCCCTGGAAGGAAGAGTCAGTGTTCAAGCTAGCCTAGGAAGGTTCTAGACCCCATGAGTGCTACAAATATTTTTATGGTCTCAATGGGTAGCAACCTGTGCCCAGGGATGGGGTTACACTAGCATGCTCCTCAACATATGTTACTACTTCTAAGGCATTGGAGGCAGTATTTTAAACAACTGATTCTAGGAAAGAATCTTGTTTGGTATTCCCTAAATCAGAAATCAAACAGCTACTAGCTGAAGAAAATTTTGAAGTATTAGTTAGTAGTATCTTAGCCTCTAGGGCTATGAAAGCTATGAAAGCAACCCCCAGGAAGATCAGGCCGAGCAGGTAGATAATATGAAGACATCCCTGAACTGGAGACGCTATAAAGCTATCTGTCAAGGGAAGCAAGTGGGGCATATGACAAACGCTGCTATACAATCACAGGTTTAGGTTTTGGTGCCTTCCTCCTCCCACCGCACAGGAGGTCAGACATCAGGGCACAGAAGGTCTTAGGATTAGCCCCACAGTTTTCTACAGCAGCGCAGTGATAAATTTGCAGTAAGAATTAGAGAATTCTGAAGCATATTAACAAGCATTTTCTTTTTTATATATACTGTACTTATATAAATAAAAAAGTAAATAATGAATAAACCAATGAGTGGGAAAGCTATCCAGGTAAAGGAGAGCAATGGCAGTAACAGGACAAGAAGAGAGGTGCTGGATTAGGTAGCAGAGCAGATTTTCCTTGCTCTGATTTTTTCCCCTCATCTCTCAACTCTTGCCTTCCACTCTCTGCATGCTCCCTAGGAGGAGAAGGAATTTAATAAGAAGCAGAACAGCTTTTTGTGGATCACCAGGTGTCATGAACTGTAGGCCGCACATCATGGAAATAAGTAGCTTGAGTGGATAAGCTATAGGGATTTCCTTGAAGTCATTAATTTATTAGTTATCAGTTTACAAACTCCCTAAATGACTCATAATGAAATAAATAATTACAATTTTTTTTAAATTATATTTTTATTAATTTTCAATTTGCATTAACATAATAATAGTTCAGAAAAAGAATAAAAGAGGAAATATACATTCCAATGCAATACATTCATATAATCATAATCATAGGTAATTCATATTCTTTGGAAACCATATTACATGGGAAAATAAGATGATTCATGATTATACATCTATGTTATAAGGAAATGGGAGATCCAAAATTTCCATAATTAGGCAAGCAAGAAATATATTATTATAAAGGAAAAAAGAAGGCTTGATCAATATATATCCTTATAACCAGTGGGAAGATCAGTTAGCGTTATTTAAAGCAATACGAGAATCAAGAAAATTACGTAACTCTTGAGGATCAAAATACACATATCTTTGAGTTTCAATTTTTACTACGAATTTACTAGGATATCGAATAACCATATAAGCGCCTAGGTTTTTAACTTCCTGGGCCATCTGTAGAAATTGTCGTCTGCGGATTTGTGTATCCCTTGATAAATCAGGGTAAATCCAAATTTTTTTCATTTAGGTAGAGTTTATCTCTGTTTCTCAGAAATATTCTCAAGATAGTATCTCTGTCAGAGGAAAAGACAAATCTTATACAAAGGGTCCCCCGAAATTCAATTTGTTCATCCATGGATTGCTCCAGGAAGCCAGTTAGATTTCCTAAATCCTGTGCTTGTATCCCCAAATTCTGTTGAACTTTTCCTGCTTTCTTCCCAGTGTTTATGTAAAAAAATCTTCTCTATAGGTGGTATTCCTTCAGTAGATATTTGCAGATTTTCCTGCAAATACCTCTTAAATTGTTCCAGGGGTGAGATCAGCTTAACACAGGGGAAATTCAATATTCTTAGATTAACTTGGTTCTCCATATTTTCGATTTTCCTTATATTATTTTTCTCAGATTTTATTAATCCAGTCTGGACTTCCTTTATTTGAGCAATAATAGACTAGAAATTTCATTTTTTAGTTCCTTCAGTACCCTAGGATGCATACCATCAGGTCCAGGTGATTTGCTACTCTTTAGTTTGTCAATCTGGCCTACTATATCTTCCAGGTTCACAGTGATTTTATTCAGTTTGTTTGACTCATCACCCCTGAAAAAACAACTCTGGAACTGGTATCTCCCCAACATCCTCATTAGTAGACAACTTAAGAATTCAAGACTCTGTATCTGAATAGGAAGCTTTAATTTTTCTACTATTAAATTTAAAGAAACAGGGGCATCAAACAGTATAGACCAACCCTTGAGAGTGAAAATCACTAAATCATGATAAAATTTGTTTTTCTTTATTTTACATTAGAAAAACTAAACACCTTGTTTTGGTACAGATTCTGGAACACTTAAGCTGGCTACATTGGCAACTTCCAGAAACCCCTTTGGTTAGTCATTGGATTTCAGTGAGACACTTACTAACTGACATTTTTTGCGGTTCTAGTGCAACCACTTTGTAGCATTTGGGGAGGTGACTTTGATAGTCAGCTACTTCAGCGGGATCAAAAATTGATGATTAAACTCAATAGTGAATCACTGGCAGGATTAAATAAAGAAATAGATTGGTCTGTTTTTTATTAATATATTGGAGATACCTCATATTGCTTTTTCGATTGGGTGTTTTTTATTATGCATTTTGCATCACTTTTTTTCTCTTGGTTAAAGGACCTTCAAATAATAGTGGGGGTTTTTTCCACCACTGATTCACTATTTTAAGTTACAATCTGTTTCAGGCTTAGGCCTACATTTATCAAACTGCTTTAAATAAAGCAAGATTAATGCCCATGTTAGAGAAATGTCCAAGGTTAGGGTAATTTGGCAGATATCACTCAGCGCAATATTTTACTGCATCACATAACTATTTTATCGCACGCTGCATTGCATCAACACATGGCACATTTTGTCATCGTGGTGTGCATTATGTTTTCCATGTATAAATATTGACTTCCTGCACGTGCCTCTTTGAGGGTGTGTCAAGCTTTGGAGTGAGAGGAGAGGAGGTTAGTGTTCTAGAGGAGATTTCGAGCAGTTATTTGAGATTACTGAGTGAGTTGTTTTCTATTATCATCTGTTTCCCTTAACCTTTGTCTTTTGCCTTATTTGTTGGAGTGAAATTGTGTTAGTCCAGTCTGTCATTTTGTGTGGAGGTTGTGAGGAGGAGTGGAGGGTGTGAGGAGAAGTGGAGGAGTGTGTGCGCTAAGGTGTGTGTGTGTGCACTGAGAGGATGGAGTGTGAAAGGCATGGGGAGAGAGGAGAGAAGAGGCGTGAGGAGAGGAGAGGGAGGCATGGCAGGGGAAGGAGGAATAGGAGTAGGAGTAGGGGCAGGGGAAGGAATAGAGAGAGGCAGGAGGGAAGGGATAGGAGGGTGCAGGTGGGGGCAGGAGCTAGGCAGGCAAGAGTGGAGGGAGGAGTAGGGCAGCATAGGGATAGACAGAGAGGTCAGAGGGGAAGGGAGTTGGTAGGCCAGGGTCAGGTGGGGGAGGAAGGGAGGGGAGAAAAGAGGAGAGGAGAAGAAAGAAGAGTGGGATAGAGAGTGGGATGGAAAGTGAAGAAAAGGAGGACACCTCTCCAGGAGAGAAAGTGACTCTCCCTTCAGGCAGCCAGGTGGCACCACAGTAGCATCTCAGGGCCATAAAGTTTAGTTTAGGAGAATGGGCTGATCATTGCAGGAATCCTGCAACATTTCCCCATGTTGTTTGGCAACCGGGCAGCAAAAGCCTCTAAGGCAGCCAAAGGCCAAATATGACAAAACATAACCCAGGCCATCGCAGGGAGAAGGTTGCCTATCACTACCACAATATCAAAGCCCAGATCAAGGCAAAGATTGCATTGGAGGATTTCATGTGGGAAGGGAGCCAGGAGTGGGAGCTGAAACACATTTACTCCATGAGCCAGCAAACCACTGCGCCAAGCACCACAACCACTACCTCCTTCTCCTCACCAGGAGGACCCTACAAGCCTGCTAATGATGATCTTGCAGCAAGTTACCAACACCAGAACCAGCACCACCAACACTGGAACCAGCACCAGTACTAAAGAACTGACACCACTACACACAGCACCAACACCAGAACCTGCAGCACTGATGCATGTTGCTGAGAGGAGGCACATACATGCAGAGCTATGCGCTTTGAGGAGGTCTGTAAACCTGCAGAATCAGATCCTGCAACATGATACAGCTGAAAATACCCAAAATATCAATGCACTGATTGCTGCCAAGAGCAACATGACCAATGAGCTAACACAAAGCCTCCCAAACATACCAGAGCAGCCAGAGTCCTCCACTACCTCAGTGGAGTCAACACCCCACAGCAGTCCCGACCGTCGCCCCTGTGACATAGTGAGGGCAAAGGCTATCGGTGCCATTTTGAATACTTGCAAAGGCTATGGAGTGCAGGAGGTGACTTCCGGACCCCTGCTGGATTTTTGGCAAGTCTTGTGGGGGTCAGGAGGGTCCCCCAAGACTTGCCAAAAGTCTCTGGTGGTCCAGCAGCGGTCTGGGAGCGATCTCCTGCACTCGGGCTGTCGGCTGCCAGTAATCAAAATGGCGCCGATAGCCTTTGCCCTTACTATGTCACAGGGGCTACCGGTGCCATTGGTCAGCCCCTATCACATGGTAGGAGGAGCACAAGATGGCACCGATGGCCATGTGACAGGAGCTGACCAATGGCACCGGTAGCCCCTGTGACATAGTAGGTCAAAGGCTATCGGCGCCATTTAGAAACCGGTACCAAGGGTGTGAGTGCAGGGGATTGCTCTCGGACCACCAGGGAGTTTTGGTAAGTTTTGGGGGGGGGGGGGCAGGAGGGTGGGGGGTTGTAGTTAATTTAATTTTAGTGGGGAAATGAATAGGAATCAACGTATCAACATATCGGGGCGCCATACGGCCGAATGCACCGTATCTGCCCCCCGACGAATCTGAATCCTGAATGCAACGTCTGGCATCCCTCTGCACATCCCTAGTCTGTTCCCCTGCATCACCCTGTGCTATTTGCTTGTGGACATTGTACACCACACTGTACTACCTCATTCCTCCTCCCTACTTGTCACTCAGCGGCTGTCATTCAGTTACAACACTCAGCAAGTACAGAGCAGTGAGGCACGGCTTGTTAGTGTACTGTACAAGTGAAGCGCCTACAGTGGATAGGAAGTCTGTTCCAGACATTTCACTGCAGATATGGCCGCACCACTTCTATCTCTTCACAGGAAAGTTACTGGCCTTCAATTGGCACCAAAAAGGTTGTCCTACCTTGCCAGTGCTTACACAGCACAGCGTGAGTGTGAAAAGATGCAGGTTTAGGTGCTACCTCTATGTGAAATGTGCATGATAAGATCCATGCAGAGAAGGCAAAGGTGACCAGTGACAGCAAAAATTGAGTCTTTAATAGCAGTTCCATTATGCATCAGCCACAAGCCAAGCTAACCTACCCCCACCACAGCCACTCACACCAATACACTTGCACCTGGTATATCAGTACATGCTGAGGATAAAGCTGCATGATGCTAACCACTTAATCTGAATCAGCCCTACTGCTATAGCATTATCTAGTCCTTGCCAATCCATGTTCCATCCATCACAGCATCCCTACATTGACAACACTTTTCTCAACCTGCACAAGCTCCCTCCATAAGGTTGCAAGGCTCTATGCCAACTTAAGGTCTGTGTAGGCTGCACACCTCAGTAATAACTTTACTATTCTGCCTACTACAACTAGTATGTAGTAAAGAATCATGGGGGAGGGGGCATGGGTCACACAGTCTAATGTCAACTATCACAGTCAAGTAATACAGCATCTTTGATGTCACAATGCCAATCAGTACACCTTGGACCATCTATGTACGTATCAACTCTGAGTGTACTTGGGTAAATGTAACAGTACAAGGGATCAGGCCATTGCAATCACAATCCATATGCTGCCCTTTCAGAGGTGCCTGCTTTCAACAAGCTTACCACGCCATTAATGCTGTCCAAAAGCAGTGTGCGCTTTATGAATGTGCACACACTGCTTGCTCAGGGGTGAATGACGACATAGACTTAATTGGCATCTCAGAGACATGGTGGAAGGAGGATAACCAATGGGACCATGCTATACTGGGGTACAAATTATATCACAGTGACAGAGAGGAGCACCCGGGAGGCGGTGCAGCGCTTTATGTCTGGGATGGATTAGAGTCCAACAGGATAAACATCCTGCATGAGACTAAATGCACAATTGAATCTTTATGGGTAGAAATCCCTTGTGAGTTGGGGAAGACTATAGTAATAGAAGTATACAACTGTCCACCTGGCCAAGATGGTGAGACGGACAATGAAATGCTAAGAGAAATCAGGGAAGCTAACCAAATTGGTAGTGTGGTAATAATGGGAGACTACAATTTCCCCAATATTGACTGGGTAAATGTATCATCGGTACCATCTAGAGAGATAAAGTTCCTGGATGGAATAAATGACAGTTCTATGGAGCAATTGGTTCATGAACCAAAGAGAGAGGGAACAATTTTAGATATCATTCTCAGTGGAGCACAGGACTTGGTGAGAGAGGTAACGGTGGTGGGGCCGCTTGGCAATAGTGATCATAATATGATCAAATTTGAATTAATGACTGGAAGGGGGACAGTAAGAAAATCCATGGGTCTTGTGCTAAACTTTCAAAAGGGAAACTTTGATAAAATGAGAAAAATAGTTAGAAAAAAACTGAAAGGAGCAGCTGCAAAGGTAAAAAGTATGCAAGAGGCATGGTCATTGTTAAAAAACACCATCCTAGAAGCACAGTCCAGAAGTATTCCACACATTAAGAAAGGGGGAAGGAAGGCAAAATGATTATGGCATGATTAAAAGGTAAGGTGAAAGAAGCTATTTTAGCCAAATGATCTTCATTCAAAAATTGGAAGAAGGATCCAACAGAAGAAAATAGGATAAGGCATAAGCATTGGCAAGTTAAATGTAAGACATTGATAAGACAGGCTAAGAAAGAATTTAAAAAGAAGTTGACCATAGAGGCAAAAACTCACAGTAAAAACTTTTTAAAATATATGCAAAGCAGAAATCCTGTGAGGGAATCAGTTGAACTGTTAGATGATCGAGGGGTTAAAGGGGGACTTAGAGAAGATAAGGCCATTGCGGAAAGATTAAACAATTTCTGTGCTTTGGTGTTTACTGATGAGGATGTTGGGGAGATATCCATCCCGGAGAAGGTTTTCATGGGTAATGATTCAAATGGACTGAACCAAATCACAGTGAACCTAGAAGATGTGGTAGGCCTGATTGACAAACTGAAGAGTAGTAAATCACCTGGCCCAGATGGTATACACCCCAGGATTCTGAAGGAACTCAAACATGAAATTTCAGACCTATTAGTAAAAATTTGTAACCTATCATTAAAATCATCCATTGTACCTGAAGACTGGAGATGGCTAATGTAACCCCAATATTTAAAAAGGGCTCCAGGGGAGATCTGGGAAACTACAGACCAGTTAGTCTGACTTAAGTGCCAGGAAAAAAAGTGGAAAGTATTCTAAATATCAAAATCACAGAACATATAGAAAGACATGGTTTAATGGAACAAAGTCAGCATGGCGTTACCCAAGGCAAGTCTTGCCTCACAAATCTGCTTCACTTTTTTGAAGGAGTTAATAAACATGTTGTTACGTGTCTCAACCATGAAGGCCTACGCCCGGGCCTATTCACCCCGGGAGTTCAGCTGCCAGCTCCTGTTCACCTTCGCTCACAGCGGTGGGTAGCCACCTTCGTCCCCGAGCTCCTTCAGCCACCTTTCCCGCTTCTAACTCCTGTGCGATTCCTCCTGGTGACCAGCAGGATGTGGAGAGATGCCGCCGCCCTGCTTCCTCCGGGCTCCGGCTGAGGCTCGCATGCAACTTGCTCTCTTTTATTGGGGCCACGGTGGGAAAGTAGTCCTCAACCCCAGATAATGACATCACTGAGCCTCTGTATAAAAGGCAGGGCCCAGCCTCTTGTTCTGTGCCTTGGCAACAGATCTCCACGATTGCTCATGTACTAGTTGCTTGTTCCTGTTTCCTGTCCTTTTCTCGTTCCTGTCTTTAGTACCTGTCCTCGTTCCTGGTTCCTGCCCCTGCTTGTCTCCTTGTCTACTCCTTGCTCCTCGGATTGATTCTCTGATATTGACCCCTGCATTGCCTGGACCACGCTTGGACTGCTTCTATGGTATTGACCCCTTCATTGCCTGGACTACGCATGGACTGATTCTCCGGTATTGACCTCCACATTGTCTGACCACGTCTGACCTATCTCCTGGATCTGACCTCTGCTGTGTTCCTGGTGCTGTGCCTTCCTGCCGCCTGCCCTGTCTCCAGCTTCGCCTTGTCTTCTACGGACCTGATAAAGGAATTGTTCATACCTCTTCTTTGCAACCCCAGTTGGAAAGGCCTTATCAAGTACCCTTACAGCTGTGAAGATGCAAGGTAAAAAGACCTGGAACCACATTTCGCACACCCAGAAATTTCCTGCTTCTGATACCCAGTGCCAGCAGACTTCTCTTGAGAGTAGTGCAGAGTAGGGATGTGGATTCGTTTTGAATGAATGCAAAATCCACAACGTACAGGTCCCTATTCGTTGCATTCGTGGGGTTCTGAAATGTATGGAAAACCCCCACGAATGCAACGTATCATTAACGAATAAAGCCCTCACCATCCTGACCCCCCCCCCCAAGACTTGCCAAAAGTCCCTGGTGGTCCAGTGGGGGTCCTGGAGCGATCTCCTGCACTCGGGCCATCGGCTGCCGGTATTCAAAATGTTGCTGATAGCCTTTGCCCTTACTATGTCACAGGGACTACCGGTGCCATTGGTCGGCCCCTGTCACATGGTAGAAGAAATGGACGGCCGGCGCCATCTTGTGCTCCTACCATGTGACAGGGGCCGACCAATGGTACCGATAGCCCCTTGACATAGTAAGGCCAAAGGCTATTGGCGCCATTTTGAATACCGGCAGCCAACGGCCCAAATGCAGAAGAATGCTCCAGGACCCCCGCTGGACCACCAGGGACCTTTGGCAAGTCTTGGGGGGGGGGGGGTTCAGGAGGGTGGGGGGTTGTAGTTAATTAAGTTTAAAGGGATGGAGGTTTTTTTTTAACTTTAATGGGAAACAAATCCCATATGTAACTAATGGACGAATCGGGGTCCCCCGAAAATGGATGTAATGGATTTGGGTCCCGATGAATACGAATACCAACTCAAATGTATCCGTCCCTGCTGCACATCCCTAGTGCACAGTGGTAAGATGTATATGCTAGTAACCTCTCCCTTACTAGAAGAGAATTTGCCACTACAGCCACATGACTATCTAATTCCTCTTCTGGCTTAGACTGATTGGACTTCCAGTGCAGGGTTATAACACCTACCTAAGTGTTCAGTTTCAATATGCTAGGGACATGAATACATCTTTCAGCTGGGTCTGTGGCCCTGTTCGCCACCATGTTAAGGAAGGGTTGTCAATAGCCCCTATCCCTTGGATAAGGGATGATTACGTCACTACAAAGAGCAAGAGAAGAGTCAGAAAAAGGAACGGGTGGGCCCGTGCACGATGTCTGGGTCCCATGGGTGACCTGGGGCCAAGTGTGGATGGAGTCGGTAGCACCGCTCCACATTTCTGGGGCAAGCAGGGGTGCTGGGTGGTTTTACCTCATGGGTGCTGCAAAGCTGGTGGGTCACAGGGGGATGATGTGCCTGGGAGGGGAGGGTCAGTCATTTGACGCAATAACTTCAATAGTCCCTTTTCAGCCAGCTTCCTGGCCATGATTGATGACGTCAGTGGTCCCTTAAAGTGCATCACACTAAAGCCGGGACTGTCCTCTTTGTTCCAGACTGTGTCTCCCATCCACCCAGTCCAATAGTTAGGGCTTTCCAGCAGGAAGGATTTCCTTAGTCTTGTTGCTAGGAACGTTTCAGGACTTCATAGGGTGGGGGGCAATGGGGCGTGGGCAACCAGAGGTTCACAGAAATGTTTATTTCAATAGTTATATGTACTATCATTTGAAATATCCCACGATGGTAGGCAGCTGCTGTTGCTGGTTGAGCATTGGTTTGGCGTGCTCATATTATTGCATATGTAGTTAGATGGATATGTTAGGCAGTCATGCAATGATTATGTATTTATTATGTGAATGTCACAGCTTTGGAGCGGGGCAGGTTCTTGGGCCAGTGGGGAGTTCTCAAAACAAGTTGAACCTGTACCACGGAGGTATGTCAGCTGTGAGGTTTATGTAATGGTCATGTTGCCGGAAGGGGGGTACCACGTCCGGGACATAGGTCTCCCTTGCTTAATGACATGGTGTGGGGCCCAGATTGTTGATTATCCTTCCTTGCTCAGTTTTCATGGTGGGTGGACAAAATGGGGTGTGGTCCTGGTTGTAGGAACTGTTTATATCAGCCCCAGTATGGGATAATTTATTTATGCTGTTAAATAAAAGCAGTGGACTGTTTTTTTCCACATTTCTCATTACTGTCATTTATTTTGGGATAAGGGGTTGTTTTGACATGGTAGACTCACGCTGAGTTGCAGCTCCCAGCATCAGTGGAGCTTCACCATGAGCTTTTCTCATACAGCTTATATTCAGTTAGCTTTCTCTACCAGGGGTCTCCTCTGCCAAGTAGAAAATGCCACCCATCTGTTGATATGAGTTTATGTAACATTACTATTGGAAAAAGGAAAAAATATCACTATTTTTCTAAACAATACACTACAAGGGACAAGACAAAGGGGATGTCTGCTTATCAGGGGTATTAATCTATATGTGCTGATAGGGCATACCTTTGGTTGCCAAGAAATTACTCTTTAGGTAATATTACTCCAGAAGTATGATGTCCTGCTATTCTGCCCCTGGGGAAAATTAGAAATGTTTGAGCCACATTAAAGACCAACCAATCCTGGGCTTTTTCCCCACATATGATATAGGCCATATATCAGGGAAGTCAAATTGCTGGGTAATTTGGGTAATTGCCAGGTTCTTATGGCCTGGACTGGCCACTGTTGGAAACAGGATGCTGGGCTTGATGGACCCTTGGTCTGACCCAGCATGGCAATTTCTTATGTTCTTAGAAGATCACTGATGAGACTATGGGGGCCTTAGAAAATATAACATTGAACTGACAGCAGTAAACCCCAAAGAATTACAGAACTACATGGCTTTTGATTTTAAATTAGCTTGTAGGAAGGGAGTGCTGTGTTTACATCCCAGATAATAAGGATCAGATATTTAATTATGTTGAAAATATTAGGAAGGAAGCCCCCAAACTTTACCAAGAGGATACTTGGAGCCTCTCTGGTCCTGATTTGTACCTTAGGGATTTTTATGGTATATTGGTGTTGTTTAGAGTAATGATTTACACCTATGTTATTTTTCTGCTCATAAAGTGTTGCAGAAATTGTGCTGCAAAAGAAATGCAAAAGGGGTCATTGAGCCCCAAAACAAAAGAGAGAAATCTATAGCATGTATGTAGGGAGAGTCAGAGATGCCAAGGAAGAGGAATTAGAGATGCATCAGCTTATGAACATAAAAGTCTAAGGCTTGACAAAAAAATTAAGCAATAGGTACTTCTTTGCTTCTGCATTATGTACTCATAATAATCTAGGCTTCCTTCTCTCACCCCCATGCTATATTTTTCTGAGTATCAGACCCATGTTTCCCCAATTCCTCCTTTCTATGAATCACTCTTTGGAATACAGGATTTGTTCATCTAACCATTGCATTACACAACCAGTCTGCTGGTTTGGGTTCATGGGCTAGACATTACCCTGATAGACACCCTACCCAAATCAACACTTCCTGCTGCTAAACCCCTGTGACATGAAAGGGATACCTGAGATACTGTTACATAGGAACATACGGAGTTGCCATACTGAGTCAGCATCCTGTTTCCAACAGTGTACAATCCAGGTTACAAGTAGCTGGCAAGTACCCAAACATTCAATAGATCCCATGCTTCTAATACCAGTAATAGCACTACAGTGGCTATTCCCTAAGTCAACTTGATTAATAGTGGTTTATAGGGATGTGAATCGTTTTAGGACGATTAAAATTATCGTCCGATAATTTTAATATCGTCTTAAACCGTTATGGAACACAATACAATACAGATTCTAACGATTTATCGTTATAAATCGTTAGAATCGTGAGCCGGCACACTAAAACCCCCTAAAACCCACCCCCGACCCTTTAAATTAAATCCCCCACCCTCCCGAACCCCCCCCCAAATAACTTAAATAACCTGCGGGTCCAGTGGCGGTCCGGAACGGCAGCGGTCCGGAACGGGCTCCTGCTCTGAATCTTGTCGTCTTCAGCCGGCGCCATTTTCCAAAATGGCGCCGAAAAATGGCGGCGGCCATAGACGAAAAAGATTGGACGGCAGGAGGTCCTTCCGGACCCCCGCTGAACTTTTGGCAAGTCTCGTGGGGGTCAGGAGGCCCCCCACAAGCTGGCCAAAAGTTCCTGGAGGTCCAGCGGGGGTCAGGGAGCGATTTCCCGCCGCGAATCGTTTTCGTACGGAAAATGGCGCCGGCAGGAGATCGACTGCAGGAGGTCGTTCAGCGAGGCGCCGGAACCCTCGCTGAACGACCTCCTGCAGTCGATCTCCTGCCGGCGCCATTTTCCGTACGAAAACGATTCGCAGCGGGAAATCGCTCCCTGACCCCCGCTGGACCTCCAGGAACTTTTGGCCAGCTTGTGGGGGGCCTCCTGACCCCCACGAGACTTGCCAAAAGTCCAGCGGGGGTCCGGAAGGACCTCCTGCCGTCCAATCTTTTTTGTCTATGGCCGCCGCCATTTTTCGGCGCCATTTTGGAAAATGGCGCCGGCTGAAGACGACAAGATTCAGAGCAGGAGCCCGTTCCGGACTGCTGCCGTTCCGGACCGCCGCTGGACCCGCAGGTTATTTAAGTTATTTGGGGGGGGGTTCGGGAGGGTGGGGGATTTAATTTAAAGGGTCGGGGGTGGGTTTTAGGGGGTTTTAATGTGCCGGTTTTTCGATTTTTCGATTTTTAACGATTTTTAACGATTTTTCACAATATTTTACCCCCCCAAATGGCAACAATACGATTCCCTCCCCCTCCCAGCCGAAATCGATCGTTAAGACGATCGAGGACACGATTCACATCCCTAGTGGTTTATGGACTTATCCTCCAGGAACTTATCCAAACCCTTTTTTTTAAACCCAGCTACTCTAATTGCCCTGACCACATACTCTGGCAATGAATGCCAGAGCTTAATTGTGCATTGAGTGGAAAATAATTTTCTCTAATGTATTTAAAATATGATACTTGCTAGCTTTATGGTGTATCCCCTAGTCCTTCTATTATCTGAAAGAGTAAATAACGGATTCATATATATCCATTTTAGCCTCTCATGATTTTATAGACCTCTGTCATAACCCCCCTCAGCCATCTCTTTTCCAAGCTGAACAGCCCTAATCTCTTCAGCCTTTCCTCATAGAGCAGCTGTTCCATCTCCTTTGTCATTTTGGTTGCCCTTCTCTGTACCTTCTCCTGTACAACTATCTTTTTTTTTAGATGCAGCGACCAGAATTCAAGGTTCAGTCTCACCATTGTCACATGACATTCCCCATTTTATTTACCGTTCCCTTCCTAATAATACCAAATATCCTGTTTGCTTTTTTGATAGTTGTAGTACACTGAGTAAACAATTTCTGTGTATTATCATGATGCCTAGATTTTATTCCTGAGTGATATCGGCTAAAGAGAAAAAACCTACATCATGTAACTATAACATGGGTCATTTTTCCCTACACTGGACCCAGCTGGCTCTGTGATAACCACCATCAATCAGAAAGAGAGAGGCAGAGATCAAGACCAGACTTCATACCTTGTGGATGTATTACAGAATGTACCAGCAAGAGGCTCAAGGTCTGAGTGCAACATTAAGATTTTCTCTTCCATGACTGCTGTTCTCTTGCATACCTTGATGATTAATGACAGTATCTCAAGCACCTGCCAAACAGCCTGGTTCTAGTTTCTGCAGGCTTCTTTGTCCTAGGAAGCCTGCAGCACACTGAGCCAACTGACATATTTGGAAGAACAGGCCTCCCTATCCACGAGCAACCAGAGATCTATATGCTTTCTATTCCACCAGAGAACCATTGGCCTGTGGTAGCATATGTTCTGTCTAACTATCCCTCCAATGTTTAACCTCCATTCTTCTTCTTACTATCATTCCCTGGATGAATGCAGGTCCGCTGGGCTCCCATTCATTAATGCAATTGCATGTCTTCATATTTAGTGCCTTTTGCTTCTCTTAGTACAAACTATGGTTCAGAGAACAAGCAAGGTCTGTAGGTTATAATTCCTAATCTTTTACAACCTTAGATATCATAAATAAGAGGGACTGTTGAGTTACAATCTATGTATAATTGTGTACACACATGGAGATAAAGGTCAAGATTAAAATAAAAGATGTGCAATCATTATGTACAGACAAGCACTTAATATATAAAGTAGAACTGAGAAAAACCTAAAAATACCAGTTAAAACTAAATTAAAGGCATTAGGGACAAGATAAAAAAACAAAGCTAAATTTTGAATGGGGTGCACAAATGTAAGGGCCAAGCAGTTCTGATCATGTATGTGGAAGATGTATGTTTTTGTGATGATTTAAGATAAAACAAATCAGAAACAAATGAAAATATATCTAATCTTGAGCAAGAGCTATGTTGTGAACAGACCCAACCAAAAAAAAGAAAATTGCCAAAGATGTGAAGACAACACACCACATGAGTAATTTTAGGCTGATACAAGGAAGGATATAATTCTATAGAATTTAAGAAATGTATAAGGGGAAGTAATATTGAGAGTTCTTTTAGGGAAGAAATATTGCATAGTTGAATGTTGACTACTGCTCTCTTACAATGCATTATGACATAAAGATCTTTATTTTGTGATCCTACTTAGTAGTTTTGGTAACTAATTATTTGCATTGTGACATCACCTACAGTATTAACTGCTTTACTTTGTCATTGTAAGTAATTTAAAGCAAGAGCAGTTGTACCTATTATTTGTTATGTGAGCTGCATGGCTAACTGTATATGTGCTCTAAAAATAAAGGTCAGGCATTTGCAACAAATAATAACAGACCTTTACTTACTTTTAGCCCCTGCAAGTCCCTAGGTGTCAATGCCTGCCATTTCCACAATGACCACATCATCCAGGCTCTGGAGCACTCTGGTTTTCTGATCAATAACAGCTGCTATCTGGGAGGCAGAGATGGACTGCTTCTTTTTCTTTGCCTCCTTCTGGACTATTCACCAATTCTATTTTTATGGCCCTCCACCTCTCTGATCTGATGATGCAATGCAGTGACCATCAGCATGATAGAAAGTGAGAGAAAGAAGTTTGTGTTTAGGCAGCTAAAGTTTAAATATGAACCAGTATGTGCATAACAATGAGCAATATGGGAATGGGAAGTGCTAATTATATAGGTGGATACATTTTAGTTGGTGAAACAAAGAACATCTGATTAGCAGCAAAGCAGATACACAGCTGTTGTCCTATTAAAGTAGTTAATCACTCAGTTAAAAATCTATGTGTATAAATGTTCTGTGTGGCAAACCTTTGAATTTTGGCCTTGTAGCTATCTGGACAAATTCAACAGAGGTCTCATGTTCTTTTGTATCCTCTGAAATATTGTATAGTTCTTACATTAAGCTGAGCAGACTAGTAAGCCACATTACTCTGAAATGTGAGAGCTTTGCTTGGCAGTATGATTGTTTCCTTTGGGCCTGATCAAATTCTTGCAGGTGTGGATACTTGGTGTTAACAAGCATACTGAAGACATTATGCAGGATTCAGATTAAAGGCTTATATCTTGGAGAGCCTTATGCAATTAGAAAGACTAGATGTGATGAATGGGCACATTTGATTGTTCTCAGCTATGTGATTGAGCCATTGAGGAGGAATGGAAGCTATGTGATGTAAGGGAGACAGCAGTACAAGTACATCAGAAGAAGTATTATAAAGAACTTTATGGTAATTCCTGTTCCTAAACTCTGCAGTAGCTTTAATAAGATTTACATAACATTTTTCCCTTCGTCACAGAGAAGGTGAAACACATTCTCTTGGGGTTGAAAGGCAATGTCTATTACCTAGTAAGCTCTGTGTTGACATAAAGTTTCTGCATCTCTCTTAAGACAATACGGGTAATTGCTTCTCCTTGTCCATTAGAAAATGGGTGGATAAATTGTGGAATTTAACTGTAAGGAGGTGATAAAATCCATGAACTAGTAGACCTCAAGTTTCGACAGCCACTGAGTGTGAAATCAGAGGGATTAGGTGTGGTAGAGGTTTTTCATACTACCCAGTGAGAGGTGTCAGTAGTTTGACTGTTATGGCTGCCGGCTGCGGCGGTCCACGACCGGGGCCAGCAACTCACATGCGGCGTCAGGACACTCCTGGGGCGCCCGCAGGAGCGGGCAGCCAGCTCCAACGCTCACTTTGCAGCTGTGGCCACTGCTGAGGCCTGGTCGTGTCTCCTGCTGACTTCCTTCTGGACGCTGACTCCTTCCCCACTGAGCCTGCCTAAGAGCTGCTCCTCAGACCTTGTCTTAGTATTAGTCTAGTCTGGTTGGTTCCTGAGCTCCGAGTTCCTGGATCCCACTTCCTGGTCTTGTTCTTGTTCTTCCATCCTGCTTCAGCTCTCCTCTCTCGTTGGACTGATTCTTCTGGATTGACTCTTGGACCGGCTTCCGAACATTCTCCTGGCATGCTACTGGAACAGCTTCCGACCCTTCTCCTAGCTTGGACCTTGGACCGGCTTCCGACCCTTCGCCTAACATGGACCATTGGACCGGCTTTGCGACCATTCTTCCTGTAACATAATATCAAGACCATGGACCCGGCAGAGGCTTCAGCTCTCCAGGCCATTCCTGTACTGGCCCAGAAGATTATGGAGCAGCAACGGGTATTAGAATCCATGGTGTCTTCCTTGGAGTGACTCAACACCCATCTTGATTCAGTAGCTGTGGCTCAGGCAGCCCCTCCACCTTTACCACTATCATCTGTGATGCAGGGAAATACCCGTTCAACAATTCCATTACCAATTCCTCCACGCTATTCTGGTGAACCTCGCTTCTGCCAGGGATTCCTCAACCAATGTAGCATGCATTTCCGTCTTCAAGCCTCCCTCTTTCTGGATGATCTTACAAAAACTATATATATCTTGTCTCTGTTAGAGGGTAAGGCTCTGGCCTGGGCTTCTCCCTTCTGGCGATGGTCAGACCCAGTCCAGCAAAATCTTCCTAAATTCTTGGAACTGTTCCAAACAGTATTTGATGATCCAGGAAAACAAATAGTCGCTGGTTCCAATCTTCTGCAACTTCGACAAGGAAGTCGGCCATTGGCTGATTACACCATAGAATTCAGAATACTTGCATCAGAACTCCATTGGGAGGAGAGCTGTCTCCGGACCATATTTTTGGTAGAGATGTGCAGTCGTTTATCACGAATTAGGCAATTACAATGAAATTGCCTAATTCATAGTGGTTCGGGGGCCCCGAAACCCGAAAGTGATTTTCCCCGAACTTCGGGGAAATTTCATTTTTCAGGTTTGCATGGGGAGAGGGGCACATTTTTTTTTTAAATTAAAAACCACCCCAAACCACCACAAACATTTAGATTAACTATAATACAACGCCCCCCCCATCCCGATCCCTCCACAAGACATACGAACATGCCTGGTGGTCCAGCGGGGTCCCGGGTGCCATTTGTTCCTCCGTGCCCATGTGCGCCATTGCCAGCCTTGCTCAAAATGGTGCCGAATAGCCTCTGAACTACTATGTCACAGGGGCTACCGGCGCCATTGGTCATCTCCTGCCACATGGTAGGAGCACAAGATGGCACCGATGGCCATGTGACAGGGGCTGACCAATGGTGCCGGTAGCCCCTGTGACATGGTAGTTCAGAGGCTATTCGGCACCATTTTGAGCAAGGCTGGCAATGGTGCACATGGGCACGGAGGAACAAATGGCACCCGGGACCTTGCTGGACTACCAGGGATGTTCGTAAGTCTTGGGGAGGGATCGGGATGGTGGGGGGAGTTTGTATGTATGTACAAAAATGATTTTAAATGCTTGGGGTGGGGTTTTTTTTAGCTTTGTTTCCCGGTTTGTTTTTTGGCCCGGTTTCGGGTTTCCTCGTTTCGTTTTTCAAAAAAACTAAACGAGAAAACCCAAATTTTACCATGAAGTATCCGAGTCAAAAAACGACCCGGTAGAAAAAAACGAAGCACATCTCTAATTTTTGGAGGGTTTGTCATCCAAAATGAAAGACGAAATGGCAGATCACGAGTTACCATGCTCTTTGACCTCTATTATTGAATTAGTAACCAGGATAGACCGCCGTCTATAGGAACAGGCTTGTGAGAGACTGAGCACGAGGAGGTACATGGTGGGTACTACATCTTCTCGCCCCTTTCCTTCCGTCTCTCGAACTGCATCCATCACAGGGGGGACTGTTGAAGAACCGATGCAGTTAGGTCATGGTTCTCTCTCTCCTGAGGAATGGCAAAGATGCCGTAAGGCAGGCCTCTGTGTATATTGTAGTGGATCAGGCCATCTCATTGCTCATTGCCCAACGTGACAGGGAAACTCCCAAGACTAGGCTCCATCGGGGGAGTAACCCTAGGCATCACTTCTCCGGCTCCCCCACTAACTCTACATGTCACCCTGCTTCTCGAAGACCACCAATTCTCCACCCTGGCTCTAGTAGATTCTGGGGCCAGAGGAAGTTTCATCCTCCAAGATGTGGTGGAACAACTGCACATTCCTACTCGTCCGTGTCTAAGGCTGTTAATTATATCTTCTATCCATGGAGATCCCCTGCCGGGGAGAATAACTCATCACACGGTTCCATTGGATTGCCACATTGCTCTGAACCACACTGAACGTACCACCTTCTACATCATCCAGAAAGCCATTCATCCAATCGTTCTTGGTATTCCGTGGTAGCAACGTCACAATCCACAGTTCAACTGGACATCTTTGAAACTCATCCACTGGGATCCAGCATGCCATAAGACCTGCATTCAAGGATCAAATCCTCCTGTAGTTTCATCTGTACCTCCCATCTTGAGGGATTGCCTTCCCAGTACAGTCAGTTTGTGGATGTCTTCTCCAAAAAGGCTGCAGACACCTTCCTCCACACAGAGAATTTGATTGCACTATTAATCTGATTCCTGGAGCTACCCCGCCTCACGGTAGGGTCTATCCGTTATCCGCCTTGGAGACCCATTCTATGACCGAATATATTCAAGTCAATTTACAGAAGGGATTTATTCGGCGATCCAAATCTTCAGCTGGAGCTGGCTTCTTCTTTGTTGGGAAAAAAGATGGGACTCTGCGTCCATGTATTGATTTCCGTGGACTAAATGCCACTACTAACAAAGACTGATATCCATTGCCGCTAATAGCTGAACTCTTTGACTGCTTACAGGGGGCCAGAGTGTTCTCCAAGTTGGATCTTTGAGGAGCATATAATCTTATCGGGATACAGGAGGTGTTGCGGTCCCAACCGCTTCCCATCTGTTAGGGCTCCGGCCCGCCTACCTCCGCTTCAGTGATCGCCGCATTCCACCCGCTCCGGACCCCGGGGGCTTCTCTCGCTCCACGTGGCGGCCACCATTACGGGCCTGCTTCCCTTCGGTCTCTCGCACACGTGAAGACGTCCCTCTTGAGCGTCCAGTTCCCGGAAGCCCGGCCCCGCCCGCGCTGCTGACATCACGCCCAAGTCCCGATATAACCAGCGTTCAGACTCTCTCTCAACGCCTTGCAACGAGGTTCACAACTCCTTAGTTGTTCCCAGTTGCGTTCCTGTTGATCTCCACGTTGCCTGCTTCTGACTCCGGTTTGCTTCTGACTCCGCTTCAGCTCGCTGCCTGCCTCCGACTCCAGTTTGCTTCTGACTCTGCTTCAGCTTGCTGCCTGCCTCCGACTCCGGTTTGCTTCTGACTCCGCTTCAGCCTGCAGCCAGCTCCTGACTCTGGTCTGCTTCTGACTCCGCTTCAGCCTGCAGCCAGCCCCTGACTCCAGTCTGCTTCCGACTCCGCTTCAGCCTGCAGCCAGCTTCTGACGCCGGTCTGCTTCCGACTCCGCTTCAGCCTACAGCCTGCTTCAGACTCCGGTTTGCTCCTGACTCCGCTTCACCCACTGCCTGCCTCTGTCTCCGGTTGCTACAGACTCCGCAGCCGCCCACTGCCCTGCCTTCAGCCGGCCCTCGGCCCTGTGCAGCCGGTCCTCTGCCTTCCGGGTACCTTGGACTTCCTAGTCATTCTGCTTGCTCTGGTCCCGGCCTACGCCCATCTCAACCTCTGGACATTCCATAGACAGCTCCCAGTCCCGAGGACCCGGGACCCTATGGGCTCCTCCCGGGGGGTCCCTGGTTCCTGGGTGAACCCGTCCAGCTTGTGGCTCCGCCCCCCAGCCTACCCTGTCTCCCTAGGTAGGTCGGCCCAAGGGTCCACTATCTTCTCCAGCAGCATCAAACTGAAACAGGAGGGTGATGAGTGGAAGATGGCTTTCAACACCAGAGATTGACATTATAAATATCTAGCCATATCTTTCGGATTAACTTACGCTCCGGCAGTATTTCAGCATCTCATCAATGAGATTTTCTGAGACCTGCTTTATGTCTGAGTTGTAGTCTATCTAGATGACATTTTGATTTTTTTTCTGCCGATTTACAGATGCATCGACAACATGGTACTCAGGTTTTACAACGCCTAAGAGAAATTCATCTCTATACAAAGATCAAAAAATGCATCTTCGAACAAGATTCACTACCATTTCTTGGGTATGTTATCTTCAAACAAGGCTTCCAGATGGACCCCTCCAAATTGAAATACATCCAAGAATGGCCCCATCCTAACGATTTACGTGCGCTCCAGTGCTTCCTGGGTTTCGCTAACTACTATCGTAGTTTTATTCAGAATGTCTCTAAATTGGTGGCACCTCTCATGGCTCTTACTCGTAAAGGGGCAAACATCAAGTCCTGGCCTTCAAAGGCTGAAGAAGCTTTCCTAGCGCTCAAGAACTCCTTCCTCAAAAAACCTTGCCTTCGGCATTCTGATCCCAGACGTCTGTTTGTGGTAGAGGTGGATGCATCAGCTGAAGGGGTAGGAGCTGTCTTAAGCCAGAATGACACTACAGGAACTTCTCATCCTTGCTCCTACTTTTCTAAGAAATTTTTGTCGGCTGAACGGAATTACTCCATCGGCGACAAAGAGCTTTTTGCCATTAAACTGGCATTTGAGGAATGGTGGCAGTGGCTGGAGGGAGCTCAACATTGTATAACAGTCTACACTGACCATAAGAACCTGGTGTACCTCCAACAGGCCCAACGTCTGAACCCATGTCAAGCTTGCTGGGTGCTCTTTTTCACATGTTTCAACTTTGAACTGCGATATCGACCAGCTAACAAGAACATTAAGGCAGATGCCCTGTCCCGATCCTTCTCTGCTGAAGATATTGATAAACCTATTCAACATATTATAGACCCGGCTTGCATCACCCTCTCTTCAACATTCACTGTCCCACTTGGTAAAACGGTGGTGCCTTAGAGACTGTGTAATAAAGTACTGGCCTGGGGGCATGATTCTCAGTTAGCCGGGCATCCTGGATGAGCCCGGACTCAAACACTCCTCCAACAATATTATTAGTAGCCTGAGATGCGCAAAGATATTCTAGCATATGTGGATTCTTGCCCAACCTGTGCTCAACATAAGATTCCTACTGGAAAGACTTGGGGACTTTTACAGCTGTTACCTACTCCCACGAAGCCTTGGACATATATTTCCACAGACTTTATTGTGGATCGCCCGCCATCGGAGGGCAACAAAGTAATATGGGTAGTAGTGGATCGATTTTCAAAAATGGCCCATTTCATCCCGCTACCCTTCCTCCTGTCAGCTCCTTGCTTGGCTCAACTGTTCATGCTATATATCTTCCATCTCCATGGCCTCCCGCAGCACATCACATCTGATCGTGGCCCTCAGTTCACGGCCCATTACAGGCTCAATCTCTGTAAGAAGTTTGCATTTCTCTGGACTATACCACTGCGTTTCACCCACAAGCAAACGGTCAGGCAGAACGTACAAATCATACTTTAAAACAATTTCTTCAGATGTATGTCAACTCCCTTCAGGACGACTGGGTGACTCTTCTCTCTTGGGCTGAGTTCTCCCACAACTCACATGCCTGTACCTCAATCAGGGCCTCCCCTTTTTAGATTGTATTTAGATGACAACCCAGGCTGCCTTTGCCTTTGCCCTTGCTGGTGCCATCACTGGCAGCCCAGCTCACTGCAGTACAGTTGCAGTGGCTCTGGATTCATACCCAACAAATGCTCCTTAAAGTGGCTCACACCGCCAAGATATTTGCCGACAAGCATCGGCGACCAGCTCTCCAGTTCCATCCAGGAGAAAAGGTGTGGCTAAGCACCAGGCACATCCATTTGAGAGATCCTTACATGCGACTGGCCCCACGTTATATTGGGCCTTTTACGGTGCTGCGACAGCTAGGTCCTATGACTTACCAACTTCGTTTGCCAGCCATATTGAGAATCCATAATTCCTTCCACACATCCTTTCTGAAGCCTTTGGTCCTCAGTTGGCCTACTCGGAAGGTTTCTGAAGTCCCATAGCCCAGGGCAGAGGAGGAAACTATATATCAAGTGTGTGAGGTACTTGATGTCCGGAAACGAGGCAGCACATGGGAAAACCACCTAGCTTGGGAAGGATTCGGGCCTGAGGAGAATTCTTGGGAGCCTGCTAAGAACATCCTGGATAAGACTCTTCTCAAGAACTTTCACACTAATCATACAGGAAAACCCAAGCCTTCTAGGGGGAGGCCTAAAGGACAGTGTACTGTTATGGACGCCGGCCGCAGCTGTCCGCGACCAGGGCCAGCCACTCACCCGCGGCGTCGGGACACTCCTGGGGCACCCGCGGGAGCGGGCAGTCAGCTCTGATGCTCGCTTTGCAGCCATGGCAACTGCTGAAGCCTGGCTGCTTCTCCTGCCGACTTCCTTCTGCACGCTGACTCCTCCCCCGCTGAGCCTGCATAAGAGCCACGCATGCGGCTGAAGATTATATTTAAAGGGGCCATGACAGGAAGTTGTTGTGGCTCCTTCCTGAGACTCCTCCCTCAGCTCAGGTATTTAAGGCAAGGTCTGCTCCTCAGACCTTGTCTTTGTTTTGAGGCTTTTAGTCTGGTTGGTTCCTGAGCTCCAAGTTCCTGGTTCCTGCTTCCTGGTCTTGTTCTTGTTCTTCCATCCTGCTTCAGCTCTCTTCTCTTGTTGAACTGATTCTTCTGGATTGACTCTTGGACCGGCTTCCATACATTCTCCTGGCTTGACTCTGGACCAGCTTCCAACCATTCTCCTGGCTTGCTACTGGACCGGCTTCCGACCCTTCTCCTGGCTTGGACCTTGGACTGGTTTCCGACCCTTTACCTAACTTGGACCATTGGACCGGCTTTGCGCCCATTCTTCGGCCTCCACTCCTGGACTGACGTACGACCCACTGGAGGTGCCAGCTGTCTGGAATCCACGACCTGCAGGAGATGCCTGCATCCAGACCTATCTTCAGTCTTCAGCGATTCTCCTAAGTTAAATTGGCTCGGGTCCCTATGGGCTCCTCCTGGGGGGACCACAAGCTTCCAGTGGCGAAGTACTCGTTCATCTGCTGATACACTGGCCTTGCCTTCCGATGGTAGGGACCTAAGAGGGTTGATTCTCTCCTAAGTAGCGCTAACTCTACCTCAGACAAAGTGTCCACATCCAGATCTGTAACACTGACACCTACTTGGGCCAATGTAATAAGATGCATATTCAAAACGGGAGCTTGTATTCAGCACCCATTTTCCAAATCTGCATGCAGACACATCCCCTGTGTGCTTGTTGCAGTATTTAAATGAAAAGGAAAATGGAGCAGTGTAAAAAAGGGTGAGCTAATGAAGAATTGTGAGTTTCTGGAGCTCAAAGGAGTTTATTGAATCAGGCCCCCACTATTTGCAACAGGCACTCAATACAAGCATGTATTTTGATCATGCTTCTTTTTTGTTATTTTGCTGAGCTGCTGATTTCAATGCTGAAGTTTATTATGACAGGTGCTCATTGCTACAAGTATCTAAATTGTGCAGTCATAAGAAAAGTGTGCTTCTTTTTGAACAAAACAATATACATACATTTTTATCTACCACAAGTAGTAAATTCAGGAGTCAGGATGATACTAAGGAAGGCACATTTATTGCAACACAGAGGACCATTTTTTAAAATGTTTCTCATGAGCTCTTGACTTTGAATTAAATTTACACCACCTCTGTGTTATGGTTTTAAGGTGTTTTAGTGGATTCTTGGTAATGTGGGGGATGACCATGCCCCACGGGGAGGAGCCCCGTGAGGAACCACAGTACTGGGCTAGACTTGAGATACACAAACACAGAGTTTTGTCTTTTATTGTACAGCTGATGTATACCACCAGAGGTGGCAGTAGTGAGGTGATGCAGAGGTAGCAGTCCAGGGACCCTCGGCAGAGGGGACCCGTCTCACCGAGATGGTATAGGGAGATCCAAGTGTAGGTTCCCAGCGCAGCAGAGCTGTAGATGAGACAGACTGAGAATTAGATTACTCACTAGATTGTAGCTGTAAAGTTGACGATTCCACCAGGCAAAAGTAGATGGTTACAGGCACCGAGGCAGGGAGAGCAGGCACTCGAGGAGCGAGTACCTGATCCCCGTAAGGCACCTGAAAGAAAGCAAAGGGCCCCCAAGAAGTGGGTACCCAAGTTAGAGAATATCCTGAAGGGTAGCGAGAGCTTCCAGCGGCAGCACGGAAGCGGCAGAGAAGCTTAGACCGGATAAGTCCAATCCTTGCTAACTCGATGAGCTAGCAAACAAGCGCAGGCTAAATACCCAGATGGCATGACGTCACTCGAGGGGGACGCTCTCGAGGTTCCCGCCATGACGTGGATAAAAACATGGGTGGCGTGCGCGTGCGCACCCTAGGAGGCCCTTAGGAGAAACATGGCATGAGGCTTTGCCATAGCCGTTCCAGGGACGCCGGAGAGCATGGCTTGCAGAAGCAGCGTTAGCCATCTACCCAAGGCTAGTGGGGAGAGCAGAGAAAAAGGTGAGGCACAAGGGTCAAAGCCGACAGAGACCAACGGACGCAACACTCTGGAGCTGGAGTTAAATTCCCTGCATTAAAAAATGTGTGTTGGGCACTCAGCCTTTGGGCGCACTTTCTTGCATTTGGTGGTAATAGCTAATGTCTTCATCTATATGGAATTTACATGCGTTGGGAGCTATCAAGTACACTTTTGTTAGGGCGTACATTTTGGATGCATTATTCTCCTTACTACATTGGATGCTATTTTTTGCACACCTAAAATACACGCCCAACCATGAGTATATCAATGTACTAGGCTGCGCACATGACAGATTATTAGCAGACCAGTTTACTACAGAAAATGAGCATGTTACAAAAGCAAACAGTAAACGTGCATGACTCATAGGGCATTTCCATTCAGATCATTGGTTTCAAACAAAAATATTATTTATTTGTTCATTTGTGTTCATTTATGCTGCAGTGAGATTGGCGCTACCCAACTGATGGCCCAGTTGGGCTCTCAACAACAGGATGCGGAGTTGCTCAGACTAGGACCAGATTTGGGCTTCACCTTTACCAGCCTCTTCCCTTCCAGGATTGAGCCCTTGGGTTCTGAGGTTGGCAGGAATTAGGAAAGGGTCCCATGGAGAGGAAGCAGACAAGATCAGAAAACAGGCTATGGTCAGGGCAGGCAGCAGACAAGCAGTGTTTGGAACAAGCAATGGCAGGTGGGCGGAGATCGTTTTCTCACGTCCAGGCTGGATTGTTGCTTACCCAATAGATACTGCATATTTCTGCTGTGTTGCTATCTGTCTTGTGTGTGGCTGATTAATTTAGCAGAAAAAAAAATCTCCAGTAGGCAGTGTTTTATTTCTGCTGTTTTTTATTGTCTTGTGTATTTTTATCAAAATTGCCTAATTCGTCCTGGTTCAAGGAACCTGAAAACCGAACCAAATTTTCCTGAAATTTTGGGAAAATTCGATTTTTGGGTTAGTGTGCACTAACGGGAGCAGAAGATAGAATAGCAAAACGATCCTTAAACTAACTAGTACATAAGCTACATAAGGAGCTTGGCAGGTAGGCAGAGTGGTTGCAGTAAGACCCTTAAGGAGGTATATGTGGAGAACAGCAGGTAGGCAGATTAGCAGTAAGACTGCTAAGCTAGTATATAAATTGTATGGAAGGTAGACAGTGATAGCAATAGGTGTTATATCAGGGGAAAGGAAGGTAGGCAGATTAGCAGGAAGATCCCTAATGTAGTACCATCTGGGGCTGGCAAGTAGTCATGTGGCAGCAACACTCCTAAGGTGGCACATCTGGTGCATGCCAGGTTGGAAGAGAAACAGAAAGACTCCCAAATTGGTATATCTGGAGCATGATAGGTAGGTATATTAAAAGCATAACTCCCAAGGTTGTATATCAAGGTCAAGGCAAGCAGGCAGAGGAGTAGAAGCAAGGCCTCTAAGGTGATATATATATATATATGGGGTATGGCAGGTAGACAGATTGATAGCAGCAAGACCCCTTACATTGTGTATTAGTGGCATGGCAGGTAGGCATATGGTAGAAATACTCCTAAGATGTTATATAAGGGATCGGAGATAGGTATGTGGCAGCAAGTTCCTTAAGGAGCAAATCAGATTGGCAGAGCAGTAGCACTAAGACACCTAAGGTGATACATCCTCAGCATGGTATGTAGGCATATGGTAGCATCATCCCTAAGGCAGTACATCTGGAGCATGGCAGCTAGGCATAGAGGCATCAAGGACTTCAAGGTGCTTTCAGTCATCTTGCCACTTGCATGGAAATTCTGGAAACTAAAGCAAAGGCAGATTGATTTAGAAAAAAACCCAAAAAACTTTGGTCATCAACTCTGGTGCTAGGCTTGAGCAGTGAGGTTCCTGATGTCCCCAGGTACTGAGAAGACATGACTATTAAAATTGTTGGTTTGTTGAGAAGACATGAATATTGAATTTGTTGATTTGTGGGCAAGAATGAGAATGCTGAACCACCTTGACTAGGTCTGCCAGACTGTATACTTGTGTGGCCAGTTTGCCAGAGCATCTATATTCAGATCCTCAATGGGTTTGCAAGATATGTGTTACATCAGCCACCTTAGCTGATGTTTTAGCTATGACCTGTTTCAGGAGAGATGGCTCTTTTTGGGTACAGCGGCCTTGGCAAATTCAAAGCTCCTGCTTTCAAAGCTCTTGAGATGGTCAAACTTTCCTGTGCTACATTCCCATTGTGCCTCTTCTTCTGGTGCTCCTCTTCACATATCTTAGCTGCCAGCATCTCCTTCATGAGTGTGAGATGCTGGGATTGGAGGGTGAGACTCATTTTCATTCATGGTACACAAAGTATAGCAAGCATGCATGTATTCTGTTTTGTAATAGGTTTCAGTCTTGCACCTGCTGCTTCATGGAGTCCAGAAACTGTAATATATCTGCTTCCATTCCTTCTTGCTCACTGAAGCCCTCTAACGTTTCCTCAAGAATATTTACTATATGGATGATCCTGCCCAGGGTGGCACTTCTGGAACTCAGATGCTCTGTGGTATTCTTGAATGGCTTCAAGATTTGTTCCAGATGCCTCATCACTATACAGTCATGATGCCCCCTAGGGTCAATGCACACTTATCTCCATTTCCAGATATAGATCTTGAAAGAGGGTCTCCTGCTCCTCTAACCTAGGTAACATCATATAAGTGGAATTCCAGTGAATTCCAACATCTTGAGAGTTGCTTGTGGAGTACCACAAATTCTTCAAGCTGCTAATGGAGAAGCTGCCCCACTCCACATTTCTATAGAAATGCCCTGCAATCATTCTACAACTATCAGGTTCTTCAGGAATGGATTTCCATCATCATTTAGCCCCAGTACCAGGGCATCCATCACTGCAGGTTTAGCAACTGTGCAAAGTAAGAGGTGCTCTGAAAGTCCCCATCTTTATCGCCTTTACCATAGTTTCACCACAGTCTTTCACATGGAAATCTATAAGAAGACTCCTGTATTTCCAGTCTAGCTGACAACTCTCCAGCATATTTCTTATGGCTAATAGAGTATTGCTTCAGGTATGAGGATTATGCATCAACTGGGTGTGCAGCAAAGCCCACTTACACTCTGATTGTCCATCCATGTTAGAGCTTCTGCCAGGTCCCAGTAGTATGCCATCTGGGAGATGTAAGAGTGCATAGAATTTTTGATGGTTCAGATATCACTGGTGAAATGCACACTACTACCCTCTGCTTCAACCAGCTGCACCTCTATGAAACTATGGCAGGGTGGGGATGATCTTCCTACTGAATGCCTGGAAGGCACTTTGTAATTGGGGGCTAACAAATGCAACATACACTTAAAGCCCACATTCTGAAATACCTGCAGAGACTTGTAATCAAGGGTAATCATTTCCATGATGCTTCATATTGTTATTTAAGATGCTGCTTCTTGCCTCATAATAGTGCTATGGAACACCAACTCATTTCCTCTGTGGTGGATTGCCATAGAGGGGACTGCTGGCCTACCACCTGAATGCTGGAAGGGACTGTGGAATCAGCTTGGGGGAAAGGTTTCCCTTTTTCAACCTCTTTGCTCAGGTTTTTACATTGAGTGGCAGAAGTGGTCCCCAGGATAGTACTGCCATTCTCCCCTGAACTCAGCCAGGCAGTATTTATGGTCCTAGTGCAATGGTAGATGGCTGTGTGTGCCCATGATGGAGCAGATGGGTGATCATTGCTCATTGAGAGGTATGTTGTTGACTGACACTGGGCAGGCAGGGGGCACAGGATGGTGGCTGCCTTTCTTAAGGTGGGCATACGATATGTTACAAGGCCAATAGCTGCCATCTGTAATGTGCATCTATAATTATTACTATGCCTATTGATAGAGTTAGCCTGGGAGACTTTCACCTCACTGTTGTCCTCGGAGACAGAATTCCATGGACTTCTTTGGATCCATGAGAGGTTTTTCTTTCTTCCTCCAAAACCTTATTGCTTGTCAATGCTTGCATGCCTCAAGTCCCTTCAGGGTTCCAATTTGCATTTTAAGAGCTAAGTCTTGGTACACTGGGAATACTCATATATGAGAATGTGGATATCTATGTCAGAAGATGGCTCTAATTGCATCAATCCTACAAATTGCTGTAGATCAGCAAATGTCCAAGGACTTAAGCTAACAGGGATAGCTTGGCAGAGGTGCAAGCATCACCTTGCTGTTCTGGCTGCACACAAAAATCACAATTTAAATTATGGGTCTTAACCTTAAAGCAGCAGACATACACAGTATTCACCGTGTTGCTTATTGCATTTACGGTGCAGTTTGCTGCTGTAGGTTGCATATGCCACTATCATTTGGTTGCTTTGCCTTAGGACAGTTCTGCATGGTCATCCCCCTATCCATTGCAATATTTTAAACCCAATGCCCTCTGTTTTATTCAGCAAGACATTTTAACATCTGGGCATTTGTTCCCCACAGGTCTGGGACATAAATGTTCACTGTTTTCTTTTTTTCAGCCAGTTCATGCGTGTCTAGATCTCTATATAGGGCAAGATGTGGGAATACATGATCATTTGTTTTGTTCTGCAAGTCTTTACTGCTTGTCTTTGGTCTGTCTTGCTTTTAGTGGACATTGGTAGGGATGGACATTAGGGAGAAATGAAATAGGAAATGAGATGAAATTTCCTATTTTGTTTCGAATCATTTTCAAAATGGAGAGTGAAATTCAGATGAAATTTTGCCAGAATATTGTTTTATTTTGAAAACTTATAAAAATAAAAAGTTGCCTTTCAGGCCTAGGCCTAGACCTCAAGACAGGACCTTGCTTAGGTAGTAGGCCGAGACCCAAAGCAGATGCCCCGGCCTATGCCAGAGCACAACTCCAGTGACTCAACCTATGCCTAGGCCCAAATCCTAGGTCTCACCTAGAAATAGGCTATGACTTGACGAAGGGGCCACAGCCTATACCTAAGCACAATGCTGGGATCTCAACCTAGGTTCTTCCCAGTGCTGGGCCTAGGCCAAGACCTGAGTAAAGTCCCAGGCCCAGAAATTTGCTGACAAAACCTGCTCCATACAAACCAGAGGCTGTGGCATCAGTCCCAGGCTTGATGCCACAGCATGGCCAGAGGTCGGGTCCCAAATATCTGGTCCTAGGTGTAAGCTACGAATTGGACCCAGGCCTTATGCCACCACCTGGCCTGGAGGCCGGGTCCTGATGCCAGGACCTCAGCCCGGTCCCAGGCCTGGAGGTCAGGTCCCTATGTCGGGCCCTTGGCCTAGACCAAGGCCTGATGCTGCAGTCCACGCTGTTGATGACAGGGCCTGGCCTAGAGGCTGGGTCATGTCACTTGGGTCTCTGCCTAGGGTCAGGCCCAGGCTTTGTAGCTGCTCTTTGGCAACTTCTTTCTTTGGCTGTTCGTTGCCAACTGACGCTATATGCTGGGGTAGAGGCATCCTCCTAATGGGAGGTGCTATTTTGATATACGGCGGTTGAATTAGCTGCCATAAATCAAAATGGTATCTTTTGCTGGGGAGCATGCACCAGAGATGGTGAAGAGGAGCTCCAAGGCCCACCCACATCGCTCAAGATTCATAACACCTTCCATATCTCACTACTGAAGCCTCTCATCTTCTCCGAGTTCGCCAAGAAACCACCTGAGCCCCAACCTCTGGCATCAGAGGAGGACATTACGTATCAGGTACAGGACATCGGGATGTGAGGAAATGAAGGAAGCGATGGGAATATTTAATCTCTTGGGAAGGAGATTAAGAAAACAGCTGGGAGCCTGCAGTCAATATCCTTGACAAAGAACTGATCAAGCAGTTCCATGCTTCTCACCCAAAGAAACCCAAACCCCCAGAGAGGGGCCCAAAGAACGGGGGCAGGGGGGGGGGGGTTACTGTTTAGAGATGTGTATCGTACCGGCAATTGTTTCCGGTTTTGTTTTCGTATAACCGCCGGAAATTTCGTTTCCCGTGGATCTGACTGTTTTTTTTTTCAGCTGTCCCGATCCGAAAAAAGAAAAAAACACCCCGATCCTTCAAATTTAATTATTTACAATCCTGCACCCTCCCGACACCCCCAAAACTTGCCTAAAGTCCCTGGTGGTCCAGCAGGGGTCCCGGGAGCAATGTCCCCTTCTCGGGATGTTGACTGCCACTAATCAAAATGGCGCCAGTGGCCCTTTGCCCTTACCATGTGACACGGGCTATCAGTGCCATTGGCCGGCCCCTGTCATATGGTAGGAGCAATGGATGGCCGGCACCATCTTAAAAAATGGTGTGGGCCATCCATTGCTCCTACCTTGTGACAGGGGCCGACCAATGGCACTGATAGTCCCTGTCACATGGTAAAGGCAAAGGGCCATTGGTGCCATTTTGATTAGTGGCAGTCAACATCCCGAGAAGGGGACATTGCTCCCGGGACCCCTGCTGGACCACCAGGAACTGCAAGCAAGTTTTGGGGGGTCGGGAGGATGGGAGATTGTAAATAATTAGATCTGAAGGGTTGGGGTGGGTTTGGGGGGTTTTTTTTTCGGTGTGCCCTTTCTCCCCCCACCCAAAAAAACGATAAGAAAACCACACAAAATTTCATGGGGTTTTCCTATCATTTTTGTGGACCCCCGATACATGACGAATTAGGAAATAGTGTACAATATTTTAATTCATAAAAAAAAAAGGATACACATCCCTAGAACTGTTATGCCCGTCGGTCGCAGACGGCTGCGACCACTGTTGCTCACCTCTTGCCTCACGTCACTGACTCCGTTGGGTAGACTCGCGGCTTCTGCCAGCTATCTCTGGCCTGCCTGCCCCTGTTCCTTGACCTCCCTGGATGACGTGGATGCTGCTGACCACCATCTTTCCCTCGGAGTTCCTTAGGCGCATGTGTGCGCTCTTGGGCCAGTCTAATGCACGATATGGCGGGAACCTTGGGGGCGTCCCCCCCGGATGATGTCATTCATTGTGGACTCTTAAGCCGGCTGGCCCTGTCTGCCTACGACTTGGCAACGTGTTGCCTCATTGCTGAATCCGCTTCGCTCACTATGGACTTCCCGTTCCAGCACCTACTTCCTCGGCGTGAGACGTCTCGGGTACCCACTCCTTGGGGGCTCTTTCCTAGTCTCTGGCCATCCGCTCCTCAGAGCACTTTGCGCCTAGGACCACTGCCTGCCCCATTCCCTGGGGCTTCCTATAGAACCATCACTACTTCTATAGTGAGTACTCTGCTTGCGGACCCCTATCGTATCATATCTATTGAGGAACCCTCATCGGTGTACCCTGCTCTGCGGACCACTGCCATATCATCTCTACAGAGGAACCCTCATCGATGTACCCCGCTCTGCGGACCATTGCCGTATCATCTCTACTGAGGACCCTCATCAGTGTACCCCGCTCTGCGGACCATTGCCGTATCATTTCTACAGAGGAATCCTCCTTGGGTATACCCCACTTCACAGATCCCATGGCACCTCTGTGTCTGTGTGACTTTCCTGATACACTTCCCACTCCGCAGGCAGTGTCGCTCTACTCTCTCTTTCCAGTACCTGCTGTTTCACGCACCCAGCAGCTGAGATCTCGCCTCTTGATGGTGAGGCTCACGAGGCTCCTCCCTGAGGTTGGTATCATCTCTCACCTCGGCCCAGGGCCCACATACCCACAAACCCTAACATAATCTCTCTGCATTCATGATATTGCTATAAATTCTTTGTGAGATTCCCGCTGCTCTTGAACCATTGCACTATATAATAATAACTACATATATTTCTTATTGCTAGGTCTCCAAACCTAATACTATGCAATTGGGTAGATCTATTCTTGCAAATTACATACTTTAGCTTGAGCATCTCACACTTCTATACCAAAATGGGTTTTGTTTTCAATCTAGGTACTATAGGCTGGCTATCAAATTGAATTACTTTTGTTGTTTAATTGGCAAAAGTGGTTCTGCCCATGATGATGATATTCTGTATGGCTCTTCACCACTGATGGGGCAGAGGTGCTGTGCAGTGGTTGTTGATACCCTGCAGAAAGGTGGGAGGGCCAGTGAGCTCAATTTAATCCAGGACTGGTCCAACCACCAGCCTCTTCTCTAGGTGGTTTTCCCCACCAACCCACCCATCTCAGGATGGATTGCATGTTCGCAATGCTGCATGGTGGGTCACCAAATGGTTGCAGAATAGGAGGCAGGGTTGGCCACACCCTATGCTTGCATGGCAAATGCTATTTTTAAAACTTAATTAGGCAGAAAATACCAAGTGGGTTTTCCTGACATTGCATTGCATGAGTAGATGACAGTATCAAATCTGTAGCTCTGACAGCCGGATTAGTTGGTTCACCCCCTAGTAAGAACATAAGAATATAAGAAGTTGCCAGGGTCCATCAAGCCCAGTATTCTGTTTTCAACAGTGGGTAATCCAGGATGCAAGTTCCTGATAAGTACCCTAGCATTAAATAGATAGCATGCTACTAATGCTGTAATAAGCAGTGGCTATACCCTAAGTCAAACTGACTAATAACAGTTTATGAACTTCTCTTCCAGGAAATTGTCCAAAACATTTTTTTAAATCCAGCTAAGCTATCTGCCTTAACCATATCCTCTGGCAATGACTTTCAGAGGTTAATTACCTGTTGAATGAAAAATAATTTTCTCTGATATTTTTAAAATGTGTTACTTACTAACCTCATGGAGTGCCCCCTAGACCTTCTATTATCTGAAAGATTAAGCAACCAATTAACTTTTATCCATTCTAGTCCTCTCATGATTTTGTAGACCTCCTTCATATTCCCCCCCTCCCCCCTGCCATCTCATCTCCAAGCTGAACAGCCCTAATCTCTTCTGCCTTTCCTTGTAGGGAAGTCATTCCATTCCCTTTATCATTTTGGTCATTGTTCTCTGTACCTTTTCCAGTGCATTTATATTTTTTTGAGATGCATTGACAAAAATTGAACACAGTCCTCAAGGTGTGGTCTCACCATGGAGTGATACAGAGGCATTATGATATTGTCTGTTTTATTCACTTTTTCCTTCCTAATAATTCCTATACATTCTGTTTGTTTTTTTAACTGCTGCAGCACATTAAGCCGACAATTTGAATGTAGTGTCCACTATAATACATAGATCCTTTTCCTGGGTGTTAACCATAACTCCTAACATGAAACCTAACATGGTGTAACTATAGCATGGATTATTTTTCCCTATACAGTAAGAATCACCTTGCACTTGTCCACATTAAATTTCATCTGCCATTAGGATGCCCAATCTTCTAGTCTGCCTGCAGTTTATCCACTTGTGATTTAACTACTCTGAATATTTGTTTTCATCAGAAAATTTGATCATTTTACTTGTTGTTCCCCTTTCCAGATCATTTATAAATACATTAAAAAACTCCGGTCAAAGTATTTGTGCTATATCCTGAATAAGTGAGTCCTGCTCTTGCTATGGACCAGGATGTTGTCAGAGGGGTGAGATTTTGACAGACCTTGGTCTCTGAAGCCAGATTATTGTATTAACATGATACACTAGGGATGTGAATCGTTTTAGGACGATTAAAATTATCGTCCGATAATTTTAATATCGTCTTAAACCGTTATGGAACACAATACAATAGAGATTCTAACGATTTATCGTTATAAATCATTAGAATCGTGAGCCGGCACACTAAAACCCGCTAAAACCCACCCCCGACCCTTTAAATTAAATCCCCCACCCTCCCGAACCCCCCCCAAATAACTTAAACATTTCCTTGCCAAATCCTACCTCCTTCAATCCCCCACCCTCCCGAACCCCCCCCAAATGACTTAAATTACCTGGTGGTCCGGAACGGCAGCGGTCCGGAACGGGCTCCTGCTACTGAATCTTGTTGTCTTCGGCCGGCGCCATTTTCCAAAATGGCGCCGAAAAATGGCGGCGGCCATAGACCAACAGGATTCGACGGCAGGAGGTCCTTCCGGACCCCCGCTGGACTTTTGGCAAGTCTTGTGGGGGTCAGGAGGCCCCCCCCAAGCTGGCCAAAAGTTCCTGGAGGTCCAGTGGGGGTCAGGGAGCGATTTCCCGCCGCAAATCGTTTTCCGTACGGAAAATGGCGCCGGCAGGAGATCGACTGCAGGAGGTCGTTCAGCGAGGGTTCTGGCGCCTCGCTGAACGACCTCCTGCAGTCGATCTCCTGCCGGCGCCATTTTCCGTACGGAAAACGATTCACGGCGGGAAATCGCTCCCTGACCCCCGCTGGACCTCCAGGAACTTTTGGCCAGCTTGGGGGGGGCCTCCTGACCCCCACAAGACTTGCCAAAAGTCCAGCGGGGGTCCGGAAGGACCTCCTGCCGTCGAATCCTGTTGGTCTATGGCCGCCGCCATTTTTTGGCGCCATTTTGGAAAATGGCGCCGGCCGAAGACAACAAGATTCAGTAGCAGGAGCCCGTTCCGGACCGCTGCCGTTCCGGACCGCCGCTGGACCACCAGGTAATTTAAGTCATTTGGGGGGGGGTTCGGGAGGGTGGGGGATTTAATTTAAAGGGTCGGGGGTGGGTTTTAGCGGGTTTTAACGATTTTAACGATATATCACGATATTTTACCCCCCCCAAACGGAAACAATACGATTCCCTCCCCCTCCCAGCCGAAATCGATCGTTAAGACGATCAAGGACACGATTCACATCTCTATGATACACAATGAACCTTTATGAACTGAAACTCAGGTGAGGACATAGTTACCCTACAGAGGTTGCATAGTAGGCTGTATCCAGCTAAATTACACGGGATATTTAGTGGCACGGCTATGCTGCATATCCATGCACAAATCGCTACTTAGCCAGATAAATTATATCCAGCTAGTTAGACAAGTTCTATGGCTACTTATTCAGCTATCAAGTGGTGAGTGTGCTTTTGATTTAGTGCTCAATATGTTTAATGGCATGATTAATTGTTGAATTTAGTTATGTAATTTGACCTATGATGTGGCAGTATCCATCCTATAAAAATCCTTGTTTGTGGCAGAGTGCTTTATTCATATCTTGTCATAAATTAGAGCGGGAAAGAAAGGAGATTGAGGAGGGGAGAGTGGAGTTGAATTTGGAGATTATATTGGATTGAGGGAGGAAGTATTTACATGCCATTGTTGAGGACTCTGAATTTTTCCTATAGACACTAAACCAGAGAAATCCTCCAATAGAGCACACAATCAATTTGTATAGCTCAACATTATTAATTAATTTTTTTCTTATCTATTTTCATGTTTTTTCATTCATTTTTTCTCTATGCACACCAATATGGTTGCATATTCCGAGGTTCTTAATGATTTATATGCTAAAACACATTTTAAACACTCTCCTACTGAGATGTATCATTAAAAAACACCAATTAAAATATTACTTTCATTAATGCAACAAACAGTCCTTCAGTTTTTGAAGGGAAATATAAAAACTTCTAGAAACATTAGTACCCCCACTTATGTTGTACATATTGCTATAAAATATGTGTGATTTCCAACATCTTTTCTTCTCCAGTAATATTTTAAGACCTTGAAATCCATCTGCTGCATTTCAATATGACATAATCAAATCTGAATCAAACCGATCAGAAAATCAATAAAAGATATATCTCCTTTTTATCTTCTCATATAAAACAAATTTGCATTTTTATTTGGTCATTCTCTCTTCCCTCTAATAATTTATAAATCACAGCAGCAGTCCCACATTAATCAAAGGGATTAGATAATTTTAAAACACCTACAGGAAACAGATGATTTAATTATAAAATCTGCTGATAAAGGTGGTAATGTTGTAGTGATCTCTACAACAGTTTATCATTATGAAATGCTGTGCCAGTTAATTGAGTGGAATTGTTATTGAAAATTGGAGGCTGATTCAGTTGAGCAGTATAAAGTATTAGCCTTATCTTTATCTGAGTCAGTTTAGTAGAGATATGTTGAATATATATGATTACTAATTTATAATAATCCTATTACACATATGTTAAAAAGAAATCCTTCTAGTTAGCCTGTTACTTCAAAGATAAACTCTTTGCTATTGCTTTCAATTATACTGTTTTATAATTGTTTTTTTCATGATTTGATAAATGTCTACCATTCTAAGGATACCACATATGTATTTTAGAAACTGGGGCTCATTTAACCCAATTTTGGGACTTGGAAAAATGAATGGCAGAAAGGAGTCTGTTTGTTTCATATTCTGTGTATATGGCTCAAGACCGCATATAACTTTAATGTTGCTATGTATGCTGTACCTGGCCAACCTGAACAAAAATGAGGACAACTGCAAGCATAACTTTAAAACCAGTTACTTGACTTCTAAAAAAATCTGGGAATTTCTCTGGAAGCGTTCTCAGCATCTCCAAGTGCATGACATTCTACTTCCCCCAATTTAAACTCAGCATTATAATAGTCACAAAATTCACTCTCAGGACCTTTAAACATTAATATAATGAGACCTTCATAATTGGATTGCCTGTAACTTTTGCAATATTTCAATTACTTATGAGACATAGGTCTAATTACCGTTTTACCAAAGTTCAATTTTTACATTTTCATATTGTTATTATTATTATTATTTGAAACTTTTATATACTGACATTCATTTGCATATCACATTGGTTTACAAGGAACTGGTATAAACATGACTTTAGAAGATTTACAAAGAACAGTTAATAATAAAACGATTTAAAGAATATGGAAAAAGGGAAAGATACCAAACAAGCAGAGCCGTAACTGGGGGATAAAATTTAGAGGTTAGATCCAGGAAAATAAATGTGATGTGTTCAAGTAGAGAGGAACAGGAAGTAATGCAATGATTAATAAAATATAGAAAATGGGGAAAGACACCTTTCAAACTAAGCCGTAACTGGTGGTGAAGAGAAAAGTTAAATCATGGAGTAAAGTTAAATCAAGGCATAAATAAACATGGTGTGTAAAAGAAGGAGGGTGATTATCTGAAGGCCTATTTGAAAAGCCATGTTTTATGCAGATAAAAGCTGTTACCACAAAATTTAACTTATATTAAAACAACACAGAAACTCTTCTGTATGCCTGATGCTGATCAACATTTCAAGACTGATCCTCAGTCTCTGCTTCAGAGGAATATTCCTCTTTATTACAAAGTCTTTATTTCTGAAACATACAAAACACTTGTTATAAAACCACTGGCAAGTTCAAATCAACCAATGAGTCTGCACAGATTGTAATCCACAGCAAACCTACATTATATAAAGTCAACCCAATGAATATTTCATTTAAAACTCCAGGTGATGACATTCCCAATGCAAATGTTCCAAAGATTTCTCACTTATTTAACTTCACTTCACTATTGCTCCCCCAAACATCAATGAGAATATGATCTAGTACTGTCCATCTAAGATCTTCAAATATATGATGATACAAATGAAAACTTTAATCAGAAGGGAACTAATAAATGCTTTTTGATTAGAATACCATTAATTTTATATGGAGGAGAAATAGAAACAGAGATTGGAGAGAGTTTTAAGGATTTTTTAAAATATAATTAACAAACGTCCACTCTTAGGTGGTTACGAGGCTGAGAAATATGTGTAATCAATAGGGCAACAGTGATTCAGAGCTGGAGTATCCCTATCAACTGAAAAGCAGGTTATTAATACAAACAAAAAACACACTTTGAAATGTCTGTATGCCAATGCCAGAAGTCTAAGAAGTAAGATGGGCAAGTTAGAGTGCATAGCAGTGAATGATGAGACTGACATAATTGGCATCACAGAGACCTGATGGAAGGAGGATAACCAATTGGACAACAGGGATGTGAATCGTTTTTTGACGATTTAAAAAAATCATCAGATATTTTTTAAATCGTCAAAAATCGTTAGAGTCGCGATACAATAGAAATTCCCCCGATTTATCGTGAAAAATTGTAAATCGGGGGAGGGCGGGAAAATCAGCACACCAAAACAACCCCTAAACCCACCCCAACCCTTTAAAACAAATCCCCCACCCTCCCGAATCCCCCCAAAATGTTTTAAATTACCTGGTGGTCCAGTGGGGGGGTCCGGGCACAATCTCCCGATCTTGGGCCATCGGCGCCATTTTGGCTGCCACTATTATAAATGGCGCCGATGGCCCGATAAAAAAAAACCCCACTCGACCCTTTAAAATGACCCCCCCAAAACCTTTTATAATTACCTGGTGGTCCAGTGGGAGCGCGGGGTGATCTCCCACTCTCAGGCCATCGGCTGCGTTAATAAAAATGGCGCCGACAGCCCTTTGCCCTTACCATATGACAGGGCAAAGGTAGCGCAGGTGCCATTTTGAATATTGGCAATATGGCCTGAGTGCAGGAGATTGCTCCCGGACCTCCGCTGGACCCCCAGAGACTTTTGGCCAGCTTGGGGGGGCCTCCTGACCCCCCACAAGACTTGCCAAAAGTCCAGCGGGAGTCCGGGAGCGACCTCCTGCACTCGAGCAGTATTGCCAGTATTCAAAATGGCGCCGGCGCTACCTTTGCCCTGTCACATGGTAAGGGCAAAGGGCCATCGGCGCCATTTTTATTAACGCAGCCGATGGCCTGAGAGTGGGAGATCACTCCCCGCGCTCCCGCTGGACCACCAGGTAATTTTAAAACCTTTTTTGGGGGTTCGGGAGGGTGGGGGAGGGTTTTTTGATTATCGGATCGGGCACAGCCGATAATCAGAACTCAAATCGGGCTGGGCGATAAAAATTTTAAGATTTGGATCGGAACCGGAACCGATCAGATTCCAGTTCTGATCCACATCTCTATTGGACAATGCTATATCAGGGTACAAATTATATCATAATGATAGGGAGGATCAACTTGATGGCGGTGTGGCACTGTCTAGGAGGGTATAGCGTCCAACAGGATAAAGATCATACAAGAGACTAACGGACGGATTTTAAATCGGCCATGCACGTAGAAATCACCACTTACGCTCATGGCCGGGCCCTGCGCATGCTGCACATGTTTTAAAATCTACCCTTAAATGCTCAGTAGAATATACATATGGGTAGAAAATCCCATGATTGTTGGGTAAGAGTTTAGTGATAGGAGTATACTACCATCCACCTGGACAAAATGGTAAGATAGATAATGAAATGCTAAGAAAAATCAGGGAAGCCAACCAATTTGGCAGTACAGTAATAATGGGAGATTTCAATTATCACATAAATATGTTGTGAAACTACAATTTTGCCTTCTATGTGCTATATATTATATTAATATGAATTAATTTATGTGAAGGACCACTTAGACGCCGGCAAGAGGAAAAGTCGGCAAGGTTTGAATTGAGCAGTTATGTGGACATGATTAATTTCACTTCTCAGTGACCTGTATAGGAGAATTCATGTCGGTTGCAGTCCCTGAAGCAGCTTTGCGAAACGTACGTTGGACTGGACTGGACTTGTTGAACAACTGTCACCTGAGTGAATTAATTCTCTGAAGCGCGGTAGCGCCATCAAAAGAATTGGATTTTCTGAAGCACGATAGCACTGGCATCTAATAAGGGAAGTACCGTTCCACATTAATTTTAAGAAAAATTTAAAACGAAAAAAAGTTACAAATGAAAAAATGAAAAAGTACATTTATTAATAAAAGGACTCGGATCGATGATTAAATATGACCCGTAGCGGTTAATACATAAAGCTAAACAGCCTGTATGCCGTGGGTGTTACGACGGTCCTTCACATAAATTAATTCATATTAATATAATATATAGAACATAGAAGGAAAAATTGTAGTTTCACAACGTATTTATGTGAGATATTGTGGCTCATTGTGCATTGGGATTAACTGTTATCATTTTTGTAGATTTCAATTACCCCAATATTGACTAGGTAAATGTAACATCAGGACATGCTAGAGAAATAAAGATCCTGGATATAATAAATGACTGCTTCATGGAGCAATCGGTTCAGGAACCAACAAGAGAAGAAACTGTTTTAGATTTATTTCTTAGTGGAATGCATGATTTGGTGAGAGAGGTAATGGTGGTGGGGCCACTTGGCAATAGTGATCATAACATGATCAAATGTAAACTAATAACTGGAAGGGGGACAATTAGTCATTCAACAGATTTTACAATAAATTTTCAAAAGGGAGACTTTGATAAAATGAAGAAAATGGCCAGACATTCCAGTAGGAGACTTTGATAAAATAAAGAAATGGTCAGACATTCCAGTGGGAACACTGAGAGGAGAGGATCACAATCCTGGTGGCTGAAAGGAATCAGTAAGTGTTTGCTTGGGACATTGTCTTTTTTTAAAAGTATTGGGGCAAAGTTAACTATTTGGGAATATTATTTAGTGTGTTTGTTCCTTTAATAGTCAGAAAGGCAGTGAATAAACAAGTTAGACTGTTTGTATTTTTAAATAGTCAATAAGGTAGCAGTAGGTAGGCAGTGAATAAACAAGTTAGACTGTATTTTTAGTCAGTCAATAAGGTAGCAGTAGGTAGGCAGTGAATAAACAAGTTAGACTGTTTGTATTTTTAGTCAGTCAATAAGGTAGCAGTAGGTAGTGTGTTTATTTTTAAAAGTCTGCAGAACTGAGTGTTCTCCAGACTTTTAAAGAACTGAGTGTTTGTATTTAATACTAACTGAGTGCTTGTATTGAAAAAAAACAAAACAAAACAAAAAGTAGCCAGAAGCTAGAAATAACTAGGAGCAGTGTATACCTAAGTAAAAAGGTTGAATAGTTCAGCTCAGTTACTCACCTTGGAAAGGTGTTGAGGTAGTGTGATTGGGTTTGAATAGGGACCAACATTTGTTAATCAAGAGAGCAGTGAGTCACTCAGGCTGACTAACTGAAGTTAGACTGTATTTCCCAACCCTCCCACCCCTCGCACACCTACCCCTAGCTCATCCCTTAATTTATAGGCAGGTGCCACTTTCACAAAAATTAAAAAAAAACAAAAAACATCAACAAAAACTTTATTGAGAATTTGATCAGATCCCAGTAGGCCACTAACAGACACATAGTGAATTCACTAATACATTTAAAGGACGTTAGACACATTCCTACTCCCATAGCAACCTAAAACTTAACTAGGAACTGATCAAAATTGAGATTAAGGCAGCAGTCCAGCAGCAAGAGGGGGGCTTCCCAGTCTTTTGCATCGAGTGTCACATGTATGATTTTTTACCCACTGGTGAGAAGTTGTACATGTGCTTGCGATGCAAAGAGCTCCTGGCTCTCAGAGAACGAGTCTGATCTCTGGAGGCTAGAGTTGCAGACCTGGAGGAGCTGAGGCAGACAGAGAGGTATATTGATGAGACCTTCAGGGACATAGTAGTCAAGTCCCAACTTCAGACTGGCAGCCCTGGTGCTGCCTTGGAGGAAGAAGGTCTCATGATGGGAGAGCACCAACCAGATGCAGCAGGGAAGGATCCTGTAGCAAGGACCTGCTCTCCAGGTGATGCACTGTCCTTTCACACTGAGGATATCTCCCCAAGGCCTACTGCCCAGCAGGGAAGGGTTAGGTCAGCTGTCATAGTTGGTGATTCGATTATTAGGAATGTAGATAGCTGGGTGGCTGGTGGGTGTGAGGATCGCCTGGTAACATGCCTACCTGGTGCGAAGCTGGCGGACCTCACGCGTCACCTAGATAGGATTTTAGACAGTGCTGGGGAGGAGCCGGCTGTTGTGGTACATGTAGGCATCAACGACATAGGAAAATGTGGGAGGGAGGTTCTGGAAGCCAAATTTAGGATCTTAGGTAGAAAGCTTAAATCCAGAACCTCCAGGGTAGCATTCTCTGAAATGCTCCCTATTCCACGCACAGGTTACCAGAGGCAGGCAGAGCTCCGGAGTCTCAATGTGTAGATGAGACGATGGTGTAGGGAAGAGGGATTCAGTTTTGTTAGGAACTGGGGAACCTTTTGGGAAAGGGGGAGTCTCTTCCGAAGGGATTGGCTGCACCTTAACCAGGGTGGAACCAGACTGCTGGCACTAACCTTTAAAAAGGAGATAGAGCAGCTTTTAAACTAGAACAAAGGGGAAAGCCGACAGTTGCTCAGCAGCACATGGTTTGGAGAGAGGTATCTTTAAAGGATACTAATGATGCATTAGAATTAGGGCATCCCGACAGTGAGGTTCCAATAATTAGAAAAGTAGTCCAAGTGCCTGTAACTAAAAACTTACCTGAGCTAAAAAATTCTAACTTATCCCTATCAATTAAAAAGCAGAATGAAAATACAAACAAAAAACAAACTTTGAAATGTTTGTATGCTAATTCCAGAAGTCTAAGAAGTAAGATGGGAGAATTAGAATGAATAGCAGTGAATGATGACATAGACTTAATTGGCATCTCAGAGACATGGTGGAACGAGGATAACCAATGGGACAGTGCTATACCGGGGTACAAATTATATCGCAATGACAGAGAGGAGCACTCGGGAGGAGGTGTGGCGCTTTATTTCTGGGATGGCATAGAGTCCAACAGGATAAACATCCTGCATGAGACTAAATACAAAATTGAATCTTTATGGGTAGAAATCCTTTGTGTGTCGGGGAAGACTATAGAGATAGGGGTATACTACCGTCCACCAGGTCAAGATGGTGAGATGAACAGTGAAATGCTAAGAGAAATTAGGGAAGCTAACCAAATTGGTAGTGCAGTAATAATGGGAGACTTCAATTACCAAAAGTCAACAGAGGCAAACCTTGCACGTAAGCAAGTCCACTGAGCAACAAGTGCAAGCAAAAAGATAAAGTTCCATTCACAGTTCAAAAGTGTATTTATTGTATATGCTGGTAATCAAAATTCATTCAAGCAGGCAACTCCTTATCGTGAACAGAAGCAATTTTTAAATATGCCCCCCGTGTTTCGTGTTAACTGCATCAGGAGGGACCACGGCATAGTATAATCTACAATAAAACAATATTTATCAGGAATGGAACAAGTAAGGCTGCAAGTAAACAAATATAACATGGTAAGTACATACCTTAGCAATTCAATGCAGGAGCGCAAGCGCCCTCTAGCAGTGACAGCCATTTAAAAGGAAAAAAGGCGCGAAAGAGAAACAACTCTCGCGAGATGCTGTAAACAGCAGGCATACATACAGCACCACACATGTAGAATTAATCATCAATTAATAGAATAGATACCATTCTATCTCCTTATTGAGACCATTGGGGAGAACCGTGTCCAAAGTGAAAATCCACCGTTGCTCCTTTCGACCTAGGGAGATTTCGCCGGGATACTAGGTCGAAAGGAGCAACGGTGGATTTTCACTTTGGACACAGTTCTCCCCAATGGTCTCAATAAGGAGATAGAATGGTATCTATTCTATTAATTGATGATTAATTCTACATGTGTGGTGCTGTATGTATGCCTGCTGTTTACAGCATCTCGCGAGAGTTTTTCTCTTTCGCGCCTTTTTTCCTTTTAAATGGCTGTCACTGCTAGAGGGCGCTTGCGCTCCTGCATTGAATCGCTAAGGTATGTACTTACCATGTTATATTTGTTTACTTGCAGCCTTACTTGTTCCATTCCTGATAAATATTGTTTTATTGTAGATTATACTATGCCGTGGTCCCTCCTCATGCAGTTAACACGAAACACGGACCGTGTCGGGGGGCATATTTAAAAATTGCTTCTGTTCACGATAAAGAGTTGCCTGCTTGAATGAATTTTGATTACCAGCATATACAATAAATACACTTTTGAACTGAGAATGGAACTTTATCTTTTTGCTTGCACTTGTTGCTCAGTAGACTTCAATTACCCCAATATTGACTGGGTAAATGTATCATCGGGTCAAGCTAGAGAGATAACGTTCCTGGATGGAATAAATGATATCTTTATGGAGCAATTGGTTCAGGAACTGACGAGAGAGGGAGCAATTTTAGATCTAATTCTCAGTAGTGCACAGGACTTGGTGAGAGAGGTAACGGTGGTGGGGCCGCTTGGCAATAGTGATCATAATATGATCAAATTTGATTTAATGACTGGAAGAGGAACAGTGTGCAAATCCAAGGCTCTCGTGCTAAACTTTCAAAAGGGAAACTTTGATAAAATGAGAAAAATTGTTAGAAAAAACTGAAAGGAGCAGCTACAAAAGTAAAAAATGTCCAAGAGGCGTGGTCATTGTTAAAAAATACCATTCTAGAAGCACAGTCCAGATGTATTCCACACATTAAGAAAGGTGGAAAGAAGGCAAAATGATTACCGGCATGGTTGAAAGGGGAGGTGAAAGAAGCTATTTTAGCCAAAAGATCTTCATTCAAAAATTGGAAGAAGGATCCAACAGAAGAAAATAGGATAAAGCAAAAACGATGGCCAGTTAAATGTAAGACATTGATAAGACAGGCTAAGAGAGAATTTGAAAAGAAGTTGGCTGTAGAGGCAAAAACTCACAGTAAAAACTTTTTTAAATATATCCGAAGCAGAAAGCCTGTGAGGGAGTCAGTTGGACCATTAGATGATCCAGGGGTTAAAGGGGCACTTAGAGAAGATAAGGCCATCGCGGAAAGATGAAATGATTTCTTTGCTTCGGTATTTACTGAAGAGGATGTTGGGGAGGTACCCCTAATGGAGAAGGTTTTCATGGGTAATGATTCAGATGGACTGAATCAAATCATGGTGAACCTAGAAGATATGGTAGGCCTGATTGACAAACTGAAGAGTAGTAAATCACCTGGACCGGATGGTATACACCCCAGAGTTCTGAAGGAACTAAAAAATGAAATTTCAGACCTATTAGTAAAAAGTTGTAACTTGTCATTAAAATCATCCATTGTACCTGAAGACTGGAGGATAGCAAATGTAACCCCAATATTTAAAAAGGGCTCCAGGGGCGATCCGGGAAACTACAGACCAGTTAGCCTGACTTCAGTGCCAGGAAAAATAGTAGAAAGTGTTCTAAACATCAAAATCACAGAACATATAGAAAGACATGGTTTAATGGAACAAAGTCAGCATGGCTTTACCCAGGGCAAGTCTTGCCTCACAAATCTGCTTCACTTTTTTGAAGGTAGTTAATAAACATGTGGATAAAGGTGAACCGGTAGATATAGTATTCTTGGATTTTCAGAAGGCGTTTGACAAAGTTCCTCATGAAAGGCTTCTAGGAAAAGTAAAAAGTCATGGGATAGGTGGCAATGTACTTTCATGGATTGTAAACTCGCTAAAAGACAGGAAACAGAGAGTAGGATTAAATGGACAATTTTCTCAGTGGAAGGGAGTGGACAATGGAGTGCCTCAGGGATCTGTACTTGGACCCTTACTTTTCAATATATTTATAAATGATCTGGAAAGAAATACGACAAGTGAGATAATCAAATTTGCAGATGACACAAAATTGTTTAGAGTAGTTAAATCACAAGCAGACTGTGATAAATTGCAGGAAGACATTGTGAGACTGGAAAATTGGGCATCCAAATGGCAGATGAAATTTAATGTGGATAAGTGCAAGGTGATGCATATAGGGAAAAATAACCCATGCTATTATTACACGATGTTGGGTTCCATATTAGGTGCTACAACCCAAGAAAGAGATCTAGGCGTCATAGTGATTAACACATTGAAATCATCGGTTCAGTGTGCTGTGGCAGTCAAAAAAGCAAACAGAATGTTGGGAATTATTAGAAAAGGAATGGTGAATAAAACGGAAAATGTCATAATGCCTCTGTATTGCTCCATGGTGAGACCCCACCTTGAATACTGTGTACAATTCTGGTCGCCGCATCTCAAAAAAGATATAATTGCAATGGAGAAGGAACAGAGAAGCGCTACCAAAATGATAAGGGGAATGGAACAACTCCCCTATGAGGAAAGACTAAAGAGGTTAGGACTTTTCAGCTTGGAGAAGAGACGACTGAGGGGGGGATATGATAGAGGTGTTTAAAATCATGAGAGGTCTAGAATGGGTAGATGTGAATTGGTTATTTACTCTTTTGGATAGTAGAAAGACTAGTGGGCACTCCATGAAGTTAGCATGGGGCACATTTAAAACTAATTGGAGAATGTTCTTTTTTACTCAACGCACAATTAAACTCTGGAATTTGCTGCCAGAGGATGTGGTTAGTGCAGTTAGTATAGCTGTGTTTAAAAAAGGATTGGATAAGTTCTTGGAGGAGAAGTCCATTACCTGCTATTAAGTTCACTTAGAGAATAGCCACTGCCATTAGCAATGGTAACATGGAATAGACTTCATTTTTGGGTACTTGCCAGGTTCTTATGGCCTGGATTGGCCACTTTTGGAAACAGGATGCTGGGCTTGATGGACCCTTGGTCTGACCCAGTATGGCATTTTCTTATGTTCTTATGAAAAACTGAAAGGTGCAGCTATAAAGGTTAAAAATGTTCAAAAGGCATGGATATTCTTTAAAAATACAAGCCTATAGGCGCAGTCTAGATGTATTCCATGCATTAAGAAAGGAGGAAGGAAGGCAAAATGATTACCAGCATGGTTAATAGGTGAGGTGAAAGAGGCTATTTTAGCCAAAAAAACATCCTTCAAAAATTGGAAGAAGGCTCCATCTGAAGAAAATAGGAAAAAGCATAAGCATTGTTAAGTGTAAAACATTGATAAGATAGGCAAAGAGAGAATTTGAAATGAAGTTGGCCGTAGAGGCAAAAACTCATAATAAAATCTTTTTAAAATATATCCGAAGCAAGAAACCTGTGAGTCATTTGGTTGCACCATTAGATGATCGAAGGGTTAAAGGGGCTCTCAGGGAAGATAAGGCCATTGCAAAAAGACTAAATTAATTCTTTGCTTCTGTGTTTACTAATGAGGATGTTGGGGGGATACCAGTTCCGGAGACAGTTTTCAAGGGTGAGGAGTCAGTAGAACTGAACCAAATCACTGTGAACATGGAAGATGTAGTAGGCCAGATTCACAAACTAAAGTGTAGCAAATCACCTGGACCAGAGGGTATGCATCCTAAGGTTCTGAAGGAATTAAAATTTCATATCTATTAGTTAAAATGTGTAACTATCGTTAAAATCATCCATTGTACCTGAAGACTGGAGGGTGGCCAAAGTAACCCCAATATTTAAAAAGGGCTCCAGGGGTAAACCAGGAAACTATAAACCAGTGAGCCTGACTTTACTACTGGGAAAAATAGTGGAAATTATTCTAAAGATCAAAATCACAGAATATATACAAAGACATGGTTTAATGGAACACAGTCAACAGGGATTTACCCAAGGGAAGTCTTTCCTCACAAATCTGCTTCATTTTCTTGAAGGGGTTATTTGGATTTTCAATAGGCATTGGACAAAGTACCTCATGAGAGACTTCTAAGAAAACTAAAATGCCATGGGATAGGAGGCGATGTCCTTTCGTGGATTACAAACTGGTTAAAAGACAGGAAACAGAGAGTAGAATTAAATGGTCAATTTTCTCAATAGAAAAGGGTAAACATTGGAGTGCCTCAGCAATCTGTACTTGTACTGGTGCTTTTCAATATATTTATAAATGATCTGGAAAAGAATACAATGAGTGATGCTATCAAATTTGCAGATGATATCAAATTATTCTGAGTAGTTAAATCACAAGTGGATTGTGATATCTTGCAGGAGGACCTTGTGAGACTGGAAGATTGGGCATTCAAATGGTAGATGAAATTTAATGTGGATAAGTGCAAGGTGTTGCACATAGAGATAACGTCATCCGCTTCCTAAATTTAAAGGTCTCTATTTCGCTACCTAACGGAGTTAGCAAGGGGATTGCTTTGGCTTCACCTCCCAAGCTACTCTGCCTCCTCACACTTACCAGAGGTACCCGCTCCTCGGGGGCCTTGCTCTTTTTCTTTACTTTTGGATTACAGATAAGAACCGGTACTCGATCCTCGAGGGCCCATGTTCCTGGACACTCTGAAGATTCTCTACTGCTTGGAAGCTATCGCTGCTACAAACAATTATGAGTTACCATCGCTCTCTCAGAGCTTTCCCTGGAACCAGGTACTCGCTCCTTGAGGACCTAAACCTTTCCAGCTCCTGAGCTTCCTTGAGACCTTACGTGAGTTTTGTCATCTAGTTCTGTTCATGAACTCTGCCTACTCTGCCTACTCACTTTCTACAGTTTCTCAACAGCTCAGCCATCCTGGATCGCTGTTCCAGTACCTGAGGGACTACAGCCCTGCCGGGCATATCAGTTCACTACTGCCACCTCTGGTGGTTTCAAAAACCTGTTTAATAAAAGTACAAATGTGTGTCTGTCTCCATACTCAAGACTAGACGGTGGTCCCTCTAGGGATATCCTCCCGGGGGTGTGGTCATCTGCCACGGCCCACGGATCCACCTACAACTATATCAGATTCATTACAGATTGCTATTCCTTAGCAAGACAATATCTGAGACATTACAAGATTGCTGACTCCTCCTCCTTTAGGAGCCATCAATAACAGATTGCTAGCATGCAGTCTAACTCCTAACAGATTTCTAACATTGTTTAAGGAATTTTATAGGAATTGGGTCGATGGGATGGGCTGCAGGGTTCATGTTTTGTATAATGGATTCAATTTCAGTTGATGCAACATCCTAGAAGTGAGTCCATTTGTTGTTGTTTGTATGTGGATCTGTAGTGGCCTCGAAATTTGGGATGGGGTTTTTGTGCAAGTAGATTTAGAATTTTGTAATTGAAGAACTGTGCCAGGTGGTCGCTGGTGTTTGCTTGGTTGTTGTTATTGAATTTTGGGTCTGTTGACTGAGTTTGTTGACATAAGCGAAAAGGATTCTAGGATTGTGTTGGTATTTGTGGATTTTGACGGCATAGTAGTTGCGCTTGGCTTTGTCAATATCAGTTTGGTAGATGTATAGTATTTTCTTGTAGCTGTCCTTTAGCTGGGGGTGGATTTTCACCTCCATTTCTTTTCAGCTCATCTTCGAAGAAGTTTGGTCTTTCTCAGTTCAGGGGTATACCATGGCGCTTTGTGTTTGGTGGATGGTTTGAGAGTTTTCTTGATGAGTGGGCATTTGATTTTGGCAATTTCGGCATTGATGTTGAGCTATGAGGCTATGGCAGAGTTGGTGTCCGTTTTGTCTAGGGACTTGAGGTAGTCTGGAAGTGTTTCGATTAGGTCCTCGCTGGTGCATGGCTTGTTGAATTCAATTAGTTTGATTGGCTTCTTAACCTCTTGGGTAGGGTTTTTCAGTTGAAGGTTGGTTTGTATTAGTTTGTGGTCTGACGATGGAATGACAGTTGCTGTTGGCGGTGTGTGTTTTGTGATTTTTTCATTTGTGAAAATGAGGTCTAGTGAGTGTCATGCTTTGTGGGTGGGGGGGGGGCTATTATTTGTTGGAATCCAATTGCATTCATTGCATCTGAGAGTGGTTGGCTGGTGGCTGTAGGGGGAGTTCTGTCCATATGTATGGTGAAGTCTCCCAACATTATTGCTGGGACGTTCATGTCAATGTAGTTGACAATAGTTTCTATTAGTGGGGATAGATTATGTTTAAGGTGGCCTGGGGGGATGTAGATGTATTTTCTTTGATTTGAAGAGTCCTGCTTCAAGTGGGGGAGAGATGTTGGTGGGGTGAAGTTTAAACTTGAGTTTCTTTGATGCAATGAAGAGCAGGCCACCACCCTTTTTCTTCGGTCTGGGGAGTGAGAATATGTTTTAGGTTTTTGTGGGTAGCTGGTTGATAAACACTGTGTTGGTGGCTTTGAGCCATGATTCGGTGATGCAGAGGAGATCAGGGTGCTCGTCCATTAGGATGTTGTGTATTATTGGTAGTTTTTTTGTGATTGTGCGTTGATTAGTGTGAGTGTGAGGAATGCTAGAGCTGTGAGGTATGAGTTGTTTTGGATTGGGTTGGATTGGATTGGCAGAAAGATACAGAAATTGACCTAATTGTATTGAGTGTCACTGTCCTGATTAAAAAAATTTTCCATGTACAGTTTGTCTCTACATATTACACCTTTTGAACTCCAGAAGGAGGTTTCTTTGGTACAATGCAAGTACTAAGAACTAGAAAGGAATTAGCAGGAAATTTGAGAAATTGAGGTCATATATAACACACCATGGTTTACAAGTGAGATTCATTCCTGTCATTGCTATGTGTAAAATGTAATCCATTTGAATACATTATGCACCAGTGAAAACATTTCAAACTGCAGCAAAGACATTTACCTCAGGTTTCTCATTCCTGGATATGGCCATTGGCCACATGCTGAATGTAATACAATTAGGACAACTGCACAGACACAGGGAAATTGTAGCAATTAAAACTTGAGTTGTTAAAAAGTTCAAGAATGGTCTGTCAGAAATAATAATACAGTAGATGCTGTGGTGCTCTCCTTATTATCACAACCATATGTTTGCAGTTTATTGTCTCAGTCTCAGTGCAAAGAATTAATTATGTTCTGTCAGAAGTCATTTTGGGTTACTACTTTTCCTATGATATATTAGTAGTCATCAGTGTTCCTGGGCCATTAGAAACACCAGTGCATAAAGATATCATATAATATGCATGAATGAACAGGAACAAACTTCTTTCATTATATACATTTACTTCTATATTTTGTTCTAATATCAAATAATTAAAATTATCATTCTTTTATTTATTTTTTCCATGTGAAGATGCTATATAAAAATAATTGACTAATTCTCATGTACAAAATTGCTGATCAGTTCTCACACAAAAAAATGTCATTTCTCATGTACAAATGATATCTATTTATGTTTACTTTTGCATTGCATTAATAAAACAGTTATGATTAAATATTTTCTGGGATTCATATATATATATATATATATATATACCTAGAAAATGTGTGAGATTAGACATGTTTATGTTCAGTGCATAGAAAAAACAATAAGAACTTTAGTCAGTCTGTCGTTTATGTGGTGAACCACATAAGAACATAAGAAATTGCCATACTGGGTCAGACCAAGGATCCAACAAGCCCAGCATCCTGTTCCCAACAGTGGCCAATCCAGGTTACAAGTACCTGGCAAGTACCGAAAAACTAAGTATACCTCATGATACTGATGCTAATATTAGTAAGTCAACTTGATTAATAGTCCTCCAAGAACTTATCCAAACCTTTTTAAACCCAGCTATACTAACTGCACTAACCACATCACCTGGCAACAAATCCCAGAGTTTAATTGTGCATTGAGTGAAAAAGAATTTTCTCCAATTAGTTTGAAATATACTACATGCTAACTTCATGGGGTGCCCCCTAGTCCTTCTGTTATCTGAAAGAGAAAATAATCAATTCAAATTTACCCATTCTAGACCTCTCATGATTTTAAAGACCTCTATCATATTCCCCCTCAGCCATCTCTTCTCCAAGCTGAACATCAAAATTTAAAGCAGCTAAAACACAAGCAGACTGAGGGATTGCAAGATAACCTTGGAAGACAGGAAGACTGGACATCCAGGGGTGCTATGGATTACCAGAGTTCAAGTCCAGTGGGAGGAATATTATCTTCCAGTTCCCCTGGCACACTCATTAGTTCTTGAGTACCCAAACTCACATTCCAGCTGGATGACGTCCACAGGTATGCAATGGTCCAGAAAAGTAGAAAGGACATAAAATTAGAGATGTGCTTCAGGTAAAAATTTCATGACGGGCTTCATTTTGGGGCTCCCCCGCGGGAATTTCATTTTTCCCATGGTTCAGGTTTTTTTTTTTCGGGAGCCCTGATATTCGGGTTAGTGCACACTATTGGGAATTGGTTCGCGCTAAAGTACACACTAACTCTCGATAGAGCACACTATCCTGGCAGAGTTGGTGTGCACTATTGGGAGTTAGCATGCGCTAACTAAAAAATGAATTGTTTCTGAAATGTCGGAAAAAATTCAATCGTTTGTCGGTTCTCCCGAAGCATTCTGAATTTGGCAATTTCATTGACCTTGCCTAATTTGGGAAAAATGATTGCACATCCCTAATAAAAACAAGCATGTTATAAAATCCAAGGTCGGCGCGTGCAACGGGTGTACACTTGTGCACCTTGCGCGCGCCGAGCCCTAGGGGAGCCCCAATGGCTTTCCCCATTCCCTCCGAGGCCGCTCCGAAATTGGAGCGGCCTCGAAGGGAACTTTCCTTTTGCCCTCCGCACCTTCCCTTCCCCTATCTAACTCACCCCCCAGCCCTATCTAAATCCCCCCCACCTTTGTTTTATTATTTACGCCTGCCTCCAGACAGGCATAGGTTGTGTGCACCAGCCGAGTGCCAGCATGCGATCCCTGGGCCCAGCGGCAGTGGCGAGGCCTCTGGCCACGCCAAAGCCCCGCCCCTCCCCAGTCATGCCCCACCCATTTTTTCAAGCCCCGGGACATATGCGCATCTCCAGCTTGCACGCGTCGCCGAGCCTATGCAAAATAGGTTTGGTGCGTGCAGGAGGGGTTTTAAAGGGGTACACGTGTATATTACATGCGTTACCCTTTTAAAATTCACCCCACATTATCCTAACTAGAAACTCAAGGGGGGGGGCTTTCCAGTCTTTTGCATTGAGTGTCACATGTATGGTTTTTTACCCACCGGTGAGAGATTGTAAGTGTGCACTCAGTGCAAAGAGTTACTGGCTATCAGGGAACGAGCCCAATCTCTGGAGGCTAGAGTAGCAGTCTTGGAGGAACTGAGGCAGATAGAGAGGTACATTGATGAAACCTTCAGGGACATAGTAGCCAAGTCCCAAATCCAGTCTGGCAGCCCCAGTGCTGCCTTGGATCAGCAAGGTCTCTTAGTAGGAGAACATCACCCTGGTGTAGCAGGAAGTGATCCTATAGCAAGAACCTGCTCTCCAGGTGATGTATTGTCTTCTGGCACTGAGGACAAGTCTTCCAGGGATACTACCCAGGAGAGAAGGATTAGTCTAGCCATCACAGTTCATGAATCAATTATTGGAAATGTAGACAACGGGGTGGCTGGTGGATGTGAGGACCACCTGTTAACTTGCCTGCCTGGTGTGAAGGTTGGAGACCTCACGCGTCATCTAGATAGGGTTGTAGACAGTGCTGGGGAGGAGCCGGCTGTTGTGGTACATGTGGGCACCAACAACATAGGAAATGTGGGAGAGAGGTTCTGGAAGCCAAATTTAGGATTTTAGGTAGAAAGCTGAAATCCATAACCTCCAGGGTGGCATTCTCTGAAATGCTTTCTGTTCCACGTGCAGGTCCCCAGAGACAGGCAGAGCTCCAGATTTTCAAAGCATGGGTGAGACGATGGTGCAGGGAAGAGAAATTCAGTTTTGTAAGGAACTTGGAAAATTTTGGGGGAAGAGGGAGACTTTTCCAAAAGGATGGGCTCCACCTTAACCAGAGTGAAACCAAGCTTCTGGCACTAACTTTTAAAAAGGAGATAGAGCAGCTTTTATACTTGAACGAGGGGAAAATCTGACAGTCACTCTGCAGTGCATGGTTTGTAGGAATGTATCCTTGAAAAACACTAATAAAACAGAAGAGTTAGGGCATCCCAACAGAGAGGTTCCAATAAATCCAAACGTAGCCCATGTGCCTATATGTAAAAAATCACCCGCTCTAAAGATTTCCAAATTATCCCTAACAATTAAAAAGCAGGTTGTTAAAACAAGCAAAAAACACACTTTGAAATGTCTGTGTACAAATGCCAGTGGTCTAAGAAGTAGTATGATGGGACAGTTAGAGTGTATAGCAGTAAATGAGATTGACATAATTGGTATCACAGAGATCTGGTGGAAGGAGGATAACCAATGGGACAGTGCCGTATCAGGGTACAAATTATATCACAATGATAGAGAGGATCAAATTATTGGGGGTATGGCAGTTTATTTCTGGGAGAGTATACAGTCCAACAGTATAAAGATCATTCAAGAGACTAAATGCTCAGTAGAATCTATATGGGTAGAAATCCCATGTGTGTTGGATAAGAGTGTAGAGCATATAGATAGACATGATTTAATGGAATACAGTCAACATGGATTTACCCAAGGGAAGTCTTACCTAACAAATCTGCTTCATTTTTTTGAACGGGTTAATAAACATGTGGATAAAGGTGAACCAGTATGTTATGCCTGTCGGTTGCAGATGGCTGCGACCTCTCATGCTCACCTCTTTTTTCCCCGCTCCATCAAATCTGGGAAGAATGGCGGTCTCTGCCAGTTCATGCCAACCTCTCCGACATTCCCAAGACAGCATTGGCACTGCCAGCCGCCATCTTGGATCCAGAGATACATATACATGCGTGCGCAAGGGCCTCATTTGAACGCATCATGGCAGGAACCTCGGGAGCGTCCCCGCCCGATGACGTCAACCAGCTAGTTTATTTAATCTGACCAGCCCTTGCCTTCCTTGAGTTAGCAAGGACTTCTGTCTTGCTGTATTCCTCATGTTCAAGGACTTCCTGTTCCTGACTCGGTCTTGGCATTGGACGCTCTGAGTACCTGCTCCTCAGGGGTTCCCCTGCATTCCCGGCTATCCGCTCTTCAGAGGGCCTTCCTGCCTGACTGCTGTTAGATCTGCTTCTCAGGCCTTATCTCTCTCCAGGAACCATCTACTGTGAGTACCTCTACAGACTCCTACAATACAGACTACATTGAGGATTCCACGCGGCATACCCCGACCCTTCGGCCACTACCGCATTTTTTCAGTGAAAGTCTTTCAGCCTTCCTGCTCTACAGAATTCCTTCACACCATCTACAGGAGCCACTTCCGGGTTTTGGCATCGCTTCCATCTACTGTACAGACATCCTCGGCATACCCTGCTCCGCGGGCCACTACTGGATCTGTATTCTGAGGTGCCTACTCTTGCCAGAGGGGATCCATGGTGTACCCCACTCCGTGGGCCACTACCAGATCTTCTCAACTGTGCCTCACTCTGGGTAATTCCCATTGCCCAGAACTGTACTACCATATCGCTAATTCTGTAGACATTACTTTTCCTTCCCATTTAATAAAGTCTTCACTTCTAGCTGTGTCCCACGCCTCTGAGACTGCGCCTTCTGCAGTGAGGCTCACAGGGCTCCTCCCTCCTCTCAGCCCAGGGATTCACATCCTTCCTTAAACATAACACAGTAGATGTAGTGTATTTGGATTTTCAGAAGACATTTGACAAAAGTCCCTCATGAGAGGCTTCTAAGAAAACTAAAATGCCATGGGAGAGGAGATGTCCTTTCATGGATTACAAACTAGTTAAAAGACTGGAAACAGAGAGTAAGATTCAATGGTCAATTTTCTCAGTGGAAAATGGTACACAGTGGAGTGCCTCAGGGATCTGTACTTGGACTGGTGCTTTTCAATATATTAATGATCTGGAAAAGAATACGACGAGTGAGGTTATCAAATTTGCGGATGATACATAATTATTCAAAATCACAAGCAGATTGTGATACATTACAGGAGGACCTTGCAAGACTGGAAGATTGGGCATCAAATGGCAGATGAAAATTAATATGGACAAGTGCAAATTGTTGCATATAGGGAAAAAAATCCCTTGCTGTAGTTACGTGATGTTAGGTTCCATATTAGGAGCTACCACCCAGGAAAAAGATCTAGGCATCATAGTGGATAATACCTTGAAATCTTCAGCTCTGTGTGCTGCAGCAGTCAAAAAAGCAAACAGAATGTGAGGAATTATTAGGAAGGGAATGGTTAATAAAGTGGAAAATGTCATAATGCCTCTGTATCGCTCCATGGTGAGACCGCACCTTGAATACTGTGTACAATTCTGGTTGCCGCATCTCAAAAAAGATATATGTTGTGCGTCCCGGCTGCGCTGGTGCCACGGCAGGGCCTGCTCACCTCAGGCTCCCCTCCACGAGGCCTGGTCCGTCATCCCTCGCAGATGCAGCTAGCCCCCGGAGCCCATGGCATCGCACGATGTCTCCAGGCCCCTCAAAGTGTTCTTCCTCACACTGCTCCTCAAGGTGGGGCTCGGCATCCTCATCGGCACTGGGTATGCCCCTAGGCATGCATGCGTGGATCACCTGGCCCTTTAAAAGGCCAAGCATGGGAAACTCCTCCGTGGCACGTGATGATGACATTACTTGAGCCCTGCCTAAAAAGCAGGGCTCAGGCTCCAGTTCCTTGCCTTGGTAAACGGGTCATCTCATTCGTAAGAAGCTAGTTACCGTCCTGTGTTCCTGCTTCCTTGATATTGTGCTTGTTCCAGTGTTCCTGCATTTCTGTGTTCCTGTCCTTGCTCCAGTGTTCCTGTGTTCCAGTGTGTGTTCCATTGCTCCTGCATTCCTGTGTTCCTGTGCTTGTTCCAGTGTTCCTGCATCTGTGTTCCTGTGGTCCCTCCTGTGTGCCAGCATCTGTTCCTGATTCCTGCTCCGCTTCCCAGGTTGTACCTTCTCGGACTGATTCACGGTACTGACCTCAGCTTGTCTCTGACCACATTTGGACCGCTGCCTGGAACTGACCTCTGCTTGCCACTGACCACACTCGGACTGATACCTGGAACTGACCCTTGTTTTGGCTGACCAACCACGGACAGATATCCTGGCTTTTATTCTTGCACTTCACTTGGACACTCTCTTTGCTTCTGCTGTGACCACCAGGTCTGCCTGCTCTGACATTTCCCACGACTTTCTACAAGCTAGACCATTAGGCACTGTCCGGAGAACCTTCAGTTCCTGTTCCCTTCTAGTGGTCTCCAGTACATTCTGTTCCGGTCTAGCTCAGCTGTTCTCCACGAGATGTGCACCCTTTCTCTCAGTGGGTTCACTTCTCCGCTACCTCTCTGGGAAACCCTCTGAGGCCCACCTAAGCCCAGGCAGTCTGGGTACCCAAGGGCTCAACCTGCGGAATCCCTAGACTGTTATTGGTGAAACACCAGCTTGCCTCTGTCCACTTGTTTGCTCCGCCTGCCACCTGCAATCCTGCGCCACCTGCAATCCTGCGCCAGGCACAACAGGTTGCTAAGGCCATGGACTCAGCGGAGTTTCCCGCTCTGTGGGCCATTCCGGGCCTGGTTACACGTGTCCGGGATCAGCAACAATTTCTTGAAGCATTGGCCACCTCAGTAGAGAGACTACACTCTCAATTGGAAGAGTCCGCCATGGCCAACCCCAGGACTCTTGCCAACAGCACTTCCACTGCTTCATCGCCCTCACGGGTACTGCTGGCCCTTCCAGCTCCTCCCCATTTTAATGAGGATCCTCGCCTCTGCCGATGCTTTATCAACCAGTGTTACATGCAGATTGCGCTGCAACCTTCCTTATTCCCAGATGAAGTGACGAAGATCACCTTCATCTTATCGCAATTGGAGTGGAAAAACCTGGCATGGGCCTCCCCACTCTGGGAGCATTCCAATTCCTTACTACAGCAGCTCCCTCAATTCATTTCCACTTTCCGATGCACCTTCGATGATCCGGACACCATCTCCTCCATCTCCGCCAAGGGTCCCTCTCCCTTTCTGAATACACTGTTGAGTTCTGAACCCTGGCAACGGAATTGCCATCTGCTCTGAAGGCTGAATTGGCAGCCCTAGAGATCCCTACATTGTTGGAGGACCTCATCTCATTGGTTGGGTGGATTAACCATCACCTCCAGGAATGGCACCGAGAAATAAAGACTGTCCAATGACCGGTCTCGGAACCATCTCGGTCCATCAGCCCAGATTAAGGGCACTTCCAGCGATTGCCCCACCAAAAGAAGAACCCATGCAAATAAACCGCGGTCACCTTACTCCCGAAGAATGCCTGCGAAGGTCCAGTCTCTGCCTCTACTGTAAAGGTCCTGGCCACCTTATCCAGACCTGTCCGGTGTGTCCAAGAAACTCCAAAGTCTAAGCCCGGCGGGAGTCCCAAGCTTGGGCATTACAGTTACTGGCCCTCAACGTCTGCTGCCTGTCTCCCTCTCCAAAGGGACACACTCATTCTCGACTACCACCCTCGTGGATACTGGGGCCAGTGGGAACTTCATTCTTGAAGAATTAGTGACTCTACTTCAAATCACTACTCAACCCCTGGAAGTACCATTGCATATCACCTCCATCCATGGAGAACCCTTACCTGATCGCATCACCCATCATACCCTAGCCATCTGACTGACTGTAGGGACTCTGCAAGAAGAAGAGATCCCTCTCATGATCCTGAAATGGTCAGTACATCCCATTGTTCTCATCTACCCTGGCTACAACTGCACTCCCCACGTTTCAACTGGGAGACGCTCCAGCTTACCCAATGGGACCCTCAATGCCAGGAACATTGTTTACGGCAGGTATCCCCATCCGTACTGGTGCTAACAATCACTACCCTTCCTGGGTTACCTATGCCCTACACTGACTACCAAGATGTCTTTTCCAAACAGCAAGCCTACATCTTACCCCCTCTCTGGAAGTTCAACTGTCCAATTGAACTGTTGCCTGGTACCACTCCTCCCAAGGGCAGAACTTATCCTCTCTCACTTCCAGAGTCCCAGGCTATGTCTGCCTACATTAAAGAAAACCTAGCCAAAGGCTTCATATGGCCCTTGACTTCCCCTGTGGGCACTGGTTTCTTTTTTGTAAAGAAGGATGGGACTTTAATGCCGTGTATTGATTACTGAGGCCTGAATGCCGTCACCCACAAGGATCGATACCCATTGCTGCTTAGTGAGCTCTTGAATCGGCTCCAGGGGACCCACATTTTTAGTTAGACCTACGCGGGGCCTACAACTTAGTCCGCTTTCAACCAGACGATATATGGAAAACCACATTTAATATGCGGGATGGACACTACAAATATGTAGTCATGCCCTTTGGGCTATGCAACGCTCCTGCCTTCTTCCAGAGAATGATGAATGAGATCTTTCGCGATCTCCTCTATTCCATCTTCGTAGTTTATGTGGATGACATCTTGATTTTGTCCAGAGACTTGGAATCCAATCACTCTCATGTCCAGACCGTCCTCTTAGAGACCAACACCTCTACGCTAAACTTGAAAAATGTCTCTTTGAGCAGTCTAGCCTTCCATTCCTGGGCTACATCATCTCCAGCCAAGGATTCACTATGGACCTAAACAAGCTCCAAGTTATTCATGACTGGCCCCAGCCATTTGGCCTACAGTCTCTACAAAGGTTCTTGGGATTCATGAACTATTACAATACTGCCATGACTAAAAAGAGATGTGACCTCCTGGAGTTGAGTCCTAAAGCCCAGTCTGCATTCCAGGCCCTTAAAGAGGCCTCCATACCAGCCCATGTCTCTGCCATCCGGACCCGAATCATCCATTTATAATGGAGGTTGACGCATCCGCCATTGGCACCGGAGCAGTTCTCAGCCAATACTCTATGAAGAGAGTCCTTGTCCCGTGCTTGTTCTACTCCCATAAGTTCTCTCCAACTGAACACAATTATACCATTGGGGACCATGAACTTCTGGCCATGAAGCTCGTCCTCCAGGAATGGTGCCCCTGGGTAGACGGAGCACAGCACAAATTCAACATTTACATGGACCACAAGAACTTAGAACATTTTAAAGAGGCTCGGCCTTTGAATGCACGACAGGCCTGCTGGGCTCTCTTCATTGCACATTTCAATTTTGAACTGCATTACCACCCGGCTGAGAAGAATCTCCACACCGATGCCTTGCATGTTTGGTAGAGCCGGAGATACTCCCGAAACTCCAGCTTACATAATTGACCCCACATGTATTTCCATTGCAGTGACTACCACCATGCCAGCTGGTAAGTCAGTGGTGCCTCGTCGCCTCCGAGAGCGAGTTTTAAGTTGGGCTTACGACTCCCGACTCACTGGCCATTCTGGACGGGCCCGAACCCTCGAGATGCTCCGCAAACACTACTGTGGGCCAGTATGGTAAAAGACTCTCGAGACTACGTAGAGTCCTTCCCTGTCAGTGTGCAACAAAAGCCTCCCACAGGACGATCATGGGGGCTTTGTCAGCCTCTCCCAGCACCCACTGAACCCTGGACTAGTCTTTCTACAAACTTTATTGTGGATCTGCCCCCTTCCAAGGGGCACACCATAATCTGGGTCATAATAGATTGCTTCTCCAAAATGGTCCATTTTGTGCCTTTACCTGGCCTACCATCGGCTCTTGAACTTGCACGACTATTCCTGAATCATGTCTTCCATCTCCATGGATTCCCACAGGAGATTGTCTCGGATCGTGGTCCTCAGTTTGCTGCAAAGTATTGGAGGTCCCTCTGCAATAAATTCAGCATCACCCTAATCCTGATCTCCGCCTACCATCTGCAGGCCAACGGCCAAGCCGAGAGGACCAACCGCTCTCTGAAGGCCTTCCTCCAGTCCTACAATAATGACCAGCAAGATAACTGGGTTGACCTTTTCCTGTGGGCTGAACTATCACACAATATCCACATTGCATCAGTCACCGGGACATCTCCATTTGCAGTAGTTTTTGGTCAGCATCCCCATCTGCCTCTACCAGTTCCTCTCAGCGTGCCATCTCCTGCAGCACAAGCCACAGCACAAACCATCTGCCACCTATGGGATCAGGTCAAAGTACACCTATGTCAAGCGGCCGAGCGTGCCAAGAGGGTGATGGATGCTCACCGTTGGGCCGCACCAGTATTCCTTCCTGGACAGAAGGTCTGGCTCTGCACACAGCACATCTGCTTCTGGCTGCCTTCGCAATGACTGGCCCCTAAGTACATAGGGCTGTTCCCTGTTCTTCGCCGAGTGGGAGCAGTAACCTACCAGCTGAGACTGCCTCCGAACCTCGGGATTCACAATATTTATTTATTTATTTATTTAACATTTTTATATTCCGCAATTCATGTAGCAAAGTTACATATCATTTTGGTTTACATTGTAACAATAACAAGCATGTAGGAATGCGATTACATAAAACAGGGGAGTAAACTAGGATTAGAGTAAACAGGGTAATAAAACCAAAACGTATAAAATAATAAAATACTGTGATTATTTTTGAAAGATTGGCTGTAGCTCTGGGTGTGAATTAGGTTAATATAATATACGGACTATGGATCATTTATTTGTGATGAAGTAATGTAGAGTTGGAGTGTTGATCTACTATATAATCTGATCGGTAATCTAGTGGGGAGTCTGACGAATGGTAAAGTATGGTAAGAGTAATTAGTTGGCATTAATTAAATGCTTGCTCAAATAACCAAGTTTTGAGTCTCTGTTTGAAAGTGTTCAGGCATTGTTCTTGTCTTAGTTCTGGCGGTAAAGAGTTCCATTCTGCTGGGCCCGCTGTGGATAGAGCTCATTTGTTTAGAGAGGTTTTGATGGGTGGAGCGATGAGAGAGTCTCTATAGGCTGTTCTTACCGGTCTGGATGGTGTGTGTAATCTAAAAGGTATATTGAGATCCAGAGGGATGAGGTTGTGAATGGATTTGTGTATGATAGTCACCACTTTGTAAGTGATTCTAAACTTAATTGGGAGCCAGTGTAGGTTCTTCAAGACGGGTGTAATATGTTCTCTTTTGTTAGTCTTAGTCAGGATCCTGGCTGAGGCATTTTGGAGCATTTGTAAGGGTTTAATGGTGTTAATTGGGAGGCCGAGTAGAAGAGAATTTCAGTAGTCAATGTTTGAGAAAATGATTGCCTGGAGAACTGCACGATAGTCTTGGAAGTGGAGGAGCGGTCTGATCCGTTTTAGGATTTGCAATTTAAAAAAGCCTTCCTTGGTGGTATTATTAATGAATCTTTTTAGGTTTAATTGATTGTCTAAGGTGACTCTGAGGTTTCGAACTTGAGCGGAGAAGGATGGTTGACTGGGGTGCAGGTTGGACATAGTGAATTTACTGTCTTGTGAGATGAGGAGTATTTCCGTCTTATTGGTATTAAGAATTAGGTTAAGGCTCCTGAGCAGGTTGTTGATGGATTGGAGGCAGTTGTTCCAGAATTCTAGGGTATTTTGTAGATAAACGGTGATTGGTAAGAATATTTGCACATCGTCTGCATAGATGTAGTGCGTTAGTTTTAGATTAGAGAGTAGCTGGCAAAGTGGTAGAAGATAAATGTTGAAAAGGGTGGGGGATAAGGATGAGCCTTGGGGGACTCTCAGAGAGGCGCGGACTGGGTGTGATTCATTATTATTGACTCTGACCTTGTAGAATCTGTTGTGTAAGAAAGACTTGAACCAGCTGAGAGCCGTGCCTTTGATTCCGATGTCAGCTAATCTGTCCATGAGTATTGCGTGGTTTACCGTGTCAAACGCGGCTGATAGATCAAGGAGGATGAGTAAGCCGGGTTGTTTTTTATCAAGGTTCCAGAGAATGGTGTCTGTTAAAGAGATTAGTAGAGCTTCAGTGTTTCGGGCTTTTTGAAAGCAGAACTGAGAGAGGGCTAGTATCTTGTTATTGTCCAGGTACTCCGAGAGTTGCTTATTAACTATTTTTTCTAGAATTTTGGAGATGAAGGGGAGTTTAGCGATTGGGCGATAGTTGGCTGGGTCGTCTGGGGACAGGTTGGGTTTTTTCAGCAGTGGTTTCAGAATTGCGAGTTTCAGGGGGTCAGGAACTAATCCTTGCATTAGTGAGCAATTAATGATATCCGCGATGGGTTTGGCGATGGTTTTCGAGATGGAGATGAGTAAGTTGGGGGGGATCGGATCTGTGGGGTGCGAGGCCGGTTTGATCTTCTTTAGGACTGTTTCAATCTCTAATGTTGACGTCAGATCAAAAGTTTCCAGGCTTGTGTTCTGTGGAGTATATGGAGAGTAATTGGGTGGAGGAAGAGGAATGTTATTGGCTTTTAAAGGTCTGATCAGATCGGAGATTTTGTTCTTGAAGTAAGTTGCTAGCTCTGATGCTTTGGTAGCCGCTTGATCGTCTGGGATGGTCGTAGGGGAAGGTTTGGTGAGAGATGAGATGATGGAGAATAGAGCTCTAGGGTCGAATATGAAATGGTGAATTTTCTGTGGGAAAAAATCCCTCTTTGTTTGGAGGATGGATATCCGGTAGTGGTGCATGATAGCTTTGTGAGTTTCCAGGTTTGATGGGGACGGATTTTTTCGCCATGCATGTTCCATTTTTCTAAGCTCTTGTTTCAGGGTTCTTAGTTGTGGGGAGTACCAGGGTTTCCTGTTTTTCGCATTAGATTGGAGGGCTTTTGTGGTAATACTTTCCATGTCTCCTTACTCAAGCCACTAGTCCTATCCTGGCCTTTGCGAAGGCCACCACAACCCACTCAGCTTGCTGAAGAAGCAGAAGCCACCCTCCAGGTTCTGGAGGTATTAGATGCTCATCGCCATAGAGGGCACTGGGAGTAATTCCTGGCTTGGGAGGGCTTTGGTCTGGAGGAGAACTCATGGGAGCCCTCCCAAAACATCCTTGATAAAGTCCTCCTTCGCACCTTCCATCATCATCAGCATCCAGAGAAGCCTAGACTGGTAAGGGTGAGGCCTAGAAGGGGGGGGGGGGTACTGTTGCGCGTCCCGGCCACACTGGTGCCATGGCGGGGCCTGCTCACCTTGGGCTCCCTTCCGCGAAGCCTGGTCCATACTCCCTTGCAGCTGCAGCCACCCCCTGGCACCCGCGGCGTCCCACGATGTCTCCAGGCCCCTCGAGGTGTTCTTCCTAGTACTGCTCCTCATGGTGGGGCTTGGCGTCCTCATCGGCGTCAGGTATGCCCCTAGGAGTGCGTGCGTGGATCACCCGGCCCTTTAAAGGGCGAAGCACGGGAAACTCCTCTATGGCGCACGACAATGACGCTACTTGAGCCCTGCATAAAAAGCAGGGCTCAGGCTCCAGTTTCTTGCCTTGGCAAACGGTTCATCTCATTCGTGAGAAGCTAGTTGCCATCTTGTGTTCCTGCTTCCTTGATCCTCTGCTTGTTCCAGTGTTCCTGTGTTCCTGTGTTCCTGTCCTTGTTTCAGTGTTCCTGCATCTGTGTTCCCATGGTCCCTCATGTGTTCCAGCATCTATTCCTTATTTCTGCTCTGCTTCCCAGGTTGTACCTTCTCAGACTGATTCACGATACTGACCTCGGCTTGTCTGACCACGTTTGAACTGATACCCGGTATTGACATCTGCTCACCACTGACCACATTTGGATTGCTGCCTGGAACTGACCTCTGCTTGCCACTGACCATGCTTGGACTGATACCTGGAACTGACCTTTGCTTGCCACTGACCACACTCGGACTTATACCTAGAACTGACCCTTGCTTTGGCTGACCACCTTCGGATGGATACCCTGGCTTTGACCCTTGCGCTTCGCTTGTACACTCTCTTCGCTTCTCCTGTGACCACCAGGCCTGCCTGCTCTGATGCTGCCTGCGGCCTTCTACAAGCTAGACCATTAGGCGCTGCCTATCCTTTCCAGAGGATCTTCAGTTCCTGTTCCCTTCCAGTGGTCTCCAGTACACTCTGTTCCTGTCTAGCTCAACTGTTCTCCACGAGCCGCACACCCTTGCTCTCGGTGTGCACACCTCTCTGCTACCTCTTTGGGAGACCCTCTGAGGCCCACTTAAAGCCAGGTGGTCTGGGTACCCAAGGGCTCAACCTGCGGAACCTCAGGACTGTTACTGGTGAAGCTCCAGCTTGCCTTTGTCTCCTTGAGTGCTCCGCCTCCTGGCAGCAGGCACCCTCTGGGACCTCCCTGATGGCCGTAAAAATCCTGTGCCAGGCATTGGGTCCACCTCCAATGCAACAATATAGTTGTGATGAGGAAGGAACAGAGAAGTGCAATCAAAATGATAAAGGGGATTGAAAAGCTCCCCATGAGGAAAGGCTGATGAGGTTAGGGCTGTTCAGCTTGGGGAAGAGATGGCTGATGGGGGTATGATAGTTGTCTAAAATCATGAGAGGTCTTGAATGAGTAGATGTGAATCAGTTATTTACACTTTCAGATAATAGAAGGACTAGGGGGTACTTCTTGAAGTTTGCAAGTAGCACATTTAAGACTAATTGGAGAAAATTCTTTTTCACTCAATGCACAATTAAGCTCTGGAATTTGTTGCCAGAGGATGTGGTTAGTGCAATTAGTGTAGCTGGGTTCAAAAAAGGTCTGGATAAATTCTTGGAGGAGAAGTACATTAACTGCTATTAATCAAGTTGACTTAGTGAATAGCCACTGTTATTAATTGCATCAGTAGTATGGAATCTTCTTGGTACTTGCCAGGTTCTTGTGGCCTGGTTTGGCCTCTGTTGGAAACAGGTGCTGGGATGGATGGAACCTTGGTCTGACCCAGCATGGTAATTTCTTATGTTCTTATGTACTATTCCAAAATGTTGCTCATAGTGGATTCCAGTTTCCATAAACAAAAAAATCATAAAACACTAAAATTTAAATTACAAATAACAATATTATGTAAAAGAATCCAATAACATTTACTAAAGTTGATATAAGCATATTATTATTGAATAAACATAATCAAAATTATAAAACAAATTAATCAATATAAGATTATGTACTTATTTAGTTATTTACTTAAAAGATTTTATATACCATCATTCATAATCACATCACCACGGTGTACAAAGACCTTAAGAAACATTAAAATGCATCGGTCAAGGAACAATAATCAAATACAGTACAAAATATAATAATCAAATACAGTACAAAATATAACACAATTAAAAAACTTAAAATATACAGTACTGTAATCAGAGGTAATTACTTCTTAATTTAAAACTATGCTTGTGAAATATTTATAACGACTTGCTCAAAGAGCCACGTTTTCAACCCTTTCTTGAATTTCTTTAGCTCAGGTTCAAGTTGCAACTCAGCTGGCAAGGTGTTCCAGTTGCTTGGGCCTGCGATAGAGATTACTCTATCTTGGACTAAGGCCAAATGTGTGGTATTTATTGAAGGGACATAAAGAAGCCCTTTATGGGCAGATCTTAATGATCAGTAAAAGTAAGACCAGATTCAATTATGTCACTACTCTAAAGTCTGATTTAATAGCCATATTTTTGTTAATTTTCTAAAGCATAGATAATCAGTCTCTCATTGTATTTCCAAAGGCAAGGCATTACAGAGTGCTGGGGCAATGGAAGAACATGATCTATTACATAATTCAGTCTTAGCTTTTTTGGAGATAGGATACTGAAAACCCCCTCATTAACAGACTTTAAGGTTCAACCAGTTTTATATTGAGATAAACAATTAAACATTCCAGGTCACTATAAGAACATAAGAAAATAAGAAATTGCCATGCCTGGTAAGACCAAGGGTCCATCAAGCCCAGCATCCTGTTTCCAACAGAGGCCAAACCAGACCACAAGAACCTGGCAATTACCCAAACACTAAGAAGATCCCATGCTACTGATGCAATTAATAGCTGTGGCTATTCCCTAAGTAAACTTGATTAATAGCCATTAATGGACTTCTCCAAGAACTTATCCAAACCTTTTTTGAACCCAGCTACTCTAACTGCACTAACCACATCCTCTGGCAACAAATTCCAGAGTTTAATTGTGCATTGAGTGAAAAATAATTTTCTCTGATTAGTCTTAAATGTGCTACTTGCTAACTTCATGGAATGCCCCCTAGTCCTTCTATTATTTGAAAGTGTAAATAACCGATTCACATCTGCTCGTTCAAGTCCTCTCATGATTTTAAAGACCTCTATCATATCCCCCCTCAGCCGTCTCTTATCCAAGCTGAACAGCCCTATATAACTCAAGGCCTTAAATGTCATCAGTAAATCTTAAATTTGGCTCACCAGATAATTGTCAGTCAATACATTTCTTTCAAAATCAAGCTAATGCTGTACTCTGTTATAGTGCTTCTCAAGCTGGTGCTAAAGTACCTCTCAGCCAATCTTGTTTTCCTATATATGAACAATAAATATTCATGTGATAAATTTGCATGCCCTGCCTCCAATGTATGTAAATCTTTATCATGCATATTCATTTTAGTTATACTGAAAATCAGATTGGCTAGAGTACTCTAAGATCAACTAGAAAAACATTGCACTTCTATACATATGTAGTTTCAGAAAAGGCCATACATGATTAAAAAGAACTGCCTATACTGTATGGAACATTTTATGAACTCCAGAATAAAACTTTCTTTGGCACAATGCAAGCATCAAGGAGTATACTATAGTATTTATTTATTTATTTATAACTTTTATATACCGGAGTTCAACTAACAAAGTTAATTATCACTTCGGTTTACATTACAACCAGCAAAAAATAACAGAGACAAAGTCTTGTTTTACAATAAACAGGGTAGAAGTAACCTGGATAACTCAGTGAACAGGGTAGAAATAATCTGGAAAAAAAAACATATTCTGTACAATATAATAAGGGAGGAGCAAATGTTGAGAATCGGGTCTGTATAACTAGTGCGGGACAACAGGGAAGAAAAGTAGGGGAGGACTATGAAGGCCTAAAGTTGGTTAGTGTCCTTAAGATGCAGATAAAACCAAGGCTGAAGTGAGTGGTTATGGGAAGGCTTGTTCAAACAACAAAGTCTTCAGTCTCTTCTTAAAGGAGATTGTTCCAGCCTCAGATCAGGAGGGAGCAGGTTCCATTGCTTGGGGCCGGAGGCAGATATAGCTCTCTTACTGAAGGAGGTCTTGATAGTGGGTGTTTTAAGAGTTCCTCTCTGGGTAAGTCTGATTGGACGGACCGATGTGTGGAGTTGCAAAGGTATTGTAAGATCTAGAGGAGTGATGTTGTGTATGGCTTTGTGGGTGACTGTTAGTAGTTTGTGAAGTATTCTAAACTTTATTGGTAACCAATGTAGGTTCTTTAAAATTGGAGTTATATGGTCCGTCTTTTTGGATTTTGTAAGGATCCTGGCAGTAGCATTTTGTAGAAGCTGGAGAGGCCTGAGTGAGACATCAGGCAGGCCATGAAGAAGTGAATTACAATAGTCAATTTTGGAAAATATAATGGCTTGTAAAACTGACCTAAAATCGTAGAAATGGAGAAGGGGTCTTAGGCGTTTCAAAACTTGTAGTTTGAAATAACACTCCTTTACTGTGTTGTTGATGAAACCAGAGAATGTCATTTGACTGTATAGGATTACCCTGAGGTTTCTTACCTTGGGTGAGAAAATGGGAGACATTGGCTGTTGAACCATATTTAGTGGTACGCTGCCATTTTGTGTGAATAGTATGAATTCTGTTTTGTCAGTGTTGAGTAACAGATTGAGCTTTGAGAGGAGGTTGTTGATATGGATGAGACAGGCATTCCAATGGAGAAGAGTTTTTTGCAGTGAGTCGGTGATCGGTATCAGGATTTGGACATCGTCCGCATAAAGGTAGTATGTCAGTTTAAGCTCAGCGAGAAGATTGCAAAGGGGGAGAAGATAGATATTGAATAGTGTCGGGGATAAGGATGAACCTTGAGGAACTCCAAGGGAAGATAAGAAAGGGGGGGGGGGGGGGATTCTTTACTGTTGATCTTGACTTTGTAATGCCTATTTTGAAGGAAGGACTTGAACCAATTTAGTACGGTATTTTTGATGCCGATCTCCGCTAGCCTGTCTGTGAGACACTGATGGTTCACTGTGTCGAATGCGGCCGATAAGTCTAGGAGGATGAGGAGACAGTGCCGTTTCTTTTCCAAGTTCATGAGAATGATATCTGACAGAGAAATAAGGAGAGATTTTGTATTTCTAGCTTTACAAAATCCTAGTTGAGCTGGGGAGAGGATGTTGTTATTGTCAAGAAACTCAGAGAGTTTCTTGACAATATACAGTATATACGTGCAGACAATATAGTATATAATATAGTATATACGTGCAGAGGCAAAAGATTTCTGTTGGATCATTCTTTCATTTTGGAGGTTGCAGTCATTTGTTTGGTTCATTTCAATTGAAAAAAATGTTTGTTTTATTTGTTCCTTCATTTACCATTATAGTCAGTGGATGAAGAAATGCAGCCTATTTTGGGCTCCAATTTGGGATTTTCTAATAATTTCTAATGAAAGAAATTATCTAAAGAAGAGGGAAGGTATGCCAAAACCTCAAGATTATATCAACATGGCACCAAAAGTAGCATGATGAGCACAGTGGAACAAAATGCTACTAGCAGTGGCAGGAGTTCTCCAAGGCTCCATCAGAGGAGCAAAGCAGCAGCAAGACTGGCCAGATTATCCAATAGCTCCAAAAGTGAGGCAAAGAGCACCAATATCAGTGGCATAAACCTCCCAAGAGCTGCAAAGTGACATCAAATGCACCATAAAAAGCTCAAGGCACTATGAAAGTGGAATAAAGCACCAAAAGAGGAATAAAGCCCCTAAGGCAGTGAAAGAGGTCAAAGCAACTGAAAGAGTGGCATCTAGACCCCAAGGCTCCAAATGAAGGGCAAAGGGTACCAAAAAATTGGCAGAAAGCCCTAAGCAGGGAAAAAACAGAGGAAATCCTTGGAAGAACCCTGATATCATTTCCATATTGCATCATTAGGTGAAGGAGTTGGCTGTTCAGACTTGGAGTTAGTCTTCACTGAAGGTTAAGATGCTACTGACTACCAGACTTTTTTTTAGCCACTAGCTATTTAATATACTGTGATTCAGGGTATCCAGGAAACAAATCCTCTTCTGAATCAGTTCCTGTAAATACCTTGAGAGACAAATTCCTTTGAAATCTGTCCTTATAATTGTTTTCTTAGGGATAGTTCCCAGAAGTAAGATTAAAGCACATTCAAGTATGCTCCTTCTCCTGTTTTACCTGTGTAGTTCCCATGGAGCACTTGATGGACTGTTGGTTCTCCCTGCTCTTTTCTGCATTTTTTGCTTGCTGGATGAACAAGAGTAGGGATGTGAATCGTGTCCTCGATCGTCTTAACGATCGATTTCGGCTGGGAGGGGGAGGGAATCGTATTGTTGCCGTTTGGGGGGGTAAAATATCGTGAAAAATCGTTAAAAATCGTTAAAAATCGAAAAATCGAAAAATCGAAAAACCGGCACATTAAAACCCCCTAAAACCCACCCCGACCCTTTAAATTAAATCCCCCACCCTCCCGAACCCCCCCCCCCCAAATAACTTAAATAACCTGCGGGTCCAGCGGCGGTCCGGAACGGCAGCGGTCCGGAACGGGCTCCTGCTCCTGAATCTTGTCGTCTTCAGCCGGCGCCATTTTCCAAAATGGCGCCGAAAAATGGCGGCGGCCATAGACGAAAAAGATTGGACGGCAGGAGGTCCTTCCGGACCCCCGCTGGACTTTTGGCAAGTCTCGTGGGGGTCAGGAGGCCCCCCACAAGCTGGCCAAAAGTTCCTGGAGGTGCAGCGGGGGTCAGGGAGCGATTTTCCCGCCGCAAATCGTTTTCGTACGGAAAATGGCGCCGGCAGGAGATCGACTGCAGGAGGTCGTTCAGCGAGGCGCCGGAACCCTCGCTGAACGACCTCCTGCAGTCGATCTCCTGCCGGCGCCATTTTCCGTACGAAAACGATTCGCGGCGGGAAATCGCTCCCTGACCCCTGCTGGACCTCCAGGAACTTTTGGCCAGCTTGTGGGGGGCCTCCTGACCCCCACGAGACTTGCCAAAAGTCCAGCGGGGGTCCGGAAGGACCTCCTGCCGTCCAATCTTTTTCGTCTATGGCCGCCGCCATTTTTCGGTGCCATTTTGGAAAATGGCGCCGGCTGAAGACGACAAGATTCAGGAGCAGGAGCCCATTCCGGACCGCTGCCGTTCCGGACCGCCGCTGGACCCGCAGGTTATTTAAGTTATTGGGGGGGGGGGTTCGGGAGGGGGGGGATTTAATTTAAAGGGTCGGGGGTGGGTTTTAGGGGGTTTTAGTGTGCCGGCTCACGATTCTAACGATTTATAACGATAAATCATTAGAATCTGTATTGTATTGTGTTCCATAACGGTTTAAGACGATATTAAAATTATCGGACGATAATTTTAATCGTCCTAAAACGATTCACATCCCTAAACAAGAGAGGGAGCTTGTGTGACTAGTTAGGATATAAGATTTGCTCCCTTGAACTGTCCCACCCTCTTAAGGGACTATATGTCTAAGATTATGTATAAACTGAGCAGAGGATGGGTCAGGAGTCATAGAAAACAAACCAAAACAAAAAAGATAGTTTTCTTTTGAATGAAAAGCAGGAGCTTGCTGAGTTTGCAATTCAATAGCCAATAGGGGAGCTGTTGACTCTGCTAAATCCTGGTCACTGTAGTATAAGAATATGAATAAGAGATCATTGTTCTCTTTTTGTTCCAATGATAGCCCAATTGGCCCAAATAATAGTAGCTACCTGCCAATTGCTTTAGGCCTTGCTTGCTGTTTCTCACCAGCAATTCTGAATGTTTGCAGCCCACTGAAACTCATTTTAATTCAGGTTAACAATAACTAATACAGCGTGTGAATGATTATATGTCAGTAATTTTCATTATTTTTCAAGTGGGGGCCGCTTTGGCAATAAAACATTAATGTGACAACCAGGACCACCACTAAACAAAGCAGCTAGTACCCAGGGTAATGGGGTAATTGGGGATGGGGCTTCCTCCTTTGATAATATAGTCAGGCTGATTGCTCAGTAGTACTCAGAGTGACACATGTAACTAAAACCAAGTCTGCTCCTTTGGACGTTCCCTCTCAGTCCATTTCCCACTAAATCATCTCCTCCAACACCCTCCCCCCTCCCCCCACCTCTTCTCATCTTCCTCATACAATCTCTTCCCCAATATACACTCTTCCCTAATCCCATCCCAGCCAGTCTCAAACCCTACCCGCTTTTTCCACAAGTCAACCTCCACCATCCTACCCCCACCTCCAGCTCCTCTAAACTGGTTTTCCCCAAAGTTTCTTAATCCTGCCTCACTTTCCCAGAAGGTTAATTGACTCCCATGAATAAATGTTACACCTAAAGTTAACATAGTTACCCTTTTTCTTCATTACCAACCTCAAACCTTTAGGGATCCACAGAGAGTCCACTTCCTTGGGAAGGCCAGAGGTAGAGGAGATTCCATTTCTTTCTATCTCACAACCTGTGGATGGATGAGTGGTAACTTATTATAGGAAAGTCCTGATTTTTTTTCCTTTTTGTGCAGATTTGCTTTGTGTTTTGACTGGATGTTTTGCTGCCATGTCTCTGGCCTGTTGTGCCGAGAACTGCTGTGCAAAGTACCACAAATTGCTATTGAAAATTGCTGCAGTGAAGTTTTGTTAAGACCCAACCTGAGCATCCAGAGTATTTTCATGACATTCACATTCTTCACACTTAAAGTGAAAACCTTCCAGGAAAGAGAGCCACCTCACAATGTAGTTCTTGGTGGAGTATTCCTTCCTCCCTACCCCCATCAGAAAGAATTTGACACCCAGGAGTGGTGGGTCAAAGAGAGAGAAGGTGGCCCCATGAGCCTTGTTTGACCCCTGCCTTTCAGGCCCACCACTAGAAGGTGGGCTGCATCTTGATGATTACTAAAAGTACAATCCTGAAACAACACATGCTACATTTTGAAACTCATTCTAAATATAGAACTGTGTTTTATGTTTCCTTTAACACAGGTTGGGTAGAGTGGATGGTGGTTATGCTTCATTTCTAAGTTGGATCAGGGGAAAGCAGTAGATGTAGTGTACTTAGATTTCAGTAATGTCTTTGATATGGTTTCACATAGGTGACCTATAAGTAAATTGAGTACCCTTGGCATGAACACTAAATTGACTGACTGGATTAGAAACTGGCTGAGTAGGAGTCAATAAAAGGTAGTGATAAATGGAATTCACAGGGATTGGTTATTGGATTAGTTCTTTTCAACATTTTTGTTAGTGTCATTGTGGAAGGTATGTCGGAAGGTTTGTTTATTTGCCAATGATACCAAAATCTGCAACAGGGGAGACATCCAGGAGGGAGTGGAAAACATGAGGAACATCTAGTGAAGTTCAAGGAATGGTCTAGGGTATGGCAGTGCCAGACTGGCAGATAAGATTTAGTGCTAAATATACAGACTTATGCATTTGGGCTAGAAAAACCAAGAGGGGGGTGGGGGTACAATATAGTTGGAGTCAATCCAGAGGGTAGCTACAAATATGATCAATCACTGGTTTTTATTCCAGAATATATGAGGAGAAATTAAAGATCTAAATATGTATACCCTAAAGGACAGGTTGGTAGGGGAGATATGCTAGAGACATTTAAATGCCTCCAACATTTTCATGCACAGGATGAGGTGCCTTTTTCAAAGGAAAGGAGTCTTTAGAAAAGGGTGTCATTGGATGATGTTGAAAGGGGGTAGGCTCAGGAGTAATCTAAGAAATATTTCTTTACAGAGAGGGTAGTGTTATAAATAGTTTGGTGGTCTCCAGGCTAGGCAGCTAATCACCTTTGCATGCATTGCAATGTACGAGAATGTTTGTCCTTAACAGAAACCCCAATAATCATGCTGGGAAGAAGAGAGTAGAGTCTAAGCATCATTGGCGCTACTCTGACTTTATTTACATTTATAAACTGCATAACAATCATCTTCTCAGAATGGTAAAAGCAAAATGACAGTTTCAATAGGTGCAGGCACCAAATGCAGAACCTGTGGTAGTACCAGGGAGAAGTTGCGCAGTGGACTGTGGTAGAAAATAGGAGCGCCAGGAGTGAACAGGATCAACAGGATTCATATTTGAATAACTAGTGCTCAGAAAAGACTTGGATTTTTTATTTTTAACAATTTGGTATATCTCTGAAAGTAATATGTCTACTGTATAATGAAAGCATTAGTTATTGAAAGAAAAGATTTGAAAAGAAATACATAGTGAACATGTGTAGTATACCTATTGTGCTTCTTAAACTTGAATTTCAAGAAAAAAATGTTTTTTTAGAAATACTGACTGAACAGCAGTTTCTGGCACATCTCATTTTATGATATTCATAGAGCTACTAAAGGATTTTGCAGAATTGCTTTCTGACCCCCATTGTGAAAAAGTCATTGGCAATTTCCAGTTTTCTTCCAGAATGTTTTTGTACTGCAAGAACCAGAGTCAAAGTATAACATGTCAGTACTCTGAGTTACCCTGATGCTGTGAAGGTTGTTTGCAGAAGCTTTAGGGTTAAAGGTGGACATTGTGACAACAGAATACTTGTCAAGACTGACACACAAATGAGAGGAAGCATATCTGATGAAAAGATATATCTTCTTGTTGACATTAAACTTGAAAGCTAAGGTGAAAAAAGATCCACTGATTGCTTACTTTTTCTGTCATTTCTCTTTCATTACAGATATTTTTTTTTTCAGATGATTTCTGGTTTCTTTAGCAAATACATTTGAAAATATAAAAGCTTTATATTTTGCAGGAGCATTGTTAGTCTTTTGTGTTCTTAATGTCTAAATGAAAAATATTAAATGGAAAATGTTTGGACCCAATATGCACTTAACAGGAAAAGAATATAAATATTCAAATCAGCATGTTAAGATGAGTTACCTGACTGTTTTATAAGCTGGCATTACATTTTACTTTAATAGTCTACATACAGAAATAATGATACTGAAAATGAAAGCATTGTTATGACTACAATAAAAATGGTGTGTCTATGGTAACATTAATCGTGCACTGCATATCAGGTTTCCTGAAGTTAACTAGCACAAACTGAAAGTAACTTAGGTCAGAATGTACACAGCGTCTTTTTGTATCTAGCACCACTATTTCCATTAAGCTTAAGCTGTGCATGGTACCGATGACAACTTTCACTCTTCCTAGTGTCATTACAGTTTTTTTACAGTATGAATCACTTGGGCCTTGTAGTTTACAGGACCTTCTGGTCCCATATACTTCAAACTATGATACAGCTAAGAGATGCCAGGTGGTGAGAAAGGTGTTGTCAGACTACCAATCAACTTAAATGAAATATTGTTCGGCACCACCACTGATGGGAGGCCAGCTGATTCCCTCCTGCCATTGAAGATTTGGCAAGGCCTTTCAGTTGTATTAAGTATAGTCTGAAAGGATTATAGAAACATTGAAACATAGAAACTGATGGCAGATAGACTTAGTTTTTGGGTACTTGCCAGGTTCTTATGGCCTGGATTGGCCACTGTTGGAAACAGGATGTTGGGCTTGATGGACCCTTGGTCTGATCCAGTATGGCATGTTCTTATGTTCTTATCATACTACTCAACTAGTCTGCCAATCTACACCTCTCTATTAGCTTTTTTGAATTATGACACCATACCCATTTCCACTAGCTTCACTGGAGGCTGTTAAATGTATCTACCAGCCTCTGTGTAATAAAACTTTTCTTAGATAATTCTTGAATCTACCCCAGTTCAGACATATCCACGACTCCTCATTCTAGACCTTCTTCCCTTTGAAAGAGATCTGCCTACTGTGCATTTAATCTTTGAAGGTATTTAAATGTCTCTACTATATCTCCCCTTTGCCTCCTTTCCTCCAGGCTTTTGATTATATTTAAGAATATCTGTATGCCTTCTATCATTCTGGAAGGTTCACAAATTAACATCCATAAAAATACACATTATACACAAATAACATAAAGAGCACAAATACATAAGATATAAAAAGTAGTATATCAGCAGTCCTTTATATTAGATTGTAAAAGCTTGAATAGCTCAAGTAATCATCAGCTCCCTCTTCCATTTCTATGTTTAAGCACCGAAGCATTCCTCGGTTAGCTGCGGGCATTCCTGACAGGAACCCGTATAGCACTGATGATGAGTCAGATCTTGACTCCCTGGAAGATGGGGAAATTCCTCTGGGACTGGAACCATATTGGACCATGTTGCAGTTCTTTCATAGAGATGAACTGCTGACCCTGATTTCCCTGACCTTGAAGATGCTGGGAGTACCTGAGGCAGATTCCATGTTTGAGCCAAAGAAGAAACCCATTTTGGTTTCTTTGCATAAAGCCTCTTGTTTTTTCCCCTGCTATGGAAGCCATTCAAGAATTTATTGTTGAATGGGATGCTCTGGAGCAAATTTCAAAGGGGGTCAGACATTGGAAGGCGTGGATCCAATAGTGAGAGAGAATTTGCGCTTTTCAAAAGTCGATGCACTGGTCTGTGCCATCTCTAAGTGGATGACTATTCCCTTGGAGGGAAGAGAGGTCTTGAAGGATGTGCATGATAGGAGAATTGAGGCCATCCTCAAGCAAGCATTCGAAGCCTTGGTGCCTCGCTCTTGTCTGCTTCTTTCTCAGGATGTTGATGATCCTAGGGTAAATTCCAGAGCAGTTATGGAACCCGCCGCCACATTTTTAGCAGATGCAGGCTACGATTCAGTCCCTACCTCAGCTAGAGGAATCTCTTTGCTAATAACGGCCAGACAACAATTATGGTTGCATAATTGATCAGCCGATGCGACCTCCAAAGCTATCCTTATGAAGTTGCTCTTTAAAGGTGCCCTCTTGTTTGAGAGTGAGTTGGAGAAACTGGCCAGTAAGTGGGGTAAATCCCAGGTTCCTCAGTTGCTGGAGGATAAGAAGCAATTGCAGCACCCCTTTGGTATGAGGGGTGTCTCAGGGGTTTCAAGCAGTTTCATCCCTATAGAGGGTCGACTTTTCAGAAGACTCTACCTTTCGGAAGGTCTCAGTCTTTTCGTCCAAGACAGCCCACGAGAGGCACGGGCTAGGTGGTAGATCCTCCAAAGCCTCACAATGAAGATTTGCTGACCCACCCTCAGGATCAAGAGATAGGGGGACGTCTCTCTCTCTTTTATCAGAGGTGGGTCGAGATCACATCAGTTCATGTATATTTTATAGTCTGTGAGGTGTGATTACATGGTCTGAATGGTTATAGTGATTTATGAGATGGATAGGAATGTAATATTTAATAGGATATATTTTATTTTATTTTTTGGTATAAAATTGATAAGCTATACTCTTTGAAAATGTATTAATAAAAATTGTAAATTATTTCTAATATTGAATATTACAATTTTCAAATTATTTACATCTTGATATTAGTTTTTAGAACATTGATGGTGTTACTTATTTCATATAATGTGTGAGTATATTTAGAGCTAGTCTATTTCTAGTCAACCATTTTCTTATACTAGTAATATAGGGGTAAATTTTAAGACATATGCGCGAGCGTACATATGTGAGCACTACCCGGCATGCACACGTGTGCCCGATTTTATAACATGCGAGCACAGGCATGCACATGTTATAAAATCAGGGGTTGGCACCTGTAAGGGGGTGCACACTAGTGCATCTTGCGCACACCGATGCCCACGGCCTTCCCTTGTTCCCTTCCCCCTATTCTAACCTTCCAACCCCTTCCCCTAACCTTTCCCCCCAGACCTAGTCTAACCCCTTCCCTTACCTCTATCTTACCTTTTGTGCCTGTTTGCTGCTGTGCTGGAGGCCTTTGGCCCTACCCTGATCCGCCCCCAGACCATCCCTTTTGAAAAGCCCCGGGACCTAGACGCATCCCAGGCCTTTACGCATGGTGCCAGGCTTTTATAAAACAGCCCAGCGCACATAACCCCCTCTACGCACATAAATCCACTGGATTTATGAGTGTAGAGGTTTTAAAATCCAGGCCATAGTGTATGAAATGATTGATAGGTACAGTGCCATCTGGGCTACATTGAATATAAAATCATATGTCATCAGCATAAATATAATATAAATATACAACTCTTAATGCAGTAAGAACAGATCCAAAGAGATGTAAAAAGATATTAAATAAGAAGAGCTTTCAGTCAAGGCCAGCATTTCTTAATGACTCTCTACCTGGGTAACATCAAGCTAGGTTGAGAGAACATTGCACAAATCTCATCTTTGGGTGAGTTTCCTCACCCCGAGGGTCATCAAATCTTCACAAGAGAGCACTGTTCTGTTTGTATGTCTCACTCTGAATGTCAAAGTGGCCCCTAACTCCTACACTCCTACCTAAACCTCTCACTTTTGGTGCGCATCTGGCTTCTAAAATTCACCTTTATAAAAGTAGCTCAAAAGAAGTCTATTCTAAATTTTTACCACAGAAAAATTGTTTGAATAGCAGTTTAATCCCTAACACGGGCCATATTTCACTAGAGGGGCTGCATCGGGAGGGACACAAAGGAGTCAAGCCTTATAACGTGTTGGATAAATTTTCACATATACATTGTGTACCTGATGACAACATATATGTGAGAATTCCTTTTCTTAACCTATATGTTTTGCATGTATAACTCGTCCACTGCACTTCTCCCATATTTCATTGGTAAGAAAAAACATGCTGTAAGCAGTAGAAAGATAGAACTTAGGTGCCATCTGCATAACGCTAGGTGCTAGACACTCCAATTTTCCTCATTGTTTGGATAATAAACTTTTTTAAGATTTAATATTTATTGGAGGGAAGTGTGTATGGATCACCTTTATGAACTAGTAATTTTGAGCATCTCTTATTAAAATGTTAACAGATATTCATATATGAACGGCACAATGTCACACCTTATAGATTAAATAATTAGGGATGTAAGCAGGAAATATTTTCAGTTCAGTTTGTTCTTTCAATTCATTTGGCTCAGTGATTTCTTTTGCTAGGTTTGGGCCCCCAAAAATATATTTGTGTTGTAATTTGGGCATTCATTTTCCATTAAAGTCAATGGAAGAAGCAATGCATCTTATTTTGAGCTCTAAAATCAGATTTGCTGTTCAAGTTTAGAAAAAATTGCAGGCAGACAACAACAGAGCGAAGGGCATTGAAGACATAAGGGATGTGGCAACATGGGAACAGGGGTGGCATGAATAGCCAAGGCACAAGGAAAGGGGCAAAGCAACACAATAAGTGGCAGGAATACTCCCAGGCACCAAACAAGGAGCAAAGGGCACCAACCTGTGGCATGAATATATGAAAGCATAGATTGAGGGGGTGCAGCAGTAAGCACAGTGGCCATGAACACCTAGGTGATCTGTGAGAGGAGTTAAGAACCCCAACAGCAGTAACACAAAGGCCCCAAGGCACTGAGGAACAAAGGGAGCCAACAATAGTGACATGAACAACCTAAGGTGCGCGCCGGGGTCTCCTACCGTGTAACTTTACTTCTGCTATGGCCGGCATGTGAATAATAAAATAATAAAATCTAGGCTTGTCAGTGGGGTTTTAAGGGTTGGTGCTAACAAATTAAAAGGGGAACTATTTAACTAGGGGTGGGGTTAGGAAGTCTAATCCTTTACCTGGGCATACTGGGGAAACTGGTAATTGCGTTGGTGCGCGTGTCTACTAAAATTCCCCCACTTACGCAGTAGATGCGATCTTTATGGGCGCATTCCCATGTCCATATAAAATTGTGCACAGATGTACACACATGCAGCCTATTTTATACTATACACACATATATGTGCATATGTTATAAAATTGATGTATCTCTGGGCGCAAGTCGGCATACGCACATATATGTGCGCCCACATGCTGGTACCAAATTCATCCTCCCTATAAACAAGAGGATGGCATGATCACCACAGGCCACAGAGTGCAGAGTGAGGCAGCAAGAAGAGTGGCATCAACACCCTTAGGCATGTGGATGCCAATATGCAGTAGCCCGTTTAGCGGATATGTTATCCGCATAACTTGTCCTGGATATTCAGTGGCATAAACATTCCATTGAATAGCCCCAATTAGAGTTAACTGGCTTAAGGTAGCCAGATAACTTTCTACATAATCAGATATTCTTTTGAAAATCTTTTGAATGTGGTTGGTTATATATATAATTATTCGGCTTCAGTTAGTTGGCTAATTGTACACATAATTGGCTATATTCAAAACTGGCTATATTAAATAGTGATCCTAAGTTAAAAAAAAAACAAAAACATTGCCGACCTACAGGCCCTAACCTGAACCCCTCTTCCCTTGCTGAACCTGCTGCTCCCTCCTCAGATTGGCTGCATCTTATTTTAAAAGAATAATAATAATACTAGGGCTGGGGGTCAGTGCCTCATTCCCTACTCCCACACCCTGCTACTAGTTCCTAGGTTGTTTTTTTTTTTTTTAATGTTTCTTTCCAGGGCCCCCTGTACCCCAATCCAGACCCAGTGCTTCTGTCTCTGTGTCTAGGCATAGCCACCTTAATGTAATCCACTTTGAAGAACCTGAAAAAAAGTGGAATATAAATGTTAAAAATTGAATATGGACTTCAGTGTGTAGAAGAAGCAGAAAGCACAATGACAACAACACCCCCAGACATTGAATAAGGAGTAAGGGAGGAAGAAGGGTGGCAGAGTGAAGCAGCATAGTACAGTTAACATCCCTAGGCATATAGTAAGGGGTAAGAGAGAAAGAAGAGAGGCATCAAAACCATAAGTTACTGTAACAACAGTGCAAAAACAACCAGCTGTAAGACAGATTCACAGCACTAGTGGCAAGATGAACAGCAGTATACACACAGCTGCTGCAGTATCTGGAATCCCAGCTGCAGCATGGGATGCGGAGAGAGAGTGAGAGAGGCCTGCATGAGAGAACCTCAGACATCTGGGAAAAGACAGATGGTCACTAGCAATTCCCAGTTCTAGCTTGTGGGGGACAGATTTCCATGAAGGGTGGGATTTGTATATGTTGTTTTTTCTATTTTAAAACCGAGCTGATCACACAATAAAATGGCAGTCACATGGAGTTTTAAGGGAACAGGCTACCAAAAAAAAAAAAAAATCTTGCTGTACAGTGATAGGTTTGGGTCGACTGAAGTCACTGAAATTGTCATAATGATATATGATGGCATATCTATGTTATTATGAAATATATTTTGTTTATTATCAGGAAACTATTAATAAACCTGGGTGACATACTTTTCTGCCTAGCAGTGTGGTTATTTTTTTGATATATTTGGTGTAGGGTGGGGCCTTGAGATAAAGAAGGAAACATTTATCAGGGTAGTCACATAACAAAAACGGGGAAGAAATTTAAAAGAGTTGAATTTAGTTCAGTTCACCAGGGTTTCTTCCCCAGCAGTAAACATCACCACACACTAAAATAACAGTTAAACATTAACAACTAAAAAGTGTGACAGCCTGCAATGTCACTTCTCTTCAGTCTCAGCATGTATACTGCTCACCCTGGGCCGGCGCGTCCATTAAGCGAACTTCGGCAGTCGCCTATGGCACCGAGCCATAGGGGGCGCTGAAGAGCAGCCACATGATGCTGCAAGCAGGGCCTATCCTGCTCGCGGCAAGGAGAAATAGAAACTGTGTGCTTCTCAGGGCTACGAGCAGCGCTATTTGTGGCCCTGAGAAGCACACAGCACCGAAACAGGTGGAGGGTGCGACCGGGGGTGAGGGGTGGCAGCACAAAGGTCGCCTAGGGGGCCCAATACCCTTGCACTGGCCCAGTGCTTATACTGGTCACAGCCAGACCAGACTCACAGCCAGAAACAAAAAAAAATCACTTGCATTCCTGCAATTGCAATCTCCACACTGTCTCCTACTCTGACCCTCCTCCAGTGAAGAGAAAATAAAAATTATCAGTAGTTCACTGCCTTTCTTTCTGGTACAAGAGGAAGACCACTGCAGAACACAGAAGATCAGAAACAGTCCTTTACCAGTGTCAAATCCTTAAAGTTTCTAAGATTTTTGAAAACCCTGTGAAAGCTTCTACTAGGGATGTGCATTCGTTTCATACGTTTCCTATACAAGCATGTAATATGAAACGTATGAAACGTATGAAACGAATGCACATCTAAGTGACATATAATGGGAAACGTATGAAACGTATGAAACGAATGCACAACCCTAGCTTCTAACTCATCCTTCTCTGTCAAGCGCTAGAGAGGAAATATAGATAGCTTCTTGCACATACTCAGACTTTATAGTGAGAGGACATCAGCGTCACTTAATCCAAATAGTAGCTGTAGTCTAGTTTGCAAAGATGCTTCATTGTGATGTCTTTGGTCCTGACTCATCTCTAACAAATCATAAGACCACACAAGGAAGAACTGGTTGCTATAGTTACCAATTGCATTTTGCTCAGCAGTACTCAGCATACATTTCAATTGGCCAAAATCTTGAATAGGAAACAAAGAAATGAGACAAATATTTTTTGTGTCATATGTGGGACCTTCCATTTACTTTAGAGGTCCATGACTGAAATGAAAGTAGACTCTGTTGTGTTTTTCCTATCTGTTCTAAATGAATGAACATCCATATTTTTTTTTTCAAAATAATTTTTATTATATTTTTAAATAAATACATATTAAAAAAAAAATCATTCTAATATAAATTCAAATTTCAGAAAACAACAAAGGAAAGTGGGATCCCTATTGTTTAAAAAAAAATGTTTTCTATTTGTGAAGTCAAAGAGGAAGATGTTATATGTGAAGCAGATGAAACAGACACACCCCATAAACAGTAATAAATTTCAGATGCCTGTGTGTCTGTATGTATTTATAGGAGGTATGTGTGTGTGTTTATGTATTTTTGTGTGCCTGTATGTGTTTGTGTCTGGGTATGTCTCTATATATTGGTGTGTGGGGGTGGGGCTGGGGCACAATGTTGTGTAGGTATGCTATGGGTGGGTTTGAGTATATGTATATGTATGTATGTGTGTGTATTCCTCTGTATATTTCTGTGTGTGTACTTATATTTTGTGTGTGTATGTGCGTTTGTGTATGTGAGTCTATAGACGTGTATGTATGTTATGTATGTGTATGCGTGGGAATGTGTTTGTGGGGATATATTTATGTAGGGATGTGTCTGGTGTTTTTGAATTTCTATGAGTGTATGTGTGTCTGTGTGTGTATGGGTCGTTTGGGAGCTGTTTGTGGTATGTGTATAGGGGTGTGTCTGTGTCAAAGTAGGGATTTCTCTATGGGGATGGCATAGATATGTGATAGGTGCCTGGATGTGGGCTGTATGAGGAGGTATGTGTACGTGTATATATATATGTGTTTATGTGTGTTGGGTAGAAGTTTGGGAATGTGTGTGTAGGGAAGTAGGATGGCGATAAAATGGGGTATGGGTTTAAGGGAGAGTCTATATGTAGGGAGCTAATAATGGTGCATGCATGTGTGTGCGTGTGTGGGTGTATTGTATGTTTGTAGGTCTGCCTCCCATAATAAAGCAATGGGGATTTGGGGGAAATGGTTTAGTCTCCTAAAACACTAATCAAATGTTTTATTTTTAACTATTATTACAACATAATGAAAACTACATAACCTAGAAAAGATAAAAATATAAAAATCACAAAACAGAATACACACCTCATTCATGCAAAATACTCCAAGCCATATTATACTGAAGCAATATAACAAAATCAAACTCTCATACCCACAATCAACCTCCCTCAAGGAAATTCCAGTCATGGGGAAGACAATAATCAAAGGTATTGCTGTGATGAAAACAGTGTTTTATCCAGGCAAATGGGCTATTAGGAAATAATCAATCTTGTATGTGCATTTCTAAACAGCACACCTACTTCTACCTGCAGAATACAGAGGTAGTCACTTACAGGGTCATTTATCAAACCAGACGTGGCCTGATCACATGCCTTAGGGCCTTAGTGTGTGAGGTAACGCCCTACTGCATGCGATACTGGCCGCATTGTGGCAGTACAATGCAAATTAGGAGAAGGAGAGGAGTGTGTGTGGGGTTTGGGTGGGGTTATGTCCTGGCAGTGCTGTGGGAAATAACTACACCTTTTCTCATGGCGCTATGGGTGCGAAACTATGCGGCCTGGCTGCAACCACGGCGGGCAAAAAATGCAACCTCGCAATGCGGCCGGCTGCACGATTTTTCCCCGCCCCTTTTTTTCATGCGGCTCATCATTCTGCTACAAATATAGCAGGACGATGAATCTTGGCCATTGACAGGAAGAGGGCAGCGGGATTGAACTACAGACTAACAGGGTCATTCATCAAAATGCATTATGACATTAACGCCTGCGATATCACAATACACGGCACCCATGTAAATTTGTCAAATTTTTTGAAAGGGGTGGGATTGGGCAGGGGTTTGGGCGGGATTAATGAAAATCAGGGGCATCATTGCACTGTGCGATAGCGTAATGCATGCTGACACATGTTTTTAATGCTGGAAATAACCAGACCATTTTTCCTAGCATTGTTGTGTGATATGCCTGAAATTCCTGAAATGCAATTTGTGGTAAATATTGCAAATTCTGTTTCGGGCATTTTTGGGCATGGGGAGAGGGAGTGAAGTAAAGTGGTGTAGAGAAATACAGAGAAAGTCTCTGGGGTGGCACCCATCGTAGCCAACTATTTATACTGCTATAGGTGGGCCAGCTAGTAACTCGAGGTGAGGTTTTGGTGGTGGTAACTTGATGGACAGTCTACCAGGGCACTATCAAGCTAGAGCAAGAGAACATTAAAGTCATCTCATCTTAGTCTGACTTTCCTCACTCCAAATTACATCAAATCTTAGGTCTACTGTGCTGTTTGTACATCTCACTCTGCATGTAAAACTGGCCCCCAAACCCTAGATCACCACCATTATAGCATTCTGATGAATGTAGGGGATAGCTTTGTTGTGAAGAATTACACACAGAGATAAGCAGGCACAAATCTCTATGGGAGCATTTTTCCTTGGGTAAAAATCACACCAGTAGTTTTATTTTTTTTTTAATATATCTTTATTCAAGAGACAAAACATACAAATTCACCAATTATAGAAGGAAACAAAAAATAAAATAGTAACAGCATATACATCTTTCAATAGATACAATTGAAATTGCAATAATCCTGTCTCTTGGTGTTTATATAATAAATTCCAAAGCAGACCATCCCAACCCCAATTATTGATGTAAACCCTGCAAGTAAAAATACTCCAGTTTGAAAACTGACCCCCAAAATGTAAGGAAAATAAAGAAGGAAACATGGGATGACTTATCTTACTAAAGACAAACTAGGCACCATAACTTTTACTGAGTTTATAAAGGCTTTCCAGATTTGTGTCACACCACAGTATCCTTCTTTAATATGATAGGTGCATTTCTCCATAGCTCGATTATGCATAAAGTGTGAAACTGGAAAGTAAGAGATGGCTTGCTTGTAGCATTCCAGTGGTTATCAATATTTCATCTAGCTTCTACCAGTTGATAACTAACTGAATAATCCTCATGGTTTTAGAGACCAGGCAATTTATATTCCAATAATATTGTAGCTGCCTAAACTGGAAGGGAGATTCTGGTAATATTATAAAACCGGGAAATGTTCTGTCAGTACATTTTGCATTTGTGAATATGACAACCAGGCATCACACCCACACTGACAGACCAGTGAAGTCTGAGCACCCGTTTTATATAACCTGTCTGAATTGAAATTCCACTATCTAGGGGTGGGGGGGAAGACTGGACATTAGCAATTGAAGGAGGTAATTTTTAAAGGCTCTTATATATCTAACACCTGTTTTTATGGGTGTTAGTGGCTCTTTGAAAATAGACCTGGTTGGTCTGAGCAGAAATGTCCAGGGCAGAACATGATTTTTATGCATACTAGATAGGCATTCCAGGGTACAGAGTTGGGGCAGGATCGGTATTTTTGTTCAGTTTTCTAAAGTATGCAATACATTCACATACTCAGGGTACCACGCATATCTGTACATTTTCAAAGTGAATTTATGCTCACAAATATACTTTGAAAATTCTGGCTAAAGTTTGCGATTAAAAAATACCCACAGACTTTATCTTATATGATCTGTTTGACAATTCCCCTCAAATAGTTTTTTCTCCATTATTGTTTGTTTACACCTTGTCATTTAGCTTCAGTTAAACCAAAATCTTAATTAATAGTGATTCTCAGAACCTGCATATCACCTTGAGTTCTTGAATGGGGATAAAAGACAGATTTGTAAATAGCTGACCTACTCTCACAATACCCACCTCGTTCAACAGCAAAAAGTTAGTTGAAGAAAAATGCTGCGGGAATTCATAGATATTCCAGAAAAGAATGAGAAAGGAAGGAAATGTTAACTTTCTATATCTAGACATCCTAAACCAAGTAAGAACTACCAAAGAGATTACTGGGCAAGCAATATCCTTCCTATATATTTTCAGGGCCAAGAGAAACTGGGTAAAGAACATCTCTATCATCATTTCCTTCCCCATCTTTATCCAGTGCTGGACTCGATCTTCATTCAGTTTAGATCAGTGCTTTTCAGTGATACAGTTAAATATTTACTTATTTAGATTTATATTCTGCTTTTCACACTTTTTTTCAGCACTTCAAAGTGGATTACATTCAGGTACTTTAGGTATACATACAATAATAAATCTTAAAATCTAATGCCAAGTTTGCCTCTATTTTCCAAATGTATACTGCACGGTTAGAAATTCTGGGCCTCTTACCTTGCAAATAAACTTAATGACCACTCTACTAACTTCATTAAAAATATATGTTAGGGATTAAGATTGGTAACATTGCAAATAAAAGCAATAATCTTTGAAGGAAATTTATTTTAATTTTGGCAATTCTGTCAAACCAGGAAATCTAAACTGGTAACCATGCCCTCAGATCAATTTTACTTTTACTAAAAAGTAGAGAGAAGTTCAGTGATGATAAGGACACCTAGAATGTCCCCCTCCTCAAGCTACCTTCTTTACAATAATACCCCAACAAAACAGACATAACCAATTTGTCTTGGGATCAAAAGACCACAGCTTTAGTATATGTATATACAAGCCGTTAAGCCCGTTAAAACGGGCTACATCCCTCTGTCTCTCACCTCCCCCTCATTCCCTCTCCCCTCACTCTTCACCACCCCCTACCTCCCTCCCTCTCACCCACTCAGTCCCTCCCTCCCACTCAGTCTCACTCCCTCCCTCCCCCCTCTCTCCCTCCCTCTCACTCACACTCAGTCCCACTCACTCTCCCTCAGTCCCACTCCCTCCCCTCCCCCTCAGTCCCACTCCCTCCCCCTCCCCCTCAGTCCCACTCCCTCTCTCTCAGTCCCACTCCCTCCCTCCCTCTCTCCCTCCCTCTCCCTCTCTCCCTCCCTCTCCCTCTCTCTCTCTCCCCCTCACTCAGTCCCCCCTCTCACTCAGTCCCACTCCCTCCCTCTCACTCAGTCCCACTCCCTCTCTCTCCTCCTCTCTCACTCAGTCCCTCCCTCTCTCTGTCAGTCCCTCCCTCTCTCTCTCTCCTCCTTCGCTGCCGCCGCCGCCACTGCCACCCGCCGCCGCCACCACCGCTGCCACCCAACGCCGCTGCTGCCACCCGACGCTGCCGCCGCTACCACCGGATGCCGCCGCTGCTGCCACTCAACACCGCCGCTGCCTCCCGACGCCGCCGCTGCCACTGGACACCGCTGCCACTCGACGCCGCCATTTTTTTTCTTTGTTTCTGGCTCAGACCGACGTGCTTGCCCGCACATGCGCGGTGGAGCTGGTCTCTACTGCGCATTTCCGGCACGTCGGTCATCCTTCGTTTATTAGGTAGGATACCCAAGCTTGAAGAACATAAAAACAGCCCCAGTGGTCATCTGCCACACCCCAACAGGATATAACCACATCCAGGTCCCCAGGCCTGTAGGCCAAATTACATCACTAACTGTTTCCAAAGTAGCCCCCACCACTGCCCAGAAAGCAACTGACCACACCCAAGCAACTGCACCTAACTGCTTGCAAAAGCCAAACTTCCATTAAAGACCAACCAAATATACCAGCTATTTGGTCTATAAAACCCAATCAGAAAACAAAGCTTGGCATGGGGAAGATGAAGTCTTCTCCCATGACACCCCCCCCCCCCCCCAAGAAAGATGCGGCCTATGATCCCTGAAATAAAACCTCTTCTAAGGTCTCCTGAAATGTATTAAAAAATAAATTGAGCAAAGCATCAGACAAGTGCACACCATCTGAATGATACAGGCCCTTACAGACATTTCATGCCCACATGTGCATAATGTGCCTCCCTCCTTGCACACACAACCATGCATCAATCTATCACAGCAGGCCTTAGAATTATATCAGATCAACAGACAATAGTCGATGGAGGCCAAATTAGTATGACAGTAAAGTCTTTATGTACAAGGTCCATCAACAGGCGGCAAGACCACTGGACAAATCATTTCCACCAAGATGGATCAGGAATACATTCAGCCAGGCTCTTGAATTTATTAACAGCTGCAAGTAATGCAATAACTCATCTCAGTGCACTCCCCTGTGACCCAGCTAGTTTACCACCACTCCATGAGCAGCCAGTCCTAGAAGAGAATCATACAGATGCTGACAGGCAAAATTATGAGCCCAAGTCACATAAGAATGGCCAATGATCCACACTGTACGAGTGCCAGAAGATCAAGCTGAGAAAACAAAATAAACAATACTGTGAAAGTGTCTTCAGATCCAACTATCCTGGTCTAACATATAACTCAAAAATGCCTGACTTCCCAGATGAAAACGATATAGAAGTGTTTGAAATCGCCTCTCTAGTAGGCTGACTCAACAATCTCAAGAAATGCTGATCCAGGGGTCCTGAAACTTCCTTCTTCACCGGGGTAGAGATCGCCATTCTGGCCTTCCTCTTCCTTCCCATCGAATTTCTTATATTCTCGAAAGTTAAAACTTCCAATAATTCAAGAAAAACGTTACCAGGGGCGCGCCCCTTTGGCGCGCGGCTTCGGCTGCGCGCCGGCGGCTGCGCGCCGCAGCCCGCTTAAAATAAGGGCCCAGGCGGATGTCGTCACTGGAAGGCGGGATCAAGATGTTTCAGGCAGCCAGGTAACCTCCCTCTATTCCGTCCTTACGTGCCGTGGCTTTCTCTGCAACGCCGACCAATTTTGGCGTGTCCTCCTCAAAAGGCTCCCGCTTTCCTCGCCGCAGCCCTCGCTTAAAATAAGGGCCCAGGCGTATGTCGTCACTGGAAGGCGGGATCAAGATGTTTCAGGCAGCCAGGTAACCTCCCTCTATTCCGTCCTTACGTGCCGTGGCTTTCTCTGCAACGCCGACCAATTTTGGCGTGTCCTCCTCAAAAGGCTCCCGCTTTCCTCGCCGCAGCCCTCGCTTAAAATAAGGGCCCAGGCGTATGTCGTCACTGGAAGGCGGGATCAAGATGTTTCAGGCAGCCAGGTAACCTCCCTCTATTCCGTCCTTACGTGCCGTGGCTTTCTCTGCAACGCCGACCAATTTCGGCGTGTCCTCCTCAAAAGGCACCAATTCAGAAAGAATGTGTGCCAATTTGCTCCACATCCAAACTGTTGCGATCCCCCCTGCTGCTGCGCTACAGGAGGTCTCTTACCTTCCTCCGGAGGCCGCTCTGAAGCCTGGGCCTCGCCTGTGTTCCATCCGGGACTTGCTCCAGGGCCTGAGAGGCCTAGCTGTGCCTGTGGCTTGCTTGCCAGCGTTTGGACTTCCTGTTTGGCGACGCCCTTCTCCTAGGGGCTGGCCCGCAGCTCTCCACCTGACTTATAGGCCCAGCGGTGGGCGGTCCTGGCAAGCTCCTCCCAGGGAGTTGCCTTCTACCTCCAGTATTTAAGGACTTTCTGTTCATTTGCAAAGGGCCTTTGGATCAGGTCCTACAGTCGTCTGTATCCTTGCTGATCCAGGTCTTCCGTGATCATCATATGCTTTGATGGATCCCTGTCCAGTGTCTCTGCCTAGATGTTTGTTCCTGTGCCTGCCAGCCGTAAGGACTTCGGATGTGAGTATCCCAGCATCGGAGTTCCTGTTCGCCTGGAGTTTCCCTGCACCCTCCTTCTCAGCGTGGTCCACGACCAGCCTTCCTGGGCTGTGTAGGGCGCGTCTGGGACAGGGTGGTCCGCGACTCAGTCCCACGGGTGGGCTGAGTAGGGCGCCCTGATGGACAGTGCCATGTTTCCGTCCAGCCTTGTCTACAGTGTCTGCTTCAGCCCTTGCCCAGATGTCTTCCTGTCTCTGCCTTGACCTACATCCTCGTCTGGTTCCTGAGCCTTCTGTCCTGTTGGGCCCTGGAGTGGCCAACAGGAGGGATTCGTCCCACGGGCTCTTGAGCTTCTGCCAGCCGAGGGGGCTTCGGATGTGAGTATCCCAGCATCGGAGTTCCTGCTCACCTGGATCTTTCCTGTGTCTCGCTTCAGCCTTGTCCTGATGTCTCCGTCTTGCTTCAGCCTGCTTCTGCCCCGTCTGATGTCTTCTGTTTAAAGACTCTGTCTGCCCTCGCCTCTGTCCGGCCTGCTGCCCATTGCCGTTCCCGGCGGCAGGTCCGAAAGGGCCGGGAACAGTCGGAGGACCGTTCATTAGTCAACTTCCCCGTGTTGGCTACCATGGGCATGCAGGTCCGGCTGAGGGTCGGACTCCCTGCTTCTGTTTCTGCCTGCCTGGCTCACCATGCCTGCTCAGCTCACCTCCCACGGTGTGGCTTGGGGCTCCTCCTTGAGTCCTGCCGTGGCCCAAGGGCTCACCACCACCCGCTTACGACGACCGTGCCCGCGCGCGCTCGTAACACAAACCAACTGCATCCAATACTGTCTTCAGAAGTATTTCAAACTACTATTGCATTAGAGGTTTCAAATTCTCATGGAGTAAATAATGCAACCCCCTTCTGGTCTGATCCATCTATAATTGAATGCATTAAAAACCAGAAAAAGTTTTCAAACCTTCCACAGCTCGCAAAAACAGCATGGCCTCTTTCCCCTGCTGATCTACTTGAGATCTTCAAGGTGAAAGAGTCTTCATACAAAAGTACATGCTGAAGCAGAAGACCCGTACGCTCCACCCTGCTACTAGTCCTAGCTACCAACTCCACAACTCGAAAATCCCCCCAAAAATGCTAAAACAAAGGCAAGGTGAAACAAATATGTCTCATAAGCAAAAACACAAACACCTGGTGCAGCATTCCACAAGTCTTGCAATCAAGGATAATGGGCAAATGCCCATTGCATGACACTGGGCTCTCCCTACCCCAACACAACAACAATTTTTGTATGATGAACCGACTTGTAGGAAACCCCCAGTCATGTGCATGAATAAAGAATGAAAACCCTGCAATATATCTACTTACAGCTGCCTTACAAAAAGCTTATCTCCTGGCATCTTCTATATAACCCGTTAACAGCACATCAGGCAATGGACCCCAAACCCAACTCTTTTCAAAAAGAAAACACACAACCTTCCTGTTAGCACATAGGTCCCCTGACCACATCAATGATGATACCAATGCTCACAGCAGTTTCCATGGTCCAGGACCCCAAACTTCCATAGGAAACAGGGCACCAATGAGCCACTCAGGTCCGCCTCTGGACCCAACATCCAAACTGGTCCCACTTGCACCAAGAAAGAGAATCAACAATGGAGTTATCAACACTGGGAACATGTTTTGCCCCACACTGTTATATTCAACTACATACAATATAAGACAAACTCCTGAAGTAAATCAACCACCATGACACACTTTGCTGACTGCCTATTAATCAATTCCACCACACCCAAAAAATCACACCAAAATATTACCTTCTTATCCTGCAGCTGCGGATCCCAAATAACCAAAGCCACCACAATAGGAAATAATTCTAAAAAGGTAATATTCTTTGTGACACCAGCTGAGACCCAATCCACTGGCCATGTAGCAGCAGACCATGCACCCTGAAAATAAACCCCAAATCCTACTGTCCCAGCTACATCCAAATACAATGCAATAACCCAACTAGGCACTGGATCAGCTTGCCACACTGAAATACCATTAAACTCAAGTAAAAATGAATACCAAAGCACAAGATCTTCCCTAATCCTTCTAGTTATTCTTATGATTTTTCTAAACCCCATACATTGACCCAGTCAAATACCACAGGAAAACCCACCCCATGGGTATCAATCTATATGCAAAATTTAAACTCCCCACCAAAGACTGAAGTTGATGTTATATCAACTTCTTACTAGACAAAGCCAAGTCAACCAAATGGTTCATTTTAACCACTTTATCCATAGGCAATCTGAAAACCATTTCAATTGAATCCAATTCAATATTCAGAAAAATTAGCTTAGTACAAGGCCCTTCTGTTTTATCCTGTGCTATCGGAATGCCAAACAGATCCTCTACTTGGAAAAGCTTTGCAACAACAAAGCACAGGTCTCCACTCCAGCCAGACCCACAAATAATGCACAATATTATTAGACAATCCTGACACCTAGTGGCTAAAAGTGCTAAACAATCCAAATAAGTACAGGATACCGAACACCCCATCGGAAAACATCTGTCAAAATAATTCTCACCCCTAAAATGAAAACCCAAAAAAGGAAAACTATCCAGATGTACCAGCAACAAACAGAAAGCTGATTTGATGTCCACTTTGACCATCAGGGCCATGCTGCCACAAATTGTTAATCAACCCTTATTTACCAGGCTCCTTCTTTGGCACCACAGCAAGAGGCGACAAAATCATCTTCTAGAACAGCTTCTCAGCAAAAGGATCCGCTATTCCACCCAAACCTAACTCCACCTGCACCTTCTCAGCCACCACCTCATTCAACCTACCAACTGAAGCAGAATTTTAGTTTTAATATTAATTGGATTCGGAGCATGATCAATTAGCTCACTACTTGGAACTAGGGATATGCAGAGGGACGGCATACGTTGCATTCGGTATTCGTATTCGTCGGGGGCAGATACGTTGCATTCCGCAAGGGGGGCCCCCGATACGTTCATGCGTTCATTCTTATTCGTTTTCCGGCTAAAATTGAATTAACTACAACCCCCACCCTCCTGACCCCCCCCCAAGACTTACCAAAACTCCCTGGTGGTCCAGCGGGGGGTCCGGGAGCCATCTCCTGCACTCACGCCGTTGGCTGCCGGTATTCAAAATGGTGCCGATAGCCTTTGACCTTACTATGTCACAGGGGTCCAGTCGACCCCGCTGGACCACCAGGGAGTTTTGGTAAGTCTTGGGGGGGGGGGGGTCAGGAGAGTGGGGGGTTGTAGTTAATTCAATTTTAGCTGGGAAATGAATAAGAATGAACGCATGAATGTATCGGGGGGCCACCCTTGCCGAATGCAACATATCTTCCCCCAGATGAATATGAATACCAAATGCAACATATGCCGTCCCTCTGCACGGGCTATCGGCGCCATTTTGATTACTGGCAGCCAATGGCCTGAGTGCAGGAGATCGCTCCCGGACCCCAGCTGGACCACCAGGGACTTTTGTAAAGTCTTGGGGGACCCTCCTGACCCCCCACAAGACTTGCCAAAAGTCCCTGGTGGTCCAGCGGGGGTCCGAGAGCGACCTCCTGCACTCGGGCCATTGGCTGCCGGCCATCCATTGCTCCTACCATGTGACAGGGGTCGACCAATGGCACCACTAGCCCCTGTGCCATAGTAAGGTCAAAGGCTATTGGCACCATTTTGAATACTGGCAGCCGATGGCCTGAGTGCAGGAGATGGCTCCCAGAACCCCTGCTGGACCACCAGGGAGTTTTGGTAAGTCTTGGGGGGGTCAGGATGGTGGGGGGTTTGTTTAAATTCGCTCCTTTAGATGGCCGAATAATTCAGTGAAGATTCGTTGTATTCGTGGGGAATCGCGATACGTTTCGCTTCCCCATGAATACAACAAATATGGCCCTATACGGTGCGGATTACCAATACGTTGGAAACGAATGCACACCCTACTTGGAACCTCCTACTGAATTACTACCGCTCTTCATGGGGCACTTATTACTGGGGTGACCGGCTCTGCAACTGGAAAAAAGGTGCTTGAACTTACAGTCTGGAAAGTTTTAGACTCCAACAGACATCCAGCAACCCTGACCCCTGTTTGGCTGTACTAGATTGTGTGGCAATCAGCCAAAATGGCCAAACAGTGGTACCAGAACCATCCTTTGGCCGCATCACCCCCTGGGTCTAGAAAAAGGACTCCTCCCTTCCCTATTGCCTGCCTCCCACTCTTCTCCAGGATCTGCCCCCTGGGGGTGTGAGAGGTTGGTGAATGGTGGGATTCGGTGTGTGTGACACACTCTCTCTTAGGGCTTATACAGGGGTATTAGATGCGTTAGACAAAACTTACCTCTTCCCACCCCTCCCCACATGATTAAAACTTATGCATTATTTTCCTTTTCAAAATGTATTAACTTCCCCAACCTAAAAAGACAGATTGAATGGCTATTTTCCATATGCAAAGTACAATCTTCTGAGGTAAAAATATCACTTACAAGTTACAACAACATATATATTATATAGGCATACACTGCAAAAAGAAAAATCAATAATAGTTTAATAGACATAATCGACTACCTTTCTCATAGTAATCATGATAGTTTACTGGATCCCATATGGTATTAGGCCTATGGTAAAGTGTACTGGGTGTGGACTTGGCCCACAGAAAGCCAGGAATAAACTGAACTACAATTCCAATATAGTAAGCCTTACTTATCATAATTGCCAGCACTTAACCTATGAAAAAGTCCTACTACAAAAAATACATCAGGTTCTAAATACCAATACACCTTCTGTTAGGAAAACAGATTAAAGACAGGTTGTTGTAAATCCGTACACAGAAACTATATGCTAGCAGAATACCCAAAGCCTCAGTCACACAAGCAGAACACAAATAGACTCTCACAAATACAGAATACGCCAGCGAAGACAGCAATGAGTCTGCCTCCTCGCCACCAGAGCTCCGCCCCCCGCTTGCTATCACACACGATAAGCCTTACAGAATAACCCACTCTGTAAGCAAGCAAAGATAATCAAGAAATATAAAACATTAAATATATCAATAAAAAGAATGTCAAATCTGCTGATAAATTCAGCCAATTAAAAACACATATAAAAATGTTTAAAATCTTACCAAAAACTAATAAAATATTTCAAAACAGCAGATGCATCACATCCAATAATTAGAAGTAACAAGGATAAAAAAAAATCTCCCACTCTCCATACCTGGGAACTTTAGATTTCCAGTCCTCCTGAGACTGTCATAGATTGGAGGAGGGTGAACAACCTTTAACCTCTCTCACACACCCATATATACAGGTACTCTCTCTCTCTCACACACACACACATGTGGGCAGGCACTCTCTCTCATACACACACACATACTCTCACAAAAACCCTCTCATATCACATGCACACACACCCACCTACCCTCTCATACAAACACACACACACACACACACCACCACCCTCTCATACACACATACCCTCTCACCCAACCACACACACATACCCACCCACCCATCCTCTCATATACACATAGGTTCTCATCCTCCTCCAGCTCACATACAAGCAGTCACCCATCCACCCAGGCACAGGCTGAATGCACATTTTAGCTTGGGGGGGGGGGGGGGCAGAATGACAGCTGTGTGCTACGGCATTAGTCAGAGGAGGAAGTAGCAACGGACCGGGGCATGGGTTCAGCACATTGCGGCAGTGAGAGGGAGGAAGAAAGAGTCCTAGTGCAGCAGTAAGAAAAGGAACAGAAGTGAACAGGAAGAGGTGAGATGAGGTAACATTACAAGATGACCGGGGTCACCAGAAGTTATGAGAGACCAGGGGAAACGACTAGCTTTAAACCTGACATTGGAGCTGCAGCTCATACACTTCTAGCTGCCTTCCTCTCCACCTGGGGGGGCTAATGAGCTTGGGCCACGAGAAGTGGGGAGGTGAGGGGTGCGCTGGCAATGGACTATAGCTTTAGAAGGGCAGCTCAGCACTCTGTCTGCCCACGGCTCTGCTGCCAGTGAAAGGGCCCCCCTCCTTCCTCTTCTCTTGCTGTCTGCGGACTGCTGCACAGGACATTCCTAACTTTTCCTGTTCGCGGATCATTCAAGAATCGGAGCTGAAAACTTTACTCCATTTCTGACCAGGAGTAAAATTTCCAGCACTAAGAAAATCCAGGTTAGGCCAGTGCATCTTTATGCATCAGGGAGTACTGCTTAATAGAGATATGCACTATTTTTTTTTAAAAAATTGCAGACCGCAGAAAAAACAAAATTACCTGCAGGGGACCTGAACTGAACCTCGAAACAAAAAAAAAATAAGAAACACATCTCTACGTGTTTAATACCCTCATTTGCATGGGATTTTCATGCAAGGGTGCTAAGCAGGGCACACAGTTTTAACTGCACATTTTGTATCAGTAAAATCATTTCCTCCATCAGCAGTAAGTTTTAAGTGCACAAAATGTGCATTCAAATGCAGGTAAATCTCTGAATTCTGCTGAATATACTTTATTGCATCAACCTGTCGGTCTGTTACCATGTGTGTCTCTACTATTGCCACTTCCGCATTAAAGCTTAATTTACACATAAAGGCCATTTAACATGCATGTGGAATAGTGTGCTATGGTCTCAGGCCCTAGCATGCATGCTAAATTGGTTCCTGAAAATGTTAGTGCAAATGTGCATGCAAATGAAGAAATGCCAGTTATTAATTTGGATTTAGCAGTCACATGGAAATAATATGATATGCTCTCCTCCATCAGCTGTTTAGCACATACTTGCTAAATCCTAGGGATGTGCATTCGTTTTTAACAAATATGCAATCCGCAACAAATACATCCCTGTTCATTTGATTCATGGGTTCGCGAAACGCATGGCGATCCCCCACGAATGAAACATATCATATTTATTTAAATTATTTATTTAAATTAATTTATATACCGGAGGTTCCTGTATAATATACATATCACCCCGGTTCACAAAGAACAGTAACTATCGCTACAAATAGCGGTTTACATAGAACAGAATAAAAGAAGTTTTACATTGAACAAAAACAAAGTAATAAGTTTTACATTGAAGTCAGCATGTGTAAATTTCTGATTAACAAAGGAAGAAAAAAATAGATCTGAATAACTCGTTGTGGGCTTGAAAAGACTTTTCTTCATGTTCTTGGCTCTAGGGGAAAGCTTGTTTGAAAAGCCAAGTCAAGTTTCCCTTTAAATGTAGAGTGGCATGGTTCTAAACGAAGGTCTGGAGGGAGCGAGTTCCAAAGTGAAGGGCCTGCTGTGGATAATGCACGTTTCCTCAGAACGGATTTCATAGGTTGTGTGATTAGTCTGTTCTGATAGGCGCTTCTGGTTGGTTTCACAGATGTGTGTAATTGAATTTGGAATGTTAGGTTGAGAGGTGCGATGTTGTGTAAGGCCTTATGTATCATCATTAAAGACTTGAACTGGATCCTGTATTTAATTGGAAGCCAGTGGAGATGGTGGAGAATTGGGGTGATATGATCTCTCTTTTTGGCATTTGATAGAATTCTTGCAGAGGCGTTCAGGACCATCTGAAGTGGTTTGATGGTACATGCTGGAAGGCCTAGGAGGAGAGAGTTACAATAATCCAGCTTTGGGAGTATGATGGCTTGTAAAACCATGCGGAAGTCTCTGTATAGGAGGAGAGGTTTGAGTTTCTTTAATGTTTGAAGTTTAAAGAAACATTCTTTTGTTGTGTTGTTGACGAATTTGTTGAGACTGAGTCTGTTGTCTATGATGACTCCCAGATCTCTAACTTGTTGTGTGGTGGAGAGCCCTGTGGTGACCGGATGTTGATTAGTGTTAGAATGTGAGGAAGGGGTATAGTTTTCCGGAGTTATAATGAGGATTTCAGTTTTGTTTTTATTTAGAACCAAGTTGAGGCTGGTGAGTAGATTGTTGATAGCTGACAGACATTTATTCCAGAATGATATGGCTTTGTATATGGAATCTTCTATAGGGATGAGGATTTGAATATCATCCGCGTATAGGTAATGTCTTAGCTTAAGGTTAGTGAGAAGTTGACAAAGTGGGAGTAGATAAATATTGAAAAGAGTCGGGGAGAGGGATGATCCTTGTGGTACCCCCCTTTTGGATTCGATGGTGTGGGACTCTTTGTTATTTATCTTGACCTTGTATGTTCTGTTCTCCAAAAATGATTTAAACCAGTTAAAAACTACTCCTGTAATGCCAATGTCTATTAGGCGTTGCAGGAGGCATGAGTGGTTAACGGTATCAAACGCTGATGAAAGATCAAGGAGAGCGAGGAGGCAAGGTTGGCCCTTTTCTAGGTTGAAAATGATAGTGTCTGATAATGATGTTAATAATGATTCGGTATTCATAGACTTGCGAAAGCCAAATTGGTTTGAGGTGAGGATGTTGTTTTCGTCAAGATATTCTGTAAGTTGTTTGTTTACAACTTTCTCCATAACTCTGGCAATCAACGGGAGGTTTGCTATGGGTCTAAAGTTTGCTGGGTCTGAGGTGGGTAAGTTAGGTTTTTTGAGGAGCGGCTTGAGCATGGCTAACTTGAGTTGGTTCGGGACATGTCCTTGAGAGAAGGAGCAGTTAATAATGTCTGCTAAAGGTTTGGCTATGGTGTTGGAGATCAGACACAGTTTGTTGTATGGAATGTGGTCTGATGGATGAGAGGATGGTTTTATCTTCTTGAGAATATTCTCTATTTCTAGAGTGGATGTGAGCTCAAAAGTGTTGAGTAGTGTTAGTGAAGTGTTAGTGTTAGGTTGTTTGACATTTGGGTGCGATGGTTGTTGATCTGTTGGGAGTGGTGGTTGAGCGGTTGAATGAGGTGTTTGTTGAGCGGGTGATTGCGAAGATTGGGGGGTGAGGTTGATTACGTGTTTTGGATGTGTAGATGGTCCCTTGAGGGGAGCTAGAAGTGAAGTGATTTTGTTGTCGAAAAAGTCTGCTAGTTCGTTTGCTTTAGTGAGTGCTTGATCATCTGGAATGGTCGGTGCCGGGGGTTTTGTGAGGGTTGATACATAGGAGAAAAGAGCTCTTGAATCAAAGATGAGGTGGTGGATTTTTTTGGAGAAGAATATTCTCTTTGTTGTGTTGATGTTGTTTCTGTATGAGTTAAGGCAAGATTTGTAGATGAGGAGGGTGGTTGTAGATGGGTTTTTTCGCCAATTTTGTTCCTTGCATCTCAACTCGTGTTTATGATTTTTTAGCTCTGGTGTGAACCAGGGTCTCCTGTTGTCTTTGTTTGGAATGATAGATTTAGTTGTCATGGGGCAAATTTGATCTGCAACCTTTTTAGTGATGTTGGTCCATGATGAAGTTGCTGAGTTTACGTCGGATAGGTCTAGGTGCTCAAGTTCCTTGGCTAGGTGTTCACCGAGTTGGTCTCCTGAGCACTGTTTCCTAAGCGATATAGTTATAGGTTGTGTGGATTGTGGTGGAAGTTCTTTTATTTTTAAAACCGATGATATAATTCGATGGTCTGACCAAGGTATTGGAGTGCAAGTTGGAGTGGTGTGGGTTGTGATACCTTCATTTATAAAGATAAGGTCCAGCGTATGTCCTGCTTTGTGGGTTGGTTCAGTCACTATTTGTCTGAAACCCATATTGTTGAGAGAGGAGAGAAAAGTTTTACAGTTGGTAGAATGAGGTTGGATATCTACATGTAGATTAAAATCTCCCATGAGGATGGTAGGTTTCGTGGAATTTAGGTGTTTTGCTGTAAGTTCTATGATGGAAGATGGGTCAGCTTCCAGTATTCCGGGGGGAGCATAGATTAGGCCGATAGTCAGATGTTTTGAGTTGAATAGGGCAAATTCAATCTTTGATATGTTATTGGAAGTCTGCAAAGTCAGACCCAGCGTTTTTTTGGCTGCGAGGAGAAGTCCACCTCCTCTTTTTTTAGGTCTGGGAATAGAGAGAACATCATAATCCTGTATGGGTAACTGATTTATCAGTGCAGTGTCGGTGGGTTTCAGCCAGGTTTCTGTGATAGCACAGATGTCAGGTTTTGTATCGGATAGGTAGTCGTTGAATATATGACTTTTCTTAGCGATCGATTGCGCATTAATCAATGTGAGTGAGAAGAGAGTTAGTCCAAGGAATTGAGTGAGTGGTGTCAGTAAGATGGGCCTGAGCCTCTGTTGACGATTGTGATGGGGGAGGGAAGGGGGCTTTGGTGTTCTCCATTTGGGATTGTGGATGATGGGAATTGTGAGGGGGTGCATGTTGGGATGTAAGTGGCTGAAGTGGAAGACTGTGGGAATTGTTACGGTTAACAGGAGTGCTAGGCGAATGCTGTCTGAAGAGAGCTGGACGAATGTGGTTTGAAGAGTGCTGGGTGGATAATGTTAGAAGAGTGCTGTATGTATGATGGGGTATGTTGGGTGAGTGCAGTCCGGAGAAAGATGGGTGAATGTTAAGTGGAAGCTTAAGGAAGACCTGGTGGTATTGGGTGGTCGTATAATGAGATATTACAAATCTTCTGAGGGGTCTGCTGGTAGATCTGGAAGTTCTGCGAGCTTTCTTTGTGAAGTTTGTTTGGGTTATGTAGATCAGTGGCTTGGAGTCTCTGGTGCCACTATCTACCTGTATGTGGTTTGGTTTACCAGTTCTTTTGTAGATAGATGGGGCTGGACAGTTAAAGCCGTTCTTTAGTGATGTTTGTGCTTTGTTTGTTGGTGCTGATATGTTGAATGAGCTGGTAGGAGGGCGGACAGAGATAGAATGGAATTATAAACTCAAACCAAAGACCAGGATGTAGACTCAGGGCTTCCTCGGGGCCGCGCCGAAGGAGCGCGACAAAGGGGCCCCTTTGTCGCGCTCCTTCGGCGCGCGACGCCGGCGCGCGACGCCGGAGTGTGAAGAATTTTAAAAGTCCCTCTGCAGCTTGATTGGCTGTTCGCGTTGGTGGGCGGGTCTTAGTATCGTGGGGCTGCCGCTGAGCCGCGGGATCGACGGTCAGGCTCGCCGGGGGGAAGGGAATCTAAAAGGCCTTATTATTATTATATTATATTATATTATATTATATTATATTATATTATATATATATATTATATTATAATATATTATATATTATATATATATTATATTAGTTTCATTCTTTTGGTTTGCAGTGCTGCTTTCTCAGTGGCCGTTTGAAACAGGAGAAGGCCATGTGGGAGTATCCATAGCAACAACCACCCCTTTCCTGTGAATCATAAGTGACCTCACAGTCCTGTCATAGAGTGGGTCAGACAGGTTGACAAGGAGACCAGAATGCCAACGTATCAGAGTGAAGCATTTTTCTAATTCAGCCAATCGCTGCTCTTAGTGTTCTGTGATGTGTTCCTGCTGTACTTTTTCTACCTTAAGCATTTGGCGGGCCACGCACTTTCTTCTCGGCTTTTGCCTGGGGAGGTGGCTTAACTCTGAGTGTCTCAAATCTGTATTCAATTGCTATTGCTTACTACTTTGATAGAATTTTCCATTGAAAATATATTTGTTCATTTTTGCTGCTGTGCCAGCCAGGCTTTTTTTTTGCACTTTTTTTTTATTGAACTCAGACTGTCTCTCTGTCTCTCCTATTGTGACAAGCTGCCAACAGTGGCATTTTGCTGCTGAACTTACCCCCCTGGTATAGGTTTCAGGCAGGGTATGGGTGGTGTGGGTGGGAGATAGTGTGAGAGTTGCAGTAGCTATCTGGGAGTTGGTATTTTTAAACACAGTTTTATCTGCAGTTTCACACAGCAGATAGTCTGAGAATTGCAGTAGCTGTCTGGGAGTTGGTATTTTCAAACAAGAAGCAGCATCACTAGGAATTGTGCTTGCTCAAGCTTCCAGTTCTTTCTCTGGAGTTTTATTTTTTTGTGCACATATAGCAGTCTCAGTTGTAGTGTACAGCAAGGCATTGCACTGTGTGTGTGTGTGTAGTTTTCCACACTCACATATATTGGTACAGCAGTGTTCTTTTAATCCAAATCCCCAGTAGGCATCTGGAGTTTAAATATTTTTTTGTGCACATACAGCAGTCTCAGTTGCAGTGTACAGCAAGGCACTACACTTTGTATGTGTGTGTAGTTTTCCACACTCACATATATTGGTACAGAGGTGTTCAGTCACCAATAAAGAAATAATTATTTTAATTGAAATCCCTAGTAGGCAGTGACATTAAATCCATGATGTCAGGGAAAGGTAGACATGGTCAAGTGATTGGGCCTTGCAGAGGAGGCACTTCAAAAGGCAGTGACAGTCCCCCATTATAGTTAAAAAGGAAGCTGTTCCAATCTAAAATCTCTGGAGGGGCAGGCAGTTCCATCCAGAAAAAACTGAAATTTAAAGATGATGCACTGCCACCATCTGTTTCTGACACAGTTGTTTTGGAGGTGAGAGAAGGGGAGGCTGAGTCATGCAAGACAAAAGGGTGAGATCCAAAAGCAGCAGAGTGACAGCACACTCTGGTTAGTGCTGACAATGTAGCACAGACACTATTTACTTTTGATTCCGATGAAGAATCACCTTGTATGGGATTCTCATCATCAGAAATGGAAGAAGTAATAGCTGAAGAAGGTTTAGGAGGATTAGTTAGTTCTGTCTTAGCCTCCACTTCTTTGCTGGAGGGGAGAGATGAAACTGATGATGATGAGGAGGAAGAACATCAGCGCAGGTACAGAGTGTGACTGATGCCCCTGGCATTGCTTCTCAGGGTGCACCCACTATTTCAATTCCAGTGCTAGCATCTACCCCGAAGGCTATAGAGAAAGAATCACAAAAAAAATCTGTGATCTGGAGCCACTTTAAAGTGACAGAGGACCAGCGTTTTGCTCCGTGTAATTACTGTGCCAGGGCTATTAGCAGAGGAAAGCAAATTTATTTATTTATTTATTTGTTGAGTTTTTTAGAGATGTGAATCGGAACTAGAATCGGTTCGGATTTCAGTTCCAATTCACATCTCTATAGATGTGAATCGGAACCAGAATCGGTTCGGATTTCAGTTCCGATTCATATCTCTATTTTATATACCGTCATTCGATGAAGCCATCACAACAGTTTACAAGATTCAAAGTGTAATTTTCTTAACAATTGTGAATTAAGGTATAACAGGATACATATTAAACAAAAAGTTAATCTTTTATAGTCCAGAAGAAAATCATTTTTGAGTGAGGAGGGTTGGTTTCGTGCTGATTGGAGACAAGTTATTTTTGTGGATTTGGTTAGTAGTTCCTTTGGGTGTAAGGATATTTTGAAGTTTTAATGTTAATGTAGACTTTGTACCACATTTTTAGATATTTTTTGAAAGTTTTGAGGTTAGGTTGGGTTCTCAAATTTTTTGGGAGGGAGTTCCATATTTTAGGGCAGGCAATGGAAAAAGCTCTTTCTCTGGTTGTTGTCAAGTGAACATCTCTGATAGGGGAGACAGTTAAGTGGCCTGTGTTGTTTGAACGTAAGTTTCTTTGGGGATTCTGAGGGGTTATGTTTAGGCCAGTTTGACCTTGATGTTCATTGTTTAGTAATTTATGTATGATGGTCATTGATTTGTGTTCAATTCAAGCTTTAATTGGAAGCCAGTGTAGTGAAATCAGTATAGGTGTTATGTGGTCATTAGTCTTTGTTCCTGTCAGAATTCTGGCTGCTGAGTTTTGCAAAATCTGGAGAGACTTGAGGTTGGAAGATGGTATTCCAATCAGTAGGGAGTTGTAGTAGTTGATGGTTGAGAATATGAGAAGTTGTAATACAGTTCTGAAGTCGTAAGGGTTAAGAAATGGTTTCAAACATCTTAGGGTTAATAGTTTGTGATATCCCTCTTTGATTTTGTTTGATATATGGATCTTGAATGAAAGTTCTTTGTCAATAATAAATCCTAGGTTTCTGGTGAGGGTGACAGGGAGTATTGAGTTCATTTGATTGTTAAGCAATAGTAGGGGTGGTGGAGTTGGATTGGGTTTTTTATCCATGAGGATTATTTCAGTTTTGTTGATGTTGATTATGAGTTTCAGTGATGTTAGGAGGTGTTTAATTGAGACAAGTAGAGCAGATGTTTCTTTGTACATTTCTTCAATTGAATTTTGGATGGGACATCTAACTAATTTTGGCATGATGCATCATATGCAGAAGCAACACCCAATAGATCTGACATCTGGGGATGGTGGCAGTACCAGTCAGGGGTCCCCTTTTTCCAGGCAGCGTAAAGTGGTTGAAAAGGAGCAGAGTCATCCCACGCCCTAAGCCCCTTCTAGCAGTCAGGTGGCAGGCCAGCAGCCCCCTGCCATGTGTCAGAAGTGACAACCCACCATGGAGGAAATGGGGTGGTGTTCGGTAATGCTATCCTGGGGAAGGAAGCAGGCAGCCTCAAAATTTGTAACCAGGAGCATTGGTGAATTGATTGCTTTTGATGACAAGCCCTTGCAGGCAGTGGAGAATGTGGGTTTCAAGCATTTGCTGAAGGTCTTATTTCCAAATTACAAAATCCCCTCCAGAACCACATTTAGCAGAAAGGTCATCCCCAGCTTGTACAACAAGTGTTGCAGTCGCATCCAAGCACTGCTAGCTAACACAGAGGGGAGCGTACATTTCACCTGCGATATCTGGACCACTATGAATGCTGTACACTCCTACCTCTCCCTGACAGCACACTGGTGGGACCTGGCTGAGGCAGGAGGTGGGATTTACTGCACACCCACCTGATGGACAAGGCCCATACCTCAGCCAATATTCTAGCATGCATCAGACAGATGCTGGCGGGCTGACAGCTACACCAGCAAGACAGTAATCTTCAGGCAGGGTTCTTTGTCACAAACAATGTTGCAAACATGGTAAAGGCAATATCTGACAGGCACTTTCAGAACAATCAATGTTTTGTACACACTCTGTGTCAGCTCTGGGGTTGGATTCCAATCATCAAGAAATTGAATACCTACATATGTTAATACACAAGTGCAGGAACATAGCAGCACACTTCCACAGAAGTGTTAAGGTGGGGCAGGTTCTCCGTGAAAAACAGACTGATTTGAGGATGCCTCACAAGTGTTCATTCAAAACATTGGCACCCAGTGGAATTCCATCTATATGATGCTGCAAAGCTTAGTGGAGCAGCAGACACCCCTTCATGACCTTTCTGTGGAAATGGACTTAGGTGTGCAGAGTCCCCTAGGGTATCATGATTGGTTAGTCATGAGTCAGCTGGCAAAAATCCTGCAGCCCTTCAAGGATGCAATGGAGGAGCTGGATTCCAGAAGTGACACCTTGGCTGACATCATCCCTATAGTTAATTTTCTGGAGGAAAATTTGGAGGGCTTTAAACAGGAAGAGGGAATGACAGCAGAGGTGCTGCATTGTCTGGACATTTTGCAGAAGCAGGTGCAAGAGAGATTAAGACCTTTAACAAAAGACCAACGATACATGCTCTCCACAGTCTGTGATCCCCGTGTGAAAGGGAAACTTGCCCTACAGTCCGATTGTCTCACATTTGTGAAGGACCTGCTGTTAGTAAACATCCGTGAACAGGAGCGCCATAAGCAGTGACAGATTAGGTATGACGCAGAGGAGGAAACAGCGGGTACTTCAGAGAGTAGTGCAAGCCCAGGCAGGAGCAGCACTCTGTCAGTGACAGCTAGTACTTCCTCCTCCACTTCAGTATGCCAAAGCCATGTTGTCCGTAAAAAATCATCTGTTCTGTAATGGGCTAGACCGAAATCAGCTGGCATGAGTGACTCTCAGGCCACCCAAGAAAAGGAGACACCAGCACAAATGTCAGTGACACTGTATCTCACAGAGCCCATAGAGGACATGCAGACAGATCTGCTGGCATATTGGGCACAAAAGTCCACTGTGTGGCCATACCTAGCCAAAGTGGATCAGCGATATCTGTCATGTCCACCAACCAGTGTGCCCAGTGAATGTGTATTTTCTATTACAGTCAATATCATGAGCCCTCATCGCTCAAGGCTGGCACTAGAGTTGATGGAAATGCTACTGTTTTTGAAAATAAACATGCCTTTGCTTGGGTTTCCAGATTTCCCCTGTGAATGGCAAGATGAATAAAAGCAATTTAAAGCCTTGCAGCAGCTCCAACTGCCTCATATGCTCCAGATAATATCAGCACATGTACCTGATCTCAATTGCTGTGCCAGTCCATCCAGCCCTTATGTCACTACAAGGGCCTGACCCCCAAATGCTGTGCCTGCCCATCCAGCCCTTATGTCACAACAAGGGCCTGACCCAAATTGCTGTGCCTGTCTGTCTACTGTCCAGCCCTTACGTCACTACAAGGGCCTGACCTCAACTGATATGCCTGCCCATCTAGCCCTTACATCACTACAAAAGAAATCAGGAAAGCAAACCAATTTGCAGTGCAATAATAATGGGAGATTTCAATTACCCCAATATTGACTGGGTAAATGTAACATCAGGACTTGCTAGAGACATAAAGTTCCTGGATGTAATAAATGACTGCTTCATGGAGCAATTGGTTCAGGAACCAACAAGAGAGGGAGCTATTTTAGATTTAATACTTAGTGGAACGCAGGATTTGGTGAGAGAGGTAACGGTGGTGGGGCCACTTGGCAAAAGTGATCATATCATGATCAAATTTAAAGTAATAACTGGAAGGGGGACAATAAGTAAATCTGCAGCTCTAACACTAAACTTTCAAAAGGGAAACTTTGATAAAATGAGGAAAATGGAAAAAAATTGAAAGATGAAGCTGCAAAGGTTAAAAGTGTTCAACAGGCTTGAACATTGTTTAAAAATACAATCCTAGAGGTGCAGTCCATATGTATTCCACACATTAAGAAAGGTGAAAGAAGGCAAAACAATTACGGTCATGGTTAACAGGTGAGGTGAAAGAGGCTATTTTAGCCACAAAAAAAAAAAATCCTTCATAAATTGGAAGAAGGATCCATCTGAAGAAAATAGGATAAAACATAAGCATTGTCAATGTCAAGTTAAGTGTAAAAGATTAATAAGACAGGTGAAGAGAGAATTTGAAATGAAGTTGGCCGTAGAGGCAAAAACTCATAATAAAAACTTTTAAATATATCCAAAGCAAGAAAACTGTGAGGGAGTTGGTTGGACCATAAGATGACCGAGGGGTTAAAGAGGCTCTTAGGGAACATAAGGCCATTGAAGAAAGACTGAATGAATTCTTTGCTTCCGTGTTTACTAATGAGGATGTTGGGGAGATACCAGTTTCGGAGATGGTTTTCAGGGGTGATGAGTCAGAAGAACTGAATGAAATCACTGTGAACCTGGAAGATGTAGTAGGCCAGATTGACAAACTAAAGAGTAGCAAATCACCTGGACTGGATGGTATGCATCCTAGGGTACTGAAGGAACTAAAAAATGAAATTTCAGATCTATTAGTTAAAATTTGTAACCTACCATTAAAATCATCCATTGTACCTGAAGACTGGAGGGTGGCCAATGTAACCCCAATATTTAAAAAAGGCTCCAGGGGCGTTCCGGGTAACTATAGACCAGTAAGCCTGACTTCAGTGCCAGGAAAAATAGTGGAAACTATTCTCAAGATCTAAATCATAGAGCATATAGAAAGACATGGCTTAATGGAACACAGTCAACATGGATTTACCTAAAGGAAGTCTTGCCTAACAAATCTGCTTCATTTTTTTTTGAAGGGGTTAATAAACATGTGGATAAAGGTGAACCAGTAGATGTAGTGTATTTTGATTTTCAGAAGGCGTTTGACAAAGTTCGTCATGAGAGGCTTCTAAGATAAATAACATTCATGGGATAGGAGGTGATGTCCTTTCGTGGATTACAAACTGGTTAAAAGACAGGAAACAGAGAGTATGATTAAATGTTCAATTTTATCAGAGGAATAGGGTAAACAGTGGACTTGGAAAGGAATACGATGAGTGAGGTTATCAAATTTGCGGATGATACAAAATTATTCAGAGTAGTTAAATCAAAAGCAGACTGTGATACATATTTCAGGAGGACCTTGCAAGACTGCAAGATTGGGCATCCAAATGGCAGATGAAATTTAATGTGGACAAGTGCAAGCTGTTGCATATAGGGAAAAATAACCCTTGCTGTAGTTACACGATGTTAGGTTCTATATTAGGAGCTACCACCCAGGAAAAAGATCTAGGCATCATAGTGGATACTACTTTAAAATTGTCAGCTCAGTGTGCTGCAGCAGTCAAAAAAGCAAAGAGAATGTTAGGAATTTTTAGGAAGGGAATGATTAATAAAACAGAAAATGTCATAATGCCTCTATATCGTTCGATGGTGGGACCGCACCTTGAATACTGTGTACAATTATGGTCGCCGCATAACAAAAAAGATATAGTTGTGATGGAGAAGGTACAGAGAAGGGCAACCAAAATGATAAAGGGGATGGAACAGTTCCCCTATGAGGAAAGGCTGAAGAGGTTGGGGCTGTTCAGCTTGAAGAAGAGACGGCTGAGGGGTGATATGATAGAGATATCTTTAAGATCATGAGAGGTCTTGAATGAGTAGATGTGACTCGGTTATTTACACTTTTGAATAATAGAAGGACTAGGGGGGATTCCATGAAGTTAGCAAGTAGCACATTTAAGACTAATTGGAGAAAATTCTTTTTCACTCAACGCACAATAAAGCTCTGGAATTTGTTGCCAGAGGATGTGGTTAGTGCAGTTAGTGTAGCTGGGTTCAAAAAAGGTTTGGATAATTTCTTGGAGGAGAAGTCCATTAACGGCTATTAATCAGGTTTACTTAGGGAATAGCCACTGCTATTAATTGCATCAGTAGCATGGGATCTTCTTAGTGTTTGGGTAATTGCCAGGTTCTTGTGGCCTGGTTTGGCCTCTGTTGGAAACAGGATGCTAAGATTTATGGACCCTAGGTCTGACCCAGCATGGCAATTTCTTATGTTCTTATGTTCTTACAAGGGCCTGGCCTCAACTGATGTGCTTGCTCATCTAGCCCTTACGTCACTTCAAGGGCCTGACCCCAAATGCTGTGCCTGTCTGTCCAGCCCTTACACCACTACAAGGGCCTGACCTCAACTGATGTGTCTGCGCATCCAGCCCTTACATCACTACAAGGGCCTGATCCCAAATGTTGTGCCTGTCTGAGTTTAGTTCTAGTATTTCTGTTTCATGTATTTGTGCATCACTTCTTTCCAGAAAATTATTTGTCCTGTTTTGCAACATTTGGAATGTAAGAACATAAAAAGCTGACTTAAGATGTTTGGAGCTTGCATATTTCATATGCTCAATAGTTTTCATGACCTTCATAATATGGGACATTTTCCCTAAATCTTTCTTAGGTACCAACATTAATGTTTCTAGTACTATAGAAAACATGGTAGTTGTACTCTAGTTCATAGGGGTGTGCATTCATTTGCAACGTATTGGCAATCCACAGCGTATAAGCCATATTCATTGTATTCGTGGGGGTCATGAAACGTATGGTGAACCCCCACAAATACAACGTATCACTAATGAATAAACCCCTACCCTCCTAACCCCCTGAAGACTTGCCAAAAGTCCCTGGTGGTCCATCGGGGGTCCTGGAGCGATCTCCTGCATTCGGGCCGTTGGCTGAAGGTATTCAAAATGGCTCCAATAGCCTTTGCCCTTACTATGTCACAGGGGCTACCGGTGCCATTGGTCAGCCCCTGTCACATGGTAGGAGCACAAGATGGTGCCGGCCATCCATTGCTCCTACCATGTTACAGGGGCCGACCAATGGCACCGGTAGCCCCTGTCAAATGGTTAGGGCAAAGGGCCACCGGCACCATTTTGATTAGTGGACTTGAATAGCAGTTTTCTTATTTCTAAGAGTTCTTCAAGTTCCTTTGTCATCAGCTGAAGTACATAAGTACAGTAATTACTTCTGGGTATTCACAAATAATCTCCAGCTCAGTTTTTACTTCAAAAATGGCAGTCTCTATTGCTCTAAAAGCATCCTCTGTTGAATTTTCTTTTACAAATGAAAAAGATGCCATTTACTTCTGGCTGTGAACCAGTTCAGGAAGAAGTGACAGATCAAACCACAACATACCTGCACAAAAGAAAAAAAAACACTCCCCGGGTGTAGCCTATCTCTTAGTACCCGCTGACACATGTTGAACCAGAACCGCTGTTCACATGAAAACCTTCCCCACTTCACCACACTTTGAAGGCTTAGGCCACACTCTGGGACAAACCCATTCTAGGGTGCCCTTTCTTGTAGAAAGGAAAGGAAACTCTCTCCAGGTGTAGTACCTGCTGACACATGTTGAACCAGAACCGCTGCTCACATGGAAACCTTCCCCACTTTGCCACACTTTGAAGGCTCAGGCCACACTCTGGGGCAAACCCATTCTAGGGTGCCCTTTCTTGTACAAAAGAAAGGGAACTCTCCCTGGGTGTCGCCTATCTCTTAATACCCGCTGACACATGTTGAACCGCTGTTCACATGGAAACCTCATCTACTTTGCCACACTTTGAAGGCTCGTGCCCCACTCTCGGGGCGAACCCATTTCAGGGAGCCCTTTCCTGCGCAAAGGAAAGGGAAATCTCCCAGGTGTAGCCTATCTCTTAGTATCCGCTGACACATGTTGAACCGCTATTGATATGGAAACCTCCTCTGCTTTGGTCTTCAAAATTCTCGTTTGTATATCTGCTACGTCCACCAGATTTTAAAAGACCAGTGAGAGCTAGATGCCAACAGAACCACCACACTCTAGGGGCAAACCCATTCTAGGGAGCCCTGTCCTGCGAAAAGGAGAGAGAACTCTCCCCAGAGCTCTTGTTTGAATATTTTTTACTACCACCAAGATCTGCACCCGCAGCAGCTCCACCCCACCCAGTCATAGTTAATCATGTTTCAGGTCCTTTGTCTGTTTCAGGTCCTTTGTCCATGTTTCAAGATGGGTCAGGTGGACAGTATGCCCCGGTTGACAGTCGCACCGCATGCAGGGGTCCCATCCCCCTTCACCTCGCTCCTCTCTTCTTGGGTTCTATTTGAGAAGCTTATTTGCTGTTTAAGCTCTCCCAGAGTGTCTCAAATCTTTATTCAATTGCTATTGCTAGTTTGCTATAATTAATTTTCTATTGCTGAAAAAGATATGTGTTCCTTTTTGCTGCTGTGCCTGCCAGGCAGCCAGGCTTTTATTTACTGCACTTTTTTTTTGTTGAACTATTTGTTGACTATTGGTCTCGTGCCGGTATTTAGCCTTAGATGGAGTTTACCACCCACTTTTGGCTGCATTTACAAACAACCCAACTCTGAGAAGACCTGGTCCTGGCACGCCGGGGGCCACTAATACCGGCCTAACACCATCCGTGGGCTGAGCCTCACCTTGTCTTGCCTCCTTGTCTTTCTCCTATCAACACTACAGCGACCTGACTACCTCAGCTCTGCCAGCCTGTCTTGCCCTTATCAAAACCACGGGGACCAGACTATCTCCACTCTGCCAGCCTGTCTTGCCCCTATCAACTTTCTTCTGCTCTGTCTTGCTGCCATACACCAGACTCTCTCTACTCCTTGTGGTGTTCTTGCCACTATCATGGTTCCTCAGTGTGTTGGTGCTAGTCTTTCTGCGCTTTGTCCTTTTATCGGCATCTTGTGTTTTTTTCTGACACTCTTTCTGCTTGCTAAGTGCCCCCTTCATTGTGCTGTAGGATGTTGATGCCACTTGTCTTGCCACTTTTCCTGTCGTGCTGCCTTTGAGGGTTCATGCATCTGTTATTGGTGCTCTCTTTTGAAGCTGTGGTGTGTTTTTGACACTCTCGCTGCTGCTTTGCGCCTCTGTTAAAACACTCTTGCCACTCCTGGAACCCCTTTGCCCCTTTACAGTGCCTTAGGCTATTCATGCCACTTTGGTGCCACTTTGCCACAGTCTAAGTACCTTGGAGCATTTTTCTCATTCTGATGATTGCTCCCCAGAAGTTTCATCAGGATTGATAAGAAAACCCCAATTCTGCAGCCAAAAAATAAGCTGCAAATACTTCCCCATTGACTTTAATGGCAAATGAAAAACAAATGAAACTAATAAACAAATTGGTTTTTCCCCCTATGAAGCTAATGAAATGAATATGGGTCCCGGCGAATGAAAAACGAAATGAAACAATTTTTTTTCCTTCTGCACATCCCTACTAAATCCTATTATTTAACACCTGCTTTGGACCAAGTGCTACTATTTTAGCTTGCATGTTAAATAAGAGGCTCTATTTTCTAGCAAGCATTGTATATTTTCAGATAGAGAAGATATGGGTGGAGGAGGAGGAGTCCTGGCTATTTGAAACTATGATCTAGTCCAGATTGGACTAGATAATAGTTTAGCCAATGGCTGGCTAAACCCCTCTCTTAAAGTGAAGTTTTAGTTATCTCCTACATTCTAGCCCTGTGCTTTTCAAGTATGTAAAAGAGTGGAGTGTATCAACTTTGTTTTTGTATTGCAGACATTATGATAAATCAATGAAGCTTAATAGTATTGATCAGATGCATCTGATTTTTACTGCAAACATGAATAGAAGATGAGTATAAGTGTGCAGCATGCAGCTTAGCATCACATGTTCCCTTCACTATCAAATGATACCTATAAGAAACATAGAGAGCCTTTATTAGTTTGGTTACTCCTAACAAAGATTTTTTTTTTCAATTGATTCATGTTTTAGGCTTAATTATCTCCTTTATTTCTGAATGAATACTTAGTTTAATCCCCTATGTGCAAACCCTTTGTAGAAATACTGCATGTAGTAACTCAGTAAACACACTTGTGTCTCCTAGAGATTCTTGTGAAGATATACAATTGAATTTGTTTTAACTCACCATCTAGTTTAAAGTTTATTTAACCTCAGTGTCTCTCCAAATATGCCATAAAACTGTGTTCATGGAAAATCAATTCTTTTTCAAGCCTTAGCTTTGTTTCAAGATAAAAGAGAGCAAAACAAAAAAAAAAAAAAAAGAAAGAAAAATTACAAAAGAAGTCTGCAAGTAAGATTGCATGAACACATTTGAAATAACATATCTTTTCTTTATGTTTCTAATTTAGTGCAGCTTTCAGAAGAGAATAAGTTGATAGAAAAAAAAATTGTGCAAGCAAAAAGTTCTACAGAAAGTAATGTGGAACTTGTTTTGGGAAAAAATGCTAAATTTAAGAAATGAGGAAAAAGTTCTGCAGCACATTTTTCCGAAATCTTTACTTGCACAGAGTTTTCTCTGGATTTATTTCCTTCCCAAAAAATTAATTACTAGGGCAAAAGATATTCTATATAAAATTTTTCTAAGCCTATTGATTTGTAGCTTCTCCCTTCTTTCTCCCCTATCTTTGCCAAAAAGTAAAATTAAAACCTTTCCTATATATTGCAAAAGAAGTTCTCTTTTGTTCTGCATTTGTTCCATCAGCCTAACTTTGGTGGGGGTTTGCATAGAAAATATAATTAAAAATAAACAAACAAAAAAAAAAAATCCCACAATGATATCAGTAGAGCCTTCCCCAGGATACCAATAGAAGAAAAGAAAGTAATTCACTTTGGGGCGGATTTTCAGAGCCCTGCTCGCCTAAATCCGCCCAAATCCGGGCGTCCCGGTGCGCTAGCGGCCCGCTGGCGCGTGGGGATTTACGTCTCCGTCCGCCCAAATCCGGGCAGATTTAGGCGAGCAGGGCCCTGCGCGCCGGTGCGCCTATGTTCAATAGGCCTACCGGCGCGCGCAGACCCCGGGACTCGCGTAAGTCCCGGGGTTTGGCGAGGGAGGCGTGTCGGGGGCGGGCCCGGTCGGCGCGGCATTTTGGGGGCGTGTCGGCAGCGTTTTGGGGGCAGGCCCGGGGGCGTGGTTATGGCCAGGGGCGGTCCGGGGGCATGGCCGAGCCCTCCGTACCCGCCCCCAGGTCGCGTCCCGGTGCGCTAGCGTCCTGCTGGCGCGCGGGGATTTACGTCTCCCTCTGGGAGGCGTAAATCTCCCAACAAAGGTAAGGGGGGGTTTAGACAGGGCCGGGCGGGTGGGTTAGGTAGGGGAAGGGAGGGGAAGGTGAGGGGAGGGCAAAAGAACGTTCCCTCCGAGGCCGCTCCGATTTCGGAGCGGCCTCGGAGGGAACGGGGGTAAGCTGCGCGGCTCGGCGCTCGCCGGCTATACAGAATCGATAGCCTTGGGCGCGCCGATCCAGGATTTTAGCGGATACGCGCGGCTACGCGCGTATCTACTAAAATCCCGCGTACTTTTGCTTGCGCCTGATGCGCCAGCAAAAGTACACCAATTCGCGCGGTTTGAAAATCTACCCCATAAATGACAGTTGAAGTTTCTTGCACATCAAACACATACCAAACTGAACACAAATTACCGCCAAACCATTGCTGCAGGTTTCTTTTTATGTGTTCTCAAGTCTATTATGGATAACCTGAAGGTATTTGTTTGATCTGCATATCTGTTGTGGTTTATTTGTAAACGTAGCTTTGATACTACTGAGGGTCAGTTAGATCTTAAAGAGATTGAAAACATTTCTAAAATCAAAATACTTTTATTGTGATGCAGCAAATGGTAGGAGTGTACACTGAAATACAACATGTGTTGTTCTTTTGTTTCATTTGCTATTTTGTGTTGTTTTCTTTCATTTCTTTTCACAAGTTGTTTCTTTTGTTTACATTAAAATCTATGAAGGAAGCAATGGCTCAAGATTGACCTCTATACCATATAAATGATTTTCTGTATAGTGGCTATAATGTAATGACTGTTTTCTGCCTATATTTTAAAGAAACCGTTAGTTTAAAAAAATAACATGGTCTTATCTGCTTACAATTTGGATAAATCCAACCATAGAAATCCTTTCCTCTCTAAGGGCCTCATTTTCCACGCCGCTCGCACGCAATATCATGTGCGATACCATGATGGGATGGAGTCGGGGCGGAGTCGGCCCCGGAAGAGGAGGAGTCGAGGCGTCACCGGGGCTGACTCTGTGCCAACGCCACGGACAGCGAAAAGGTAAGGCCCTTTTCGCGTCAGCTTTCACTCCCAATAGCTGCACCTCCTATGGTGGCGCTATTGGGTGCGAAACCAGCAGCGATCGCACTGCGACGGTGCGATCGCTGCCGACTAGCGCAGGGCCTCCCCCCGTTTCGGCCCCCCGCCCCTCATCTTCTAAAGTATCGCAGGCCAGCGATACTTTAGAAAATGAGGCCCTAAATGGAGCACCATTTACTTCCATACCTTCTCTAACCCTTTCTTGAGAGAACAGTGAACAAAAGTATTTGTTTAGTAGTTCAGCCACTTCTCACTCTCAACACATTTTTCCTATTCCTTCTCTCATTCTTGAAATCCCACCTCTGTACATCTTTTTTCACTAACAAAATGTAGAAAAAATTGCTTCTTTGCTTTACTGTTTTTATTTAGTTAGTTAGTTAGTTAGTTAGTTTATATACCGTCATTCCAAATAAAGATCACAATGGTTTACAACAAATTATGCATATAATGGCGTGACTTATACAATAACTAAATGCAGTCACATAGCATACATACTATATATATATATATATATATATATATATATATATATACTGTCTTAGCACATTTTTTCTTTTGCTTCGTTTATGCCTTTGCAACCTAGAAGGCAAATGTGTGGTGCAGCCTGCCATTATTGACATGATAGTGGGCTGGACTCTCTTGAAGACTTTCCTAACTTCATTATTTCAGGATTTTTGCCTGTTGTCCCATGTATTTTCATGACTGAATATTTAAAAATAGAGAAGGGTTACTATGGTACCTATGGTGGATCCTCATGAGATTTTGAATCAAGCCAGGGTTTATGTGGCCCAAGGTTGGTTGGTTAGCATGAAGGCTTCATCCTGGGAGGGTGATCCCCTCTCACACACACTTTTGAGAGTGATCTCTCTTCTGATCCTCTGGCAGTTCTTTCCCTCCCTCCTGCCCCTTCTTTTGTGATGTTGTATTTGCAGTATGGTTTGTTAATATATTTGCCAAAATTTGATGGGTAACCCAAGCCCTGATTTACTCAGATATTAATTCTTGGTGTTGAAGATTTCTTATTGTCGAGTGTACTGCTGTGGGAGGTGGATTTGAAACTCAGAACATCAACGGTGTGCTGAGGATGTTATCTGTGCTGTGGGATATGGTGAGAAGGGAATCAGTAAAGTGAAGGCCCACCTAGTGCCACTTTGGAATCTGGGGTTGCTGGCAGTCCCACCAGCTGGTGGTGGGGCAGCCCCAAAGCTTGGTGTAAAGAAGGGAGGGGGGGAATAACTTGAAAAGGGGCATGGATTACTATGGATGTGCTGGCTTGGGTTGTGAAGCTATATTGTCAATAAACTACAGCCTTATTTAAACCCAATATGCTCCGTGTGTCATGCCTTCAGTGTCTTCTGTTCCTGCCTGTGTCACTCCTCAACTCCCTGCCTCTTCTTCATCCCTTGTTTTCCTTGGATGGATCTCTGTATTGCCGTTGGCTTGGACTCTGACTCTGTTTCTAATCCACTTGCCTCTGGACACTGACCCTGATTGATCTCCGCCTGCCTCTGATCAATGCCTGGACACCGACTCTGATAGAACTCCACCTGCTGCTAAGCACCCATGAGCCTGAACCTGCTCTCCATGGCTTACCCTCTTGCCACGTCTTCCTTTGTACCGGCCCGCAACAACTTCTTCTCCACTGATATCCATCACCTCACAAGCCCACACCTAAGACCATCTGGTTCCAGCACCCAAGGGCTCAACCTAAGGACAGTGGGCTGGTATTGGTGAAGCTCCAGTTGGGCCTTTGCTCCCGCCAGTTCCTCATTCCTACAATAGGCACCTGTGGGGCTCCTCTCCGCAGGTAACGCCAACTTCCCCTCAGCCCAAGGCTACACATCCACAACAGTATTGACCACTAAAATGTGCTACCACTCCAAATTTTTAATCATAGATCAGAAAACCCCACTTCTTTTTTAGGGCAAAGCAGAAGGAGCCGATGGCCCCGTCAGTCATATCAACGGCAGCTGCACCAAGACCCAGTAACTTGGCATTCTCAGCGTGGGAAGGTCATTTGAACAGATCCAAAAGTAGTCAGGATCTGCAGTAATTAATCTTTCCGATGTGTCATTGACTCATTTGCAAGAAGCTGCCCTTAATTTGAGTCTGTCTTTTGTGCCTACGAATCTTCAAAATGTTTTGGAATGTCATATTTCATTACATCGGTTTATCAGGAAGTTAGAAGTGAGCTTATATTGTTTCTCACTTAAGGGCAGATTTTAAAAGGCCTGCATGTGTAAATCCCAAGGTTTACATGCGTGGCCAGACCTTGCACATGCCGCACAAATTTTCAAAGGAGCCTGGCCATGTGAGTAAACCCCAAAAAGCGCACAAGTGCCAAGCCTCTTCAAAGGGGCGGGCCAGGGGACGGGGTCTGGGCGGGGAGGGTGGTGGTGGGCAGGAACAGCACCATTGTACACTGTCCTGGTGATTCATGTGCTGGCAGCTCGTCGGCATACGCAACTTACTTCAGCTCCAAGCCTAAAGTAAGTTACGAAACAAAAAAAAATAGATCGGTAGGGTTTAGGGCGTGGGGAGGAGAGAGGAAGAGGGAGAGAGTTTAGGTGTGGGGCGTAGGGAATTCCAACCCAATCCGCTCCTTAATCGGTGCATCCATGTGCGCATGCCGGGAAACGCGCGCACATGGACGCACGCGCGTATGTTTGAAAATCTACCCCATAATTTGGCTGATGATACTTTGTTGATTGTTCATAACAAATCTAAATGTATACCACCAGGACATTGGACCCCCACATTGCTAATTTTCAAGACCTAATCCTGAGGGCTACTGAAAATAAAGACGTCAACCTACTAGAACATATTTTAATTTAAACATTAATTCAGGAAAGGCTTTAAGGTCTTTGTCATCTGATATGAGGCTAGTAATGAAGCTTGCAGATAAATGGGGCAGTGTTGTGGTCCATAATAGGTCGTTATATTTTTCTGAGTTGTCTAAACAATTACCAGATGACAAATGTATATCAACTGTTATGCTCGCTGCCCGCAGCAGCACCACGGTGTGCACCTCTCACTTTTCTAAGCAACTTCCAGGCTCCAGCTCCCCGTCGCTTGTGGCAGTGGGCCGCCGGCTCCGACCTAGGTCTCCTGCTTGCGCCTCCGGCACTGCTTCACTTCCAGGGACTTCCAGCCAGGATGCCTCCATCCATTGGGCCTCTCCATGGGGTTCTCAGAGAGACGCCGCCAGCAGTGCCGCGCCCCTCCCTAAGCGCACGCGCGCACATCAGTAAATCTTTTAAAGGGTCCGCAGCAGGAACCTTGCCGCAGACCCGGATGCTGACGTCAGATCCTTCAGTGTATAAATGCTCAGGCCTCCAGCACAACAGATTGCAAAGGCCATGGATTCAGTGGAGCCGCATGCCCTCCAGGCCATTCCAGGCCTGGCTTACAAGGTGCAAGAACAGCAGCAATTACTTGAGGCCCTGGCCTCCTCCATGGACCATCTTCATGCCCGGGTCAATGCCATCCTTAGCGATCTGGCTCCTCCTCCCCCACAGCCACCTCCATCATCGCCACAAGCCTTGTTGGCTCGCCCATCGCCTCCACGCTTCAAGCGCTGCAGAGGATTTATAAACCAGTGCTATATGCAATTCGCTCTGCAACATGCCGTCTTCCAGGATGATTTAACAAAAGTCACGTTTATCTTGTCTCATCTTGAAGGGAAAGCCCTGGCCTGGGCTTCTCCCCTGTGGGAATGCTCACACTCCCTGTTGAGGGAGCTGGTTCAATTTGTGGCTGTCTTCAAACGGACCTTTGACAATCCAGGGTGGCATGCTATAGCAAGCACCAGCTACTCCACCTTTGTCAGAGACAACAAATAATTTTTGATTATACAATTGAGTTCCGGACTTTGGCTACTAAGCTCCCTTGGCAAGAGGATTGCCTTCAAGCCATTTACCTTGATGGTCTCTCCTCTTAGTTAAAAGATGAGTTGGCTGCTCGGGAGCTCCCTTCCTCCTTGAAGGACCTAATAGACTTGACGGGCCAAATAGATCACCATCTTCAAGAGCATCACTGGGAGAGCCGGATGCCCAAGAGGCCCTCGCGGGTTCGTTCCCGCTCACCACCCATCACAAACTCCACATCCAGTGACACTGGAGTGGTCAAGGCAGAGGAATCCATGCAGTTGGGTCGTGGGCGACTGACACCGGAAGAGGGCTTCCGCAAAGACAAACCGGCTTGTATCTGTATTGCGGAGCACCAGGCCACCATCTACAGAATTGTCCCATCCATCCGGGAAACTCCAGGACCCAAGTTCAGTAGGGGTCCTGAACTTGAGTGCAACTTCTCCGGCCCCTCAACTCTTGTTTCCTGTTACACTAATTTGGGACTCCCGGTCCTTCCCGGTCCTCGCTCTGGTAGACTCCGGAGCAGAAGGTAATTTTATTCTTAAAGATCTCGTGCAATTTTTGAGTTTAAAAACCCACTTGTTAGTTCCCTCCTTGTGTATTGCCTCTATATAAGGAGAGCCGCTTCCCAGCCACAACTCCTTGATCATGGAACCTGTTCAGTTAAGCATGGGGCCTTACATCTTGAGGAACTTGAGCTACTAGTATTGGACAAATCTATTCATCCCATAGTGCTTGTACTTCCTTGGCTACAGAAGCACTCTCCCCAGTTCAATTGGACTTGCAACGAGTTCCCTGGTTCCATTCTGGTGCTTGCTCCTGTTCTCCAGACCTGTTGTTCCTGCTCTATGGATCCCTGTGCTTCTCGTCGGTATCCTGTCTCAGCACTTCTACACCTGGGACCTTGTCTCGGTGCTTCCAGCTCCTCGGGGCCTGGCTCAGCGCTTCCACATCTGGGACCCTGTCTCTGCACTTCCTGCTCCTTGGGGCCTGGCTCAGCGCTTCCATACCTGGGACCCTGTCTCGGCACTTCCCACTCCTTGGGGCTTGGCTCAGCACCTCTACACTTGGGATCCTGTCGTGGCGCCTCCCGCTCCGCGGGACCAGCCTCAGCAATTCTACATCGGAGATCCTGCCTCAGTGCTTTCACTTCTCAAGACCTGGCTCAGCACAGCGACATTACTGGACTGTGTCTCTGTATCCCTGCTCCTTGGGGCACCTCTCAGCGCTTCTACATCACAAGGTCCTGTGACTGCATTGCCGTTCCTCAGGCAGACCCTCTGTACTTCTACTCTACTTGCACCTGCTACAGCGGATTCCCTGCTCTAGCCCTGCTTCAGCATACCTCAATACAAGTCTCTGCTTCTGCACCTCCTCTTCTCAGGGCCACTCCCATGAGGTCCTGCTCTACTGTCTTCAGAACTGCGATGACCTTTCACCCCTTGAGGCTTTCTCTCCCTTTCCCTCCGAGAGTACCTCGGACTTGGAATATACCTAACCTCATTGACACTCTCTGCTTTCAGCCGTCCACTCTCTCCGGGACCAGCCACACAGAGTTGCTCCTAAGTCCAGCCGGCCCCGGCACCCAAGGGCTCAACCTGCGGGGAACGAGGACCAGTACTGGCGAAGTTCCTGTTTGTCTCTGTTCCCAGCAGCCTCGCCTCCCAACGGTGGGGACCTGCAGGGCCCAACCCCTCAGGTAGCGTCAACCCCACCTCGGGCCAAGGGTCTACAAATCCTAACAGTTATGTTCTTATGTTCAAATTAAAGAAAAATTGTTTCTAGGTAATGGGTTTGGGCACTTACAAAAACTTCCTGAACCAATGTTGAACATGTGCACACTCTTAACAGTAACATTTTCACTTTTTCCTACGCTCTAATACAGATAATACATAACAAACAGACCCCAAGAGAACATCAGGAAGATTTATTTACTTATTTAGTAGTTTATTAGTCATCTGGTGACAAACTCTAGGCGACTTACAAAACATACTGGGATGGATGCGCTAGGTTACAAAAGCCTCCCTCTAAAGGCATCAAATAAAAATCTGTAACTGTTCTCCTGCTAGCTGGCATTTCAGAAGGAGTGCTGGGATCTCAGCAGCATCCCCTAAAAGATACCAATTGATCCCACTAACCAGTACATGTATGAAGTAGGGTATCTTTCTCAAAGCAACAGGTAGTAGAAACTGACTCAGTAACTGCAGAGAAAGTTTATACTATGGGAGATGCCACCAGATTAAATGGCGGGATACAAATGCATTATAATATGATAGTGGTACTGGAGTCAAATGACCAATAGGCATTTGTTTATTTATTTAACGCTTTTATATACCGATATTTGTATGGTACATCACACCGGTTTACAGTAAAACAAGGATAGATGAGAGGGAAATTACATCATAACAGAATGAGAAACAATGATTTTAGCAATAATAAGTATCAACTCTATATAATTAAAGGCGAAAAGGAGTTAGGAACGTAGTAGGCCAGCAGGGGATAGGAACAAGTTACAAGTAACAAATAACAAGTAACACTAAATGTGGTGGCTGTACAGAGCATGTAGAGTAGTGTATTGAGGGGTGTGATTGAGTGGGAGGGAGGGGAGTTAGATTTAGCCATTTAGATAGATAACGTAACAGTTATCCATCTAAATGGCTAGCCCACCTATATTCATCCTGTATCCTTCTAAATTCTAGCCTGGTAACTATTTACTAGGGGTGTGCATTCGCTTTGAACGCATAGGTAAAACGCGACTTATTTTGTTTTTAAACTTAAAAAAGTGATGATGTGCAACGCTTCGCGATTTTCAACTTATTCAACATAGCTATGTTGAATACGTTGAACCTAAATAAACACTTAAACCCCCCACCCTCCTGACCCCCCCAAGACTTACCAAAACTCCCTGGTGGTCCAGCGTGGAGTCAGGAAGCCATCCCTGTATTCCTTTGCGAGGAGCACGTGACGTCGGCGTCATGTCGGAGTGACACCGACGTCACGTGCTTCTCCGCGCCTCCGCTCCGGGACCCCCGTTGGACCCAACCGGAACTTTTGGCCAGCTTGGGGGGGCCCCTTGGGGGGGCCTCCTGACCCCCCTTTGGGGGTCAGGAGGCCCCCCCAAGCTGGCCAAAAGTTCCGGTTGGGTCCAATGGGGGTCCCGGAGCGGAGGCGCGGAGAAGCACGTGACGTCGGTGTCACTCCGACGTCACGTGCTCCTCACAAAGGAATACAGGGATGGCTTCCTGACTCCCCGCTGGACCACCAGGGAGTTTTGGTAAGTCTTGGGGGGGGATTAAGGAGGGTGAGGGGTTTACATTTTTATTTAGGGAACCGGTGAACTTATGGACAGACCCTCAAATTATGGAATTCTCCATATATCCATATTGAACGAAATCGACCCTCAACTTCAACTTATCAACTTATCAATGCAAACTTTTTGTCTGCACATCCCTACTATTTACCCAGCTAAATTTATCCAGGTAAGTCAGGGGCATTCCAAGGGTGGGCAGGAGGTGTTCCAGAGAGGAGCAGAGTTAGCTGGATGTTACTCTGATAATTGGAGCTAGCCAGTCAAATTAGGAATAACCAGTTATCTTTAGGATAGCTTTCTTATCCATAATGTATATTTATTTATTTATTTTTAGATTTTTATATACCGGTGTTCCTGTATGAAATACAGATCACATCGGTTTACATTGAAACAGAACAAACATTTTGCCAAGAGGCATTACATAGAACAAGGTTACGGAACTTGGAATAGGGTAAACTAGTTCAAAATTAACATTAACATAGTAAAATTTATGACCATATGAAAAAGAAAAGCATAAACAAATTAGCTAATAGGTCTCATTGAGAATCAAAAATCATAAAAAATCATAAAAAGTATAACTGAAAAAGTGACATGTGTCCTGCAGCAAGAGATTAGATACAGAGTCAGGTAGTATTATAGAACAAGGGGTTTGCGATGGAGAGGAGCTCTTGCTAGCTGGAGGGGAAAAAAATGATCATGGACCTGGAAAAGCTTGGCTAAAGAGCCAGGTTTTAAGTTTCTTTTTGAATGAAGAGTGGCAGATCTCTAGACGGATGCCTGGCGGGAGCGCATTCCATTGAATGGTGCCTGCTGTAGATATGGCACGTTTATGAAGCGAGGATTTTGTTGAGGGTACATAGAGAGTGCCTTTATATGCTCCTCTGATGGGTATATGTCATATGTGTAAATTTCACGGAAAAATACAGGCCACCCAGTCCTCACAATAAATAACTTACACTATAAAAAAGGATTGGCACTACATCTAATATACTTATTCTAATATTTTGAGAAAGCCAATTTGGGGGTGTCAAATGCCTTTTCTGAAAGTGACTTTGACTGGCCTTCTGTAGAAGAAGCTGAGTGGATTCCCAAAGATGGTGTAATTCAAGTGCCGTGAGCTGGGTAGCGGGAGAGGGCACTGTTAAAGGTAAAGGCAATGGAGGGAGAGGTTGCCGCCTGTAGACCAGCAGGAAAGGCGAGGATTTGGTGACGGATGAAAAGTGGGAGTTCAAAGCAAATTCCGCCCAAGGGAGCAGGGAGGCCCGGTCATTTTGTTGTAGGTTGACATAGCTGCGGAGGAACTGCTTCAGGGTCTGGTTAGTCCTCTCTGCTTGCAGGTTATAAAATAGTAGCCATTGTATAAGTAGTGGCAATGACTGACTGGAACTAGGGTGCATGCATTCCAGATTCCACAGGATGCCATGGTCTTCACGTCCAGGCCAAGGGCCATCACTGCAATGACTGAGTTAGGGACGTCTACAGAAAAAAAATATTGGAAATATTAAGCAAAGTTCTGAATAAAGGCTCATAGTGCTGAAAACCGATCATGGCTGGTTTCAGCTGAGCAGGAAACTGAAAGGAGCAGGAAAAAATGCAAGGTTAAAAATACTTTAAAAAGGAATGCCACTACCAATTGCTGTGTTTGTCTGTTCTACCCCACAATATATTAAAAAAAAAAAAAGTTTGTGTTTCCCTTAAGTAGTACTGCTGTTACTGAGAGAAACATTTCCCTGCTATGAAGAACCAACTTTATGATTTTCATTATAGATATAAGCACGTTTGCCCTAAAGGATAACAGATGTAGCTTTCATTTTTTGCCTATATCTCAAAGTTTTCTTTTGATGGTATACAGATGATTAACTGTATCAATATCTGTGACCTCTACAAAACTACTGACAGAATCTGTTCATCCCTGTGCATTTTTAAATGAAATATTGTCAAGATTTGAGAAAACAAAAAAGGCACTGTGACAAATCAGTAGATTGGTTATCGGGTTTTTTGTTATCAGGTTAATCCCAGGATGGATTGAATAGAGCAGACATTAAATTGATGTCTTTTATCTTCTCTAATAGTTCTTTACTACTGAATACATAATGAAAGAACAAAAAAATGCAGTCACTGGGAGAGTAATTTTCAAAAGCATTTCTATTGGTAAAACAATGGAAATGGGCCTTTTTAAAAACTGCCTACTTCATATATGGTCTGAGGGGGTGTACATAATTCTCCCTCAGACTACCTTAAAGGACCAGGCACAGCTGTCTTGCCCGGTCTTCCTTAAGGTTGAGACCCGCAGGGAGTCCTGGATGAAAGGAAGAGTCTTTCACCAGTCTATAAGACCTCAGGGCCTAGAAGGGTTAGACAGACCCCGGGAAGCAGTGATAGACATACCGTTTGACAGAATCTGTTATGTCTAACAGTGAACTGCACTTAATATTTTTAAGACCTGAAGTTAAGGTGAACTGCACTAAATGTTTTGAGTCTTGGTGTTAAGTTCTGCTGCCATTTTTGTTTCTGTGTTTGTTTTCTACTGTAAATAAAGTGCACATAAGGAATAGCCAGAGTCTGTCTCCTTTTTCCTCTGGCTGTTCCCAAGCCACTATGCTTGAGTTAAGACATATGGTGGCAGTAGTGGATCTCTTACCTAAAGCAGGAAGCACAGGCAAGAGCCCACAGCTACAGCAAGAGAAGTAAGAAAAAAACAAAAACAAAAAAAACCCTGCAGAAATGTTTTTCTTTTCCTGGGGCCTCCCACACCCACTTCCCCAGCTTTGCACAACAGGCTAAGGGGGCTATCCACACCTTTATAGTCAGGGGTCAAGTAGTGAGTAAGGATCAGGTAGGTCAGATAGAGTTTTGTTTTTATTTGCTTTTCCCCACTCTCCTATCCCCAAAGAGGTATGTTACTTGGAGCCAGTTCAGTAAGTAAAGAAGAGGGAGCAGGAGATCCAGGTCCTTGCAACTGATAAGCAGCAATTACAAAATGCCATGCAAATGCAAATCAACCAGCAACAGGCGATATGAGAGTAAGTGACATGGCAGCATACAATTCTAATGCAAATAGCCAAAGCTGTGCAAATGTTCGTAACCTGTTCACCTTCTGTGTCACCAGCACTCCTTAAGATGAACATGGCTCAATCCAAAGCTGAAGAACTTGCTCAGTTTTTCCAAAATAAAATCACCAATCTCCTAACACAACTGCCTCCCGACACCGCCGCCCTCCAGACATATCAACAACCTGCCTACAAAAACGTCAGCTTAAACACCTTTGAACCCGTCTCTTCCATTGAGATACAAGCCATCCTGAAAAGAATGAAACCCTCGTCTCATCCTCAGACCACATCCCCTCCAAACTACTTCTATCTATTCCAGACACAATAGCCACATCATTGACAAATATCATCAATTGCTCCCTAGCCCAAGGAACCTTCCCAGATGATCTCAAAATGGCCTCAATCTCACCGCTCCTAAAGAAACCTAACCTTGACCCGAAGGACCCCAACAACTTCCGCCCCATCGCTAACCTCCCATTCATTGCCAAGATCATGGAAAAACTAGTGAACTCTCAACTTTCAGATTTCATCGAAGACAACAATCTTCTCTTCACCCCACAACACGGCTTCCGAAAAAATCGAGGCACAGAATCCCTCCTCACCTCGTTGACAGACCTTATCTTATTGGGCCTCGACAAAGGAAACTCTTTCCTATTGATCTTATTAGACCTATCCGCAGCGTTTGACATGGTCAACCACGCCATCCTCATAAACCAGCTGTCGTCCATAGGAATCAGCGGCACTGTCCTATCCTGGTTCAAAACCTTCCTCAACAACAAAGGCTACAAAGTTAGACTCCAAAACAAGGAATCTTCAAGATTTGACGCCGTCATAGGAGTCCCGCAAGGTTCTTCATTATCTCTGACTCTTTTCAATATTTACCTTCTTCCTCTCTGCCAACTTCTCACCGACCTCAATCTAAAGTATTTCCTATACACAGATGATATTCAAATCATCATCCCTATCAAAGACACATACTCTAAAACTCTTGACTTCTGGGAATCATGCCACCTGAAAATCAAACAACTACTCAACAGCCTTCACCTCATCTTAAACTCCTCCAAGACAGAAATCCTACTCATCTCTCCTGAGAACAATAGCTCTAACTCTTCTCTTCCTACCAACCTACCTACCTCACAAGTTAGAGACTTAGGAGTGATAATAGACAACCGGCTAAACTTCAAAGCACATATCAACAAAACAACCAAAGACTGTTTCTATAAACTCCATGTCCTGAAAAGGATAAGACCTCTCTTCCATGCTCAAGACTTCAGAACGATCATCCAAGCAGTCATCTTCTCAAAATTAGACTATTGCAATTCCCTATTGCTAGGTCTGCCCTCATCCTATTCCAAACCATTACAGATGGTTCAAAATTCAGCAGCCCGACTACTAACAGGCGCAAAAAAGAGAGACCACGTAACTCCCATCCTGAAAGAGCTACATTGGCTACCCGTATACTTCCGTATCATGTATAAAGCCATGTGTGTCATCTTCAAAACTATACATCAACGCATCTCCCTCGATCTTCAAATCCCCCTCCAAGCATACAATTCGACAAGACCTACCAGAGAAGTTTACAGAGGCGCCCTCCAAGTTCCTCCCACGAAAACGACCAGACACATTACCCTCAGAGATCGGGCCACCTCCACAGCTGGCCCTTCTCTATGGAATTCCATTCCTACAGATCTCAGACTAGAACCATGCCTCCTAACTTTTAGGAAAGGACTTAAGACTTGGTTATTCAAGCAAGCTTTCCCAGACACAATCTAATGACACAATCCAAGGACTCAATCCAAGGACTCCCCAAAACATTCAACCATTAACAATACCATTTGTACATAGTATTTAATTAATTTAATTTGTATTTTGTCTAACCAGTTATTCTTTCCTATCTCTTCCTTCTTCTCCAAGTTCTGTGACCCTTGTTAATTGTAACTGTTTCCTTCGATCACCACAGTTTTAGTTTGATGTATTTAATGCACCCCGTTTCATGTAAACCAGCAAGATATGTCCTCATGATTGCCGGTATATAAAAACCTTAAATAAATAAAATAAATAAATAAATAAATAAAATAAATGAACCTGGGAGAAGACCCAGTTGGCTTTTGAAAAACTTAGAGCACACAGCAGGACTGGCAGGGTGGCCAGAGGACAGGTACACCACCTATCTGGGGAATCTACTCACTGAGTATAGTTAAGATGCCTTCCAATCATCTACCCCATAAGGAAGGGCCACCTACCTGACCGGAAGTCAAAGTTCCATTCTAGCAGAAAGGGGCTCACTCCAGAAGCCTATAGAAAGATATTTTCATGGGGAATTCTACAGGCTGGATAAAATCCAAGGAACCTATTCCACAGGCTTAAATATGCTACCTGGAAATGGCAGTACCAAGAAGGGAAATCCAGAGTACAGGTAGCTAAAACAGTTCTGCTGCAACACTTCCAGAATAGCCTCGATCCACCCATGTGGAAGTGGGTTGGCAACACCCAAGCCTTACAGTTGAAGAGGCCCTAGAAGTAGTGGAGGCCTATCATCAGGTCCAGACTGCACAAGCTTCAGGCTCCAGCTCCTTGTCGCTGGCGGCAGTGGGCCGCCAGTCTTGACCTCGGACTCCTGCCAGCATCTCCGGCCCTGCTCTGCTTCCAGGGACCTCCAGCCAGGATGCCTCCACTCCTCAGGCCTCTCTGTGGGCCTCGCGGAGAGACGCTGCTGGCAGAGCTGCACCCCTCCCTAGGTGCGCACGCGTACATCAGTGAATGTTTTAAAGGGCATGTGGCGGGAACCTGGCCACGGACCTGGATGCTGATGTCAGATCCTTCAGCACATAAATACTCAGGCCGCGCTCCTCAGCATTGCCTTTGCAACAGGTCTCCTTGGTCTCCTGTTCCTGGTTTCCGAGTGCTCATTGCTGCAGTGCAGTACTTGTTTGTTCATGTTCATGATTCTCCAAGTTCCCGATTCCTAGTTCCTGTTCCACTGTTTGTCTCATCTTGTGTTTGATTGTCTTCTTGGATTTGACCACTGCTTCACCTGACTTCGCCTACCTGCCTTCTCCAAGCCTGACCACTGCTTCGCCTGTTTTTGCCTGCCTGCCTTCTCCAAGCCTGACCACTGTTTCTCCTGACTTCGCCTACCTGCCTCCTCTAAGCCTGACCATGCCTTCCTTCTCCAAGCCTGACCTCTGCTATGTCTGACCACGCCTGCTTCTCCATGCCTTGACCATTGCCATGTCTGACCACACCTGCCTTCTCTGTGCTCTGACCATTGCTACGTCTGACTATGCCTGCCTTCTCCGTGCCTTGACCATTGCTACGTCTGACCTCACTTGTTTTCTCTGTGCCGTGAACTTTGCTACATACGACTTCGCCTCAGACACTCTGAGTCCAGAGTTCCACGTTGCTTGCTACACCTTCCAAGTGCCGCCTACTTCTTCTCAAGTTTGACAGTGACACCTCTGTCACTATCCTCTGGACATGGACAATTAAGCCTTCGGCCTTCCTTTGCTCAAGCACCTTCAGTATCCTCCTGTTCCCTGGTGCTTGGGTTTCCATTTTGGATCCTGTCCAATATAGGATCACGCCACCTGCTGGCTGCTGTCTCTGGGACGAACCATTTATTACTGATACCCAACCTCGAGGCCTGCCTAAGTCCTTCTGGCCCCGGCACCCAAAGGCTCAACCCTAGGGGAACGTGGGTTGGTATAGATGAAGCTCCAGTGGCCTCCAGCTTCAGCCCACTCTGCCTGCTGATGGTGGGTACTCCTAGGCCCTCACCTAGGGGTTGCGTCAACCCCTCCTCAGTCCAAGGATCCACCTCCTATGCAACACAGACCATGTCTGAAACACCATGTTTCTGAGAGAAAATCCTCAACTCTGATAGAGTTTGTCGGAGTCCTAAGACTCCAAGGTCTCGACTGTGAGCAGCACAGTTCCGACTGGACTTTTCACCTCATTTGCTACCTTCAGTCAGTCCTCCATATTTCAGTTGTGGAGAAAGAGGCCTTTTCACCAGAGGCTGTCCCTGCAGAGAAGATGAGGTGATGGACATTAATGCTGTGACCCCATACTTTTGGACCTTTGTGGATATTGCCAGCCAGGAAGTTTCTATGTTTGTGATCTTGATCAATTAGATGGAATTCCAGCACAAGCCTTAATGGACTCTGGGAGTATGAAAATACTGATTTGGATAGACTTGGTAAAATGAGTCCAGATTTTCTATGATAAAGTAGGTTCCTGGCATGCTTTCATGGAGACCATTGATAATATCCAACAATCCAGGTATGATTGAAGACCCTGGCCAGTCAGGAGATTGCTGAGGTAGAGTATTCTCTTAGCTACCCTACCTCATGTTCATTGGATGGGACTGTTCAAAATTCAAGTGTCTCGAAACCATCTTATATTTGGTTCATCTAGCCAAAACCATGAAGAATTGGAATTTCCAGAACTCTTTCCATTGGATGACTCTGATCTTTTTCATAAAGACTCTAAGACTCTTAAGTCCCAAAAGCAATGATGACAGGAGAAATACACCTAGCCGGGAAACGAATAAGAATTAACACATGTACATATCGAGGGCCCCCCTTGCCGAATGCAACGTATCTGCCCCCCGACGAATACAAATCCCAAATGCAATGTATGGCATCCCTCTGCACATCCCTATTACAAACAAAATGTTATATAATTTGTAAAAATCATTCATAGCATATCATCTTCTCAGACAAGGTCCCAATATAAATTATTCCGTAGTCTATGAAGTGTACATCTCCCAGAATCCACCATCTTGAATTATCCTTATATACTCAGCTAAACAATACAGACTGAATGACATGGTGATGATGATATCATGAAAACCACCAATCACTATCTTTATACTTTAAAAATGGAACACGATGCCCCCTGAACTCAGATTACAGAATAATCTCAAAACATTTAAGAAAAATTTAAAAACATGGCTCTTTAAAAAAGCCTTCACTAAAGAGTGTGGAGGGTAGAGAATGAAAGTACAGGGTAATGCAGATGAGAATGAATTTACTCAATCCTACATTTAAGAAGTAATATCTCAAAGAGATAGTAACTCAATAATATACCTGGACTTGACCAACATTACTCAAATAATGATTTTATTTATGAAATTGTAACCAAACTTTATTGGCACCTGTTAGAATGTACGATATCCTACATTTACTTACCTTAGTCTATGTGCCTATTTGTAAACTGTTGCAATGGTATATAACTTAGCGACGGTATAGAAATGTTTTTAAATAAATAAATAAACAGTGGACACATTTATTATTAATTGTTAAGAGTGGTACAGATTGCAGTTTGTGATGTGTCATCTATGTGATACAGTATCCTTGTCTGTCGACATAAATCGCAATAAGCGGTTCATAAAGAATCATCTCATGGAACATTGGAGTTATCTTAAAACTGCTAAAGTTCAAGCACCATTGGTTCAACACTGTATTACTTTACATAATTCATTCAGCCAGCTGCAATGGTCCGTCAGTGAACAGATTGTTTCAATTCCTAGAGGGAATGACATAGACATTATATTTAAATGGACGTGACACCTTTCGATTTTTATTCTTAACATAATGTCACCTTCTGGCTTGAATGAAAATTTACAGAGGCATACACTTTAAACGTATATCAGTTTATTTAGCATATAAATAGTTCATTTATTTAGTTTTGTGCATATACCGACGGAATCTTACATTTGATTCGTTCTTTTTTGTGGTGATTTGTTTCCTTGTAATTTGCCATCTGTGAACGGAGCAACTCAGAAACCTTGAAAAAGAGAATTTCATCTCAAAACCCAAGTCCAGTCTTAGGCCTGGATTCACTATTCTCGCAGAAAAGTCCCTTTTCGCATGCGATCCTTTTAGAAAATGACCCCCTTAGGTTGTTGCTGAGAGGTTTCAGCAGCACAGGAGATAAGTGTGAGTTTTAGATTTTGAAATGCAATTTATAAAATGAAAAAAATATTTCTATATCCCTGTCCAATGAATGATTACTATCAATACACGAGTAGCACTGCTCAGAGTTTGGTGTTCAATCACATTTGATATGTTTATGATGATCAGTTAAATCGTATGACTATATATATGTTCTGATTTGAGAAAGATTGGTATTTTGGTAATAACTTACCATAGAACATCAAGAAGTAGCCGCTCCAAAATATGGGCTAGATTTTAAAAGCCCTGTGCTCGTAAATCCTGCTGGATTTACGCGCGCAGGGCACTCGCGCCTGGTATGCATATTTTGCATAGGCCGCCGGCGCACGCAAAGCCCCGGGATGCGCGTAAGTCCCGGGGCTTCATAAAAAGGGCGGGAGGGTGTGTGTCCGGGGGCATGTCCGGGGTCAGGGGGCAGTCTGGAGAGGGTCCTGGGGCGTGGTGATGGTTCGGGGGCGGGCCGGGAGGGTGGTCCCGAGTCCCCCGGCACTGCGGCCTGTGCCGGGGAATGCTGAGGTGGCACGAGCAAGTTACGTCTGCTTCCAGCAGGCGTAACTTGCACAACAAAAGGTTGGGGGGGATTTTGGTAGGGCTAGGGGGTGGGGTAGATAAGGGAAGGGAGGGGAAGGTGGGGGGATGCGGAAGAAAAGTTCCCTCCGAGGCCGCTCCGATTTCGGAGCGGCCTTGGAGGGAACGGAGGCAGGCTGCGCGGTTCGGCGCGTGCAGGCTGCCGATTTTGCTCAGCCTTGCGTGCGCCGACCCTGGATTTTATAAGATACGCGCGGCCACGCGCGTATCTTAGAAAATCCGGTGTACTTTTGTTCACGACGGTTGCGCGAACAAAAGTATGTGCACGCGTATGTTTTTAAGATCTACCTCTAAAGGTCACAAACATCACATCCAATAAGTACAGTTGTTAACACCAAAAAGAAAAATGTGCCATTCTCACCCATCACCTGTACCCATGTTGAGTTGTACCCACACAAATTCTTCATTCTACCACTATACACTTCAGTATACCTTTTCTTCTCATCATTTTTAACAGGCTATTCCACTAGTTGTAAATATCACAAGAATATTCAAATGAGGCAACAAGTACTGCATTGTCTCTCTCCCTATTAAACACATCTATGCACAGCTGTGATGGGCATAGTTTGTTTTTGGTTTTTTTTTAATCTAAATCCTTTGTTACTATAGCTTTTTGAATTATTATAAACAGTTCAAGGTCCACCTGACATGAATTATGACACAGATGAGAAAGAGGTAAAGAATGAGAAAAAAAAAACCCCATAGTTCTTATATGTGAGTCTGCATGTAGGGAGTATAATTTTCTGAATGCTTCTTCAGGAAAAACAGTGATTTAGGTGCAGAAATGTTTTTTGACAAAATTGCCTGATATGTGGTAAACTTACATACAGATAAGTACATTTATCTGGTCTGAATGGAAGCTTTATTGGGGCAGAATAGGAGAGAAGTTTAGATTTTATGTGCATACTTCTGGGTTTTAAAAAAGAATGCAATACATTTTCATAAAAAAAATTTGTGTGGATATTTTAGTAGGTAACATTTGTATCAGTAAATTTGGTGTGATAATTTTCAAAGTGGATTTATGCACATAGATCCTTTTTGAAAAATGGTGTAACTTATGTGGATATTTACCAACTATTTTATGCTTGAGGTTACAAAATTATCCCCATAACTCTAGGAGGAAGACATGCTTATTCCTGATGAGAACGTCTAAGGAAAATGGAATTATATGGCATTTAATTAAGCAGATGCCCATAATGCTGAGGAATTAAATCTTTAATTAAAAATGGCTTCATCCTAGTAGTAAAGATGTGGCTATTGTCCTTAAGGGTCTCTCTTTCTCAGTCAAACTAGGTTTACCCATTTTCTTCCATATTTTCTGTTGCTTTTGACTGCAATTTAACTAAAATATATATAAACAGGTTTATTATGTGTGTACTTTCTAATATCTTAACAAGTTCAGATTAGAATTCTTTAATTAATAGAACTGATTTTATCAAAAATAAAAGAGAACAACATCATACCAGGATGAGAACAATTTTAGGGAGGATAATCTTCAAATTCATTTTGTAGGTAAAACAAACTTTACTCACATTAATTACCTTTCTGAAAATTATCTTCCCATTAACACAGCTAAAAGTATGCAGGGTGTTGCCCAATTATAAGGAAGCATTACAGGGGAAGTGTTTTGGTTTCCTCCAGTTTTATTTTCCATCAGAGATGTACGCACAGAAAAAAATCAAGTGCAAGTACCTGTAGGAGCTTTTTACCCACCACAAGGTACAAATAGAAAGGACACACACACTTTCTTTCTGAGACTTGGCGCAAAACCCACGGGTAAAAGTTACTGAAACATTTTATCCCAATGTGGGCTTTTGAAAAATTCCCCCACAATAATCATGCACAGTACATTTTTTATATTTTTTGACATCATATATTTAGTTTGCAATAGATATGAAAGGCCCATGGAACTGATATTTAAAGCTATATGTATTGTGAAGAATGCACATTCATTATGGTAAATCTCAGGAGAATAAACACTGAGCGTGTGGGCTATAAATATTTAAAATAAATACTAAAATTAATGTTCACATCAACAGCTCTGTATTGTTTATTTTAATATCATGGAACCCAATTAGTACCTTACCTTTTATGTGTTGACATCTTAACACATGCAGAGACTTCTCTAGAGAATAAAGGTCTTCTATATGTGTGATTCATATCCTGACATGCATACATTGGATCCAAGGAGTCTTCAGTATAGAATAAGACAGAGGATTATTCTATTCAACTATTTAAAAAATAGCTATTTTAATCTCTTCCATCTGTTTGCTTTTAGGTGTTAGGTAAAATGAGCATTTTGTTTCATGAAGGAAAAAGTGAACTTCTCAGCTGTTACATACAATATAGGAGTTGAATATATCTATGTTTTTTTTTTTCTGGAAACAAGTAGCTTTAAATTTAGTCTATCTATAAACTTTTAAATAAAACCTTTAAACAAAGTTTCATGACATCTTGACATTCATTATTTACTTCTATTTTTAAAATAGACCTTTAATTTCATCATGTATGATTAATTTTTAGTCTACCAGATCTGAGTCAAACAACACTCCACATGGTATCATGTAATTGCCAAACTAGGTGTTACATTTTTAATATCACTGCATTTGCAAAGTAATCTGTCAGTATCTCCTACATTACAATACATCAAGTAGTTGAATGCAGTTTATATGCTCCTGGCATGCTTAATTAGTATACAAATTAAAAACTTATACTCCTTCATGAAGGAGTCCTTCACACAGGTTGGCAATGGGGTTTCTTAATCCCTGATGACAGATGTTTATTTTCTTGTACCACTTTAAGGAAATTAATGGAACAGATGGAAGTCTTTAAAAGTGGTAAATGGAGTATCTGCAGGTTTGAGTTAGAAAAAAAATGTTGATGTGTTATACACAATAGATAGGGCTTGCATTGTATATCATTTAAATAGGAAACAAATTCTATAAAAAATATAGTCATAAAAATATTTCAATAAAATAATGGATGAGGAAACTCCTTTGGAATGTGAACTAAAAAGTTTGCTTGTCAGAATCAGTCCTCCCATTTACCTAGCAATGAAAAAATGAGTACAAGATATTATGCAGAACATAAAAAACAATAAGAAAAGTTTATAAATGTCACATATTCAAGTGTAATATCTTTAAAATTGTCATTACATAATATGCAAACTCAAATTACTGAAGTTGAATATATCAAAACTTATCAAGAGGAATGTAAGCTAAACAAAAATGTACAGCTTTAAGAAATGCAAATCAGCATATTTATAATGGGAAATAAATCTGTATTCTGATCATAATAATTAAAACTGTGAAAAAAAATATATGATTTGATATCTCCTAGCCAGATTAAAAGATTCCTATCATGATGAAGTCAGAGGACTCTAGTGCTAACTCTTGGTGATGCTCATCTTGCTTAAATGATAATTTGAATGACAGTATCCTCTAGTATAATATTCACCAACAATTAATATAGGGTAAGCAAGGCAACAACCTTGGTGCACAGCTGTAAGAGGGAATCCTTGCTGCCCTTTTGAGTCAATCGGTGAATCTGCAAACACATGAGCCGCAAAGGAAGGTAATCTTGAAACAACCCTGCTCTTGGTATTCTTTTGTCTAGTAATTTCCTTGAGCCAACCTTGACTTTCAGTACCTTGTCAAAGCTAGAGACCACTGTCCACAGTCCATTGACCCTACCCCCTCCTCCGAATAGAGTGGCTAACATCCAGGCCATGGCATCTTGGTTGATCTCCTACCCTTGATTGTTCTCCTACCCTAACTGTGCCAAAGGCAGGTTAATCACAAAAGGATTCACAGCAGGTTTTCCTATCCTCTATCATGGCCCTTTATTCAACCCATCTACAAAAAAGTTAAAGGTTTGTCTACCAGAATTAAATCAAATAGATATTTTTCAGTTAAGGTAGGAACAATCTATTCAAATCTGAAAGCAAATAATTAAGAGTGGAAATTGTAAATGTTTTTCTGAATACAAATGTGTGTTTTGAAATCCCTATGCCTATTTTAATTTGCATAGTTTGCACTTGCTTTAAAGAAGGTGCAAAATATGTAGGTAGAAAAGTGCTCTGATTTCTCATGCCAACTCCCATTTCCAAAGAGAACATTTATGGGGAGTTTTGCTTTGAAAATGAGCATATAGATCAATAGGTGCAAAGTATTTGTAGACCTGCCACCTCCCCAGACAATTTCAAAATTGTACCTCATGTGTCATTGTTAAGGAGGCAAAGATACTATAAGACCTCTAAAAGCATGCATGCCAAAGTATACACTGGCACTACTAGGCTGCACCATTTTGAACTCAGTAGTGGTACTAACAGAAAGTGCATTGATTTTGTTTTGCCAGTGAAGACTTAAGGGTTACAGATAAGTTTTGGATCCATAGTTGGATCAGAAACTCACTTTGATATATGCAGGGAGGAGAGAAAGGAACTTAGAAGAAGATATTTGCTTGCTAGTAGAGGGAAGTGAGGGATTAGGAGGACCAGAGATTGTTTGTGGTTATGGCTGATAGAGAGATATGGAAAGCCTAAAAGTCATTGAGATGTTTAGTGACTGGTTCTACTAACAAAGATTTAGATTCATCATTTTGCTTTAAATATAGCAAACATACCCCTAGATTCATAAAAAAGTCTTAATAATACCCTAAACCCTACTTTTTGTATCCATTGGGGAGATTGGGAGGGGGGGGGGAGAGAGAGAGAGAGAGAGAGAGAGAATGAGAGAGACTATCTACAAGGCCCTTCTAGTAGTTAGCTCTATAAATTTCTATAGGAGGCCCACCTAGTAACTTGTGGTGAAGTTTAGGTAGTAGTGTAGGGGTTAGGGGCCACTTTTACATGGAGAGTGAGATGTATGAACAGAACAGTACATTCTTGTGAAGATTTGATGTCCTTCGAAGTGAGGAAACTCACACAACAATGAGATTTGTACAATGTCCTTTCAACCTAGCTTGATGTTACCCAGATAGAGTCCAGCCAAGGACCAGATTTGGTGAAACCTAGCCCAGGCTATCACTAGGTGCAGTGAAGTGCCAAGAAGCGGGGAGCAGGTCACCCACCGATACAGGGATATCAAGGCCCAGCTGAAAGCCAAGGTGGCGGCCCAAAACAAATACCAACGGCAGACGGGAGGAGGAGCCCCTTTTCCCATTGTCATCATGCACATGGAGAATCATCTGATCCAAAGGCTCAAACTGGACATATTTGAGGGCATGGATGAATAGCTGGACATGACATGAGCCACAGCTGGTAAGTTCACCTCATCTCTAACATGGCAGGCAGCAACGGGTGTCCCCATATTGTGGCATAGCAAGCATAGTACACCTCTGATGGCAAAATAAAAAAAGATACTTGCTCCCATTGGTATTTATGTCTTATGTTTTTCTTTTATAGATCTCACCCCCCCCCCCCCCAAGCTGCCCGTCCCAGCCAGGATGCCCCAGGGACCAGCCATCAAGGCCAATGGACCAGCCAGCCATTAAAAGGCCTTTCCTCATGGATGCCCAGATGCAGGTCAGCACTGAGGAGGAGGAACAACAGCAGCAGCCACAGGCTGCAGACTCATTGTTGTGATGCTATAACCCCTGGGTTTAACCAGCCAACTAAAGGTCTCCCTCAAACTGTCACAGTTAATGGAGGAGCATAGCATGGAGTGGGAGTCTCCAGGATCAGCAGAAGTTAGAGCAAGAACACCACAGTGCCAATTCAGAACCACCACAAGCTCGCCAGAAGGAGGCCACAAGCTTGGTAATGACTATTTTGCAGCCACAAAGCCCAGCACCACCACCGGCATTGGCATTGACACCAGGACTGCCACCAGCTCCTGCACCATCATTATCAGTGCCATCAGAAGAGTCCATGGAGGAGCAGCTGCAGCAGCTGCAAAGGAGCCATGGTAAACAGCAGAGACACATATGGGCAGAGCTGGTGTGGCTCAAGAGGGATATAAACAGACAAAACAGGATCCTGCAACAGACAACGGAAGCCCAAGCTCACAATGTCATGATGCTGATGGTAGCAATGAAGAGCAACCCCAATGTGCTCTCTCAGATCCTACAAAGGATGCCGGAGCCAGCATCTGAGTCATCCCCAGCATCACTGGACATGAAACCATGCAGCAGTCCCTGTTATGGTAGCTGGTTAGATGGAAGAAGCCTGCTGGACCAGTCCTCATTACAGAGTTCCTGTGCTGGCTACATGGAAGAAGCCTGCTGGGCCTGACTTCACTACAGAGTTCCTGTGCCAGCTAGATGCAAGAAGCCTACTGGGTCCATCCTTGCTATAGAGTTCCTGTGACAGCATGCAGAAGGGAGGCTCAACTGCACAGCTTTCCTCCATGTTCTGCCTGTATTCCATCATCTTTAAAGTGGCATTCAGTGAAGGTGCAGCTGCTGCCTCTTTTCATGAGATCTCATCTCATTCTCTTGATGCTGGAGTCTCCTCTCATCTCAACTCCTACTGCTGCTACTGCGTCCATGCTGCTGGATCTTCATCTGGGACTCCTGTCTCCATGCTGCTGGCTCTACACCTGGGCCTCCTGCCCCAATACTGGGTTTTCACCTAGGCCTCCTGCCTCCATGCTGTGCTTTCAAGTCCTGATCCTGCTGCCTACATGCTGAACTCTGCTGCCCTGCCCCTTAGACAGTCACCTTGAGTGCACTCTTTCAACATGGACTGTCTAGGGCCTTCACTTGAACTCTGCTTCCTTGCCCCTTAGGCTGTCCCCTTGAGTGCACTCTTTCAACATGGGCTGTGTCCCATCATACCATGTCTTTCTAAATGTTTTGTGATTTTATTCTTTATAACAGTTTCCACGATTTTTCCCAGCACTGAATTCAGGCTTACCGGTCTATAGTGTCCAGGATCACACCTGGATCCCTGTTTAAATATTGGGGTTATTTTGGCCATCTTCCTATCTTCAGCTACATTGGATGATTTTAATGATAGGTTACATCATTAATCATAATGATAGGTCTGAATTTTCATTTTTTAGTTCTTTCAGAACCCAGGTGATTTACTACTCTTCAGTTTGTCAGTAAGGCCTACCACATCTTCCAGGTTCACCGTGATTTACTTCAGTTGATCTGAATCAATACCCATGAAAACCTTTTCCGGAATGGGTACTTTTCCAATATTCTCTTCAGTAACACTGAAGCAAAGAAATCATTTAATCTTTCTGCAATGGCCTTATCTTCTCTAAGGGCCTCATTTTCCAAGGAGTTACCACGTGTGATAATTCTGCAAATAACAAATTTTTAATTTTGTATTCAGGGGGTGGAGTAAATGTAAAGTAGGGAGGATTTATTGGGTGCTGCGAAACAGCTGCACTGTTAGCATGGCCAATAACTACACCTCTTTCATTTGCGTTACGTTGTGTGCTACAGCCGGTAAAGGTTTATTGCAGTTCATGATTTTGAGAGTGAGAGAGAGAGAGATATTAAGAGAGAACCTTGCCATAGTGCCTCCTCCCTAGACAGGTATTTGTATCCCTATGGGAGGCCCACCTAGTAACTCGAGGTGAGGGTTAAGTATTAGTGTAGGGGGTTAGGGGCCACTTTCACATTCAACGTGAGACGTACGAACAGAACAGTGGTCTCTTGTGAAGATTTGCTGACCTTCGGAGTGAGGAAACTCACTCCAGGATGAGATTTGTGCAATGTTCTCTCCATCTAGCTTGTTGTTACCCAGGTAGAGAGTCCATCAAGCTAGGTGGAGAGAACATTGCACAAATCTCATCCTGGAGTGAGTTTCCTCACTCCGTAGGTCAGCAAATCTTCACAAGAGACCACTGTTCTGTTCGTACGTCTCACGTTGAATGTGAAAGTGGCCCCTAACCCCCTACACTAATACTTAACCCTCACCTCAAGTTACTAGGGATACAAATACCTGTCTAGGGAGGAGGCACTATAGCAAGGCTCTCTCTTTCTTTCTTTCTATCTTTCTTTCTCTCTTTCTCTCTCTCTCTTTCTTTCTCTTTCTCTTTCTTTCTCTCTCTCTCTCTATCACACCCTGCATACTGAAACAGGCCTGTCCATAAACATCGTGAACCGCAATATACTGGCAATTTGTACTAATAGTGCAACTTGCAATAACAGTCTTTCACATAGCTGATATCACAATTACCAATACACATGCTTATTAGCATAAGGTACACCCCTTTTTGGTGTCGCATGCGATACCAATGCGATATTGGAAAATGAGGCCCTAAGTGCACCTTAAACCCTTTCATCAACCAACTTTCCAACTGACTCTCTTGCAGGCTTTCTGCTTCAGACATATTTTAAAAAGTTTTATTGTGAGTTTTTTCTTCTATGGACATCTTCTTTTCAAATTTTCTCTTAGTCCGTCTTATCAATGTCTTACATTTAACTTGCCAATGCTTTTATTTTATCCTATTTTCTTCTGATGGATTCTTCTTCCAATTTTTGAATGAAGGTCTTTTGGCTAAAATAGTCTTTTTCACCTCACCTTTTAACCATGCCGGTAATCATTTTGTCTTCCTTCATCATTTCTGAATGCATGGAATACATCTGGTCTATGCTTCTAGGATGGTATTTTTTTTAACAATGTTCACACCTGTTGCACACTTTTTACCTTTTAGCAGCACCTTTCAGTATTTTTCAAACTATTTTTCTCATTTTATCAAAGTTTCCCTTTTGAAAGTTTAGCTCGAGAGCCGTGGATTTGCTTATTGTCCCCCTTCCAGTCATTAATTCAAATTTGATCATATTATGATCACTATTGCCAAATGGTCCCACCATTTCCTCTCTCACCAAATCCTGTGCTCCACTGAGAATTAGATCTAAAATTGTTCCCTCTCTCATTGGCTCCTGAACCAATTGCTCCATAAAACTGTCTTTTATTCCATCCAGGAACTTTATCTCTCTAGCATGCCCTGATGTTTCACTTACCCAGTCAATATTGGGGTAATTGGAATTTCCCATTATTACCAGTTTGGTTAACTTCACAAATTTCTCTTAGTATTTCACTGTCCGTCTGACCATTTTGGCCAGGTGGACGGTAGAATACTCCTATCACTATTCTCTTCCCCAACACACAAGGGATTTCTACCCATAAAGATTTGATTGTACATTTATGCTCATGCAGGATCTTTGTCCTGCTAGACTCTCTGCCAACCCGGACATAAAGCGCCACCTTGTCCCCAAGATGCTCCTCTCTGCCATTGCGATATAATTTGTACCCTGGTATAGCACTATCCCATTGGTTATCCTCTTTCCACCATGTCTCTGAGATGCCAATTAAGTCTATGTCATCATTCACTGCTATATACTCTAAGGGGTAGATTTTTAAAAAATGCGCATTCGCGTACTTTTGTTGGCGCACCAGTCGCAAACAAAAGTAAGCTGGATTTTAGTAGATACACGCGTAGCCGCATGTATCTGCTAAAATCCAGGATCGGCGCGTGCAAGGCTGCCGATTTTGGGCAGCCGGCGCGTGCCGAGCCGCGCAGCCTGCCTCCGTTCCCTCCGAGGCCGCTCCGAAATCGGAGCGGCCTCAGAGGGAACTCTCTTTCGCCCTCCCCTCACCTTCCCCTCCCTTCCTCTACCTAACCCACCCCACCGGCCCTATCTAAACCCCCCCTACCTTTGTCCACGGATTTCCACGCGCGCCAACGGGCAACTGGCGCGCCGAGACGCGACCCGGGGGCAGTTCCGGAGGGCACGGCCATGCCCCCGGGCCCGCCCCTGAAACGCCGCGTCCCGCCCCCAAAATGCCACGTCGATCGGCCCCGCCCCCGACACGCTCCCAACAAAAAACCCCGGGACTTACGCGAGTCCCAGGGCTCTGCACGCGCCGGCAGGCCTATGGAAAATAGGCGCGCCGGCGCGCAAGGCCCTGCTCGCGTAAATCCGGGCGGATTTACGCGAGCAGGGCTTTTAAAATCCACCCCTCATTCTCCCATCTTACTTCTTAGACTTCTGCAATTAGCATACAAACATTTCAAAGTGAGTTTTTTTGTTTGTATTTACATTCTGCTTTTCAGTTCACAGGGAGAAATTAGAATCATTTAGCTCAGGTGAGTTTTTAATTATAGGCACTTGATTTTTGAGTTAGTGTAGCTGGGTTTAAAAAAAAAGTTTGGATAAGTTCTTGGAGAAGTCCATTAACTGCTATTAATCAAATTGTCTTATAGCCACTGCTATTACTGGCATCAGTAGCAGGAGATCTACTTAGGGTTTGGGTACTTGCTAGGTAGAAATGTGCAGCGATACTGCACTTCGGTTCGGGTTTCGTTTTCAGTCTGCCGCAGGAAATTTCATTTTTCCCACGTTCGGGCTTTTTTTTTTCAGGGGATGCTGATTTTTGGGTTAGTGCACCCTAACAGTTAGTGTGCTAACTCCTGTTAGCGCGCACTAACATTTTAAAGAGTGCACACTAACCCGAAAAATGAATTTTTCCGAAATTTTGGAAAAATTGCGTGTTTTTCGGGTCTTCCAAACCAGGACAAATTAGACAATTTAGTTGAAATTGTCTAATTCATCCAAAATGAATTCACATCCCTATTGCTAGGTGCTTGTAATCTGGATTGGCTACTGTTAGAAACAGATCCTGGGCTTGATGGACCCTTGGTCTGACCCAGTATGGTAAATTTTTTTATGTTCTTAGGGTATATGGTCCAGGTGGCTTCTAGCCAGCCAGTCATGTGAGTGGTTCTTTGAAAGTTTTTTAAGAATTCATTCAGGTCTGCACATGCCTTCATCTTAAACAATATGGGAGGCAAGGGGCTTATCCAGGTTGTGATGGCTTGCATTACTTAGTGCATTTTTGTCAACATCCTACTGCTGCTGGTTCAACACCCCCATTTGCTGTTTGAGTAGGTTTTCCCTGCTGTTTCCAGGAATACTCAACTTAGGAGAAAGCAGTTTTTATATTTGAAACAAAGTATTGTGGTCTTAGAAACCATATTCTTTCTAAAATTTCCTTGTAAATTCCTGATAACATTTCAGAGGAATAAGTTTATTTTTCTTGATCCAGCTCATTTGGAAACTTTCCTTGTGGATAAGGGTGGTTGATTAAGAACTTGGTAGCAGATGATTATAGGAGAGTTTGTGATCTGGTACAATTCAATTTTTCTCTCTGTTAGTGTACTGATGTACTGTATTTTTCTTTTTCTTTTTTTTTTTTGCCTTACCTATGCTTCCCACTTTTAATGAGGACTGGAATAATTAGAAGACTATGTAACAAGAACTAATATGTGTTCATGATTGCTATTCTGGGTATTTTCTTAGTATTCCAATTTGTTCATCTTTAATTTCATTGTTATATGGTGTTTAAGAATTTAATAACATATGCATTTAAAAAAATGTTTGAATAGGGTTTGAATCGCTCTTTGGAGTTGCTGCTATTATTCAGCAAGAATATTAATTACTCACTACATGTTAGCCTGCCAGCTATGATAACATAGAGGTTTTCTTGAAGGCCCTACTCTGTTCTGGAGTATATGCACAATAAAAGCTTCCTTTCCTTCAGGAAGAGGAAAAAAATCTGTTTGTTTAGCTCTAACTCATTATATAAATCCCTCTTTCCAGATGGAGCCAGTGCCCTTAGCCTGTTGTAAAATTCTCTCCCAGCAACTGCAGCAAGGCCTCAGGAAAAGTTAGAACAATTCCTTCTCTCTTTTTTTCTTTTTGGTATTTTTCTTAGTATGTGCAATTCTTAGCTGAAAAATCACTGAAATGATAACGTATGTGACACCGTGAGTGGTCTTTGGTGGGCCAGAGTACAGACTCAAGATGAACTCTTGCTGTCTTCTCTTAATATTGTTATTAATTAAAGAAAAATAAAACTGAAACAGCTCTACTTTCCTTAGCAGTTTTCAAAAGCAAAAAGATAGCAAAGCAATTCAAAGCTAATCAATATTGACCTTCTCTAGGCTTCTTTCTTTTCTTTTCCCTGTGACTCCATGTTCTTCCTGTGCCTAACTTTTTATACCCCTCTAAGAAAAATGTCCTCAGAGTAGAACTTCCTTCCTGTTTTTGGTGGACCAAGTCACCCTTATCCTGGGTTTTTAAAGAAGGATTTCCATACATTCCTTTACAATAGGCCTGAAAGGGACTATGTAATTGGTGGCTAAAACATACAGCAGATGCTTAAAGCCCATGGTCTTTACTACCTGCATGGGGTGGTAATCAAGGACAATCATTTTCTGATGTTCTTCATTGCTACTTTCGATGCTGTCTGTCTCTTGCCCCTGGGATAGTGCTATAGTACATGACTTCATTTCCGCTATGGTGGATTCCCATTTCAGATGCATGGTGGGAGACAGTTGACCTGCCACATGACTGTTGGAAGAGACCATGGTTAAGCTTGAGGAAAAGTCTTCTACTTTTCAATCCTTTTCTTCTGGCTTTCATTTTGAGTTGCAAAAGAGGTCCCCAATATGGTAAAGACAATATCTGATGGGGGGAATTTCAGGGTGTCCAAAGTTTTGCTCCTACCATGCAACTAATAGTGAAGAAATCCCTGGGGCTAGGATCCAAGGAACAAGAAAATATCTACCTCAGAAGTTGATGAAGTAATACAAGAGAATAGCTGAGCACTTTTCCATAAAAAGCAGGATGAGTTTGAGATGCCTCACTAATGTCTCATTCAACATATTGACACCTGCTGGAATTCCACCCATATGATACTACAGAAGTTAGTGGAGCAGCAGACATCTCTTCATGATCTGTCTTTGGAAATTGAGATAGGTGTGCAGTGTCCCCATAGACATCATGATTGGGTAGTTATTAGTCAGCTGGTCAAAATTCTGAAGCCTTTCAAGGATGCCATTGAGGAGCTGAGTTCAAGAAATGCCACTTTGGATGATGTCTTCACAATAGTAAATATCATGCTGGAAAAGCTGGAGGGCTTTCAACAGGAAGAAGAAATGACAGGTGAGGTGCTGCATTATCTGAACTTCTTGAAGAAGCAGGTGAAAAAGAGTCTATGACCTCTTACAAAAACCATACGCACATGCTTGCCTCATTCTGTGACCCTCATGTGAAAGTGAGAGCCACCATTAAGTCTGATTACCTGACATTCATGAAGAACATAATGATAGAGAACGCCTGTGAACAAGAGTGTCATAGGCTGAAGCAGAGTAGGATGTAGCACAGGAGGAAATAAGGGGCACCTCAAAGAGTACTGCAAGTAGAAGCAGCATTTTTACCTAGTACTTCCTTCTCCACTTCAATACACCAAAGCCACATAGCCCATAAACAATCATCTCTTCTAGCACAGGCTATAGTGAAAGCATCAGGCAAGAAAGTCACTTAGCCTACCCAAGGAAAGGAGACACCAGGGCAGATGTCTCGGACATGCTATGTCACATAGCCTGTTAAGGACATGGACACAGATGCACTGTCATATTGGGCACACATGTCCACTGTCTGGCCAGACTTAGCCAAAGTGATTCAGAAATATCTATCCTGTTCACCAATTAGTGTGTCCAGTGAACATGTCTTTATGATGACAAGGGACATCATGAGCCCTCATCGCTCAAGGCTCACAACACAATTGATGGAAAAGCTAAGAACTACTCTGGTTTAAGTCTTTTCTTGATGCATTCTCTTATTCTATTTCATGGAACTCTATGCAGTCTGCCTCTATTACTCTCAGCTGTGGTGTACCTCAGGGTTCCATCCTTTCTCTTAATTTATTCAATTTATATTTATCCTTACATGCCATTTTAATTCAAAGTAAGGGTTTTTCTAGCTGCTTTAACGTTGACAACATATAGATTTTTGTCAGTTTTCATCTTGATTTTTCTTTCTTCTTGTCTAGTTTTAACTGCTGTCTTACTGAAGTAGCTGACTGGCTAAAACTTTCTAAAATTAAAGTTAATCAGAGCAAATTTGATAGGGATGTGAATCGTGTCCTCGATCGTCTTAACGATCGATTTCGGCTGGGAGGGGGAGGGAATCGTATTGTTGCCGTTTGGGGGGGTAAAATATCGTGAAAAATCGTGAAAAATCGTGAAAAATCGAAAAATTGAAAAATCGCAAAACCGGCACATTAAAACCCCCTAAAACCCACCCCCGACCCTTTAAATTAAATCCCCCACCCTCCCGAACCCCCCCCAAATGACTTAAATAACCTGCGGGTCCAGCGGCGGTCCGGAACGGCAGCGGTCCGGAACGGGCTCCTGCTCCTCAATCTTGTTGTCTTCAGCCGGCGCCATTTTCCAAAATGGCGGCGAAAAATGGCGGCGGCCATAGACGAACACGATTGGACGGCAGGAGGTCCTTCCGGACCCCCGCTGGACTTTTGGCAAGTCTCGTGGGGGTCAGGAGGCCCCCCACAAGCTGGCCAAAAGTTCCTGGAGGTCCAGCGGGGGTCAGGGAGCGATTTCCCGCCGCGAATCGTTTTCGTACGGAAAATGGCGCCGGCAGGAGATCGACTGCAGGAGGTCGTTCAGCAAGGGTTCCGGCGCCTCGCTGAACAACCTCCTGCAGTCGATCTCCTGCCGGCGCCATTTTCCGTACGAAAACGATTCGCGGCGGGAAATCGCTCCCTGACCCCCGCTGGACCTCCAGGAACTTTTGGCCAGCTTGTGGGGGGCCTCCTGACCCCCACGAGACTTGCCAAAAGTCCAGCGGGGGTCCGGAAGGACCTCCTGCCGTCCAATCGTGTTCGTCTATGGCCGCCGCCATTTTTTGCCGCCATTTTGGAAAATGGCGCCGGCTGAAGACAACAAGATTGAGGAGCAGGAGCCCGTTCCGGACCGCTGCCGTTCCGGACTGCCGCTGGACCCGCAGGTTATTTAACTCATTTGGGGGGGGGTTCGGGAGGGTGGGGGATTTAATTTAAAGGGTCGGGGGTGGGTTTTAGGGGGTTTGAGTGTGCCGGCTCACGATTCTAACGATTTATAACGATAAATCGTTAGAATCTCTATTGTATTGTGTTCCATAACGGTTTAAGACGATATTAAAATTATCGGACGATAATTTTAATCATCCTAAAACGATTCACATCCCTAAAATTTGAAGCTATGAGGTTTCTAGAAAATATGAACTCTAACTCCTTCCTTTACTATACACTTCATGGAGGGAAATTTTATCCAGGTCAAATAAACTATTACAACTGTAGGGATTAGAATTGACCCCTTCCTTAGATTTGATCACCATATCTTTCATCAAGTCCAAAGTTCATACTTTTTTCTGCAATTTATCCATAGACTTTGAACTTTTTTGGACCACTCTGTTCTCAAACTATTGGTCTATTCTTTAATCACCTAGATTATTGTAATGCCAATTTCCATGGTTTCTCTACCGCACAAATCAGAAGACTCCAGGCTATCCAAAATACGGATGGGGAACAGGAGGTCTTATTCCCTCACCACCAGTGATGCCACCATGGATACATCCCTGGTGGTGAAAGTTGGCTGCCTTGCTGGGTGGGGGAGTGGCATCTTAGAATGAATCCATCCTGGTAAAAATGGAGGTATATGTGCATGTATGTAAATACATATGTGGTACAAGTTTCCAGATACTGTATATGTGAACATTTCAAAGTATACGTGTATTTGTTCATGAACAAAAGATGTATATGTATACTTTAGGGCCATGCAGAAGAGGTGTTTGAAATTTATTCTGTTTGCATACAAATTGGACAATTTGGCTGACTAAAGAGCATCGCCAATCCATATTTAGGGGTGCTACATGTAACTGGCTGCCTGTGCCATGCCAGCCTGCCACCTACCTTACACTGAGGGGTTGCATAATGACTCTTGATGCTGCACTGTCTCCACACAGGATTTATCGTCCAGCCCATGATGGCCATCCAAACTGGATCTAGGATTGAGGGGTACTGAACTCTATGACTTCTGGGTCCCACCATGGGACTGGTTTGGGCTGGCTCTTCCTTTGTACCAGGGGGCATTGGAAATCATTTTCTGAGATGGCTATAGATTATGTGAGAGAATAAAAGGCACAGACAGTAGCTGGCCCTGCCTCTTCCTCCTTCTTCCTGAGGGTCTGGAAGACTGCAGTACAAACACCCACCCACTATCTCCACTTACATGCAAGGAGCAGCAATTTATATTTTGCATGGCAATAAAAGTTAATTACCACTCCTTGCATTAATAAGCATACTCTCTTAGATCAATGTTGATTTGGGTTTTGATCAAATCATAATACAGAAACTCTCCTTCTGTCTTCCTTTGAGGTCATGTGGAAAAGATATGATTCAGGTACTAAATACCTAACAGTGTTCTTAGATATTTATTTATTTTTTTTATTATTATTATCTATTTATTGAATTTTTCAAAATATACAGAACAAAAAAGTTCATAAATAATGACATTATAGTAGAGGTCTTACATACAAAAATTTAGGATTTATAATAAAGGAAATAAACAATCCCCATTCTATATATGTCTAATAATACAGGTAATTGGGGGGGGGGGACGACAAAATGTCCTATAAGCAGACAAAGCAGGAAATATATATATATAAATTATACAACATATGCTTCGGAATAACTAGTGTCTTTTTTTCCATTATACCAACTTCCCCCTAAAGGTTAATTAGAGTGGGAGTTGAGAAACAACCGTAATTGTTCAGGCTCTCTAAATATATATCTAGAATTTCTAAATAATACAGTACAATAACATGGAAATCGTAATATATACTTAGCTCCCTTCGCCTGAATTTCTTCCCTCATTTCTAAGAATTTTTTCCTTTTGATTTGAGTAGCCTTTGTGATATCTGGGAAGATTTTTATTGGATAACCATAAAATTTCAAGGATTGATTACAGAAGAATGTTCTTAGAATTAAGTCTCTTTCAGCTGATGTTGCTAGTTGAACAAACAGTGTTGCTCTCTCTTCCACTACTAATTTGTGGGATTTTTCCAGGATAGATGATAAATCAAACGTGACTTCTTCTTTCTCTTTCTGTTCTTCAAGGTTTCTTGCTCCAATAGATTGAGGAAAATAATACATTTTTTCAATCTTTGGTAGATTTTGTTCTGAGAATTTTAACATGTTAAGAAGGTAACTTCCAGAAAGTTCTCAATGTACAAGTTACCTCATCTTAGGAAAGTTAAGGATCCTTATATTATTTCTTCTTATTCAATTTTCAAGATTTTCCATCTTCAACATTTGAATATTCTCTGACTTTATCAAATTTACTTGAATTTTTTCCACTTCAACTATTTTATTTTCCATTGTTCCCACAGAAGATTCAATTTTCTCAATTCTTCCTTCCAAAAGTTGGTTCTTGGTAATGCTCTCTTTTCCCATTGTTGTTAAGGATACTATTGCTTTTTACATAGAAGAAATAGCCTTCAGAATTTCTTCCAAAGTCGAATTAGAAGACATAGCTTTAGAGACATCACAAATCACGTGTACTTCTCCCTCTCCTCCCTCTTCCTTCAGGTGGTCAGCTCCCACTATAGCTTGCTACGGTGCTTCAATGGGTAGGCCTCTAGAGCCCATTGTTCCAGGGCTCACTGAGGGTAGTGCATAACATTCACTCCCTCTCTGAGATCCTACCTCTAGCGAAGCTGATGATTTCCTTTCCATCAGAGCAGATGTAATTGGATCAAAATTTCTCCCCTCAAACGGAGGAGCTGGAATAGTTGGTGCGCCAGGGCTCAATGAAGTTTCTATGGCCAGGGGGCTCAGCGTCTGGTCATCGCTGACTCCTCCAGTGGCCCCTCCCTCCAGCATCGACAATGCTTGCCTGGCAAAAGCTTCCTCAATCCAGGGTTGCCGTGATAACGAAACTGGAGTTGAGGTAATATCTTTAAGCTTTGTTTTGCGTTTTGTATGCGGCATTATTCCACAAAGAAATAGAAAAATTCAAGCAATATCAAGCAAAGCAAGTAATTCACCTCGGGAGCTCAGTGTTTACTGTCCATCCTTGGCAGCCATTTTGTCCCATTCTTAGATATTTCTGATGCATTCAATACCCTAGATCATTCTATTCTTTTGGGTGGTGTGGAATCTTTGAGAATTTCAGCATCTATTTCGGCTTAGTTTACCTCATATCTCTCCTCTTGTTCATTTCCTATAGCAATAGGTGATGCAACTTCTAATCTCTAGGGATGTGAATCGTGTGCCCGATCGTTTTATAGATCGGGTTCGGCTGGGGAGGGGGGATGGGGAATCTGATCGTTAGAGATGTGAATTGGAATCGGTTCCAGTTCCAATTCACATCACTAATTTTTTTTAGTGAGGCCCGCGCCGATAAAAAAAACCCCACCCCGACCTTTTAAAATTACCCCCTTAGCCTCCCCAACTCTCCCGACCCCCCCCCCAAACCTTTTCCACATACCTGGTGGTCCAGGGGGGCCGCGGGGTACAATCTCCCATTCCCGGGCCATCAGCTGCGTTAATACAAATGGCGCCGAGGCCCTTTGCCCTTACCATGTGACAGGGCAAAGGTAGCGCCGGTGCCATTTTTAATATTGGCAATACGGCCTGAGTGCAGGACATCGCTGCCAGAGCCCCGCTGGACCCCCAGGGACTTTTGGCCAGCTTGGGGGGACCTCCTGACCCCCACAAGACTTGCCAAAAGTCCAGCGGGGGTCCGGGAGTGACCTCCTGCACTCGGGCCGTACTGCCAGTAGTCAAAATGGCACCGGCGCTACCTTTGCCCTCACTATGTCACAGGGGCCGACCATCGGCCGACCATCCGCCCCTATGACATAGTGAGGGCAAAGGTAGCGCCGGCGCCATTTTGACTACTGGCAATCCGGCCCGAATGCATGAGGTCGCTCCCGGACCCCCGCTGGACCCCCAGGGACGTTTGGCCAGCTTGGTGGGGCCTCGTGACTCCCACAAGACTTTCCAAAAGTCCAGCGGGGGTCCGGGAGCGACCTCCTGCACTCGGGCCATATTGCCAGTAGTCAAAATGGCGCCGGCGCTACCTTTGCCCTCACTATGTCACAGGGGCCGACCGTCGGCCGACCGTCGTCCCCTATGACATAGTGAGGGCAAAGGTAGCGCCTGCGCCATTTTGAATATTGGCAATACGGCCATCCAGTGCTCCTACCATGTGACAGGGGCCGGCCAATGGCACAGATACCCTGTCACATGGTAAGGGCAAAGGGCCATCGGCGCTATCTTTATGAGTGGCAGCCGATGGCCCGAGAGTGGGAGATCGCTCCCCGCGCGCCCCCTGGACCACCAGGTAATTTTAAAAGGTTTTTTTTTTGGGGGGGTTGGGAGGGTGGGAGAGGCTAAGGGGGTCTGTTTAAAGGGTCGGGTGGGTTTTTTTTTTATCGGGCCATCGGTGCCATTTATATTAGTGGCAGCCAAAATGGCACCGATGGCCCAAGAGCGGGAGATCACTCCAGGACCCCCCCCAACTGGACCACCAGGTATTTTAACATTTTGGGGGGGGGGGTTCAGGAGGGTGGGGGAGGGTAAGGGATTGGTTTTAAAGGGTCGGGGTGGGTTTAGGGGTTGTTTTGGTGTGCCGGTTTTCCCACCCTCCCCCCAAATAATTCCCGTGCCCGATTTAACGATTTTTGACGATAAATCGAGGGAATTTGTATTGTATCGCGACTCTAACGATTTTTGACGATTTAAAAAATATCTGACGATTTTTTTAAATCGTCAAAAAACGATTCACATCCCTACTAATCTCCTCCCTCTTACCATGGGTATGCCTCAGGGCTCTTCTCTATCTGCCACTTTATTCAACATCTACTTGACTCTGCTTCTTCTTCATTCTGAGAAACCTTGGTGTGTTTTTTAAAATATATGCTGACATACAGTTCTTTCTGCCAATAGCCTTGTCATTGCAAATCATATTTGAGAAGCTTTCTAATTGCATGACTGAAGTAAAATATTGGCTCACACTGAACAAGCTGGCTCTAAATCTGAACAAGGCTGAAATTCTCTTTTTGGATTGTTCTGAGATGTCTGATATGCTAACCCCAATTAACTTTGAGGGCTAATGTATTCCTTTCTCCACGCAAGTTCATAATTTGGGTATTCTTATAGATTTTTCTCTCTCAGTGCACCTACAGATTAATTGCATTATTCATTCTTCATATTACAAAATATGGATGCTCTATGCTGTGATGCCACATGTTTCTCTGAATTTCATACAATCACTCACTGGTAATCTTGTCTCTCCTTGACTACTGTAACCCTTTCTACATAGGCCTGTCATTTCTATACTTAATTCCTTACAGTTAGTTCAAAATTTTGTGGCATGACTGGTAACCAGTGTCTCATTATGAGAACATATAACTCCTTCGCTAGCTAAATTCCATTGGCTGTTAGTTGCCTGGCAAATACAATTTAAGGTACTTTGCTTGGTATTTAATAGGAATGTGCATTCATTTAAAATGAAACAGGAAATGGCATCAGCCCTTTGCTCTTATCATGTGACAGAGGCTGCCCTGGCACCAGTGGCTCCTGTCACAAGACGGAGGCAAAAGGTGACTAATGGAAGCAACTGGGCTGGGATCAGGAAGTCACTCCTGGACCCCTGCTAGATCACCAGGGCAATTTTGTTGAGTCCTGGAAAGGTTGGGAGGGTGGGCTAGGGTGGGCAAATGGGGGGAGGCACCCAGTGGAGGGGCACAATATTTTAATAAATGGGAAGGGTTGGGGCAAGTTCTGTTTTTTTTTTTAATATTGCTTTTTTTGGCTCCCCTAAAAAAAAATGAAAGGAAAAACAAAACTGTATAACCTGCAGTCGGACGAGGATTGAATAGGTGTTAATCAATCCCCTAATGCAATAAGGGGATTAACGCATATTCAACGTGCATCCAACACAAAGTGAATCTAATAGCGATCATCACGTGCAAATGCATGTGAATGAGGCTATTAGGCATTCACTTCTGATGTGAAAAAAAAAAATGTGAGTCTCGGTTGCAGATTTAACTGTCATCTATTAATTCCTGCCTGGAGCAGGCGTTAATAGCTGAGCACATCTAAAACAAGTACAGAAAAGCAGAAAAAATTGCTTTTCTGTACTGCCTCCTACTTAATTTTGTTGTGATATTAAGTAGGATGAAAAATTCAAGAAACTAAGACCTAGATTTTCTTAGCTACCGTGGCTTCCTGAATCGCGTGGTAACGGGGGGCGTGAGGGGGGGGGGGGCGAAGTGAGGGGCGGGCCTGTGAAAGCCGGCAGCGATCACACCTCCGCGGTGCTATCACTGCCAGCTTTCACACCCAATAGCACCATCATAAAAGGTGGTGCTATTGGGCACGCTAGTGACAGCAAAAAGGGCCCTTACCTTTTCGCCGTCAGCAAAGTCGTCGTGGAGTCTCCTCCAACTCTTCCTCAATTTAGTGATCGCACGCGAAAAGGGACTTTTCATGTGCGATCGCTTTGGAAAATGACCCCCTAAGTTAAAAAAAAAAGACAGTCGGGTTCAGGAAATGGACGCTCGACTGACAACCATTGTTTTCTTGAACCCTCGGCGTCAGTTTTCCTTACTGGTGGACAGTGATCACAAAAACCGACACTGAGTATATCGGCATCAGTTTTCCTTACCTGAAGTCAGCCGAGTCATGAAAACCGATTGGGTTCTCATTAACAAGGATGCATTAGGGTCATGCAAGCGACCCTAGTGCCTCCTTGCTAATGCAACCCCCTAATTTTAATATTGCATGGTGCCCCCCTTGGAGGCACTTGGGGTGCATTACGAAAGCGGGTGCTGACTGTTCAGTGCCCGCTTTCTATGCCAATTTATTGCATCGGCCACAAAGAATCCTTGATAAAGGGAGGAGTCCCTCGCCAATGTACAAGAACTCATAGCCTAGAAGGGTTAGAGAGGACCCACGAAGCAGACAGGAACCCATTCTATGCAAAGATCTGCTATGTGTGATGTCTGTGTGCTACCTGAACTTAAGATGAGCTTTTCTTTCACCGTTAATAAATTGCACATAAAGGAAAAATCCAGAGACTGCCTCCTTATTCCTTCTGCCTGTTTCCCAAGTTTATTGCCAATTTACCACAACACCCTTCCAAATCTGAATTTGATGCACGTTCCAGTCAGGTACAGTATGTTGTTGTTACAGTCCCGGGCTGTGCCCAGGGGCCCCAACACTCACCTTGGACCAGCCCGGGCCGCTGAAGCGCCTCCCCACTCGACAAGGCCCAATCCTTATCTCTGCCATGGCGCTCCCTCCGTGAGGGAGACACCGCCAATCGAACATGCCTGGCCCTGCCCCCTAGGCGTGCGCATGCACGGGGGCTCCAGATTTAAAGGGTCCAGCGCGGGAAGATGCAAGACAGCCCTCGGATGATATCAGATGCTGCAGGGGTATTTAAACCCTGCAGCTAGGTCTATACTTTGCCTTGCAATGAGGTTCACTTTCTGTTGAGAGCTACTAGTTGCTGCTTTCATCTACTGGCTTCTGACTTCTGGCTTCTGACCCTGGCTTTCAACTACTGGCTTCTGATTCCGGCTTCCGACTACTGGCTTCTGACTCCGGCTTCCGACTACTGGTTGCTGATCCCAGCTTCTGCTTCCAATTACTGGCGTCTGACTTTGGCTTCCGACTACTGGCTTCTGACTCCGGCTTTCTTCCAGGAGGCCTCTCCTAAGTCCTAGCGGCTCGGGTCCTCACGAGCTCCTCTCGGGGGGACCACGGGCTTCCAGTGGTGAGGTTCTAGTTGGCCTCCTGGCTTCAGCTCTACTCTTCTCGATCCTCTGGAACTCCTCTTCAGACACTGACCCACAGGAGACTGCACGTATGTCCAAGCGGCTTGGGTCCTCATGGGCTCCTCCTGAAGGGACCTCGGGCTTCCAGTGGTGAAGATTCCTCCAGTCTCCTGTTCTGTGCAGCCTCCCGGCTTCGACATCCACTGTGGGCCTTCCCATGGTGAGTCTTCATCTGTCCCAGCCAGCTCAAGGGTTCACGAATCCAACAGTTCTTCCCTTCCTCAGAGAGCTTACATTCTAAAGGCTTTATTATTTACTAAGGATTTTTCCCATTCTGTGTCTATGGGAAAACAGTTTAGTAAATGAGGCCCTAAGTTGTACTTTAAATAACAGAGGGCAAAGTGATTGGCCCAAGGTCATAAAGAATATAAATGGTAGAAGTGGCATTTGAATCCTACCTTCCTTGATTCTTAATTCAGTTTTCTAACTACTTAGCTGCTACTCCATGCATTCCAGTCTGGGTGAATGATTCACACTGACATTTCTCTATTATTTTAACTTTTTATATATTCATTTGTGTTACAAATTAAAGTAAATATACTTAAAAAGACAACAGGAGAACAATCTAAAAGGAAGTTAAAACCCTTAAACAGGAAATATCTCCAACAGACTCTCAGTTCACAAAATTGAGGTGATCCCATAAAATATAAAATGATTGAAGGCAAAAAAATAAGAAAAAGTTAATTGACTGTAATCCCACAGCAAATAAATTTATGGATCTAATCATCTCCCAAGTCAGGGATAAGCAAGCCACAAGTCAGTAAACAGCTATAATATAGCTCCAGAAGACTTGTAATTAAGAAACATAGGTAAAGGTGTGAGAGATATTTTCATTGAATCTCTCCACATTTCCATAATTGTGACTGGTTGATGAAAAGTTCATCAATGTTTATGTGTATGTGTGTGTGTGTGTGTGCGTGCACGTGCTACTTGCATTCCTTCCTGGGAAATCATTAGATTTTTTGCTATGACAATACCTTCCATAGTAACTGGTTATATAGAAGCATAATTAGTTTGAACCTTTTCTTCAAATCATGCTACACAAGCAGTATATTACATGACAGGAGAACTCAATATTCATCCTGAAAATAAATTCCTGAAATCAGTGCAAAGCAATTTAATTTTTTTCTAGGCATTACTACTTCTAGAATTCTGTGTGCAACCTGAAATTGCTTCCAGTTTCATTATCTGAGTCTTCACCATATTTACGATTAGCATCATCATCATCGATATCAACAGGTCCAGAAGAAGAGCCATATTTGTCTTTGTCACATTCAATTTCTTCTAACTTTTCCTTTAATGACCTTTCTTCAGCTACCTTTGATGATCCATGGTCTCATGTTCTGACACCTTCATTTTCGAGCTATAACTCCTGCCAGACACATGATGATTGTTCTCAGATCTTGGCAGAGTAACTTGATGAAAAAAAGAGAAGCTCTGCCTTCTTAAGTTGGCAAGAGTGTTGCTTCAGCTACAGACAGGAAAATGCTCTCTTTCCCTCTGTGAGTGTTAAAATACAATAAACATTTTTTTAAAAAAATACTCTGATAATATACTTATCCTTTCTACTGCAGCATTTGATGAGATTAATAGTATAATGAAAAGAATATCATTTGGATATGGACAATCTATGCTGAATCTCCAGCTGGCAAGGAGGATAGTACTACTATTGATGAAAACCCCTGAATCTGATGTAGCTACCAGAGCTGGTGTTCCATATTCAGACATAAGTTGTGTTCAAATACTGAGAGGCTGATGCAATAAGATGCACATTAATATGAGCACTCATATTTGAATGCACATTTTCCTAACACACACACAGCCACCTCTCCTGGGCACCCATTGCTATATTTTAATGAACAGCTACTTTGAAAAGGATGTGCTAGGGAAGAATTTTGCATCCCCACATGTAAATTTCCATGTCAAGTTACATCCAGCTTGGAGCAGGTGTGACTTTGTATGCGAACAATTGTGCATGTTCCCGGTCAGTCAGGGAAGGACTTTCAAAGTAAATTTATGAGTATAAATTCACTTTGAAAATCTTTGGTAAAGTCCATATGTACTATGTACTATGTATGTAAACTACAGCACTATGGAGGATGTTAAAAAAATTATCCATCATCTGATTTACAACAAGTGATATGTTCTTATAATACTATAAAGGAATAATGTAAATTCCACTACGGAATAAGTAGATTAAGCTATTTTTTGCAATACAAATAGAGAGTGTTTGCATATGGCAGCACTTTTCAGGGTCATCTAAGACTTTATAAACTGTATTAGAATTTGCATATCCATTACCCTGGATATTTATTTCTATTAATTATCTAAGATTACAAATTTAAGTGACCACAGATACATGTGTGATTCAATTGCATTTTGTCACGATGCCAAGCAGAAGAATAGTTAGAATTTCATTGCTATAGCATTTTGGGCTCCCATGCTAATGTTAAATCAGGCTACCATAAGACATTCATTTAATTAATACTACACAAGTCCTTGAAAGTCCTATAAATAACTATATTTCATTATCTTGAGATAAACAGCTGTCATGGCAATTCTATTTATAATTCCACATTATTGCACTGATTATAGCATTTTCACAAAAATAATATAATCAACTGGTATACAGTGACTAAACCAATTCTTAAAAATAAGTCCTTAACAGTTCATTGAGAGGGCAGAACATAATATGACTTTCTATGGAATAATGTACTGTTCCTGAATAAAAAGAAACAAAAACCATTTCTTTTTTTCATTCAATAGCTACTCTGCAGGTCTATCCAGTAACGAGCGGTAGGAAGAGCTGCGTTAGTGCCCGGCGCACCCGCAGTTGCCGCACGCACAGTGCAGCTCACCTATCGCTCAATCCTGCATGTAAATAGCTTGCAAATGCAAGCTGCGTCTAAGAAGCGTCCGTGAAGCGTTAGGCCCACACAACCCATTTTACTGTCTAGAGTGCCTATACAGTATCCTGGGTGCGCGGGCCTAACGCTTCACGGCCACGCTGGTATCTGTCATTTCAAATGTCATTTGAAATGACAGATACCAGGAAGTCGGGATTGCCAGTCCCCTCTCCCCTCCTCCCGAAGCAGGGCACGAAAAGCAGCCTTGCTCCGGGAGGAGGGAAGAAGGGACTGGCAGTACGAAGCGGCGAAGCAGCAAAGCGACTTTCTTTTGCAGCCCCCTCCGGACATCGGACGACCTCTCCTGCCTCCAGCTGCTCGCGAGGCAGACAGCCCATGTTGGTGCCATGATGCTGCAGGAAGCAAGAAGGTCAGTTGATGGAGAGTTTGTTATTATGAACTGGTCAAATCATAGTTCATGATGTTCTAGATGGGATCTCAAATATCAAAGCATTTGATTCACCCTTTTGTTTGTTTGATTGACTGGGGTAATAAAATAATTTAATTTAACTGCCCAGGGGGTGTCCTCAGTGCTGTATTGGGGTTCCAGATGGTCCAGTGAGAAATGCCCTGCATTTTTTGAAAGTTAGGAAAGGCCCACTGCATCGTGGGGGTGTCTGGAGAGACTTAGAAGCATGGCCGCAAATTTTTTTTCTTTTTGTTTTTATTTCTTGCATGCCCGGGGGAGAGAGAAAAAACAAAGTTATTTAAAGTGGTTGAGAGCCACAATAAAACTAAAAGCGGCTCAGCCATGAAGATCAGGCCACAGTAAAGATTAAAGCAGCTGAGTGCTATGAGTGGAGCAGGAGTGTCACAGCAGCCTAAGAAGCTCCCAGTAGCAGCGCAGTGACAGGCCATGCGTGTGGGGAGCCAGAGTGGGTGGCCAGCGAGATTGCTGTGACCGCTCTGGACTTCTGATGGTGCTATAAAGACCACATTTTAAAAATAAATAAACAAATAATGTGCCATAATGAACACGATAAATAGCACATTGCAAAATGCGTATCCAAATTTGGAATTAGTACTCAAGTGGGAGGAGTTTGAGTGCAGCTAATGGAAATTAGGGTCAGCTAGCGCTGCATGCGATACAGTATCACACATTATCGCTGGTTCTATCGCGGGAATAAGTACACCTTTTTTTGCGGAAAGGGTGGAAAAAGTAATTATCTCGGATGATATTGTGGATCGCGCTATTATCGCGGAGAATATCATGCACGATTAAAAACAGCATTGATGATGGACACACCTACCAGGCCTGCCTGACCCAATAAACAACAGATTTTACCTGCTCTACCTTCCTAAAGCCATATTGTTTCTTGCAAGCGTAACTGTCACAGATACTGGATGTCTCGGCAGGCTCGCCCCAGATGACAACACTTGGAGCAATAGTGACTATAGTGACTTACAGGGTCATTTTTCAATCACATTAGGGCATTATCATGGGCATTAGGGATCTAACTCCCGCAATAATGCCTGTGTTATTTTTTGCATCGCGAGATGTGTATGTACATTTTGAAAATTTAATCAAAGGGGAGGAGTTATGAAAATGAGGAATGTTTAACATTACATGTGATAGTGTAACACATGTTATAACTACACCTGCCATTTTGGGCAGGAAAGGGAGAGAGAGAGAGAGAGAGGGAGGGAGAGAGAGAAACAGAGAGGGGAAGCAAGCGAGCCTCTAAGGTGGCACACATATTTGTCATCTATTTATACCACTGTAGGAGGTCCAATTAGTAACTCAAGGTGAGGTTTTGGTAGTGATCTACAGTTTGGGGGGCAATTTTACATTCACATTTACAGTCAGGACAAACAGCAATTTCTACCTAGCAGCTATCAAGCTATGGTGAGAGTATATTGTTCAAATCTCATGTTTGTGTACCTTTACTCATTCATTATCACATATTATCTTCACTGATGTGTACTGTGCTGTGCTGTTTGTACCTCTGACTGTGCATGTAAAACTTCCCCCAAACCTTAGAGCACCACCAAAACCTCACCTTGAGTTTCTAGTTGAGCCTTCTACAGTGGTATTAATAGTTGACTAATATGAGAGCTTTATAAAGAGTCTCTCTCTCTCTATATATATATATATATATATATTCATGTAAAATGATTAATCTAAGCCTTAGCTGGTAAAGATTGTTCTTAATTCTCAGTTTGCAAAATATATAAGTGAATTGCATTTTCTGTTGGTAAACAATAGCTGTTGAACCTGGTTTTAACATCATTGCCAACTGGTCACATTTTTTATTTGCATTTCATAATTGTTACCACAATCAAGGTTTTGCTAATTTTAAATGACTCTTTCCTACATAACATCTTTCTTCCTCCCTGTTTCCCCTGCCAACCTCCAGGAGCTCCATTGGCTGGGTGGTATTTCCCATTTCTTCTAAATTACCCAGTCAGGAAGAGGGCAATTTGTGGAACCCCTTTAGTTCAACTTGACTCCAGTACCATTAACCTACCCCTCTGCCACTTGGAAACACAAATCACCATAGCGGAGGAGGGTCACCATTTCCACTGCTTGCAGCTAGAGGGCGCTACTGTAGTTTTAAAATCTTTTGTCCAATATTTTTAGGTACAGATATATTTTTCTTTTACAGGTTCTTTAGGCTGCTTGGCTTGTTTTGTTTTATAAATATGAGGTATATTCGTATTTTAGACCCTTATGTAACATTTGGAGTGCTGCTTTTTTGTTAGCAGGGTTGAGTTTAAATGCTGGCAGTTAGTGCTGTTTTTAGTATGAGAGGTTTACTATATTTTATTTGTTTATTCATGGCTCTCTGAGAGACAATTCCACAACCATTACATGTCACAATGGGCCTAATGCCATAAGGGTTCCATTTATTTTGTCTCTAGAGAAGAGGGAGTTGAGTGATCAAGACTGCTGTAGACCATTGGGGGGGGGGGGGGGAGGGGGCAGGCAGGTGGTGCATGTGGGAGAGGAGAAATAATGCAGGGTGTGAGACTGAATCCCCTGTTATAAATGTCACTGTACACCACTATCAGTTTCCTTGAACATGGATGTGTTGCTTGATTTATTTATTTTTTTTAACCGCAAAAATAATCTTTATTTATTTATAAAATTTCTATCCCACTGAACCACAAATCTCAACAGGAAACAGAAAATACACACATAAAATGCAATCAATCAGCAATAAACAAGTAAACATAGCAGCACACAATACAGTAAAATAAAGCCAAGCAAAACAATGCGATGCAAATAGTAGCTGTCCATTCAGAAAGATAGTATATTTAAATGAACTTGTCAATTTTGTGAAGGCTATATTTCAGTTTTAATTTGTTTTTATTAAGATTTGAGAAAGGTACAGTGACAATATGACAGAAAATAAAAAAAGATCCCACATTGTTTACAGCATAGCAGAACAAATGTAACATCAAATGAAAGCATGATACAACACATCGGTTATGTCACCAGTTTATAAAGAGAAAAGGAAAGAACAGAATAAAGGAATAGAAGGAAAGGAGAAAAGGAAAGAAGAGAGATAGAGAGATAGGGGAGAGAAAAGAAGATATATCAAATAAGTAGAGGTGCATACCGGAGGAGGAGAAAAGATTTGATAATCAAACATGTAGGTGAGAGATATTACAAGGAAGTCATGTAGATGTCAAGCGGTTTCCAAACTTGGGACCATTTGCCCAGTCGTCCAAATTTAATGGCCATAGCCTGTTCATATTTAGTATAAAGGCTAACAGTGTTCCACCATAAAGATTCCGATAACATATCACTGTGTTTCCAATTAGACATAATATTATGCTGACCAATAGTGAGAAGGAAATCCAATAGTTTCCGATGAGGTGGTGATAAAGACAGTGTTGGGTGCACCCCTTTAAGGATTATCATAGAGTAAGATACAGGAAACTGAAGTTGTAGTATAGACGAGACCTTGTCCCATATCTGTTGCCAAAATCTATTGACGAAGGGGCATGTATAGAGCATGTGTGATAGTGTAGCCTTGGGGGTCAAGCAAGACCAACATTTATGAGATTCTAAAAGGCCTGCCCTGTGTAATTTCCAAGGGGTCCAGATAGCTCTGTGTAAGGTAAAAAAGGAAGTCTGCGTCAAACTAGAGGATAGGGAAATACGAGAGGAAGTTAACCAAATATAGTTCCACATAGGCAAGGTTATCGCTATACCCAGTTCCGAGGACCAGGTCAATCGTAAAGTATGTGAAGTAACATAAGATAGCCGATGGAGAAGTTTATATAATCGAGAAGCAAGGTGACCTTTCTCTCCATTGTTGCAGTAGAATTTCCATAAAAAGGGAATCTTATCTACATTGGAGGAGCATAACAAGTCACCTTGCAATACATCTTTTAGTTGTAACCAAGCAAATTGTTGAGTAGTTGGGAGACCAAATCTCTCATGTAATTGAGAAAAGGGGAGCAGTTTACCATTTTGTACAATGGAGAAGATTAACCAAATGTTACACCATTGCCACGTGGACCAATAAGGTGAACTGTCCCATATTTTAATGGAGGAATTGCGCCATAAAGGAGCTAAGATAGATGTTTTTCATCCCGAGGAGGCACTTGGACGTTTCACATCTATGTCAGTAAATGCTTTATGCAAAGACCTCAGTATATGATTAGCAGCTTGGGAGGAAGTGAGAGTCATACCTGGGAAACAATACAAGGGCGCAGGTATCACTAGATGCTGCTCAATAAGTAACCAACGCGGGGGATTCACAATTTCCTGGTCATATTCAAAATAATAATAACCTTGTTGTAAAATAAAAGCCATGTGATAAGAATAAAAATCCGGGAAGTTCACTCCACCTTGTATCTTAGCCTTTTTTAATTTATGAAGAGCGATACGGGGAACTTTATTATTCCACAAAAACCGCGTTAATATCCTATCAACTTGTTTATAAAAGTCATTGGATCTAAAAACCGGAATCATGCTCAGAGTATAAGTAATTTTAGGTGCCAATACCATTTTGATGGTATCTAGCCGGCCCCACCAAGTAAGATGGAGGGGAGACCATCGTAGGATGAGATCCTTAAGAGACCATATAACATTGGATTCACCATGAGCTATCGTCTCTAAGGGGTCCATAAAAAATTGGATTCCCAAATATTTAAGATATGTAGACATCTTTTGGATGGGGAGATGAGTAAGGGGCAAAACAGACGCCGAGCAATTTAGTGGCAATAATTCAGTTTTATGCCAATTAATTTTATAACCAGAGAGAGATGAGTAAACAGAAATTAAATCAAAAAGCTGGGGGAGTGAACTCTCTGGACTTTGCAGAAATAATAAAACATCATCTGCATAAGCAGAAAGTTTGAAAACATCCAATCCGATTGGAACTCCTTTAATTAAGTCTGACTGCCTAATAGCTGAAAGTAGGGGCTCCAAAGCCAGGTTAAAGAGCAGCGGGGAAAGGGGGCATCCTTTCCGCGTACCCCTATGGAGAGAAAAGGTTGGGGAAATCTGTTGATTAATATAAAGATGTGCTTTAGGCGAAGTATACAAATGCTTAATCCAAGACAAAAAATTAGGACCGATGCCATACCATTGGAGCGTGGCTAGTAAGAAAGGCCATTCTATGTGATCAAAGGCCTTCTCCGCGTCCAATGATACGGCCACAGTCGGAGTGGGCGATGAAAACACAGCCTGTTGGATATGCAAAAAAAGCCTGGTATTGTTAGATATCAAGCGGCTCTTAATAAATCCAGATTGGTCTGGATCTACCAAGAAACCCATAACCCGGGATAATCTAGTAGCCAATATTTTTGTAAAAATGTTATAATCCGTGTTCAATAGAGATATGGGTCGATAGTTAGCTATGTTGGCCGCATCTCTACCCGGCTTGGGGAGCACCACTACACAAGCTTGCATGAAAGACATAACAGAAGCATCATTAAGAAGCAGAGAAGAAAAATAATCATGGATATATGGAATTAACGTCTTTTGAAAGAAGCTATAAAATTCTGACGTAAATCCATCCGGACTGGGCGCTTTACGAGGAGCCAGTGAATTGATTGCGGAAGTAAGTTCAGCAATGGTAATAGGGGAGTCCAGAGTGTCCATTTGTGCTTGGGTCAAAGTCGGATGTTGCAAACTAGAAAAAAAATCTTGAAACATCTCAGGCGACGGTGAAATTTCAGATTGATATAAATTTGCATAAAAATCGCTAAAAGCCTGCAGGATTTCCGAATCCTTGGTCAGTGTAATATTAGACGGAGATAAAATTGTCGTTATGCGCTTGGCTTCTGATTTCTTCTTTAAATACGAAGATAATAAGTGACCACATTTGTTGTTACCAGCATAATACTGTGCCTTAGATTGAGAGACATGTAATTGAACCTGTAAGCTTAGAAGGCGGTTATATTGATAGCGTGCTTTAACTAAGGCTGCTAAAGATATTGAGGATGGGTGTGCAATATGATCCGATTCAAGGGATGCAACTTGTCGATGAAGGGTAGATAAAGCTGCTTTTTGTGCTTTGGTGCGCCGGATAGAGAAGCTAATGATGTCTCCACGAATCGTAGCTTTAAAGGCTTCCCAAATAGTGGCAGTCGAAACATCTCCTGTAGAATTATTGTGAAAGTAGTCAGTTATCTTTTGTTCTAGTAATGGAAGAAACTCAGGATCTTCCAGTAAAGCAGCATTAAACCGCCATTGTTTATGTACCTGTTTTGGAGTCGTCAGAGTACACGTCAAGGAGATAGCCGCATGATCGGAAATCAAAATAGGGTGAATTTGTGTATCCAAAATTTGTGATAGTAAAGATTTATTAATAAGAAAAAAATCAATTCTGGAGTATGAAGAGTGAGGTGCTGAAAAAAAAGTAAAGTCCCGTCCGGTAGGATTGATCATTCGCCAAGGATCCACAAGACCATACGTAGAAAGTAGATGTTGTAAGGCTCTAGTAGAATGAGAAACTGTGAGCTGAGCTGCTGATTGCTTGTCCAGAACAGGATCTAGGGGCTGGTTAAAGTCGCCCCCAATGATGCATGAAGAGGAGTCCAAATTGAGCAGATTCACAAACACTTTTTGAAAAAAGTCTGGGTTATCATTATTGGGTGCATAAATATTGAGGATGGTGAACAGTTCAGAGTGGATAGAAAGTCATAAAAGATTCCATCTACCATCCGGATTGGCCAAGTGATCGGAGACAGATGACGTTAAGTTTTTGTTGATGAGAATAGCAGTTCCCCTTTTCTTATGGATCGCAGCACTGAAGTAAACCTGTCCCACCCAGTGCTGTTTAAGCTTAAGAGACTCAACTGGGGATAAGTGAGTCTCCTGTAATAGCGCAATGTCCGTTTTTAGAGTGTGTAAATATGTAAGGATCTTCTTCCGCTTTATTGGGTGAGAAAAACCGTTGACATTTAATGAGACTACTTTAAAAGAAGAAATATGAGTCGCCATTATACCAGAAAAACAAGCAGATCCCACAATTTATGCTGAGTACTCCTCCGATAGGTAAGTTATATGCAGCTGGAGAGAATAATATCAAGCTTGGCATATGCCAAAGAGGGAGAGAGGAAAAGAAAGGAAAACAAATAGATATAGAGTAGACACAAGTAGGTATAGTGTCTCAACAAAACTTCCAAACGGAACTGTGACATTGCAAAAAAAGATAGTGTTAATGCACACTATCTATATCTGGAAAATAAAAAGAGCCTCAAGGCAGGCCAAAATATAGCCCACGTCCCTCGCTCCTGTACCATATGTGCCAAAAAAAAAAAGAAAATTGGCGTCACAGAAAATAAAAATTGCAACAATCAAGCTGGCTGAAGCCGAGAAGTCCTCAAATATTCCATGGGCTTCAAGAAAGTAGAAAAAGAAAAATAAACAAACGGATGCCTTCAGTAAATGTACCGCAGTCATTGCTCAGTGGCCTCGAGAAAGAAATAAAAAATTCCCAAAGCCAAGAGAAAAAATTAGGCATATAGAATACACTCAACGCCCCTTATATAGGAAATCACATAGTAGAAGAACAGTATATTCAGGTTACCATGCCAGCTGTAGAATCGCATGATTTCAAATATTCTTCCAGATCTTGAGGATCCTGAAAGATTTGTGTGCGGTTATTGTGTGTTACCCTCATCTGCGCCGGGTACAATAAACCATATCGTGCTCCCAGAGCCTGTAGACGAGATCGCAAACCTAATAACGCTTTACGTCTAATCGCAGTGGTTTTAGCCAGGTCCGGAACAAAAAGTATAGTATGACATTGAAATGTAACCGGAGTTTTGCTACGAGCTGCAGCAAAAATTTGTAAAACCTGAGGGTAGCGTAAGACTTTGAAAATAATAGGCCTTGGATACTTAGAATTCCTGAGAGGCCTGGAAGGAATGCGATGCGCACGTTCCAGTTCCAATGGTTGCTCAAAGGTAAGTTGCAAGCAATTGGGTATCATGTCTCCCAAAAACTTTATGAGGTCATTACCTTCGATTCCTTCGGGGATTCCCAAAATCCTGATGTTATTGCGGCGATTACGATTAGACAGATCTTCGACTTCAGACCGAAGCTGCGTCATCGCTTTAGTGAGATCAGGGATTGATGCTGTAGCGAGGAGCAAAGAAGAAACCTGCGTTTCAGCGTCATCCAGCCGCAGCTGAAACCCATCCATCCGAGCTGATAAGGTTTGCAAATCCGAGCATACCGCAGTAGTAGTTTTGATGTTCAGCTGCAGCATGTCCTTAAGTTGTTTGAGTTCCGTTAAAACCAACTCGGCAGATGCCATGTTTTTCACCGTATTTACCTTATCTGGCGTTGGAGGATCTTGTTTTTGTCTTTTTGTGCCTGCTGCGGAAGCAAAGGCTGCTTCGATTTTACCCGATTTAGCAGCAGCCATCCTTAAAGAGTAAGTTCCTCCGGTCCAGCCAACGAAAAATCAACATTAATCGACCAATTTTAGTAAAAAAAGGAGCGAGGATGCTCAGAGCATTAGAAGTGGGTGGCCATCTTGTGCGCTGCTCGTGAGCGCCCCGGATGTGTTGCTTGATAATGTACTACATGATCTTCTCTTGGCCTTTTTTGGTGTGGAAAGAGGAGATCAGTACAAAATACTATATGCACTCCTCTCTCTCTCTACACACCACACCCAAACATTTCAGCTGTCCTCCTTCTTTCACTTTGATCAGTTAATTCAAAGACTACCACTCTACTCTTGGACTCAGGCACACCTGCCTGCCGTCCCTGGGCAAGGTCAGGGATTTGCCCTTCCAGTCCACTCATTGGCTGTCAGGGTTTGTATCCCAGGTTATTTGAGGATTCCAGATATCTCTCATTGTAAGAAGCCTGTGAGACACCTGGGCATTGCTTGGGGAGAGGGCATGGTGACCCTCTCCTTGCAGGGACCAGAATAGGGAAGACCTGCCCCACTGTGACCTTCTTAGGAAGCAGAGGAATGGCGGGGAGCCACTGCAGCATCTTCTCGTGTTTTCAAGCATTTTTTGACAAAAAGACAGTTTTGTCAGGACACTTGTGAGTAAAACTGGAAATGCCCTTTCTTCCTGCCCCGATAGAGGAACACTGAGAACTGTGTTTTCCAGGGGCTCCCTTGCCAATTTGAGATAAGAAAAAGAGATTGCGAGCCACTTTTGAAAACACGTCAGTAAGATCAATATTTATTAAAATTCAAGGACCCCCTACTTGCAGGCCTTTACAAAAAGGTGTTGTTAGGATTTGTGGGTATGTGGGCCCATTGGCCAAGGTGAGAGATGGTACCACCCAGGGGAAGAGCCCCACTGATCCTCACTGTCGGGAGGTGAGGTCTCAGCTGCGGGATGGTATACAGCAGAAGAAGAGAAGGAGAGTGAGAGGGTGACCCCAGGAGGCGGGCCACGGAGCGACAGCACAGGTGCAGACATCAGACTCAGCCTGAAGTCAGGCAATAGGTGCGGCACTACCCAAGGAGTGAGGGGTGCAGAGCGAAACTACAGTCACTGAAGTTACATGGGGTCCATAGACATGGTACACGAGGGTTCCTCAGTGGGAGGTCACACTAGTGGTCCGCAGATCGGGGTACACCAGCGGGGGTTCCTCTAGGATATTACAGCACTGGTCCGCAGAGCGGGGTCCACCAACAAGGTTCTTCCAGCGATATCACAGGAAAGGTCCACAGAGCGTGGTAGACCCAGTGAGGGCTCCTCTAACGATATCACGGCAATGATCCACAGAGCGGGGTACACCAGAGAGGACGCCAACGAGATATCACAGCAGTGGTCCACAGCGTGGTTACTCACAGTGCTGGAGACAAAGGAGCAGCTCCGTAGGAAGCCTTGGGAAGTGAGGCAGGCAGGAGTCCTGGCGAAGGCCCTCCGAGAAGCAGATAGCCGATAGACGAGGAAGGGCCCCAAAGGAGCGGGTACCCAGTAGTCTCACGCTATGGAAGCAGGAACCGGAACAGGTAGTGAAGCGAGAGTAGGTGGATTCAGCAAAATGAACCTGCTGCCAAGTCGTTGGCTGTCTGGGCCGGCGGGTTTAAATATCCAAGATGAGTGATGTCATTTGAGGGGGCTGCCCCCGAGGTTCCTGCCATGCCATGGTTAAAGCAGGCCCGGGAGCATGTGTGCTCACCTAGGGGATCCTGAGGGTAAGATGGCGTTCGGTAGTGTCCATGCTGCTCAGGTGGACCTGGGAACGGAGACAGGAAGGCCAGCGGTAGCTGGCAGAGGCCGCGAGTTCACCCAACGGAGCTAAGGCAGAGAAAAAGGAGTTGAGCCACAGAGGTCACAGTAGTCTGCGGTCACGGAATGTAACAGGTGTATTCAGATGAACACAACTATCTGTTCACACTTCAACACACATTCTCCATGGGCCAAACTGAATGCTAATGCAGCAAAACGTTTTGAGTGCAGAAGTTGTGTTTCCAAAAGGGAGTACTACTTAAAACTCTTGCAGGGAAATCCAATGCCAATGAGGACATTAAGCATTACCCCCTGATCTGGGCAGCATGTCTACTTTTGCGCTGGAAAGTTAACCCCTGGTTAAAGCTACATTTAAGTTTCCAGCATTATTACTATAAGAGTACAAAAGTAAACACAAAGATAAAAAATAGTCCAACACACCCCTACTAACTGGGATAATAACTGACCTTTCCAGGTAAGTGGCAGTAACCACCACTTACTTAGATATCTTATCAGGGATGCCTCCACCCTCCTTCTCTAGTTAAAATGTACATTTCACCTTAACTAAATACAGAGTTTACATTTTCTTAGCATCTATAAACTTCCAATGCATTAGCATATCATTAGTTTACTGCAAAGGAAATTGTTAACAATTAATAATTTTCATGTTAAAAAATGTGTACGGAAATCCTGCGCACATTTGATTAGCGCTAATATTATTGCATCAGCCTGTTGAACTCTTCACCTTAGGAAAGACAGAGGAATTGAGACTCTCAGTGCAGAGGCACTGTTAGCATTTTTGTCTGCATTGGAGGGATTTTTCTGCCCAAATAAGATCACCCCTGGCAACCTAGGAAAGACTATTAATGAAGCTCTAAAAAAATAAAGGACACAGACACAAAGTTGAAAAAATGTAACAAATATAATTTTAAAAAAATGAACCATATACATATATAAAATAATACAAATTGGACCAACTCGGAAAAACTAGGATCCTAAAGTATTTACAAGAACAGAAAAAAGGGTCAGGGCAGTAGGGAGGCCAGGAACAGCAGATTTAGGAGCCAAGTTAAGGCTAGCAGCACCAATATCTGGTGCCACTGGGCCTTAGCTTGGCATGCTAATATATCAGCTAGACCCCTTAATAGCTGCTTGCATCCCGCTCAGCTCTTCCACCATCATCTGCATGGCCTCGCCAAATAGACGCTGAGAAACTCGCTCATTGCCTAGAGTGGTTGCTCCAGATGATGAGCCTGGTTCTCCAGCCAGACTGGCAGATGATGGTGCAAGAGGCAGAAGGTGATATGGGCCTCCCTCAGCCAGCAAAGGCTGGCCAGTCTGTGTCTCTGCATCCCTACTTCCCTGGTCAAAAAGGAGAAGAGGCCTTATTTGGATAGTTAGAGTGCGCTCTGACCCAGGGTACACCCTCTGGTGGTGGTGGACTGTCATCACTTCTGCTTCTACTGATGGTGGCTGGGGTGGGGGAGGACTATCCTCCTATTCCTCCTCTGGTGACAAGTTCTCATCTGTGAATAGAATAGCAGTAGTATGCTTATTGTGTGCTCCTATTCTATTAGAGACTATTGCTTTAGTTGGTGAGGTGTAGGGCAAGAGAAAAGCTAATAGGTATGAGGCTATGATATCCCATATGTGTTGCCTAACACACAGAAAAATCCTTTAATATTCAGAATACCTATTTCAGCTGTAATGTGCTATTTGATTGACTCAGTGACAGGGCTTGAAGTGATGGGTAGTGGTCTAAATAGCAAGGCATAAGGCTATACATAACTTGTAGTGTTAGATAGGACCCATATTATTTGCATGTAAATAAATGTTAGAGTGGTTCTGAAAAACCTGAAGGTTTCCCAGCTAGTCCTGAGGATACCTTTCAATGAACACCGCATGGCAGAATTTCCTGTGACCACAAGAACTTTCTCAATGTATGTATAAATGAGGAATTTTGTAAGCTGAAAACAGAGGCAGGGTCATGCAGAGCAGTAGGCCAATGTGTGTGTGCTGCTAGAAACAGGACCATACAGAACAATTGAATATAGCCTTGATGGCTAAAGAAACAATTTACTTCCAGTCCCACCCCACTGAGCTTGCAGCCAGTCCAGCCACCTCCTATTATGGAGGCACAATCAGCAGGCCTTCTTCTTTAGGTCCTCAATGTATAAAAAGGAATAGATGACAAAGTTGAGTGTGCAGTATAACTGTTACTTTGACCTCCACAATGGTTTGTCATCATTTATCCTACTAATGTCTGAAATGCATAACATGGTTCATTGTACTCCATTACAGTACAAGAAGTATATCTGCACAGGCAGCCTCCATAAAGAGTCTTAATACCCTAGGTCACTATTAAGGCAGTTGTACAGTGCCTACAAAGGAATAACGATTTACATAGAGGGGACAGCTTTGTGGAGTACAAAGAACCATGCAACAGGTCCTAACAATGTATGATATTGGCTATATATAAACATTAAGGGGTCGATTTTAAAAGGAGTGTGTGCACGTCCATGTGCAAGCACATGGACGTGGATATTTTATAACACGCGTGCATCAGTGCTTGAGCTGTTCTGTTTGGAGCAGGGACTTTCATCGTCTCTTTACTCGGTTGTTTTGGGCTCGATGAACACCCATCTACATCATGAAGGGCTCGCTCTGGGAGCTGGCTCACTGGAGGTAGACCGGGCAGAAGTTGAACCCAGTCCCCTCCCAGAGCTTTCCATCTCTCTCTCCCCAGAGGAATGATCTGCCCCCTCCAAACCAGAAGAGGCTTGTGTGCTGGTTCAGCTTTGGGGACAGGCGTCGGCTGGAGACGCCGATGATGCCTGGGCTCTCCTTGACATCCCCGACCCAGTGAACGCTGTTTCAGAGTTTACCGAGGATCTCAGGATTTTGGGGAATCAACTGACTACATTGCTTACAGGCATTATGGAGATTTAATTTCATCGTTTCCTTCTTTCCAACCACTGGAATTGATAAGGTCTTCAACAATAACTATTGAATCTGTTTGAGATGCTATACAGATATTAAATAACAATATTTCCCACCAGATTAAGCCTGTTGTTAATTTCCTGAGCCACCTTGAAGGCCATATGAAATTAGTGGAAACTGAAGTGGCTACTATTAAATTAAATTATAATTCCTGTAAAAAAGATCTTGGAACTGTGACTGATTTGCAATATATTGTTAAGGAAAATCAATGGTTTTCTTCCCAGTTGGAACATCTTGACAATCAAGTTTGGGGGAAAAATCTCCATTTTATTAATTTTCCTAAAGATCCAATGGTAGCCCACAAAGAAATGTGGAAGAAATATTTGGTTGATATTCTGAAGTTTCCTGAAAAGGAGTTTCCACCTACTTCATGTATTTACTATGGGGCGGATTTTCAGAGCCCTGCTCGCGTAAATCCGCCCAAAACCGGGCGGATTTACGCGAGCAGGGCCCTGCGCGCCGGGAAGCCTATTTTACATAGGCCTCCCGGCGCGCGCAGAGCCCCGGGACGCGCGTAAGTCCCGGGGTTCTCGGAGGGGGGGCGTGTCGGGGGGCGGGCCCGGTCGTCGCGGCGTTCCGGGGGCGTGTTGGCAGCGTTTTGGGGGCGGGTACGGGGGCGTGGCTACGGCCCGGGGGTGTGGCCGCACCCTCCGTACCCGCCCCCAGGTCGCGGCCCGGCGCGCAGCAGGCCCGCTGGCGCGCGGGGATTTACTTCTCCCTCCGGGAGGCGTAAATCCCCCGACAAAGGTAAGGGGGGGGTGTAGACAGGGCCGGGCGGGTGGGTTAGGTAGGGGAAGGGAGGGGAAGGTGAGGGGAGGGCAAAGGAAAGTTCCCTCCGAGGCCGCTCCGATTTCGGAGCGGCCTTGGAGGGAACGGGGGGAGGCAGCGCGGCTCGGCGCGCGCAGGCTATACAAAATCGATAGCCTTGCGCGCGCCGATCCAGGATTTTAGTGGATACGCGCGGCTCCGCGCGTATCTACTAAAATCCAGCGTACTTTTGCTTGAGTCTGATGCGCAAGCAAAAGTAGGCTGATCGCGCTTCTTTTAAAATCTACCCCTATATACCATCTTTTAAAAAGGGTGTTGCTGACTCTAAAGATATGTTAGTCCTTTCTCCTATTGAAAAGTCACCATTGGATGTTATCGTTCTTCTGGAAACTTCTCAGACAGATTTGGTTAAGCTAGCTACTTTGATAGTTTCTTTTTTGTTGGAATCACACAGAGATTGGATTCTTAAAATGTTCTTCTGTCATAGGTTGGAACTTTTCCTGAACATGAAGATGCAAGTTTTTCCTGATTTGTCTAAGCAGGCTCAGAAAAGAAAGAGGCAATTTATTTTATTTAGACCTAAAGTCTTAGAGTTGGGAGTTTTCTTTATCTTAAAGTTCCCCTGTAAATGCATTATCAAATATCAAAATGCCTCCTATACCTTTTTTCATCCATCTCAGTTGTCTGCTTTTTTGAGTAATAAAGTTTCTTCAATTTCTTTTTCCTCTCCTAAAGCCTAGTTAGGATGTATATGTCAGTATGTTGTTCATTCATCATATAGGCTCTTAGGTAAAGCCAGTTTTTCCTCTCTTTTTTCTTTAATTGGAAATTTCTTGACGTGGTGATATTGTAATTCCCTATATTAAAGACTTGGATAGTGGTGGGGTTTTTTTTTCTTTGTTTCTTTCCTTTTGGTTTTATTTTTCTAAATGTAATCTACATATTGGGGCGGATTTTCAGAGCCCTGCTCGCGTAAATCCGCCCAAAACCGGGCGGATTTACGCGAGCAGGGCCCTGCGCGCCGGTGAGCCTATTTTACATAGGCTCACCGGCGCGCGCAGAACCCCGGGACTCGCGTAAGTCCCGGGGTTTTCGGAGTGGGCGTGTCGGGAGGCGTGTCGGGGGGCGGGGCCGGAGCGCGCGGCGTTGCGGGGGCGTGTCGGCAGCGTTTTGGGGGCGGGTACGGGGGTGTGGCTACGGCCCGGGGGCGTGGCCGCGCCCTCCGTACCCGCCCCCAGGTCGCGGCCCGGCACGCAGGAGGCCCGCTGGCGCGCGGGGATTTACGCCTCCCTCCGGGAGGCGTAAATCCCCCGACAAAGGTAGGATGGGGGTTTAGACAGGGCCGGGCGGGTGGGTTAGGTAGGGGAAGGGAGGGGAAGGTGAGGGGAGGGCAAAGGAAAGTTCCCTTCTAGGCCGCTCCGATTTCGGAGCGGCCTAGGAGGGAACGGGGGTAGGCTGCGCGGCTCGGCGCGCGCAGGCTATACGAAATCGATAGCCTTGCGCGCGCTGATCCAGGATTTTAGCCGATACGCGCGACTACGCGCGTATCTACTAAAATCCAGCGTACTTTTGTTTGCGCCTGGAGCGCAAACAAAAGTAGGCTGTTCGCGCTCGTCTGAAAATCTACCCCATTATGTATTATATGCCATTTAATTTCTATTCAAGTATTTTTTTCTTGAATTGTATATGGAAATTTGCATAAATAATAAAAAAAAATAGAGTAGAGGGGCTACAGTCGACACACTCAAACAGTGCCTCCCCAGCATTGCACTCAAAACCACCAAAGCTGTTTATCATCATCCTATATTTCAGTTTCTATACCCATCAACAGCATGTGCTAGCTCTGCCCCCAAGCAGATGCAGTGAGGAAAAAATAGATAAGTGCACACCAATAGACAGAAAGACAATTTTCAGTAACAGAAACAGAAATTATAAAAAGAAATACACATAATAGAAACAAAAATAGACATTAAAGAGTAAATACTTGCTTTCATTAGAATCCTTTGGGGTAGATTTTCAGAGCCCTGCTCGCCTAAATCCGCCCAAAACCGGGCGGATTTAGGCGAGCAGGGCCCTGCGCGCCGGGAAGCCTATTTTACATAGGCCTCCCGGCGCGCGCAGAGCCCCGGGACTCACGTAAGTCCCGGGGGTTCTCGGAGGGGGGCGTGTCGGGGGCGTGTCGGGGGGCGGGCCCGGTCGTCGCGGCGTTCCGGGGGCGTGTCAGCAGCGTTTTGGGGGCGGGTACGGGGCGTGGCTACGGCCCGGGGGCGTGGCCGCGCCCTCCGTACCCGCCCCCAGGTCGCGGCCCGGCGCGCAGCAGGCCCGCTGGCGCGCGGGGATTTATGTCTCCCTCCGGGAGGCGTAAATCCCCCGACAAAGGTAAGGGGGGGGTGTAGATAGGGCCGGGTGGGTGGGTTAGGTAGGGGAAGGGAGGGGAAGGTGAGGGGAGGGCAAAGGAAAGTTCCCTCCGAGGCCGCTCCGATTTCGGCGCGGCCTTGGAGGGAACGGGGGGAGGCAGCGCGGCTCGGCGCGCGCAGGCTATACAAAATCGATAGCCTTGCGCGCGCCGATCCAGGATTTTAGTGGATACGCGCGGCTCCGCGCGTATCTACTAAAATCCAGCGTACTTTTGCTTGAGTCTGATGTGCAAGCAAAAGTAGGCTGATCGCGCTTCTTTTAAAATCTACCCCTTTATCTAGAGAGATTCTATGATTCCTGTAAAAGATTAGACACAAATGATCAGTTCTTAATTGAAAATTTAGAAAACATGACATAAGAGAAATAAATAAGACAGACAATAAGAAACGTATCTGAAGTAATTCTGTAACATTTTATGGGAACCAGTTCTAGTTATTTCATTGTTAAAATTGCCACTTCTACTAAAGATGTTTAAAGATAGTGTCAGTTTAAAGTGTAATTGTGTGCTCTATATTATTTCATTGCATTTTGTTGAATCAAAATATCAAATGTTATATATTTCAATCACATTTATTTCTAGGGATGTGAATCATGCTTCAAAGTGGTCAGAAATCGGGGGCTCCCCGAAACCGATAGGAAAACCCCACAAAATTATTCGTGGGGTTCTCTTATCGTTTTGGGGGAGGGCGGGAAAAACGGCACACCAAAACAATCCCTATACCCACCCGAACCCTTTAAAACTAATCCCTTAGCTTCCCCTACCCTCCCGAACCCCCCCAAAACATTTTACAAGTACCTGGTGGTCCAGTGGGAGTCCCGGGAGCGATCTCCCGCTCTCGGTCTGTCGGCTGCCACTAATCAAAATGTCACCGATGGCCCTTTGCACTTACCATGTGACAGAGTATCCGTGCCATTGGCCGGCCCCTGTCACATGGTAGGAGTAATGGACGGCTGGCCCCATCTTTAAAAATGGCGTGGGCCATCTAGTGTTCCTACCGTGTGACAGGGGCCGGCGAATGGCACAGATACCCTGTCACATGGTAAGGGCAAAGGGCCATCGGCGCCATTTTTATTAGTGGCAGCCGATTGCCAAGAGCGGGAGATCGCTCCCAGGACTTCCACAGACTGGACCACCAGGTACTTGTAAAATGTTTTGGGAGGGTTCGGGAGGGTGGGGGAAGCTAAGGGATCAGTTTTAAATGGTCGGGGTGGGTTTTTTGTTTATCAGCTCGGGCGCAGCCGATAAACAAAACCGTGATCAGGCCACACGAAAAAAAATTAACGATGTGAATCGGAACCGGAATTGGAACCAATTCTGGTTCCGATTCACATCTCTATTTATTTCTACAACTATTAAAATATGAAGTTTACGCCACCTGCCAGTTCAACTCTACATAATAAAACACCATTCATTTTAACAAACAGTGTGTTTATTATTAATTTCCTTTTATATACTTTCATTTTATTGATTTGATTGTGAGCCATACAACCTGGTGAACTGCCTCATAGCAAATCCTTCTAAGGGAAACCTCAAATTGGCTTTAAACACACGAGACTGTCTATGTGACTGTGCAATAGGGTAGTTCCTCCATTTAGGTGATTTACATTTGTTTTTTGTTTTTTTAATTACAGATTCTAAGAGGTCCATATTCAACTGCTGAACAACTCGGTTAGTAAATTTTCTTTTCTTTACCTTTTTTCCAAGAAGAAGTTGTCATATTTCTCCTGTTCTTCTGTCTTTGTGTCCTTGTTGGAAAGATTCTCACAGTAATAATTTTTACTGCACAGTATTGTATCTGATTTATATCTGTAATATCGAAAAATGGCTCCTTAATACAGATTATGTCCCTATGCATGTCACTTATGCTTCTAACTTTGGGTGTTAAATTACTTTTGGAAGTCATTCTCTTTCTAAGACCTCAATATACCTATCTATCTCCATGTAAACCAGAAGTTTGACTACCAGACCTTCTCATGTTTCTTATGTCACCCTCCCTCCTGGCCTGACCCACTCCATCCATCTCCCCCCTGCAATGCACCCCCATCCACCAGAGACACCTCCTTTCCTCTGGCTGCTCAGGCATCCCTACTCCTATGGTCCTTATTTGTTTGGGTGCCTCATTGTTTTCCTTCTCGTTCTTTTTCATGGTATGTTTCACACTGGTACCAATGCCTCATTAAATTCTCATCAATGACCAATTAACTCCAATTTGGATTCCTACACAGCCTCTGTTCAAATTGTAATCTCACATTTATTATTTGTTTAGTCAACCCATGTAGTTGTTCACCACAGCTTCCTTATGTCCTCAAACCAGAAGAATCCACCCCATGATCCCCACATTTAGCCCTAAACATGAAAGTATATTTAGTGCAAACTAGAGACTGTTTCAAAGGTAGGTCAAAGAAGCATATATATGTATATATATTAGAGATGTGCTTAGTTTTAAGTTTTCGGGTCAGGCAGAATGAAAATACAAACGCAAAACAAACTTTGAAATGTTTGTATGCTAATGCCAGAAGTCTAAGAAGTAAGATGGGAGAATTAGAATGTATAGCAATGAATGATGACATAGACTTAATTGGCATCTCAGAGACATGGTGGAAAGAGGATAACCAATGTGACAGTGCTATACCGGGGTACAAATTATATCGCAATGACAGAGAGGAGCACCCGGGAGGAGGTGTGGTGCTTTATGTCCGGGATGGCATAGAGTCTAACAGGATAAACATCCTGCATGAGACTAAATACAAAATTGAATCTTTATGGGTAGAAATCCCTTGTGTGTCGGGGAAGACTATAGTGATAGGGGTATACTACCATCCACCTGGTCAAGATGGTGAGACGGACAGTGAAATGGTAAGAGAAATTAGGGAAGCTATCCAAATTGGTAGTGCGGTAATAATGGGAGACTTCAATTACCCCAATATTGACTGGGTAAATGTATCATCGGGATACGCTAGAGAGATAACGTTCCTGGATGGAATAAATTATAGCTTTATGGAGCAATTGGTTCAGGACACGACAATAGAGGGAGCAATTTTAGATCTAATTCTCAGTGGAGCACAGGTTGGCAAGAAAAACATGTTCATTTTGGAGTGAAATAAAATTTGAAATAAAATATGATAAAAATATAAAATGTAGAAAAGTAAAGAAAATGTTAAAAACTAGAGATATGCTTCAGGTAAAAATTTCATGTCAGGCTTTGTTTTGGGGCCCCCCTGCGGGAATTATCAGGAGTCAGAAAAAATTCAATCGTTTTTCAGTTCTCCTGAACCATTCTGAATTAGACAATATCGTTGACATTGCCTAATTCGGGAAAAACGATTGGACATCTCTATTAAAAACCTCTTGTTAAGAGCCCTGTCTGCGCCCGTCCCGCACATGGGCCTGCTCACCTTCATGGTTCCTTGGCAGATCCCGGGTTGTCCTCCCTAGCGGCAGCTGCTAGCACTTCCAGGACCTGGGCTTCCTGCAGCGGCGGTCGCCGGGCCTTCCACTGCGCACCAGCCTCATGCCGGAGCTCAGCGTCTTTGGCACTGTTGGCCACGCCCCTACATGTGCACGTGCGAGGACCTCCTGGCCACTTGTAGGGCAAAGGGCGGATCTTAGCTCCATGGTGCACCCTGATTGATTTTCTGTTATAAGGAAGTCCTTGCCTGCACTTCCTGTCCTTGGTATGGGGTCGGCTTACTCTAGATTGCCTCCGTGCTTGTACTTGCTCCTGTTTTGTTCCAAGTCTTGATCCAGGATCTTTCTGTTCCAGTTCTGTTCCTGCCTTGTTCCTGCTTCCTAGTTCCAGCATCCTTCTGTTCCTGTTCGTCTGTTCGTCTCCCAGGTAGTACCTCCGGACTGAGTCTCTGGTACTGACCTCGGCTTGCTACTTGATCCGTCTGCCCTCCTGCCTGTCTCCTGACTCCAGTCTGTTCCTCGACCTGCCTGCCTGCTGCCTGCTCCTGACTCTAGTCAGTTCCTTGACCTGCCTGCCTATCGCCTGTCTTCTGACTCCAGTCTGTTCCTTTACTCGCCTGCCTGCTGCCTGCCTTCTGACATCCACCTGCTACTTGATTCGCCTGCCTGCTGCCTGCCTCTTGACCTCAGCCTGCCTGTGACTTTGTCTGACCTCCGGTACCTGACCTCTGCTTTGTTGACCATTCTTCGGACTGACTCCTGGACTTTGATCTCTGCCTCTCTGACCTCGTCTCTAGATTCTGGCTCTGTTTCTAGCCTTGTTATCACCTACGCTATTTTGGTCCTCCTTGTCCACATGACCTCCATTCTCGAACTTGACCGTGCTCCCCTTCTGTCTGTGGGCACATCGGATGTGCATTCTCCCAGGAGACCCTGCGAGGCCCAGCTAAGTCCAAGTGGCCCGGGTCCCTATGGGCTCCTCCTGGAAGGACCTCGGGCTTCCAGTGGTGAAGCTCTTCCTAGCCTCTGTATCCTTCTGTGCTCTGCCCCTGGGGGCAGCTGCCTCCTGGTCCCTACCAGGAGGTGGATCTCCACTGCCACAGGACAAGGGTCTACCCCTGAGCGCAATACCTCTTTGCTGTAATTGCTCTGCAGCAAATTCTTGATAAATGCTATTTACTTAAAATGAAATAAATGTCTATTTGTAGCTAAGTAAATGTGTTTGCTTATCCAATATGGTATACAGTTCTTGCCAGTTTTAATTAACTATGTCAAAATAATATCAATTCATGTTCTTTGATGGATAAAAACTAGCAAATACATTTCAGTTGCAACCATAAATTGCATCTTACTTGACATTTTCATTCTGCTTTGCCCGACTATGCTACTGATCTTCTCCTAGTCCAGACCTCCACTTTGCCTGACTATGCTACTGATCATCTCCTCGTCCAAACCTCTGCTTTGCCTGACTATGCTACTGATAATCTCCTAGTCCTAACCTCAGCCTTGCATTGCCACCGCTCTATGATTGCCACCAGCCCTGACTCCAGCTTGTTCTATGATGCCTCTACTGTCTACGTCCTGGGCTTGGCCTTTCAGGCTTCGGCCTGTTCTTGCTCGGGCACTCCCTGTCAGACTTTGATTCCTATTGGTGCCCGGGTCTCCGCCTCGTCCAGTACAGACTCTCCAGATCAGCTGTTGCTGTCTCTGGGCGGACCGCATCACCCTTTCTCCGACAACTACATACAGAGGCCCACCTAAGTCCAGCTGGCCCCGGTACCCAAAGGCTCAAGCCATGGGGAACGAGGGCTGGTATTGGCGAAACTCCAGCCAGCCTCTGTCAGTCAGCCCACTCTGCCTGCCGATGACGGGGACCCATAGGATCCCTCCTACGGGTAGCATCAAACTCACCTCGGCCCAAGGGTCCACCTTCTACATAACAGTAACGAAGCATATTTGTCAGATGGGTGGCATGTCATATACTAAAAAGACAAATATGAAGAATCCCAGATCAGAATATTGAAAAAAAGTTAATTTGTGTGCTTTATTTTCTCTTTTGCTTTAGATACAGTAGCAGTCACCTTTATGTAGCCTCAAAGTAGAAGAAAGATAGTGATCAAAGTAGAAGACAGATAGAGATCAATAAATCCGGTAAATGAAATGTGTTCTCACTGCACAAACAAGTCGTTGGAATGTTCTGTCTTGATCTGATAACAAAAAATCTATCCATTGGGAGACAGAAGTTTAGAAATAAATCATAGGAAAGCATCCTAACTTAAAGATATTTTTCTTTCTTTGTCTGTGTTGCAGGAGATTGGCAGGCAAATTTGAAAGTGTGTGTTGTAATCCAAGTTTTGGAACAGTATCTTTTAACTTGATTTTAGGTTCTGTAGAACACTGATAATGGCCTGTCAGAGCTGAAATGTTCCCATTGAATTTTAGAGCTAAAAAACATTCATATCTTATGAAGTGAGATGGTCTTTAAAACATCAGTTGTGACAGATGTTTTTTTAGTATAAAATCACAATGTTGTAAGCAAAAGACAAGAGATATATCTGTTATATCCTGAAAACTTCATTGGTTTTGAAATTCTCTCACTTCTGCTTATACTGTAGTTTTGATGTATGAAAGCGTGGACATTTTAGATCTAAACCAACCTCTGAAATACTGTAGCACTGCTTCTTTAAAAAGGGCATGCCATTGCTTTAGAAAGAGAGGTATAAGTACATGCATGAATTCGTTTTCTAAGGAATAAAAAGGTAAGGTTTCCATTTTGCCTATTTTATTATTAGCACATAAGACCAATGATGAAGCAGCTGTGGCTTACCTGTTAGACAATAATGAAAAAATGCTGGGACCGTGCCATTTTGTGCTGTCCTGGTGAATCGCATGCCAGCAGTCTGCCAGCACATGCAACTTACCTCAGCTGTTGAGCAGAAGTAAGTAACAAAACAAAGAAAATCAGATTACTTAGATGGGGAGTGGAGAGGGGAAAAGGGAGGAAGGATTGGTAGGGGGATAGGGAACTGGGAAAGGCCTGATTGCGTCACCATGTGTTTTTTTTATAAAATACTCCCCCTGGTGCATGCGCGTCAAAACCCGCATGCATGCACGCACGGGTATCGGATTTTATAACATGTGCACGGTAATGTGTACCTACACCCCCACCTCCAACTCAAACTGAAGTGTTCTGAGTCTTTGTTTTAATTTTTCTGGAGTTCTTCTGCTCCCACTTTTAAACTTTTTTTCTATGTAGCCTAACAATCACAGGGGAAGATTTTTTAAAAAAGCGCACCAGGCGCACTTTTGTTTGCGCACCAGGCGCAAACAAAAGTATGCTGGATTTTATAAGATACGAGCGTATCTTCTAAAATCCTGGATTTGCGTGCGCAAGGCTGCCGATTTTGGGCAGCCGGCGCGCGCCGAGCCGCGCAGCCTGTCTCCGTTCCCTCCGAGGCCGCTACAAAATCGGAGCGGCCTCGGAGAGAATTTTCTTTCGCCCTCCCCTCACCTTCCCCTCCCTTCCCCTACCTAACCCACCCCCCCGGCCCTATCTAAACCCCCCCCTACCTTTATCCACGGATTTACGCCTCCCGGAGGGAGATGTAAATCCACGCGCGCCAGCGGGCTGCTGGCGCGCCGAGACTCGACCTGGGGGCAGTTCCGGAGGGCGCAGCCACGCCCCGAAACGCCCCGGGCCGAAACCACGCCCCCGGTCCCGCCCCTGAAACGCTGCGTCATCAGGTCCCGCCCCCGACACGCCCCCTTCGAAAAACCCCGGGACCTACGGCGTCCCGGGGCTCTGCAAGCGCCGGCGGCCTATGGAAAATAGGCGCGCCGGCGCACAAGGCCCTGCTCGCGTAAATCCGGGCGGATTTACGTGAGCAGGGCTTTTAAAATCCGCCCGACACTCAATAATCCTTTGACACAAAGAAAAAATAATTCTCTCCAGAACACTGTAGATGTGCACCCTTCAACCAGTTAATATTTGTATCCCTTTATACTGTTAGTAATCAGCCAAGCATCATTTTACAGATGAATTTAATATATCTATCTACTCATCTATCTATAGATAGTTAGTAGATGTGCAGAGGCAAAAGATTTGTTTAGTAAGTCACCTCCAATTGTTTCATTAGTTTTAAATGAAAACAAAATATGTTTCTTCATTTCGTTGATTTATTTTTTGTTTCCCTTTTAAATCAATGGGGGAAAAACTCATCCTATTTTGAGTTTTAAAATTGGGGTATTCTAATCAATTTTAATGAAACATATGGGTACATAAGAACATAAGAAATTGCTTTGCTGTGTCAGACCAAGGGTCCATCAAGCCCAGCGTCCTGTTTCCAACAGAGGCCAAACCAGGCCACAGGAATCTGGCAAGTACCCAAACACTAAGAAGATCCCATGCTACTGATGCAATTAATAGCAGTAGCTATTCCCTAAGTAAACTTGATTAATAGCAGTTAATGGACTTCTCTTCCAAGAACTTATCCAAACCTTTTTTGAACCCAGCTAGACTAACTGCACTAACCATATCCTCTGGCAACAAATTCCAGAGCTTTATTGTGTGTTAAGTGAAAAATAATTTTCTCCAATTAGTCTTAAATGTGCAACTTGCTAACTTCATGGAGTGCCCCCTAGTCCTTCTATTATCCGAAAGTGTAAATAACCGATTCACATCTACTCGTTCAAGATCTCTCATGATCTTAAATACCTCTATCATATCCCCCCTCAGCCGTCTCTTCTCCAAGCTGAACAGCCCTAATCTCTTCAGCCTTTCTTCAAAGGGGAGTTGTTCCATCCCTTTTATCATTTTGGTTGCCCTTCTCTGTACCTTCTCCATCGCAACTATATCTTTTTTGAGATGCGGCGACCAGAATTGTATACAGTATTCAAGGTGGTCTCACTATGGAGTGATAAAGAGGCATTATGACATTTTCCATTTTATTAACGATTCCCTTCCTTATAATTCCTAACATTCTGTTTGCTTTTTGGACTGCTGCAGCACACTGAGCCGATGATTTTAAAGAATTATCCATTATGATGCCTAGATCTTTTTCCTGGGTGGTAGTTCCTAATATGGAACCTAACATCGTATAACTACAGCAAGGGTTATTTTTCCCTACATGCAACACCTTGCACTTGTCCACATTAAATTTCATCTGCCATTTGGATGCCCAATCTTCCAGTCTTGCAAGGTCCTCCTGTAATGGTTCCCAATCTGCTTGTGATTTAACTACTCTGAATAATTTTGTATCGTCCACAAATTTGATAACCTCACTCGTCGTATTCCTTTCCAGATCATATATATATATATATATATATATATATATATATATATATATTGAAAAGCAGCGGTCCATTATTTACCCTATTCCTCTGATAAAATTGACCATTTAATCCTATTCTCTGTTTCCTGTCTTTTAACCAGTTTGTAATCCACAAAAGGACATCACCTCCTATCCCATGACTTTTTAGTTTTCTTAGAAGCCTCTCATGAGGAATTTTGTCAAATGCCTTCTGAAAACCAAAATACACTACATCTACCGGTTCACCTTTATCCACATGTTTATTATTCCCTTCAAAAAAATGAAGCAGATTTGTTAGGCAAGACTTCCCTTGGATAAATCCATGTTGACTGTGTTCCATTAAACCATGTCTTTCTATATGGTCTACGATTTTGATCTTTAGAATAGTTTCCACTATTTTTCCTAGAACTGAAGACAGGCTCACTGGTCTACAGTTGCTCGGATCACCCCTGGAGCCCTTTTTAAATATTGGGGTTACACTGGCCACCCTCCAGTCTTCAGGTACAATAGATGATTTTAATGATAGGTACAAATTTTAACTAATAGATCCAAAATTTCATTTTTGAGTTCCTTTAGTACCGAAGGATGCATACCATCTGGTCCAGGTGATTTGCTATTCTTTAGTTTGTCCATCTGGCCTACTACATCTTCCCGGTTCACAGTGATTTGGTTTAGTTCATATGACTCATCACCCTTGAAAACCATCTCCGGAATTGGTATCTCCCCAAAATTCTCAATAGTAAACACGGAAGCAAAGAATTAATTTTGTCTTTCTGCAATGGCTTTATCTTCCCTAAGAGCCCCTTTAACCCCTCAGTCATCTAATGGTCCAATCGACTTCCTCCCAGGTTTCTTGCTTTGGATATATTTAAACAAGTTTTTATTATGAGTTTTTGCCTCTATGGCCAACTTCATTTCAAATTCTCTCTTTGCCTGTCTTATCAATGTTTTATATATAACTTGACAATGCTTACGTTTTATCCTATTTTCTTCAGAAGGATCCTTCTTCCAATTTTTGAAGGATGTTTTTTTGGCTACAATAGCCTCTTTCACCTCACCTTTTAACCATGACGGTAATTGTTTTGACTTCCTTCCACCTTTCTTAATGTGTGGAATACATCATGTGGAGAAAGAGACCTCCGTGGCACCAGGACTGTGGCAAAGTGGCACCAAAATTGGCATGAATAGCCTAAGGCACAGTAAAGAGGCAAAAAGGTACCAACAGTAACAGAAGTTCTCCATGGCACTGTAAGAGGAGCAAAGCAGCAACACAAGTATCAAAAATACTCTAAGGCACTGATAATAGTGGCATGAACCCAAAAAGGCAGCACAATAGGGTCAAAGTGGCACTAAGAGAGACATGTACATCCAAAAGCATCATGAAGGGAAGGGGGGGAAGCAGCAAAGGTGACAGAAATAAAACCCAGGTACTAATAGAAGGACTAAGCAGCACTGAGAGTGACATGAAGACTGCAAGACACCACAAGAAGTGGAAAGCAGCCACCCAGTGTGGCAAGTATACCCCAAGGTGAAGAGTTTGAGATTTGGTAGCAAGGCAGAGTGGCAGCAAGCTCCCCAAGATGTAATGTCTCAGTATGGTACCAAGGTTGAATGGCATAAAGAACCACTTGGTGAAGAATGAGCAATATAGCATAAAGGCAGAGTGGCAGCAAGTCCCCTATGTTGAAAAGTCTGGGGTATGGCCAGAGCCGGTGCAAGGGTATTAGGCACCCTAGGCAAACCTTCTGCCTTGTATCCCCTCCAATCCAGGCCCCAGCTCTGAACTCATTCACTCAGACAGTCCACCCCCTCTCTTATACATTCTTAGGTTCCTTGTCTCATTTACACATGTACCCTTACATAAGTGGCCTCCCTCTCTCTCTCACTAACACCATTGCTGTCTTATACACACAAAATCCATCTCACTCACACACACACACACACACACACACAAACAGAGGCTCCACTTGTGGCCCCACATGTCTTCTCTTTGCTGCCCCCTAATGGCTGGCGCCATAGGTGACCGCCTAATTTGCCTATTGGGATGCACCAGCCCTGGGTATGGCAGCAAGAAATTGTGGCATCAAGACCCACAAGTTGTAAAATCTGGGGTATGAAAGCAAGGCTGGGTGGCATAAAGACCCCCAAGTGTGCAAAGTCTGGGTTATAGCTGCAAGACTGAGTATCAGATAGACCCATGAGGTGTTTCATCAGGACAATGGTAGCAAGACCCACAAGATGTTACATCAGGGCTTGGAAGCTGTGCAGAATGGTGGCAGACTGCCAAGGTTTAGCATCAAGAACATTGCAGCAAAGCAGACTGGCAGCAAGATCCTTAAAGTAGTACATCCATGGCTTGGCCGTTATGCAAAGTGGCAGCAAGACCTCCCAAGGGCAAACAGGGGCATGCGTGGCAGCAAGACCCTCCCCCCTCCAATGTGTAGAGTGAGGGGAATTTCAAATACCACAGATTTGTCAAAACCCTCAGTCCTCACAGTGCAGGGAATCACATACAGCAAAGAGTCTAGACAGACCTTGACAGCAAGATGGAAATCTATAAAAGGGATAAGGTGGGAAGAGAAACTTGGATTTTTTTGTTAATTTTGGAACAAAACACTTCAGAAAAACCAACAAACAAACAAGTTGGGAGAACTAGGCTGGGATTCTATAGGGACAGAGCAAAGCAAAGAAAGATAAAATATAAAACAGGTGGGGTATAAGAAGAAACTTTTCTTTTTTTCCTGGTGACAAAACAGCCATTAAAACCAAGAAACAATCAGGATGGCAGCACTAAGCTGAGATCCAAACAGTAAACAACACGGAGGCACCAAAACTTCTATGCTACTATAAAATAGGCATGGCAGATATTTCAAGTGGTAGTAGTTAAGACCCCAAGGGTGGTACATCTGAGACATGTTAGGTAGGCCTGTGACAAAAAGATCCCTAAGGTGATATATCACCAAGACCCTTAAGGTTGAATATCAGGGGCATTGCATTTGCAGGTAGGCATGTGGGAGCAAGACTCAGAAGGTGGTTCATCTGGGGTATGCAACTTATACAGAGTGGCAGAAAGGCCTTCAAGGTTCTTTCAGTCATCCTGCCACTTGCTTAGAAATTCTGGAAACCCTAGCAAAGACAGTTTGATTTTCAAACAGATCAGTTCTTCCATCAACTCTAGCACCAGCATTTAGTGATAAGGTCTCAAGATGTCCCCTGCCACTGAGAAGACATGTTCATTGGGCATTCTGATTGGTGGGCAGGATATTGCTGATCCATTTTGGCTAAGTCTGGCCAGATTGCAGACTTGTGTGACCAATATGCCAGTGCATCTGTGTCTATGTCCTCAATGGGCTCTGTGAGATAATGCTTCACACATAGTTCTTCTGTGATTTCCTTTACTAGGATGGGCTGAGGGTGTGTTTTGCCAGCTGCATTAGGTATGGCCTATGCAAAAAGAGATGGTTCTATGTGGGCAATGTGGCTTTGGTGTTTTGAAATAGGGGAGTAAGTGATGGCTGACAGGGTACTGATCATGCTTGCAGATGAGTTATGATAAATTGACAGCCCTAATCAATTCCAGAAGCAATTAAAGACTTATTTATTTAAGTAGGCAACCTTTTTATATTAACATATCAGAGGCAGTTTGTAGAGTTTGTGACTTTTGTTTTGATATGTGTTCATTTTATCAAGAATTATTATCCTTATTACCTGCTGTGAATCTGCAAAGTCAAGATAAAGCTTGATTTTTCTCAAAATTTGTAATTAAAAAAAATCTTCACATAATAGATTTCACATACAATTTGAAAGAAAATTACCACCCAATAACTAAGGCAGCTTCATATCGCTAAGCTTACAGAGTCTCTCTCTTTATTTGTATCTTTCTAGGCAAACATTCAACCACAAATCTCCTCAAATAAGTAGTTCTACATTTTGCAACTTATTCTGTAATATATAAATTAATTTACTAAATAAAGAAATCATCACTGCATGTATGACAATACTAAAGAAAATAAGAATAAACCTATCAGTAGGTTCTGGGTTCAGACCATGCACACTGGCATTCTGCCCAGGGGCTCTGACCTGAGGGGCTAATCTCACTGAGGTCTACACTGGGTGCTATCTGAGGGGCTTATCACCTGTGTGCAACAGGATTACCTTGGGGATTTACTTAATATAAACACACACAATTTCTGGGATTATACCTGGGAGGCTTGAACCCAGGAGCTTATCCCCTACACAAAGAACCACACACAAACTTTGATTCAGTGCATCATGGTTCTAGGTACTTAAGAAAGTAAGCTTATTTGAGCAATAGGAGGATAGAACAAATAAAATCAGATCACACAGATGAAGTATTGGTAGAAAGACGTACATGTTTCCAAAGGATCAGCCTGTGCTATCACATCCAGAGCACGCTCTCTCTCTCTAGCTGTGTTATTACTCCTTATACTAAAACTGCTTGGGAAAGCAGCAATGTTCCAACCCTCTGAGTTCTTTATCAAATCTCAGACGCAGATGTGTGGCCTTCATTTTCTCTCAGGCTTTATTATAAGTTAATTGCTTGATTTCTCATCATAGACCTATGGAATAACTAAATAAACAGACTCTTGCCTGTTCGTAATCATTTCATGCAAGACAATAATAGTTCATTCAGAGGATGGCCTGTGGTCTTCAAACTAGCCCGTGTCTGGGTGAAAACTCTGAATCCATACAACCTAACCTCTATAACCAATCTCAGCAAAAGTAACAAAAAATGACTCCAACACAGTATTAAATATAAACGTAATCTGCCATGGGCAGCATGAAGTTCCAGTCTGAAGGGAGAAGATGCTGTTGCCGGTTTTCTCCTGTTTCTTGCAGTAGGATCTCAGCAGCAGATTAATTTGTCATCAGGCATTCAGACTAATAGTCACTTCTGCCTGATGCAGAGATGAAACAGTAGAGGGTAAGCAAAGGGTTAACAAAACATGCTGAGGTCAATATTCATGGTGTGATCAGTGCTATTTAGCCAGATACGTAGGACTTATGTGGCTAAGTTGCAGCTGCTGAATATACGACCATTTTCAGCAGCAGCTGCCACTTAGCTGTACAAGTCCCTTATATGACTATAACGTATGCACAAAAATAGTGGGCATGCATTGGGTGCATCATGACAGAGTCAATTAAACTTATAATTTAAATTTATACATCTAACTATTGATATTCAGAGTTAGGCATATAATTGTACGTCTAAGTTTAGATACCCCAAAGAGCAGGTATATGTTTAGCAACGTAGACTTATCCAATAGGCTATAGACTTGAATTTGAATCAAATGAATGAGATGAATATTTTTTGTTTCATTTGTGGGAATTCTCCTTTCATTTTTTTTTTGGGGGGGGTCCACAAATTAAGCAAAAATGTATTCATTTGTTTTGTTTTATCCACTCATTTCAAACAACTTCATATCCCCAATAGATACATAGATAAATGTACTAGGGATGTGCAAAGCCTGAACCAAAGGTTTGGGCTTCGTTTTCGGCCCACCACGGGAAATAGCATATTTCCCACAGTTGGGGCCTTTGAAATTCGAGGGGACCCGAATTTGTGGTTATTGCTGGTCCCTGAACCAGGGCAACTTAGGCAATTTCATTACAATTGCCTAATTCATCCTGAACGAATGCACATCCCTAAAATGTACATACTTATTCAGGGTTTATTTAGCTGAATATATCCATACATAGTACAGGAATCTTTTCTGCTGGCTACCTGATCAAATTTCCTCCCTTAAACCCTCACATGCATTTCAAACAAGCAGAGGCCCAAGAACAAAGGGGACCCAATGATCTTTCTTCCTGGAGCTGGTGATGAACATCAGCACCACACAATAATCTTTCAGCAGCAGTTATTATAACCCTTTGAGGAGATGCACATGCTCACATGCTTACCCAGCCCTCACCCCTCATGAGTTTTTTTAGGTTAAAGGAAGCCCATGCAGAAGAAAGCAGTGAGCAGTGTTTGGGCCCGAGACTGAACAGCTGATTTACATGCCCCATGTTTACTATTTATGTTATAGCTGCTAGTAGAAGATGGGCTGTGGCACTAGACCTCGTCAATGGCTCTGGGACTGAGGACCATTGACTCTTTTGTTCCTTCATCTAGGACGAGCTAGGTAAAGAGAGGGCAAGAGGATGATAGAGAGAAGGACTCCGTGAATGGATCAAATTGGGTGTAGAAGGGAAGAAGGACCCAGGAGGATGGATGGGGAGACTGAATTGGAGAAGGACTCATAAAGACACATTGGGATGGAGAAGAAGGGGAGAAGGATCAGTAAGGGCTATGAAGGAGTAGAAGAGACCCAGAAAAGTGGATGAGGGGAGAAGGGGAGAAGGAGCTTGGAAGGAACATAGGAGGTAAAAGATCTTGGAGGTATTTAAATGTCTCTGCCATTTCTCTCCTGTCCAGCTGTTCCTCTAGGGCAGTGTCATAGTCATGGGTGGGCTGAGTGGGCCATGACCCACTCACTTTGAGCTCAGGCCCACACACTTAGCGTTGCCTGGTGGCCCAGGAACAGAGACTCTGTCGCAGGGCCCCCATGAACAGTCCAGTTGCCACCAGACATGCACAGCCAGCGGAGCAGCAGCCAAAGAGGGAGGCATCCTGGGAGGCTGCCGGTGGACCCTTTTCCCACTGGCAACCAAAGAGAGGAGGTGGTCCCTGAGGCTGCTGTTGTCTTCTACCCTCCTGGCATCTGGAACTAAAAAAGGCCCACAAGGTCGCCGGTGGATCCTGTTCCACCAGTGGTCGAAAAAAAGACGATGCCCAAGAGGCTGCTGGTGGAACCCATCCCACCGGCAGCGGAGAAGAGAATACCACTGGGAGAGAGCCTGTTCGCCTACTCCTGCACGTGTGCTGGCCCTGCGGAATTCAAAATTATTACTGCTAACGCGTGCTCTATGATCTCATGATGCATGAGACCAGCTCAGAGGTGATACTAGCCGCAGGAGTTTTGAATAGTGCTGTTAGGTTTGCTGCTCAGAGTTAGCAATCTGTTATGAGTTAGACTGTGGAGTTAGCAAACTGTTAGGGTTGCTCCTCCCTAGGGGAGGAGTTAACAATCTGTTAGGAATCTCTGTGAGCAGTTAGCAATCCTGTTGAGCTTTGCTCCCCCAAAGGGAGGAGCTAGCAATCTGTTAGCGACTCTGCTAGGGTTAGCAGTATGTTGGCAAACTGTTATAGAGTTGCTCCCCAGAGGGGAGAGGTCAACAACTATATAAAATCTGTTCTTCCAGAGGGGAGGAGTTAGTATCTGTTATGGATATCCACACAGAGTGGCAACCTGATATACGAGAGTTCCCCAGAAGGGAGGTATTAGCCATCTGTATGGTTCCTGCTAAGAAGTAGCAATTGGTTATGATACAGTTCCTGAGGAAGGAGATGTTAGCAACAGTTGAGGGTTAGACTGCAAGGTAGCAGTTTGTTGTACTCAGCTCTTGAAGTGTGAGAGATGAGCACTCTAATACAGAATAGTGAATCCTTGGGCCGATGGCGGATGGCAGCGCCCCCAGGAGGATATCATGAGAGGGACCACCAACTAGGCTGGAGTATGGAGACAGACACAGATAGTTCTTTATTAGACAGGTAGTAGAACCACCAGAGGTGGCAGTAATGAGCTGATGTGCCCGGCAGGGCTGAAGTCCTTTAGATCCTAGAACTTCTCTGGGTTTGCTGAGCTGTAGAGAGAGACTCATAGATAGTGAGTAGACAGGGTATGCTGGATACATAACCAGAAGTAGATGATACACTCACATAGATTAATAAGAAGGCTCAGTAGCTGGAGAGAGTTAGGCCCTTGAGGAGCGAGTACATGGTTCCAGGGACAACTCTGAGAGAACGATGGTAACTCACAGTTATCTATCTCTGAAATGGTTTCTTAGGCAATAGAGAATAGTTAGTATATTCAGGAACAGGAGCCTCTAGGCGAGTACTGGTTCCTATATGCAAACTGAAATAAGAACTCACAATATCTGTATATGAAATAGCTTCTGAAATAGAAGAGTCTTCGGAGGGTTTTAGGAACATGGGTCCTCGAGGAGCGAGTACCGGTTCCTATCTGCAATCTGTAATAATAACTCACAATCTCCGTACCTGCGATAGCATTTTAGACAGAAGAGAATCTTCAGAGTTTAAGGAACATGGGCCCTCGAGGAGCAAGAACCAGTTCCTATCTGCAATTGGAATAGAAACTCACAATGTGCACGTCTGTGATCGCTTCCAGGCAATAGGGAGTCTTCTGAGCGTTCAGGGACATAGGCCCTCAAGGAGTGGGTACCGGATCCCGTCTTAGCAATCTGAAAACAAGAAGAGAGAGCGGGGCCCCCGAAGAGTGGGTATCCCTGGTAAGTTTGAAGAGGCAGAGCAGCGGAGAATGAAGCAGGTCGAGATGATCCCCGCAATCAATCCCTTGCTAACTCGATTCGTAAGCGTAAGCAAAGCCCTTTTAAGTTGGAAGCAGATGATGTCACTACGGGGGGATGCCCCGAGGTTCGCGCCCTTGCTGGTACAAACTTCAGAGCGCGTGCCCTACGTCATCACGAACATGGCGGATCCACAGCGTCAGGCCAGCCCAGGGACTCCGGGAAGAAACGGCAAGGAGAAGCTGCGGCAGCAACTGTCCATCAGACCCATAGAGAGTCACCTCAGTGGTAGAGAGGGTGGAGCGAGGGCAAGAGCAGGCACGAACACAACAAGTGCAGATGCTGGCACATGAGGCTGAGCAGCATAAAGGGCTTCCCCTTCTGCTCCCAATGGGGAGACTGCCTGGGTGTGTATTTGTGTGAATAGGAGCCTGGCTGGTGGAAGTTATGGTAGTGTTGTGAATGGGTGCCACCGTGAGTGTATATGAGAATGGGATCCTGCTATGGTGTGGGTTGGGAGTATCAATAGGAGGCTGCCTGGAGGGAGATGTGTGAATGGAAACCTGCTTGTGGGGGAGTGTTTATGTGAATGGGAGCCTGCCTGTGTATGTGTGTGTATGAATGGAAGCCTGCAGGAGGGTGGAGTAGGGGTATGAATGGGAGGTTTCCTGAGGGGGAGGTGTGAATGGGAGTCTTCATGGTGTGTGTGTGTGTATGAGAGACAACATGTGGTAGTGGAGAATCTGTGTGTGTGTGTGTGTGTGTGTGTGTGAGGGAGAGACAATGTGGGTATGAGAGTATGTGTGTAAGAGAGAGCAAGAACATGTATGTTTGAAAGAGAGAGCATTTGGGAGTGAGACCCTGTGTGTGTAAGGGGATATAAGTATGTTGAAGTGTCAGCCTGCTTATGAGAGTGAGAGTGCCCATGTTTGTGTGAGCCTGCATGTGAGAGAGAGCATGTGAGTGCCTGTGAGTTTGTGTGCAAATGTGAACCTGTGTGTGAGACAGAATGAAAGAGGGAGAGATTGTGTGTGTCTGTGAGGAGGAATGGGAGACTGCATGTGAGAGCGAGAGCCTGTTGGCGGGGGAGTGGGGACCTGCATGTGAATGTAAGAGCCTGCATGTGAGAGAGAGCATATGAGAGATTGGAGCCTGAGAGAGAATGTATGGGAGTGGGAGTCTGTGTGTATGTGAGAGACAGCATGCAAGAGTGGGATCTTGAGTGAGAGAAAGCATCTATGTGAGACAGCACATGTGAGAGAGGTTCTGTGTGTGTGTAAGAAAGAGGAAGGAAAGAAACAAGAGGGGAGAGAAGAAGCAGAAAGAATAAAAGAGACCCTGAAAAAGGAATTAGGAAAAGATAGACAAGGGGAACAAAGACACTGGGACCAGACAACAAAGGTAAAAAAAATATATATATTTTGACTTTCAGTGACTGAAATTTGCCATCCTTGGAAATGCATTTCTTATATATTTGCATTTTGCTGTTTCTTCAGTATTCCAGTGTTCACAGAGTCTGGTTTCTCATGCTTTTCCTTTCATTTTTGTCTTCATGGTTGTTTCTAATGTGTAGTCCCTTATTCTGTATTGGGCAGAGGTCTGTCTGTATTGTGCATGTGTAACAGAAGTACAGTATTTAAGCTAGCATGTAGTTTCTCTGTAGGGATTTGTAGCAGTTCAGCTTGTTCTGTTTGCCCACTAGATTGTATATTAGTGTTTTAGAGCTTAGGGTATTGCTTGTCTTTGCTGAATTTTTGTAGATAAGGTTGCTGCTGTTTGAGTCCTGGGAGTTACTGATGTTATTGCATAGTATAGCAAGGTTCTAGGCATTTTGGGTTTGTTTTTTTTTTGCAGAGATTTGTCTTACTTCACAAAATGTTTGGCATTGGATGGAGTTTATTTTGTTGTCATTGAATATATGTTTTTACATGTCCTAGTTCTGTTCTGTACCTATTGAAAATTGTAAGTTCCTATGATGAGTATTATGATTATAGCTGTTTTATTGTAGGTTTGATATTCTCTGCATTTTGGGAAAGAGGATCCATAAAAGAATACATTGATATTTGTTTTATTACATGGTTGGATCTGATGTTTCTGTTAAGGACCTTTGTTTACTTTTTACATGATGTGTATTTAGAAACTGCAATAAATATAAAATAAATTAAATTAATACATATTAATAAGGTATTTTGAATACTTGTAAGTGCTTGAAATAGAATTAAAATATTTTAAAACATCACTCATGATAAAACTACTTAGAAATCCATTGCCAGGTACACTCTAAGACATTATTTATTGATAGGAGTACAACTAGTAGGGCCAAACCTGTAATTCAACTGCCCAACCATGTTAACCTTGAGCCCCCCCAAAAATTCATTTATGGCTACACCACTGCTCTAGGGTATACATATTAGGTCATATCTGCTTTAGAATGAAGACAACTGACCATTTTATTAGCCACCTCCTGTACCGACTTAAACAGTTTCTATGCTTTTGAAGGTGCAGTCTCCAGAAGTGCATACAGTATTCCAAATGAGGTCTCACCAAGGATCTTTACAGGAGAAATATCACCTCTATTCTTCGGGTGACCACTTCTCTCCCTATGTAGTAGCCAAGTATCTCTCTGGCTTTTGCAGTCATTTTATAAACCTGTTTGGCCACCTTAAGATCATGAGAGATAGTGACCCCCAGATCCTGTTCTTTCATACTTAGAATAATTTCATTCCCGATACTGTACCCTCTCTTGGGTTTTGTAGCCTAATTGAATAACTCTGCATTTTTTAGCATGAAATCTTAACTGCCAGACCCTAGACCATTCCTTGAGCTTCACAAGAACTCTTATCATATTTTCCATGCCTTTCTCACTGTATTCCCTGTTGCAGATTTTCATTTCATTGGCAAAAAGACATACCTTTCCCAACAATTCTTCCACAATGTTGCTCACGAAAATGTTGAAAATAATTGGTGCAGGGACTGATCCCTGTGGGACACCAATAGTAAAGCCACGCTCCTCTAAGTGAAATCCATTAATCAATTGGCTTTGTCATCTCTCACTCAACCAGTATGTCTTGTCTGTTATACAATTTAGCATCATCAGCATAATTTAAAGTCTTACATTGAATGATTATATACTCATGAAAGGATTTTAGGCTTGGAATTGTGGATTCTGCCTCTGTCCTCTCATATAACTAAAGTAGCACACAAGGAATTTTGTTTCACTATTTATTGGGGCAGCTCCCCGTTGAGGAAAGGCTGAAGAGGTTAGGGCTATTCAGCTTGGAGAAGAGATGGCTGAGGGGGGATATGATAGAGGTCTTAAAATAATGAGAAGTCTTGAACGAATAGATGTGAATCAGCTATTTACACTTTCGGATAATAGAAAGACTAGGGGGCACTCCATGAAGTTAGCAAGTAGCACATTTAAGACCAATCAGAGAAAATTATTTTTCACGCCACGCAAAATTAAGATCTGGAATTTGTTGCCAGAGGATGTGGTAGTATACTTAGGGCCAGATTTTAAAAGGGCTACGCACGTAAATCCACGGGATTTATGCACATAGGAAGCCTTACACTTGTCGGGCCTATTTTAAAAGACCTGGCCACGCGCGTAAAGCCCCGGGGCTTCGAGAAAGGGGCAGGGGCAGGGCGGGGCTAAAGACCCTTGACACAGCAGCCATTTGCCACTGTGCTGGGGGATCGCATTTCATCAGGGTGCCATGGTGCGCAACCTGTGCCTGCCCCGAGGCAGATGCAAGAGGTAAGAAAAAAATTGGAACGGACTGGGAGGAAACTGGTCAAGGCTTCAGGCATCTGTGCATGCAAGTTGCACTAATATGCACCCCCTTGCGTGCGCTGACCCCCGATTTTATAACATGTGAATGCACATGGACGCACACAAGCACTTCTTAAAATCTACCCCTTAGTGTAGTTGGGTTTAAAAAATATTTGTTGAGAAATTTTACATGTGCATGTGATGCAAAGAGCTTCTGACTCTCAGAGAATGAGTCCAATCTCTGGAGGCTAGAGTGGCAGACCTGGAAGAGCTGATGCAGACAGAGAGGTATATAGATGAGACCTTCAAGGACAGAGTAGCCAAGTCCCAATTTCAGACTGGCAGCCCTGGTGCTGCCTTGGAGGAAGAAGGTCTCATGATCAGAGAGCATCAATCTGGTACAGCAGGAAAGGATCCTGTAGCAAGGAGCTGCTCTCCAGGTGGTGCATTGTCTTTCACACCGAGGATGTGTCTCCAAGGCCTACTGCCCAGGAGGGAAGGGTTAGGTCGGTCATCATAGTTGGTGATTCGACTATTAGGTAAAGATGTGAATCGGAACCGGAATCGGTTCGGTTCCGGTTCAGATTCAAATCTTATAATTTTTATCGTCTGGCCCAATTGATTTTTTGTTTATCGGCTGCGCCCGATCTGATAAACAAAAAACCCACCCTGACCCTTTAAAACTGACCCCTTAGCCTCCCCCACCCTCCCGACCCCCCAAAAAACATTTTAAAATTACCTGGTGGTCCAGTGGGGGTGCCGGGAGCGATCTCCTGCTCTCGGGCCGTCGGCTGTGCTAATAAAAATGGCGCCGATGGCCCTTTGCCCTTACCATGTGACAGGGTATCCGTGCCATTGGCCGGCCCCTGTCCCATGGTAGGAGCACTGGATGGCCGGCACCATCTTTAAAAATGGTGAGGCCATCCAGTGCTCCTACCATGGGACAGGGGCCGGCCAATGGCACGAATACCCTGTCACATGGTAAGAGCAAAGGGCCATCGGTGCCATTTTTATTAGTGGCAGCAGACGGCCCGAGAGCGAGTGATCTGTCCCGGGGCTTCCACTGGACCACCAGGTGATTTTAAAACATTTTTTGGGGGGTCGGGAGGGTGGGGGGAGGATAAGGGGTCAGTTTTAAAGGGTCGTGGTTGGGTTTTTTTTATCGGGCCATCGGCGCCATTTTTATTAGTGGCAGCCGACGGCCCGAGAGCGAGTGATCTGTCCCGGGGCTTCCACTGGACCACCAGGTGATTTTAAAACATTTGGGGGGGGGGGGTTTGGGTGGGTAGGGGAAGGTAAGGGATTAGTTTTAAAGGGTCGGGGTGGGTTTAGGGGTTGTTTTGGTGAGCCGGTTTCCCCCCCCCCCCCCCAAATAACTCCCGTTAGTGGACACAAACCCGATTAATGATTTTTCACAATGAATTGGGGGAATTTCTATTGTATAGCACTCTTTAACGATTTTTGACGATTTAAAAAAATATCGGACGATATTTTAAATCGTCAAAAAACGATTCACATCCCTACAATTAGGAATGTAGACAGCTGGGTGGCTGGTGTGCATGAGGATCACCTGGTAACATGCCTACCTGGTGCAAAGGTGGCGGACATCACGCATCACCTAGATAGGATTTTACACAGTGCTGGGGAGGAGTTAGCTGTCATAGTATATGTGGGCACCAACGACAAAGGAAAATGTGGGAGGGAGGTTCTGGAAGACAAATTTAGGCTCTTAGGTAGAAATCTTAAATCCAGAACCTCCAGGGTAGCATTCTATGAAATGCTCCCTATTCCACACACAGGTCCCCAGAGGCAGGCAGGGCACCAGAGTCTGAATGAATGGATGAGACAATAGTGCAAGGAAGAAGGATTCAATTTTGTAAGGAACTGGGGAACCTACTGGGGAAGGGGCCATCTCTTCCAAAGGGATGGGCTCCACCTTAACCAGGGTAGAACCAGACTCCTGGCCTTTAAAAAGGAGATAGAGCAGCTTTTAAACAAGAAAAAAGGGGAAAACCGACAATCGCTCAGCAGCGCATGGTTCAGAGGGAGGTATCTTCAAAGGATTCTAATGACGCATTAGAATTAGGGCATCTCAACAGTGAGGTTCCAATAACAAGAAAAGTAGTCCAAGTGCCTGTAACTAAAACCTTTCCTGAGCTAAAAAAATGTGAATTTATCCATATCAATTAAAAAGCAGAATGAAAATACAAACAAAAAACACATTTTGAAATGTTTGTATGCTAATGCAAGAAGTCTAAGAAGTAAGATGGGAGAATTATAGGGGTAGATTTTCAAAAACAGCACGTTGGCGTACTTTTGTTGGCGCTCCAGGCGCCAACAAAAGTACGCGGGATTTTAGTAGATACGCGCGTAGCCGCTAAAATCCTGGTTCGGCGCGCACAAGGCTACCGATTTTGTGTAGCCGGTGCGCGCCGAGCCGCGCAGCCTGCCTCCATTCCCTCCGAGGCCGCTCCGAAATCAGAGCGGCCTCGGAGGGAATTCGCTAACGCCCTCCCCTCACCTTCCCCTCCCTTCCTCTACCTAACCCACCCCCCCGGCCCTGTCTAAACCCCCCCCCTACCTTTGTTGGGGGATTTACGCCTCCCAGAGGGAGAAGTAAATCCCCGCGCACCAGCGGGTCGCTGGCACGCCTAGATGGGACCGGGGGCGGTTCCGGAGGGCGTGGCCACGTCCCTGGACCGCCCCGGGCCGAAACCACGACCCCGGGCCCGCCCCCGAAACGCCGCGTCCCACCCCGAAAACGGCGTGCCGCTCGGCCCCGCCCCCCAACACGCCCCCGACACGCCCCCCTCGGAAAACCCCGGGATTTACGCGAGTCCCGGGGCTCTGCGTGCGCCGGTAGGCCTATTGAACATAGGCGCACTGGCGCGCAGGGCCCTGCTCGAAGTCTAAGAAGTAAAATGGGAGAATTAGAATGTATAGCAGTGAATGATGACATAGACTTAATTGGCATCTCAGAAACATGGTGTAAGGAGGATAACCAATGGGACAGTGCTATACCGGGGTGCAATTATATCACAATGACAGAAAGGAGCAGCCGAGAGGTGGTTTGGTGCTTTATGTCTGGGATGGCATAGAGTCCAACAGGATAAACATGCTTCATGAGACTAAATGCATAATCAATTCTTTATGGGTAGAAATCCCTTGTGTGTTGGGGAAGACTATAGTGATAGGAGTATACTACCGTCCACCTGGCCAAGATGGTGAGACGGACAGTGAAATGCTAAGAGAAATTAGGGCAGCTACCAAATTGGTAGTGCGGTAGTAATGGGAGATTTCAATTAACTAAATGGAGACACTGGTGCAGGACAAATCTTATAACCACCAAAAGTTTCAATATATATTTTATTATGGTTCCAAAGAGAGAAGTGTGACAAAATTATAGAGGCAACTCCGTAACTCATATACAATGAATTATGACGGTCCCCCGACACGGTCCCGTGTTTCGCTAGGCTGCATCGGGAGGGACCATGGGTACAGTGAATCTCTAATATAAGAGAAATATAAATCAAATATAAAAATGTGGTGGGATAGGCTACTTATCAAAATCCACAAAGCAGTACACATACCTTTAAAAGTGATACCCGGAGCGCGAGCGCCCTCACAGGTGAAAGCCATTTAAAGAAGGAAAAAGGCGCGAAAACGGTAACTCTCGCGAGAGCTGTCAGAGCCAGCAGGCCCCGGCGGATCCATTCACTCAGTGAACAAGATTAACTCAATAAAAAAGATTCCACTCAATCTCTTTGTTAAGAGCATTAGGGGAAACTGTGTCTAAAGTAAAGATCCATCTCTGTTCCCTCCGACCAAGGATCTCGGGGAAATCTTTTTTATTGAGTTATTCTTGTTCACTGAGTGAATGGATCCACCAGGGCCTGCTGGCTCTGACAGCTCTCGCGAGAGTTACCATTTTCGCGCCTTTTTCCTTCTTTAAATGGCTTTCACCTGTGAGGGCGCTCGTGCTCCGGGTATCACTTTTAAAGGTATGTGTACTGCTTTGTGGATTTTGATAAGTAGCCTGTTCCACCACATTTTTATATTTGATTTATATTTCTCTTATATTATAGATTCACTGTATCCATGGTCCCTCCCGATGCAGCCTAGCGAAACACGGGACCGTGTTGGGGGACCATCATAATTCATTGTATATGAGTTACAGAGTTGCCTCTATAATTTTGATACACTTCTCTCTTTGGAACCATAATAAAATATATATTGAAACTTTTGGTGGTTATAAGATTTGTCCTGCACCAGTGTCTCCATTGACTTGCGGATGTGCAAGGTTTTGCTTCTTCTTTATTTAGATTTCAATTAACCCAATATTGACTGGGTAAATGTATCATCGGGACATGCTAGAGAGATAAAGTTCCTGGATAGAATAAATGACAGTTTTACGGAGCAATTGGTTCAGGATCCGATGAGAAAGGGAGTAATTTAGATCTAATTCTCAGTGGAGCACAGGATTTCGTGAGAGAAGTAACAATGATAGGGCCACTAGAAGGGGGACAATAAGCAAATCCATGGCTCTCATGCTAAACTTTCAAAAGGAAAACTTTGATAAAATGAGAAAAATAGTTAGAAAAAAAAAACTGAAAGGAGCAGCTACAAAAGTAAAAAGTGTGCAAGAGGTGTGGTCATTGTTAAAAAATACCATCCTAGAAGCACAATCCAGATGTATTCCACACATTAAGAAAGGTGGAAAGAAGGCAAAACGATTACTGCTATGGTTAAAAGGGGAGGTGAAAGAAGCTATTTTAGCAAACTGATCTTCTTTAAAAAATTGGAAGAAGGATCCAACAGAAGAAAATAGGGTAATGCATAAGCATTGGAAAGTTAAATGTAAGACATTGATAAGACAGGCTAAGAGAGAATTTGAAAATAATTTGGCCATAGAGGCAAAAACTCAAAGTAAAAACTTTTTAAAATATATCCGAAGCAGAAAGTCAGTGAGGAAGTCAGTTGGACCGTTAGATGATTGAGGGGTTAAAGGGGCACTTAGAGAAGATAAGGCCATCGTGGAAAGATTAAACAATTTCTTTGCTTCGGTATTTACTAAAGAGGATGTTGGGGAGATAGCTGTACCGGAGAAGGTTTTCATGGGATTCAGATGGACTAAACCAAATCACGGTGAACCTAGAAGATGTGGTAGGCCTGATTGACAAACTGAAGAGTAGTAAATCACCTGGACTGGATGGTATGCACCCCAGGGTTCTGAAAGAACTAAAAAATGAAATTTCAGACCTATTAGTAAAAATGTGTAACCTATCATTAAAACCATCCATTGAACCTGAAGACTGGAAAGTGGGTAATGTATCCCCAATATTTAAAAAGGGCTCCAGGGGCGATCTGGGAAACTACAGACCGGTTAGCCTGATTTCAGTGCCAGGAAAAGTAGTGGAAAGTGTTCTAAATATCAAAATCACAGAACATATAGAAAGACATGGTTTAATGGAACAAAGTCAGCATGGCTTTACCCAAGGCAAGTTTTGCCTCACAAATCTGCTTCACCTTTTTGAAGGAGTTAATAAACATGTGGAAAAAGGTGAACCAGTAGATGTAGTGTACTTGGATATTCAGAAGCCGTTTGACAAAGTTCCTCATGAGAGACTTCTAGGAAAAGTAAAAAGTCATGTGATAGGTGGCAATATCCTTTCGTGGATTACAAACTGGCTAAAAGACAGGAAACAGAGAGTAGGATTAAATAGACATTTTTCTCAGTGGAAGGGGGTGGGCAGTGGAGTGCCTCAGGTATCTGTATTGGGACCCTTACTTTTCAATATATTTATAAATGATCTGGAAAGAAATACAACGAGTGAGGTAATCAAATTTGCAGATGATACAAAATAGTTCAGAGTAGTTAAATCACAAGCAGATTGTGATAAATTGCAGGAAGACCTTGTGAGACTGGAAAATTGGGCATCCAAATGACAGATGAAATTTAATGTGGTTAAGTGCAAAGTGATGCATATAGGGAAAAAATAACCCATGCTATAGTTACACAATGTTAGGTTCCATATTAGGAGCTATCACCCAAGAAAGAGATCTAGGCATCATAGTGGATAACACATTGAAATTGTCGGTTCAGTGTGCTGCAGCAGTCAAAAAAGCAAACAGAACGTTGAGAATTATTAGAAAGGGAATGATGAATAAAACAGAAAATGTCATAATGCCTCTGTATTGCTCCATGGTGAGACCACACTTTGAATACTGTGTACAATTCTGGTCACCGCATCTCAAAAAAGATATAGTTGGGATGGAGAAGGTACAGAGAAGGATGACCAAAATGATAAAGGGGATGGAACAGCTCCCCTATGAGGAAAGACTAAAGAGATTAGGACTTTTCAGCATAGAGAAGAGTCGGCTGAGGGGGGATATGATAGAGGTGTTTAAAATCACGAGAGGTCTAGAATGGATAAATGTGAATCAGTTATTTACTCTTTCGGATAATAGAAGGACTAGGGGGCAGTCCATGAAGTTAGCATGTGGCACATTTAAAACTAATTGGAGAAAGTTCTTTTTCACTCAACACACAATTAAACTCTGGAATTTGTTGCTAGGGGATGTGGTTAGTGCAGTTAGTGTAGCTGGGATTAAAAAAGGATTGGATAATTTCTTGGAGGAGAAGTCCATTACTTGCTATTAATTAAGTTGAATTAGAAAATAGCCACTGCTATTACTAGCAGCAGTAACATGGGATAGACTTAGTTTTCTGGGAACTTGCCAGGTTCTTTTGGCCTGGGTTGGCCACTATTGGAGACAGGATGCTGGGCTTGATGGACCCTTGGTCCGACCCATATGGCATGTTCTTATGTTCTTCTTATATAGAGTTATAGAAAACTAAAGCATGTGTAGTATTACAAATGGCAATATCTGGCATTTTGCAACATGTCTGTCTTCTCAAGTAAAGCAGCACAGTTCTAATGTAAAATATTAGAGATTAGAGCCACTACAAGAGACCAGATTCTGTGGTTTCCATGTGTCCCCCTGCCAAGAGCTCTGCTTCACAATGTTCCCTATTCTGCTCTCATTCTCCCAAATCACTAACCGTTACAGCATGCAGCTCATATGCCTCAAAATTCCCCCACTGTTTTTAACATCGATATAATTCTGTCCATTGTGGAGATCCTTTTATCTAGTATGCCTTCTAATTTGTATATGTATTCATGTATTTTTTTGTAACTTGAAAGAATGCTGTATTTTAGGGGTGTGCATTTGTTTGCAACTTATTGGTAATCCGCAACATATATGCCATATTCGTTGTATTCAAGGGGGTCGCGAAACATATGGCGAACCCCCACGAATACAACATATCACTAATGAATAAACCCCCAACCTCCTGACCCCCCCCCCCCCCCCAAGACTTGCAAAAAGTTCCTGGTGCTCCAGCGGGGGTCCTGGAGCGATCTTCTGCACTCGGGCTGTCGGCTGCCGGTATTCAAAATGGCACCGATAGCCTTTCCCCTTACTATGTCACAGGGCTACTGGTGCCATTGGTCGGCCCCTGTCACAAGGTAGGAGCAACGGATGGCCAGCACCATCAAGAGAACAGATGCAACAGATTTGGGTCCCGACGAATATGAATACTGAATGGGACGAATCCGTTCCTGTTGCACATCCCTACTGTATTTTACAGTTAGTGTAGAGGGGTTTAAAAAAAGGTTTGGATAAGTTCATGGAGGAGAAGTCCATTAACTGTTATTAATCAAGTTGACTTAGGGAATGGCCTCTGCTATTACTGGCATCAGTAGCATGGGATCTTCTTAGATTTTGGTTACTTGCCAGGTTCTTGTGGCCTGGTTTGGCCTCTGTTGGAAACAGGATGCTGGGCTTGATGGACCCTTGATCTGACCCAGCATGGCAATTTCTTATGTTCTTATGTTTCTTTTTGGTAATCTGTAGTTAACTTTGTTAATATTTATTTAAATTGGCATTTGACCAATCCATTAAATTATTCATATTACATGGTATGATTGAAGTACTTAATTTTGAAGATTACACTAAATAATCTACTATAATAGTATTAAAAATTGACAAAATGCTGTATGTAGTCATTTAAAGCGCATTGACTCAGTCCCTCCAAATAGGAGTATGTGACCAAACCTTATACCTAGTATGATGGGAACAGAAAAAAAAATAGCTCATCTTAACACAGAAAAACAGGTTGACATTTTTTTAACAGATGGCATAAGTTTATTAAGCATTTACAGAGAAAAGAAAAAATGCCATTTATAGGAACTTAAAAGGCCTCAGCATTGATACTCATGTGCTATTTGAGAAATCTGCATACTGAAGTCAGTGGTGAAGTGAACTTCAAGAATTTTGAGGAGCCAAGAAATGATCATAGGAATCATAGGAATCTTAGCCTCATATGCAATCTGTCTTTTTCAATGCTGGATTGATAGATGCTTTCTGTTTTGTGGTTATACAAAACAACTAAAAATGTTTATTTACTCTGCAGTTTTTGCAAAGGTGTACTTTATTTGAATATTTTTCTGAACTTGTACCATGTTTGTACCAAAATCAATTACATAAAATAAATAATTCTATGAAAACTCTGACATAAGCATCTGAGGATTTAAATAATACTTTTAAATACTCATTTGTCAACAGAGGGGAAAATTAATTTAGATTAAAATTGCTTCATTGACAGAGTTTCTCTATTCCCTTTAAAGATTTTCTGGTGATGTTTCTTAAGCCTTATTTTTTGAAGAAAATCAATTTGGAAATACAAAACTTTCTGGATATAATGTAGGACCAAATACACTAAAAGAGGGTTTTTCATATTTTAAGGAAAATGTACTAAAGCATACTCTAAAGGTTTTACATATATTTCCTAAAAAACTTTATGTGCATTTTAAAGCACCACTTAACAGGCAAGGCACCGAATTTTAACATGCTGAAATAATAGCCTCTTTAGCATGTATATGGTAATAGTATTCATAATAACCCCCACCCCCCAGAAAAATAGTGTGCAAACAAGCAACCTCTCAAAATCCCCTGGTCTAATTAGACTGATGTGAAAGGACTGGATAGCATGGGTGGACATCCTCCTCAATAATGGCATTTCCCTCTCAGGACTTCTCTGACTCACACAAATAGCTTCAAGTCAGCACCCCTATGGATCAGACTCCACAACTTTCCTACCCTCTCCCATCTGTCTGGAATATGGCACTCCTACTGCTACTACTCAATTGTATAGTTCTGATCAAAGTGGGGGTAAAAGTACACACATACATATCCCACTGAGTAAATATTCAAAGGGTTCCCATGCCTAATAATAGCACATACTTGCCTAAGTAGCCTATATTCTTACACATGCTATTGTATAAACATCAAAAGTATGCACATATTTTTAATTTCATGGGCCCATTTTACTGGCATAAAAAAAGGGGAGGTATAATGGCATACTGGGGCAGGATCAAGAAGTACATGTAGGAGTTGCTATTTTATAAGACATTTATATGTATTACTTGTTTGTATAATTTACACCTGCTAATTGACTAGCACAAGTAAAGTCAGATTTGTCTGTTGTCTGCAATTTTTGGGTGGGAGGTCTGGGTGAACTGGGAGGAGTTCAAGGAGAAGTGCTAGAGAGTCTAGGTCAGGGGTCGGGAACCTATGACTCGCGAGCCAGATGTGGCTCTTTTGTGGTTGCATCTGGCTCACAGACAAATCTTTAATAAAAAAGTAAAAATCTTAACAAAACCCCCCACCCTCTTGACGCCACCCCAAGACCTCCAAAATTAATTTACTACAACCCCCCCCCCAAGACCTGCCAAAAGTCCCTGGAGGTCCAGCGGGGGTCCAGGAGCGGTCCGGGAGCGATCTCCTGGACTTGGGCTGTCGGCTGCCAGTAGTCAAAATGGCGCCGACAGCCCTTTGCCCTCACTATGTCACTGGGGTCGACCAATGGCGGCGGTAGCCCCTGTGACATAGAAAGGGCAAAGGGCCGTCGGCTGCCAGTAATCAAAATGGCGTTGATGGCCCTTTGCCCTCACTATGTCACAGGGGCTACCGCCATTATTGGTCGACCCCAGTGACATAGTGAGGGCAAAGAGCTGTCGGCGCCATTTTGACTACTGGCAGCCGACAGCCCAAGTCCAGGAGATCGCTCCCGGACCGCTCCTGGACCCCTGCTGGACCACCAGGGACTTTTGGCAGGTCTTGGGGGGGGGGTCAGGAGGGTGGGGGGTTGTAGTAAATTAATTTTGGAGTTCTTGGGGGACATCAGGAGGGTGGGGGTTTTTGCTAGATTTTTACTTTTTTATTAAAGATTTGTCTGCGAGCCCTGGATGCCCGCTGGACCACCAGGGACTTTTGGCAGGTCTTGGGGGGGTTAGGAGGGTGGGAGGTTGTAGTAAATTAATTTTGCAGGTCTTGGGGGGGTGTCAGGAGGTTGGGGGGTTTTTGTTAGATTTTTACTTTTTTATTAAAGATTTGTCTGCAAGCCCTGGAACCCCGCTGGACCACCAGGGACTTTTGGCAGGTCTTGGGGGTTCAGGAGGGTGGGGATTGTAGTAAATTAATTTGGCAGGTCTTGGGGGGCCGTCAGGAGAGTAGGGGGTTCTAGTACATTAATTTGGTAGGTCTTGTATGGCTCTCATGGAATTACATTTTAAAATATGTGGCGTTCATGGCTCTCTCAGCCAAAAAGGTTCCCGACCCCTGGTCTAGGTTAACTGGAGATGGACCGAGTAGGACTGACAGAGGGGTATCAGCAAATGGGTGATTTCAACTTCTCATGACAGGACTGTAACTATTTTCAAAATGGTATACATGCATATATTATAAAAATATCTGCCTCTGCATATACATCAGACTTTTTATACATACATGTTATATATCTTTTCATGTATGTTTATAAAATAGGTATAGAAAGTAAGCGCCATTTTCCGTACGGAAAAACGATTCAACTGCAGGAGGTCGTTCCGGACCCCCGCTGGACTTTTGGCAAGTCTTGTGGGGGTCAGGAGGCCCCCCCAAGCTGGCCAAAAGTCCCTGGGGGTCCAGCGGGGATCCGGGAGCGATCTCCTATGCTCCTGACGTCGGGGGACAAAAAACAAAATGGCACCGGCCTGTCATATGACAGGTCAAAGGTAGCGCCGGCGCCATTTTGTTTCTACAACGCACGGAGGTCCGAGGTCCGAGAGTAAAAGATCACACCGGGACCCTTACTCTGGACCCCAGGTAATTTAAGGCATTTTGGGGGGGTTCGGGAGGGTGGGGGATTTATTTTAAAGGGTAGGGGTGGGTTTTAGGGTTGTTTTAGTGTGCCGGTTTTCCCGCCCTCCCCCTTCCCCTCCCCCTTCCCCCGATTTACGATTTTTTGACAATAAATCGGGGGGAATTGTTATTGTATTGCGGCTCTAACGATTTTTGACAATTTAAAATATATCGGACGATATTTTAAATCATCAAAAAACGATTCACATCCCTACTAGAGACATTGAACACCTATCCCCGTCTCCTGCAGGTCGGCCCAAGGGTCCCCTAAATTGAGACTCCATGACATAAAGTACAATACTTGTATGGTTATCCTACTAATCATATAAATGGAAAAGATCCAGTTCACTTATCATATACCTTATATTATTAAAACATGTAGCCAAAAATGTATTGGCACTTTGTTAGAAAAATTTTAACCAAACTTAATTTTACGTGCCTCTCTGTAAACCGTTGTGATGGTACATTACTAAACGACGGTATAGAAAAGATTTTAAATAAATACATAAAATAAATGATAAATGACCCTGTATGTTTGTATTGTAGAAGGGTAGAACAAAATGTAAAACCAGTAAAGGGGTATGATGTGAAGTGAAACCTGTATTTGTTTTCTTTATTCACATTATTCTTCTGGGAACCAAATACCACAATATATCCAACAAACAAGCACATAGGGTATGAAAACTCTTCTGGGATAATAGAGTGGTAGAACAAAATGAAGAATTATAAAAAATGTGTGGGTGGAAGGAGAAATGTAGTTTGTTTTCTTTTTTCACATTATTTTTCTGGGGCCAAACCACCTCAATATTTTCAAAAAGACATGGAGTGGGAGAACTAGGATGAGATCCATACAGCAAACAATACAGAGGCATCAAAACTCCCATGCTGTAACATAATAGGCATGGCAAGTAGACATATCAATAGAATAACCTCAAAAGTGGTATATCAGGTGTAAGGTAGGTGGGTAGAGCAGTAGCAAGAACCCTAAGGTGGTATATCTGGGGCATGTCAGGTAGACATGTGTCACCAATACCACTAAGATAGTATATCTCGGGCATAACAGGTAGGCATAATATCAGAAATACCCATACAGTGGTACATCTGAGACACAGCAGGTAGGCAGAGTGGCACTAAGGCCTTCAAAGTGCTTTCAGTCATCTTGCCAATCAATAAAAATTCTGGAAACCCAAGCAAAAGCAGATTAATTTTCAAAAAGACCAGCTTTTTCAACAACTCTGGCACCAGCTTTGAGCAATGACGGCTCACAATGTCCCCTGCCACTGATCATGCTTTTTGGTGGGCAGAAAAGATAATGCTGAGCCACCTTGGATAAGTCTGGCCAGACTGCAGACTTGTGTGATCTATATGCCAGCACATCTGTGTCCATGTCCTCAATGGACTCTGTGAGATAGCATTTCATAGAAATTTGTAGAGATGTGAATCGGAACCGGAATCGGTTCCGATTCCGGTTCCAATTCACATCGTTAATTTCTTTTTCCTGCGGCCCGATCGCGGTTTTGTTTATCACCTGCGCCCGAGCCGATAAACAAAAAAACCCACCCGACCCTTTAAAACTGTTCCCTTAGCTTTCCCCACCCTCCTGAACCCCCACAAAACTTTTTACAGGTACCTGGTGGTCCAGTGGAAGTCCCGAGAGCGATCTCCCGCTCTCGGGGCCATCGGCTGCCACTAATAAAAATGGTGTCGATGGCCCTTTGCCCTTACCATGTGACAGGGTATCTGTGCCATTGGCCAGGCCCTGTCACATGGTAGGAGTAATGGACGGCCGGTGCCATCTTTAAATATGGTAGTCTTTAAGTGATAGTTGACAGGGTACTGATTGTGCTTGCACTACTCTCTGAGGTGGTCACTGGTGCTCCTCTTCACAAACACTAGCTACAAACTGGCTATGCAGCAATGCCCACTTGCACACTGATGCTCTGTTTTGCTGGAGTTGCTGCCAGCCCATCTCAGCCAATTCCTACCAGTGTTCCTATAAGCAAACCTAAGCATGTTCATGCTGGTCCAGATATTGCTTGTGAATTGCATAGAGATATGCTTCGGGTAAAAATTTTGTGTTGGGCTTTGTTTCGCACCCCCCCTCCCCCCCAGGAATTTCATTTTTCCTGTGGTTTGGGGTTTTTTTCTTCAGGGGCTCCAATGTTTGGGTAGTGCGCACTATTGGGAGTTAGTGCGCGCTATTGGGAGTTAGCACACACTATCGGAAATTAGTGTGCACTATCAGGAGTTAGAGCGTACTAACTCAAAAATGAATTTTTTTCTGAAATTTCGTGAAAATCTTTCGTTTTTTGGTTCTCCCGAACCATTCCAAATTAGGCAATTTCATTGACATTGCCTAATTCAGGAAAAAATGATTGCACACCTCTAGAATTGCACACTACTCACCTCTGCCTTCACCAGTTGCATCAGCATGCGACTACAGTATTGGTTGTTCATATGGTGACCATATTCCTATTAAACGTATTCCTGGAGAGGACATTTTCTAATTGGCAGTAGATATTTAAATCACACATTTTCTACCCCCCTGCAGTGGCTGGTCATCAAGGGCAATCATTTTGCCGATGCTACTTATTACAACTTTAGATTGTGTTCCTCTTTCCCAAGGACAGTGCTATGGGACACTACCCCATTTCCTCTGTAATGGGTTGCTGCTTCAGATACATGACTGGAGACTGTTGGCATGCCAACTGGCTGATGTTATGGGCCATGGGATCAGTTTGGGGAAAAGTCTTTCCTTTGTCAACCCCTTTCCTCTGGCTTTTACTTTGATTTACAGAAAGGATCTCCAAGCTACTACTTCCACTTTCCCATGATCCCAATGCTAATGGGTATTGTTTTGTAGATGATACTGCATTCCAGTATTTGTAAAATGTCCCACTTGCCTCCTTCTAGTGGTAATCGTACTACCATAAATATAATAAGCAAAATATGGATCTTCCCCTCACTTTAAAGTGTCTTTAACAATCTCTTCTCTACATCAGTGAGGGCTGATGCTGGCAATGAGGTTGAGATTGAGGGTGGACATTGCGGAAAAATGCCAAGATCATTAGTTACAGTCTCTACCTGTGCTGCCTGCTCCTCCTACGGATTACTATCAGCATTGTCAGTATTATATTATCTCTTCCCTATTACCTCACTGGAGGGTAAAAGGTTAATGATTAAACTTTCCAATTTTTCTTCGGCTAATAACTGTTCAATATCTTCAGATTCAGAGAATTCCAAGTAAGATTCTTCCTGTAAATCAGTTAATAAAAATAATGCTTTCACTGCCTTAGAATCAGGAATTAGAGAAGACCACGGTGCTGTTTTTGGCTGTTGCACTTTTTCTGCCTCTGTCTGTACTCCTGTCTTGCTAGTGCTACTGCTTGTCTTTGATGACTCTCAAACCTTTTCTCTCTGCTCCAAAACAAGCGGGAAAGGAACAGGTAGTGGGGGACATGCTCGCCAAATTTCAATTTCTTCTGCCTTGAGCTTTCTTCCACTCCTGCCACTTCGTGGCTAAAAATGTCTGTTTTTAATTTTGTTACAGGACTGCCCTTTTTTATCCCTGTTACTTTGGGCTGCTCCTGCACCAATTCCTCTACCCAGGCCCAACTCTGCCAACATTCCCTCCTCTCCTTCTCCTGGCATGATGGAATTTGTTGAAGTGCACTGTCCATTTTGGTTTAGATTGTACAAATGAATTCATATTTTGATATTGTGACTGTACCGCTCTCACGATATTTACTCACTGTATGGAGAAATGCCTGTCACACAAACACATACACAGACGGGTATTCAGAATATGTGAGCTATGCTGTGTGGGCCAGTGCTGATTGACACTGAATAAAAAAGAAAACTGTTAAACCTTAACAGAACTAAATAGACTGGTAAACCTAGTAAATCTTTTCTTTTCAACCTCTGAGTGTAAACTGCTCACCTCATCCTTATCCAGACAGAGATTTAAAAAATCACTAACACTACAGCAACTGCGATCTCGACATTAAATCCCACCTGACCCTCTTCCAGTGAAGAGAAAGATCAAAATCAGCAGAAGTGCCCTGCTTCTTGATACATTAAGGGGTAGATGTTATAAAATCCAGGGTTGACGCGCACAAGGGGGTGGACACTTGTGCACCTTGAGCGTGCCGAGCTGTAGGGGAGCCCCGATGGCTTTCCCCATTCCCTCCAAAACTGCTCCAAAATCAGAGTGGCCTCAGAGGGAACTTTTCTTCCGCTCCCCTCCACCTTCCCCTCCCTTCCCCTATCTAACCCACCCCCCAGCCCTACCTAAATCCCCCCCTACCTTGTTTGACTTTTTATACCTGCCTCTGCCAGCACGCCATCCCCCGGCACAGTCGTTGTGCCGGAGGCCTCGGTCCCGCCCCCGGGCCGGTGTCACACAACCTCCCTGCCCCTTTTTCAAAGCCCCGGGACATACGCGGATCCCGTGGCTTGCGCGCGCCACTGAGCCTATGCAAAATAGGCTTGGCGCGTGCAGGAGCAGGTTTTTGGGGTTACACGCGTAAGTTACACGCATAACCCTTTGAAAATCTACCCCAAGTGAGGCCACTGCAGCACAGTGAAGATCAGAAGCAGCCATTTACCAGTACTAAATCCAAAAGATTCTAAGCTTTTTTAAAACTCTGAAGAGCTTCTACCAACATGTTCTTCTCTACCAAAAGCTAGAGAAGAAATACAAACTAGGGATGTGAATCGTGTCCTCGATCGTCTTAACGATCGATTTCGGCTGGGAGGGGGAGGGAATCGTATTGTTGCCGTTTGGGGGGGTAAAATATCGTGAAAAATCGTTAAAAATCGTTAAAAATCGAAAAATCGAAAAATCGAAAAACCGGCACATTAAAACCCCCTAAAACCCACCCCCGACCCTTTAAATTAAATCCCCCACCCTCCCGAACCCCCCCCCAAATAACTTAAATAACCTGCGGGTCCAGCGGCGGTCCGGAACGGCAGCGGTCCGGAACGGGCTCCTGCTCTGAATCTTGTCGTCTTCAGCCGGCGCCATTTTCCAAAATGGCGCCGAAAAATGGCGGCGGCCATAGACGAAAAAGATTGGACGGCAGGAGGTCCTTCCGGACCCCCGCTGGACTTTTGGCAAGTCTCGTGGGGGACAGGAGGCCCCCCACAAGCTGGCCAAAAGTTCCTGGAGGTCCAGCGGGGGTCAGGGAGCGATTTCCCGCCGCGAATCGTTTTCGTACGGAAAATGGCGCCGGCAGGAGATCGACTGCAGGAGGTCGTTCAGCGAGGGTTCCGGCGCCTCGCTGAACGACCTCCTGCAGTCGATCTCCTGCTGGCGCCATTTTCCGTACGAAAACGATTTGCGGCGGGAAATCGCTCCCTGACCCCCGCTGGACCTCCAGGAACTTTTGGCCAGCTTGTGGGGGGCCTCCTGACCCCCACGAGACTTGCCAAAAGTCCAGCGGGGGTCCGGAAGGACCTCCTGCCGTCCAATCTTTTTCGTCTATGGCCGCCGCCATTTTTTGGCGCCATTTTGGAAAATGGCGCCGGCTGAAGACGACAAGATTCAGAGCAGGAGCCCGTTCCGGACCGCTGCCGTTCCGGACCGCCGCTGGACCCGCAGGTTATTTAAGTTATTTGGGGGGGGTTCGGGAGGGTGGGGGATTTAATTTAAAGGGTCGGGGGTGGGTTTTAGGGGGTTTTAGTGTGCCGGCTCACGATTCTAACGATTTATAACGATAAATCGTTAGAATCTGTATTGTATTGTGTTCCATAACGGTTTAAGACGATATTAAAATTATCGGACGATAATTTTAATCGTCCTAAAACGATTCACATCCCTAATACAAACTGCTTCTTGCATATACTCAGATTTTACAGTGGGAGGACATCAATTTCACTTGATCCAGATAGTAGCTATAGGTTAGTTTATAATGATTAGGTGTGCACATTTGTTCCCTATGAACTGGGAATCCGCAACGTATAGGGCCTTATTCATTGTATTCGTGGGGAATCGAAACGTATCACGATTCCCCACGAATACAACAAATCTTCACCAAATTATTCGGCAGCCTAGGAGCCAATTTAAACAACCCCCCCCCCACCCTCCTGACCCCCCCAAGACTTACCAAAACTCCCTGGTGGTCCAGCGGGGGGTCCGGGAGCCATCCCATGCACTCATACCCTCGGTTGAAGGTTTCAAAATGGTGCCGATAGCCTTTGACCTACTATGTCACAGGGGCTACCGGTGCCATTGGTCAGCCCCTGTCACATGGCCATCGGTGCCATCTTGTGCTCCTACCATGTGACAGGGGCTGACCAATGGCACCGGTAGCCCCTGTGACATAGTAAGGGCAAAGGCTATCGGAGCCATTTTGAATACTGGCAACCGACGGCCCGAGTGCAGGTGGTCAATCCCGGATCCCTGCTGGACTTTTGGCAGGTCGTGTGGCAAGTCGTGTGGGGGTCAGGAGGGTCCCCCAAGACTTGCCAAAAGTCCCTGGTGGTCCAGTGGGGGTCTGGGAGCGATCTCCTGCACTCGGGCCGTCGGCTGTTTTGAAAAACATAGTTGAAGGGAAAATGAGGAGGTTAAGACAAGGATCTTTGAGGCATAAGTTTCAATGGTAAAGAGCCACTTAGCAGCATCATTCATCAGGCTGCAGTAGTGGCAGAAAAAGGGTTTTTTTTATGTCCCTACTAGCTGTAAAACCTGAAGCACTCCAGAATGCTAAGCACTCATTCCAGAGGACTGGAATAATGTCCATGTTTTCTTGGGGAGGAGGGAGAGGTTCAGCATTGGGAGAATCGGGACTCTATCAGTGGGGATCCACCCCTCTTAGGGAGAGGGATCACATTTTGATGGGGGGGGGGGGGGTAATAACCCCCATGCTAAATTGTCCCCTTCATTTTGGGCTAGTTAGCACAGGGGATTCCGAGTGGGAACGTGCATGCTAACAATTTAACACCTGCTCCAAAGCAGATCATATTAAATTTTAGGGTTAGAAGGTACGGACTGAATAAGTGGAGGAGTGATCAAGTAGCTAGACCAACAAACTGAGAACTATGCAAAGCCACGGTACAAATTCTGATTTTCCCACTGAAATTCCTTGAGACTTTCAGCAAGTCACTCCCTGCCCCCCCCCCTTTGCTTCAGATACGACCTCATATGCTAATTTCTCAAGTCTACATGCCTCGTTTACTTTGTTTATAAGTTCTTTTGCATATTTAACCCTAACTTGAATGCAAAAAGTTGTAATTCTGCTGTTGACTCTCTTCCTGTGTATTTTGCATATTACCCAGTTAGCCCCTCCCTTGTTCATTGTAATTTCCTTTCTCAGTTACTTGTAAACCGACATGATGTGTCCTACGAATGCCGGTATAAAAAAAAGTGTTAAATAAAATAAATAAATAAACCTTCTGGGACGGGAACATACTTTCTGTACACTGAGCTTGTAAAAGCAAGTAATTAAATCCAAATCCAAATAACGGTGCCTCTTTTAAATGTGGGCATGTGCTAATTTTAGGATGCACCTCCTAACATGTGCACTGGGGGGAAGGGTGATGCTGGTTTAGTATAAGCCATTGGTGCATCGTGTGCTATTTGTTGTGCACAATATATAAACTGCCTTAGCATGTACACTACCCTTTAGGGCACAGGACCTTTTGGAGGCAATTTTGAAACGGCTAAGGAAGCTTGCAGTTTATTGTCAAAGGGGACATCTCCATCATGAAATCTATCCATTCCTGTGCCCTTCCCCCTATTTCTCTGCAACCAAAAAATATGTGCATCGTTTCATAGTACGTGCATATGTTTACATTTGACTGATGAGAGGAGGGGAATTTCAAATCTGTGAATTTCCCCAGGTAACTAGTTACCCAAGCAAATCTTGAAAACTGTCCTCTTTGTGTCTAAGTATGTACAAAAGAAAATGAAGTGCTTCTGCGCCACATTGACCAAAGTAAGCACATTCATTTTAAATCTCTTCAATTTATTGACTTAAAGCTGACTGATGTTTATGAGTCTAGTCTGGTTGATACACAGCCCTTAAAAAGTTCTCTCTAGATAGCAGGAAATTTCATGTATTTGATGCTAAATATCTATCATTTTTTCAGAGCAGGCTCGCCAAGATCACAGTAAAACTGCTTTCTTGATAATAATACTTATTATTATTATAATATTATTATTATTATTATTGAAAATCATATATTCTGCAACTTCCTTGCACTTGGCATTCAGAGCAGATCACAAACTAAAATGCATAGAAAATAAATACAAGAGAACACATGTAACAATCAAATAAAAAACAGGACAAAGTGGGAAAATAAAACTGGCACCACTTTATCCACGCACCTCCCCAAACAGAGCAACAAGCAGCTTCAACCATGTGGCTGTATGCTGGACTAGTAGCAGTGCATGCAGTCACTTCTCCAGGAGACCCACGCTTAAACTACTATAGTAATCTAGGTGCCCCAAAACCAGGGTCTGCAGCACCATTCTAAATAACTCAGGATGTAGTCAAAATTTTAATGGTTTTACCATTTTTAATTTGTAGAAAGCTATCCTGGCCAACTGTATTACTTGTGGGTGCATAGTTTTCTGGGAATATAATAGAATGCCTAGTTTCTTCACTTCTGTTCACAAGGGAATCGGTGCACCTTCAACACTAAGCGTAGATGGATTTTGGTCTGCTGGGTACTTTCATACCCACAAAAACCTGGTTTTCATTATATTAAAATAACAAACAGTCCCACATGGTAAAATCGCCGTGATACGTGATACATTCTATGAGGTGACCATCGTATGCACGCCTCTCACGTCTGCAAACTACTGTGCAAATATTTGGAGTGTAGTTATAAGAATAGGTCAGACTATGTAGGTTTTCATTCTTTTTTCTTTATTTTACAATTTTTATCCTTGCAGGTAAAAGATCAATATGTGACGAGGACACTTATCTTAACTAGTACCTGACACTGGCAGTATTTGCTTCAGGGGGTGACAAAACTTCAAATGTGAATTCAATAGCAGCATTTGAAAAGCCATCTGCTTTCATTTAATGCTTGAATATGCAAGGCCTCAAAACACTGTCAGTGATTCCTGTAACAGAAAGGAAGTTCTTTCAAACTTGCCACAACACTGGGAGCTTCCTCTAATGCAGGTGGTCTAAATTCAGACCACCCTTACACTTGTTTACCATCAGGCAGGCTCTCAATCTGCAAGAAACTGACTCCCTTTCTGCTCCTGAATCGGAGCTATTTTATCACTGAAGTTATCTGCAAAACAATTACAGTCAGGGAGATCTAAATTCCAGTCTCAGGGCCTACCAGCACTATATTCAAGTAAAGCCGGCATCCCTCCTGCACCACTCGTGATCCAGAATCCCCCCCCTGGAAGAGATAAGCGAGGGACAAGGAGACCCCCAGTCCCGGCAGTTTTTCGGGGGTGGGAGGTGGCTGGAGGGCCCCTGGAAGACCCTATTTCATTTTTTGTGTGATGTTTATTTTGGCTCATTAAATGATATGAACAGAAATAAACATTAAATGAAAAGAACCCCCTCCCCTCAAAAAAAAGAATACAAGTAAAAATGAGGGGGGGATGCTGAACATCCTTAGTAATAACACGCATCACTGATGGATTATTGCACATCAATTTGTCAAAACCATGGATTTTTGTGCTAATGCAGCCTTAGTACTGGCTGGCAAAACCAGGCCACTTCACATGCAAATACATGCAAAATAAGGTATTATTATGCAAAAAGAATAACACAATGGATGCTGCACTATTCTCAGAAAGTGAATTACACCTCTGGAGGTCTAGTTAGTGTTCTGATAATCCCAGACAACGAATAAAAGAGCTCACAACATGATTTAAAGTCCCCACATGGGGTAGGGGGTAAGGATGCAAGCCCTGGGAGGGATAATGGTGTAAATTAGCCTCTCCTCCCCATACCAATACCTGGCATCGCCACACAGGGGCCACAAGGGTGCCATATTGAAAAATGGTGCTGGTGGGGCAGGAGTGAGTAGAGGATCACTCCTTTCCCAACTGCACCTTTATTGGCCACTTAGAACTTCAAAGTACCTTTTTCTGAGGATCAGAGGGTGGGACCCTCAAGGGGACCCATTATGTTTTACTTGGGAACACAGCTTTGAGGGTCTTTTGCAATAGTTCTGAGGGTTGTGTGGGGTTCAGGAAGAAGGAGACAGTTTTTATACCTCTACTCCACCAGGGACTTGTGCGCCCCCCCACCCCCCCAGGTATACTTTTAATCATGTTGTGGGCTCTTTAAAAAATGCCAGCCCCAGGATGAGAGACTGCCGTCATGAGTTGCTATGGCCAGGAATGCACAATGTTTTTGCAATGACAGCTTGCTGAAAATTGCTGACATATTTTACTAAACTGCAGTGCTCATGGACCAACGTTTAATAAAGAGTGCAGTAATCCTCTTATGGGAAAACAGCACCATCCCACCCAATTTTACTGCAGCTTAGGAAATGACCCCCTTGATAATCTTCCAGTGTCATGGAGGAAATCCATTTTCTACTCATCTCCTAGTCTGGGCTTTTCAGGTTGCGCTAAGGAGGAAAACATAGCACAATGTAAAGAAAAAGCCTTTCTTCTTCTTACCAACAACCTCTGGAGATGGTCTGGAGAAATGTGAGTAAGACCTAGACTAACCCCGCCTTGAGTAGTGTTCAGGGGGCTTGGCCTCACATCAGCTCAGGGAGACAGGAACATACTGCCCTCCCCCTCCCCCCCCCCCATCCCTGCTGTATTATATCAACTCCATTGAGCTTGGAGAGGAATGTTTTCTAGCCTCAGCCAGGAACAAAATGCTGCCCAAACTATATACTGTATGCTATGCTGCAACCATCTTATTTGAAAATACACACATTTCATTCATTGTGAGCTGCCTGTGAATTAGAGTTTGCTACTGTCTATGCTCATGTAAATAAACAAACCTTATGGAACCACGACCACAGTTTCAGTCATTTCCACCAAAAGACCAGAGACTACTAACCACCTGTTTGTTAAATCCCTGTCTAGAAGTCTACATTGGGGTCTTCCTAATCCCCAAGCAGCTCTAATCAATGAGTGCATCAATCTATTTGATTGAGACTATTTAAAAACTCAGATGGGGATTGTAATCCATCTAGCAACCAAGGATGGAACATCTCAGAATGCTGCAAAGCTATGAAATGCACAGCCCAGGACCCTTTTTTGATTTGCTTTCTTTTTCTACATAACTGGCTCTGCTGAATACAACATTCTGGCATCAGGCCCTCATCCAAATCTCAGCTTAGGATTCAATCAGAATCTAGTTTCCCATCTCTAGACAAATATCATTTTGGTGAAGCATTGCAGAGGTTCTGCAGCACACTGTCAAAGACGAAGCCAAGCTGACATGTCCACGAGTTAGTCTTATTTCCATGGTTTATTTTTTTTTGTTTTGTTTATGTTTTATTACAAAAAAAATGTGTATTTGTCCTCTGGCATGGGGTTGTATGAAAGACATGAGAGCACTAAGTGCCAAACTATCAGTAGTCATAACAATGATTTGATATAAAGCAATAAAAGTAGTGAATTGCAGTGGAGCAGATGGCATTTTTCATGCTTTTTTGGATATCAAGGCAAATAAATTTCATAAAAGAGCGAGTCTCAGTTCTCATGGATAATTTTTCTATAGAAAATAAAAAAAAATACTACTATGTTCCTTTGTTTAAAAGAATCATTTAGGGGGTAATTTTCCAAGCCATTTAGAACACATGCATTTATACTGCATGCACATGCTTTTATGTGCAGGGGAGAGGTGTTCCACTGGTTCGAGTCTGCACAAGGTTGGGAATTACATGCATAGGTTTTTTTTTCTAAAAAGTATGTAGGTCATTTTTAAACAGCTGAGTGGGTGCACATGTACGTGCGTATGCCGACTTGCACCAATGGATACAACCATTTTATAGAATACGCACGTATATGCGCATATGTTATAAAATCATCAGTACGTGTGTAGATTTGTGCGCAATTTTATATGAACGCAGGCCTGTGCGTGTAAATGCCGCCTCTACCAAGTAATTCAGGAGCTTTTGTTAGGCACTCACGTCGACACAAATATCCTTTCCCCAAGTTCATTCCCAGTTCACCCCAGTAAAGGATAGACTATCTACCCCCCCTAGCTAGATAGCTTCCCTATTACCCTAAGAGCCCTGACCCTTCAAACCCCACTGACTAGTCCTGATTTTCTTATTTTAACACTTATTCGCAATCCAAAGCAAAAGTAAAGTTACGTGGTAAGGGATCCCGGTGCACGTTTGTGTATGTAAATACGCACACAATTAAGTGACCTTACCAAAATGCCAATGTCCCTCCCATGCTGTGCCCAGATCATGCCCATTCCCCGTCCCTTTTTTTTACATTTTGATTTGTGGGTGTACTAGGCGATACACATGGATACACATGGATTTACTCAAGGGAAGTCTTGCCTAACAAATCTGCTTCATTTTTTTGAAGGGGTTAATAAACATGTGGATAAAGATGAACCGGTAGATGTAGTGTATTTGGATTTTCAGAAGGCGTTTGACAAAGTCCCTCATGAGAGGCTTCTATGAAAACTAAAAAGTTATGGGATAGGAGGCGATGTCCTTTCATGGATTACAAAGTGGTTAAAAGACAGGAAACAGAGAGTAGGATTAAATGGTCAATTTTCTCAGTGGAAAAGGGTAAACAGTGGAGTACCTCAGGGATCTGTACTTGGACCGGTGCTTTTCAATATATATATATAAATGATCTGGAAAGGAATACGACGAGTGAGGTTATCAAATTTGCAGATGATACAAAATTATTCAGAGTAGTTAAATCACAAGCAGACTGTGATACATTACAGGAGGACCTTGCAAGACTTGAAGATTGGGCATCCAAATGGCAGATGAAATTTAATGTGGACAAGTGCAAGGTGTTGCATATAGGGAAAAATAACAATTGCTGTAGTTATACGATGTTAGGTTCCATATTAGGAGCTACCACCCAGGAAAAAGATCTAGGCATCATAGTGGATAATACTTTAAAATCGTCGGCTCAGTGTGCTGCAGCAGACAAAAAAGCAAATAGAATGTTAGGAATTATTAGGAAGGGAATGGTTAATAGAACGAAAAATGTCATGCCTCTATATCGCTCCATGGTGAGACCACACCTTCAATACTGTGTACAATTCTGGTCATCGCATCTCAAAAAAGATATAGTTGCGATGGAGACGGTACAGAGAAGGGCAACCAAAATGATAAAGGGGATGGAACAGCTTCCCTATGAGGAAAGGCTGAAGAGGTTAGGGCTGTTCAGCTTGGAGAAGAGACGGCTGACGGGGGATATGATAGAGGTCTTAAAATAATGAGAAGTCTTGAACGAATAGATGTGAATCGGCTATTTACACTTTCGGATAATAGAAGGACTAGGGGGCACTCCATAAAGTTAGCAAGTAGCACATTTAAGACCAATCGGAGAAAATTATTTTTCACTCCACGCAAAATTAAGATCTGGAATTTGTTGCCAGAGGATGTGGTTAGTGCAGTTAGTGTAGCTGGGTTCAAAAAAGGTTTGGATAAGTTCTTGGAGGAGAAGTCCATTAATGGCTATTAATCAATTTTACTTTGGGAATAGCCACTGCTATTAATTGCATCAGTAGCATGGGATTTTCTTAGTGTTTGGATAATTGCCAGGTTCTTGTGGCCTGGTTTTGGCCTCTGTTGGAAACAGGATGCTGGCCTTGATGGACCCTTGGTCTGACCCAGCATGGCAATTTCTTATGTTCTTATGTTCTTATGTGTGTACTTCGGTGCTTTTTAAAATCCATGTGGCGCATGCTGGCCCGACATACATGCATATCTCCTGGATTTGGCATACATAGGGTTATTAAAATTCACCTTTATGTGTGCAAATGATCTTGGCAAAATTATGCACACCAAATTAAGTGAAAATGTGTGCATGTATTTTTACCAGGATAATTTTCAAAGTGTATTTATGTGTTTAAGGGCCTCATTTTCTAAAGTATCGTAGGCCTGCTATACTTTAGGGAATGAGGGGCGGGGTGCTGAAATGGGGGGCGGGCCTGCGCTGCCGGTTTCGCACCCAATAGCGCCACCATAGAAGGTGTAGCTATTGGGAGCGAACTCGGACGCAAAAAGGGCCTTACCTTTTCGTTGTCCGCGGCGTCTTCGCGGAGTCGGCCCCGGTGATGCCCCGACTCCTCCTCTTCCGGGGCAAACTCCACCCCCATTTTGGTATCGCACGCGATAAGGGACTTTTCACGTGCGAAACGTCCCTTATCGCGTGAGATCCGGATGGAAAATGAGGCCCTAAGTCTGCTTTGAAATTGGTGTAACTTATGTTCACATTTGCCAGCTATCTTATGCACAATATTACAAAGTTGCCCCCTTAAAGGACAATTTTTTACAGTGATTTACATAGATAAAACTTCCCCACATTATTAGCTGTCTGAAAATTGCCCTTGCTCAATGTGGCTAAAAATCTGCATGTTGTTCCACAATGTATACACTTTTAGTTCTATTGAGAAAAGTTTACCCCGGATTGCATTTTCAACTCTTCATGCAAACTTATTCAGCAAAAATCTTCTCACTGAAAAAGCAAGGACGAGTGACTGCTCATGTTTTGTACCCAAATCACATTTCAAAACAAACAAATGTGCTTGCTTTTGGAATGTGCAGCAGAAACATTTTTGGTTCGATTCATTTTTTGTATTTCAAGGTTTCTATCTTTATTTAAATTTTGTTTAATGTTTTTTAAAATCGGTTCATTTCGATAAAGGAGAAGAAAACAACTGCCCATAAAACACTATATAAAAAACAAAAACAAAATACTGTGGCCCTCGAACTGTCCTCCCAACCTGTAAAATGCAACCAGGGGCCTAGGCCTGCCTGGCTGAGCAGAGTTGAAATATAGAAACATAGAAATGAGAGCAGAAAATGACCAAATGATCCATCCAGTCTGCCCAGCAGGTTTAAACTAGTATCTGCCATGTCATGCAGGTTACACCCTTGCTTATCAATTTCCTAGACCATAAAAATCAGGGCCCTCATTGGTTGCTGTTTGAATCAAATTTCTCCTTAACTTTGCCATGGAAGCACAGAACAATGTTGGAGTTGCATCGAAAGTATCAGGCTTATTGATTAAGGGTAGAAAATCTGCATCAGCAAGTTACCCCCATGCTTATTTATTTTCCAAACCAATTTCTTTTTTCCCACTGCTGTTGAAGCAGAGAGTAAAGATGGAGTTGCATCTTTACATCAACAGGATCAAGGGTTATTTGCTGCATCAGCAAGTTACTCTCTTGCTCTCTTTTTCTTCATTTCTATCCTCTAGCCTTTAAGGATCCACAGTGTTTATCCCATGCCTCTGAATTCTTTCAATTTTTGTTTTCACCACCTCCTCTGGAGAACATTCCAGGCATGCACCACCCTCTTCATGAGGAAATATTTCCTGATGTTGGTTCTGAGTCATCCTCCCTGGAGTTTCATTTTGTGACCTCGAGTTCTACTGGTTTCTTTCCAATGGAAAATGTGTGACAATCGTGCATTATTAAAGCATTTCAAGTATCTGAAAGTCTGAATCATATCTCCTCTGAACCTCCTCTCTTCAGGGGTATATATGCTCAGATCCTTTAGCCTCTCCTCATAAGTTTTCCAATGCTGATCCCATGCCATTTTGGTGGATCTTCTTTGGACTGCCTCTATCCTGTCTTTATCCTTTTTGAGATATGGGCACCAGTACTGAACTTCAGATGAGGCCTCGCCAAGCTGATTGCCACCTCCTTTTTCTTACTGGTTATTCCTCTCTCTCTATTTAGCTCAGAATTCTTATGGCCTTAGCTATCACCTTGTCATATTGCTACCTTCAGATCACTAGACACTATCACACCAAGGTCCCTCTCCCAGTCTGTGTACAACAGTCTTTCACTGTGTTACGCGAGCCATCCGCGGCAGACCTGCAGCACAGCCCCCTCACGTCTCTTCAGTAACTCCAATGCCTGGTCCCTCATTTCTGGCGGCAGTGGGACACTAGCTCCGTCCTCGGACCACCCCTGGTGCCTCTGGCTCAGCTACAGACCCTGGTGTCTCCAGTCCAGCCAAATCTTCCACTGCTCCACATCGGGCCTCTCCACGTGTCCCGTGGAGAGACGCTGCTACTCAGCGCCGCACCCCTCCCTAGGCCCACCCATCACAGAACCTTAAGTAGGGCCTGCGGTGGGAACCGAGCTGCAGCCCCAGATGATGACGTCAGCGGAGTTTTAGTATTTAAGCACAGGCTCCGCTCGCTAGCTTTGCCTTTGCAACAGGTCTCCTCGCTGGTCAAGTACTTGTTGCCTCTTGAGATAATCATCTTGTTCCTGTGTTCCTGTTCCTCATTGACCCTTGTTCCTGATTTCCTTGTTCCTACATTCCTGCTCTTTAACTCATCCTTGGATTGCCTACATGGACTTTGACTCTGCTTTGCCTGACCACACCATTGACTCTTTCCAAACCCAGACCTCTGCTTTGCCTGACCAAGCCTTTGACCTCTGCTTTGCCTGACCATGCCATTGCCTCTCTCCAGACCCGGACTTCTGCATTGCCTGACTACTCCATTGCCTCTCTCCAGACCCAGACCTCTGCATTGCCTGACTAATCTGTTGCTTCTCTCCAGACCCAGACCTCTGCTTTGCCTGACTATGTTTGACTATCTCTGTGATTGGACTTCAGCCTTGCTTGCCACTACTTCCAGATTGCCACCAGCCCTGACTCAAGCTCGCTCTACGATGCTTCTCCAGCCTAAGTCCTGGACTTGGCCTATTCAGGCTTTGGCCTGCTCTTGCTTGGATGCCCCCTGTCTGACTTTGTTCCTTTGGCACCCGGGTCTCCAGGACATTACCTCGTCCAGTACTAGACTGTATCATCTCCCTACTGCTGTCTCTGGGCTGACCTCGATCACTCCATCGACGATGACATACGAAGGCCCACCTAAGTATAGCTGGCCCCAGTACCCAAAGGCTCAACCCGCGGGGACATGGGCTGGTATTGGTGAAGTGCCAGCTGGCCTCTGTCCATCAGCCCACTTCACCTGCCGACGGTGGGGACCCATAGGTCCCTACCTTCAGTTGCTTCAACCCACCTCAGCCCAAGGGTCCACCTCTAGTGCAACAGGTTGCAAAGGCCATGGACTTTGCAGAGCCATGTGCCCTCCAGGTCATGCCTGGCCTGGACTCCAAAGTACAAGAAGAGCAGCAGTTTCTCGAGTCACTGGCCTCCTCCATTGAGCGTCTCCACTCCCAGCTTGATGCCCTAACCAGCAACCCGGTTCTAGTACCATTCCTAGAGCCTTGTTAGCCCTATCAGCTCTACCGCATTTCAGTGGTGACTCCAAGCTCTGCAGAGGGTATATTAACCAATAGAGACGTGAATCGGAATCGGTATCGGTTCTGATTCTGGTTCCGATTCACATCGTGAAATTTTTATCTTGCAGTCCGATAGGGTTTTTTTTTATCGGCTGCGCCCGAGCCGATAACCAAAAAATACTGCCAACTCTTTAAACTGAGATTGTTAGTATCCCCCCACCCTCCGGACCCCCCCAAAAAAAAATTTAAATACCTGGTGGTCCAGCGGGGGTCCGGGGAGCATTCTCCCGTGCTCGGGCCATCGGTTGCCAGTAAACAAAATGGCGCCAATGGCCCTTTGCCCTTAGCATTGCTGTGGTTACTACCCCTAATTAAGCTAGATATTCACTTGGATGTGGTTCCGGCACTGCTCTCTACATTGGTGGTGGGGTGGAGTGGAAATGGAAATAAGGGGTACTAAAAACCAGGCGTAACAAGTATGAGAAAAAAAAAAAAGAATTCATGGCTTGCTGGGCAGACTGGATGGGCCATTTGGTCTTCTTCTGCTGTCATTTCTATGTTTCTATGTTTCTATAAATCACTCTCAATCACTCAACTTGTTCACATCCACATGCATTCATCTATAAAATATAAAAAAATCAAAATACATGCAGGCAAAAACAAGTGCACTTAACTTGAGAAACAAAATGTCCAAAATGATAGTCTTACATCCTCATTTTTACTTGGGGAACAAAGTATCCAAAATGATAGTAAAACATCCTAAAACAAAGTGTAATATGGAGCCAATAAATTAAAAAATTGCAAGAGATACTATAAAAAGAGGGTCCATAGTAAGATGTAAACAAATGTGGAATAATTCCTTCTGGACCATTCTAATTGGATGTTAGTAGTACAGTCACTCCATGGGGCAAAGCCCTTCAAGGATCACAAGACCTCTTGATTATAATGTTCTTATTGGACTTAATCCACTCAAAAAATCATAAATGAATAATCACTTACAACAATGTCTCCCCAAATATACCAGGTTTGGAACACTTATTGCCAATGTATAATTTCACCACAAGAGTCCCACGATGTCTTTCCAAAAGTGGAACACTTATACCCATTGTATAATACTTCAAAGATACCCTGTTTTATACAGGTAACAAGGTTTTACAAATTGGCCCCATTATTATATAATTATATTAAATACATATATTAGCATGCATTAATTAATTAATTAATTAATTGATTAATTAATTAATTTACATTATTTTAATATACCGATGCTTAAGACCAGGTCTTATAGTACTGGTTTACAATAAACTAGGGGAGAAACCAGTTAACACAGAAAGCAAAATTTACATTAAAACAGGGAATGTAGAACAAGGCTGTTTGAAGAAAAGGGATAGATTAACAATTTCTAACTGGAGAGCAGTGCAGGTAAGCAGAGAGCAATTGCTTACATGGTAAAATTATATACAGTTTACATAGTGGAGTCAATTTGACAAGATTATTTGAGAGAGCAGTTCTAGCATAACAGTTCCTTTGTGAGGTGGAAAGAGGATGCAACCGAGGGGTTGTGGTCCGTGCGGGTTACCATAAGGCTTCTTCAGCGATATGCTTGGGCGAACAGCCATGTTTTCAATTTTTTTCTGAAGGTGAGATGACAATGTTCCTGGCATAGATCTGGTGGGAGAGAATTCCAGTGATGCGGTCCAGTTGATAGCGCTCGTTTTTCAATGGAGTTGTGTATAGTGGATTTGCTAGGGGGAACCTGGAGGGAGCCTCTGTATGCAGATCTGGTTGGCCTTGATGAGGAGTGTAGTTCGAGGGAGAGAGTGATGAGGAGTGTAGTTGGAGAGAGGATTGCTGATATATGGTTTTGTGAATGATGGTCAGTGTCTTGAAGAGTATTCTATAGTGGATGGGTAGCCAGTGTAGTATTTTTAGAATCGGTGTGATGTGGTCCATACGGCGAGAGTTTGTGAGGATCCTGGCTGTAGCATTTTGTAGCATCTGAAGAGGTTTGGTAGAAGAGGCCGGGAGACCAAGCAGAAGAGCATTGCAATAATCAGTCTTTGAGAATAGTATGGCTTGAAGGACAGAGCAGTAGTCATGGAAGTGTAGGAGAGGTCTTAGCTGTTTTAGGACCTGTAGTTTATAAAAGTCTTTTTTAGTGGTGGTGTTAATGAATTTTTTAAGGTTCATTCTGGAGTCTAGGGTGGCTCCAAGGTCTCTCACTTGATTTACTAATGGTATATTTGTGGTGCTGGCTAGTGGGTTATTATCATTGGGGGAGATGACCAGAAGTTCGGTTTTGGACGTATTGAGAACAAGGCTGAGGCTCGTGAGAAGGAGATTGATAGCGTGAAGGCAGCTGTTCCAATAGCTTAGTGTTGGAGATGGGATCCTTGATGGGGATTAGGATCTGCATGTCGTCCGCATAAAGTAGGTGAGGTTGAGGTTATTGAGTAGTTGGCATAGGGGGAGAAAATAGATGTTGAATAGGGTCGGGGAAAGTGAAGAACCCTGGGGCACTCCTTGCTTGGACGCTACGGGGGGAGAATTTTTGTTGATTAATGTAGGTTTTAGCTAACACCCATGTACTAATCATTTCAATAGACATTAGCTTTACTGACATTTCTCTGAGATAATGCTAATGTGCAAATAAATGTAAAAAAAAATGTATACCTAAATTAAAAATAGAAACATGATGCAGGAAAAGACCATTCACCTTAACTAATCTGCCCATCCACCCCAATTGCTCAGCTCTACAATCCCTACCACTCCTTCAGAGATCCCTTTTGCTCATCCCATGATTTCTTGAATTTAGATACTGTTCTTAAATGCACCACTGCCACTGGAAAATTGTTCTGTGTATCCACAAACCTCTCTGTAAAGAAATATTTCCTTAGAATACTCCTGAGTCTACCCCTTTTCACCCTCATCCCATGACCCTTCATTCCAAACTTCCTTTCCAGTGAGAGGTCCACCTACAATGCATTTATACCTTGGAGGTATTTACATTTCTCTATCATATCTCCCCTACCATGCTTTTCCTCTAGCACAGTGGTTCTCAACCTTTTTTCAGCCAGGACACACCTGACAGATGGTTCTCACTTGTGTGACACACTGAAAATGTGACCGTCATGGGGCTAAATGTAAATATATATTCTGCATCCTCAGGAACTCCCTCGACCCCCAACAATGGGTGCAGAGCAGAACTAGGACATTACCCATACAACTCACCATACAAAAAAAAGATATTCTGGTTCTGATGAGATCTCAGTAAAATCAAAACAAACTCCCTTTACTAGCAGGCACAATACCCTTCCTTATGAAAAGACAGTAATTTACCACTAATGGTATTGAGAAAACACCACAAATAAGATTGATACAAATGCCTACATGCTAGTAAAATAACTCACCTCAGTCACACACCCAGAAGTGACCTTCACCAAGTACAGAAAGACCACAAATTATAAATATGGAGACAAACTGGAATGGAAAACCAAAACAGCCACTCTGCATGCAGTGCAAACATGGAGGAATGGTATGAGAAATATAGCATGTACCATAGTCCCAGGATCTGCAATAATGCACATAAACTAATCCGAACAAAGTTTCACTTGCATTATGAACACACTCAAACAATAGCAACCCAATTTATGAAATGGCGATATTACCCAGGTCCTAAACACTAATACACTTCCTATTAGGAAAACAGAATAAGCCAAGCTGCTATAGATCCCCACACAGAAATAATTGTAAAACTATACTAAATACTAATAAATGCTACAAAACAACTGCTGAACAGAATAACATCCAACAATTTAAAACTCATTTGGACAATTTTTAATAATTTTTATATCAATGAATTATTTCAAAACAGCAGACACATCACATATTACCCAATAATTAAAATGGCAGTCAATCAAGAAACATAAACTTAAAAAGTGACCTTTACTTACCCTCTCCAGCAACTCTTCTACTCCTTTCTCTTGCAGGCCAATAGCACTCACCAGAAGCAGCAGTGGCTGCTGTAGCTCTGTCCTCACAGTCCTCTTCCTTAGGGCCCACAACCAGTCACTCACACACAATCTCTGTTTCACACAAACCAGTAACCTCCCTAACCAGTCTCTCTTCCTCACACACACACACCAGTCACTGCCCTGACCAGTGTCTCTTCCTCACACACACACACACATACCAGTCACCTCTCTGACCAGTCTTGTCTCTCTCTCAAAGAAACACATCACCTCCAACCAGTCTCTCAATCATACACATGCTCTCTCACTTATATACAAGCTCTCAATCACACACAAATGCTCTTGCACCCATTCTACCACAGCTCACAAAGCTGCCACTCACACATCCAGGCACCCATTCTACCATAGGCACACAAAGCTGCCAATCATGCACCCAGGCACCCAATCTACCACAGGCACACAAAGCTGCTACGCACCCATTGTACCACACACATACAAGCTCTCACTCAATCACCAAGGCACCCATTCTATCACAGGCACACACAAAGCTGCCACTCAAGCATCCAGGTACCCACCCATTCTACCATACACACAAAAGTGCCACTCACGCACCCAGGCACCCATTCTACCACACGCACACAAAGCTGCCATTCACACACACACAAGCTCACGTGGATCCTCTTCTCATTGTTTGGGCCAATAAGCCTGGGCTCTGCACTTCAGCCACCGCCGGCCTGGCTCCCAGTGGTGGTGCGCAAGGTCTCTCCGTACTTCAGTCACCACCGGCCTGGCCTCCGGTGGCGACATGCAGCATCTTTCCACTCTTCAGCCACTGCTGGCCTGGCCTCTGGCAGTGGCATGCAAGGTCTCTTCACACTTTAGCCACCGCCGGCCTGGCCTCCGGCGGTGGCACTCCCGAACAACTGCATTGGCCAGTCTGCCCCTGGGGAGAAGGGAAGCACAAGTGTGGCAGTAGGTCACCGGGAGCCATGACACACCTGCCAGTATTTGGCAACACATTGGTGTGTCGCGACACACAGTTGAGAATCGCTGCTCTAGCATATGCATGTTTAGATCTTTAAGTCTGTCACTATATTCACATGTCTAGTAGCAATGTATAAATGATTAATGTAATAGTTCTGTTATCATTTGAAGGAACAATTCTCCTGCAGATATTCCAGGAACTAACTATCAACATCTAGAAAATAATCAACATCTAGCAAATTGAAATCACTTAGCAATAACACCTCAACTTTTCTAGCAAGTTTGTGAATATCCTTCTTTAAATTTCTAGCCATTTATTTTGTCTATGATGGAGGTCTGTATATTACACAAATATAAATAGATGTTCCTTTCCCTCTTTCCATATTAACCACAGTGCTTCCTCTTTACCTTTGAAAGTCTTGCAGTTCTGCTACTTTAATATTATTTTTATGTTTAGCTCAATTTCTCTTCCCTTTCTTCCTATCTTATTCTTCCTGAATAAATTGCAACCCAATATTACAATATCCTAGTCATTGTTTTCTGTGTACCATATCTCTGAAACAACTACTACATCTAAGTCATAGGGATGTGCATTCATTTTCAACGAATGTGCAATCCGCAATGCATAAGTCCCTATTCATTGTATTTGTGGTTTCGCGAAATGCATGGCGATCCCCCATGAATAAAACATATATTAGTTTCATTCTTTTGGTTCACAGTGATTTCTTAGTGGCCATTTGAAATAGGAGAAGGCCATGTGGGAGTATCCATAGCAAAAACCAGCCCTTTCCTGTGAGTCATAAGTGACCTCACAGCCCTGTCATAGAGTGGGTCAGACAGGTTGGCAAGGAGATGAGAATGCAATCTATCAGAGCTAAGCATTTTTCTAATGCAGCCATTCGCCGCTCTCACTCAGTGCTCTGTGATGCTGTTCCTGATGACGCTATACTATTTATACCATAAGCATGCGGCATGCCATGTTCTTTGCGGGGGTGGTCCAGGGAGGTGGCTTTACTCAGAGCTAGTTTGAGTGTCTCAAATCTATATTCAATTGCTAGCTACTTTGATAGAATTTTCCATTGAAAAATATATTTCTTCGTTTGTGCTGCTGTATCAGCCAGGCTTTTTTTAACTGCATTTTTTTTTTATTGTACTGATACTGTCTCTTCCACTGAGACAAGCTGCTAGAAGTGGCATTTTGCTGCTTATTTTACCCCCCTGGGGTAGGCTGCAAGCAGGATTTGGGTGTTGTGGGTTGGAGATATATTCAATTTCTTGCAAGTTTGATAGAATTTTCATTGAAAAAGATATTTCTTTGTTTTTGCTGCTGTGCAAGCCAGGCTTTTTATTTAACTGCATTTTTCCCGAACTACGAGGAAAATTAGTTTTTCGGGTGTGTACGAGGGGAAGGGCACATTTTATTTTTTTAAATAAAAAACCACCTCAAAATTTAAATTTACTATAATGCAAACCCCCCCCCCCCCCCCCACCACCACCACCACATCCCGATCCCTCCCCAAGACTTACTAACATCCCTAGAGGTCCAGCAGGGTCCCGCGAGCGATTTCTCCCTCTATGACATTGGGCTTTTGGGCCTGCCTTACATCAACATGGCACCGATAGCCTTTGACCTACTATGTCACAGGGGCTACTGGTGCCATTGGTCAGCCCCTGTCACATGGTAGGAGCAATGGATGGCCGGCGCCATCATGTCCCCCAAGACTTGCCAAAAGTCCCTGGTGGGCCAGCAGGAGTCTGGGAGCAATCTCGCCGTTGGCTGCCAGTAATCAAATTGGCGCCGATAGCCTTTGCCCTCACTATGTCACAGGGGCTACCGGTGCCATTGGTCAGTCCCTGTCACATGGTAGGAACACAAGATGGCTCTGGCCATCCATTGGTGTGTGCACATACAGTGGACCCAGTTGTAGTGTACATCCAGGCACTGCATCTTGGGCCTGTGGGCAGTTTTGTAGACTCACTTATATTGGGACAGTGGTACTCTTTGAAGCCAAATCCCCATTAGGCCTCTTTTGGAAATAATTATTTTAATTGAAATCCCTAGTAGGCAGTGACATTAAATCTACGATGTCAGGGAAAGCTAGACGTGGTTGAGTGATTGGGAATGGTAGAGGAGGCACTGGCAGAGGAGGCACTTCAAAAGGCAGTGCAGTCTCCCATTAACGTTAAAAAGGGACCTGTTCCAATCTAAAATCTCTGGAGGGGCAGGCAGTTCTATCCGGAAAAAAATGAAATTTAAAGATGATGCATCGCCACCACCTGTTTCTGACCCTGTAGTTTTGGAAGTGAGGGAAGGGGAGGCTGAGTTATGCAAGATAAAAGAGCGAGACTCAAAAGCAGCAGTGCGACAGCAGACTCGACTTAGAATTGAAAATGTAGTGCAGGCACTGTTTGCATCTGATTCCAATGAAGAATCATCTTGTGTGGGATTCTCATCATCAGAAATGGAAGAAGTAATAGCTGAAGCAGGTTTAGGAGGATTAGCTAGTTTTGTCTTAGCCTCCACTTCAGTGCTGCAGGAGAGAGATGAAACTGATGATGATAAGGAGGAAGAACAGTCAGCGCAGGCACAGAGTATGACTGATGCCCCTAGCATTGTTTCTCAGGGTGCACCCACTACTTCAACTCCAGTGCCAGCATCCACCCCGATGGCTATAAAGAAGTGATCTTGAAAGAAATCTGCGATCTGGAGCCACTTTAAAGTGACAGAGGGCCCGCGTTTTGCTCAGTATAATTACTGTGCCAGGGCTATTAGCAGAGGCAAGCAAATGGGACATCTAACTAAATTTGGCAAGATGCATCATATGCAGAAGCAACACCCAAACGTACTGCCATCTGGGATATGGGGATGGTGGCAGTACCAGTCAGGGGACCCCTTTTTCCAGGCAGCGTAAAGTGGTTGAAAAGCAGAAGAGTCACTCCATGCCCTCAGCCCCTTCTAGTGGTCAGGTGGCAGTCCAGCAGCCCCCTGCCATGTGTCAGAAGTGACAACCCACCGTGTTCGGTAATGCTATCCTGGGGAAGGAGGCAGGCAGCCTCAAAAGTTGTAAACAGGAGCATTGGAGAAATGGTTGCCCTTGATGTCCAGCCCTTGAAGATAGTGGAAAATTGGGTTTCAAACATTTGCTGAAGGTCTTAGTTCCAAATTACAAAGTCCCTCCAGAGCCACATTTAGCAGAAAGGTCATCCCCAGCATGTATAACCAGTGTTGCAGTCGCATCTAAGTGCTGCTAGCTAAGGCAGAGGGAAGTGTGCATTTTACCTGTGATATTTGGACAGCACTGAATGCTGCACACTGTTACCTCTCCCTGACAGCATACTGGTTGGCCCTGGCTGAGGCAGGGGCAGTCAGCAGCTCTATTAGTGAGCAAGTATCAGGGTGGAGGTGGGCTTTACTGCACACCCACCTGACAGAAGACACCCATACCTCAGCCAATATTCTAGCATGCATCAGACAGATGCTGGCAGGCTGGCAGCTATACCAGCAAGACAGGAATCTTCTGGCGGGTTCTTTGTCACAGACAATGGTGCAAACATGGTAAAGGCAATATATGACAGGGGCTTTCAGAACATCCGATGTTTTGCACACACTCTGCACCTGATTTTCGGGTTGGAGTTCAAGCATCAAGAGAATGAATACCTGCAGGACTTAATACACAATTGCAGGAACATAGCAGCGCACTTCCACAGAAGTGTGAAGGTGGGGCAGGTTCTCCAACAAAATCAGACTGATTTGAGATGCCTCACAAGAGTCTCATTCAAGACATTGGCACCCAGTAGAGTTCCACCTAAATGATGCTGCAGAGGTTAGTGGAGCAGCAGACACCCCTTTCTCTGGAAATGGAGATAGGTGTGTGTAATCCCCTAGGGCATAATGATTGGTTAGTCATGAGTCAGCTGGTAAAAATACTGCAGCCCTTCAAGGACACCACAAAGGAGCTGAGTTCCAGAAGTGTCACCTTTGCTGACATCATCCCTATAGTTAATTTTCTGGAGGATAATTTGGAGGGCTTTAAACAGGAAGAGGGAATGACAACAGAGGAGCTGCATTCTCTGGACTTTTTGCAGAAGCAGGTGCAAGGGAGATTAAGGCCTTTAACAAAAGACCACACATACTTGCTCATCACAGTCTGTGATCCCATGTGAAATGGAAACTCGCCCTACAATACGATTGTCTCCTATTGGTGAAGAACCTGCTGTTAGTAAAAGTTCGTGAACAGTAGCGCTATAGACAGAGACAGATTAGGTATGAAGCAGAGGAGGAAACAGCAGGCCCTTCAGAGAGTAGTGCTAGCCCAAGCAGGAGCAGCACTCTGTCAGCGAGAGACAGTACTTCCTTCTCCACTTCAGGACACCAAAGCCATGTTGCCCATAAAAATAATCTGTTCTGGAATGGGCTAGAAAGAAAGCAGCTGGCATGAGTGACTCTCAGACCACCCAAGCAAAGGATACACCAGAACTGTCAGTGACACGGTATCTCTCAGAGCCCACAGAGGACATGCAGACAGATCTGCTGGCATATTAGGCACACACGTCCACTGTCTGGCCACTCCTAGCCAAAGTGGCTCAGCGATATTTGTCATGTCCACCAACCAGTGTGCCCAGTGAACATGTATTTTCAATGACAGGGGACATCATGAGCCCCCACTACTCAAGGCTGGCACCAGAGTTGATGGAAATGCTAGTGTTTTTGAAAATAAACATGCCTTTGCTTGGGTTTCCAAATTTTCCCTGTGAATGGCAAGATGAATAAAAGCAATTGAAAGCCTTGCAGCAGCTCCAACTGCCTCCTATGCTCCAGATAATATCAGCACATGTACCTGACCTGAAACACTGTGCCAGTCTATCCACTGTCCAGGCCGTACATCCCTACAAGGGCCTGACATCAAACGCTGTGCCTGTCTGTCCACTGTCCAGCCCTTACTTTACTACAAGGGCCTGACCTCAAACACTGTGCCTGTATGAGTTTAGTTCTAGTATTTCTAATTTCAGTTTCATGAATTTGTGCATCACTTCTTTCCAGAATATTCTTTTTCCTGTTTTGCAACATTTAGAATGTAAGAACATAAAAAGCTGATTTAAGATGTTTGGAGCTTGCATATTTCATATGCTCAATAGTTTTCATGACCTTCATAATATGGGCCATGTTCCCTAAATATTTCTTAGGTGACAACATTAATGTTTCTAGTATTATAGAAAACTGGTGGTGGTCACACTCTAGTTCATCCTCTGTGTTCCCATAGTTTACAGAGGCACTGTGTAAACTACAAAGTCAATAAAGGTTGATATTGTAGATTTGGACTTGAGTAACGGTTTTCTTATTTCTGAGAGCTCTTCAAGTTTCCTTGTCATCAGCTGAAGAGCATAAGTACAGTTAATAGCTTCTGGGTATTTACAAGTGCTTGATCTCAAACGCTGTGCCTGTCCATCCAGGCCTTACGTCCCTACAAGGGCTTGACCTATAACACCGTGACTGTCCATCCAGGCCTTACGTCCCTACAAGGGCTTGACCTCTAACGCTGTGCCTGTCTATCCAGGATTTACGTCCCTACAAGGGCTTGACCTCTAACGCTGTGCCTGTCCATCTACTGTTTAGGCAATATGTCCCTACAAGGGCTTGACCTCAAATGCTGTGCCTGTCTGTCCACTGTCCAGGCCTTATGTCCCTACAAGGGCTTGACCTCTAACGCTATGCCTGTTCATCCTGGCCGTATGTCCCTACAAAGGCTTGAGCTCAAAAGCTGTGCCTGTCCTTCCAGGCCTTAAGTCCCTACAGGGCCTGACCTCTAATGCTGTGCCTGTCCTTCCAGGCCTTACATCCCTACAAGGGCCTGACCTCTAACGCTGTACTTGTCTGTCCATCTTGGAACTTGGATATTTCATATACTCAATAGATTTCATGACCTTCATAATATGGGCCATTTTCCCTAAATCTTTCTTAGGTGCCAACATTAATGTTTCCAGTACTATAGAAAACTGGTGGTAGTTGCACTCTAGTTCATCCTCTGTGTTTCTATAGTTTACAGAGACACTGTAGGGTACAAAGTCAATATAGGTTGATATTGTAGATTGGATTTGAGTAGCAGTTTTCTTATTTCTCAGAGCTTTTCAAGTTCCTTTGTCATCAGCTGAAGTGCATAAGTACAGTTAATAGCTTCTGGGTATTCCAATGGAACCACCACACTCTAGGAGCCAACCGATTCTAGGGAGCCCTTTCCTGTGCCAAGGAAAGGGAACTCTCCCTGGGTGTAGCCAGCCTCTCTCTTAGTAACCGTTGACCCATTTTGAACCAGAGCCACTGTTCACATGGATACCTCCTACACGTCGACTCGCCACGCTTGAAGGCTCAAGCTCCACTCTAGGGGTCAACCCATTTCAGGGAGCCCTTTCCTGCGCAAAGGAAAGGAAACTCTCCCCGGGTATAGCCAGCCTATCTCTTAACGCCCGCCGACCCATGTTGAACCAGAACTGCTGTTCACATGGAGACCTCCTCCATGTCAACTCGCCACGCTTGAATGTTTGTGCTCCACTCTAGGGGCCAACAATCCATTCTATGGAGCCCTTTCCTGCACAAAGGAAAGTGAACACTTCCCGGGTGTAGCCAGCCTATCTCTTAACACCCACTCACCCTTGTTGAACCGCTGTTCACATGGAAACCTTCTCCACCTCAGCCTTCAAAATTCTCGTTTGTATATCTGCTACATCCACCAGATTTTAAAAGACTAGCGAGAGCTCACTAGATGCCAATGGAAGCACCCCACTCTAGGATCGAACCCATTATAGGGAGCCCTTTCCTGTGCAAAGGAAAGAGAACTCTCCCCGGGTCCAGCCTGTCTTGCCCCTATCAAAACCACAGGGACCTGACTACCTCCACTCTGCCAGTCTGTCTTGTCCCTATCAACTTTCTGCCACTCTGCCTTGCTGCCATACACCAGATGACTCACTCTACTCCTTGTGGTGTTTTTGCCACTAGTCTTTGTGCTGTTTTTTCCCTTTATCGGCACCTTGTGGTTTTTTCTGACACTCTTTCTGCTTGCTGTGTTCCCCCTTCATTGTGCTGTAGGATGTTGATGACACTTGTCTTGCCACTTTGCCTGTCGTGCTGCCTTCGAGGGTTTATGTAACTGCTATTGGTGCTCTCTTTTGAAGATGCGGTGTGTTTTTGACACTCTCACTGCTGCTTTACACCTCAGTTAAAGCACTCTTGCCACTCCTGGTACCCCTTTGCCCCTTTACAGTGCCTTTGGCTATTCATGACACTTTGGTGCCACTTTGCCACAGTCTAAGTACCTTGGAGCTTTTTTCTCCTTCTGATGATTGCACCCCAGAAGTTTCATCAGAATTGATAAGAAAACCTGAATTCTGCAGCCAAAAATAGGATGCAAATACTTCCCCCTTTGTCTTTAATAGGAAAATGGAAAACAAATAAAACTAATCAATGAATTGGTTGTTCTACCAATGAAACTAATGCAACAAATTTGGGTCCTGACAAAACAAAACCCGAATCAAAACAATTTTTTTCCTTCTGCACATCCCTACTAAGTCAGTCTCTCCCATAAATGCCTTTGGTTCCGAGACTTTATTTTCCATTATGTGCAACAATATATATAGTTTTCTCCATTTCTATGCATGAAGGTTTTTTCTCTCATTTTCCATCATCCTAGTTTAAAGCCCTCCTCATTAGGTTTTCCAGTCTATTCTAGAAGACATTTCACCCATTCTTTGATAGCTAGATTCCATCTCTTATCAGCATTCCTTGAAATGCCATCCCATGGTCCAAGAAGCCAAAATGGTCTCATCAACACCATCTACGTAACCATTCCTTTACATCCAGAATGCAATATTCTCTACCTTGGCTTTTATCCTCAACTGGTAGAATTTAGGAAAAAAAAACTGCACACCTATCTGTTTCCTCCTTTCTTTTAGAGTCATTTAGTCATTGTTGACATGTTCCAGGTAATATCTAGTAGTAACATTTGTGGCAACATAGATGAACAGTAGGCTTGCTGATTCTTGTCAATTTCTCAATAATGTCTTGGATTTTGACACCAGGCAGACAACACACCTCCTGGGACAGCACAACTGGTCAGCAGATGGATGCCTCTGTGCAGATGGATGCCTCAGAAGAGAGTCACCACCCATCACTACCCTTCACTTCCTAGAAACAGTGGTTGCTGCTCCTGCAGCATTGGAGCTCAAGAGTTTTGATTCTTCCTCATTCTAGTATAGTTTCTCTACTTCCACTTCTAGGGCTATATATTGATTCTTCTGCTCAAATGAAAGTGAGGTCAGGATGAAAATTATATTGGCTTTGGTACTCCTTGTCAAGCTGTTATCTTGAATTCCAGTTTCTCCTTTCCATCCACTGAACTTGTCCATTATCTCATTAGGCATTTAAGACTATATACTAGCCAGAATTAATCCCTAAGATACATCCATACCCCTTGTACACACTTAAGCAGAACTTAGGCCTCTAGGCCTATGTCTTCCTTGTCGCCTTATTTTATACCAGGCTGAAATCTAGGGATATAGCAGTGGGAGGTCTACAAGCTCAGAGATCCAATTACTGCTTGAATGTGTTGGGGTTGGGAGTTTCATAGGCCTGGAGATGTTATAACTGCTTGGATGAGAAGAAGGTGGTGGGCAAAAGAGAGAGGATTGCTTACTCAAAAGTCTAATCATTTTACCTAGAGATTGCACAAAAGGGGAAGACTCAATTTCTGCTGGTCAGAAACAAGGTTTCCCTATGCTAACTCTTCATTCCACTATATGCTTAGTTAGCACGGAGAAAACCAATAAATGGAATATAGCAGCATTAGCCTACTTGCTTGTAATGCTGTTTTGGTAATGTTGTCTTGTTCTAAAAATCATAGTTTAGCACAGGGGTAGGCAACTCCAGTCCTGGAATACCACAAACAGGTTTGATTTTCAGGATATCCACAATGAATATGCAAGAGGTATGTTTGCATGCATTGCCTCCTTTGTTCACATTACCTGCTATTAATTAAGTTGACTTAGAAAATAGCCACTGCTATTACTAGCAATGGTAACATGGAATAGACTTAGTTTTTTGGTACTTGCCAGATTCTTATGGCCTGGATTGGCTGTTGGAAACAGGATGCTGGGCTTGATGGACCCTTGGTCTGACCCAGTATGGCATGTTCTTATATCTCATGCAAATTCATTGTGCATTTACTAAAAACCAGACTGTTTGTGACACTCCAGGACTAGAGTTGCCTACCCTTGGTTTATATATTAGGTGATAAAGCCCAATGTACTGCATGCATTAAAACTGACCAGTAACATACATTACCATACCAGTTTTAACACTAGTTAGTGTAGGGGTAGGCAATTCTGGTCCTTGAGTGCTATAAGGTGGTTGAGCTACCAAGATATCACACTTAATTGAATGCATTGGCTTTACTACATGTAAATGCATCTTATACATATTCATTGGGCATATCCCAAAATCCTGACTTACTTGTGAACTTAATGACCAGAGTTGTCTACCCTGGGTTAGTGCATAGACCCCTCTATATTTCAATAGGCTATATAGTTTATTTGCTGTAATAAGGTAGAAAATATTTTTAATTTTCATTGAATTATTGGCAATTTCTTAACTTTATGAATTGCTCCCTGTAAAGTGTCTATTTCCTCATCTAAACGTGTAATAGAGTAATAGGAGGGCTAATGAAGATGAAAGAACCTCTCTAATTTTCTAATGGACACTTCTATCTGGAACACTTCTAGTTCTTTGTGTCTTAATAATGATTCATTTTTTAAGATCTCAATCATGACATCATTTCATGCATATTACTCTGTATAAAATTATTTGGAAATCAGAAAGCACCCTGTGATCTCCAGTTTCAAACTTAATCAATGTAAACTATCTACAGCCCACATAGAACATAATTATGAAGCAGCAGGTGTAGACAGATTGTGTACAAATAAGATCAGTGGCTCATGATTTTTTCGGCATGATTCAGTTAAACACTTAAGCTATGAATAACCAAGGAAGGCTTTTCATATTACCCTTGACTGAGAAAGGGCAAATAGATTATACAATGTCATGCTAATGCAATTGAAATTAAACCTAAAACCATAATTTTGCATTTTGGAATTAAAAACATACCCCCAATTCATATATTTTCCCATCTACGCAGGTGAAATTTGACTGCTAATTAGGACACTAACACTATCACATCCATCTTCCAGACCAATTGATTTTAATATTTAGGAAAATGACTTATGAGCTATGCTGGACTAATTTGCATTAATGACAAAAAGTGTTTTTCAAAACCTAAAACATCTTAAAGGGTAACACTTTATAAAATAAATTATTTTAAATGTGTAAGGAAAATAAAATGACAACATAAATTGAAAATCCAAATAAATCATGAATGATATTGCACAGAGTTTAATTAATGAGATAGCAGGTTATTCAAACTGAGCCATAAAGCCACTAACTGCAGTATCTGGAGAGACTGGGAACCCCATTGGTCCACAGCTAATTTATAGATAGATGTCCCTTCTTTTAATTGCAACAATTTTATGAGCAATTTTATAGACTTTTTAAAAGGGATGGTAAATCAAATTGTACATTTGCATTTATCAGTGTGTAACATGGTACATCATACAGCAAAGTGCTCAATTTAAGTTACTTACGATTATCCATAAAACTTTTAATAATGAAAGTTTATTTTGTCTCATTAAGGTTTTGGTTCGGTGAATCTCTACACATTTTGCGATCTTCAGTTCAGAAATTTACTTGTTCAAACTCTATAATTATTATAAGTAACAGTAAACATGGGCAACAGCAATTTTTTTTTTTTTTTTTTTTTTTTTGCTGAACATAGGATTTGGAATGCCCTGCCCAGTGCAATATGAGAGGAGGTCAGTTATCTAAGATTTTTTATGCAGGTTTATAAATGATAATTTTAATCTGAGTGATGAAATACCTACAGTACCTGAATATAATCTGCTTTGAAGTGCCGGAAAGCAGACTATAAATCAAATAAATAAATAATATTGGTTTTCTGATTATTGCATTTCTTGGTCTTGCTCATGTCTTTATTCTACGAATGCAATGTAATCCTCATTGAACAAGTGGAAATATGCGGAAAAAGGAATAAGAGAAAAGTAATTAAGAACAGTATGATAAGGGTAATATTCAATAGTATGCCTAAGACAGCACATACTTGAAGAAGGGTATGCTCAAAGTTGTATTGTGTTTTATAAACTGTGTGGCACTGGTTGAAGTTTATAAAATATGGTGTAGATTTTATAAATGTACGCCCGTATCTTATAAAATCCGGGGTCGGACCGTGCAAGGAGGTGCACATTTGTGCAACCTGCGCGCGCTGAGCCCAGCGTGCGCTGCCTGTTCCCTCCGAGGCCGCTCCGAAATTGGAGCGGGTTCGGAGGGAACTTTCCTTCCACCTCCTCTCACCTTCCCCTCCCTTCCCCTACCTAACCCACCCCCCCCAGCCCTATCTAAACCCCCCCTTTGTTGGCAGATTTACGCCTGCGGAAAGCAGGCGTAAATCTGCGCGCGCCAGCGGGCTGCTGGTGCGCCATCACCCAACCCGGGGGCTGGTCCGGAGGCCTCGACCACGCCCCCGGGCCGGCGTCATGCCCCCGGGCCCACCCCCAAAACGCCGCGTCACTTGCGGCCCGCCCCTGAAACGCCGCATCACTCGCGGCACGCCCCTGAAACGCTGCATCACTCGTGGCACGCCCCCCGACACGCCCCCCTGACACGCCCCCTCCATGCAAACCCTGGGACTTACGCGCATCCCGGGGCTTGCGCGCGCCGCCGAGCCTATGCAAAATAGGCTCGGCACGCGCAGGGGGGGTTTGGGGTAGGTTTTCGGGGGATACGCACGTATCGTACACATGTACCCCTTTGAAAATCTACCCCAGTATGTGCAGAAAATGTATGCTTGTGCTTTCTATGTGTAGCATCTGTTTTTAGAAGAGCAGGGACAACAGCAAAATGACTCAGTGGGCCAGGAAGCCAAGCTTTATGGATGGAGACATTGCCTACCTGATTATGGCTAAGAAGATGAGCTGATGTCTATTTGTGAAATGAGGCAGAACCAAAGAATGATGTCCAGAGCCTGGCTGACCCTCTAGAGCACTTTTAATTACAGGTCCTCCTATCTATGAGCCTTCAGGGAAGTAGATATAGAAGCTAATTTATGTATGGGAAAGGTGGATGTTGGTGGCAACTAAGTGGGCAACTTGGATGTTCATCTACACAACATGTTGGAGTACATAGAAAGTATCAAAAATAAAGGGAACCAAAACACAAATTTAAAAAACAGCGGATTAATCAAAACATGATAAAGGGTACGTTTTTTTTAAAAAGCGCGAGCACATACTTTTGTTCGCGCACCAGGAACAAACAAAAGTACGCCACGCATATCTTTTAAAATCTGGGGTCAGCACATGCAAGGGGGTGCACATTTGTGCACTTTGCACGCGCCGAGCCTGGCGCGCTGCCCGTTCCCTCTGCCTCCCCCCACCTTCCCCTCCCTTCCCCTATCTAACCCACCCCCCCAGCCCTACCTAAATCCCCCTCCTAACCTTTATCTAGGAAGTTATGCCTGCCTGCGGGCAGTCGTAACTTGCATGCACCGAATGTCTGCTGGTGCGGCAGGCCCCAAAACAGGCCGTTGTGTCGGGGCAATTGGCCACGGCCGCGGATTGCCCCGGACCGCCGCCACCCCCCTGAACACGTCCCGAGCCGACACCACGCCTGCCGGATTTACGTGTGCAAGGCACTTGCACGCCGGCGCACCTATTTTGCATAGGCCGCCGACACGCACAAAGCCCCGGGACACCCGATTTCGGAGCGGCCTCGGAGGGAACCAAGGCAGGCTGCTTGGTTTGGCACTTGCAGGCTGCCGATTTTGCGCAGCCTTGCGCGCGCTAACCCCGGATTTTAAAAGATATGTGCGGCTACGCGTGATTCTTTTAAAATCTGGCGTACTTTTTTAAAATCTGCCCCAATATGTGGTGGATTCTTGAAGATGTCATGAGTCTGAAGCACATGCCAATATCATAGTACAGAAGTTCGTATATGATGAACTTGGGGAGAAAAGGATAAGATGAAAGTCATACGTGACGTGGTATAGCAGAATATGGTAAAAACAGCCATTCATGATGGCATTATTTAGTAGGGATGTGAATTGTTTTTGAACGATTAAAATTATCATCAGATAATTTTAAAATCATCCAAAATCATTAGAGTGCACGATACAATACAAATGCCCCCGATTTATCGTCAGGGGCATTTGTATTGTGTCGTTAAATAGGGCGCGGGAAAACCGGCACACCAAAAAAACCCTAAAACCCACCCCAAACCTTTAAAACAAATCCCCCACCCTCCCGAACCCCCCCCCCAAAAAATGTTTTAAACTACCTGGGGTCCAGTGGGGGGTCCAGGCGCGATCTCCCTCTCTCTGGCCACAACTGCGTTAAGAGCTATGGCACCGGTGGCCCTTTGCCCTTATCATGTGACAGGGCAAAGGTAGCGCTGGCGCCATTTTGGTTCCTGACTCCCGACGTAACGCGTGCAGGAGATCACCCCCGGACCCCCGCTGGACCCCCAGGGACTTTTGGCCAGCTTGGGGGGGTCTCCTGACCCCCACAAGACTTGACAAAAGACCAGCGGGGGTCCGGGAGCGACCACCTGCACGCGGGCCGTATTGCCAATCTTCAAAATGGCGCCGGCGCTACCTTTGCCCTCACTATGTCATACGGGCGACCGTATGACATAGTGAGGGCAAAGGTAGCGCCGGCGCCATTTTGAAGATTTGCAGAGGAAGAGGGTGTGCACTGGAGAAATGTAACAAAGTTTTAGCGGGAACCGGTTTACAGTACAAAGTAGTAGAGAAACCAAATTTTAGTTTTTGAATCATAATGTCCAAAAAAGAAACCTCAGAAGCTTGTATATTGGCAGTGAAATGAAGATGACAATTCAAAGAATTGTCAATGTAAAAACTTCTCAAATAGAGATGTGGTACCCTTCCAAAGCATGAAAATATCATCTATATATCATTTCCACATGACCACATTAGAAGCAAAAGGATGGTCTTTTAAGAAGCATCTTCAAACATACCAACATATAAATTTGCTAAATCAGGGGCCATAATACCACCCTCCACAACACCACAAATCTGTTCATAAAATTGTTGGTCAAAAACAAAATAATTATTCATTAATGCAATTTCCAAAAGTTGACTCAAGAAAAAAGTTGGTACTCTATGTGGGCATGGGCGTTGTTCAAAAACATTAATGGCTATATTGATGGTTTCATTGTAAGGGATGTTGGTATATAAAGAAAGATTCCACATCAAGAGTGATCAAAAGCAAATCTGAAATATCAATATGAAGTTGTTCTAAAAATTTATCATATCTTGAGAATCATGTATCTAAGATGGCATTGAAGGAGTAAATGGAGCAAGAAAAAAATAAAGTGTGATAGGGGTTCAAGAAGATAACTTATACCACACTATTGGATGTCCTGAATGGTCTACCAGCCTTTTATGAATTTTTGGCAACATATAAAAGACTGGAATACTTGAATGTTTCTTAGTAAGAAAAGTAAATTATTTCATTTTAATGAAACCAGTTTTAAAAGCTGCTGCAACCATTTGTAAAATCAGTTGTTTTAAATCCGGAGTCAGGTCTTATGTCAAAGGTCTATGAAAGTGGCCATTATTCAGTTGTCGATGCACTTCACACTTATAATCGCAACAACTTAGTAGAACAATCTTACCTCCTTTGTCTTCTGGCTTGATGATAATTTGATCATTCCGTTGTAACTCATGCAATGCCTAAAAACCAGACCAGTCCAGATTGCAAAAGGATTTATGTGAACGTACAAATAAACAAATATCTTCCAATACCAATTGATGAAAACTTTAATTTCCAGATCTTCGTTGCCTGATGGAATCCAACTAGAAGGGTTATACATAATCAAATGATCAGCAGAAGCTATTTGTGAAGAAAAAAGTGTCACAAATGAAGTGTCTGTATAAAACGAAACAGACTAACTTCACAGTTAAATGAATTAAAAAAAGGAGTAGGAACAAAAAAGAGACCTTTTTACACAAGAGACCATTGTGTACATAAAAAGTAGACAAAACGGCATTCTGGGATAAGGATCAGTCTGGCAGGTGAACATAATCTGCAGGCAGCTGGGAGATATCCTTAACAGTAGGGACAGTAAACTTGGCCAGACTGGAGGAGCAAGATGAGGATGGTGGGAATATGAAATGGGATTCCCAGGGAAGAGCTTCACTCACAAATATTATATAAGTTCCAAAAAGCAAGGATGAAGCACAAAGTCTCCATAGATACCAAAATGCAATAAAAGTCCCACAGTTTCTTGTACCAAGAATAGGTTCCTGCATGGAAATAAGGAACACTAGATGGGTCTTATGCTCCATATCTTCTCTCATTCCATATCTTCTCTTTCTATCTTAACAAATCGAGGATCTCTGATGCCTTGAGGGGAACTGGCTGCAGTACCTGCAGGAGAGACATAAATGGGCCTGAGTTAAGTACACTTAAATCAAATCTCAGAGAACTCATCTTTATGTATCTATGTGCAGCTTTGATAACTTAAACTCTACTGAACATCTTAGTATCCCACCTCTGTGCAAGATTCTCTCTAGCTCTCTCTCCAGGCATAGCTATTGTACTGACACCAGTATTAAGGGCATGGAGAGAAATATTGCCAAACTGCAGCTCATGCTACCTTTTACCTCACCAGCTCACTTAACCTACACATCTTTTCACAGATACCACCAGCTCCTTGGAGGAGCAGCATGCCCATACAGCTGCTGTAGCTGCAGCTCCTTGGCACCACTATCACCAGGAGCTAGACCTCAGCCAGTCCCCAAGATAGAAGCCAGAGCCAGGCCTTGGCTACTACCCAAGATTGAAGAGAAGGCTTCATTTGCCACTCACTCAGTCATTATCCTTCTTTGGTTTGACACTTTATAGGACCACCTCCCTTTTTCCCCATGGTCAAAAGGAAAAAGGTGCTGCTTGGGTTCTCCATTTGGAGAAGGAAGGCATTGATTCTGTGCCACATGTTGGCATACATATTCTGAAGAAGCCTGCAACCACTGGAAGGCTCTGTTTTAATGGAACTGTGGGGATTCTCTGTAGTGGCTGTGCCAAAATGTAGCTGGAATGCGAACTGACCTCAGATGGCTGACTGAAGAGATTGGCCATCTGATTACTGTTTAGCAGTGCCTAACAGCCACTAGCAAAACAGTAGCACTGCAGCAGCCATCTCTGCACCCTGCCCTCTAAGCTTACCAGGTGTTAGGCCCATCAGTCGCAAATGGCTGTGACCACTTATGCTCACCTCTTTCTTTGCTGCACCATCAATCCTAGGAAGAATGGTGGCCTCCGTCAGTCACCACTGACCTGCCTGGCGTTCCAGGATGGAGTGGGCACTGCCGACTGCCATCTTGTTTCAGGAATCACCTAGCCGCGCGCGTGGGCCACCTTTGTACACGTCATGGCAGGCACCTCGGGGGCGTCCCCTCCGAATGACGTCATCTTCCTGCTGTACTTATACTGACCGGCCCTATGCTTCAACGAGTTAGAAAGGAGTTTCCTTGTTGCTGAATTTCGCTTCATCCTTGGACTTCTGGTAACAGATTCCTTCCTTGGCGTGAGATGCTCTGGGTACCCACTCCTCAGAGGCCTTTCCGTGTTCCTGGCTATCCGCTCCTCGGATGGCCTTCCTGCCTTGGACTACTACCTGTCCCGCTTCCCGGGACCCTCTCCTGGAACTACAGGACTTCAGACTTCAACAATACTTAATCTATTGTGGGATTCTCTGCGGTGTACCCCGTGGCTCAGGCTACTACCGTATCTTCTCCAGTAGGAGTCGATCTGGTATATCCTGCGCTGCAGTTTATTATCGCACCATCTACAGGAGCCTTTTCCAGGTTCCTGCACCTCAGATTACCTTCTCCTCATCAATACAGAATAGACATCTTCGGCGTACCCTGCTCTGCGGGCCACTACCAGATCTGCACGTCTGAGGTATTGTTACACTTCTGAAGAGACTTTCTGGCATAACCTGCTCTGCGGGCTTCTACCGGATCTTCACTTTGCGGGTATACCCCTCAGCTCAGAACTTTACTTTAACTGCAACTCCCACTTCACGGGCTTTGCTTTTCCTTCCTTCATAATAAAGTCTCTACCTTAAGCTGTGTCTGAGACTATTGAGACCACGCCTACCGACGGTGAGGCTCACAAGGCTCCTCCCTGTGGGCGGAGACACCTCTCACCTTGGCCCAGGGTTCACACTCTTACAAAACATAAAACCAGGATTGCTCCTCCCCAGGTTCCAGGGGCTCTTTTTTTTTAACTTTTTCTATCCCTAGTATGTCCTTTCCCATACCTCTCCACAATTTTATTAAAAATGTAAATATTAATAAATATTATTCAATTAAACATGCAACATTTTGGAAAGAATCAATTATGTTGTATTTTCTTTCAAAGCCAGGTGCCATGTAACCCTTATTCTTCCCTGTGACAGGGCGATTACAACAGATATCCAGAGAGAAAGGAGCTTCTCAGAAATACTTGGGGCCAGCCAGCAATCAAGTGGTATCAGAAAAGTTAAGTATTGGTGGTCCTTCCTTCCAAACTCACTTCCTAGGTACATAATACATTTGTCCCAAGGAAACATGGATAGAGTGCAAGGCAGCATGGCCTACTCAGTCCCCCCTCTGTTGGCAGCTGATCTGCCATGCCTCAGATGGTCTCAAACAGCCACAGCAAGATGCAAAGAAACAGACTTAGGTGAAACAGTCTTCCTGAATGGGGTGCTTCCCTGAATTCCAGCACTAGTCTGCATATGTTATTAGAGAGGTTACACGTTAACAGATGTATTAAGCACAAAACTATCCAGCATAGTGTTCTCTAAAGTCCCATAATCTTCATAGAATTGTTCACTGCTATTCTGGATAATTGTTTGGGCACAAAACTATCTGCTCCTCAAACTAAATCCAGCTGCACCCTTACTACTGGAAATTAAATCCACACTTATTTCTGCAGCATGATGCAGAAATTCAGAATAAATACCAAGAAATTGTGTTTGTTTTTTAATTTTGCCTGTATTAATCCTAGAGGAATTCAGGCCCACACTAAATCTTTGGATCTACAAGTTAAAGAATGTCTTTTAGCCCAGTCTTGCCAAGTACATAGGAGTTTGGTTTTTACTCTAGAGCAAATAGCCTGCTCTTCTAGAATATTCTTAACAGTCCATGGCACCAAACCACCACACCCCATAGGGAATCTGACTCTTTCAATCAGTTTGTGAAATGTGCAATCCTGAGAAGTGTCACTTGATTGTTTAATTTTGTATTAATGACAAAGTAGAAGCTGAGGTTGGTTTCCATTCACCAACTGTCTTACTTCTTGCAGCTGACTAACTTCTACCATGAGGTGGCCCACTTCTTGTCATCAAATAGAAGGTCACAGTGGCCAATCCAGATCACAAGTTCCTGGCAAGATCCCAAACAAGATCCACTTGTTGCTAGTGCCTAAGGACAAGTAGTGTCTTTCCTGAATTTTGCCTAGTTAATAACAGTTTATGGACTTCTCCAGGAATTTGTCCAAACTTTTTTTAAACCCAGCTATACTATCTGCCTTTACCACATCCTCCAGCCATGAATTTCAGATCTTAATTTGGCATTTAGTGTAAAATAACTTTCTCTGATGTTTTTTTAAATGTACTACTTACTTCATGATTTTTCCAAGGGAAATGCTCTAGCATTGCAGTTCATAGTTTAGCACTCATCACATTTACACAAAAATTATTAATACATGAAAGGTCTTCATTTCACAGGAAAATACTGCATTTCTATGTATGATACCAGCCTTGAGCTACAAAGATAAAAACATTAAATTTGCCATACTGGGTCAGACCAAAGATCCATCATTTCCAGTATTCTGTTTCCAACAGTGGCCAATCCAGGTCCCAAGCAGCTGGCAGGATGCCAAAAACGGAAATAGATTCCATGCTGCTTATCAGAGGAAAAAGAAGTGGATTTTCCCAAGTCCACCATAATAATGGTTTATTGACTTTTCTTCCAGGAACTTTTTTGAACCTTTTTTAAACTTAGCTGCACTAACAGCTTTCACCCCGTCCTCTGGAAATTAATTCCAGAGCTTAATTATGTGTTGAGTAAAAAAAAACATTTTCTCCTATTTGTTTTAAATATGCTACTTAGTAACTTCATTGCATGCCCTCTAGTCTTGGATTAGATTAAACAACCAATTTGCATTCACCTCTTCCATACCACTCATTATTTTATATCTCTTCTCCGGGTTCTTTGGCTATTCCTCATAGGGGAATTGTTCTGTCCCTTTTATCATTTTGGTCATCTTTCTCTGCAGCTTTTCTAATTCTGCTACTTTTTTTTGAGATACAGTAATAACAATATATACAATACTCAAGATATGGTCACACTATGAATAGATATAGAGGCAGTATGATATTCTCTCTTTTATTCTCCATTCCTTTCCTAATAATTCCAAGCATTCTATTTGGTTTCTTGGCTAACATTGCACACTGAGAAGAGGTTTTCAACATGTTATCCATGATGACATCTAGATCCTTTTTCTGAGTGGTGAATCTTAATGTGGAACCTTGACTGAGTAGCTATAGTTTAGATTGTTCTTCCCTATTTGCATCACTTTGCCCTTATCAAATAAATTTCATCTGCCATTTGCATGCCCAGTCTTCCAGACTTGTAAGATCCTCTTGCAATTTCTCACAATCCTCTTGTGAATTAACGTTGAATAATTTTGTGTCATCTGCAAATTTGATGACATCACTCATTGTTCCCATTTCCAGGTCATTTATAAATATCTTAAAAAGCAATGATCCCAGAACCCTCAGGAATTAGACTATTCAACTTTATCCTTTTAGAAAATGAAACATTTAGACTACTCTATGGTCCAGATTTTGTAACCCGGCGCGCATACATCTACGCCCGATTTTATAACATGCATGCGCAGCCGCGCGCATGTTATAAAATCTGGGGTCGGTGCGCACAAGGAGGTGCACACTTGTGCACCTTGCGCATGCCGAGCCCTAGGGGAGCCCCAATGGCTTTCCCCGTTCCCTCACGCCCCCCACCTTCCCCCTACCTTCCCTTATCTAACCCGCCCCCCAGCCCTATCTAAATCCCTTTGTTTTATTATTGACGCCTGCTCTGGGTAGGCGTAGGTTGTGCGTCCCGGGGCTTGTGCGCGTTGCCGAGCCTATGCAAAATAGGCCTATGCAAAATAGGCTCGGCGCACGCAGGAGGGGTTTTAAAGGGTTACGCGTGTATCCCTTTTAAAATCCGCCCCAATGTTTTTTATCTTTTAACCAGTTCTCAATGCACAACAGGACATTGTTTCTAATCCCATGACTGTTTAATTTCTTCAGAATTCTCTCATGATGAATTTTGTGAAATGCTTTTAGGAAATCCAGATACACTATATCATCTGGCTCACCTTTATCCACTTGTTTATTTACACCTTCAAAAAATGTAGCAGATTGATAAGGCAAGAATTCCCTTGTCTAAATGCATGTTGGCTTTTTTCCATTAAATTATGACTATCTATATGTTCAGTAATTTTGTTTTTTATGATTGTTTCTACTATTTTGCATGGCATTGATGTCAGGTTCACTGATTTGTTGTTTCCTGGATCAATCCTGGAAACCTATTTAAAAATTGGAGTTATATTAGCAGCCCTCCAATCTCTATGAATCATATATTATTCTAAAGATAGTTTACAAATTAGTTATAGTACATCTGCAATTTTATTTTCCATTTCTTTCAAAACTCTGGAATATATATCATCTGGTCCAGGTGATTTGCTACTCTTTAGTTTGTAAATTTGCCATATTATATCTTCCAGATTCACCGAGATTGATATCAGTTCCTCTGAATTGTCACCTTTAAATATAATTTCTGACATGGGTATCTCATTTATATCTTCTTCAGTAAAGACTGAATCAAAGAATCAATTTAATCTCTCCACTATGGCCTTGTCTTCTGTAAGTGCATCTTTTCCCCCTTGATCATCTAATGGTCCAACTGACCCCCTTGCATGCTTTTTGCTTTGAATGTTCCTGAAAAAAGTTTTTATTAATAGTTCTTGCTTCCATAGCAAACTTATTTTCAAATTCTCTCTTTGCCTTTCTCATCAATACATTGTACTAACTTTCCAATACATATTCTGTTTCTTGGTTTCTATGTTTGGATCCCTTTCTCTGTTTTTTGAAAGATGCTCTTTTAGCTATCATAGCCTCTCTCATTTCACATTTTTACCACGCTGGTAGTCATTTAGCTTTCTTTTCACCTTTTATAATAAATGGAATACATCTGATCTGGGCTCACAAGATGGTATTTTTAAACAAGGTCCATGCCTTCTGTAAACTCTTATCCTTGGCAGCTGTTCTTTTCATTTTTTTCCTAACCATTTTTCTCATTATATCTTAATCTCCCTTTTGAAAGTTAAATGTTATTGCAGTAGATTCCTTTAATGACTTCTCTCCAGTTATTATTAATTCAATCTGATCATGTTATGGACACTTTTTCCAAATGACCCCAAAACCATTACCTCTCATACAAAATCCTGTGTTCCACTAAGGACTAGGTCTAAAATTGCTCCCACCCTTGTTTGTTATTTTATCAGCTGCTCCAAGAAGAAAACATTTAATTTGTCATGAAACTTCACCTCCTTAGCATGTCCTAATGTGATAGTTACCCATTTAATATTGGGGGTAATTGAATAAGTAAATGTCACATCTGGACATGCAAAGGAGATGGGTTCCCATTATCACTGTGCTGTTAATTTTATTAGCTTCCCTAATTTCTATTAGCATTCCATTGTCTGTCTGTTCATTCTGGCCAAGCAGATGCTAATATACCCCAGTGCTATTTTATCCCCCTTTTTTACATGGAATTTCTAGCCATAATGATTCTACAGTGCATTTTATTTCCTGTAGGATTTTTATCTGTTTGGTTCAATTTTTTCTTTAATATATAATGCCACCCCTCCACCAATTTGTGATATCATTTGTACACTGTATCACAGTGTCCCATTGGTTATCCTCCTTCCACCAGGACTCTGTCATGCCAATTATATCTACCTCTTTATTCAGTGCTATACACTAACTTTCCCATCTTACTTTTTAGTAGAGATGTGAATCGGAACCGGAATTGGTTCGGATTCCGGTTCCGATTCACATGTGGGTTTTTTCCATCGGGCCCGATAACATTTTGTTTATCAGCTGCGCTCCAGCCGATAAACAAAAAACCCACCCCAACCCTTTAAAAGTAACCCCTTAGCTTCCCCCACCCTCCCAACCCCCAAAAAAACTTTTTACAGGTACCTGGTGGTGCAGTGGGGGTCCCGGGCGCGATCTCCCGCGATCTCCCGCTCCGGGCCGTCCTCCGGCTCCCCGGCCATCGGCTGCCACTAATCAAAATGGCACCGATGGCCCTTTGCCCTTACCATGTGACAGGGGCTGACCAATGGCACCAGTAGCCCCTGTGACATAGTAAGGGCAAAGGCTATTGGCACCATTTTGAATACTGGCAGCCGACGGTCCGAGTGCAGGAGGTCGCTCCCAGACCCCCACTGGACTTTTGGCAAGTCTTGTGGGGGCCAGGAGGGTCCCCCAAGACTTGCCAAAAGCCCCTGATGGTCCAGTGGGGGTCCGGGAGCGATCTCCTGCACTCGGGCCATCGGCTGCCAGTAATCAAAATGGTGCCGATAGCATTTGCCCTTACTATGTCACAGGGGCTACCAGTACCATTGGTCAGCTCCTGTCACATGGTAGGAGCACAAGATGGTGCCAGCCATCCAGTACTCCTACCATATGACAGGATCCGGCCAATGGCATGGATACCCTGTCACATGGTAAGAGCAAAGGGCCATCGCCGCCATTTTGATTAGTGGCAGCCAACGGCCCGGGAGTCGGAGGATGGCCCGGAGCGGGAGATCGTGGGATATCGCTCCCAGGACCCCCACTGGACCACCAGGTACCTGTAAAAAGGTTTTGGGGGGGTCGGGAGGGTGGGGGAAGCTAAGGGGTTACTTTTAAAGGGTCGGAGTGGGTTTAGGGGTTATTTTTGTGTGCCATTTTTCCTGCCCTCCCCCAAAACGATAAGGGAACCCCCACGTTCAATATCATGGGGTTTTCCCATCATTTTGGGGGAGCACCCAATTTCTGACGAGTTTGAAAATATCGACGATATTTTCAATCGTCCAAAGCCCGATTCACATCCCTACTTTTTAGACTTCTAGTATTTGTATACAAACATTTCAAAGTATGTTTTTTGTTTCAATTAACAACCTGATTATTATTTCAAAGGGGTCATTTGGAATGTTTCTGATTTGTCTACTTTTTACTTAAAAGCACATGGACCACTTTAGCATTTATTGCAACCTCTCTACTCGGATGCCCTAACTGTATCTTCCCTGTTCTGTTAGTATCCTTCAAGACTTTCAGAAATTGGTATCAGACTGCGTGCTCAATCGCTTAGGCTCTTGCCCTATTCAGGGCTACAACCTCTTTCATGATGGCAATGGCACTAGAATAGTAACTTCATTTACCAATTTCACTAATGTACTCTTTTTATTATATATGCCAATTTTTAACTTTTTAATCGTTTTTAAACATTTTTTTCTTATCTTGCCAAATTCATGACAACCTCTCCGCACCGTTGTGTGAACTTGTCCCATAAATAATATCCAAATCAACTGCCTGACAGGCAGTGCTATCAACCAATATGTGTGTGTGTAACTGCTAAATATGTGTGTGACTGCTAAAATTATACCCTCCCTATTTCTGAAGGTAAAAAACAAACGGATGAAATGTTAAGACATAATTAATCCTCACATATTGTGTATGTTTGATTGTATTGAGTGAGGACAGTAGCCCTTCAATTTTGTCATTTGAGTATCCTTCAAGATACATCATTCTGAACCATACGCTTCTTAGCAATTGTTGGCATTACCCCATCATTTATTTTAAAAGGTTATTGACAACAACCTGGTTCCACTCTGATTAAGGTGGAGCCCATTCTTTGGAAAAGCCCTCCCCAAAATAATGCCCAGTTCCTTCCAAACCCTTCCAAACCTGAAACCCTCTTCCCTGCATCCATGTATTGAGACTCTGGATCTCTGCCTGTCTCTGGGGTCCTGCACGTGGAATGGGGAACATTTCTTAGAATGCTACCCTGGAGGTTCTGGATTTCAATTTTCACTTAAAATCCTAAATTTGACTTCCAGAACTTCCCTCCTACATTTTCCTATGTTATTCATACCCATATGTACCAAGACAGCTAGCTCCTCCTAGCATTACCTAAAATCAATCATATCTATCTTATCTATGTGGCTTTCGACACTGAAGTTTAGATAGCTTGTGGTGACCTCTGGAGTCCTCTCCCAGGGTCTCAAAGATAAGGTATGCAGATAAGCCTTCCATTCCTCTTCTACTGATACATTACAGTGCTTCCTTTGCTGCTTCATCTGTCTAGTGTCTATGAGGTTTCTTCTAAATCCCCTTCCCCTATAGTACTTACCAACTCTTGTTCTTGCCCTGGCCGTTCATTGACCTGCATGCTCACTGCAACATTCCTCAGGCTAGACGATTCAGCAGCAACGTTGATGCACATTTCTTTGTGGATTCCAACTCCAATGAGCACCATTCTGCACTGTATATTAACCAGCATTTTCTTTGACATCTGAAAAGTATCAACATTAGGCTCCTTATCCCAGTGTAATCATCTTCACTAGTGTGCACACACATTTGAAACTGTTCTGCTCTGCTTTGCACTGTACACTACTCACAACCACAGGGTCCACAAGCATAGTGGCTATTTGCCTAATTTCTTGCTGTACCCTGCAGACCCAGACAGAGAAAAAACCACTCTGAACTGGTACTGTGGCACAGCCATCCACTGTAACTGGTCTCCAATCTCTCCCACCCTGCTTTCCTTTCACCTTCCCCATAGGGAAAGGAAAAGCTGTGCCAAACTACCAATGCTAGCAGCTTGTCACAAGCCTTTCTTTCTCAGTGAGTAAGTATGACAGTAAGACTAAGACAGAGGAAAAGCAACCAAATGATTTTAAATGTTTCAAGCTTTTGACAAAAACCAAAGCACAGTTGAGCACTCTGTGATTATCAACCAGAAGCACACCATTCCTAGAAAAATACAAGAAGAAATACATAGTCCTGAGTTATCTCCTCACACATGCTTACAACCCAAGAGTGTCACTGGATACACAGGCTAAATTAGAAACATTATTCACTCTGATATGTTTGCATTCTGATCTCCTTGCAGGCACATACTGACAAAGCAGTGAGGTCATACATGATGAGTCACAGAGAAGGGCTGGTTGCTATGGAGATTTCCACATGACCTCCTATAGAATCCTTTGGCTCCATATACTTCAGTGAGCCATTAAAGTCTATGAGGGTTAAAAATGAAGCAAATAGGATATGTTTCATTTATGGAAATTACCCCATTTGTTTCATAGACCCAGGGCTGGTGGAAGGTGAAGCACCTATCTCTCTCTCTCTCTCTTTCTCTCTATCGCTCTCTATATATATTTATCGAATGTCTCCTGATGATGACATCATGAAGCCTGTTACCACTGTGACTACTAGATAACCAACTACCCTGTCTCAATGTCAGCCACTTTGCCTCATTCTGCAGTTCCTGCCTAAGCTGGCGCTCTACCTTCCTATGTTGTGCCCTGGCTTCTGGCAGCCTAGACAATTGCTAGTCCTCTGTCCCTGCATGGATCCCAAAAAATGAAATTAATGAGGTCCTTTCATTTGTTTTAAATAAATATACATCCCTAATCCCCAAATATACAGGGATCCAATAAGAATATGAAGCAGATCTAAACATAGCATAGCATACATACAATAAAGAGAAAATCATGTCCAGAGTTAGTTAAAAACAAAAAAATCACAGTCCTCAGGATTAAATATATTCATTGGTGCTAACTACGTTCCCACCACCATCAGCAATCTTAGGGATATATTAAACTAAGCTGCTATAAGCATATAATGCATGAAAAAAAGTTTATTGTTTGAAAAATGCTGTTTGCACAATTGTGCAATCTCATAACTGAGATTGCACAATTGTGATCTGCTCGTCTCACTGCCATAGCAGTGAGACGAGCAGATCACAATTGTGCAATCTCAGTTATGAAGAAGCACTTCAACCACAAAAGTCAACGCTCCTCCTATAGTGCACGTACAGCATTTTAATGAAGGAGCGCAGTTACCATCATTTACTGAGTATGTTATTACAGCCAAGATATACAAGCATATTCCATGCTTAGAAGTGATTCCCTGATGAAGAAATTCCATTCGAAACATTGCAGTGTCGGGATCGTTACACTTTTTGCATGAAGATTTTCACGGAGAGCCTTGGTGTCATAACAGTGAGTTTATTTGGTATAACAATTCCTTTGTATACCATTACTCACTCCTACAGCAGTGGACGTATACTGGACTGATAAGATAGCTTAATGGAATAATATATTAAGCATCTTCTCATCTGGAGTTACCAATGATTATACATTCATTCTGACATCCACATCGTTGGAGTTGGAGCTTCAGAATAAGTAGCCATATAGGCATCCGATTTTGCTTAGTATTGGCATTTTATAAGGTTTCCCCAGTTTGATTACATACAATTCCTCCAAATTTGAGCTAGACTTTTTCATGTTTCTTTGTTGATAGTATAAGTGTCTGGCATTTTCTGGATCATTTTTTTGGTTATTTTGTTATATACATTTACCGCAGCAATATCACATGATATTTTCCCCAAAATGCTACCCTATACTGAAATAAGCTGCTTTGAGTGCGTGAAATTTGCAAATTAATACAAAGCAGATCATTCCTACCTAATTAAATAATGAAGAATGCTTTAAAAAAGGATTGGATAAGTTCTTGGAGGAGAAGTCCATTACCTGCTATTAAGTTCACTTAGGGGTAGATTTTTAAAAAAGCGCGTTCGCGTACTTTTGTTTGCGCACCAGCCGCGCGTATCTTCTAAAATCCTGGATTGGCGCGCGCAAGGCTGCCGATTTTGGGCAGCCGGTGCGCGCCGAGCCGCGCAGCCTGTCACCGTTCCCTCCAAGGCCGCTCCGAAATCGGAGCGGCCTCGGAGGGAACTCTCTTTCGCCCTTCCCCTCCCTTCCTCTACTTAACCCACCCCCCCGGCCCTATCTAAACCACCCCCTTACCTTTGTCCATAGATTTACGCCTGCGAGAAGCAGACGTAAATCTACGCGTGCCAGCGGACTGCTGGTGCGCCGTGCTCCGACCCGGGGGCTGGTCCGAAGGCCTGGACCATGCCCCTGGGCCAGCGCCACGCCCCGGCCCCACCCCCGAAATGCAGCGTCACCGGGTCCCGCCCCCGACACGCTCCGACACGCCCCGACATGCCCCCCTTCCAAAACCCCGGGGCCTACGCGCGTCCCGGGGCTCTGTGCACGCCGGCGGCCTATGGAAAATAGGTGCGCCGGCACGCAAGGCCCTACTCGCGTAAATCCGCCCGGATTTACGCGAGTAGGGCTTTTAAAATCCACCCGTTAGAGAATAGCCTCTGCCATTAGCAATGGTAACATGGAATAGACTTAGTTGTTGGGTACTTGCCAGGTTCTTATGGCCTGGATTGGCCACTGTTGGAAACAGGATGCTGGGATTGATGGACCCTTGGTCTGACCCAGTATGGCATGTGCTTATGTTCTTATGTTCTTAATGCAAGACATGTTATTTCCCTGAAAAGTTAGCTGCAACTCATGAGTTGCAGCTAACTTTTTCCCAGAGCTTTGGGATATTAACACATATCCTGATACTCCAGTTTTGAATTTTAAAGGGCGACAAGCAGCCCATAATAACTCTCCTTCTGTTGCGCGCCCTGGCTGCGCTAGGGCTGCGACCGGCCCTGCTCACCTTCCAGACCCAGCCTCAACTGCTCCCCCGGTCTCTCCCGCGGCAGCAGTTAGCCGTCTGCACCCTTGGATTCCCAGCTCCTCAGCCTCCTCAACTCCAGATCCAGATCCCTCTTGATCTGGTGCTCCGCGTCCCTTGCGTTGCAGAGAAGCCCGCGCCACGCCTTCCTGCAGTTGGCCCCTAGGCGCGCGCGCACGCGCACAGGGCTGACCTTTAAAGCTGCCATGGTGGGAACCGCTCCACGGCACCCAGTGATGACAACACCTGAGCCCTGCCTAAAAGGCAAGGCTCAGCCCTTCATTTCCTGCCTTGGCAAACGGGTCATCACACTTGTGTGAGCTAGTTGCTGTCCTCATTCCTGCGTTCCTGTGAATGATCCAGTGTTCCTGTGCTTGTTCCAGTGTTCCTGCATCTGTTCCTGTGTTCCTGTTCTCGTTCTAGTGTTCCTGCGTTTGCTGCTGTGTTCCCATGGTCCTTCCTGTGTTCCAGCGCCTGTTCCTGAGTTACTTAATTCCTGAGTCCTGTTTCACGTTCTGCAACCCAGGTTGTACCTTCTTGGACTGATTCCCAGTACTGACCTCGGCTTGCCTCTGACCATGCTTGGACCGATACCTGGAACTGACCTCTGCCTGCCTCTGACTACGCTTGGATTGATACCTGGAACTGACCTCTGCTTGCCCCTGACCATGCTCAGACTGATACCTGGAACTGACCCTTGCCTTGGCTGACCATCCTCGGATGGATACCCTGGCTTTGACCCTTGCGCTCCATTCGGACACTCTGCTTCTCCTGAGCCTACCAGGTCCACCTGCCTTGACACTGTCTGCGGCCTTCCTCGAGCTATACCACTAGGTGCTGCCTATCCTGCCTGGAGGACCTTCAGTTCCTGCCTCGTACCCGTGGTCTCCAGTACTCTCTGTTCCGGTCTAGCTCGTCTGTTCACTGTCAGCCGCACACCTCTACTCTTTGTGGGCTCACCTCTCCACCATCTCTCTGGGAGACCCCTAGAGGCCCACCTAAACCCAGGCAGCCCAGGAATCGAAGGGCTCAACCCATGGATCCCCCGGGCCATTATTGGTAAAGCTCCAGCTTGCCTCTGTCTCCTTGTGTGCTCTGCCTTCTGGCGGCAGGCACCCTCTGGGATCCCCCTCAGAGGGCCGTACCAACCCTGTGCCAGGCCAAGGGTCTACCTCCAGTGCAACATCTTCCAATATGAAATAGAGATATAGGGACTTATCTGGTTAAGTGGCAGCCACTGAATAACCAGCTGAAGATAGCTGGTTATTCAGTGGCTGCCACTTAACCAGATAAGTCCCTATTTCTCTAGCTAAGAGGGTGAAACTTTCAATAACCTGTATTATTTGCAATGTACATGGGCACTTTCAGCCCACATGCATTGAAGTCAATTTTCAAAGGTAAGCCATGGCTGAAATTGGCTACTTATTTTGCACCTGCTATTTGCATGGGCAGCTGAGTGGGTGGGGGGTGGCACGAGTAAAATAGCATATGTACATTTGAAAAGCCCTTGTACACATGGGGGGTAATTTTCAAAAGGAGTTACATGCGTAAATGTAGCTACTATTGTAGCAATTTTTAAAAGCCATTTACTCAAGTAAAGTGCATTTATGTGAGTAAATCCTATAGACAAGTCAATGGCATATATTGTAGCAATTTTCAAAAACCCACTTACTCATGTAAAGTGAATTTACCCCAGTAAACCTGGTTTTTACTCGAGTACGGTAAATGCTTTTTAAAATCAGGCCCATGCTGTTTTCCTCCCTCAACCTAAGCCTCTCTCCCTTACCCTAACCCTTGCCACCCAGAAGGGAAAAAATGTAAAACATTAGAATAAAAATGTTGTGCAGCGGTATTTCCCCCCTTTCCAATCCTTCCCCTTGTCAATAAAAGTGATCTCCCTGGTCCATACCTCTCTGGTGTAAAGAATTTACTCCCCATACCTTAGAATATGTCCCTGGTAATCTAGCGGGACCTGGAGCACCCCCTAAACTCTGGGCTGGTCGCCTCTATCTTGCAAAATGGCACCAACCGGCCTTTGCTCCTATCAAAGACTTAGGGGCCTCTCCAGGCCCTACCAGACTACCAGTGACACCATTAGACTACCAGGGGGAAGCTGCCATAGTATTTTTTCATGGGAGGGGGGAAATACTAGGGGAATGTCCCCAGGGTATTTGTACCCTCTCACGATAAAGTATTTCTACATAGTAAATGACCCCCATTAGTGTCCAGATATATTCTCAGTTGTTTAGAGTCAAAAAAGACATATCTTACATTATCATGATTCAGCAAACATTTACAAGGAAAACAAAGAAAAAATAAGCACCAATCTTAAGCACATCTTGATGCATTAATAAAAATTGTTTACTTCTACTTTGTGTTTCTGGACTTAAATCAGGAAAAAGCCATATTATTTGATCGATGAACAAACTCTCTTCATATTTAAAGAAAAACTTAATAACCATATTCTTATCAGCTTCATAAACAAAGGAGACTATTAAGGTAGCCCTATGATACCCTGAATCTTTGATTTCCAGTATTAATATATAATACAAAAATTATACTTTCAGAAGAGTTTGATGAGTTCCTGAAAGATAAAATGCTTAGTGGTTATGGTGATCTGCTTCGATCCCAGATACTAGTCCAAGGCAATTTTATTTTATTAATGACATGAAGGCAATTTTTACATTCCGCTGTCCCCTGGATTATCATTAGTGAGCTTCCAGAGATTCAGCTGCAGGGAAATGAACAGCCTATCCAATTATCTCACAAGGTTTGAGCATTTTTGTGCTTTTTTTTTTTTTTACAGTGGTCTTTTAAAGTAATGCTGAATTCATATTTATTATACAATAACAAATGACATGTGAGATTTGTGCTATGATTTATTATATTCTCAATAGATATAAGACTCATTTTGCTAAATTATAATATTGGGTTCAGAACTAGTTCCTGCTAAGCTTGTGCTTTACAATTCTTCCTACTACAGTGTCACAATAATAATGACATATCAGTACCAATGAATGTTGTAGGAGTTTCCTCAGTCATACATCAAATATATTATACATTAAAATTGTACACCTGCTGACATGAAACCCCAAATCAACTCATGTCATTAATGCTTCAAAGCTTTCACATACTCCATCTGCTTAGGCAAAGGATTTTAAAATGGCAAAGTTAACCTCAGAGAATTCCCATATATCATCTTAAATGATAAAGGGACAACACCACAGAACCATCTAGCTAATAATTTTATGTACTGTCCATAATCCATGCAAAGGTTAATGATAGTAAATTATTAAAATCTGAAGTGCCCAGATTGTGCTATTGTACCATTTTCTTAACGACTACAACAAAGTTGATATGCTATAACTCAGAGTGAAAACTATCCATTAGATCTCCCAAACTTGACAGTACCGCTTAATAGATAATTCAAATATAAATAATCTCTACAGGATTATTTAAAAAGGTCATTCATTATGACATACTGTAATTCATAAACATGTTTTTCTGTTAAAATGAAAAAGAAAGAGATATACAATGTCTATCTGTTTCAACAATGCTGTTGAACAATGCTTAATGTACAGAAATCACGATTAACTACCATGGAGACTGTCACAGAAAAGGGGGAGTGTCCCCGAGTGACACCCCTCTGGTATTTCTATTTTGGAGCTTCACACTATTCTGGATGTGTACGCCCACATCTACTGCGACTGGCTTCACCAAAGTCCCAGCCATAAAAGATCTTCTCAATTCAGTAGAAACAAAGGATGATCTTTGCCTGTGAGAACACCCAGTACTGGAAGAGAATTTCTTCTCCTATGGTTGTGCTTCTCTTTGGAGCCTCGCAGCTCTCCCTCTACACCTGGAGATAGGGTTGAATATGATTCACCTTGTGCTATAGTTGGTGCATGCCAGTCACTGGAGCAGACTGCCTGCTCAGCGGGTTCAGTCCTATAAACTGTTACCATCTCAAGTGGTTGCATGATAGAACCTAATGTGATTTTTTTTAAATTTTACTTTTATTTATAACATTTTTAAATTGCTTTCCAGACTTAACAATAAAACCTTCCAAAGCGATGTTCAACAAAGTTTAAAATAACATCCAAAATAAACAATAAAATAACAATACATAAAATCTCATTGCAAAAAATACTCCAAGAACAAAGCAAACAATCCTGCTGCTGGTTCCAAATTTGAATCAGCTTAATTTATAACTTCGAAATCATCAGCCAGGTCTTCAATTTGTGGCAAAACCACATTCAGTGATTCTCTTCCCTGATGAACAAAGGGAGCTCATTCATAATTTCAGTAGTCATAGAGAATGATCTATTTTGCAATTTAACATGCCAAAAAGCTCTTATTGGTGCTAATTGAAGCTGATGGCAATATTGTCAATGCATGTCTCATATTCATGATTTCCAACACAGCCTTTGGGACATATGTAGAGGGTGGAAATCTTCTTCTGCTTTCCTTGTGATGACACTATGAGGGACCTATATCTGCAATCCTGCATGCACGCCCATCAAATTTTAAAAGCCGCCCAGATGCACGTGTATGTCCTGCTGCATATATATCTCACTTGATTTCAGAAAGGGGCATGGTGTAGGCGTGGTCTGAGCAGGATGTGGGTGTTTCAGTGCGTGGTCAAGAGATGTATGCATAAATGCTTACATGTTCTGGTGCACGCCCAGGTCCACTACCGCATAACTATACTTCTGCTATGGAGGAGGTGTAACTTACAAAAATAAAAGAACTTATCCATTTCTGCTGGGTTTAAAGGGTATGGGGTAACTAGGGGGAATGCAGGGGTGTTTGGAAGACCTAGCTCTTAGGTGAACTAGTGAAACTGGCAAAGGTGTGGACTCATGCCCATTATAAAAGACCCTGACTTGTGCAGTACAATCAGGATTTGCTCGCCTAGGCATGCATCCACTTATAATTGAGCACATATGTGCATGCGGCTAGGCTATTATATAACATAGGCACATAGGTGCACGCGACTAGGCTATTTTATAACATGTGTGCACAAGTTATAAAATGGCCCCATATCTGGGTGCGCGCCAATGCACACATGCCAAAGTATGCCCCTGCACCACTTTGAAAGTTACCATCTTAATTTATGTATAGAACCAGGGTGTTTGCTCCTGAGGTTAAACAACCCTAAGGCCAGAGTATGCCCATGTAGAGAAGGGGTGTTCTTATGGGCAATATAGTCTAGTGAGAGTAAAGGGGAACCAGCTGAAAATGCCCAAGAAAGCCACATGCGGATACTGGCTTCAAGTAGTCTCCATGAGTATGCTTAGGAGGAGGGGGAGGGAGATGCACTTGATTAGGTGAGCATACCAACTGAGCTCCCATAACCGTATGCTGCCTGTCCCAAAGGGACAGTCCCTGGGTGCTACCAGAGTGTACATAGGACTGTCCAATACTCGGCTTAGGGATAATGCTCTCAGATTCCACTTACATGGCAATTGCCCAGGGTCCTCGTAACCCTGTATCCTGTCCTCTCCTGCCACAGTGAGCACCATAATGCTGGTCCATTCTGACATTCCTGTGGCTACCGTGCTCTCTCTCTCCCTTGCTTGTCCTGCTCTTAAATTTCTCAGCTGCTACAACAGCCCAGGACTTAGCCCTTCCTTTTCCCTGGGTATAACTAGTACTATATCACTCATTTGCCTTACCAGAGGATTTTAGAACTTGCATATCTGCTGGTTTCAAGTGGTTTTGACTGATCCTCAGAGACCTCTGCCTACCTCTGACAGGATAAGCAACAAATTGGAGTGACTGGACTAAACCCAAGGTGCAAGGTTGCTTTGTCTCCAGAGTTTCTGCTTTAGGCTAAGGACTGCAAACCAGCACAACAACTAAGGGTTGACTAGCTTTGTCTACATATTAAATCCTTATATATATATATATATATATATATATATATATATATATATATATATATAATGTTGCTGTAGAAAAGATTAATAGGGTCATTCATCAAAATGTATTATGGCATTAATGCATGCGATAATCATATTATCACACAGCACAAATGCACATTTTTAGAAGGGGAAATATCACGTTGTTAAAGCTGGAAAAAACTGCACCATTTTTCCTGGCGTTAAGCCCAAAATGGCAGTAACACAATTTGCGATAAATATTACAAATTGCATTTTGGCCATTTCTAGGCTGAGAGAGAGAGAGAAAGAGAAAGAGAGAGGGAGAGACACTCTATGGAGGCCTTTACAGTATTCAACTATTTATATGACTATAAGAGGGCCAGCTAATAGCTCGAGGTGAGGTGTTGGTGGTGGTTTAGGGTTTAGGGGCCAGTTTTAGATGCAGAGTGAGACGTATGAAATGCACAGTACACCTAAGTTAAGATTTGACATCATTTGGAGTGAGGAAAGTTGCACAAAGATGAGATTTCTGCTATGTTATCTCACCCTAGCTTAATGGCACCCTGTTATAGAGTCCATCAAGCTAGGGCAAGAGAACATTGTAGAAATTTCATCTCAGGGAAGATACGTGAAGTACGTTGGCTCGAGTAAGGGCTTTAAATTAGGAGCACACAATCATGTGGTAGGCATATTTTAAATCATACATGTGCAACTGCATGCATGATTTAAAATCCCAGTGTATGTTCTCCCGCACGCCATAAGTGTGTGTGTATGGGCACCCGCATGCTTGTTTTGAAGTTGCCATTTAAGTTTTTAAATTGTCCAATGAGGGCAGCGTGGCGCTGGCATATGCAAGATGTCCCCCTCCCAGTATGCATATCCAGGGCAGGAGAAGAGTGGCGGTAGTGGTGATGGTGGTAAGGGGGTGTCATGCACAGCATGGAGCCCAGTTCGTATGACCTGCCAATGATGCCATCAGGCAGTGAAGCCAGGGGCAGCATAGCCCAGAATTGCTCAAACGGCTGTGTGGCCTAACTACTACCCACCAGTTTGGGAAGAACCGTGGCACACTGTAACACTAAAATAGCAGCAGTAAGTACCAGGGCTTGTTTCCCCGATTCCTTCTGTTGAGCAGATGCCAGATTGCCTATGGCATCACTGCATCTGGTGCGATGCTGCTGTTTTTATTTCCATCCCCTGCCCTAAACACACCTCTGGGACTGCCTACATCTTACCTAAGATTATATACATTGTAGATCCCTGGGTGAATAAGGGTTGGGCAATTAGACAGCCAAATTACCTGGGTAAATAGGTATTTACTAAGATAGAAGGCTTTGGAAAATTGCCCTCACCCTTGAAAATGTCTGACTCGGCAGGGGCTGCTGGTACACAAGTACTCCCAGCACATACTTTGCCAGAATAGATCCAGCACTGCCTTGGAACTGCTCCAAATGCTGCCGCTTTTCTTCGTACAGAAAGCATGTGTGCTTTAGGCAGTGTGCATATTTTTCCCAGCACTTCGAGGAGGGTGAGCAGGTTGCGGTCTTGAAAGGTGCTTTCTCTGTGGGTAAACACAAGTTTACTCATGGGGAATCTGTTTGAAAATTGCCACCCTGGTGTTTTTGGGTTACTCCATTGCACTATTGTTTATAGAAAAATGTGTCACACCTTTGTAGATCTCAATGAGCACTGAAGCGAAGAACTGGAGCTCAGTGATATTCCATTTCAGTGTTATTCATCATAAACGGCATGCTGTCTAACCTGTGTGATCTGATTACCTATTACACTTCACTTATTAATTTTATCTCTGGATCTAAAATATGCAAGAAGAGAGATGTCAAGCATGAGTTGTTTTAAAAATATCTGCCATTTCTACACTCTTCTGTGTCATATTTGCCTTCCAAGAAATTCACTTAAAACCAATATTAGATACTATATAATTATTTGGGAACGTCATTATGATACTTAATTTAAAATCGGTGAAGCAGCACAGCCACAGCATACATGAAGAGATTTTTGTATAAAAAGTATAGCTAATCATCACTTAAGGCTATGCACTTTGTACAAACCACCACTATTCAATTAGCTGCTGTTTAGACATATATAGCAGTGGGCCATGCCTGACACATTTGACTTTGTTTTAAGTTTTGCCATTGTCAAATTCTTGTGTTTAGGTTTTCATTTTGAATTTGGTTTCTTGGAAATATCAAAATATATTTTGGTTTTGACTTGAGTTTTCCATATTTTAGGGAATAAGAGCACTACCCCCATGCAAGAGAAATCAATGAAGGCAGCAGGTACCATTTTAAAATGGCACTTGGAGGGGCAGGAGCAAGTAGGCATCACTCCTGCCTGAGGAAGACCCCCCAGCTAAAAGCTAAGCTTGAGGGGGTTGAGGGGATGAACAGGGGGAATCATATTTATTCCCTGATGCTTATTTTAAGGATGAGCCTTGAGGCAGGACTTATATCAGCCCACTGTTCTTGTACTTATTGCCCCTGAGTGGTTGGGGGGGAGCGGGGGGTAGGGAAGAGCTACTATCCTACCAGGGACTTTTTCAACTTTTAGGGGGACCACTGGTCCACCAGGAACTCTTTCTAGAAACATAGAAAAAAAAAAACAGAAGAAAAAGACTGCATGGCCTGTCTAGTTTGCTCATCTGCCCAACTAAATAAGCTTAACAGTTCCCATCACTCCCCTGTATTTATCCCATGCTTTCTTGAATTCAGATACTGTTTTTGTCTCCATCACTTTCACCAAGAGGCCATTTTATGCATCTATTAGGGATGTGCTATCATTCAACTGAAATTGCCTAATTTGTCCTGGTTTGGGGACCCTGAAACCTGAACAAATTTTTCCCGAAATTTCTGGAAAAATTCATTTTCAGGTTAGTGCGCACTAACCCGAAATTCAGGTCCCCACAAATTTCAAAGGCCCGAACCGCGGGAAATACAATATTTCCTGTGGCGAGCCAAAAACGAAGTCTGAACCGAAAGGTTTGGGCTTTGCACATTCCTAGCATCTACTACACTCTCTGTAAAGAAATATTTCCTAAGATAACCCCCTGAGTCTACCCTTTTTACCCTCATCCCATGACCCCTTGTTCTAGAGCCTCCTTTCCATTGAAAGCGGTTAGCCTTCTATGCATGCAAACTTTGAGATATTTAATAGACATGTACACAAATGTGTTTTTTCTTAACTTTTTTGTTTGCACTATTTGCAAACTATTAGGCCGATGCAATATCGGCTAGCCTGTCTTCCAGAAACTTGTCCAAACATTATTTTAAACCCAGATATATTATTAGCTTTGATCACATCCTCCAGCAACAAATTCTACAGCTCAGAGATAGATTTACACTTTCGGCACCCATAGGTAGTGACAGTTGTGGGTGAAATCCTCCCTCCTTCTGAGTTAGAGGGAGTCCACTCTTCAGTCTCTTAACTAAAGCTGCAGCATCCTGATATTGTGGTAGCAACTTAAAAAAGGAAATTTAGCTTGGGGCCTGCAGCCACACATGCAAGACCCTGCCTCCTGCATAGGTTTCCATAGTAAGAGGAAGCCTGTGTGGGATGATGAGGCATGAGGTGGCGGCTGCAGGCCCCATGATGAATTTCTTTTTTTAAGTTACTCACAATGCTGCTGCTGCATGAGGGCACCTCTACTGATGGTAGGAGGCTAGGAGATAGGCCCAGATGGAGGGATAGTAGCAGGCAATGCTCCGGTGCCTATCATAATTTGGTGCCATAGAGTGTTGCCTATGTTACCAATGCCTAAATCTGGGCCTGCAACAGTTAAACTGTGTACTGATTAAAAGTACACTTTATCAAACTAGTTTTAAATCTTCTATTAGTTAGTTTCTTGGAATGTCTCTTAGTTTTAGCGCTATTTGAAAGATTAAACAATTATCCCCTATTAACTTATTCCATATCACTCATGTTTGTATAACCCTCTTCTGGGATACCGAGCGGTGTTTCTCTGGCTGCAGTCAGAAAGCCACACTGACTCCAGCCTTTTTGATGCAGATAAAACATTATTAAACAAACACAATACTTTACAATGTACTTCCTACCTTAGCAGTAGTCCTTTACACACACAGGGGCTGCAGACTGCCTTGCTTCTGGTCCGTGTACACTCACTCCCTTCTGGTTTGGGCAGAGCACTTTACAGGAGCTGCTTTCCTCCTGAGGCATAGGGGCCCCCTGAACACAGCTGGGCTTGTACTCTTATCCCATCCCCAGCTTGTCCTGCTCACTGAGCTCTCCCCTCTGTGGAATTTAAGTTGGACCAGACTCCCTGCCTGGTTCCATACACACAAAAAGGGGGAAAACAAAGTCACTCTGTTACATCTTTATTATATCCCCTCTCAGTTGTCTCTTTAAGTTGTAGAATCCTCATCTGTTAAACCTTTATTAAAAAAAGAGAGCAGCTGCATATCATTTAACCTTTCTGTTGCACTCTTAATGTATGTTCCATGGCTCTTTTTAAGATCCTATGCACTGATATTAGTATTTTCATTACTAAAATTGTTAATCTCTAGAGATGTGCTTCAGGTAGGTTGCAATATCGTGTCGGGCTTCGTTTCGGAGACCCCAGTGGGAATTTCTTTTTTCCCGAGGTTCATGTTTTTTTTTTTCGGGGGCCCCGATTTTCAGGTTAGCATGCACTAATTCTGCCACGTTAGTGCATGCTAATGGGGAGTTAGCGCGCACTAACCCAAAAATTTATTTTTTCCGAAATTTTGGAAGAAATGCAATCAATCATTTTCGGTTCTCCAGAACCATTCTGAATTAGGCAATTTCGTTGAAATTGCCTAATTCGTGAAAAGCGATTGCACATCCCTGTTAATCTCTCACTTGATTCTGAAATTTTATAACCAAGCCTAAAACAGGCTTCTATAAGATCTGTGCTATTTAAAAAAAAAAAAAAAAATGTCCCTTGAACCATCATTGCTAATGAACTATCATTACATTGCATCACTTCCATTTCAGGCTAAAGTTCTTGAGTTTTTTGTCTTAAACTAGCTTAAAGACTTCCTGGATGATCATATGATACTGGATCACCATCAATTTGGCTGTTGCAAGCATTTTAGTAAGGAACCCTTGCTTCTTTCTAGCCAGTATACCATACAATGTGAGTTTGCTGTGGATATGTAAAGAAGGACCAGCTATGTCATGGTCCTTCTTTACATATCCACAGCATTTGTAAATCTGAATAATTGCATATTTTTGTCCTGTCTAAACAAAATTGGTATCTCTGGTATCAGGTTGAGCTGGTTTGATTCATACCTGACCAGGCATGTAAAGCAAGTGAGGATTGGTTTTTCAGTCTCCTCCTGGCAATCTGTCACCTCGGGGATCCTCAGGTACCAGAATTATCAGCTGCTTTATTCAACATGTATATGTCCCTAGTATGCAAGCTTTTGGCCAGTCTAGGCATTAATTATAAGTTATATGCAGATAACATTCAGTTTTTCATGCATGTGTCTTCTTGGTTCACTACCTTCAGCCTAATCTGAATATGTTTGTCAACAATTAAATGGAAGGAGACAAACATCATATCACAATCTATATGGACCATATGATCTAGAATACCTTCCACAGGCTTAGTGATTGAATCCCCAGCAGGTCCACAGGTATTGTTCTTTCCCCAGTATGACTTTGAACTATGCTACCGTCCAGTGGAGAAAAATCAATGGGCCAATTCCCTTTCTTGATCTTTTGACACTGAAGATTCTCTGGAGCATTTGCCATACATCATAGACCCAGCTAGGATCATGGTCACTGCCACCGTACTGGAAAGATGGACCCAGTACAGCTTACAGGAAAGATCCTGAAGTAGGCTCATGACTCTCACCTGGCTGCCCACCTTGGTATCATCAAAACGGGGAAACTATTTTTTCTGCATTACTGGTGGCCTTAAATAAAGCACAATATGAAGCATTACATTGTGTCCTGCCCCACATGTGTCATAAATAAAAGCCCTCGGGCTCACCCATGGGGCTTGTTACAGCCACTGCCAGCCCCCAAGGGACCCTTTCCCCACTTGCCTCTGACTTTGTCTTAGACCTTCACTTCTCTGGTGGCTACACTACTGCTTTGGTCATGGTGGATCATTTTTCTAAAATGGTCCATCTCATAGCACTCCCTGGACTCACCTGTACACCAGAGCTGGCTAAACTATTCATTCATCACCTCTTTCAAGTACACGGGCTACCATCCCATATCTTCTCAGACTGAGAAGTACAATTTATGGCATGATTCTGGAGGAACTAAGCAAAACATTTAACATCACATTGGTCTTCATCTAAGCATACTTCTTGCAGAGCAATGGGTAAACTGAAAGAACTAATTAGACCCTCAAAGCTTTCCTAAGATTTTATATTCATCAGCACCAGGACAACTGGGCATATCTTCTCCTATGGGCAGAATTTTGCCACAATAACCATGTGAGGAGTTCATACAGATCCTCAACCTTCATAAAAGTCTTTGGCCATCATCCAAGGGTACTGTTACCAATTCCAATCTTGTTCTCTTGCCCAGCAGCCAATTCCTTTGGCATCAGACTCACCACATCTGCCAATTGTTACAAAAAGCAAATAGACAAAAAACGTTGGCCAGTGCCTCAACTTCAGGCTGAAGAAAAAGTGTGGCTCAACACATGGAACCTATGTCTCAAATTACCATCTCTCAAATTCACACCTAGGTCATGGGGCCTTTTCCTATTTTTCATAAACTAGGGCCAGTAGCCTACAAACTGAAATTTCCTCCCATGTTTCACTCCTGAAGCCTGCAGTCTTATCGTGGCCATCAAGACTGCCACTCCAACCCACAGACATTTGTTCTGAGGAAGATATGGAATATGACGTTCAGGAGATCTTGGATTCCAGGAAGGTCCATTAAAAGTGTTATGTTTGAACTTGGTTTTTGGGCCCTTGGGTCATGGAGAGAGTTGACTCCACCCACAGGGAGGAGCCCTGTGGGGACTCTCCATGACAGGCGGGGTCTCAGCACTGATGGACACAGGAGTCAGAGAATATTTATTATACAGCAAAGAGAAACCCGAGGAGCAAATTTTCAAACTCAATCCTGGAGTAGGAAGACCTGGGATGGATTCTCCGGTAGTGGTCAGCATAGCGGGGTACCCGGGGAATACTTGCTTCTTGGTAGGCTCTGTGCGAGGTAGCTCCGGTAGTGGTCTGCAATGCGGGGTAGGCTGGAGATAGATGTTGGCAACTGGCATAAGACAGCATGGATCTGGTAGTGGTCCACAGAGCGGGGTAACCCGAGGATCCACACAGCAACATGGAAGGAGTAATGAAGAGTAGGTCTTGTACTCACTCCGTGATGTTGAAGCAGATAATTAATTGTAGTAGCAGTGGAGATCCAAGCAGGAACAGTGAAGGATCATCCGCAGAAGCGGCGAGAGAACTCACTTAGCTGGAGAAGGTGAGACAGGCAGATAAGGCTCTCCAAGGAGCGGATAGCCCTGAGTGCAGCAAAGGCCCCGAGGAGCGGGTACCTGAGTCACTCAGTCTGGAACGCAGGAACAGTGAGGCAAGGTGTCTCAGAGGAAGGAATTGAGCAAGATGGAATCCTTGCTAACTCATAGGTAGGAAAGTCCGTAAGCTTAAATACATGTAGGCAGTGACATTATGCGGAGGGGATACCCCCAAGGTTCCCGCCATGATGTGCACAAGAAGGAGGTAGGCACACGCACGCGTGCCCAAGTCACACTAGATTCAATATGGCGACTGGGATCGCCCACGCCATCCCGGGAATGCTAGGGAGGTCTGAGTGCAGAGGCAGAGGCAGCCATCTTAGCCAGAATCTGAGCTATTGGGCAAATTGAGGTGAGCAGCAAAGGTCGCAGCCATCTGCGGCTGATGGGCGCAATAAAAAGATCGAAAATGTTATCTCTTGGTGGTGTTTTAGACCCAAAGAAAACACTTTGGAGTTGGCATACAACCGCCAAGCTCCCCAAATGGTAAAGACTTATATAAATACTTTCCCCAAAAGCCTAGGCCCAGAGGTTTGGGAAGGGGCTTGAACGGTGTGTATTCTCACGTTTGGCTGGCCTTGGGACAACCCTGTGACTGACTGCACTCACCTCGATGCCAGCATTAGCTCTTGGATGCAGCCAATGCAGATCCCTTCTTTGCAGCTAGGACACCTTAGACACACACGCATGCGCACACTTCCGCTGCTTTAGTATCCCGGAGCAGGACAGCTCAGCTGGCACACCTCTGATGACATCTGCACAGCTTGATATTTAAACTCCATCTGCACTCCACCACTTTACCTCAGCAACAGGACCTACTGCTTCTAGCAGTGCATATTGCTTGTCGTTCCAGCCTTATCTTGTCCTTGCCTCATCCTTGCTTTATCCACCCTTGCTTTCAGTCTTGCCTTGTTCTTGACTCATCCAGCCTTGCTTCCAGCCTTGCCTCGCCTTATCTTTGTCTCGTCCAGCCTCACATCATCCTTGTCTCTGTCCTTGGCTTGCTCACCTGGTATCAACCCTTGCTTTGGACTTAGACCACTTTCTTGCCTACCACCTGCCATTGACCTTGGCTTCATAACTGGACTATGTTCTACTCAACACCTGCCCTGACTCTTGTCCTGTAACTGATTACTCCTTGAATGCTGCTTGCCCTGACCTCAACTTGACTCCGGATCTCCATTTTCCCTTTTCCCTATGGGACTCTTGCCTAAGTACTGCCAGCCCCTGGAACCCAAGGACTCAGCCTGTGGGGAACGGAGCTGGAATAGGTGAAGCTTTAGTTAATTCCTAGTCCAGGGCATGTTCACCAGCTGTCAGTGTGGGCCTAGTAGGTTTGCCTACTGGGCTGTATCAACCATATCACAACACAAAAGTCTACTTCCCTCACAGCTGGATAATGTGTCCTGTATATTCAGTGTGATAAATGTCCCACTGAATGTCCCTGAATAAACTTGTCTAACTGTAGCCAGGCAATTTTATTTATTTATTTCGAATTTTTCTATACCGACATTCTTGAACAAAAATATCAAATCATATCGGTTTCCATTTAAACAGAACAGTTGTGGCTATGGCATTACATAGAACATTGAGCAATGAACATAGAACAAGTCAACAATTCAACAATACCAAATAGTGAAATAATTCATCAGTGAATAACATAATATATAGAGCAACAACAACTGGGGCGGCTATGGGCATAACATCAAATAATAAGTTTAATGGAGTATCGTTATGCAACTTCAAATGGATAAGGCATGGCGGGGGCCCAAGGCATAGGCTAGCAATGAGAATCTGGCTGAATGGAGGAGGGAAGGGGGAGTATGTAGAGGGGAAGGATGTGAGGCCTTGAATCATGATTGGAGGAATATGATACGGAAGTAATGGGTGATCAAGTGTCTCCTTAAAGTCCTGATATGTCTTATGCCCAGAGGTTCCCTTGTGACATGTATGTCCTTTGACCAGTGTCTGAGTAATGTTGAGATTCTGGGAAGGCTTGTCTGAAGAGCCATGTTTTAAGGTGTTTCTTAAAAGTTTGGAGAGAGGGTTCTTGGTGAAGCTCGGGTGGTAGCGAGTTCCAAAGGCTGGGCCCGGCTGTGGACATAGCGCGTTTTTTTAAAGTGGTTTTGATCGGAGGTGCGTATAGGGATCCTTTATAGGCGTTTCTAATTGGTCTAGCGGATGTTTGAGTGCGGAGTTGGGAGCTTAATTTGAGGTGGGCGATGCCGTGAATGTCTTTGTGAATCATCATTAGTGTTTTGAAGGTGATCCTGTGTTTTATGGGAAGCCAGTGAAGACTTTGGAGTATGGGTGTGATGTGTGCTCTTTTGTTTGAATTTGTGAGTAACCTTGCCACAGCATTCTGGACCATCTGTTAAGGTTTGGTAGTTATTGCAGGGAGGCCTAGGAGAAGAGAGTTGCAGTAGTCTAACTTTGTAAGGATGATAGACTGTACTACTAGCCGGAAGTCACTGAAGTGTAGAAGAGGTTTCAGATTTTTGAGGACTTTCAGTTTATAGCAACATTCCTTGGTTGTGTTGTGGATGAACGATTTTAAGTTGAATAGGTTGTCGAGCCGGACCCCAAGGTCTCTGACGGAGGAGGTGTGGTTGATGAGTGTATTTGTGAATTGGGATGCGCTTTGTGGATTGATGAGATTGTGTTTTTCATCTGGAGAGATCATGAGGATTTCTGTCTTATTTGAGTTAAGGATGAGGTTCAGGCTGGTAAGCAGGTTAGTGACGGATTGTAAGCAGCAATTCCAGTGTGCCCAGGTTTTTTGCAGGGATTTGGTGATTGGAAGAAGAATTTGAACGTCATCAGCGAAAATGTAGTATGTTAGTTTGAGGTTAGAGAGTAGATGGCAGAGAGGTAGTAGATAAATGTTGAAGAGTGTAGGGGAGAGGGATGAACCTTGTGGGACTCCCCGGTTTAATTTGATTGGGAGAGATTCTTTATTATTAATTCTGACCTTATAGACTCTATCCTCAAGGAACGATTTGAACCAATCATGTGCCTCTCCTTGAATGCCGATATCTGCAAAGCGTTCCAGTAGAATGGAGTGGTTGACCGTATCGAAGGCAGCGGATAAGTCAAGAAGAACAAGAAGGTAGGGTTGTTTTTTTTCTAATTTGAGAAGGATGGTGTCAGAAAGGGATGAAAGTAGGGCTTCAGTGTTTTGAGATTTTCTGAATCCGAACTGAATCCGAACCTAACCAGTCAGATTTTGAATATAGCTGGTTAAGTGTCAATGTGAAGCTTAAAGATTAAAGGGCCTATTTGACCTAACAGATTTCTCCCCTTCTCCCTCCCACCTGAATGTCAAATCCTGACCCTGCTGCCCCCCTAATTGCCCTTCATCTTATATTGTGAAAAATGAAGTGCTGGGGACAGTCCTGCACTCTCCTTTTTCCCTTTCCGTCCCCACTCATGAGTCTAGTCAATTTTTTTTTAATTTTGCAAGATACAGGCCCCCCCTCCCCTCACCCCACTCCTTACCCTGCCACCCTCCTTTTTACCTGAATTGCCTTTAATCTTAACCTCCAATCAAGGAAACAGTTTACCATGACCCAGGCCCAGTGCTTATCGCATCGCTAATCAACTAGACTGGAAGCATAGACAGTTAAGATTAAGATTAAAGTTAACTGGGAACATGTTCCCAGAAAACTTTGAGATATTTTTGGATACATCTAAGGTTAGGCAAAACATTTAATTAGTTAACTCCTAAAATTGGAGTTCCAACTGTTACCAGGAGTACCGGGGTGAGTGGGGCCGACTGTGAGTTCCTGCGATTGGCGAACATAACATTTTTCCAAAATCTCCATAGTTAACTCCTAAAATTGGAGTTAACTGGATAAGTTATTCACTTAATTCTACCCCATCTCAGAATGCCTCCAACACATCCTGGCTAATGACTTATCTGACTAATTTTTAGCTGAATAAGAAAGGGGAATATTCAGAACTAGCCATTTAGATGGATAACTAAATTATTGTTGTATAATTTGTCATGATTGGGTTGAATAGCTGCAATGAAAAATAATATTTTACCCTGTCTGTGTAATCTTTTTGTTATGCTGGTGCACCCTTGGGCCAAGGGGGAGTTGATGCTATCTGTGGGGAGGAGCCCCACAGGTCCCCATCATCGGTAGGTGAGGCTGATGGAGAGCAGAGACCCCCCAGGAGCTTCACCAATACCAGCCCACATTCCCCTTAGATTGAGCCCTCAGTTGCCGGGGCTGGCTGGACTTATGTGGGGTCTCTGGAGCGAAGGAAATCCTGGAGGAAAGGAGAAACTGAAGTGAAGGCTTTGAAAGGGACATGCAAGGAAGCACAAGGTCAAGGACCAGGCAAGGGTTGTGGTAGATGGCGTATCTCATGGTCAGGTTCCAAGCAAGGGTCATGGCAGGCGGTGTATGTCATGGTTAGGTTCCATTATATATTCAAAGAACTGCTTCACCCTTGTGTAACACCTAATCAAAAATCTCACATAACACTGGTATTATACTGGAAGGATCCAGCAAATAAAGTGAAATGGACCATTCAACCAGACCTCATACACCTTAACCCGAGCTCAATTGCCCTAGGTAGATACCACATATTTTGAAAGGCTTATGTGCATTGTGGTTCTAATCATTGGTCATTGGTTGTAAGGTTCGATAGCATTGCATTCTTAATTTTTCATATTTTTTTCTTTTTGTTTTTTATAACATACTGTGGAAAGTACTTGTCTTGAAAGACACTATTTTATAAGAAGTACTTATCTTAAATGATCATATATCATTTAAGATAAGTACTTCTTATAAAATAGTGTCTTTTATTTTATAAGAAGTACTTATCTTAAATGATCATATAAGTACTTATCTTAAATGATCATATATCATTTAAGATAAGTACTTCTTATAAAATAGTGTCTTTTATTTTATAAGAAGTACTTATCTTAAATGATCATATAAGTACTTATCTTAAATGATCATATATCATTTAAGATAAGTACTTCTTATAAAATAGTGTCTTTCAAGACAAGTACTTTCCACAGTATGTTATAAAAAACAAAAAGAAAAAAATATGAAAAATTAAGAATGCAATGCTATCGAACCTTACAACCAATGACCAATGATTAGAACCACAATGCACATAAGCCTTTCAAAATATGTGGTATCTACCCAGGGCAATTGAGCTCGGGTTAAGGTGTATGAGGTCTGGTTGAATGGTCCATTTCACTTTATTTGCTGGATCCTTCCAGTATAATACCAGTGTTATGGTTAGGTTCCAGGCAAGGGTCTTTACAAGTGGCGTATCTTGTTGTCAGGTTCCAGGCAAGGGTCGTGGTAGGTGGTGTATCTCATGGTCAGGTTCCAGGCAAGGGTTGTGGCAGGCGACATATCTCATGGTCAGGTCCAGTCCAAGTCAAAACCAAAATCAATCCGAGGAAAGGGCAGGAACTCAGGAACTCAGAGGCAATACACTTCACAGGAATGAGGAGATGAGACCTATTGCCAAGGCATCTGCAGGAGTCAAGGACTCGACTTAAGTAGTCCCTGGGTGGTGATGTCAGAGGGAAGGGCTGCAGTCATTTTCCTACCACGGGCCCTTTAAATCTGGAAGAGAGATGCATGTGCGAGCGCCTAAGAGGAAGCCTGGGTGTAGGAGAGTTGGCAGCGTCCTGGCCATGAGGCAGCATGGCAGCAGCTGTGGTGCACAGCCGCAAAGGAGGGACCCAGGATGAGGAGCCGGTGATGCCAGGCCATGTAGATGGCAGGAACAGCCAGCAGCTCAGGGTCATGGAGAAAGGCGGCGATGGCTTCCAACTGTTACCAGGAGCCCGGGGTGAGTGGTGCCGACCGTGAGTTCCTGCGATTGGCGAAAATAACATTTTTCCAAAATCTCCATAGTCTCATTCCAGACAAAATATTGAAGCTATAGCTAAAAGATATCTCAGCTTCATTTGAAGGCATAACCCTCCAAGAGTATTGTGTGGTGTTCTGTACCAGCCCAAAGTATGTGAAGGGCTTAATGTACCTAATATTAAATAGTATTTTTTAGCTTCCCAGCTTTGCACTATTATAGACTGGCATAGGGTAAGAAAAATGTAATAATAATGACAAATAGAACAAGAGTTGGTTGAGCATGTTTATCCCTGTATGTTTATGTCTTTGCTTAGGTGGTTGTGGTGGTCTATATCTGTTAAATCTCCCTTCACTCATGTTACCCTTAGTTTATGGCAGTATTTCTTGTTGGATCTGGAAATTTCTAGATTGGGACATATTTGGGAAGAACATGGGGTAATACTCATTGACTTGCTACAGGGGAAGTTTGCTTTGACACTAATGGACTCATTTACTAAGCATTTTTCCATAGATACAGAATAGGAAAAACTACTGTAGTAAATACTAGGGATGTGAATCGTTTTTTGACGATTTAAAACAATCGTCAGATATATTTTAAATCGTCAAGAGTCGCAATACAATAGAGAGAGAGAGAGTGAGAGAGAGAGAGAGAGACTCTGGGGAAGGATTCACAGTATTCAACTATTTACATCTCTAAAGGTTGGCCAGCTAATAGCTCGAGGTGAGGTGTTGGTGGTGGTTTAGGGTTTAGAGGACAGTTTTAGATGCAGAGTGAGACATATGAACAGCACAGTACATCTCAGTGAAGATTTTACATCATTTGCAGTGTAGAAAGTTTCACAAAGATTTGATTTCTACTATGTTATCTCATCCTAGCTTGATGGCACCCTGTTAGAGACCAGGTCACCTCGAGCTACTAGCTGGCCCTCCAATAGAGATATAAATAGTTGACTACTATGAGCACTTTATAGCTAGGCTCTCTTTCTCTCAAAAGGAGCAGGACCCAGGCGCTCGTTAATGGCCTGTATCTGGGTACCCTTTTCCTGGATGGCAAGGCTAGGAGAAGAACCCAGGCGCCCATTTTGGACTTTTACCTGAATGCCAAAATCCTGGACATCCTAGTGAGGAGCAGGACCTGGGTGCCCGTTATGGGCCTGTACCCAGGCACATATATCCTGGATGTCAAAGTGAGGAGAAGGACCCAAGCATCCATTACAGGCCTGCACCCGAACGCCCAAGTCCTGGACATCTAGGTGAGGAGCAGGGCCCAAGCGGTTTCTGCTGTACATGTGTCCTGTTTATTTTCCTACCATATTAACTACTGCATGGTTTGCTATCTGTTAATGACCCTCATGTGCCCTGCTCCTGTTGTCCTTCCATTAAATGCATGTTCTGCTGTATGTTAATGCCTCCCATGTCTCCTGTTCATGTTGTACTTGATTTAACTGTTGAACATTTTGATCCATGTGTCTGGTTTATTGGATTCATTTGGGGAAAGTTATATTGACGCTTTGTATCCAGTGGATTTTCCTACATGTTATCTTGAATTGCAAAGTAACTTTGATTTATAACATTCTAATAGCAATGGCACGGATACCCTGTCACATGGTAAGGGCATAGGGCCATCGGCGCCATTTTGATTAGTGGCAGCCAACGGCCCGGGAGCTGGAGGACGGCCTGGAGCAGGAGATCGCTCCCACTGGACCACCAGGTACCTGTAAAAAGTTTTGGGAGGCGTCGGGAGAGTGAGGGAAGCTAAGGGGTTAGTTTTAAAGGGTCAGGGTGGGTTTAGGGGTCATTTTTGTGTACCGTTTTTCCCGCCCTCCCCCAAAACGATAAGGGAACCCCCACGATCAATATTGTGGGGTTTTCCTATCGTTTTGGGGAACTCCCGATTTCTGACGATTTTGAAAATATCGACGATATTTTCCATCGTCCGAAGCCCGATTCACATCCCTACTTGCAATACAGTAACTGTAAAATTTTCATAAACATGCCCCTTTTTCTTACAACAGGCATTATGAAAGCATGTTGAAGATTCTAGGGTAAGTTTGTACCTAAGGTAAAAGAGGGAGGAAGTGATTTTCCCAAGATCACAAGAAGTAGCTCATAGCTGCTCTAACCACTAGCTATGCCTGAACTCCAGAGTTCCTGCCACACAGCTTTTAAAATAGAGGCAAAGCTTTAGGCGTACCTACTTATGCATGTGTGTGTGCTGAATTCTGCACACTATTGAAAATTATACTCTTGATTTCCATTTTTGACTGTTGTTGAAGAATGAGCTGAAAATTTAAATGAGTTATACAAAAGATATTTTCAGGAGTGGTAACTCCTAGTGTAAAATCTAGGATTATATATGTATACTGGGGCTGGTATAATTACCCATATTGAGCATAGCACATGTTTTTACTCCAGTTTTAGCAAAGGTTTTTGTGGGCTAACCTTACTCAGGCATACAATATTGGCTTTAGCACCAGAAAAATCCTCATTGTGAAACCTGTGTTATGCTGAGTGCAAGAGCATATAAATCACATGTAAAAGATAATATTAGCTATTATAGGGCAATGTAGAAAGTTGTGTTAGCAGGGAGATATTAAAGCACTTAGTTTTTACTGTGGGAACTTTAACACCTAGGTTAGAGCAGCATCAAAAGTAAACTCACATTTCTGGTGGCCATTTTAATCCATTGCAGTGCTGTGCACTGTGTACGTGCTTCTCTAAGCTTTTCTGTGGCAAACATAGATCAAATATATATTTTTTTTATGCTTTGGTATATTTTGCAGGTGATTCAAAGAATTAGAATATATGTACATAAAATTTGCCATACTGGGTCAGACCAAAGGTCCTTCAAGCCCAGTATCCTTTTTCCAACACTGGACAATCCAGGTCACAAGTACCTGGCAGGATTACTAAAGGTAAAGAGATTCCGTGTTGTATATCCCGGGGATAAGCAGTGGAGTTCCCCAAGTTCATCTTAATAATGGCTTATGGACTTTTCCTCCAGGAACTTGTTCAAACTTTTTTAAGACCCAGCTACACTAACAGCTTTCACTGACAATGAATTCCAGAGCTTAATTATGCATTGAGTAAGAAACTTTTTTCTCCTATTTGTTTTAAATATACTGCTTAGTAATTTCATGGCATGTCCCCTAGTGACAAAAGCTTTAGAGCAAAGAAGAGAGAGGGAAGAGAGAGAAAGGAGATGCTTTATTGCTGAAACATAAAGGAGGATCTGAGATGAGCAGGTTGTCCTGTCTGAAGCTGTTACCAGAAAGCTATGCAGGCAGCATGTATTTCATCTGAAGACAACACTGTTGGAGTTACCAGAGACAGATGTGGTAAGGATATATAGACTGAACTCCAGGACAATTCTTTCTCTCTATAAAGAGATCAGAGATGATCCAGGTTTGGTCAAGCCCTGTGACATCATCGAGGGGCGGCAGCATTGGCATTTCCAATCCTGGTGCCCTAAAGGCTGACACGATGTGCATGTGCATGCCTATGGAAGGACATGGCGCAGTAATGAGGAGGATCCACTAGCAGCATACAAGCAGCAAAAAAGGGATGATAGCACATTAGGTGATGGTGGGCGAGAGTTGCAGTCACAGGTTCATTCCACAACCGGCCAAACATAACAGTGATTATGTCACAATTGGGCATCATAACTGTGGTAGTTGGTCTGTGTGCAAATATGCATGGGAGACTCAAAAACATTTGTCTTCCTAAATTGCCTGAGTGCAGTTCATTAAAACTTTTACAGTTTGTAACAATATACTGGATGTATACATAAGCAAATGCCCATTATATCCTTCTGTACATTAGTAGCACAAAGTGAAAGATTAAAACTGGGATTATTGAGCATCTGTTTTGTATAAAATATTCCAATATAGAAGCATCATTAGTTAAATATTGTATGCACATGAAGCATAGTGTAGAAGATCTGTGCATCTCTATATTACAGCATTTATTAGGGATGTGCATTCATTTAAAATTAATGTGTAAAATGCAACAAATGAGGCCATTTTTTGTATGTTCAGCAGCAAACTGAAAATAGTATCCTAGGAATATATTCAAACATTTTTGGGCATTTAAAAAAAAGATGGGCAACTGGGGAGACAAAGCCTCAGTCTGGTCCCATTTTCACAATGAGATTTGTACAATGTTCTCTCAACCTAGCTTGATGTTACCCAGGAAGAGAGTAGAGATGTGCTTTGGGTAAATATTTTGTGTCAGGCTTCGTTTTGGGCGGTTTTTGGATGGTTTGGGCGGTTTTGGGCGGTTCGGGGTTTTTTTGGGGAGGCCCCAATTTTTAGGTTAGTGTGCACTATTGGGAGTTAGTGTGCACTAACTCAAAAATGATTTTTTTCTGAAATTTCAGAAAAAATTCAATCATTTTTTTGTTCTCCTGAACCATTCCAAATTAGGCAATTTCGTTGACATTGCCTAATTCGGGAAAAATGATTGCACATCCCTAGAAGAGAGTCCATCAAGCTAGGTTGAGAGAACATTATATAAATCTCATCTTTGTGTGAGTTTTCTCACTCCGAAGAACATCAAATCTTCACAAGAGTGTACTGTTCATATGTCTCACTCTGAATGTCAAAGTGGCCCCTAACCTCTACACTACTACTTAAACCTCACCTCAAGTTACTAGGTGAGCCTCATATAGAGGTATAAATACCTAACTATTATAAGGGCCTTATTGCTAGTCTCTCTCAGTCTCTCTCTCTCTCAGGTAGGAATTGTGACAATTGTGGTAGTTACTGTAAAAAGGTTATTGCAGTAATACCTATGTGAAGCGCTAAGATAGAGCACTTTGTGATAAATAGGCTATTATCATAAAACATGCCCCTCTTCCTATTGCATGCCATAGTTTGTTGAATCCTGGCCTTAGCTGTATAACTCTGGTTGGCCCATACACTTGTCCTAATGTTAACAAGATAAACTTATTTGGCTAACTTTAAGATAGCCAGATATATTCAGAAGCTGGGCCGTGCTGCTGAATATGCTGGATAAGTTTATCCAGTTAAATAGCCAAGCCACACAGCAGCTGTATATGGATCACAAAGTATTTTGTACTGGCAAAGTCATTTTGTGTAAAATTTGAGAGCATATAGTTGAAAAAGATTTTTGAATCTCCCAATTTATATTGCAAATCTCTGTTTTACATCCAATGTGTGCCAATCTACAAACTGACCCTCTTTGAAGAAGCTTTTAGCAAAAAAATGGCCCACGGTGGAGAAAATATCATTGTGGCACTTTTCTAAACTGAGGGAAATTATTTTTTTATTGTTTTAATAATTTTTTCCTAAATGTGAAATTATATAACTAAATACATATATGTGTTCAAGTAATATTTTGTTTTTGTGAAAAGAGTTTTCTTGAAAATACATACATATCTCTCTCTCTCTCTCTCTCTCTCTATATATATATATATATACAAATAATGTTTGGTACCTTAGGATTGCAGTGACTGGTGGTCAATCCCCAATAAATGTTCATACTCGTTGCTATATCAAGTAGTGGATAGATGGATGAAAGCACTTTTTGTACTTAGTTTCAATTTTTAATGTGTCTAGTGCTTATGGAAAATTGATTGGTTAAATGTTTACATAATGATTTGAAATAATATTTGACTCTGACTCTTTTCTTTTTTTTGCAGTATTTATTGCCCTGGTTAATGATACCACAATTTTGAATTTTGGGAAGATTTTCTCTCATTCAATAACATTTTTATAATTTGAAATATACTGTATATATTACTGTAAAAAGTGAAAATTGTCTGTACTGTGCTCCAAAACAAAATAAAATGAATAAAATATATTGGAACATTCAAACAAGTGTGTGCCACTATGTGTATTAATTTAAACCATCTGAAGATTCAGTAAGCGTGTAAATCCAGACTTGTTCCAGTTTGTTCAAAATAGTATGTCGATCCTCTCCTATTAAAAGGTGTTTGACAACATCTATAATAGTGCACTTTGACAAATAAATGTACCTGAAATAGATAATGATCTGCTATAGGAGCCTGCATCTTTTCTGTTTTGAGACAGCTTCTATGTTCTATTAACCAAGTCCTTATTGTTCACCTGGTATGTCCCACATAAATCAAAGGACAATCACAATAGATCACCAATATTATACAATGGGAGTACAATCTGTATGATATTTTCATATACACTGTGTTTGGATGCATACAACAGTTACCTATTATTGTTATATCACATAAATCACAGAATCAGCAGGAAAAAAGTCTTGCTGGCTGTGAAATCTCTGAAGGCAGAGAAGATTTTAGTGCTGCCCATACCACATTAACTCTGATGCTATGTGTCCTCATATAAAAGAATGTCGGTGCAACTGAAAAAATGGAATACTTCAATAAAATGTTCCAGTGTTTACTGTTGAATGCTGCCACCTTCTGGGACAAATTAGAATGATGTTAATGCATACATTTGTTTGTCAGAATACCTCCATGGTTATATTTCATCTATGCTTATTTGATTTTGATCTGCTTTCAGGCCATTTTTGGAAAATATGAAATATCAAATGTTTGGAAATAAAAAAAAAAATCCCTAAAGGCTTTGTTGATTAGCAAATCTGACTCTATGATAAGCTGACGTGTTGACTTTCCTAGGATATCTTTAAGAAATAAACCTATGTAAAATAATTAGGGATGAAGCATTAATGAAGTAAATGGTTATAATTAGGGATGTGCAAAAACCGAACCTTTCGGTTTGGACTTTGTTTTCAGTCCACAGTGGAAAATATTGTATTTCCCACGGTTCGGGCCTTTGTAATTTGGGGGAACCCACATTTCGGATTAGTGCGCACTAACGGGAGTTAGTGTGCACTAAGCCGAAACTGAATTTTTCCTGAAATTTGGGGAAACATTTGTTCGGTTTTTGCGGTCCCTGAGCCAGGATGTATTAGGCAATTTTGTTTAAATTGCCTAATTCATCCTGAACGATAGCACATCCCTACTTATAATTGAAGACCATATTTGTTTCATTCGTAGACTTCCAAAATGAATGGAGTGTGTCCACAAATTTAAACACACATTTTTGTTTTATTTGTTTATGTTTCCCATTCAACTCTGTGATCATTGAAAAACAGCTGTAGAGAGAAAGCTGTAGGGACTAATAGGCAGCTATAGCAACCAACCATTGTCTCTGAGGTAGAAGCTGGACTGAAACTAAGTGGGAGAAATAGACAAGTAGACATGATGCAGTACAAATCAAGGTCAAGCTTTTTTTAACTGGCCTATAGCTGCTATCTAGATCAAGTGATGCTGACATCCTTCCACTGAAAGATCTAAGCATGTGAAAAACTATTTTCTGTTGGATTTTACAAAGAAAGTTTGTCTTTACAGAATCTATCTTGGAGTGAAAGTAAAGCTTTAAAAAAGAAGGAAGGGGAATAACTTTGGCATTGGCAAAGGCCTTTAATCTTTATTCCTGCAGTCACAGTGCTCTCACTGTGACAGAAAGACAGAGGCACTTCTTTTTTTCTATTCACTGGAATAGGGAAGGACTGGAGTTATTTTTTATTTATTTATTTAACTTTTTTATATACCAACATTCAAGACGGTGGTCCCATCATGCTGGTTCACAAGAAACAGGGGTGCAATTATAATAAACTTTACCATTTAAACAATAATAGTGCAGAAAAGCAGTTACATATAACAAGGAAAACAATAACTTGGAAAGAGAAGCAATAACAGTGAACAGTGAAAGAGAAGCAATAACAGTGAACACTAAGGGGTAAATTTTAAAAAACAGCACAGGCACGTACTTTTGTTTGTGCAACTAGCGCGAACAAAAGTACGCCGGATTTTAAAAGATACGCATGTAGTCGCGCGTATCTTTTAAAATCAGGGGTTGGCGCACGCAAGGCAGTGCAAAATCGGCAGCCTGCGTGCGCCTAGCCATGCAGCCTGCCTCCGTTCCCTCCGAGGCCGCTGGCAGGTGTAACTTGGGTGGGCTGGCTGTCCAGGCCCCGACACAGGCTGCTGTGTCGGGGCACTCGGCCATGCCCCCTGACCACCCCGGACCGCAGACACGCCCCCCGGACCGCTGACACGCCTCCTGGACCACCCATTTTAGCAAGCCCCAGGACTTACACGCGTCCCGGGGCTTTGTGCGCGACGGCGGCCTATGCAAAATAGGCACGCCGGCGCGCGAGTGCCCTGCGTGCATAAATCCGGCAGGATTTACGTACGCAGGGCTTTTAAAATCTACCCCTAGGGGGCACTGTTCGCCGCGAAACAAGATGGCCGCCTGATTCACTAGCTCCACTCTCCCCCGGGAATAAAACACTCAAATTTGTCATTTCGAGTCCTCCAAGCGAGACATAAAGTGTCTAATCTAGAGCGAGAAGCGGATCTGATGACTTCTAAAAAGAAAAACGACTTACAAAGATTCTCGTTTACTCGCTCGGCGCAAGAGCTGAAACCAGCGGGCCCGGACCCTACCGGGTGCTTGGGGCCTTCAGACGCTGAAATGGAAGCCGAGGCGCCGATACTCTTGCCTCAAGCAAACTTGGACACAACGCTTTCGCTGGCTGACCTGCCCACTAAATCAACCATGCGGGACTGGTTTATTGAACTTCGAGCCGAAAACAGAGCGCATAAGGAGGAACTCCTAGCCTCGTTTTCTGAAATGAAAGAAGATCTCAGGGCTCTTGGCACTCGAGTGGACGAACTCGAACTGCGCATCGAGGAACAGGACTCCAACATAAAAGAGCTTTCCCTCCACGATCTGGATACCAGATCTGAAATGACTGTGTTAGCGGATAAACTCGAGGACCTCGAGAATAGGTCAAGGAGATATAACATCCACCTTCGGGGTATTGCGGAGGCTCCAGAATTTGCGGATTGCAAGGACATTGCTAACAACTTCTGTGCTTTTTTGCTCCTGCATGAGGGTGGTGAACCGTCGCGGACCAAAGAAGTGATTTTGGAGTCACTGACCATAGAGAGAACTCATAGAGCTCTGGGCTCTCGTCGGGATGCTAAATCCAGAGACATAATTTTGAACTTTAATAGTTTTACACAAAAGGAGCAGATTATGGCGATAGCGTGAAAGCAACGGACGTGGACTTGGGAGGGGCAGGAAGTCGCGGTGTTTCAAGACCTAGCTGCCAGCACCCTTAAAAAAAGATTTAATCTGCGACCGGCCACTGAGGCTCTTCGGCAGGCTGATATCCGTTATCGGTGGAACTTTCCTTTTGCGCTAACATTTCAACATGGTGGCAAGTTGTACAGAGTGCGCAGCATGGAGGATGCTGCGGCCCAATTTCAGGAAGCCGGCCTCAAGCTTAATATCCCCGTGGAGTCCACAACACCGGCGAAAAAAAAGACAGTGGGGACCAGCAAGTGGCAGCAAGTCGTTAGAAATCGGAGGCGTTTGAATGTCGGCTCCAGAGTTGCCCAGGAAGCGCTTTCAGATCAGGGCTGATGTGCCATACCTGTTTCGTCTGGAACTTGGCGCGCTTCAAAATGGCGCAGGACAGAGTTTTCCATTTGAGTAACATGTTTCGACTATCATTATAAGCCTCTTCTGCAATCGGTTGACAGATAAGGACTTAATATGTTTTGTTTTATATAATATAACTGTTTGAGTGTTTCATTAATATTTTTATTCTTTTGCAATTTAAGCCAGGGGGAGGGGGTTGGGTGGGAGAGGGAGGGTCATTTGGTTGAGTGGGTAAGTCTCCCTTGCTGGGATCCATAGTAGGAGGGAACGGATCGGTTAAGAGAAGGGGAAACACCTGTCACTCTCCGGGCTAAGATAGAGTTGTCTCAAGTAGTATCCGGGTTCTTTGATTGCATGGGGTACACAGGGAGCGGCTTACTTTTCATGTGCAGGCCTAATGGATATATCCTATCTGTAGATAGGAAAGTTGCTGTTGTGAACACAGCTAAACATTTCACTTTGGGAGGATGTCAATTAAAGTAGCTTCCTTGAATGTCAAGGGCTTGGGTAGCCACGGGAAACACTACCGCTTGCAAAAAGATTTGGATAGGCTGAAGATCTCCGTTGTTTTATTACAAGAGACACATATTAGGAAACGGCACGAACGTTTTCTCCAATTCAAGGGTTTTCCCCATATTTTCCATGCAGCTGCGGGAAGAGACAACCGGTATGCGGGTACGGGGATTATCCTTTCTGCTACCTTATTATTTGATCTAGTGGAGCAGATGATTGATCCGCAGGGACGGTATGTATTTATAAAGATAAAATTGGGGGGTGATATTTATTCCATACTGTCTATTTATGTTCCAGTCACTGAGCAGGCGCCCTTTTACTCCAAGATGCGACAGCTGTTGCACGCTCATGGGGAGGGATTTGTTATTTGGGGAGGGGATTTCAACCTTACCCTTAATACTGCGCAGGATAGTTCTTTCCAGGGTGTCCGTCCACAATACCCGCCTGGCTCTAGGGCCAGGAATATATTGCGCACTTCCATGAAGACACACCATCTGGTAGATGTGTGGCGCAATCATCATCCAGCCACACGCACTTATTCCTTCTACTCTAAACCGCATAATACGTATTCTCGTATTGATTTCTTTTTAGTGGACGCATGCCTGTTATTGCGAATGGGGAACAGTGACATTGAACCTATTACCTGGTCCGACCACGGGATGGTCTGGATTGAATTTACCTCCAAATTTAGTAAGGGAGGTCAAGTGTTTTGGAGGCTCAACACATCCTTACTGAACAATGATGATTTTGTTAAGCAACTCTCTAAACAACTGGGGGATTATTACACTTTTAACCGTTCGCCTGACGCTTCCACCAGTTGTCTATGGGAGTGCTCTAAAGCGGTTATTAGAGGTCTGTGTAAAGCCCGAGCGACAGCGATTAAAAGGCAGAGGGAACTTGCACGGAAAGAGCTGTTAACCCAGATTGCGCATTTGGCTAAACGCCATTATGCCACCCAGTCCAATCAGGTATATCAGCGTTTACAGAGCCTTAGGCTATCATTGAGTGCTATGGATGATAATCAAGTTGTGTTTAACCTGGAGCGGGCCAAACAAAGATTTTTTGAGGGTAGTGACAAGGCCGGCAAATTACTGGCAAGGCAGCTAAGAAATCAGATTTCACAAAGTATAATACCAAAAATTAAAAATTCTTCGGATCAGCTCACTCTAGATCCAGTAGAAATTAGCCTGTGCTTTAAGGATTTTTATGCTTCTTTATATAGTACGGACCTCCACATTCTTGAGGCGGACATCAATGATTATCTGACTCCCCTGTCTTTACCGCAGCTGTCTGATCAACAACAAACAGAGCTGGATGGGCCCATCTCGGTGGAGGAAGTGACTCTAGTGATTAAATCCCTAAAGAATAACAAGTCCCCAGGTTTGGATGGACTACCGGGAGAATATTATAAAAAAATGGTGGATGATGTGGCGCCCCTCCTGGCGGACTTTTTTAATGCCATTAGAGGTGGGGAAGTCATTATGGCCCAGACTAACACTGCTGGTATAACTGTACTCCCCAAGCCAGGGAGGGACCCGTCCCTTTGCAGTTCCTATCGCCCCATCTCCCTAATCAACCAAGATCTTAAAATTATGGCCAGAATTCTTGCTTTACGACTTAATAAATATTTGCCTAACTTGGTTCATACCGATCAAGTTGGCTTTGTACCGCAACGCATGGCAGCGGACAATGTTCAGAAAATTCTGGATTTAATTTGGTGGGTGAAGCGGAATAGTATTCCTACTGTCCTATTTGCCATTGACGCTGAAAAAGCGTTTGATATGGTCCACTGGCCTTTTCTTTTCCATACACTGGCTAAAATGAACTTTGGACCTTTCTTTATAAATTGGCTCACCCAGTTGTATAACCACCCTCTGGCCCGAGGAAAGGTGAACGGAGGTTATGGGGATTCATTTGTTATTGGTCGGGGGACTAGACAGGGGTGCCCTCTCTCACCTCTGCTCTTCGCGCTCTTCCTCGAACCTTTCACCACGAGGATCAGACTGGCAGACAACATTATGGGAGTACAGCTGCAGGATCGTAATTTTAAATTGTCACTATTCGCCGACAATATCATGCTCACTCTAACACAGCCCGTACAATCCCTGGCGGGAATGGAACAGGAAATAGCTAGCTTAAGCAAGGTGTCGGGTTTTAAAGTTAACCTAGAAAAGTCTGAACTATTGAATGTTAATCTGCCAGAAAATGAGGTGCACGCCATTTCTCAAAGATTTCCCTTTAGGTGGGCGAAGAGAGCGTTAAAATATCTAGGAGTGTTGATCAATGCCAATCTTTCTGAACTCTTTGCCTTAAATTATGTCCCGCTTTCCAAAAAAATAGATAGGGATCTAGACACATGGTACAGGGGCCAATTTTCTTGGCTAGGTAGCATAGCCATTATTAAGATGAACGTCCTTCCCAGATTTCTTTATTTTTTTTCCACTCTGCCAATACAGCTGCCATCAGCGTTTCTCCGAAAGACACAAAAGAAAATATTTGATTTCATATGGCGCCGCAGACCACCACGAGTGGCTAGGAGGATCCTCTTTCAACATAAACGACATGGTGGATTGGGAGTCCCTGATTTTTTTGCATACTATGCAAGCGCACAATTGAAGGCTATTATTGATTTGGACTGCATTACACAGCAGAAACAATGGGTTATAGCAACTCAATTAATGATTGGTTCTATGCCGGTCGCGGCACTTCCCTGGCAACCAAGATCCTCCTGGCTACCTGTGTGTTGTATTCCCTGGTCCTTACGATGTACGCTCCAAGTTTGGGAAAGGTGGAGGGCTCGGATATTGGGGTCTAGTGTTTATTTTTATCATTCCGCGCTTTATTACAATGTGGATTTTAGCGCTGGATATCAGACTTCTGCTTTTCATCTTTGGAAGGCGAGGGGTATCAAAACCATTGGTCAGGTATTACAAGGAGGGGAGATATTGTCCTGGAAGCAACTCGCAGATATTTATAATTTACCCCAGACTATGTACTTATCTTATGGCCAAGTCAGGCACTTTCTTTTATCCCTGAGCTCCTCTGGTAAACTACGCAGTACCTGCTCCCTTTTTGAGCATTTGTGTTCCAGAGCTGATTCTCTCACTAAGGTAATCTCGAAACTCTACTCGCTGTTAACGTTTGATGGGGACAGTCTCCACACTGTGCTATCTCCTTGGGAAAAGGATTTCGGTGAACAAATTTCACCATCTCTACAAAACGTAATTTTCCAACGGGCCACCCGAGGACTGATTTCGGCCAGATTACAGGAGCATAATTATAAATTGCTCTATCGCTGGCATTTGTGCCCAGCAAAATTGCATGTAATGTATTCGTCTATATCCCCTTTATGTTGGAGGGGGTGTGGACAGATTGGCTCGTATTTTCACATTTGGTGGGATTGTGCAGTCATACAGCCGTTTTGGTCCTTCTTGGGCATGTGGATGACTGAGATCTTCCAAAGGCCGATATCTTTGACACCCATGTCTGCGCTACTAAATGCCCCATTGGAACCTCTAGATAAATCTCAACAAAGACTAAGTCTTTACTTGCTGATAGCGGCTAGGATGGCGATTGCACAGTGTTGGAAGACTGCTACCACTCCGACTAGGGAGGACCTGCTCCAGCGTTTAAAATTGCATCATAGATTGGCCCATCTAACTGCCATAAGGCACCATATGGTGACGGCACATATAGCCACGTGGAAACCCCTCCAGCACCAGCTGGTATGAGGTGATCTATGCATATTCTTGAGCAAGAAGTTACCTGTTAGGAGGTGGCTTTGGTGGAAGCGTTCAGACGGAGATCTAAGCCCAATGGCTGTCTTCAGGTAGATCTACAGGTTTACTTTCACTTAGTTGGAATGTTGTATAATGGGTATGTCTACATGGCCGGTATTTGATTACTTCACAGCTAGCTCCTTGTACTACGGAAAATCCCTGCGAGTCAGGGACCCACAGCTCTCTTCAAAAGTTTGTGTGTGTGGATATAACATACTTGGATACTATTTAACTATACCATTTATGCACTAGGCGGGACAGGATGGGAGGGGGAGGGGCAGTAGCCCCAGGGGGTTTACAATGTAGTGCTGTACTTTATCGGAGTGTGATAGATCAATCTTTTGCTGTTATATAGCGCTATGCTGTTGAAACTTCTGTTGGTTTGCTTGTTTGTACCTATTATGATGCGATGCTTGATCGCTGTCTATCACCATGTTATATTCTGAAAATTGCAATAAAATTTAAGTTACAAAAAAAAAAAAAAATCTACCCCTAATTGTTTTTTTTCTGTAAGACTGTTCACAGTGCATTACTGTACTGGTTATCTGCAAATACTTTGAAGAGAAGAGAAGTGCAGCCTTGCCAGCCTTCTCAGTTTATTCTTTTTGTAAAAAAAAATTTTTGTGTTCAAAAGGAGTCAGTCAACAGTGCACACATTTACATTGTATCAGACTGATGCAATATGGACGCATTAAAACTATGTGTCCAAACTGGGAGCCCGCAGTATCAATTCATGCACAGACTCCTCTCCTGGGTGCTTGATGCAGTATTCAAATGAAACACAAATGAAAAGGGTGCTCAAAATGTGTGCGGTGGTCAAAAAAGAGCATCCTTAGCTCTACCTATTTTATTGCATAGGATGACCATATAGCATTGCTCGAGCATTGAAATTCTGTCAAAAGGACATGTCTGTCAAAAGGGCATACAATATATGGAACATGAGAAATGTTAACTGCAAATGTATTATTATTATTTAGCAATTTAACATTTTCCCCCTATATGTCGTCATGATGTTAGTCATGCTTCACGCCATAATCCTGTTTGGGGGTATATAGATTGCAGCAAGGAGTCGGACAATCCTTTTTTGCTCAGTTCGATTGGATTTGTTCTGTGAAGGCATTCATATTGAATTTGCTATGCTGGCAAATCTATCCAGCTTCAATTTCAAGAGGTATTTAATTTTGTTTTGTTTTTCTTAGGTGAGCAGCACGGATGCCCAAGTACTGGAAGAGCAGGCGAGGAGCAGGACCTGGGCGCTCATTAATGGCCTGTATCTGGGTACCCTTTTCCTGGATGGTAAGGCAAGGAGAAGAACCCAGGTGCCCATTTTGGACCTTTACCCGAATGCCAAAATCCTGGACATCCCAGTGAGGAGCAGGACCTGGGTGCCCGTTATGGGCCTGTACCCGGGCACATATATCCTGGATGTCAAAGTGAGGAGAAGGACCCAAGCATCCATTACAGGCCTGCACCCGAACGCCCAAGTCCTGGACATCCAGGTGAGGAGCAGGGCCCAAGCGGTTTCTGCTGTACATGTGTCCTGTTTATTTTCCTACCATATTAACTACTGCATGGTTTGCTATCTGTTGATGCCCCTCATGTGCCCTGCTCCTGTTGTCCTTCCATTAAATGCATGTTCTGCTGTATGTTAATGCCTCCCATGTCTCCTATTCATGTTGTACTTGATTTAACTGTTGTACATTTTGATCCATGTGTCTGGCTTATTGGATTAATTTGGGGAAAGTTATATTGACACTTTGTAGCCAGTAGATTTTCCTACATGTTATCTTGAATTGCAAAGTAACTTTGATTTACAACATTCTAATGTATGCAATGATATTTTTTCATTCACTATTCTGATGGGCAGAGAGTTAGATCATCATGGCTGAAAAACTGCAGTTTGTACAGGTAGAGAGAGAGACACTGGAGGTCAGAAAGATCAGGCAGGCCCCAGTGGTTGCCAACTGCCAATGAAGCGATCACATGATGCTCGCTTCTCGGATGCTGAGAAGTAACTGCCTTGCTAGGCCGTGTATAAAAATTACAAAGTGCTCATCCAATCATAGGCTTCCTCTTCTACCAAGAAAAGGATTTGGGAGAGGAAAGCTGTGGATGTGAGCTCCTTGTCAACAAAAAACAGAGATATCAAACAAATCCAACACTGCTGGCATGACACACAAAGGGATATGAAGTAAAAGGCTACAAAAATTGAGGCATTGACCCTCAGGACTAGTGGTGGGCCACCATGCAATATAGCTTTGATCCCCATCGAGGAGCTAATCCTCAGGGTAGTAGATGGTGTGGGTTCATTATACTGGTATGACACAGGGTCGAGTAAAGTTATGAGTTTTGAATGTGTCACTGTGTTTGCATATGATGTTTTTCTTTTGGGCGCTTGGGTGGTCAACAGTTATAAAGAACTTCAACTTGTGTTTATCTGTCTTTCTCCACAGATCAAGGAGTAAATAGTGTGGCTAATGGCATTGAAGGAGAGACACAGTATTCCCTGACACTGGACTTCACATTTCCAATTCAAAAGACGTGTCCCCCTGCCAACCAAGCCCGCTTATTGAAGAGAATCAACCTGAGGTACTGATCATACTTAATCTGTTTCAGATTATCCCTGAAGCTCCAGGAGCTGAGACAATAACTGTACTAGATGACCTAAGAGAGGCAGTATTTGCCATCGAGTGACTAGAAACTGACTTTGTGGCTGACTTGATGTCAAGCATGAAGTATCACGATGAGTCTGTCACTCAGGGTTGGAAATCTATACAATTGGAATTCCAGAAAATTATACAAAAAAACATTATTCACCCATCATGGGGTAACAATATCCTGCCTGATGGGCAAACTATTTGGCACTTTCAAAGATGTAGTCAGTGCATTGTGGTCTGTGAACCAACCATGGCTTTTCTTCTGTTTATTTAATAAAAGTTTTTAGTTGTGTGTGAGCTATGGTTTAAACAAAGGGCAGACATAAGCCTTGCTCTGTACTATCAGGTCAATACAGTAAAGTGCGGCCGCGGTTACCCTGCTCCTAACCTGCTTTCTACCCACTTTTCGGCCGCGTTAGTCCAACCCGCAATACACTATCCCCTTTAACCTACTCTTACGCGTCCTTAAATCACCGGGTAACCCCTTCCGCCCGCGGCATATATATTACATGTAAACGATCAAATTAGCTATTCCCTCCCATACAGTAACGCGCGCCCCGACTATCGCTTTTTTACCCTGCTGTTTTGCCGCGCGTTTAACCTGCTAACTTACCGCTTACCCTTACCCCTGCGTTAGAGGCAGGGGTAAGGGTAGGCGGCAAACTTTCCCCCAGCCCCCGATCACCTGCCCTGGCCGCGTCCATGGGTGCTGGTTTCCGGGGCAGCCCCAGTCCTCTCCCCTCCTCCAGAAGCAACGAAAGCGGAAAAAAGTGAAAAAGCGAAAAAAAAAAAAAAGCGAAAAAAAAAGTTGCAAGAGAGAAAGGGGAGAGAGGACGGGCAATCCTACGCTCGGGATTGCCAGTCCTGTGAAAAGCAGCCTTGCTTCGGGAGGAGGGGAGAGAGGACTGGCAGTGTAAAGCAACGAAGCAACTTACTTTTTTTGCAGCCCCCTTCCGGAGACGGACATCGGCGAAGACGACCGTGGATCCCCTACCTCCAGCTGCCCGTGAAGATGGACGCCTGCACGAGCGAAAGCGACCCCTGTGTGTGCAATTGGGCCGCTCAAGGCGTGATGTCACAACATTTGGCGTCACGGCATGTGACGTCACGTCTTGAGCGGCCCAATTGCACGCACAGGGGCCGCTTTCGCCCATGCGATGTGTCCATCTTCATGGGCAGCTGGAGGCAGGGGAGCTGCGGTCGTCTTCACCGATGTCCGTCTCCGGAGAGGGGCTGCTTTACACTGTCAGTCCTCTCTCCCCTCCTCCCGAAGCAAGGCTGCTTTTCGCGCCTTGCTCCGGGAGGAGGGGAGAGAGGACTGGGTATCCTGAGCGTAGGATTGCCCATCCTCTCTCCCCTCTCTCTTGCTACTTTTTTTTTTTCGCTTTTTTGCTTTTTTCCACTTTCGTTGCTTGCTTCGGGAGGAGGGGAGAGAGGACTGGCAATCCCAAGCGTCGAAGAACCGTCCGCTTCCTGGTACCTGTCATTTCAAATGTCATTTGAAATGACATTTGAAATGACAGATACCAGCAAGTCCCTGAAGCGTTAGGCCAGCGCACCCAGGATACTGTATAGCGCTCTATACAGCAAAATGGGTTGCGCGGGCCTAACGCTTCATGGATGCTTCTTAGACACAGCTTGCATTTGCAAGCTATTTACATACAGTATCGAGCAGTAGGTGAGCTGGACTGTGCGTGCAGCAACCACAGGTGCGCCCGGCACTAACACAGCTCTTCCTACCGCTCCTTACTGTATTGGCCTGAATGTGAGGTCGTGGAGAAGTTCCACGCCCTAGGCCTGGATCAAAGCTTCACGGTGCATACACATTGGACCAGGTAAGTGGGGGCAGGGGGGATTGCCTTTGCCAAAAGCAAAAATAAATACTCTGCAGCACTACTTCTCCTAACCTTTAGATTTTGTGGTACATCAATAATAGGACCCACTTAATTGTGGCTCAACACCCACTATTTCATCAACACTGTCTCTTATCTTTGGTCTTCCCCCTCCACATGGCATCATTATCATTTCCCTTCCCTCTTCAACCAGCATCATAATCATGTCTCACCCCTGGTATCATCTTCTTCTCTTTACCATCCCTATCCCCCACTGGCATCAGCATCATCACCTTCCCTCTACCAATATCTCTTCCCTCTCAATTTTCTCACTTTTACAGTGACATTTCAAAAATAGTGGGTGTTCACTCACCCAAATGCAATCACTGACTGACAACAACAAACCATTTAAATCAAAATATATATTTTTTTGTAAATGAAAATTATATTAAACAGAATGAAAACAATTATAAACTGGTAGGAGGGGCACTGGGATGGGGTCCCTGTGGGACGAGGAAGAACATCACCAATAGGGAGATGGTGGTTGGCTAGATGGAGCTTACAGCCATAGTTGCCATTATCTATAAAAGGGGAAATAAATATTACATTAACAAACACTAGAGACACCACCAAACACAGACACTAATCCATACGGCATATACTCATTTTACACAAAACCCACCTCATAATACAGTGGTCCTGAAATACTTTCATAAATAAACAGTATTCAATAACATACATCTTTTTTAACAATGTGCCAATGTGCTTTGCCCCGTATACCTCCATCCCACCTGTCTGTCTATAACCCTAGTCCAAAGAAAGTGTTACTTACCAAGCAGTCAGCCATCACAATATCTTCTCATTGGGAAATGGGTGCCAAGAGATGAATGGGCAAAAATATAGGAATCATGTCAACTCCCATGAAACCTTATCACTACATTCAGGATTCAAAGGTGTGCATCACATACAACCTGCACATTCATGGAATGGAATTGCTTGTGCTTGTGGAATGAACTCTCCTGTTCCCACTTTGGGGTCAATGTGATATGGCGGATTTACGCGCGTAGGGCACTCGCACACCGGTGCGTCTATTTTGCATAGGCCGCCGGCGCGCGCAAAGCCCCGGGACACGCATAAGTCCCGGGGCTTCGTAAAAGGGGCGGGAGGGGGCATGTCCGGGGGCGTGTCTGGGGGCATGTTTGGGGTCAGGGGGCAGTCTGGGGTGGGTCCCAGTCCCCTGGCACTGCAGCCTGTGCCGGAGGATGCTGAGGCGGCGCAAGCAAGTTACTCCTGCTTCCAGCAGGCGTAACTTGCACAACAAAAGGTAGGGGGGGGGATTTAAGTAGGGCTGGGGTGGGGTAGATAGGGGAAAGGAGGGGAAGGTGGGGGGACGCGGAAGGAAAGTTCCCTCCAAGGCCACTCCGATTTCAGAGAGGCCTCGGAGGGAACGGAGGCAGGTTGCGCGGCTCGGCGCGCGCAGGCTGCCGATTTTGCGCAGCCTTGCGCGTGCCGACCCCGGATTTTATAAGATGCACGCGTATCTTATAAAATCCGGTATACTTTTGTTCGAGCGCGCGCGCGTATGTTTTTAAGATCTACCTCTTTGTATAACAAGGCTGAGTGAAACAGTTCCAAAGGGCAGGGTCAGGGAGGGCTTTGGACTTTACTCACACACATTCATATTACCAAAAGTATCTGCATACGGTTTAGCGGGTGTTAATACATATGGGTAGATTTGATAGTAGAATGTTCAAAGAATGAGTCCATGTGCAGGTCTGCTTTGAAAATTAGTGTCACTTATGTACATATTTCCTGCTAAATTGTGTGCTGTGTTACAAAATTAGAACCATTATGGATAGGTGAGACACTTGCTATCTTATTCTATCTGCCTGGCTGTGTGTGTTCTTTCCATATAAAGCCTAAATTGAATTGTTCTTCATCTGTTTAGGTGATGTGTTGATATTGCTTAGTAGTTAAAGACACTGGCCAGATTTACCAGAGTTCCTGGATCCAAGATTTTTTTCCCCACTGCGGACTTTAAATATGGTAATATGCTCTTTTTTATGCCTTTTCATATCTTTATACCATAATTTACCTATTTTTCTATTCAATTACTATTATCATTATTATTGCAGTAATAACTATTCTTTTTTGCCTTTCTCCTTTCAAATGTTCTTATGTGACCTGAAGAAGGACTGCATGTGTTTTTAAAGCAGAATGCTTGTAAAACTTCTCATTTACATGACAGAGTATATAAAAATGCAAATTATTGCTATATCATTATGCAAATGAATGTTCTTGTGATTTGACAGGTTTAACTATCCATAGTAATTTGATTTTAGTTTTCCATATTGATAATATGTTCTTTACAGGTGCATTCAGATACTGCAAATATTTCAAAATCACCAGATGAAAGTGCTATTTCAAAAAAAAAAAAAAAATTTAATTCTGGAAAGACATAATTCTTATATGTTAACACCTTAAAAAATGCAGTTCAGTCTTTAGTGTATGGTTTGATGTAGTGGGCTGCATGACTACTGAAATAAATAAATAAATGGCATGCCCATAGCTTCTTCAGTCTGAATTGCTGCATCATACAAATAGCAGGGTTTTTTTTGTTTTTTTCCTTGCTCTCAAGGAAAAGCAAAACCTTTACCATTCACCATAGACAATTTTGGAAAAATGACCCCAAGGCACCATTACCTTGTGTGTAATGGAATCCTACTTTTCAACACACTTATCAGTGGCCAGGATGCTTCCATAAAAAAAAAACTGACCATATGTTTTTCAAGTCACCACTTGTCTCAGTGATAGCATTTGCTGAAACTGAATACCTTAAGGTTTAACTGTGTGTTTGGATGGTGTAATGCCCAGCTGATTCACAAAGTGTAACCATATGTCTTAGTGTGGAAGCCATGCTGCTATTCATGCCCACTCGTTTTTATTGTTTAACACATTAAACGCCAACTGTTAGGGAAACCGCATTAAAAACAGTCACAGTTCTGCAGTTCAAAAAAAGCTGCTAACATGGTAAATCATTTTAGTTACCATGTCTTTATTCTGTGTAAATGTGTGCTACCATAATCTAGGCATGAGGCAACTCTCTCCCCCGACCTAGCCCTGTTCTGCAGACATCCCCTTTCCCCTCCCCCCACAAGTAATACTCGTATTGATTTTAATTGATAAATATTCATAACAGTGAAAGTCAAAATCAGGGTCCCTTGTTATCTGCACCAGCATGAGGACTGATTCTAAAACCAAGCACAAAAAAATCTGGATGCCAAAGTTTGACATTCTTCAGGGTTTTTTTTTTTTTACCTGTCTACTGTATAAATTATATATTTAACAGTTAAAATAGTTTTGATGGAAAAAAATATGTCTAACTAAGCAGTGAATGAAAACCATACTTTTGCAGCAAAGAATTATTTATATGCAAAGTAATCCAGAAAATGATAGCAGATATTGACTTGAAAGCTCATTTTATCTACCTATTCCAGGGGAAATATTGCATAGCTGCCCCACTTTCAAGCTTATACTCCAAAATCCTGATATATATATGCTTCCTCTGTGCTTATCCCATGCTTTCCTGTATTGTTACTGTTTTGTAGGGATGTGTATTTGTCAAAAGTAAAAAATGCAACAAAAGAGGCCATTTTTGGTTTATTCTGAATGGAACAAACCAAAAAAGTATGCTATGTGAATATCGAAATGTTTCTGTGTATTTTTGTATTTGTTGCATTTTTGGGGGGAAAAATACCAACAAGCGCTTTGGCAGCCCTTGATGAATCTTTCCAGGATCCTGTAACCCCCATTCTCAGGCTGAAAACCAGAGCCAGCCAGGCTAGGTACTGTCCAGACTTGGCGTGGTGACTGACCAGAGCTGGCATGTGCACTGGGGTTTAACTGGTGCCAGGTCCCGCCTGGAGGAGGTGCCTGCCGAAATCTGGTCCTGTTGTTGGGTCTGCCTGACACCAGGGACTGCCTGGAACCAGTCTGTTGGGGTCCTTATTGGAAAAGGCCAGCTCCCAGTGCTTTAAAACTGGCACTAGGGCCAGTGCTTCCATTAAGAAAACCAGGCGATCAACTAGAGCAACAAATGTGTTGGGCTGCAAAATCCACCAGCATGAAACCAACAGAGCCAGAACCATTACTATCAAAGAAGGAAAAAAATGTGATGGAGCCACTGCTGCTGGTAGAAGGGAACACAGTGCTGGAGGAATTTCAGGTGAGGGCAGCGTATGACCAAAAGTTTATCTGGGGAGCTAAATATTCTTGCACAGGCTCTGATTAGAATGATTTGCCTGGACCGAAGCAATAAAATGATTTCACTACAGAGCCTTCCTCTAGTGTGGCTGATGCCTTTTTTAAAAGCATCAGGACCCAGGTGGGAGTGAGTAGGCATCGTTCCTGTCCTTTTTCAATGAGGATCCAGGTGGGCCATCTCTGGGCAGGCCCCAGCATGGGGAGTGGCCCTCAACAGACCTCAGCCAGGCCATTTCATTTTTTGGTTCAAAGATGAGGATCAAAGGGGCCAAGGAAAGCTAAACCAGGGCTGCCAGAGGCTCTTTTTTTATTTTTTGCTGTTTTTCATGTTTAATGCTTTTTTTGTTTTTAATTTGATAAAAGAATCAAACAACTGCCCCCCCCCCCCAAAAAAAAAAAAAAAACAATAAAAAACAAACTGAATTGAAAAACCTGAGGATGCATATCATTACTGTTTTGGCATCTGCCACCTCTGCTGGATGGCTGTTCCATGTATCCACCACCCATCTAGTGAAGAAAGATTTCCTTATGCTTTTATTGAGTCTATGTCTGTTGAGGTGTACTGATCTATATTTTCCTTTCTATTGAAAATGCTTGCTTCCTGTGCATTATTTTTAACTTTTTATTAGGGCAGCTAACTGCAAAGGTACCTGTGTTTTCAAACACATGATTCCCATATGCAATGGGATCAATTCACTAAAGGTTGCTAATAGCATGCACATGGCAAATAGTATCATTTAAACTAAAGATTGGGAGGCTAACTTTAAAAGAAAAGTGAGAGAGCCTATATTCATGTTTGTTTTAGTTCACACGCACACTTGAACCAATTTATAATGAGTACATGTATATGTGCTCAAAATATAAAATACACATAAAGGGGAAGATTTTCAAAGCCTACGCGCGTAAATCCAGGTGCATTTACGCGTGTATGGGGGGATTACGCGCGCCGGGCCTATTTTCAAAAGGCCCAGCGGGGCACGTAAAGCCCCAGGACGCACGTATGTCCCGGGGCTCGAAAATGGGGCGGGACATGGGCGGGGTGGTCCAAGGGTGGGGCGGAGGCATGGCCTGAGCCTCCAGGCACAGCTGCCATTTGCTACTGTGCTCGGGATCGCGGGCCGGCCATGTGTTTATGGGAGTGATACTGGGAGCCTGAGTGTGTATCTGTCTGCATGAAAATGGGAGCCTGAGTGTGTGTATAGAATGGGAACCTGGGTGTGCATCTGTGTGTGTGTGAGAATTAAACTATGGTGTGAGAGTAAGAGTTTGTGTTTGTGGTAGAGCATATGAGAGTAAGAATATGTGTGCGTATGTGTGATAGTGCATGTTAGAGAGAGAGATTTTGTGTGTGTGTAGAATGTGAGAGTGAGAGCTTGCATGTATGTGGGGAGGAAAGAATATGAAAGTGAGAGCTTGTGTTTGTAGTAGAACATGTGAGATTGAGAGTTTGAGTGTGCATGTGCATGTGTGTAGGAAATGTGAGAGTGAGAACTTCGGGGCAGAGCATATGAGAGTGAGAACTTGTGTGTATGAGGGTGTCTGAGAGAGAAAGCATGGGTCTGTGTGTGTGTGTGTGTGTGTGTGCGTGTGTGTGTTTGTGTGTGGGAGGAAGGGAAGAAAGTAGAAGAATAAACAGAAGGAGAAGAGAGGACCTAGAATGGAATTAGGAAATGAGCGACATGGGTAAAATAGGAAAAAAGAGATTGGGACAAAGTGATTAGAAAAATACAAAGATCAGACAGTAAAAGTAAAAAAAAAAATATTTTGAGATTTTAGCAATTGGAATATGCCATCTTTGGGAATGTGCATTTCTTATATTTTTGTATTTTGCTCTTTCTTTAGTATTCCACTGTTCAGAGTCTAGTTTCTCAGCTTTCTATTTTGATTTTGTCTGCATGTTTCTGTTCTAATTTGTAGTCTCTTATTTCTATATTAGGTAAGGGTCTTTGTTTTGCCTGTGTGTGTGAGACTGAAGTGCAGTATTTCTGCCAGCATGTAGTTTCTCTGTAGTAGCCTAGCTTCTTCTGTTATTCCACTAGGTGATGTATTAATGTTCTATAGGGATGTGAATCGTTTTTCAACGATTAAAATTATCGTCCGATAATGTTTATATCGTCTTAAATCGTTATAGAACACGATACAATAGAAATTCTAACGATTTATCGTTAAAAATCGTTAAATCGTGTTAGTGCGCACTAACTCGAGTTAGTGCGCACTAACTCCCCGTTAGTGCGCACTAACTCGATTTAGTGCGCACTAACTGAAAATGATACAAATAAACACTTTCCAGGTCACTGAAGGTCAGTTAGGAATGAATATGTGTTCCTATTGGCTGGCTGCCCTCTTATCTATTGATGTTACCAAGGTTACCACTGAGGTGATGGTTGGGGGGATGGGAAATGGAACTGGAAACTAACGAACACCAACAGAAAATGAAACAAAGTGTTCACACTTCCCAGGTCAGTAAAGGTCACTTAGGAATGAATATGTATGTATGTATTCCTATTGGCTGGCTGTGCTCTTATCTATTGATGTTACCAAGGCTAACACTGAGGTAATGGTTGGAGGGATGTGAAATGGAAACAGTTGGAAGCTTGACAAAAAAAGTAATGTAATGATCAGCACTCACGTGACTAGAACTTGTTTGTTTATTATTTTTGTTAGCAGGCACCTGAAATGCTAGTGCATGTTGAATTTGCCAATCACTGTGCATTTTAGAAAGGTGGTCCTGGCTGGAACTGTACACAGTTCAAATATATGTAATTGATTGTTGGTAAGTGTATTTTTTAAGTAGCCACACTGGCACAAGTATGTTTACTTTTCCTCCTACTTAACTCACTAGCTCAGCTTTGTAAGAAGGGCTTCTCTGCTTGTGTGTTGTTTTTGTTTGGTGTGAGGAGAGCAGAAACATCAGATCTTTATTCAATCTACTACAGTCATCTCTTACAGTGCCCTATCCCTATTAATACCAGGAGTGTTGTGATCTTCCTGCACACAGTGCCCTAACCCTGATACCAGCCTGAGACAGCTCCCTCCCTGCATTACTAGTGAGAGGCTGGCTTCACAGACAGGGGGGAGCTGCCTGACCCTCACTCCTGACTTCCCCCATGTCCCAGCTAGTGAATGGTGTGTGGGTGAGGGGGGGGGGGAGGAGGATGGTGAAGTCTGAGACAGCTCCCTCCCTGCATTACTAGTGAGAGGCTGGCTTCACAGACAGGGGGGAGCTGCCTGACCCTCACTCCTGACTTACCCCATGTCCCAGCTAGTGAATGGTGTGTGGGTGAGGGGGGGGGGAGGATGGTGAAGTCTGAGACAGCTCCCTCCCTGCATTACTAGTGAGAGGCTGGCTTTACAGACAGGGGGGAGCTGCCTGACCCTCACTCCTGACTTCCCCCATGTCCCAGCTAGTGAATGGTGTGTGGGTGAGGGGGGGGGGAGGATGGTGAAGTCTGAGACAGCTCCCTCCCTGCATTACTAGTGAGAGGCTGGCTTCACAGACAGGGGGGAGCTGCCTGACCCTCACTCCTGACTTCCCCCATGTCCCAGCTAGTGAATGGTGTGTGGGTGAGGGGGGGAGGGAGGATGGTGAAGTCTGAGACAGCTCCCTCCCTGCATTACTAGTGAGAGGCTGGCTTCACAGACAGGGGGGAGCTGCCTGACCCTCACTCAAGCAGAGAAGCCCTTCTTACAAAGCTGAGCTAGTGAGTTAAGTAGGAGGAAAAGTAAACATACTTGTGCCAGTGTGGCTACTTAAAAAATACACTTACCAACAATCAATTACATATATTTGAACTGTGTACAGTTCCAGCCAGGACCACCTTTCTAAAATGCACAGTGATTGGCAAATTCAACATGCACTAGCATTTCAGGTGCCTGCTAACAAAAATAATAAACAAAGAAGTTCTAGTCACGTGAGTGCTGATCATCACATGTCAAGCTTCCAACTGTTTCCATTTCACATCCCCCCAACCATTACCTCAGTGGTAACCTTGGTAACATCAATAGATAAGAGCACAGCCAGCCAATAGGAATACATATTCATTCCTAAGTGACCTTTACTGACCTGGGAAGTGTGAACACTTTGTTTCATTTTCTGTTGGTGTTCATGAGTTTCCAGTTCCATTTCCCATCCCCCCAACCATCACCTCAGTGGAAACCTTGGTAACATCAATAGATAAGAGGGCTGCCAGCCAATAGGAACACATATTCATTCCTAACTGACCTTCAGTGACCTGGAAAGTGTCTATTTGTATCATTTTGAGTTAGTGCGCACTAACGGGGAGTTAGTGCGCACTAATCGGAAAAAACGATTTTTAACGATTTTTCAATGAAATAATCGTGCCAAACACGATTTTCTTCTCCTGCCACACGATTTCTATCGTTAAGACGATATGGAAAACGATTCACATCCCTAATGTTCTAGGGCCTGGTATAGTATTTGCATTCCTGCTTTTTCATAAGGTTGTTGTTAATTGAGTCCTGAGAGTCAGTGTTGTGACTGTAAGGTATGGCAAGGTTCTAGATGCCTCTTTCTTTGCAAGAGTTTGTGTTACTTCACAAAATGTTTAACAATGGAGGGATATTTTTTGCTGAGGTGACATCAGAATTTGTATATATATTTTTTTTTCATCTTGGTTGTAATGTGAGTTATCCTAGCTCTGCTCTTCACCTGTTCTGATGATTAATACTATTTTATTGTAGTTATGATGATTTCTTGCTTTCTCCAAAGAGGATTCATAAAAGAATATGATTTTTGTTTTATTACATGATTGGATGGATCTGTTTGTTTTTCTTTGCTTTTTACATGATATACTTGGGCATTTATAAACTGTAATACATATAAAATTAATACAGATTAATAAGGAATTTTTAATACTGGTAAGTGCTTGAAATAATTGAGGTAAAATGTTTCAAGTTTCACGCATGATGCATAATGGCTGTTGCAAATTACTTAGAAAGCCATTGTAGGGTGAGTATAAGGCATTATTATCAATAAGAATGCAACTAGTAGGACTCAGTCCTGCATGCCTACAGCCCACCCAAAAAATCAGTTCCTGCTACACCACTGGGTGGTGATCAAGAGTATTATGGGTAGAAATCCCTTGTGTATCAGGGAAGACTACAGTGATAGGGGTATACTACCGTCCACCTGGTCAAGATGGTGAGATGGACAGTGAAATGCTAAGAGAAATTAGGAAAGCTAACCAAATTGGTAGTGCAGTAATAATGGGAGACTTCAATTACCCCAATATAGACTGGGTAAATGTATCATCGGGTCACGCTAGAGAGATAACGTTCCTGGATGGAATAAATGATAGCTTTATGGAGCAATTGGTTCAGGAACCGACGAGAGAGGGAGCAATTTTAGATCTAATTCTCAGTGGAGCACAGGACTTGGTGAGAGAGGTAACGGTGGTGGGGCCACTTGGCAATAGTGATCATAATATGATCAAATTTGATTTAATGACTGGAAAAGGAACAGTGTGCAACTCCAAGGCTCTCGTGCTAAACTTTCAAAAGGGAAACTTTGATAAAATGAGAAAAATTGTTAGAAAAAAACTGAAAGGAGCAGCTACAAAAGTAAAAAAATGTCCAAGAGGCGTGGTCATTGTTAAAAAATACCATTCTAGAAGCACAGTCCAGATGTATTCCACACATTAAGAAAGGTGGAAAGAAGGCAAAACGATTACCGGCATGGTTAAAAGGGGAGGTGAAAGAAGCTATTTTAGCCAAAAGATCTTCATTCAAAAATTGGAAGAAGGATCAAACAGAAGAAAATAGGATAAAGCATAAACATTGGCAAGTTAAATGTAAGACATTGATAAGACAGGCTAAGAGAGAATTTGAAAAGAAGTTGGCTGTAGAGGCAAAAACTCACAGTAAAAACTTTTTTAAATATATCCGAAGCAGAAAGCCTGTGAGGGAGTCAGTTGGACCGTTAGATGATCGAGGGGTTAAAGGGGCAGTTAGAGAAGATAAGGCCATCGCGGAAAGATTAAATGATTTCTTTGCTTCGGTGTTTACTGAAGAGGATGTTGGGGAGGTACCCGTAATGGAGAAGGTTTTCATGGGTAATGATTCAGATGGACTGAATCAAATCACGGTGAACCTAGAAGATGTGGTAGGCCTGATTGACAAACTGAAGAGTAGTAAATCACCTGGACCGGATGGTATACACCCCAGAGTTCTGAAGGAACTAAAAAATGAAATTTCAGACCTATTAGTAAAAATTTGTAACTTATCATTAAAATCATCCATTGTACCTGAAGACTGGAGGATAGCAAATGTAACCCCAATATTTAAAAAGGGCTCCAGGGGCGATCCGGGAAACTACAGACCGGTTAGCCTGACTTCAGTGCCAGGAAAAATAGTGGAAAGTGTTCTAAACATCAAAATCACAGAACATATAGAAAGACATGGTTTAATGGAACAAAGTCAGCATGGCTTTACCCAGGGCAAGTCTTGCCTCACAAATCTGCTTCACTTTTTTGAAGGAGTTAATAAACATGTGGATAAAGGTGAACCGGTAGATATAGTATACTTGGATTTTCAGAAAGCGTTTGACAAAGTTCCTCATGAGAAGCTTCTAGGAAAAGTAAAAAGTCATGGGATAGGTGGCGATGTCCTTTTGTGGATTGCAAACTGGCTAAAAGACAGGAAACAGAGAGTAGGATTAAATGGGCAATTTTCTCAGTGGAAGGGAGTGGACAGTGGAGTGCCTCAGGGATCTGTATTGGGACCCTTACTGTTCAATATATTTATAAATGATCTGGAAAGAAATACGACGAGTGAGATAATCAAATTTGCAGATGACACAAAATTGTGCAGAGTAGTTAAATCACAAGCAGATTGTGATAAATTGCAGGAAGACCTTGTGAGACTGGAAAATTGGGCATCCAAATGGCAGATGAAATTTAATGTGGATAAGTGCAAGGTGATGCATATAGGGAAAAATAACCCATGCTATAATTACACGATGTTGGGTTCCATATTAGGTGCTACAACCCAAGAAAGAGATCTAGGTGTCATAGTGGATAACACATTGAAATCGTCGGTTCAGTGTGCTGCGGCAGTCAAAAAAGCAAACAGAATGTTGGGAATTATTAGAAAAGGAATGATGAATAAAACGGAAAATGTCATAATGCCTCTGTATCGCTCCTTGGTGAGACCGCACTTTGAATACTGTGTACAATTCTGGTCGCCGCATCTCAAAAAAGATATAATTGCGATGGAGAAGGTACAGAGAAGGGCTACCAAAATGATAAGGGGAATGGAACAACTCCCCTATGAGGAAAGACTAAAGAGGTTAGGACTTTTCAGCTTGGAGAAGAGACGACTGAGGGGGGATATGATAGAGGTGTTTAAAATCATGAGATGTCTAGAACGGGTAGATGTGAATCGGTTATTTACTCTTTCGGATAGTAGAAGGACTAGGGGACACTCCATGAAGTTAGCATGGGGCACATTTAAAACTAATCGGAGAAAATTCTTTTTTACTCAACGCACAATTAAACTCTGGAATTTGTTGCCAGAGAATGTGGTTCGTGCAGTTAGTATAGCTGTGTTTAAAAAAGGATTGGATAAGTTCTTGGAGGAGAAGTCCATTACCTGCTATTAAGTTCACTTAGAGAATAGCCACTGCCATTAGCAATGGTTACATGGAATAGACTTAGTTTTTGGGTACTTGCCAGGTTCTTATGGTCTGGATTGGCCACTGTTGGAAACAGGATGCTGGGCTTGGTCTGACCCAGTATGGCATTTTCTTATGTTCTTATGTTCTTATGTAAAAGCAGTGGATACGGAAAGATGGATAAGGATCACCTAAAGACTTTTGATTTTCACAATAAACAGGTCATTTGAGATTTTTGCAAGGATTATTTCCATGAATTGTAGAGAGCAAGAAGGACCAGACTGAGCTGACTGAGAATGGCTTGAGATGAATGAAAATTAGGAAAAAAGAGTTTGGGTCAGAGATGTGTACACAGCAAAATGTTCATTTTGGTTCTTTTTTTTTTTTCATTAAGGGTGTATTTATTTTTCAGTTTGTATAATGTTTATTTTGGTTTGGTTCATTTGTTGAATCAAAATAAATATCACACAAAAGTAGGTAGCCTCACGCCCTGCTGCCACTTCCTCAGGTTTGGGAAGTCTCCCTGGGCCTCTTTACTCCCCCTTCACCTCCCACCAATAACTATTGTCTGATGTCTGCCTGGGCTGGGCTGGGCTGAGTGAAGCACAGTCGAGTCCACTCCAAGTCTCTCGGCCATCCTGCCCCCCCCCACACACACACACACACAAAACTGGAACCGGGGCCCTCTCCCAGCAACACCTTCTGTATGTGCCCTCATCCTAGAAAGATAGAAAGATGCAGGAGTTATTCCAACTCCAAGTTGATCCTGCTCTGCCAGCTTACTCTTTAAAAATGGCACTGGCCAGCCCTGAAACCAACAAATAATTATAGACATGGAAATAACGGCCAAAAAGGACAAAAAGGTCCATCCAGTCTGCCCAGCAAGACTGTCGCCCCATGCAGGTTATCCCAATGATTATCCATTAGGGATGTGAATCGTTTTAGGACGATTAAAATTATCGTCCGATAATTTTAATATCGTCTTAAACCGTTATGGAACACAATACAATAGAGATTCTAACGATTTATCGTTATAAATCGTTAGAATCGTGAGCCGGCACACTAAAACCCGCTAAAACCCACCCCCGACCCTTTAAATTAAATCCCCCACCCTCCCGAACCCCCCCTAAATAACTTAAACATTTCCTTGCCAAATCCTACCTCCTTCAATCCCCCACCCCCCCGAACCCCCCCCCCCCCAAATGACTTAAATTACCTGGGGGTCCGGAACGGCAGCGGTCCGGAACGGGCTCCTGCTACTGAATCTTGTTGTCTTCGGCCGGCGCCATTTTCCAAAATGGCGCCGAAAAATGGCGGCGGCCATAGACCAACAGGATTCGACGGCAGGAGGTCCTTCCGGACCCCCGCTGGACTTTTGGCAAGTCTTGTGGGGGTCAGGAGGCCCCCCCCAAGCTGGCCAAAAGTTCCTGGAGGTCCAGCGGGGGTCAGGGAGTGATTTCCCGCCGCGAATCGTTTTCCGTACGGAAAATGGCGCCAGCAGGAGATCGACTGCAGGAGGTCGTTCAGCGAGGCGCTGGAACCCTCGCTGAACGACCTCCTGCAGTCGATCTCCTGCTGACGCCATTTTCCGTACGGAAAACGATTCGCGGCGGGAAATCACTCCCTGACCCCCGCTGGACCTCCAGGAACTTTTGGCCAGCTTGGGGGGGGCCTCCTGACCCCCACAAGACTTGCCAAAAGTCCAGAAATGAAAATGGCGCCGGCCGAAGACAACAAGATTCAGTAGCAGGAGCCCGTTCCGGACCGCTGCCGTTCCGGACCGCCGCTGGACCACCAGGTAATTTAAGTCATTTGGGGGGGGGTTCGGGAGGGTGGGGGATTTAATTTAAAGGGTCGGGGGTGGGTTTTAGCGGGTTTTAACGATTTTAACGATATATCACGATATTTTACCCCCCCAAACGGCAACAATACGATTCCCTCCCCCTCCCAGCCGAAATTGATCGTTAAGACGATCGAGGACACGATTCACATCTCTATTATCCATGCTTATCAGTTTCCCAGACTGTAAAAGTAATGGCCCCTGATTGCTGTCTGAATCTAATTCTACTTTACCCCATGCTGTTGAAGCAGAGAGCAATGTTGGGATTGTGTCAAAAGTATCCAGTTATTGGTTAAGGGTAGTAACAGCCACACCAGCAAGTTACCCCCATGCTTATTTGTTCCTTAGACTAGTGCACATAAATACATTATTGAGGGGGCAGAAACATGCATATTTTATCATTTGCGTGGCAGGAGCTGCACAATCTATAAAATATAAATGTGCCTTTAAACATACTAACTTATTTGTGTACATGCCAAATTAGTAATACTGTTGAAAATTATCCTCCCTAAGTCCTTTTGTGTTTGTTTCAAAGTTTTTGTTCATTTTAATTTAAAATGATTTCCAATCTTATCTACTGCTAAATTTTCTTTTTTACACTGATTGTGGTTGCTAAGAGAGTGATTCTCCCTTGAAAAGTTTATGAAAATTGATTCTTGTCGTTAATGTTTGGATTGTTTCAAAGATGTAGCATCTTTCTTCACAATTATTACATTAGAAAATGGACGCAATATTATTAGAGAAGCATGACTGTGAACCTATTTTGAATGTCCTTTCCATGTAGATAGCTGTAGTGTCTGATATACGCTGGTATAACGTGCATCATGGTGTCTTTCAGGGGTCCATTTTCTTAAGACTTGCCAGTCCGTGAAGAACTTCTGACTTAACTACTTTCACAGATGAGTATGCTTTAAATGTCAAGCCCCTGATGCAGTAATTCTACAAAACATTGGCTGGTGTCAGGAATTGTGTTGATTAGTGTTAAACACTAAGGGGTAGATTTAAAAAAAAAGCGCGATCGCGTACTTTTGTTTGCGCGTAAGGGACAGATTTTAAAAACTGCGCAAGGACGCAGATTTGTTCGCGCAATCCGGAGCGAACAAATCTATGCCCGATTTTATAACATGCACACCGCACAGCATGCCTCCATTCCCTCTGCCCCCCCCCCCCCCCCCCCCGCACCTTCCCCTCCCTTCCCCTACCTAACCCACCCCTCAGCCCTACCTAGAACCCCCCTTACCTTTGTTGAAGAAGTTATGCGCGCCGGCTAACAGCCGGCCCGCAATCCCAGGCACAGCGGCACGCACAGGGGGAGGCAGGGGTAGGTTTTCGGGGGTTGCGTGCGTATCTTACGCGCACAACCCTTTGAAAATCTACCCAAAAGGATGATTATTCCTTTTTTATTTGCTAACAAAAAAATATAAAAAATGTTCAAAGTACTTTTTGGGGAAAATGATTGAACAGTGTGGCGGTGATTGTAATTGTATGCTATATTGCTTGTTAATGCCCGTTATCACTTTACATTATATTCAGGGGTCTGTGCCATTTTTTTCTGATTGGATTTCTATTAGGGGGTGGGAAGAAGTAAACATTTTGTTTCGACTTTCATTTCATTTTCGGGGGTTTGACTTTCATTGAATTTAATTTTATCAAAGGTGCATTTTGTTTATTTAGTTAAAAAAAAAAATGAAATAAACATTTAAACAAAAAACACCCCAAAAACAAACAGGATCCTCCCCCGCTCCCACTATGCCAAGGCCTAGGCTCAGGCTTGCATAGGGTGTAGGATGAGATCATGGAGACCTACCATGGCCTAGGCCTAAGCAAGGCCAGAGCTGAAATATCGGGATGGTCCCAGTGTCTATGCACATGCTGAAGCCTCAGCATTGCATAGGCCTTGGCCATTGAAGGTCACTGCAAAGTTAGCCTACACCGTATTCAAGACCAAGGCTTTAAGGCCTGGTTCCACTGCCTCGGTCTCAATCTAAGCCAGGGCCTGGGCCCAAGGCTGATGCTGCAGCCCAGTCCAGAGAACAGGTCCCAACACCAGGGCCTCTGCTTGGGCCCAGAACCAATGCTGGGGCCTGACCTGGAGGCCGCGTCCCAATGATTGTGCCTCAGTCCAGTGTCAGGCCCAGGCCTTCGAGAACTCCTTTCTGTCTTCTTTCTATGGCTCTTGAAGTCCTCTCTGGTCACACCAGTGTTAATTAACTCCGGCACATTCACAACGGTTGATGGTGTGGTTTTTATGTACAGCAATGCCGAACAATTCCATAAAACAAAATGGCACCATCCCTGGGGTGAATGTGCTGGAGTTAACTCTGACATGATCCCAGAGGATAGCATTGGTTTGCTTCAAGAGCTGAAGAAAGGAGCACTCCAAGGCCTGGGCATAGTGGGAGCTGAGTCTGAGGCATTGGGATCAACCTCCGAGCTGGGTCACAGTGTTGGGTCTGGGTCCAGACTGATAGCCCAGCTTTGGGACCCTGCCTCCGGACTGGGACATGGTGATTGGTCCCAGCCTAGTCTGAGGTCCAGGTATTGGGTCCTGGCTTCTGGGTTGGGTACTGGCATCAGCTGGGTCAATGCTGTGACCCAGCTGTTTCCAGCTGGGTCACAGCATTGGGCCTCGGCCTTGGCCTAGGCCTAGTCCTGGGTCAAGATCTAGGGATTTGTATCTGGCTTCTGGGTCAGGCCCTGACATCAGGTTTTGGTTTGGGCTGAGGCCGTGGCATTGTTTCCCAGTCTCCAAATTATGTCATGGTATTGGGACTGGGTCTGGGCTGAGGCCCAGGCATTGGGTCTCAGCCTGGACAACAATGCTGGATCCCAGAGCAGGTAAGATTTTTAATATTATTTTTGGAGTCTCAATCAAGCACTAAGCCTGGGCCTCGGTCGAGACCCCAGTGTCATATTCGGACCTAGGCCATGGTTCGTGTGTCAGGCCATGGCCTATGCCTCGGTGAGGCCCTGGTCTCAGGCCTAGGTCTAGGCCCAGACCCCGGTGTTGTGCTCTGGCCTAGGCCAAGGCCCTTGTTTTGGGCTTCGGCCTATTCTCTAGATGAGGCCGGCGCCATTTTGCAATACGCCATTTTGCAATACGGCAATATGATTCGAGTGAAGGAGGTCGTTCCCAGACCCCCACTGGACTTTTGGCAAGTCTTGTGGGGGTCAGGAGGCCCCCCCCAAGCTGGCCAAAAGTCCCTGGGGGTCCAGCGGGGATCTGGAAGCAATTTCCTGCGCTCGTGACGTCAGGGGACAGGAACCAAAATGGCGCCAGTGCTACCTTTGCCCTGTCATATGACAGGGCAAAGGTAGCGCCGGCGCCATTTCTATTAACGCACCCGTGGCCCGAGAGTGGAAGATCACACCGGGACCCCCCCCACTGGACCCCAGGTAATTTAAGACATTTTGGGGGGGGTTCGGGAGGGTGGGGGATTTATTTTAAAGGGTCGGGGTGGGTTTTAAGGTTGTTTTACTGTGCCAGTTTTCCCGCCCTCCCCCGATTTACGATTTACACGATTTTAAAAAAAACAAAATCACGACGATCCGATTCCCTCCCCCCCCCAGCCAAAATTGATCGTTAAGACGATCGATCACACGATTCACATCTCTACAACATACTATTAACAAGACTGGAAGAAATTGGACTACAAAACAAAACAATTGAATATTTCACATCCTATCTTACAAAGAGATCCTATCAGGTACAGATAAAAAACACAATATCAGACAAGATCAACCTAAAAACAGGAGTCCCCCAGGGATCAGCACTCTCGGCGACTCTATTTAACATCTACATGCTCCCCCTCTGCCACCTACTAGCTGGACTAGGTATCTTGCACTTCATATATGCTGATGACATTCAACTAATCCTACCAGTTGAAGAATCAATTCAGAAAACACTGAATTTTGCAATGTTGTATCTAGACATAATAAAACAACTATTAAACCAAATGGAACTAGTAATTAACATAGAAAAAACTGAATTTATACACCTTGAACGAAAAAACATTGTAAAAATTCAAAATCCCATCAAACTTAAAAATAATAAAACAGTGGAGTTAACGGATAAGGCTAGAAACTTAGGGGTAATTATAGACACGGAACTTAGCCTTAAACAACACATATCATTAAAAGTTAGAGAAGGCTATGCCAAACTAATGGTCCTTAGAAGACTGAAACCCTTACTAACTCAAAAACCCTTTCGCACAGTACTACAAGCACTAATATTTGCTAGCACGGACTACTGTAACACACTTTTCCTAGGATTACCGTATACCACAATCAGGCCACTACAAATACTACAAAACTCAGCTGCCAGAATACTTACTGGTAAAGGCAGGAGAGATCATATCACCCAAACACTTGCGGATTTACTCTGGCTCCCAGTAGAACAAAGAGTGCACTACAAAACACTATGCACAATTCATAAACTGATAAATGATGAAAAAGCTGACTGGCTAAACACTGCATTACGTCTGCATGTCCCTCAAAGAAATCTCAGGTCTGCCAATAAAGCACTACTAACCATACCCTCAGTCAAAACGGCAAAGTTGACACAGGTTAGAGAGAGAGCACTATCCTTAGCAGGGCCATTGCTATGGAACACATTACCACTTGAGCTAAGACTAATGAAAGAACTGAAACTTTAAAAAAAAAAGCCTAAAAACCAGGCTCTACAAAAAAGCATTTCACAGTGAGGATGCTGAATAACATCAAAATATTCAGCCGAATGTCACCTGTAAAAAACTGAACTGATTTTATTATTTTAGTCATTATTAATTATTAAATATTAAATTAAAACAGTATTCACATACGAGTAACCACAATCCACTTATCATTTAGATTATATTATTGATCTATGTAACCGCATAATATTGGCACACTATGGAAAACTTAGAAACCAACCAAACCTATTTTGTGCCTATATGTAAACCGTTGTGATGGTACACCACTGAGCGACGGTATAGAAAAGCTTTTATTTAATTATGTATTTATTTATTTATTTAAAAACTTTTATATACCGGTATTAGTATGCATACATCATACCGGCTTACAATGTAACTTTAAAGGCAGAAATTACAATGAACAGGGAGGGCGAACAAGGAGGAGTATACAAAGAGCAGGAGGTGGAGGAATTAAAGCAATAAATAAAACTGCAACGGACTATTTACAGGAATATACAAGGCGTAGGCAAGATACTTGCGGAAGTCAGTGTACTTAATCAGGGTAGGCTTGTCGGAAGAGCCATGTTTTAAGTTTTTTTCTGAACTTGGCGTAACATGGCTCTAGCCTGAGAGTGGTAGGGAGGGCGTTCCATTGTTTAGGGCCTGCAATGGATAGTGCACGGTCCCTAGTAGAGGAGAGGTGGGCTTTTTTCAAAGGGGGAATGGATGAGGGTGCCTTTGTTGACAGTGCGAGTGGGTCGTTCAGTGCGTATAGGACGAAAGGGTTCATCCAACCAATTGGAATTGTGCGAGTGGATGGACTTGTGCACTATGGTTAGAATTTTGAAGAGAATTCGGGATGCGATGGGAGCCAGTGGAGTTCTTTGAGTATAGGGGGTAATGTGATCAGCTTTCCTTGAGTTGGTGATGACCCTGGCGATGGCATTCTGGAACATTTGTAAGGCTTGGTGGTGGAGGAGGGTAGGCCGAGGAAGAGGGCATTTACAGTAGTCCAGCTTTGAGGAAAGGGTGGCTTCGACGACGTTGCGGAAGTCATGATAGTGGAGGAGGGGTCTGAGTTTCTTCAGGATGTGAAGCTTGAAGAAACCTTCTTGAGGATGGAGTTGATCTGTTTTTTGAGATTGAGTTGTTGAATCTATGATACCCCAAGGTCTCTTACTGTGGGTTGGGGTGTTATGACGTTGAAAGCTGGATCGTTGGAGATCGGTGGTTTGGGAGGGAGGTGAGGAGAGATAAGGAGCAGCTCTGTTTTGGAGGAGTTTAGAGCGAGGTGGATGTTGGTGAGGAAGTCATTTATGTTGGCAAGACATGTGTTCCAGAAGGCAAGGGCATCTGAGAGAGAGTTGTGAATGGGAATGACGATTTGAACGTCATCTGCATAGAGGTAGAATTTGAGGCCGAGGTCTGTGAGGAGCTGACATAGAGGTGTGAGATAAATGTTGAAAAGGGTGGAGGAGAGGGAGGAGCCTTGTGGGACACCTTGAGACAAGGGGTAGAGTGTGGAGTTGGCGTTTCCTATCTTGACGGAGAACTTTCTGTTAGATAAGTAGGATTTAAACCATAGTAGGGCTAGGCCTGAGATGCCTATTTCGGATAGCCGGTTGATGAGGAGGTTGTGGTTGATGGTATCAAAGGCAGCTGAGATGTCGAGTAGGGCGAGGAGGTAACAGTTGCCTCAGTCCATGCCTATGAGTAAGTGGTCCGTGAGGGAGAGCAGGAGGGTTTCTGTATTGAGGTATTTACGGAAGCCGTATTGGGCTGGATGCAGAATGTTGTTGCTTTCTAGATATTCTATAAGTTGGATGTTTACAATCTTTTCCATAATTTTGGATAGGAAGGGCAGGTAGAGATAGGGCGGAAGTTAGCGGGGGTCTTTAGGGTCTAGTGTTGGTTTTTTTAGGAGGGGCTTGACAATAGCTTGTTTGAGAGCATCTGGGACAGAGCCTGAAGAGAGGGAGGAGTTTATGATGTCTGCGATGGGTTTGGATATAGTATTTTGGGATGGAGAGAGGGATTTTGTGGGAATGGTGTCTGAAGGGTGGGAAGCTGGTTTGAGTTTTCTGAGAATAGATTCTACTTCTTTAGCGGAAGTCAGGTCAAGGGTTTGGAGGGTGGGTGAAGTGGGGGAAGGTTGGAGGGAGGGGGAAGGGGAAGGTTGGAGGGAGGGGGAAGGGGAGGTAGATGGAGAAGGGTGTTGAAATCTGCGGAGGATGTTGGTGATTTTTGTGAGGAAATACTGGGCGATTTTTTCACTCTTAGTGGAGGCATCATTCTCAGGGATAGTGGGCTGAGAGGATTTGGTGAGGTTGGCAACATAATTGAAAAGGGCTTTCGGGTTGTACATGTATTGGTGGATCTTAGCAGAAAAGTAGTCTCTTTTTGTTTTGAGGGTGGTTATTCTATATTGGTGAAGGGTAGTTTTGAAACTTGAGGCGAGTTGAGGTGAGGGGGCTTTACGCCAGCTTCTCTCTCGCTGCCTGAGGGTATTTTTAGGGATCTTAGTTCAGTCGTGTACCAGGGTTGATGATTTTTTGTGGGTTGGGTAATGTTACGTCTGGAGATGGGGCATAGTTTGTCAGCAATTTCAAGAGTCATGCTGAGCCAGGATTTGATGGCAGTCTCTGGACTGGAGCAGTCAAGGCTAGTGGAGGTGTTGGAAATGGCAAGAGCCAGTTCATCTCCAGAGCAGGGTTTCCTGAAGGTGAAGGTGGTGTTGTTTGAGGGAGTGGGGGTAGTGGGGAAGTTAAGGGGGAGGAGGGCTTTTATGAGGAAGTGGTCGGACCAAGGTACAGGGGAGCAGGTGCGGGGGTGGGATGGTAGGAAGCAGTGGTTGATGAATATAAGGTCAAGGGAGTGACCAGCTTGGTGGGTGGGGGAGGCAACATTTTTTATTATTATTTATTAACATTTATTTATTAACATATTATTTATTAACATATTATTTATTAACATTATTTATTTTAAATAAATAAAAATAAAATGTGACCTTGGATGTGACCTTGGATGTGACCTTGGATGTGGTCAACTATACCACAGCCTAGGGCAGCAAAACCTCCCTTGCAGGGAGCTTCCCACCAACCTAGCTGCAGCTATATCCCAACTTGGCAATATTGCATACCGCTGTAAATATATCCAGGCTCATGTTCAAAACCTGGTAAAGCAGTATATTGCTGTAAACATGCTGCATACATATCAAGGCCTATATCTGAAGCTCAAATGCTGTCTATTGCCTCACATATTAAGGCCACAGCTAGTAACTGCCACAACAATGGTGAACACTTTATTGCAATTGGTAGAGGTATAGGGGGCATGACTTAGAAATAGCCACTGCTATTACTAGCAACAGTAACATGGAATAGACTTAGTTTTTGGGCACTTGCTAGGTTCTTACGGCCTGGATTGGCCACTGTTGGAAAACAGGATGCTGGGCTTGATGGACCCTTGGTCTGACCCAGTATGGCATGCTCTTATGTTCTTATGATAATATAATGATACAGCGATCAGGACTGGGATAACAGACTCCTACATCCCAGAAATAGACCAGGTGATAATAACCCAGAGTATGACTTTAATGAAATACACTTGTCCTGACAACATCATGATCAATGTGAATAAAGGTGAAGCCATAAACTATCTAATATTGCCTCTGGTACCAGGTCAGAGCTGTAGAACCAGATGTTTCTGCAGAACCATATATAGCTGCAAATAGGAAAACATAGGAGACAGCAGAGCAGCTGGCTGAGACAACAAATGGGCAGCCTTTTACATAGTGGAGCAAACCAGCTAAGACAAAGGAGGAAACATTTCTCACTACTGACATTAAGGCTTAAGTAACTAATGAGGCAAGTGTCGTAAGGGCTGGGATTAAAAAATGCCCTCTCAGGTGCAGGGCAGGACCACAGGGAAGGAGATGGGTCTGTCTTCTGTTAAACCAGTCCCCTCCCCCTGCCAGTTGAGCCCTTGGGTTCTGGGGGCCAACTGGACTTTGTTACAATGGCTGAATATCATGGTGAAAAATGGGTTGGTCTTCTGCCTAGCCAGCCCCCTTCCCTGCAGGTTAAGCCCCGCAGGTTGAAACCTTGGGTGCTGGGAGTCAGTAGGGTTTAACCGGATAGGCTGGATAAGCTGATCAAGGCAAGGTAGACAAAGGCTGGACATTGTGGGCAGGGAAGACTGGAAGCAGAGGTCTAGGTGTAGGTAAAGAAAGGAAGCTAAGGAATGGAGACTGGAACAAGCAAGGACTGAGGACTGGATGCAAGAGCAGGATAAGGACTGGATATTGCAACAGACAAGGGGATGAATACTGCATAGTTGGGACAGACTGATGACTAGATACTGGGGCAGGCTGAGCAGGGACTGGCTGAATACAGATAAAGGCTTGGGCTAGGCAAAGCAGGGAAAAAATACTGGGGACTGGAATGGGCAGGGAAAACAAGACCAGACAAGGACATGACTAAACAAGGCAGACAAGGTTAAGAACAGAAAACACAGAAACTCAAATGCATCAAGACTGGAGGCCTGAAGGCCACTAAACAAAGTAAGGCCTGAGTAGGTAACAGAGCTAGACCTCAAGAGACACAAGGCCTGGAAGCCAAAAGGGAAGGTAAGGCCTAGATAGGCCACAAGCAAGAAGGCCCATAGGCTACAGGGTAAGGCAAAGCCTAGATAGGCAACAAGGCAAGGAGCAATTTGGCCTGGGGACCACAAGGCAAGGCAAAGCTCAGGTAGGCTGCAAGGCAAGGTGCAAGATACAGGAAGACCCAGAGGCCACAAGGCATAGAGCATGGTAAGAAAGGCCAGGTCAGAGAGCCAAGGGTGACTCCATGAAATGACATCTAGGTTCTGGCAAGGCAGTGTGTTAAATGGGGCTGGAGTTTGGGTGTCGTTCAGATAGAAGGTGGAGCTTGGCAAGGCTAGAGATGAAGCATGCTGAGGACCTCTGGTGGAGAGGAGGCTGTACCACAGGTTGAGTCATGTAGTAAGTGAGTAGATGGCTTAGATAGCTTGGAACAGAGCTCACTGGAGGCCTCTACTTGTGGGAGTTGTCACAACAGGTTGGGTCAGGCATGGTGAGGCTGCACGGCAAGCAAAATTATGACAGCTGGATAGTGGTTTATGCACTACCATCAGAGTGCATCAGCTAATAATATCCAGCTAGAGAAGGAGAGGGAAGTGGAACCTGCACTGTAGCCTTCAATGTGTCAGTCACAACTATCTCTCAACATAGATGCTGGGCATCATATGAATGGTCACACAATGGAGTTCAATCATAGTCAGGGCATCAGAAGCCACTGAAACACATTGCCCTGCAAGGCCAGCCTCATGGTCAAGACTAGGGATCATGTCAGTGACTCTAGGCACAGCTGAATGCTTCTCCAGGATGAAGCCAGCACCCTCTCTTTCTGAATCACCACTAATGTAGTATGGAGGATAACCAACCACAAGATGGCCACCATAAGTGGAAACAAAATGGCCAATTTCTAGTCAAATAGCAAGATGGCCAGCTAATAGATTTGCTAGATTGCCTGACAAGGACCCAGGACCTACAAAAACAAAATGGGATATGGGGTCTTGACTGCTACCATTGTTCAAAAGTGAGAAGACCTTCCTTTCTGAGGCTAAGAGAACCCCAAACCACCTAAATCCCCAAAATCCCCAAAATGTGGTAGTTAATACTTTAGTGTTACCTCGCTCTTTAAATAAAAAATGTATATAATTTCTCACCTGATGAGTACACTAGCCTGCACTTATTTGGTAGCCGCTGGTCCATACTACCCCCCCCCCCCCCCCCCTCAACAAGCCTGTCACATCTCTTCCTGAACCATGCCCCTGTAATCCTGAGGTGGAGCAGCTCTCTGGCTGTAGTCTCCCTATCTCTATATGGTGATTGGATGGATCCTTTAAACTCAAAGGCATCACAAAAGAGCAAAAAATAAGTATCCTAAAGAACATTAACAACATTTACAAGTAAGGGATAATCAAATATTTTTCTCTTTAAAAACACAAATTTAACAAAAAAAGAAAGAAAAAGTGTAGTGAAAAAGGCTCAAGTCATTCCAAAAATGTGTTCCAGCAAGAAGGGTTGCTTAAATTCTTGTAAACATTTTCAACCTGAAAAAACATCAACACAAGAAAAAAAGATAGAAAACCTTCAGAGAGTAAAATAAACTTATTTATTTATTTATTTAAAGACTTTTATATACCGAAGATCATGTACTCGTACATATCGCTTCGGTTTACAGATAACCAGCATTAGAATTACCATATACATGGTGTACATATAACAGTAATTAAACAAAGGTATACATTAAACATGGAAATATTATGAATTAGGCATTGGAATTTTTACAGAGAGCAATAAATGAATGGGTATGCATTGAACATGACGTATTATACAAGTGAAACATGAATGTTTATGGTGTATTATAGGTAGTCTGGTACTTTATAATTAGCATGGGAATTTAAGTGAAGGCTTTGGTGAAGAGCCAGGTTTTCAGATTCTTCAGAATTAAAGTTAATAATTTTACAAAGCATTGAAAATTTCCAACAATCCAATGAAACTTTCACAGTGAATTCAAACTGGCACGTTATATGGAGACCATCTTCAGGAAAAATACAATATTATTATATACATAGAGTTGAAATGGCCATCGTGTTGCAAATATTTGCCAACAATCCACTATATAACTTAAATATTCATGCTATTCTTAAAAATAGTCAAACTTCCTTTCCCCACAAAATTATAAATATTCACTGATATTGTGCAATATATAGGGATTGTAGTCTTTGCTATTCTGTTATAAAAAAAAGTACTCTCCCTTTAAACTATTAGTTTGAACATAATCTGCCAGATTTTCAAAGCCCTATGCGTGCAAATTCCGGCCTTTACACACATGGCTTAGCCTTGCTCGCGCTGGGAAAATTTCCGAAGAGGACCGGCCATGCGTATAAAGGCCGGTACACAAATAAGTGTCAGGCCTTTTGAAGGGGAGGGCCGAGGGGTGTGTTCTGGGTGGTGGGTGGGCCAGGACAGTGCCATTGAATGCTGTCCTGAAGACCTGGCTGCCCGCAAGCGCAACTTACTTCAGCTCGGGAGCTGAAGTAAGTTGTGAAACGAAGAAAAAAAAAGAAAAACGTAGGGTTTAGGGGGTGGAGAGGAGAGAGGAATGTGAAGGGAGGTTAGGTAGGGAGGTAGGGAAGTTCCCTCCCAGTCTGCTCCTTAATTTGAGTGGACTGGGAGGAAACTGGAGAAGGCCAGAATGCGTCACCGCGTGGAAATTGCAGAAGCCCCCCCTTGCGAGCATCGCCCGCACATACACGTGCAAATTATAAAATCTGGCACGCATTTGCACGCGGCCCACATATTTTATAACATGCGTGCACTGGCACACACATGTGTGCGTGCCGGGAAACATGTTATAAAATGCCAGCTCGGCACATGCAAGGAGGAGATGATTTTCCCAGATACGTGCAACGACGCATCGGGGCCTTTCCCATTCCCTCCCAGTCCACTCCAATTAAGGAGCCGACAATTAAGGAGAACTTCCCAACCCCCTAGTCTGACCTCCCTTCCCCTTCCCCTATCCTGCTCTCCCCCATCCCTATCCTAAACCCCCCCCAAATGTGTTGTCTTACCTTTTGCACCTGCCTCGAGCAGGCGCAAGTTGCCAGCATGCGATCTCCCATCACAGCGGCAAATGACTGCTGTGCAGGGCACCTCTAGCCCTGCCCTGCCCCGCTCCCAGACTGTCCCGCCCCCAGACCACCTCTTTTACCAACCCCGGGACTTACACATGCCCTGGGGGTTTACGCGTGTGGCTGGGCCTTTGAAAATTGGCCCAGCGCAATTAAGCCCCGGGTTTACACGCATACGTCTTTTGAAATCTACCCTCAAGTGCATAAAGTAAATGCACATAATTTTATAACATAAGTGGAGAAAGTATGAGTGTTCCAGCATTAGAAATATATTTTCATACCGAAGCATACATGCATATTTTGTGGGCAGAAATATGCAGTATTTGTTAATCTGTGTGGCATAAATCTCCACTGGCCCAATTATACAATCATTTGTTGACTTATGAAGATTCTTGAAAACTGAGCTCTTTATGTTTACCAATCTGTGTATTAGAATAGGCAAAATTAATTTTCAAAACCTGAATACCAGAATCTAGTGTATGAAAATTGATAATGTCCCTTTGAAAGCAACTTTCTATATGGCAAAATGTATCTAAGTTTTAATATTATGGATGGCTTTAATTTATGAGTTTGGTCCTGCTTATTGTCCAATTTTTCATCAAATATAATAAAGATTTTTAAATATCAAAATAATTTCCACAAGAGCTGATATCTAGCCAACTATTGCAGTTCTCTAGCCAAGAATTACTCCTGATCTGAGCAGAAGAAAGTATGTGAATGTCTTAGGGCATTTGCCAGTAATTTAAAGGTGCATCTATACTTTGGTGAATCAGTGTTCGTGAACATGGGTATGGGAGTACTACATGGAGTTAATCCAGCTTGTGTGATTGCTCAGAAAATCTTTTAGTATGTGATGAAAATTATTTTTACAAAATATCTCCCAGGTATCATTTTTTATGTCAATCATTATCCAGATTTTTGGCTTTGTTTAGTCTCCAAGGGCCAAAAAGTATTTGACTGAATCAAGTCCCGTATTACCAGCACTAACTCAGTTAATTCCCTTCACATTCATTCATTTTGTTCTGAAAACTTTTACTTTCAGACTAAGGTATGTATTAGATAAAGTCACATGAAACACAGAGGTCAGTTTTTAAAGGGTTTGTCCAGATACGTTTGCGAGTTACTTAGACAATCTTCAGGTTTAAATTTCCCATTGTAATGAATGGATAACTTTCAGGAGGGTAAGCCATTGCTTAGCTAAAATGCAACCAGACAAAAAAATGCAGGGTGGGAGTGTGGGAGTGCCTCATGGACATGGTTAAAATGTATCTGGCGTGTGCCGTTATTCAGCACTAGCCATAGTAATATAGTAACATAGTAACTGTGGGAACAAAAGGTCCAAGCGGTCATCCAGTCTTCCCAGCAATCTCTCTTTTTTAAAATTATTATTATGTATTTTATTTTATTCTTAGGGTAATTGTTGAAAATATGAGTTTTCCTTTTCTTGGTTAGATGATTCAGATCGGAGAAAACAATATCCTAAATTTGTCTTGATAAATTTACGTGGTCAACTTTGCCAGGAATATTCCTCAGAACCCATATCCAGGTACATGCTAAACATCAGGGTAATGATATCCAGGGAAACTTATTTGGGTATGTTTTCTGCTTCCCAGCTTGCTCAGTATGGACCTCATAATATTTTCCTAATTAATTCTACTTTGAGTCTAGTGTGATTATTCTCCAAATCAGTCTACCTTTGTAAATTTATCAATTTACAAAAAAGTAAATTCTATAAAATGCATTTGATTAACTTGGTGGTTTGATAAAGACTGCATTTTATAATAAAAGTGTTAATGATGCTATAGACAAAGTTCACATCATTTTCTTATGAATACAACCACTTTTTGCTGCTTGTGAATGTTTTAGTTAACAGCTGGCAAAGAGTTCTATTTACCCCCTGCTGCCAACTGCATACAGTACATTTTTAAGAAGTTGACAGCTCTGATCTTGAACTGCCATTAATTAGTCTGGTAATGCAGAACCTTTAAAAACTATTTGAACTTTTGTAGCTAAGTGCCAAAGAGTAAACTTCAAAGGCCTTCTAGCCAAGCAGAAACAAGCAGACATTGAGAATACACAAATTGGTTTCCTATTAATCTATCTTTCTATATCCTCTCACATTGATCCTTGATGATCATTACTGATATAGAAAGCATATTGTTCTAAACAATACCCTTATGCTAGTTTTCTGGTAGATTTTCCACATTTTCCATCAGCATTGACACTCTCTGTGTGCAGGCCAGGATTTGTGTTGCGGACGTGAACCCTTGGACCAAGGTGGAGTTAGCATAACCTGCAAGGAGGAGTCCTGCAGGTCTCCACCTGCAGGACTCCTGCAGCTGATGGAGCTGATGGAGCTGAGTGAGGCAGAGGCCCAACTGGAGCTTTACCTCTACCAGCCCTTGTTCCCCTTATGTTGAGTCCTTGGGTTGTGGGGGCATGGATCTCTGTTGATGAGATGGATGTCCAAGGAGACAGGCAAGTCACAGGCCAGGATTCGGGGCAGGATAGGTACAGGTGTGGTCTGAGATGAGCAGTGGTCAAGGCCGGCAGCATTCAGGTGCGGTTGAGAGTCTTGCAGTGATCAGTGGCAGGTGGAGTACAGTCATAGTCAAGTGTTGAGCAAGCCAAGGTCAAAACCAGAGATCCTCCCAAAGGGAAAATGAGATAGATAGGCAGGCAGGGAGCTGAGGAGCAGCACAGGCAAGGAGAAGACAATGAAGAACTAAAGACTCACCACAAGTTGAAGATAAAGAACTGAAGACTCACCACAGGATGAAGATGAAGAACTCAAGAAAAAGTCCAGGAATTGTCAAGACAAGAACCAGAAAATTAGAAACGAGGACCAGGTACACAAGAACAAAGACAAGGACAACGCTGAGGAAACATACTGTAGTTGACCTATTGCCGAGATAAGGATGAGCTGCTGTAGTGGCTTTTATAGGTCCATGTTAGAGATGTCATCATCAGGCACCACTGGCCTTTTCCCACCGTGGCCCCTTTAAGATGGGCAAGGTTTGGTGTGCGCATGCCTTGGGGGGGCCTGGGGAGGCAGCGGCATCGGAGGCAGGCTGAGCATGTTGGCCTGCTGTGTTTCCACTTTGGGATCTTCACCAGCGTCAGTGTCAGTATCAGCATCAGGGGCAGGCATAACGTGGTGACCTTGAGGCTGGAGGTGAGGATGGTGGTCCGCGGGCCTGCCCCAAGGATTGCTGAACACAACAATTTCTCAATAGGCACACTAGGCCTGTGCCTAGGGTGGAAAAACTTTGATGGGGGGGGAGATCAGCAGAATGTCTGAAGATTTACTGCCTTGCAGCTGTGCTGAATTTCACTCAGCAGAGAATAGCCCTCTGTTTTCTGATCTAGTCCCTCCCTTTCCAGGCAGCATGCGGGGAACAAAATGCGAAGAGAATGAGTCTGGAGCACAGAGAGCATAAGGGATTTTTTTAAGATTAGAAGGGACTGAATAGAGATCATTGGGGGTGAGAAGAGAGGCTGAGGGATGAAAATGGATCAGGTGGGGGGAAGGGGGCAGTGTTTGTGTGTGTGAGAGAAAAAATTGATGCTGGTGTATGCGTGCCTAATTGAGAGGACAGAGAGGAGTTGTAAGGGGGAGCAGGACCAGAGCATAGTAGGGATACCTACCTCATCTCCTTCTCCCTCCCCCACCCACTGCAATTCAGGTTCTCTCTCCCTTAATCTCAGATTATATTCCCCAGATCCTGGAGCCTACCTTCTTTTCTCTGCCTTGTCTCCAGATCCTAGAACCCAGTCCTCAACATTTCATACTCCCTTTTTCCCTATTCAATCCAAGATCCTCTCTACCTCTTTCTCTTTCACTCCCATCCCAGATTCCTGATTCCCCACTTTTCTTCAATCTTCCCCATCTCTCATCCTCCCCATCCCATCATTTCTACCTCTCCTCTCCCATCCCGTCTTCTTTCCTTTTCAAAGTCCTCCCTCCTATCTCAAGTCCTTCTCCTCACCCCATTCTTAGTCCTCCTCCTTTTCTCTCTCATCCCTGGTTTTCTCATCCTCCCCTTCTCTTCTGCCCATCCCTGAGATCTCCTTCATGTACTTATACTTAAGATCCCTTTTCCTCACCCAATTAAAAAAAAATATACAGAAACAAACACGTTTGAAAAATTACTTAAGTTTTATAATATGAAAGATGGAAATGTTTGCCAATGTGCTTCAGCTTTTTTCCAGTTTTTGCCACAGAATCAACACCTGAGCTGCAGCAGCAAACTATGGGATTCTGTCTTACACTTCCTGCTCACTGTTATCTGAGCTTACTTGGGAGGGGATGGAACACAAAAGCAGCAACAGTGCCTACGGGTGGCAAACAAACTCCTAAATCCATCTCTGTCCAGGCGCTATGCCTGATCCTGGCCCTATAATATAACTTGGGGCCGCCTTCTTAGCTGATGCAGGCTGTGATAGGGATGTGCAGAGGGACGCCATATGTTGCATTCGTGATTCGGATTCGTCGGGTAGCAGATACGTTGCATTCGGCCGTATGGCGCCCCGATGCGTTAATACGGCAATTTCTATTCGTGTCCCAGCTAAAATTAAAATTAACTATAACCCCCCACCCTCCTGACTCCCCCAAGACTTACCAAAACTCCCTGGTGGTTCAGCGGGGGGTCCGGGACCCATCCCCTGCACTCTCACACCCTCGGTGCCAGTTTCATCATGGCCCCAATAGCCTTTGTCACAGGGGCTACCGGTGCCATTGGTCAGCCCCTGTCACATGGTCATCGGCGCCATCTTGTGCTCCTACCATGTGACAGGGGCTGACCAATGGAACCGGTAGTCCCTGCGACATAGTATGGGCAAAGGCTATCGGCGCTATTTTGAGTACTGGCATCGAACGGCCAGCATGCAGGAGGTCACTCCGAGACACCCGTTGGACCCCCAGGGACTTTTGGCCAGCTTGGGGGGGCCTCCTGACCCCCACAAGACTTGCCAAAAGTCCAGTGGGGGTCCGGGAGCGACCTCCTGCACGTCGGCCGTCCAATGCCAATACTCAAAATGGCACCCATCGCCTTTGCCCTCACTATGTCACAGGTACCATCGGCCACTGTGACATAGTGAGGGCAAAGGCGATCTGCTGCCAGTATTCAAAATGGCGCCGGTCGCCTTTACCCTCACTAAGTCACAGGGGCCGACCATCGGTACCTGTGCAGGAGGTCACTCCCGGACCCCCGCTGTACTTTTGGCAAGTCTTGTGGGGTCAGGAGGCCCCCCAAGCTGGCCAAAAGTCCTTGGGGGTCCAACGGGGGTCCCGGAGTGACCTCCTGCACTCTGGCCGTCCGATGCCAGTACTCAAAATGGTGCCGATAGCCTTTGCCCATACTATGTCACAGGGGCTACTGGTGCCAATGGTCAGCCCTTGTCACATGGTAGGAGCACAAGATGGCGCCGATGGCCATGTGGCAGGGGCTGACCAATGGCACTGGTAGCCCCTGTGACAAAGGCTATCGGCGCCATGATGAAACCGGCACCGAGGGTGTGAGTGTAGGGGATGTTTCCCGGACTCCCCCAGCCGCTGGACCACCAGGGAGATTTGGTAAGTCTTGGGGGGTTCAGGAGGGTGGGGGGTTTGTTTAAATTTTTATTTAGGTGGCCGTATAATTCGCTGAATATTCATGGGGAATCGCAATACATTTCGCTTCCCCACGAATACTATGAATAGTGCAGTATACGTTGCTGATCGCCAATACGGCAAAAACGAATGCACACCCCTAGGCTGTGGCTTGGTTTGCACAGCCACCAGAGGAGCAACTTCAGTTATTGAGGCCAGGCAGCACTGTGGCTGCGCAACTGGTTGGCAGATACTATTTCAAAAGCCCTTCTTTCCAAGCTGAATTGGTTGGTGCTCGCAACAGATACTAGCCTCCAGGGTTGTGGAGCTCACTGTCGGGAGTTGGTGGTACATGGGCGCAGGTATGCAGCATCAACAGACTGGAAGCATGAGCAGTTCGGTTAGTGTGCCTGCAGTTTCCCGAATGACTAGAGGCTCAGGAGGTCTGGATAATGTCCGACAATGGGAAGATGGTGGCATACATCAATCATCAGGGTTGAACCAAGTGTCAACACAAAGGTAGCACAAGAGGCATAGTGGTACCATAAGTGGCATCAATATTCTAAGGTACAAAGCAGAAAAGGTGTTAGGAAAAAGCTACAAAACAGCACAAAGAATGGTATCAAGACACAAAGGCACCACGAGAGATACAAAGCAACCTCCCACATTGGCAAGAACATACCAAGGTGTAAAGTCTGGGTATGGCAACAATGCTGAGTGGAAGAAATAACTCTAAGGTGTAGGAAAAGGGGAAGAGCATGGGATATGTCTTTCTTCCTGTTGAGGCACTTGTCAGATTTAGGACAAGAGAATGATCTGTCACAGTATCACGTTTGTAAGATAACCTTTTCCTACATTCCCTACTTGAATTTGATCTTACTGCTGGGTAGAATTTTGGGTTTCTTATGAAATTTGCTTTCCAATTTAATTTTTTGTCACAATTAGAACACGTAAGTGTGGTTTCCTGGTAATTTGTGAGGTTTGCTTTATTAGAAAGCTTTTCCCCATATTCCTCTAGCTCAACACAGTATCTTCCTTTGTTGATTTTCTGCTGTTGCATTAATTCTGTCTTCCTACTGAAACCTCTACCACATTTAAAACATGTAAAATGTTTCTCCTGTGCATCTTTTCTCTTGTGCCTGCATTTCTTCCATATGACAAATGCTTTTTGGGAACAAAACACCCTCAATAATACCAAGAAAGTAGAAGGGTAGGAAAACTAGACTGGGATCTTAGATACTTACAACAAAAGAATAAGGTACTGAAACGGAAAAGAGAAAGGGTGAGACGAGAAGCATATATTTTTCTTTCTTTCATTTTTTTTTTCTGGAGAAAAAACACCCAATACAACTGACAAAGAAACAGGATGGAAGAACTAGGCTGGGATTTTTGAAGGGAAAAAAAAAAAAGAAGAACTAGGAAAGAAGTGGGGTGGGAGAAGAAACTTTTTTTTTTATTTTTTAGAATCATTTTCTAAGGACAAAACACCAAGTATAAGCAACAAATAAACAGGGTGGATGAATTAGGCTGAGATAAAAAAAAAATGGAGGAATAATAAATCCAATCTATTACATAATAGGCATGACAGGTAGGTGTATTAACTGCATTAACCCCAAGCTGGTATATCAGGGGCCTGACAGGTAGGCAAAACTTATCAACAATATCCCTAAGGTGGTACATATGAGAAGTGGCAGGTAGGCAGAATGGTAGCAGCAATAACTCTAAGGTTATAGATTATGGGCATGGAAGTTTGAACAGCAGCAGCATGACTCCTATGATAATATATAACGGGCATGGTAGGAAGGCATATAACAGCAAGACAGGTAGTATACCAGTGGTATGACAAATAGTCAGGTTAGTGGTAAAAACCTAAGGGTAGATATTCAAATGTTACTTAGCTAGATAAATTGGACTTATCCAGTTAAGTGGTTGCTGTTTAATATCTGGCTATACCATTTTGGCAGCTAGCGCCATTTTGACTAATGGCAGCCACCAGCCTGGGAGCAGGAGGTCACTCCTGGGCCTCCCATTAGAACACCAGGGATTTTTTGTGACTCCTGGAGTGGGGTGGGGTGAGTAAGTCAAATGGGTGGGCAAGGGAGTCAATAGGTGGAGGGGCTTCATATTTTAATAAATGGGAAGAGTTGGGGTGGGATCTGGGGGGGGGGGGTTATTTTTTTTAAAACAAAAATGGCTAAACAAAAAATAAATAAATAAATAAACGATCCAGGGTAGACCCAAAATGGCCCACCCGAGACTGAAAATTAAACCCCAATGAAATTTAGTAATGGTTCTCCCCCTAACCACTAAGTTAGTATATTAGGGGCATGGTAGATACATAAAGCAGTAGTAGCAAGACCCATAAGGTGGTATATAAGGGGCATTGCAGGTAGGCAGAACAGTAGCAGCAAAACCCCAAAGGTGATATATCGGGGTATGGAGGATAGGCAAAGCAGTAGCTATAAGATCCTTAAGGTGGTACATAAGGGCCATGTCATATAGGCAGAGCAGTAGTAGCAAGTAGAGATGAGCTTCGTTTTTTCGTATCAGGACGTATTTCGGTTTGGGCGCTTTGTCAAAAATGTTGTTTTATGGTGCGGATCGGAAAACGAATCGAGAAAAAAAAATGAATCGGGAAAAATAAAGAATTGTGGAAAAAAAAAAAGAATAGGAATAAAACCACCCCAACCCTTCAATTTTACTTTCTTACAACCCCCCCCCCCCACCACCACCACCATCCCGATCCCTCCCCAAGACTTACTAAAAGCCCTGGTGGTCCAGCAGGGTCCCGTGAGCAATCTCTCCCTCCAGGCTGTCGGGCGTGCTACAAATCAAAATGGCGCCGATGGCCCTTTGCCCTTACGATGTCACAGGGGCTACCGGTGCCATTGGTCGGCCCCTGTCACATGGTAGTAGCACAAGATGGCATCAGCCATCCATTGCTATTACCATGTGACAGGGGTCGACCAATGGCACCGTTAGCCCCTGTGACATCGTAAGGGCAAAGGGCCATCGGCACCATTTTGATTCGTAGCAGGCTCGACAGCCCGATGGCCCAGAGGGAGCAATCGCTTGCGGGACCCCGCTGGACCACCAGGGCTTTTTGTAAGTCTTGGGGAGGAATCGGGATGGTGGGCGGATTGTAATACAGTAAATTTGAAGGGTTGGGGGTGTTTTTTTTTTAATAAATGTGCCCCTCCCCCCCCCCCCCCCCACCTGCACTAACCCGAAAAACACATTTTCCCCTAAGTTAGGGGAAAATCTGTTTTGTGGTTCAGGTCTCTGAACCACTACGAATTAGGCAATTTTGTTGAAATTGCCAAATTCGTGATAAACGAATGCACATCTCTAGTAGCAAGATCCCTAAGGTGGTATATAGTGGGAATGGCAGGTAGACAGATGGTAGCAGCAAACCATCTATGGTAGTTTATAAGGGGCATGAATGGTAGGCATGTGGAAGCAAGACCCCTAAGGATGTACATCTGAGGCATGGTAGGTAGGCAGAGTAGCGTTAAGACTCCTCTGGTGTTATCTAAGGGGCATGGAAGGTAAACATGTAAGGTAAACACAGTAAGAATCCTGAGGTGATACATAAGGGGCAAGGCAGATAGGCAGTGAGGTTGCAGCAAGACTGCTAAGGTGGTATATAAGAGATATTGCAGATAGGCATGTTTCAGAAAGACCCCTAAATTGATGTATTTGTTACAAGGCAGATAGGTATATGGAAGTAAGTTACCTAAGGTTTTATATCAAGGGCATGGTAAGTAGGCAGATCTACCATGCATCTTTTTCATGAATATGAGATGCTGGGACTGGAGGGCAAGACTCTGTTTCAACCATGGATCACTAAGTGTAGCAAGCATGTATGTATCATTTTGTTGGAGAGATTTAAATCTTTCTCATACCTGCTGCTGCAAGAGTCTAGACATTGCATCATCTCTGTTTCCATTCCCTCTTGCTCGCAAAGGCCCTCTAAATTTTCCTCCAGAATATTTATTATAGGAATGAACTCACCCAGAATGTTGCTTCTGGAAATCAGATACTCTATGACATCCTTGAAGGGCTTCAGGATTTGTACCAGCTATTTCATCTCTACCCAATTATGATGCCGCAAGGGGCAATGCTCATCTATTGTATATCTGTTTTCAAATACAGATCATAAAGTTGTGTCTGCTGCTCTGCTAACTTCTGTAGCATCATATAGGTAGATTTCCAGTGAGAGCCAACATCTTGAATTCAAATGCTTGTGATGTTAACATTGTGGACCCTTGAGCCGGCTCGAGAGCTGGAGTGTCCACTGAGGGAAGGCCCTCTGGTGGTTCTCGAAGCCGGGAGGCAGTGCAGGACCAGGAGACCGACAGGAGCTTCACCTATACCAGCCCTCATTCCCCTCAGGTTGAGCCCTTGGGTAGGGATGTGAATCGTGTGATCGATCGTCTTAACAATTGATTTTGGCTGAGGGGGGGGGGAATCTGATCGTCATGGTTTTTTTGGTTAAAATATTGTTTTATCAGGGGAGGGGGGAGGGCGGGAAAACCGGCACACCAAAACAACCCTAAAACCCACCCCGACCCTTTAAAACAAATCCCCCACCCTCCCGAACCCCCCCCCCCAAAATGTTTTAAATTACCTGGGGTCCAGTTGGGGGGGGGGGGTCCTGGTGCGATCTCCTGCTCTCGGGCCATGGCTGCGTTAATAGAAATGGCGCCGGTGGCCCTTTGCCCTTACCATGTGACAGGGCAAAGGTAGCGTCGGCGCCATTTTGGTTCCTGCACCCGACGTCACGAGTGCAGGAGATCGCTCCCGGACCCCCGCTGGACCCCCAGGGACTTTTGGCCAGCTTGGGGGTCCTCCTGACCCCCACAAGACTTGCCAAAAGTCTTGTCATACGGGCCGCCCGTATGACATAGTGAGGGCAAAGGTAGCACCGGCGCCATTTTGAATATTGGCAATACGGCCCACGTGCAGGAGCTCACTCCCGGACCCCCGCTGGACTTTTGGCAAGTCTTGTGGGGGTCAGGAGGCCCCCCCAAGCTGGCCAAAAGTCCCTGAGGGTCCAGCAGGGGTCCGGGAGCGATCTCCTGCACTCGTGACGTCGGGTGCCAGGAACCAAAATGGCGCCGGCGCTACCTTTGCCCTGTCATATGATAAGGGCAAAGGGCCACCTGTGCCATTTCTATTAACGCAGCCATGGCCAGAGAGCGGGAGATCGCGCTGGGACCCCCCCACTGGACCCCAGGTAATTTAAAACATTTTGGGTGGGTTCGGGAGGGTGGGGGATTTGTTTTAAAGGGTCGGGGTGGGTTTTAGGGTTGTTTTGGTGTGCCGGTTTTCCTGCCCTCCCCCGATTTACGATTTTTTTTATGATAAATCGGGGAAATTGCTATTGTATTGCGGCTCTAACGATTTAAAATATATCTGACGATTGTTTTAAATCGTCAAAAAACGATTCACATCCCTACCCTTGGGTGCTGGGGCCGGCAGGGCAGGCCCAGGTCTCCTGGCGGAGGGAAGTCAAGTAGGCAGTCTGGGTCAAGGCTGGTGGAAGTCCAGAAGAACAGATGGTCCAGGAGTCGAGGCAGGCAGCAGCGATGCAGTACGAGAAACCAAGCCAGAAGTCGGGGCAGGCAGAAGACAAGCAGGAGCCGGAGAACCCCCAAAGGTCAGGACATGCAGAAGAGAGAAGAATCAGGATACCAGGATGAAGTCAGAACCAAGGAGCCGAACCAAAGGCAGGAAGCAGGAAAGGAGCAGAGCCACTGGAGCAGGAACACAGGGACACAGGAACTGAGACTGGAACAAGCAACTAGCTACTCACAAAGAGCTGACCTGTTACCAAAGCAATGGGTGCCTGAAGTGGGTTTAAATAGCCCCAGCTGATGATGTCCGATTTGGGGGACGGGCCGAGGTTTCCCGCCACGGTCCCTTTAAGAATTGGGCCTGGCCATGCACGCCTAAGGGGCAGAGTCCAAGAGGAGGTTGTCGGCGTCTCCCTCATGGGGAGGATGCCACAGCAAGGCCCCAAAGTGACCTGTGTTGGAGCAGAGAGGACAGAAACTGACGCCGGCGTCTGCCGATAAGGGAAGCATTATAGTATAGTCTACTAACAACTGAGGTAAGAAAGAGGCAAAATTATCAGACCTCCTACATACCACCCAAGTCATACAATGTATACTCCAAACCACACCAGCATTATCAATCTGTCCAACCATGTACTCAGCCAGTCAGAGGAAGGGATCCTTTCATGGGGACTCTCCTTCTGCCTCACCAAATCTCCAAAGATAAAACAATTCTGCAGTGATCTGGAATCCTATTTTTGCCATCTCCAACTCAAGGAATACTTCCATACCAAACAACATCACATAACCACACACGGAAGATGACTTTGATACACCTTCTCCAACAACTTATACCATCAAAAGCAGAAACTCCCAATGGACATCCTCAGATGGGCATAAACTGGACTGAATTTTTACATTAAATGCTTCTGACGACATGCCCAATCTGAGATAATTGCTAAACAGCATCACTTGCCCCTCAACTGCTTAGAATGAGAAGCCATTCATAGAATCTTAAATAACCTAGACATCATTAACAAATAAGCTACAAAGTAGGAACTGTGGCTGTCATGAATAGTTTAGACCACACATGAGAAGCAAAGGACAACTCTCCAACATAACATTTTACAAGCCCTTGCCCTCTGACCTCACTGTAGAATGCCAGAAAGAACTACACAATCCCCTGAAGAGATTTCACAATGGAATATACCAACAGATTTACCTGGATACACCCCAGAAAGCTCAACCAGGTACTTTCTACATATTACCAAAAAATACAAACCAGAGTACCCTAGGTGCCCTATTGTGTCCAGCATCAATACCCTCATAGTAGGAGTATCTGGATATATGTATTCCATCCTCAGACCCTATGCTACCAGCACTCTCAGCTACCTGTGTGACACCACATATTTCCTGAGTAAACTCCATTTTGTTAGCCACCTCCCACACACCATTCTGGCAATCATTGATATTGAAACACTTTACACCAACATATCCCACAAAGCAGACTCCAAGCCATCAGGAATATCATCCCAGATGCCCCCACAGCTGATCTGGTCAACAAATTTTGCCATTTTGTCTCCACACACAACTAGTTCAGATTTGAAGAGGACTTGTAACTGCAAGTCAATGACATTGCCATGGGTACCCGCATTGTTCCACAATGTGGGCCGGATTTTCAAAAGGTTACGCGTGCCGGGAATATTTTCAAAAGGCCCAGCGAAGCGCATAAAGCCCCAGGATGCATGTAAGTCCCGGATCTTTACTAAAGGGGCAGGAAGGGGGCAGGAGGTGAGCGGGGCGGTCTGGGAGTGGGGCCAGAGACTCCAGGCAAAGCAGCCATTTGCTGCTGTGCTTGGCATTGCATGCTGGCAGTCAGCTGGTGCACACAATTTACTTCAGGCCCAGGGCTGAAGTAAGTTCTGCAACAATAAAAAGAAATCAACAAAGGTAGAGGGGAAAGGGCAGGGGAGGTAGGAGAATGGAAGGGAAGGTGAGGTGAGGGGGTAGGGAAGTTCCCTCCAAGGCCCCTCCAATTTCACAGTGGCCCGTGAAGGAATGGGAGAAGGCAGCGTGGCTTGGAGTGGGTTCTGCGTGCGCACGTTATAAAATTGGGCGTACATGTGTGCGTGCCGGATTGCACGCACGCATGTACACTGCGTGCACTGCTTTTAAAATCTACCCTTATGTCAATATTTTCACATGGTAGGAGCACAAGATGGCACTGGCCGTCCATTGCTCCTACCATGTGACAGGGGCCGACCAATGGCACCAGTAGCCCCTGTGACATAGAAAGGGCAAAGGCTATCGGTCCCATTTTGAATACCGGCAGCCGACGGCCCGAGTGCAGGAGATCGCTCCAGGACCCCCGCTGGACCACCAGGGACTTTTGGCAAGTCTTGGGGGGTCAGGAGGATGGGGGTTTTATTTGTTAGTGATACATTGCATTTGTGGGGGTTCGCCATACGTTTCGAACCCCACGAATGCAACGAATAGGGACCTATACGTTGCAGATTGTGCATTTGTTCAAAACAAATGCACATCCCTAATACCTACATGCCTTCAGTTTCCACCCACTCTCCACCACAAGGTCTAATATTTACAGCCAAGCCCTATGTTAAAATTGCATCTATTCTGAGCCCTCAAAAAGAGACTCCCATCTGGATAAATTACAATGGATATTTTTGGAATTACAGTACCCACCCAATGAGGTAAGAAAACACATCAACAGAGCCAGACAAATACCCAGGAACACTCTGCTGCAGGATCATCTCAAAAAAGAAAATAACAAAACACCTCTGGTTGTAATGTGTAGCTCCCAGTTGAAACCAATGAAACATATCATCAAGGATCTTCAACCCATCCTGGACAACGATACCACCCTCTCATAGGCCATGGGTGGCAAATCTATCCTGTCTTACTGGCAGTCCCCCAACCTCAAATGGATACTCACCAGCAACCACAACTTGCACAACAATGACACCAAATCAGGAACCAGACCCTGCCATAAACCTAGATACCAACTCTGTCCCCATATTAACACAGACAACACCATCACAGGACCCAGCAACATCAACTACAACATCTAGGGCTCATTCGCCTGCTCTTCTTCCAACGTAATATTACTCCATTTCCTGCCAGCATTGTCCCTCTGCTGCCTCTATGGGACTAACAGTTCGATCCCTAAGGAAAACAATAACGTTAGAAATGGCAACATCCTGAATCCAATAGGAGTACATTTCAACCTTCCAGGACATTCTCTATCCAAACTTAAGATTGCCAAACTCCTACATAAGAACTTCAAAGTAACACCCCAGTATGAATCGGAGCTCATAAAAAAAATAAATAAATAACCCTATCACCCTAGGTCTGAAGAGAGACAATGGCTTCCTGACTCACTGCAACTATCAATGAACTTAACTGTTATCAGATCATTCTGTCTTTTCATACTTACCTCGGTTATCAGTAGGCTATACTATAATGCAATTAACAGTTTCTCTACACCATGTCCTGCCTAATTCAACACCTTTTCTTTGTTCTGTATATATTTACCCATTCCTGTTTATCACTTCATCTGAGGAAGTAGACTCTATCCTCCACAGCTCATGCTTCAATAAATTGGTTAAGTCTATAAAGTGCCACCCAACTCCTGTTATTTTTGCTACGCCAGACTAACATGGCTATCCCTTGGAAGATTATATTTAAAATATTTGCTTCCCCCCCCCCCCCCTTTCCTTCCTGACTGGTACCTTGTTACTACACTAATCTTTTATTGTTAAAAGAAAGACAGAGAAGGTAAACTATGATGTTTGTGCAAAAAATAACACAATGGTAAGCATCATAACATGAAAATGTTATTTTCACATGTTCAGTGTTACAATGTGTGTAATAATACATCTTAGAAAATATCTTTCTCATGTAATTCACAGAAAATAGATTTTCCAGTAGCTTTCTTGGAAAGCAGATGGATTGTAGGTATCATGGAAAGCACACAATACAATTTTCCGAGTGCTGTGATAGCCCTGCCAATCCTTCAAATGTAGCTGCTAAAATGAATGGCAGAATGATGAAACCAATAAGGACTGCACATTAAATCTGACAGGTACCAAACGTGATAGTTGTTTTGTTTGTGAACTATATTGAGGCTTTCAAAACTGCATTTATGCCATTAAAAATAGCATTCTGATCACAACATGTACATATATGAGTTGATACATTTTATTTTTTATAACCATTATATACCACATAATTAGTAAAGACAAAAAAGATTTCAATAAATTGTTACCAAATGGAAACAGCATGGGGAAATATTTAGACGTTTGAAAATAGAAATACCTAATATACGCACATAGTTACTATACATAGTATAGCAAGTAGCAAGTTTTACAAAGTTTCTTTAACAAACTTGAGGAAAGAACAGAAAAATTAGTCCAACAGATTCATAAAATTACAAATAAAAGGCAACACGCTAACTACAGTGGTGGTCTAAGATATATTTTTGCAGTCAGCAAATTAAATATTATACACCAATGTCTCTTGCTTATGAATTCCATGCTTTTTCTACTAAGTAATGAAATAGTTTGTCTTTCCGTCAATATACTTTATAATATTGAAATGTGTCATGTACTGCTACAAATATATTTTCATTCTGACATTTCATTTTAAACTGACCACTCCAGTTTCTGTAGCATGAAAGTGTGAGTGAGTGTGATTGTTGGAGGGAATTTATGTAGACATTGTCTAGTTTGCAATGCACAGTAAAGTATTGTAGATGTCATGCTACCTCATCTATGGATTTATTTGCCTGAATTCTATTTGACCTTGAGGCAGTGAATAGTGGAAAATAATCAAATAGCAACAGTTGTTTTTATCCACGTGTTTCCCATATATGTAGGACTCAAAGTCCTAGCCACCCTCTGCCATGCTTCCTAGTCAAAAATGGTTTCCTTGCTTGACCTACAAGCCTTGTCATCCTGGCGAAGAGTATTGAGCCATCTATTTTTGAATTTCTGGACCTTTTTCTCACTACTCTTATTTCCAGTACCATTCCACTGACTTATCGTTCATCTCTTCTTTCAAATCTCTTCAAATCACAGCATTTTTCTTTCCCTTATCTGACATCTTGCTCATTTTTAACCTTCTCATACTTTCTTTGCTCCTGATCTTGTCACTTCATCTCACTACAAGCATCTAGTAGAGCAGTCACATCTCTAACATGCTGATTTCTTGGTCTGGCTTCTTTGTTATGCTTTAGCAGATAGTTCTGTATATTAACACTGATCTACATGGCATTTTGTACATCTTTAGATTTTAAACCTGCTGGCCTTTGTTGTGGAGCGCTAGGAGAGCGATCCCACTCCTGGGAGATGTGTGTGCCCTTGGGCCGCGGCTCGATGCCAGAGGGATCTGGAGAGGTGCCGCGGGAGGCGTGGCATGCCCGAGCATGGGCTGGACGGAGGCAAGCTGGAGTGAAGCCTGGAAGACAGGCCCTCCTCCGGACCTGCACACTTCGGAAGACCCAACAACGCAATGTTGGTCTTGTGAACAGTCCTCCGACCGTTCCTAGCCCTTTCGGACCTGCCGCAGGGTACGGCACGAAGCGGCAGGCCAGATGGAGGCCAGGGCAGCGAAGACTGGAACATGGATTCAGACGAGACTCAGGAACGACGTAGACTCAGGCATAGACGTGGACTCAGGAACGAGGTGCAGGATCCATAGACGTGGACTCAGGCATAGATGAAGGATCCTTAGACGTGGACTCAGGAATGAGGTGTAGGATGCATAGACGTGGACAGGCACAGGCGTGGACTCAGGACTGGATGCACAGAGGTGGAATCAGGAACGAGGGCTGAAGGAAGACATGGGCACCGTCCCTCAGGGCGCCCTACTCAGACCACCCGCGGGACTGAGTCGCGGACCACCCTGCCTCATGCGCGCCCTACTCAGCCCTGGAAGGCTGGTCACGGACCACGCAGAGAGCGGGAGAGCACAGGAAAGAGGAAGCAGGTTCGCTGCACTCCTGGCAGCACAAGGCAAGGATACACTGCACTCCTGGCAGCACAAGGCAGGTTAAAGCATCAGGATCAGGAACAAGGATTAAGACAGACCTCAGTGCTGGAACAAGGACATCTGGAACAACAGGAACAACAGGACTGGAACACGGATACTGGAACAGGAGACACACCTCAGGGCTGGAACATGGACATCTGAAACAGCAGGAACATCAGGACTGGAACACAAGTACTGGATCAAAAGACAGACCTTGGGACTGGAACGGCAAGCAGACATCAGGACTGGACGAGGAGCTCCGACAGGTAACAAGAAACACAGGACCTTGCAGAAGTGCTGGAACACGGACGACTTCCTGGAGCGAAGGATCTCAGGAGTGACCAACTCCTTGTGAAGGCAAAGACAGACTGAACGCTGAGCCCTTTAGTAGAGCTGAGGTGGACAACGCCCAGGGAGGGGTCAGCAGGGGGCCACACCTGGCTGGCCCTTGAAGAAGAGCAGAGAAGCGCGCGCCCGCGCCCTAGGAAGCTGGAGAGAAGAGCTGGAAGCTGGTGGCGTCCTCAGCCACGTGGAGGGCCCAGGGAAGCAGTGGAGCAGCCCTGGACTGGAGCTGGGTGAAGGCAGGTCACTGGAGCAGCTCCCAGCTGCAAGGACTGAAGCAGGAAGAAGCAGAGAGAGGTAAGGCTGGCTGCAGGGGAAGCAGGGGGCTGAAGCAGGCTGCAGGCACCGTTCCACACAGCAAGGCTGAAGCAGGAAGGCAGAAGCGAGGTAAGCTGGCTGCAGGGAGAACAGAGAGACTGCAGGCAGAGTAGAGAGCTGTAGCAGGCTGCAGGCACCGGCAGGGACGGCTTCCCTGCTGGGCAAGGACCCGGGCTGAAGCAGGACGGCCTCCCTGCTGGCTGAAGGACGGCCTCCCTGCTGGCTGAAAGGCCCCGGGATCACAGCAGTACGTCGGGGTAAGGCAGGAACAGAGAAGCCGGCCACATGGGAACAGCTGCGGGGACAGCCCCAGCTGATTCAGGGAGAAAGCAAGCAACAGCGTCAGCAGCCCGGCTGGCTGTCTGTGAGAAGGTAAGAGCCTGCCCACGCTTCTTGCAGGCAGGAGCATAACAGGCCTTCCCTTAGTTAGTATAGCTGTGTCCCTTAGTTAGTATAGCTGTGTTTAAAAAAGGATTGGATAAGTTCTTGGAGGAGAAGTCCATTACCTGCTATTAAGTTCACTTAGAGAATAGCCACTGCCATTAGCAATGGTTACATGGAATAGACTTAGTTTTTAGGTACTTGCCAGGTTCTTGTGGCCTGGATTGGCCACTGTTGGAAACAGGATGCTGGGCTTGATGGACCCTTGGTCTGACCCAGTATGGCATTTTCTTATGTTCTTATGTTCTTATATAGTGACCCTCATTTCTCTTTACTTTTGCCTTCCATTCTTGGTCTCCATTCTGTTCTCTTTGGCAAAGAATCTGTTTGTATTTATTGATTCTCCTAGGTATCTAAATTCCTCAGCTCTTTTGCAGTTTCTTCTCTCCAATTCTCATGCTTTCCATCTCATCACTTTCATTACTCAATTTTTGCCACCATGTATTCTGTCTTAATTCTGTTGATCTTCAGTCCACTTTTTTCTATGCATTGCACCAGACTTTCCATGTCTATCTTTTCTTCTTATATACTCTTTCCACTTAGCACAATTTTATCACCATTTAGCATGTACCACAGATTTCAACTTACTTCAACAATGTAACCAGTAGAGGGTAATTTTTTTAAGAGCCCACATGAATTAGCCAGCAAATACATGAATAAGTTACACCTCCCTTTTCAAAGAGAAAGTATGCTTATCTTTGAAAATGATTTCACTGGGAATATCCATAAACAGATATACCTTCCAAATTATCCAGAGAACTTTTCTGGGAAATTATACATGCATATTATTGAAAGAATGCATGAGAGTGCAAACCATCTCCAAACCCATTCCCAGGAATGCCGCCGCTCAGTCCAGGTATACTTAAATATACATGAAATGACATAGGCACATACATTTACTGTACCTGCTTATCAGGAAGGCAAGTTTGTAAACGGCCATTTTTGTTGTGATCATGGTCCCTTGGCCCGAGGTGGTGTTGGCGCCACCTGTGGAGGGAATCCGACAGGTCCCCATCCGACAGGTCCCCACTGTCGGGTGGCAAGGCCAGATGGGAAGAAGAGGCCAGCTGGAGCTTCGCCACTACCAGCCCACATTCCTCGCAGGATGAGCCCTTGTGTACCGGGGCTGGCTGGTCTTTGGTGGGCCTCTGCATGGATGATCCCAGGGAGTTGGCAATAGAGCATGGTGACAGCCAGGAGAGAGAGGCCCAAGGCTGAAGCCAAATGCAGAGTCAGATCCAGTCCAGTGGACAAGACAGGCAGTGGAGAGCATGGAAAGGTCTGGTCCAGAGGTCAGAGGCAGGTGGCAGGATAGTCAGGTCCGGTCCAGAGGTCAGAGACAGGCAGCAGAATGTGTGGTCAGGTCCGGTCCAGAGGTCAGAGGCAAGCAGCGGGATGCATGGTCAGATCCGGTCCAGAAGTCAGGCAGGAGGAGATCCGTCCAAGGAAGCAAGGAATAAGCGGGAACTAGAACAAGGAGATCTGGAGCAGGAGCCAGAGAAGGGTGCAGGAACAGGAATGCAGGAACTGGAACAGCAACTCTGGAACTCGAGCAAAGAAGAGCGAGGAGACCTGTTGCCAAGGCAAGCTCTGACTGTCAGGGCTTGCCTTATAATACTCAAGGCTGGAAACGTCATCACTAGGGGCCGTGGGAGCTTTTCCTGCTGCGGCCCCTTTAAATCCTGGCTGGCGGCATGCACGCACACCTAGGAGCAAGGGCCAAGCAGGGCAGCTACGATGTTGTGGGCGGCATGGCGTTGTTCCCTCGCCGCAGCTGGGAGGCAGCCCATGTGGAGGTTGAAGCGGCGGCTCCCCTCTGCCACAGAGGGGAGAACGAGGAGCAGTCATGGGCTGAGCCGGGGAGCCGGGAGGTGCCAGGATCGTGGTGGCGACTGCCAGGTGTGACCCCAGAGAGAAGGGCCATGGCCCAGGCTCTGTGCTGGGAGATAGGAACAGGCTTCTTGAGATAGGGAATTGTAACAATTTTTGTGCAAGAAACAGTGTTTTCCTGCAGAATTTCTTTTGAAAACAATCCACATAAAATAGAAAGGATCCAGGGCTGCCCCTTTGCTTACTTCTACTTTGATTCAAAAGTTTGCTTTTGTTCCCATATCCACTTCATCCTCAGATCTTACTTCCCTGGTATAGGTCTTTCTCTAGTCATATGTAAATCTTTGATCTACTCTGCATTATTCATGTACTACAAAATCAGTTTTAAATCCCCCCCCCCCTCATCCCTCCCCAGTTACATTAGTTATTTGTTCTGTTACTGCGTTTTTACGTTATACACCGTTCTCTGTAAAGGCTATGCCGATATACTTTCTGTTGTAAGTTACTTGTGAACCGGCACGATGTGCAAACGGTTGCCGGTATATAAAATTAAATAAATAAAATAAATAAATAAATAAATAAAATCAACAAATACCACATTCAGGTCAATTTATTTTTCTTTGTACTTCAGATGATCTTCAATAGAAAAAGTGTCTATGATCTACTAGGGATGTATGTAGGAAGATTTTCTAGTTCACTTTATTATTTCAGTTTGTTTGCCCCCATGATATGTTTTGTTTGCTTCAAATAAAATGCTTATTGTTTATTTGTGTTATTCCTGTACTTCTTTCCCATTAAAGTCAATGGAGGAGCAAGTCATCCTATTTTGTGCTGTAAAAAAGAGGTTTTCTTTACAATCTTAATGAAATTTGTAGGCATTAGCAACAAATGAAATGAATCACTGAACAAAACAAATCAAGTGATTAAACTGAACTAAAAACTATTTTCACACACATCTCTATAAAACTCTAAAATAGCATTGATAATTAGGGATGTGCATTCATTTTAAACGAAATAGATAATGGCAATGAAATTGTCTATTTTGTCTCTTTTTGGGAGTGCCACGAAATGAAAAAAACCCCCAAAATTTCATAAAAATTAGTATTTTGTGTTAGTGCGCACTAAATGAAAATGCTACCAATCAGTTAAAAAGTGTCAACTGGGGGAGTAGTTTGTTAGTTAGCGTTATAGCTATGATTCCCATAGTTGCTTGTTTGTGATGCCAAGATTGCAGAGTAGTATTTGTGGGGGGATGGCCAGTCATTGGTAACAAATATAAACAAACAATTGATATAATAAATAATACCATCAAGCTCTAGTCAACAAATGCAAAAGCATGTAATTTAAATGCATATTTTGAATTTACCAGTCCCTTTGTATTTTAGGAAAGGGGCTCTGGCATTTCAATACATGCATACTTTTAATTCTCCTGGTGTCTGTCCATGTGTTTGGGTGGGGGGTGCTAATTGATGAGAGAGAGTCAGCCTGCTGTGTGTGGGGGTGACAGGTGGGAGAGAGTGGTGAGTGGTGAGAGGGGGTGAATGAATGGGGTGACTATAGGGTGACATAGAGAGACTGTTTGGGGTGGTGACTGGTGAGAGAGAGAGAGGCACCTGGTATATGGGGGTGATTTTTGAAAGGGGAAGTGACTGGAGTGACTGGTATGACAGGTGATGGAGAGAAACTGGTTGAGGTGGTGACTGGTAAGAGAGAAACATCCTAATATGTGGGGTGTGACTGATGAGAAGGAGAGTGACTGGGGTGACTGTATGGTGTGTCGGGTGGAGAAAAGAGACTGGTTGGGGTGGTGACTTGTGAGAGAGAGAGAGAGAGAGGCAGCTTGGTATGCAGGAATGACTTTTGAGAGAGGGAATGTCTGGGATGACTGTTTGGGGTGACAAGTGGGAGAGAGAAACTGGTTGAGATGGTGTGAGAGAGATGCAGCCTGGTATGTGGGGGGGGTGACTAGCAAGAGGGGGAGTAACTGGGGTGACTGTATGGGGGTGACAGGTGAGAGAGAATGCTTGTGTTGTGACTGGTGAGAGAGAGACAGCCTGTTGTGCATGGGGTGGGACTGGTGAGGGGAAGTGATTGAGGTGGGAAAGAGAGGCAGCCTGGTGTATCTAGTGTGTGGGGTGACTGGGGTAACTAACTGTATGGGATGACAGGTCAACCCCCACACACACAAACACACACACACCAGGCTGTCTGTCTCTCTCTCTCTCCAGTCACCACCCCAAACAAACTGTCTCCCAACTGTCATCCTAAACATTCATCCAAGTCACTTCCCCTCTCATCAGTCACCCCCACCCCCACCCAAACACACAGACTCATACCAGGGGAATTCAAAGCATGCATATCCAAAATGCCAGGGCCCCTTTTCTAAAATACAAAGTAATTGGCGAATTCTAAAATGCATTTGCTGACTAGAACTTGATGCCATAATTACATCACTTATTTGTTTATACTTGTTACCCCACACACATCACTTTGCAATCATGGCAACACAAACAAATAACTAAGGAGGCAGCCAATTAGAATGCAGAACCATACCTCTAACTAATGAATTCCTCCCAAATTGACACTTTTTAACTGATTGGTAACATTTTCAGTTAGTGCACACTTAGGGCCTGATTTACTAAACATTTTTCCTATAGATATAAAATGGGAGAAAAGCCTTAGTAAATCGAGCCCTTAGTCCTGTAGGTGCGCACTAACTTCTGAAAAAGAAACAGCCCCCAAACTGTTTTAAAAACAAAATTGAACAGATACCAACCCAAAACAAAAATGACACAAAAAGTAAAATCAATACACATCCCTATTCATAATGGGCCAGATTTTAAAAGCCCTGCATGCGTAAATCCGGCCGGATTTACGCGCGCAGGGCACTCACGCGCCGGCGCGCCTATTTTGCGTAGGCCGCCGGTGCACGCAGAGCCCCGGGACGCGCGTAAGTCCCGGGGCTTCGTAAAAGGGGCGGGGAGGTGGCGTGTCCGGGGCGTGTCCGGGGTCAGGGGCGGTTCGAGGCGGACTGGGGGCGTGGCGCCGGCTCGGGGGTGTGGTCGAGGCCTCCGGACCAGCCCCCGGGTTGGGTGATGGCGCGTGCAGATTTACACCTGTTTTCGGCAGGCATAAATCTGGCAACAAAGGTATGGGGGGTTTAGATAGGGCCGGGGGAGTGGGTTAGGTAGGGGAAGGGAGGGGAAGGTGCGGGGGGGGGGTGGAAAGAAAGTTCCCTCCGAAGCCACTCCGATTTCGGAACGGCCTCAGAGGGAACAGGCAGCGTGCGCCGGGCTCGGCACGCGCAAGTCGCACAATGTGCACCCCCTTGCGCGCGCAGACCCCGGATTTTATAAGATACGTGCGGCTACGCGCGTATCTTATAAAATCCAGTGTACTTTTGTTCGCGCCTGGTGCGTGAACAAAAGTACACGCTCGCGCAAATTTATAAAATCTACCCCAATATTTCATTATATGTCAGGGACCATTGAAATGTTTCCTGGAAATACATATCATTACGACATGTTAGATTTAATTTTGAAGTCTATAGCATCATTGGCCTAAATATGGAATCAACATCTCTCTGCACAGAACACTAAAAAACTTCCTATTTTATTGCTAAAAGGAGATCAATGAAACAGAAAAGTCATGACCTACAGAAGTTGTTATAGTAAAGAAGGTAATATATTACTAATAATCTAAGCTTTGTTTGCATATTTGGTAAGGCACATTAAAAAAAAAAGCACAAATTCAATCACATCTATCTTTCGTTAGGCTGGCAAATTACTTCTGCTGTATCTTCTGTCTCTATTCAATTAAATAAATATTAAAGCAGTCCAGAATTATTTAATCATGATTACACCTAATTAAAATGAAATTATACTTATATCACAAGAAATTGTCCAAGGATATTAGTATTTTCAGTATGTCTTAATTTATTCTGTTCTCACTTAAGTATCAGAGTTTAATTGATCAGAATATGGAAAAAAAAATTAAATACCATGTGTGGGGGGAAAAGGTGGAGGAAATGAGGATTTTTCTGGGCAAATTCCATCAAATTATTTTCAAGCTGGAAATATAAAGCATTGCACGGTACTGAAATTATGCAGTAGAGATATGCATAATGATTTTTTTTATTCATTTTGTCAGTTTTGTTTAATTTTAGTGCACGCTATTTGAAAATAGTGTATGCTAAAAACAAATAGTATGCACTAAAAATGATATAGTGCATACAAAAATGAAATAGCATGCATGAAACATCTAGTACTTACTGTTTTATGTTAGCATATGCTATATTAAAATTTAGTGCAAGTTACTTCATTTTTTAGTGTATGTTATTTCAAAATAATACATGCAAAAATGAAATGAAATTGACTGTAATGAAAATGCACATCCCTAATATGAGGCACATTTTTGTTACGAGTATGGCTGCTGTGCAGCCTCCTCACCACCAGAGGCCCCTCATGAGCATGCTCTCTTGGCTGGCCCAGTCTGTCCTACCTGTCTGCTCCATGTCCCAAACGCCCTATTTAACCCCGCCTAGCCCATGCCTCAGTGCTTCATCATCGAGTTCCCTTGGGCTCCCTGTTCTAGCCTCCTGTTACTTTCTGTGCACTTCCGGGCTTCTCAATACCTATCTTGCCTCTGTGGCTTTTGGCCCCTGCTCTTCTTGTCCTGTAGTCTTCTGCCTTGCCTGCTTTGTTGTTCCCCCCTGTTCCTGATTCCTTACCTGTTGCTGTTATATTTCCCCCTGCATCCTTGCCTTACTGCCTTCGGGCTTTTGTGTTTTCTGTTCAGTTGAAGTCTTGCCTTGGTTTGTCTATTCTGTTCTGCTCTCCTTGGTTCTCTCATTCCAGCTCACACTTACCTACATCCAGTCTCACACTTACCTGCACGCTATCCTGAATCCACCCATACCTGCACTCAGTTCCAGTGTTCAGACCACGTTTACCTGCACTCACATCCATGTGTACCCCTATGCTGTTCCAGTGTTTCCCGAAGCTCACCCTTATCCCCACACACCTTGTTCCAGAGACTCCCAGCACCCAGCACCAGAGACTCTTCCCAGCCGGCACCCAGCTCCAGAGACTCTCTCCATCCAGCACCCAGCTCCAGGGACTCCTTCCGGCCAGTACCCAGCACCAGATACTCTTTCCAGCCTGCACCAGACTCCTTCCAACCAGCTCCCACCACTACAGACTCCTTCCAGCCAGCATCTGGTATCAGAGAGTCCTCACAGCCAGCACCAGAGACTCCTCTCCAGCCATTATCAGAGATTCTGCTGTGACTCCTGTTCTCCCTATCCTGAGTCACCCCTGTAGTACATTTTCTACAAATATCAAGCACTATGTAATTGGCATTAAATAGAGCTTTTACTATTCTTTGTACACAGACATTTCAGATCTTACTTTTTCAATGTTGTACTATAAATCTACTTAAATGTGGTATGCCAGATAGATGAACACTAAATTATATTTTCTTAGACATGTCATTCCAGGTTACCCCCATAAACACACCTTGCAATCATGGCAACACAAACATTCCAGGTTCCATACCAATCATACATAACAGGGATAATATTCAATAAGGTGGCCGGTGGATAAGTTATCCCACTAAAGTTAGTTATAGGGGTTAGGGATGTGCATTCGTTTTTCATGAATCAGTTTCAACAAAATTGTCTAATTCATCCTGGTTTGGGAGAATCTAAAAACGAATGCAATTTTTCCGAAATTTCAGAAAAATTCATTTTTCGGTTTAGCGCACTAACAGAGTGCATTCCCCCCCCCCAAAAAAAAAAAAAAAAAAAAGCCCAAAGCATGGGAAAAATGAAATTTCCTGTGGTGGGCCGAAAACGAAGCCCAAACCAAAGTGCAGTATCACTGCACATTTGTAATAGGGGTAGATATTCAAATGCTACATAGCCTGATAAATCAGACTTTTCCAGTAAGTGGCTGCTGCTGAATATCCATATCCGGCTATACCATTTAGCTGAATAAGTGGCTTATCCAGCTAAATAGTTAGCCATTTAGTAAGTGGGTGGGCAGAAGGCTTAACTGGGTGATGCTACCTATCTGGCTAAGAAGCCAGATAGGTAAGAAGCCTATCTGGCTAAGAAGCCTATCTGACTAAGAAGCCTACCGTTGAAGGAACCCATCTTAACCAACTATGTGTCTCACCCCACAACCCACCCTTTTCCCTCCCCCCCTCACCTCCCCGCCACTCCTCCCACCGGACATACCATGTAAATATCCGCTGATTATAATCCATGTTTCTGTATTACTAATTTATTGTTTTTGTTAATGTATTGTTTTTGTTGATTATATCTATCACTCATTAATGTTATAGTTTAATTCTGCCCTATCTTCCGACATCCATGTTTTACGCTCCCTGTTTTAATGTAACTTGTCTTTTCTACTTAGACATTAATTGGTTTCCCCATGTTCTAATGTAAACCGGTACGATAAGACCTGGTCTTGAGTATCGGTATAGTAAAAAAAGTTAAATAAATAAATAAATAAATAAATAAATAAGAAGCGATATTGACCAGATACATTAGATTTGACCTATAGAAGTTCTAAAATTAGCTGGACAGGCTTAGCCAGCTAACTTTACTACTTATCCAGGTATAATCATTGGGATTGCCTTGCCACTGAATATCCCATGTTAGTTAGCCAGTAAAGACTTATCCAGTTAACTTACATAGCCTGATATATTTTAATTTTGGCGCCATGTATCTTGTCCCAGATATTTGGCGGGATAAACGTCCTGCTGAATATCTCCAATTAAAGTTATCTTGCTACTTTTGCAGGATAACTTTAAACTTCATCATCTATCTCTTGAATATGGCCAGTTAGGTTTAAAGTTATCCACTCTGTATGGCTGGATAACCTGCTGCTTAAGCGGATATCTTCAAAAGATATCTGGTTAAGTGTCACTGTTTTTCTTGAAAAAAAAAAAGATGCATGGGGGCCTCCTGCCCATTTCTGAGCCCTCCACCACTCCCCAACTCCATCCCATTGAGTATTTAAAAAGTCCGCTGCTGGCCAAGCCTCCCTATACAAACCTCTCTTATATGTAATTTAAAAGGTTAATTTTTTTGCCAGCCTCCCCCTGCTCTGCTCTCTCACTAGTAAATGTTCTTTCAAACAAGGTCCCCTCCTCTCCCTTCTTCTTGTCCCCAGCCCTCCACCCTGTTTCCAGTACCGGGATTGCAGTACATTAAAAGCAGTGTATTGTGATCCCAGCACTAGAAATGGGGAGCCCTGGGTTCTAAAAGGTACGGGGAGAGTAGAAGGGTTAGGGTTGAAGTGGAAGGTGGAGGATGGAGGATGGAGGGTAGGGTGTGGTGGGAGGCTGTGAGAAAAAATAATTGATGACAAAAAGGAGCCAGATAATGGAGGATCTAGGGAGAAATCTGGATGCTCTGACTCAGAAGGGCACTAGCATCTTGCCATTCTCTCCTCTACGATTACCCTGTCATATGCGCACCATAATGGCTAAACCATACAACTTCTACTGTCTCAAAGCTAATGAACAAAATGTCCCCACTATCACCCAACACCTCACAGGAATGAGATCTCCCAACATGTTCATGCATTCTCCCAGAGAGCAACTCTTGAGCAAAATATTTAGCCAAAACACCCCTCACATGCTTTTCCTAAACAAATGATCCATCAACAAACATCTAGACCCACTAGATAATCTACTTGCTGACCATGCTGCAGATTTTTTGTGCCTAACAGAAACCTGGACTCATGATACTGACTGCCTTCAGTTTGCGGATGACTAAATGACTGAAGTTCTAGAGTTACTTTACAGGCTAGACAGTGTCTACACTTATAATGTCCCAAGGAGACTGCACTACCAGTATGGACCTTGTCCTCATAATATGATGGACTTAATAACTCTTTAGATATTTGCTCCTTGTAAATGCAAATCTAATCTCATTTTTCAATTGGTCATGCAATTTTAATATAGACAGATTTTTGAAAAAATTTTTTCTTAATCTTTCAATCTATTACTATGTCTCATGACACACACTAATACGTTTGAGTCCTGTGATTGTATAGTTTTATCATTTATTGATGATAATAAGCTTTACCTAGGTGAAAAATATGCCCTTCTGTAAGCTTTCTTGATGACTCCAACAGGGTATCCTCTCTCAAGAAAATCATTAGACATGACTCTGGATTTGTCTTTAAATTCCTGCAGGGTTGTACAAATCCTCTTGACTCTCAAAAATTGGGAAAGCAGTAAATTGTCCCTCAATGATTGAGGATGAAAACCGCTATAAAGCAGATATGTATTTCTATCAGTATTTTTTCAATGAAGTGTGGTGTAGAACTTTCCTCTGCCATCCATGATGATTTTCACATCCAGGTAGGTTATTTCTTGGTAACTATAATTCATGGTAAACTGTATATTATCATTTCACGAATTTAGCCACTTTAAATAAAAACATTTAATTCATCTGTATTTCCCAATCACAACAAAAAAACACCATCAATGAATCTCACCCACAACTTTATTTTTTCTTTAAATGGAGACTTTTCTATCCATGTGGATTCAAATTCACCCATGTAAAATTTTACTAATGAGGGAGCTATCGTGCAACCCATCGCTATACCCTTTATTTGTAAATACAGTTGTTTCTGAAAGACAAAAAAATTTGAGAGGCCTTAGGGCATAGATACAGGAGCAATTGAGCAATATTGGTCAGATTTTAAATCTTACATAGTCTTACGGGTCATACACAAAAAGCAAAATTAATTTCGTAAAGGATTAACCTGATGATTCCACCTTCACAAAATAAAAATATAAATAATACCATGGAAGAACAAATAATGATCTCTTTTTCTGAAATTTAGTATAAAATACTAAGTACCAATAAACAATTTTTAAGGTGCATCTCCACTGTAGTTATCCCTTCTATCTGTCACATCCTTAATCTATCTTTCTCCACTTGTATTATTCCTGCTGCCTTCAAGCGTGCTGTAATCATGCAACTCCTTAAAAAAAACTCTCACTGGATCCTACCTGTCTTGCCAACTATTGTCCCATCTCCTTTCTCCCTTTTGCCTCCAAACTACTTGAACCTGCTGTTCACTGCTGCTGTCTTGACTTTCTTACATCTTAAGCCATTCTTGATCCATTCCAGTCTAGTTTTTACCCTTTAAATTCAACTTAAATAGCCCTTGCCTAAGTTTCCAATGACCTGTTAATGGCTAAAGCCAAACATCTTCACTCTGTCCTTATCATCCTTGACCTCTCTGCTGTTTTTGACACTGTTGATCACCATCTACTCCTTGATACTCTGTCCTCATTTGGATTTTGGGACTCTGCCCTGTCTTGGTTCTCTTCTTACCCATCCCCTCGCACTTTTATTGTTTCCACTAGTGGTTCCTTCTCTACTGCCACTCCACTATGATTTAGGGCTCTGTCCTGGGCCCTCTTCTCTTCTCTTCTCACTATTTACTAATTCCCTTGGTGCCATGATTTCCTCTCATGGCTTTTAATTGCATTTTTATGCTGATGACTCCCAGATCTACCCTTTACATCAGAAATTTGTTCAGAAATTTAGTCCCGTATCTCGGCCTACTCATTTGATTTTGCTGCCTGGATGTCCTGCCAAGACCTGAAACTCAATATGGCCACCTCCCCTCTTACTCCTTTCTCTGTTTCTTTTGATAACGTGGTTGTCATCCTGGTCCCTTCAGCCTTTTATCTTGGAATCCTCTTCAATTCCTGTCTCTCCTTCTCTAAGCATATCCAAATCACTGCTAAAACATGTTGTTTATTTCTTTATATCATTGCCAAAATCTGTCCTTTCTTTTCTGAACACACTACCAGAACTCTTACCCATTCTCTCATCTCCTCCCACTTAGACTATTGCAACTTGCTCCTCACAGGTCTCTCGGCAAGCCATCTCTCTCCACTGCAATCTGTCCTAAATTCAGCTGCAGAACTTATCTTTCGCTAAATTCACAATGCCTGTATAACCCCTCTTCTGAAGTCACTGCATTGGCTCCCTTTCGGCTCCCGCACACAGTTCAAACTCCTCTTTCTCACCTACAAATGCATTCTCTCTGCAGCATCTCACTATCTCTACTCTCTTATCTTTCTCTACACCCCTCCTCATACACTCTACTCATCGGATAAGTCATGCATATCTGTGCCCTTCTCCTCTACTGCCAGTTCCAGACTCCATGCTTTCCCTCTGGTTGTGCCATGTGTCTTCCTGAACTGGTGCATCATGCTCCCTATCTTGCTATGTTTAAATCCCATCAAAAGACCTACCTTTTTGAAACTGCTTCTAAATCTTATGCCTGTTTGTCTGCTTTTAGACTTGTTAGCTAACTTTCTTTTCTTTTTAACCATTGTTATGCTTTATGAAATACCCAAAGTCTCTTGTCCTGTATGTTTGTCTCATTAGATTGTAAGCTCTGTTGAGCAGGGACTGTCTTTTTGTATGCTTGTACAGAACTGCATATGTCATATAGTGCTATAGAAATGTTAAGTAGTAGTAATAGTAGTAGTAGTAGTTGTAGAAGGAGTCCTGGAAGCAGGCATTCTTGAAGACATGGTTCTACTACATAGAAACATGACAGCATTAAAAGATCATATGGACTACCTAGTCTGCCCATCTACACAACTAATTTAGCTTTACAATTCCCATCATTCTCACATACACAAAGGAATAAAAAATTACCCTGATAGGCCAAACTCCCACTCCCCCCCCAAAAAAAAAATCCCAACAAAAACCCCCTCAATGTCATCATTATCATTCAGAGTTTAAAGGGCTGGCAATGGTCTCCCATCCCCACTGCTTGCTCCTCAGTCTACAAACATTTATCCATAAAGGTCCCTGTTGTAAGTATAAACTACCAGCATTGCTATTCACAGGAATGTTGGTTCCTTATGTAAACACCATGGGCAAATAAACTATTCTTGCACTGTCACATAGGTAGTCAAAAGCTTTCAGGATTTAGAAGTTTCCAAATTAACCAGGTCATTCCTCAAAATGTGTTATGGCATTAACACATGCGATAAGACATTAATGCATGCGTTAACGCCATTACACATGCAATAATAGCACTATGGCACAGCGCAAATACACATTTTTAGAAGGGGTGGAATAAGGGAGGAGTTTGGGTAGGATTTAGGAAATGAGGGGCAATATCGCCTTTTGTCTAGGCATTAGTCTGTATGATATGCCCAAAATGGCCATAATGCAATTCTTGATAAATTTTTAGAATTGCATTTTTGGCCATTTCTGGGCTTGGGAAGGGAGAGGGGAGAATGTGAGAGGGGAGGATAGAAGTGGAGTGTTTAGAGAGAGAGAGAGAGAAAAGCCTCTGGGGAGGCCCTCACAGTGTGCAACTATTTATATCACTATAGAAGCACCATCTAATAGGTTGAGGTGAGGTGTGAGTGGTGGTTTAGGGTTTAGGGGCCAATTTCTCAGGTAGAGTGAGATGTACGAACAGCACAGTACACCTTGATAAAGATTTGACGTCATTTGGTGTGAGGAAAGTCTCACAAAGATTAAATTTTGTACTATGTTATCTCACCCTAGCTTGATGGATCATGTTATAGAGTCAATCATGCTAGTGGAAATGGCATCTTTGTGAGATTTTCCTCACTCCAAATGATGTCAAATCATCACCTAGGTGAACTGTGCTGTTCATATGTCTCACTCTACATGAGAAACCTGCCTCTAAAACCAACAGTAGCAGAGCTCATGAATGCTGCTATAAATCATCAAAGCTGGGCCACCAAGAAATGATGTGAGGCTTTTGTGGCTCATTAGTAGGGCTAGCTTTCACTGATAGCTAATGTAGACAGGGACTTCTTCATCTTGACTATGATGTCTCCAGACACAGTAGACTACTCTTCCACTCCTCGTCTACTACTCTAACTTTAATTAAAACAATAAAAAATGCTGTCTGCTATAACTGCAAATCTTCCACAAGCTATTGGTGTGTATCTCATCATCTTGTTGAACTAGTTCATTAACTAACAAAAAGAAAAGATAATTAGAATATCCCTGACTAAAGCACAGATAAGAAATTGAGTGCATGACTGAGATATAAAGTTAGCATATAATAAGCATGATTGAAGATATATGGGGAATTCTGACAAAATCAAGTTTGAGACCACTATACTGGCACACTTTTTCTCACACTGTTATTACTCAGTTGTGTTCCTTTAGTTTTCTATTGTTTCAATACATCTCTTTAGTAAACTAAATACTTTGCTTACCTCTGACAAATTCTCTTTTAACAGAAATAAATTCTCAATAATATATGATTATAAATCCATATGAACAAATTATTATCAGATTCAGACTATGCCTATATTTGCTTATCACCACTTTTTATTAATTGTCATAAAGGTATTTTTATCATGTGGCTTTCTCAGTTCTCCTCAGAGTATATTTGTAGGGCACTATTTGATAATTTTCCTCTCCCAGAGAAAACATGAACCTTTAACTACAGGTAGAGTGTGATGATTATTTGGCTTTAATGGATACAGTAGAACCGATATCTCAGGTGTGATAAAATATTTGTTACACATACCAAGTTGGACTACTAAAGTTTGTTCAATCACCTTTTCTTTCATTCAGCTACCTAAATATGCTAATGAAAATCCTGTGGATAAGTTGTGCTTAAGTTTATGCTGACTAAATATTTTTCCTTACCATTTTTATGTTCTATTTAACATAAAACATGTTACATTTATACACAGTCACAACAATTAGTGCTCCCTAATTATTTTTGTGTATTTTTTCACTTTGACAAGGCTTCTGTAAAAGAGCCAAGTGACACAGTTACTCTTTTGTCACTTCCCAGCATAGCTTTTCTCCTCATTCTAAACTGTCACAGTCTTTTTTTGTGAGATCATCATAGTGATGATGACATAAGAAATAGTTCCTAACTTAAGTAAATTCCCTATTCAACAACCACATATCCAACCACAACCCCTCTGGTACAGGTTGATATAGAATAAAGAAAATCTAGGAAATCACAAACTCTTTCCTAATAATGTTAATTAAGAATAGAAAACATTACTTGCTTCAACCTTGAGAAGTATACTTCCTCCAGTCTGTTAGCAAGGTAATTCAATGAGCATCTTTTGGTTTCTCCTTCTGGGCAGTCAGTCCTCTTTTTTACTAATCTAGCACCAGCAATTTCAAATAAAAATGAAAAATCATTGCATAAAAGTTCAAAAATCACTCAAAACTCCCAAATTAGTACCTAAAATTGGTCAAAAAATATCCTATTACTCATATTCCAATTCCACTTCTAACACCTTTCAGAGATATTCCAAGCCATTCTAACTCATAATTCAGAAATCAAAATATATACACTCAAATAAATGCCCAAACCAGTGTCCCCATGACATCTTTGGATGTCCATCAGGAGCAAATTAACTTTCTCAAAGGTTTTGACAATTTTTTAGACCCTAGGGACCCCCTCTGCAAAATGGGTCAAATTACTGCCAAAACAATTGGTTTTTATTCCATAGTCTAGTTTTGTTCATGTGACTAGCTCTCTCTCACTTATTCAACACAAGAATTTAATTACATTTTATAAGCTTTAAGGTGTTTATAAGATTTATGACATCGGGTAACTGAGGTGCTTCCCGGGACTTCAGACTTGGTTAGGAGCCTCTCCTTGTGCTCACCTGCTAAATCATGCTAGTTTTGAAATCATAAGTTTATTTCGTTTCCTGCTTTTTAAATTTGAAAATACCCTTTAGGCAGTCCCACGGCTGCCTGCTGACATCATTGCTGATGTTAGCAGGACAAGGCCTTCACTGCTTCAATGCACTGTGGGTTTGCCTAAGCCCCCAATACCTTAGTTTACCTAAATTCTGCAGCGGCAGATTCCCCAAGGATGCCGCTCTTTCGTCTGGCCAGTCTCGTGAAGTGGCACTACAAATACACAACCACCACCGTGGTCCCAGCTGAACTTGAGTTGGAGTGGTAGCAGCAGGCTGACCAGCCACTCGCTCTGGCTCCCATCTCTCACTGCCTCATTCTCATCATGATGTAGAGAGCTCTCCAGGCTCCCACAGCACCATTAGCCTTGAGGCTGTCTGCAGCTTTCATTCTTAATAAGGCCTGCAGCCGGTATAGCAGCAACATGCTGCTCCCCCAGGCCCCTCCCACTCCTTAAAAAAACAATACTCAGGCCATATCTCCTTGACCCTTAGTCAGCAACAATCCTGCCATGAGACCTCCTTCCAACAGTCCCCAGCAGCCCAGTACCCCCATAATTACACCTGGCCCCTTGATTAAAAGAAACAAACCTCTGGCTGTTCTCCCAGGCCTTCCCAGCCCATCAAAACACAGACTCCACCAGCCACCAACCTGCCAGTCATTGGAATCTTCTAGGTTTAAAAAAAAACAAAACGTTGCACCATATCTCTTTGGGCTACCCAGGCCTCTCAAACCCCACCAAATAATTGAGTCCAGCACCGCTCCAGAGCCCAGCACAGGCAAGCTGCACCGGCAGGACACAATACCCGAGGCAGGTAATTTATAATTACATTTTTTTTTAACCTCCTTTATTTTTATGCTTCTAGCCTTGCTGACATGGGACCACTAAATGTGCTGTCCTATGAAGAGTCTGGCCGAAGACAGATAGTGTCACAGATACTGGGAGGCTGGGGAGAGTTAGAGTTGGGGTGGCAGGGAGTGAGGGTGTCATGGGAGAGACAACTCCTGAGAAAGTTTTCAGGATGAGGGACCGAGTGTGGGAGGGGAAGGATGGCGCAAGCCCTTTAAACGTTGAATGACACAGATGATTTTTAGAGGTTTAAGGGCATGGAGACTTGGCCCAGCAAGGCATTATTTCTTTCTTTGAGAGTAGAGGGAGTTGAGAATAGGGTCCACCTGGCCTGTGCTACTAATTTTTTTAAATCTTGCCTCTTAACCTCCCACTGCATTTGCACCACCAGTACATAGTATTTTCCTCTGCCTGCTGTAGTTTCAGCAACAGTGATGCCTGATTCTCCACCTCTTATGGCTCCACCATTATGAAGGATTGCCTACTCCTTCAATGCTTCCATCTCTTTAGAGGAAGGCCACTAATCTTCATCTGACACATGTGGGGGCATCCTGTTCTGTTTACAAGGGATGGCCTCATCATGTAAAGCAGCTGAAAAAGAGAGGCACACCAGTACTGCCAGACCTTCTCTGTATCCCAATCATCAACTTTCAGGAATCCCTGTTCCTGCTGGATCATGAATATCAGAGTTAGCTGGATAACCTAGAGCAGGGGTGGGCAGTTCTGGTCCTCGAGGGCCACAAACCAGTCTGGTTTCCAGGATATCCCTAATGAATATGCACGAGAGAGATTTGCATGCACTCAGCCTCAGTGGTATGCAAATCTATGTCATGCATATTCATTAGGGATATCCTAAAACCTCGACAGGTTTGTGGCCCTCGAGGACTGGAATTGCCCACCCCTGACTTAGAGGGTCATTTATCAAATTGTGTTAGGGCTTATCGCAGGCATTAAGACATCATTGTGTGTTTTAATGCTGGTAATAACTACACCTTTTTTCCTGGTGATATTCCCAAAATATAAATCCCATTTTTTTCAGGGAGGGGGGGAAAGGTAAAAAGAGAGAGAGAGAGGGAGAGAGAAAGAGAAAACCTCCACAGAGGCACACCTATTAGTCAACTTGTATAACACTTGTAGGAGGGGCAACCAGTAACTTGGTGTGAAATTCTGGTGGAGTGCTAGGTTTTGGGAGACAGTTTTACATGCACAGTCAGAGTGCATATAAAACAGAGTATGAACAGCACAGTACACATCAGTGTGTGTCTCATCAACTTGTTGAACTAATTCATTAGCTAACAAAAACAAAAGATAATTATAATATCCCTGGCATCAAACTAAGTCGAGAATACAATATACGAATCTAATTTTTGTGTTCTTTCCTCGCTCCAAATCACATCATATCTTCACTGATGTGACTGTGCTGTTCGTATCTCTGACTGTATGTGTAAAACTGACCCCCAAAACCTAGGTCACTACCAAAACCTCATCCTGAGTTACTGGTTGCCTTTCCTAGAGTGGTATAAATATATAAGAGCCTTATAAAGAGTCTCTCTCTCTTTCACCCTCCCTCTTCCAGTCAGCTTGCAACATGAAAACATTGTGGGTGCAATAAAGTTAATGCAGGTTGCAATAAAATACCTGTGTAATGTCGTATCTCAAAAATTACCATAACCATGTCCTTTTTTTTTTATCACAGGCTCTATTCTTGTGAAATTTATAACAAAATGAAAAAATATAGGTCTTAGGGGGTTATTTTCCAAGCCGTGTTATGGGCTTTTTCCATGCGAAAAACACCATAATACAATGCTAATTTGGAAAAGGGGGAGGGATTTCTGGCCAAGTGGGCTGGCTTCACAAATTGCAAAGCCATATCACACAGTTTTAATGCAGAAAATAACTACAGCTTTTTCATTTGTGTTAAGCTGGTTTTATTGCAAGTACCACAATTGTTGCAATGGGAGAGTGAGAGAGAGAGAACCAAGCTATAAGGCCCTTATAGTAGTTAGGTATTTATACCTCTATATGAGGCTCACCTACTTACTCGAGGTGAGGTTTAAGTAGTAATGTAGGGGTTAGGGGCCACTTTGACCTGCAGAGTGAGACGTACGAACAGAACAGTACACTCTTGTGAAGATTTGATGTTCTTTGGAGTGAGGAAACTCACACAAAGATGAGATTTGTACAATGTTCTCTCAACCTAGTTTGAAGTTACCCAGGTAGAGAGTCCATCAATGTCAAAGTGGCCCCTAACCCCTACACTACTACCTAAACCTCACCTCGAGTAACTAAGTGGGCCTCATATAGAGATATAAATACCTAACTACTATAAGGGCCTTACAGCTTGGTTTTCTTTCTCTTATCTCTCTCTCTCTCTCCCTCCCATTGTGGTACTTACCAAAATGTTATTGCAGTAATACCTATGTGAACCACATTTTGGGATAAATAGGCTATTACCATAAAACATACCCCTCTTCCTATTGCATCTACTCTACAACCTCACTCAGCCCCAGCCAGCTCCAGTGACACACAGACACACACACCTAGTCAGCCTCACTGACACACACATCCATCCTCAGTTAGCTCCAGTTAGCCCCAGTAACACACCTCCAGATAGCCCCAGTCAGCATCAGTGTCACACATATCCACTCCCAGTTAGCAAAATTGACACACCACTCACCCCCAGTTAGCTCCAAACAGTACCAGTGACATACATACCCATCACCAGTTTGCTCTAGTCAGCCCCAGTGACATATACCACCCCCTCCATGTTCCTTCAAATTTTTGGAAGACTGCATGTACAAAATTGTCTTTTTATGCAACTTTTTATAATCTATATTCAAATTTGTTTACTATGAACCAGTATAATTCAATTGATATTGGGATTTCTTTTGCATGCTGTTTTATTGTATGTACAGGGGTTACGACTTGTGTGTCCTCACATGTGCACAGCTTAGAGGGAACAGTGACTGGGATTAATTGGAGGTGTGTGCAACATGCCCTGTCTGTGCCCAGCCCATGCATGAGCCTGCTCACCTACTTAGCTCCTCTGCAGGTCACATGTCGGTCTCCCCAGCAGCAACCGCGAGCTCCTCCAGACCTTGGTGACCTGCAGCGGCGGTCACCGGGCCTTCCACTATGCATCAGGCCTCATGCTGGAGTTCGGCATCTCCAAAGGCATTGGCCACGCCCCTACGCACGCTTCACCCGGTCTCTTGTAGGACCAGGGCGAGTCCTAGCTCCGCGGTGCGCCCTGATTGAATGTTCAATTTAAGGAAGTTCCTGCCTGTACTTCCTTTCCTTGATGTAATGGCTAAGGTGAAGGGACTCTGATTGTTCCATAGAGTCAATGAGAGACTGGGTTATAAGGTTGTGGGTTCAAACCCCACTTCAGGCATTCCAAAAACAATTGATTCCAAGTCCGTGGGTCCCAGCTCACATTTCCATGATTCTAAGAACACTTGATTCCAAGCTCCTGAGTTCAAGCTCAAATTCTAAGAACATCCACACCAATCTGAACATCACTGTCCTGTTTAGGGATGTGAATTGTTTTTGAACCATTAAAATTATCGTCAGATAATTTTAAAATCGTCCTAAATCGTCAGAGTGCACGATACAATACAAATGCCCCCGATAAATCGTCCAAAATCGTTTAAATAGGGCATAGGAATTATTTGGGGGAGGGCGGGAAAACCAGCACACCAAAACAACCCCTAAACCCACCCCGACCCTTTAAAACCAATTCCTTACCCTCCCCCACCCTCCCGAACCCCCCACAAAATGTTAAATTACCTGGTGGTCCAATGGGGAGGGGGTCCCGGTGCGATCTCCCGCTCTCGGGCCATTGGCGCCATTTTGGCTGCCACTAATTAAAATGGCGCCGATGGCCCGATAAAAAAAAAAAACACCCGACCCTTTAAATCGACCCCCTTAGCCTCCCCCACCCTCCCGACCCCCCCCAAAACCTTTTAACATTACCTGGTGGTCCAGGGGGGCCTCGGGGGACAATTTCCCGTTCCCAGGCATCAGCTGCACTAAAAAAAATGGTACCGATGCCCCTTTGCCTTTACCATGTGACAGGGTATCCGTGCCATTGGCCGGCCCCTGTCACATGGTAGGAGCACTGGATGGCCGGCGCCATCTTTAAAGATGGCGCCGGCCATCATTACTCATCAGCCCCTATTATAGAGTATAGTATAATAGGGGCTGATGAGTGAAGATGGCCGGCGCCATCTTTAAAGATGGCGCCGGCCATCCAGTGCTCCTACCATGTGTTTGAAGCTGGTGCCCAACTAAGGGACAACTTTCTCTAGACTCACCAAATTGTGTTTGGTGGTCTACTGGGACTCCGAGAATGAACCCTCTGCTCCCAGAACCAGTATCTGCCATTTTGAAAATTGCACCATCAGCCCTCTGCTGGTACAACAGGAACTACCTATGGCACCAGTAGCTACTGTCATATGATAGAAGAAAAAGGTGACCAGAACCATTTTTCAAAATAGCGCAGGTGAACCCTTTGTCCCTATCATGTGACAGGGGCTACCCAATTGCACTAGTATCCCCTGTCACATGACAGTAGCAAACGGCAGCCAGTGCCATTTTGAAAAATGGCAGCCTCTGAGTCCAGAAGTTGAGAGATCTCTCCTGGGCCCCCACGATTTCACAGGTATAATTTGATGAGTCTGGGGGTGTGTCAGGGTGGTGTGCTAAGGTGGGCTGTAGGGTGGCCGTCTCCGGGGGGGGGGGGGGGGGTGTTAACAAAGAGGAATGGCTAGGGCTATAGATGCGGCCTGTGACTAAAGTTTTATTTATTTAAATATTATGTTTTCTGAGGAAGGAGCCACCTCCAAGGGTTGCAGGAGGAGAGGGAGGCAGGCAGGACAGGGGTCTCTGGAGACCTTTGGGGAATGATACTCTGTTTTTTTAGGGGGCTGAATCAGAAAATAGTGTGTGCTATTTACAAATAGTGCACATTGTTTACATTTAGGGGCGGATTTTCAAAGGCCCGCGAGCGTAAATCCTTCCGTATTTACGCGCGCAGGGCCCTCGCGCGCCGGTGCGCCTATTTTGCACAGGCCGCCGGCGCGCGTAAAGCCCCGGGACGCGCGTAAGTCCTGGGGCTTTTGTAAGGGGCGTGTCGGGGCGTGTCAGGGGTGGGGCCTACTGACGCGGTGTTTCGGGGGCGGGCCGTGGCGTTTCGGGGGCGGGCCGTGGCGTTTCGGGGGCGGAGGATGGAGCGGGGCTACCGGCCAACTCGTGCAAAGGTAAGGGGGGTGGTTAGATAGGGCCGGGGGTGTGAGTTAGGTAGGGTAAGGGAGGGGAAGGTGCAGGGAGGGCGAAGGAAAGTTCCCTCCGAGGCCGCTCCGAAATCGGAGCGGCCTCGGAGGGAACGGAGGCAGGCTGCGCGGCTCGGCGCGCGCAGGCTGCAGATTTTGCACAGCCTTGCGCGCGCCGACCCCAGATTTTATAAGATACTCGCAGCTATGCGCGTATCTTATAAAATCAGGCGTACTTTTGTTCGCGCAACTTTTTAAAATCTGCCCCATAGTGCACACTATTTACAAATAGTGTGCACTATTTTCTATAAAATAAAAAACAAACAAAAAAAATGTCATTCTCACAAAATAACATGAGAACCTAAAAGTGAATATTTGCTGTGCATACCCCTAATAGGAGTTGGAAATAGAATGCATACAATATACACACATTCAATTATGCATGCTGATGTTCATGGTGCATCTTCCTTTGTGGGTGGATATGGGTAGATTTTTAGAATAGCATGGCTTAACACTACAATTTTCTGAAAATCTGGTGCAAAGGGTTTAAAAGCATGCACGGGATGTGCATTCATTATGTTTGTCTTTTGTGGTTTGTGCAAGTAAATTTTTTGTTTGCATTCAATTGGATTGAATTTTATGCATATACAATTGTATTAATGCCCGTTAACCTGCAAAAATGAAGGGAATGAATGGATATTTCTGAAGAAATATGGAACATATTATTTTGAACCAAAAAAAAAAAAAATCTAATGACAATTTCACCTTGCACATCCCTAACCTATGCATAAGGTTCACAACACATGCACTTTTACATCCATTTAAAAGGGATATTCCTTGGGGGTGGGGTTGGGGGAGGAAATTAGCACACACATATATTTTACAAAATTAGGCATCTTATTTTATACCCTCAATTCCTGCACAAAACAGCAGGAACAAATTATGAAGAAGGTTTTGTGGTGTATACTATATGCACATTTAGAAAGGGAAAGGAAACATAGTGATTAGTGATTGCCTTTTGAAAATTTGGGTAAACTATGTATTTGGAAACTACCTCTGTGCTTTGCAGCTATGTGATCAGTTTGCAAATTGCCCTCATTAAGTATAATGGCAATTTGATCAGTATTCCCCTAAGGCACAAAGGATGCTTTTGATCTGATAACCTAAAACCAATACTTGTTCTCATGTTACAGAAGAGTGACAGAGCAGCAGCCAAAACAATAACTTGCTTTCTGTAAATATGTTCCAAATCAAATAATACCATCTTTTATGTTGTAGCACTACAAATCTAAGTCACAAGCCAGGAATTGAAAACCTTTAGTATTATTTATCCATCTTCATCTCTAGCTGAAAAGCTCAGTTGCGGAAGAGATGGAGGAAACTAAATAGAATTTGAGCTATCATGTGCCATCTACTATAGCAACCAGAACATGTTCATATCATCTTCGTCACACACACTGTTCAATGAGTTGACAATGATATGCATCAGCTGTGGACCAGTTTGAATTCTACTCTATTTCAGAACTACTGTATATTCTTGTCTTTCACACAAGTTAGTTTGAAATGCATTCCATTTGAGAGTCAACCACATTTACTGAAATGCATTCAAAGCTCAAGTAGAATACATTTCATAGTGATTTACAGGAATATTTAAAGACAATGGAGATAATTTTCAAATGAGTTGCATGCCTATAATAGCATATATTGTTGCAATTTTCAAAAGCCCACTTTGGGGTAGATATTACAAAGTTACGCACAAGTGTACTTTTGTTCGCGCACCCTTCCCCTACCTAATCCATTCCCCCCAGCCCTATCTAAACCCCCCTACCTTTATTCCAGAAGTTATGCCTGCTCGAAGCAGGCGTAACCCGCGCACACCGGCTGCGCGATTCCCCAACCCAGGAGCTGTTTCGGAGGCCTCGGCCATGCCCCCAAGAAGGGGGCGTGGCCCCACTGCCTCATGGGGATCTGTGGGCAGTTTTCCAGACTCACATATATTGGGACTGCAGTGCTCTTTTAAGCCATATCCCAGTAGGCCTCTTTAGTAGTTACCACTTTGTTGTGTGCACACACATTACATTAGTGCACATCAAGGCACTGTGCTTGTGGGCAGCCAGTTTTGCAGACTCACTTATATTGGGAGAGTACTGCTCTCTGAAGCCAAATCCACAGTGGGCCTCTTTTGTAGTTACCAGTTTGTTGTGTGCACACACATTACATTAGTGCACATGAAGGCACTGTGCCTGTGGGCAGGCAGTTTAGCAGACTCACGTATATTGGAACAGCGGTGGTCGGTGAAGCCAAATCCCCAGTGGGCCTCTTTTGAAATTATCACTTTGTTATCTGCACATACATTACATTAGTGCACATCAAGGCACTGTGTCTGTGGGCAGCCAGTTTTACAGACTTACGTATATTGGGAGAGCAATGGTCTGTGAAGCCAAATCCCCAGTGGGCCTCTTTTGGAAATAATGTTTCTAATTGAAATCCCTAGTAGGCAGTGACATTAAATCCATAATGTCAGGGAAAGCTAGACATGGTCGGTGATTGGGACTGGGAGAGGAGACACCTCAAAAGGGCATGCCAGTCCCCCATTAAAGTTAAAAAGGGACCTGTTCCAGTCTAAAATCTCTGGAGGGGCAGGCAGTTCCATCCAGAAAAAAATGAAATCTAAACATGATGCATCGCCACCACTTGTTTCTGACCCTGTAGTTTTGGAGGTGAGGGAAGGAGAGGCTGAATCATGCAAGACAAAATGGCGACACCCAAAAGCAGCAGTGTGACAGCAGTCTCGACTTAGCATTGACAATTTAGCGCAGGCACTGTTTGCTTCTGATTCCGACGAAGAATCATCTTGTGTGGGATTCTCATCAGAAATGGAAGAAGTAATAGCTGATGAAGGTTTAGGAGGATTTGTTAGTCCTGACTTAGCCTCCACTTCGGTGCTGCAGGGGAGAGATGAAACTGATGATGATGAGGAGGAAGAGCAGTCAGTGCAGGCACAGAGTGTGACTGATGGCCCTGGCATTCCTTCTCAGGGTGCACCCACTACTTCAGCTCCAGTGCCAGCATCCACCCCGAAGGCTATAGAGAAGGGATCAAGAAAGACATCTGCTATCTGGATCCACTTTAAAGTGACAGAGGACCCGCACTTTGCTCAGTGTAATTACTATGGCAGGGCTATTAGCAGAGGCAAGCAAATGGGACATCTATCTAATTTTCGCATGACGCATCATATGAAGAGGCAACACCCAACAACAGTACTGCCATCTGGGGATGGTGGCAGTACCAGTCAGGGGACCCCTTTTTCCAGGCAGCGTAAAGTGGTTGAAATGGAGCTGAGTCACCCCATGCCCTCAGCCCATTCTATCAGTCAGGTGGCAGGCCAGGATCTCCCTGCTTTGCAGCAGAAGCGACAACCCACCATGGAGGAAATGGGATGGAGTGTGATAACCCTATCCCGGGGTAGGAGGCAGGCAGCCTCAAAAGTTGTAACAAAGAGCATTGGGGAAATGATTGCCCTTGATGACCAGCCCTTGCAGATAGTGGAGAATATGGGTTTCAAGCATTTTCTGAAGGTCTTACTTCCAAATTACAAAGTCCCCTCCAGAACCACATTTAGCAGAAAGGTCATCCCCAGCCTGTACAAACAGGGTCGCAGTCGCATCCAAGCACTGCTAGCTAAGGCAGAGGGGAGTGTGCATTTCACCTGCAATATACGGACCACCATGAATGCTGCACACTCTTACCTCTCCCTGACAGCACACTGGTGGGACCTGGCTGAGGCAGGGGCAGGCAGCATCTCTATTAGTGAACAAGTATCAGGGTGGAGGTGGGCTTTACTGTACACCTACCTGACATACCATGCCCATACTGCAGCCAATATTCTAGCATGCATCAGACAGATGCTGGAGGGCTGGCAACTACACTGGCGAGAAAGGAATCCTCAGGCAGGGTTCTTTGTCACAGACAATGGTGCAAACATGGTTAAGGCAATAATCAATGGGCGTTTTCAGAACATCCAATGTTTTGCACACACTCTGACCTGGTAGTGAAGTCAGCTCTGGGGTTGGAGTCCAATCACCAAGAGAATGAATACCTGCATACGTTAATGCACAAGTGCAGGAACATAGCAGCACACTTCCACAGAAGTGTGAAGGCGGGGCAGGTTCTCCAACAAAAGCAGATTGATTTGGATATGCCTCATAAGCGTCTCATTCAAGACATTGCCACCTGGTGGAATTCCACCTATATGATGCTGCAGAGGTTAGTGGAGCTGCAGACACCCCTTCATGAACTTTCTGGTTCAATGGACATAGGTGTGCAGAATCCCCTAGAGCATCATGATTGGTTAGTCATGAGTCAGCTGGTAAAAATCCTGCAGCCCTTCAAGGATGTCATGGAGGAGCTGAGTTCCAGAAGTGCTACATTGGCTGACATCATCCCTATAATTAATTTCCTGGATAAAAATTTGGAGGGCTTTAAACAGGAAGAGGGAATGGCAGCTGAGGTGCTGCATTGTCTGGATGTTTTGCAGCAGCAGGTGAAAGAGAGATTAAGACCTTTAACAGAAGAACACACATACATGCTCGCCACAGTCTGTGACCCCGTGTGAAAGGGAAACTCGCCCTACAGTCCAATTGTCTCTCAGTTGTGAAGAACCTGCTGTTAGCAAAACTCCGTGATCAGGAGTGCCATAGGCAGAGACAGATTAGGCATGAAGCAGAGGAGGAAACAGCGGCGGGCACTTCAGAGAGTTGTGCTATCCCAAGCATGAGCAGCACTCTGTCAGCAACAGCTAGTACCTCCTCATCCTCCACTTCTGTACACCAAAGGCATGTTGCCCATAAAGATTCATCTTTTGTGCTATGGGCTAGAGAGAAAGCAGCTGGCATGAGTGATTCTCAGCCCACCCAAGCAAAGGAGACACAAGCACAACTGTCAGTGACACGGTATCTCTCAGAGCCCACAGAGGACATGCAGACAGATCCACTGGCATTTTGGGCACTCAAGTCCACTCTCTGGGCACACCTAGCCAAAGTGGCTCAGTGATATCTGTCATGTCCAATAACCAGTGTTCCCAGTGAACGTGTATATTCAATGACAGGGGATATCATGAGCCCTCACTGTACAAGGCTGGCACTAGAGTTGATGGAAATGCTAGTGTTTTTGAAAGTAAACCTGCCTTTGCTTGGGTTACCAAATTTTCCATGTGAATGACAAGATGAATAAAACGCTGTGCCTGTCCGTCCACTGTCCAGGCCGTATGACCCTATAAGGGCCTGACTTCAAACGCTGTACCTGTCCGTCCACTGTCCAGGCTGTACATCCCTACAAGGACCTGACCTCAAACGCTGTGCCTATCTGAGTTTAGTTCTGTATTTCTAATTTCAGTTTCATGTATTTGTGCAGCACTTCTTTCCAGAATATTCTTTTTCTGTTTTGCAACATTTGGAATGTAAGAACATAAAAAGCTGACTTCAGATGTTTTGAGCTTGCATAGTTCAAATGCTCAATAGTTTTCCTGACCTTAATAATATGGGCCATGTTCCCGAAATCTTTCTTAGGTGCCAACAGTAATGTTTCTAGCACTAGTTGCACTCTAGTTCATCATCTGTCTTCTCATAGTTTACAGAGGCACTGTGTAAACCACAATGTCAACATAGGTTGATATTGTAGATTTGGACTTGAGTAGCAGTTTTCTTATTTCTGAGAGCTCTTCATGTTCGTTTGTCATCAGCTGAAGTGCATAAGTACAGTTAATAGCTTCTGAGTATGCACAAATAACCTCCAGCTCAGTTCTTGCTTCACAAATGGCATTCTCTATTGCTTTAAAAAGTATCCTGTGTTGAATTATCTTTCAGAAATGAAAAAGATGCCATTTTCTTCTGGCAGTGAACCAGTTCAAGAAAAAGGGGCATATCAAACCACAACATACCTGCACAAAGGAAATCCTCTAATGCTGTGCCTGTCTGTCCAGGCTTTACGTCCCTAAAAGGGTTTGACCTTAATGCTGTGCTTGTCCGTCCAGGCCCTAAGTCCCTATGAGAGCTTGACCTCTAATGCTGTGCCTGTCCATAAAGTCCCTAAGAGGGTTTGATCTCTAATGCTGTGCCTGTCCATCCAGGCCTTATGTCTCTACGAGGGTTTGACCTCGAATGCTGTGCCTGTCTGTCAAGGATTTACGTCTTTCTATGAGGGTTTGACCTCGAATGCTGTGCCTGTTCATCCAGGCTTTACGTCTCTATGAGGGTTTGACCTCAAATGCTGTGCCTGTCTTTCCAGGATTTATGTCTCTATGAGGCCTTGACCTCGAATGTTGTGCCTGTCCATCCAGGCCTTAACTCCCTATGAGGGCATGACCTCTAATGCTGTGCCTGTCCATGCAGGCTTTAAGTCTCTATGAGGATTTAACCTTGAATGCTGTACCTGTCCATCCAGGTCTTAAGTCCCTATGAGGGCTTGACCTCTAATGCTGTGCCTGTCCGTCCAGTTCTTATGTCTCTATGAGGGTTTGACCTCGAATGCTGTGCCTGTCCATCCAGGCCTTACGTCCCTATGAGGGCTTGACCTCTAATGCTGTGCATATCCGTCCAGGCCTTAAGTCTCTGTGAGGGTTTGACCTCAAATGCTGTGCCTGTCCATCCAGGCTTTACGTCTCTATGAGGTTTTGATCTCTAATGCTGTGCCTGTCCATCCATGCCTTATGTCTCTATGAGGGTTTGACCTTGAATGTTGTGCCTGTCTGTCCAGGCTTTATGTCCCTAAAAGGGTTTGACTTCGAATGCTGTGCCTGTCCGTCCAGGCCTTATGTCTCTATGAGGGTTTGACCTCAAATGCTGTGCTTGACCATCAAGGAGCCCTTTCCTGCTCAAAGGAAATGGAACTCTCCCTGGGGCCAGCCTGTCTTGCCCCTATGAAAACCACAGGGACCTGTCTACATCAGCTCTGCCAGCCTGTCTTTCCCATATCAAAACCACAGGGACCAGACTACCTCCACTCTGCCAGTCTGTCTTGCCTCTATCAACTTTCTGCCACTCTGACTTGCTTCCATACACCAGATGACTCACTTAGCTCCTTGTGGTGTTCTTGCCACTATTATGTTTCCTCAGTGGGTTGGTGCTAGTCTTTCTGCTTGCTATGTTCCCCCTTCATTGTGCTGTAGGATGTTGATGCCACTTGTCTTGCCACTTTGCCTGTCGCGCTGCCTTCGAGGGTTCATGCATCTGTTATAGGTACTCTCTTTTGAAGCTGTGGTGTGTTTTTGACACTCTTCCTGCAGCTTTGCACCTCTGTTAAAGCACTCTTGCCACTCCTGGTACCCCTTTGCCCCTTTAAAGTGCCTTAGGCTATTCATGCCACTTTGGTGCCACTTTATCACAGTCTAAGTACCTTGGAGCTCTTTTCTCATTCTGATGATAGCTCCCCAGAAGTTTCATGAGAATTGATAAGAAAACTCCAATTCAGCCAAAAATAGGCTGCAAATACTTCCCCCATTGTCTTTAATGGGAAATCGGAAAACGAGTAAAACTTGTCAATGAATTGGTTTTCTCCCCTATGAAACAAATGCCAGGGACTTCTGGTTATGTTCTAGCCTTCCGCGTTATATCCTTCAATAACACTTTTTTTTTGGCACTGCCATTAGCTTTTCTGGCATATGTTTCATGCTAAGGAACCTGGTTCTTGGTCTCTGCAGGCAATGAGGGCAGAGTAGGATGCCAAACATAAAAGTAAGAAAGATGTTAAACTGCTCATGCTGACAAGATAGCGCATTTTATGTGACTTAGATTTATAAGAAAATGCAGAAGAGGAAATCAAGCTGCACCCTGCTGGAGACAGCAACGTAAACTTACAACAATTACTTGAGATATTTGTGGAGAAAATCTCTTAAAAACTCAATGCCTGACTGAGGATTATTGTGGAGAAAGTGGCAAGTGTACTGGAGAAATTAGATGACCTGAAGAACAGGTCATGGCATTGCAATATCAGAGTGCTGGGGATACCAGCAAAGTCTGAGGGAGTGGGTGCATGTCAGTTCTTTTCAAAATGGTTGCCAAGTAGATTGAATATTTCCTGCAATAAGGGTCTGATTAAGATTGACAGAGCACACAAGATCCTTGCTTCATTGCGGCACTGGGGGCCATCTGAGAGCCGTTATCAGTAAACTTTACCATTTCAGAGACAAACAACATATCCTGAATGCAGCCTGGGACATGAGAAATATTACTTACCAAGGTACCAGGTAATGCTTTTCCTGGACTTTTCAGTGGACTTGCAGCAGCGGAGACAGGCTTTTGTAGCCATCAGGTGGGAATTACAAAAATGCCATGCCCATGCCCAATACGCTATGTTTTACCCAGCAAGATTGCAGATTTCTGTACAAGGCAAAGCTACCATCTTCAATAAGGTAAAAGAGGCCAAGTCATGGCTGCAGAATTGGCGGGACAAGGCTGAACAGGAGTTATCTCACGAGAACTATGACAAAGTTGCCTAAATCACCATGGTGGGAGATCCGGCTGCATATTAACTAGAGATGTGTATCGTTTTTCGCCCGAAGTAGGAAATTCAAAGAAATTTCCTACTTCGTTGGCATTTCGTTGTCCCCGAAACCCGAAATGAATTTTCCCCGACTTTCGGGGAAAATTCGGTTTTCGGGTTTGCCTGGGGAGAGGGGCACAAATTTTTTTTTTAAATAAAAAAAAACACCCCAAACCACCCCAAACATTTAAATTAGCTAATACCCCCCCCCCCCCGATCCCGATCCCTATCCCTCCCTAACACTTACGAAGATCCCTGGTGGTCCAGCGGGGTCCCGGCCTCCATTTTCCCTCCGTGCCCTCCATGCCAGTGCAAGCCGCGCGCCTCAAAATGGTGCTGAATAGTGAATAGCCCGAACTACCATGTCACAGGGGCTTTCGGCGCTATTGGCCAGCCCCTGTCACATGGCCATCGGCGCCATCTTGTGCTTCTATCATGTGACAGGAGCTGACCAATGGCGCCGAAAGCCTCTGTGACATAGTATGGGCAAAGGCTATCGGCGCCATTTTGGTTACTGGCAGCCGAAAACGAAATCGCTCCCGGACCCCTGCTGGATCCCCAGGGATTATTGGCAAGCCTTGGGGGGGTCAGGAGGGGGCTCCTGACCCCCCCAAGGCTTGCCAATAATCCCTGGGGGTCCAGCAGGGGTCCGGGAGCGATTTCGTTTTCGGCTGCCAGTAACCAAAATGGCGCCGATAGCCTTTGCCCATACTATGTCACAGAGGCTTTCGGCGCCATTGGTCAGCTCCTGTCACATGATAGGAGCACAAGATGGTGCCGATGGCCATGTGACAGGGGCTGGCCAATAGCGCCGAAAGCCCCTGTGACATGGTAGTTCGGGCTATTCGGAGGCGCGCGGCTTGCACTGGCACGGAGGGCACGGAGGGCAAATAGAAGCCGGGACCCCGCTGGACCACCAGGGATCTTCGTAAGTCTTGGGGAGGGATCGGGATGGGGGGGGGGGGTTGTATATGTATGCTTTAAAACGTTTTTAAGTGCTTGGGGTGGGTTTTTTTTAGCTTTGATTACTGATTCGTTTTTCGGCCCCGTTTTCGGGTTTCCTCGTTTCGTTTTTCGGGAAAACGAAACGAGAAAACCCGAAATGTACCACGAAGTACTCGAACCGAAAAACGACCCGGTAAAAAAAAAACGAAGCACATCTCTAATATTAACTGACTTTTGTAGGAAATATTGTAAGAGACCAAAAAGTGTACCTATGCTGTTCATGCAAGACTTTTCCTCTTGATATCCTGGCTTCTAGGGATGTGAATCGTTTTTCAATGATTAAAATTATCGTCCGATAATGTTTATATCGTCTTAAATCGTTATAGAACACGATACAATAGAAATTCTAACAATTTATCGTTAAAAATCGTTAAATCGTGTTAGTGCGCACTAACTCCCCGTTAGTGCGCACTAACTCCCGTTAGTGCGCACTAACTGAAAATGATACAAATAAACACTTTCCAGGTCACTGAAGGTCAGTTAGGAATGAATATGTGTTCCTATTGGCTGGCTGCCCTCTTATCTATTGATATTACCAAGGTTACCACTGAGGTGATGGTTGGGGGGATGGGAAATGGAACTGGAAACTAACGAACACCAACAGAAAATGAAACAAAGTGTTCACACTTCCCAGGTCAGTAAAGGTCACTTAGGAATGAATATGTATGTATGTATTCCTATTGGCTGGCTGTGCTCTTATCTATTGATGTTACCAATATGGTTGGGGGGATGTGAAATGGAAACAGTTGGAAGCTTGACAAAAAAAGTAATGTAATGATCAGCACTCACGTGACTAGAACTTGTTTGTTTATTATTTTTGTTAGCAGGCACCTGAAATGCTAGTGCATGTTGAATTTGCCAATCACTGTGCATTTTAGAAAGGTGGTCCTGGCTGGAACTGTACACAGTTCAAATATATGTAATTGATTGTTGGTAAGTGTATTTTTTAAGTAGCCACACTGGCACCAGTATGTTTACTTTTCCTCCTACTTAACTCACTAGCTCAGCTTTGTAAGAAGGGCTTCTCTGCTTGTGTGTTGTTTTTGTTTGGTGTGAGGAGAGCAGAAACATCAGATCTTTATTCAATCTACTACAGTCATCTCTTACAGTGCCCTATCCCTATTAATACCAGGAGTGTTGTGATCTTCCTGCACACAGTGCCCTAACCCTGATACCAGTCTGAGACAGCTCCCTCCCTGCATTACTAGTGAGAGGCTGGCTTCACAGACAGGGGGGAGCTGCCTGACCCTCACTCCTGACTTCCCCCATGTCCCAGCTAGTGAATGGTGTGTGGGTGAGGGGGGGGGGGAGGATGGTGAAGTCTGAGACAGCTCCCTCCCTGCATTACTAGTGAGAGGCTGGCTTCGCAGACAGGGGGGAGCTGCCTGACCCTCACTCCTGACTTCCCCCATGTCCCAGCTAGTGAATGGTGTGTGGGTGAGGGGGGGGGGAGGATGGTGAAGTCTGAGACAGCTCCCTCCCTGCATTACTAGTGAGAGGCTGGCTTCACAGACAGGGGGGAGCTGCCTGACCCTCACTCCTGACTTCCCCCATGTCCCAGCTAGTGAATGGTGTGTGGGTAAGGGGGGGGGGGGGGGGAGGATGGTGAAGTCTGAGACAGCTCCCTCCCTGCATTACTAGTGAGAGGCTGGCTTCACAGACAGGGGGGAGCTGCCTGACCCTCACTCCTCCGGGGTATTGTGATCTTCCTGCACACAGTGCCCTATCCCTGATACCAGGGGTGTTGTGATCTTCCTGCATGCAGTGCCCTATCCCTATTAATACCAGGAGTGTTGTGATCTTCCTGCATGCAGTGCCCTATCCCTATTAATACCAGGAGTGTTGTGATCTTCCTGCACGCAGTGCCCTATCCCTGATATCGGGATGTGTGCAAGAAGATCACAACACCCCCGGTATCAGGAATAGGGCACTGTGTGCAGGAAGATCACAACACCCCCAGTATCAGGAATAGGGCACTGTGTGCAGGAAGATCACAACACCCTGGTATTAGGGATAGGGGACTGTGTGCAGGAAGATCACAACACTCCTGGTATTAATAGGGATAGGGCACTGTGTGCAGGAAGATCACAATACCCCTGGTATCAGGGTTAGGGCACAAGTTCTAGTCACATTGACTGATCACATTACTTGTTTTGTCAAGCTACCAACTGTTTCCATTTCCCATCCCCCATATACTGTCAGTAGGAAACTTGGTAACATGAATAAATAAGAGGGCAGCCAATAGGAATACATATTCATTCCTAAACTGACCTTAACTGACCTGAAAAGTGTCAAATTGTATCATTTTCAGTTAGTGTGCACTAACTCCCAGTTAGTGCGCACTAACTCCCGTTAGTGCGCACTAACTCGAGTTAGTGCGCACTAATTGGAAAAAACGATTTTTAACGATTTTTTAACTAAAAAATCGTGCCTAAGACGATTTTCTTGCCCTGCCACACGATTTCTATCGTTAAGACGATATGGAAAATGATTCACATCCCTACTGGCTTCACATGTCTCCCCCTTTTTAGTACATTATATTTTTTATTTTTGTTTTTATTTCCGATGCTGTTTTACATATCTCAGCCTTGTTCATTGCTTGCCAGCAGAATACTGGGGAGCTTACTGAAGGTGGATTATACTGTTATTTTAACACACTGACTGAATTGTTTACTTTAAAAATTGCCGTGGATTGTGTTGGCTTTGTGGCCAGTGGACCTTTGCTCGTAGAGGTTTTATCACTGTCCACGGACACAATTGTTGCTACTCTGATGCTCTCTTTGTTTCTTTTGAAACTTACTGCTTATGAGTCAGCCAGTGTGCTTATTAAATCTGCAACTTCATGAAAGTGAACAGTGTGAATGTTCAGTCTCCTGGTCATGCTGCTTTTTCAATATGCAATGGCTTTTGTAGATGAGAGCTTAGAAAATCCTGAGCTCTGCAAACATCATCTTGACTTTGAGCTGACATCCTTTATGATTATAATGGTCACAAACTATTTGTTCTTTTTTTCTCACTGTTTTTTTGGAAATAATACTTTCATTTTATGTTGTCTTTTTCGCATGTACAGCCTATGATGAGAACTTAATTTGTGGGGAGATTGTGTATGCAATGGTTCTGGATGGTGGGGAAGGATAGGAGAAAGGGGAGAAGAACACAATCTGTTTCTGTTTTCCAATGTAGTTTATGGGGCAGGTTTTTTTTTAAGTTTTCATGATTTTTGTGGTTGGGTTTTTGGGGGGTTGTACACATGATGGACCCACCTCTTGGGTCTTGATGGATATCCTATCCAAGGGGGGCAATGGAGTTTTGTTGCTTTAGCTGGAGTATATTTTGCAACTTGTGGTATGGTTAACTGACCTGAAGGGTAGGGTTGGTTGGGGTTTTGAATTTTGTTGGGGGTTTTGGGTGGGTTAGGATGGGGGGTAGGGAGGGAAGTAGGCATACACAATATTGGTTCCTTCTGAGCTTACCTGTTTACTGTTTGACAGGGTTCAGTAATACAGATAATTACAATTCCTAATTTTCATACTGTTTTGGGCATGGGTTGTTTTCCAAACTTTCAAGCGGATGCACGACATGTTCATAGTGCTGGTTCATATGTGCTGATCTGGCCACCATGAGTAATCTTATTAATTGTATATATTTAAATATTAATCTCCTCCCCAGTTAAAAGAAAGTGGATCCTACAATTTGCTGATGGAACAAAGAATCTCAGATTAAATAGCCCGCTCTTTTTCGGGCGTCATGACGTACAAAGTCATTTCTCACCATGGTAACAGAACCAACTGTGTTCTTGAATAGTTGGTTCCTTCATGGTGAGGAGGTGACTTTGATAAAAGATTACTTCAGGCAGAACAACACTGGATTCACTATCTAGACACTGTACACCCGATGGGTCTCAATACGATGTTAGAGCTGAATGTATTTTTATAATGCTGCTGTTTATCTTTGGACTTATCTGTCCGTTTTGATGGTTTTGTTTTTTCAAAAAAAAATTTGTGATTTCGCTGTAAGTGACGCTGTCTGAGCATCCTGTTACCATGGTGACGCCCGAAAAAGAGCGGGCTATTTAATCTGAGATTCTAGTTCGATGCGGTCTCTAGCCCGGTGTTAAAGTGAAAGGAATCTATACGGAGACTTTGCGTCCTGATGGGAACAGGTTGCTACACTGATATAAGCTAAGTACAAACATTTTTCTGTGTGTTGAATAAGTACACATTGTAAAACATTTCTGTTTTTTCTTAGACTCTTTTTGTGACATCATTGACTCCTAATGAAGCAGCCGTAGGGCTGCGAAACACGGCCGATGTCGAGTCATCTGTATTTTTAATCATAAGAATCATTTTTACCATGTGATTCATTGAAAGGGCATATTTAAACAATATTGCATTAATTTGCATTAACACCTTTATTGAAGAATACCGGACGGTGCACTATTTACAACAACATATCTTTTCAGACGGGCCGCAAATGATTGAAAAGACCGGATGGCATGGTAAGGCACTGAGTACGTCATCAAAGGCTTGCTGATGCTGTCCCATCTTTCTACAAAAAATGTTTCTAACAAAAATGTTTCTATAATATTAGTGTGGTGAAAAGTGAAGTACTGTTTTCAAAATAGATTTGGCAATACCTTTTGTGATTTTGGGCATTTTGAGCAAACAGGTTCGCAATACTGCTCTTTGTGATTTGTCACAGCCCCTATAGTCCAACATTGTGTGGAACAGAACCACACCTTTGAACAGCTAAAGTGGACTGTGATTGACAGCCTTGATGATAAGAAAAGCAGTATAACATCATTGAATTACCAGGAGCAGTCATGGATTTTCAAATTTCAGACTGAACAGCTCACTGGACTTAATGAACAATTGGATTGGTTGTCGTTGGTTTAGAGCTTCCTGATTGGTAGTTCCAGTATTCCTTGGGTTTGGTTAAAAAGGAAACAGGAAGTGATGAGGAGAAAGGAACCATCGTGAGCGTCGGGAGGAGGCTCTGGTTGAGCATGATAGAAGACACATATTTCAGTTGCATGTTAGCATTTCAAATAAGAAAGGAAAAAAAGAATAAACGTTTCCTGAGGAAGGCAGTGCATGCCGAAACTTGTGCAAGTCAGAACATCGTAAGGAACATTGTAATATCACCATACATTTCTAGTATATGGCGATTGAATATTGGACATGTAGGAGACCTTGAAAAGCTAAGTACATTTGAAAAACCTAAATGGTTCTTGCATTCTTTACATTGGCGAATTTCTATGAATGTTAAAAGAAAAAGATAACAACATCGGCTTTTCCGGTACAATTTAAAAGGACAAGCTAATTATAAATTCAAAGTTACATCAATATTTGCCAGAGTTTTGCAAACATTAATAGCCAGATATATAGTATATTTGTGGCTTTTTTGACGGTGATAAATTTTAGGAGGTGTGTACACACGTATAAGTTTTTAAATATAAAGATAAAAATTGAAAAAGTTAAATAAAATAAAAATATGAGTTATATGCGGGTGTTGGAGTCACACTCAAAATATTAGAAAATACATTCTTAAAAAATGGAGGTTGGTGGATGTTAATGATTAAAACCGATGAAGGCATTTTGATAAGTGCTGAATAAAATTTATGAAACTTCCATCCTTCCACTTAAATTTTTTTTTTTTCTAAATTAATTGAGAATACGTTTGAGTTGGACAACACTTGTTTGAATAGATGGGTATTTTAGATAATATTTAATGACAGATTGAGGACAACCTGAATCAATTATCTCCATTTAGATACAGGATGCAAATTGTGGCAAATTCAGCCCAGGGCAACAGTTCAGCCCAGTCATTCTGTCGTGAACTGACATAAGCATGGAGGAACTGTTTGAGAGTTCTATTCATTCTCTCAGTTTGGCCATTCGACTGAGGATGATACGCAGAGGTGAAGTCAAGTGTGATGTCAAATTTCTTACACAAGGCTTTCCAGAACTTTGCTATAAATTGAGCTCCTCTGTCAGAAACAATATGTTTGGGCATGCCATGTAGGCAAAAGATGTGACTGATGAATAACTTAGCAAGTTCCATGGCTGATGGCAATCCAGGGAGAGCCACAAAGTGAGCCATCCTCGAAAATCGGTCCACAGTAACCCAAATGGTATTGTTACCTGCAGAAAGTGGCAGGTCCAACACAAAATCTGTTGCAATATGGATCCAGGGCCCATCCGGTGCTGGCAAGGGTTGAAGCAGGCCCCAAGGTCATCCTGGCAGAGGTTTCTGTCTGGCACAATTGGAACAGGAGGCTACGTAAGAGTGTCTTCTTTCATGGTGGGCCACCTATAGTACTTTTATAGCTTGGCCAGTGTTCGCCGTTGACCAGGGTGTCCGACCAGTTTAGAATTATGAGCCCATCTTAGCAATTTCTTTCTTAGATTGCAGGGTACAATGGTCTTGCCTGGGGGTACCAGATGTGTAGCTGTGAGAACCTCTCTCTTTGGGTCAGTAGTATGCTGGGGTCCATCAGGTACGTCCTCTGAGAGGAAAGAGTGAGATAATGTGCCTTCTGACATTCTTGTCACCAGGGCGATATTTCAGCAAAAAGTCAATCTGTTGAAGAATAAGGACCACCTCACCTGTATATGGTTGAGGCGTTGAGCGTGACGGAGGAACTCCAGATTTTTGTGATCAGTGTAAACAGTAATCTGATGTTGTGCACCTTCAAGCCAAGGGCGACATTCTTCAAATGTCATTTTTATTGACAACAGTTCTTTATCCCCAATGCAGTAGTTCTTCTCCGCTGGTGAGAAGCGTCGGGGAAAGAATGAACAGGGGTGCAAGATCTTTGAATCACCAGTCTGGCTTAGCACGACCCCTACACCTACATCAGAGGCATCGACTTCCATAATGAAGGGTCGAGTAGGGTCCGGATGATGGAGACATGGTTTGCTTTGAAAGGCATCTTTTCACTTCTGGAACGCAGTCACAGCTTCCATAGACCAAGTAGCAGTGTTGGCTCCCTTCTTAGTCATTGCTGTTAATGGAACAGTCAATGAAGAGTAATTTTTAATAAAGGTCCGGTAGTAATTGGTAAATCCCAAAAATCATCTTAGAGCTTTTAGGCCTGTGGGTTGTGGCCATTTTTGAATACTCTCAAGCTTCTGAGGGTCCATTTGAAAACCATTGTTTGAGACAATGTAACCTAAGAAGGCCACGGATTCTTTATGAAATTCACATTTAGACAATTTGGTGTACAAGCGGTTCTCGTGAAGTCTCTGCAGAACTCTTTTGACATCTTCCTAATGGGATTGCATGTCCTGAGAAAATATCAAGATGTCGTCTAATTAGACAATGACACATTGGTAGAGTAAATCACGCAGTATATTGTTCATCATGTTTTGGAAGACAGCCGGGGCGTTGCACAAGCCGAAGGGCATCACCATGTATTCAAAGTGTCCATCCTGAGTATTAAAAACTGTCTTCCATTCATAACCAGAGTGGATGCAAACTAAATTATATGCTCCTTTGAGGTCAAGCTTGGAGAATATCTTGGCTCCCTGTAACCTATCAAATAGCTCCGAGATGAGTGGTGAAGGGTAGCGGTCCTTTATGGTGATCTCATTCAGACCTATGTAGTCAATGTATGGACGTAACGTTCCATCCTTTTTCCCCAAGAAGAAAATTCCTGCACCGGCAGGAGACTTAGAAGGTCTTATGAAGCCTTTCTGGAGATTCTTCTGGATGTATTCCGACATCGGCTTATTCTCCACTATGGAGAGGGGGTAGACCCTTCCTTTTGGGTGGTTCTGTATTTGGCTTCAAACTAATTGCGCAGTCGTATGATCTGTGTGGAGGTAGAACATCAGCAGTTTCTTTTGAGAATACATCTTGGTAAGATGCATATTGAGGCAGCAACCCAGGTAGCAACAGGGTAATTGGCATGCATGGTATTTGAGAGACTTCCATTAAGCATTTGCCATGACAATCTGGACCCCAACGTGAAAGCTCCAAAGTGGCCCAGTTGAATTGTGGCATGTGTTTCTGCTACCATGGTAGCCCAAGTACCAAAGGGTGCATGGCCTTCTCTTGCACAAAGAAGGAAATAGTCTCTGTATGAAGAGCACCGGTTTGCAAGCTCACTGGTTCTATAAGCAGAGTTACTTCACCCGGTAAGGGCTCTCCATGAATAGAGGACAATAGTAATGGAGGCATCATAGTAGTGGTAGAGATCTGCAAATGTTCCACTAGATGTTTCAAAATGAAAGATATAGCAGTAATGAAGAGCTTTCATCGCAGGCAGGAGGAGGGAAGGCAAAGAGGGCAAAGAGGGTTTGTCCTCCCGAGCCTCTTCCTTTTATTGTACATTCATACAAAGGCAGATGATGTGTCATTACATGATTGGCTACTTTCCCATAGCAACAGAAGAGTCATTACACCATTGGCTTTGGCTCAGGGGGTGTGCACGGATCATATCATTGACTGCTGAAATCTACACCTCCTGACTTTGTCCTGCCTCTGACTAGGGAAAACCCAGCCCTTCTTTCAGGCTAACAGGATTAATTATAGGCCAGAGAAATACATGAAGTCAGGTATCCTCTCCTAGGCAGAGAGGCTTAAGCACAAGTGATGCTTTTATTCAGGCAAAGGTCAGGGAGAAGGGAAGTTAGTGTTTAACCCTGATGAAATGGCTTGCTGGCAAGCGCATATTTCCCACATCTCACCCTTTTTGTTTTTGTTTAGGAAGCTCAATAAAGCTTTAGACCCTTACTGAAATCTGTTATGTCTTGGTATGGGCTGGAAATAGGGGAAGAGGGATTATGGAGAGAAGAAAGCTGATTCGGCGTGGTGTGCCAGCCACCGATGAGCTTCTGAATCTCCATATCACCCAGAGCTGGTGCAGGTGGTGTGCCAACTCTGCAGGGCTCATGATTCCCCATTAGGCATCTTACAAGACATCTTTGTATTCGGGCTGAGAGCAAGGTTTCAATATGGATATGAGGGTTGGGTATGCACTGAATACAGCATCACAGGCAAATAATTAAGATAATTACAGTAATTATAATAGAAATCACCCCTTTTGAGACCAGAAATATCAGGGAGTCAGGACCATAGCCAGTCCCATGGAGAAGTAGGTATTCTGCCTGAAAGTGGTGCATCAGCAACCATGGTTTCTATCTGCTCTGTGGTATGTGTGAGGTTTGCTTTATAGTCTGATATGTACACACAGCAATGAGATCCAATTAATGCACAAACACCACCCTTTAAGGCTAAAATGTTGTCTAAGGTTAAAGCTAAAATAGTGTCTAAGGTATAGCTGTTCTGTAATGCTACTTCTCTAATCTGAGAAACTTCTGTTGTGAGTAGTTTTAATGCATGAACTGTCTGATTAAATATGGCAGTCGTCCAGTTAGCTAGGATGTGTAAGTCTCTGTAATTTATAGCTGTCCCCATTGGAGGAAACAGGCTTCTAGCTATCTGAGTTTCTGTATACTTTTCTATGGGATTATTTATCGCCTCCCTTTTGTTACGGAGCCTTGCTTTGGGTAAATTTTTGACTGCATAGTATGAGGGGAGGATGAAGCCTAAAGTGCATCTGTCTCTCCATCTTGGGGAAATGTACATATATGCTCTACGCCCACATAACATCCATATGTTTCCTAACAGATTAGTGGACATGTCATTGGTTATCATTTGGGCTATATAACTACAAAAGGTAAATCCTTCATCCCCTCTATACTTTCTGTACTTGCTTGGGTTTCCCACTGCACATCCTGAAATCTGCCAATTGCATACATATATGTGGTATAACTATGCAAGTGTTCAGTGATTAATACAAAAGTTCAGTTACAATATGGATATTTCCCACCTGAATTCCCTTTCCATCCCCTGTATCATAGTCCCAACAAAGAGCGGCAGTCTCTTGAATACAGCTACCAATGTGTAGTATGGTAGTATTAACTGGAGAGTTAATGAAAACCTCTCTGTAAAGGATAATTAGTCCATACTGTAAGGTTAAATGGTACAGCATGTATCAGTAGTTCTCCGCAGGCTTGGGTTGGCATGTGTGTGCAGATCCAACAGTCTGTTCGATTCAACAGGTGTGAAAAGTTCTGATTCGAGGATATACATGTTGTTCTGTCAGAGTCCTTGTTCTGAAATCGCCATAGCTGGAGAAATAAGGCAAAGGAGGAGGATGCAGAACACAATTGTTAATGAGTTGGCATTCAGGCAAGAAAAGGCGGCTAATAAGTTCTCTGGAGTTTTCTCAAGGCCTTGCTGTTCTAAGTAAGCAGGGCCATTTTTAGTTTTCAGAACATAGGGTAGGCCCATTATCAAGAATTTTTTATGCAGTGATCAATTTTCATTCAGTAAAATAGCAATAAATGTAAATTAATCATTTAAAGGAAAAGTCATTTGCAGTAAGCAGAATCAAATGACAAGTATATTAGACATTACATTAAACATATGTTACACAAGACTGACATATATTCATTCATCTTGCAAATATTAATTTACACAAAACTGACACATATTCATCCATCCTGCAAATATTTCTTGCATCAAGACAGACAACAGATAACACATAATATGAGCTAAAAATCTTATCAAAAAGTTATCAAAAACAAAATTAGATCAAGGATCAAAAGTCAAAAGGTATTAGAAAAATGTTTGAAAATGTTAAAATAAACTGCAAAGTGTCCATCTTCACATCTCTTCATGGCAGGAAGGCTGTAAATCTGGAAAATATTAAAAACTGGCATACAGCAAAAAATTACTAAGGTAAGGATAAAAGTGAAATTCTTACTTTTTTAACCTTGGATAAATCAATTCTATTATTAAATTTAATAAAATCAATTTGGATTTGCAAGAAAAGGTTTGTGAGGGATTGCTTTAGATGTAGCAACCTCTATCAGTAAAAATTATAAGGTTCAGAATTCTGTAAAAATTTGTGAAAAAGAAAATAAAACTGAAGTGTCCTTAATACAGAAGGTCTGTAGGCCTGAAAAATAAAAACTATTATACAACAGAATTATTAAAACAATAATATAATATAACTTGTAGAATAACATAGCGCCTCCTAGTGGAGACCCCATCATTACTTTATAGATTGCAACTATTGTTCCAGGTTGCAATCAATAATACTCTGAGCTTACTTTCAATGTGGAATATCAGAAAAGAATTTCTTCTTATAATTATTAGAATAGGAAATTAAACACGCTGTTTGCTCAGCTCTGTCTGCTGCATGCTAAAGTTTGAAAGTATTAAAAGATTAAAGACATATAGAAAGTAGAGAGAGAAATTGCAGGACTAAGTCCAGTTTTTCTCTTTTCAAAAGTTCTCCCTCCCTCCCCCATGAGTGGCTAGCAAGAGTTACAGAAGAGGGGGGGGAGGAGCAGTGTTTCCCAAAAGAAAAGAACTACACCCAAGGAGTTAATCCTTCAGTCAATAGAAACTTAAAGATAGCATTGTTTAACAAATTAGATAACATCGACCACAGACAATGGCTTGGCAAGGACTGATTCCTTGCAGACAGATACTATTTTTCTCCTATAGGAAAATTGCAATAAGAAACTGTGCGCTGGCAATTCAAACTATAAACTTAAATCTCAGAGAAATGGAGTCATTTTAAATGTGAGCCAAATAAACTTTGCAAAAGGGAAACTTTCACATGTAATTTACACAGAATATTATTCAAATTTCAGTACAGTTTGTAACATAAGCTCTGCATACACTTTGTGGGGGAAAATATTCTCAAAGTATGCAGATTTTTTGTAACAATTCAAATAGGAATAGAAACCATTTTTTCCAAATTTGTACTGTTTGTAAAGAGAAACCATTTTTATTTTTATTTTTTCATAGTGATATTTTCTTTGCTTGTAACGCAGGAGTCTAATTAAATCCTTTTTTTCATAATGATATTTTCTTTGCTTGTAACACAGGCCCAAGATCTTACACGCTGATTTCTTTGAAGACCTGGGGGCATAGTCACTGCACATGGCACTCAACTCTATTGCTGCCACACCTAGTTCTTTGTTTCTTTCTGTAATGGGAAGGGCTTGAATCCCTTTCAATAATTCCTCTCTTGTGAGATTTCCATGTTCTAGGTGAAATCCCATGGTGGTTGGTGGGGGAAGGGCTTGCAGGCAAGATGGAGGAAGGCTAGTTTTTCTGACCTCAGTGTTTTCTATTTCCTGGGGCATTTTCTCTGAGGTGGATGCAGAGGAAGCCACAGGAGCCATGTGAGTGTGTGTCCCCAGATGTTCTATTTCATTTTCTGTCCCCCTTTGTTCATGGTTCTTTTCTGAGATGGGGAAGGCTTGAAGTCCTTCTAATAATTCTGTTTCTGTAAGGTTTTCTTTCTGCAGTTTCTGCTGAAATTCAATGCTAATCGCCCCACCCAGGCCAGGTGGTGGCTCTATTGTTCTCAAGGACTGGTTTTCTAAAGAAGGCGGAGATGTGTGAATGGCTTGTGCCTTGAGTGTAGGTATGGGGAGCTGAGGATACAAAGAATTTGCTGTCTTTGAGGAAGACTGAGAAGATGGGGGAAGGGTATGTCTGCCTGCTTCTAAAAGCACATGGTGTTCAATGGCTTCTGTACATTTTTGCCAGATTAATCTTAGTTTTATGGGAGCTCTGGGAGCCGTATGAAGATAATTGCCGATTGAGATCCAATTCTGGGTATTTAGAGTTCCAGACTCCATGGAATACCAAGGGCAACGGCAAGCTATTTCACTTATTAATTTTTCTAAGTCCCCCAGGCTGACTTGCGCTATTTTTCTTCTGGTGATGAAATAATGATTATTGATGATTTGCTGCAACTTTCTGGCATGTAGCCGCTGCTGTACAGTCAAATCATTACCCATTTGCTCACGAGTGTGGGGAACAAACTTGCTGAGAAATACTTAAATATACTAAAAAGTACTTTAATATACTTACGATTGCAAATCTGTTGAACGATACGTATCTAGGCTATGACCAGCCGAAATAAGCATGGAGTTTATCATCACTGTCGCGGGTCACCAGATATAGCAGTAATGAAGAGCTTTCATCGCAGGCAGGAGGAGGGAAGGCAAAGAGGGCAAAGAGGGTTTGTCCTCCCGAGCCTCTTCCTTTTATTGTACATTCATACAAAGGCAGATGATGTGTCATTACATGATTGGCTACTTTCCCATAGCAACAGAAGAGTCATTACACCATTGGCTTTGGCTCAGGGGGTGTGCACGGATCATATCATTGACTGCTGAAATCTACACCTCCTGACTTTGTCCTGCCTCTGACTAGGGAAAACCCAGCCCTTCTTTCAGGCTAACAGGATTAATTATAGGCCAGAGAAATACATGAAGTCAGGTATCCTCTCCTAGGCAGAGAGGCTTAAGCACAAGTGATGCTTTTATTCAGGCAAAGGTCAGGGAGAAGGGAAGTTAGTGTTTAACCCTGATGAAATGGCTTGCTGGCAAGCGCATATTTCCCACAAAATTTCCCCCTGCCCCAGAGTCTACTAAATGATACAACTACACTGGCAATTCAATCATATATCACAAACCTACTAATACAAAAAACATATGGTGACATATATTATATTATAATCTTTATTATAATATAAAATATGTCCAAAAGACCTTGCTTTCAAAATTTCATAACATTACCACAAGGAATACCCATCTAAAAATCCCAACCAATACTCACACACCATTCATACCTCCTTACACACACACATATTATCTGAAATACCTCCCAACATTCTTTCATATATATTAAAATTTCTCAAATTTTTCTCTCGTTTTCAAACCAAATTTATTCACAAGCAGAAAAAGATTCTATTTCTCAAATTTTTCTCATTTTCAAAATGAAATTCCTTCAATATCCTCTTCATCCTCTCAACATGTTTCGCCTTTTCACAGGTTTCTTCAGGAGAGCTTAGAAAATTTTGTGCTGCTTATACATCTTCAACATATTCATTTTTGTAGTATTCCCATACAGGTTTCATCTATAACAATTAACATTTTTAAATTAAAAACATTTTTTCCAACGAACCTTGTACACAAAAGTTTTCTTTAAACAGCATTCACACATATTTTACCTATACGTCCAACAAACAATTGACGCATAGACAGATACGTTCCCGACTCTTACTCTTAAACGCGTCTGAAATGAGCTCCCACAGAACAGCCGTTCTTGCAATATGGCGTGAACTTCCTTTTCCTGTTACGTATTAGAGATGTGAATCGGAACCGGAATCTGATCGGTTCCGGTTCCGATTCAAAATCTTAAGATTTTTATCGTCCGGCTCGATTTTTTTTTTGTTATCAGCTGCGCCCGATACGATCACAAAAAACCCTCCCCCACCCTCCCGAACCCCCAAAAACCATTTTAAAATTACCTGGTGGTCCAGAGGGGGCGCGGGGAGCGATCTCCCGCTACCGGGTCTTCGGCTGCATTAATAAAAATGGCGCTGATGGCCCTTTGCCCTTACCATGTTACAGGGAATCCATGCCATTGGCCAGCCCCTGTCACATGGTAGGAGCACTGGATGGCCGGCGCAAGCTCACTGGTTCTGTAAGTGTCGTGGCAGGCAAGACATGTCCCAGCATTGGAGGAGCAGGCTGACCACCACCCTAACCTCTGCTGAACCTGCATGCACTGGTAGAGACCCAACAATGCAATGCTGGTCTCTGGGGTAGCCCTCCGGCCACTCGATAGCTCTTTTGGACCTGCCACTGGGTAGCAGCAGATGCGGAAGGATGGACAGAGGTCGAGGACAGGTGATGGTACTGGAGTCTGGAACAAGATGAGACCTCAGCCTTAGACTAGGCTGACGGCTTGAAGAAGGTGAGGAAGCTCAGAGACTCAGATGAAATGAGGACACAAGGAGGTTGGGACTCAGACGAAATGAGGACACTTGAAGACTCAGACGAGATGAGGACACTTGAAGACTCAGAAAAGATGAGGACATGAGGTGGCGTGGAACCTAGACGCAAGATGCTGAGGTGTAGGTGGAGATCAGAATTGGATTCTAGACAGTCAGACGAGGATTCCGGATACTCTGATGAGGATTTGGAACTGGGGAAGAGTCAGAAGAGGATACGGACTCAGGATACTCAGATGAAGACAGAGGGTTAGGAACTAAGAGGAATCCGAGCAGTGCTCGAAGACAGATCCTGCCAGAAGAGGGCTCCAGCCACCAAACTCAGATACCAGATGGAAATGGATATACTCCCAGGAAGGTCAGCTGAAGATGAGGTCCAGCGTGAGCGAGCTGAACCCATAACTTAAGGACTGATGCCCTCTGTCAGGATGGAACCTGACAGAGGGCATCAGTAGCGAGAACTGGAACATCAGGGTTGGAATGTAGGACATCAGATATGAATGGACACTGGTACCTCAGGACATCAGGACATCTATGGCATCTGGTCATCTCGGAAAAGGACAGAGGGATGACTAGAACATGAAGGACGAAGACATCAGGAGACTGGAACGTCTGGACATCCAAAGACCAGGAGATGTCAGGACATCCGGAGACAGGGAGATGTCAAGACATCTGAAGACAAGAAAACATCTGGAGACACGGTGACATTAGGACATCTGAAAACACGGAGACATCGGGACATCTGAAGACAAGAGGACGGGATCCTACAAGAGACCAGAATATGGAATTAAGACGACAACGGAGGTTCATGAACCATCGATGAAGACAAGAAGGACCAAAGAAGAACAGAGTGCCTTGAAGAAGTGAAGAGGGATCACGGAGGACTCCTGGATTGAAGAGCTGGAACTGAAGATCCAGGAGTGGTCCAACTCCATGACCAATTCCTTGTGAAGGCAACAATGGAATGAAGGAAGACCCTCTTTATAGGGCTGAAGAGGAAATGCCTAGAGGATGTCAGCAGGAGGAGCCCAGGAGGACAGCCCACTGCTGTCCCTTTAACTGGAGCAGAGAGGTGCGACCACATACCTAGTAGGAAGGCAGGACCTTGGAGAGCGGCATCCTGCCACACAGGAGGAAGCAGGCCCAATGTTGGTGGCTCCCTGCTGTGAAGAACAGAAGATAGATGGCGGCTCCCTGCTGCGAGAAGAGGAACTTCAGGGCGGCCTCCAGGCAGCAGAAGAGGACATTGGAAGTGACCTCCAGGCCGTGGAAGAGGGCCCGGCGATGACGGCCTCCTGGCCGCATGGTGAGGAGCTTCAGGGTGGCCTCCAGGCTGCTGAAGAGAAGGCAAGCAGTGGCCTCTAGGCCGCAAAGAGACGGCAATGGCTCCCAAGTCACATGGGAGGCCTGGTCGGCAGCGGGTCGTGCCGCATGGAGACTGCGCTGTCGGCGATGGCACCCGGGCCACGGAATGGATGGCACTGGCGGCCGCTTGTGCCGCGAGGAGTGGCAATTTCAGTGGCAGCCTCCTGACAGCGAAGAGTGAAGGGGCGGCATTGGGCCACAGAAGGACCACGACAGCAGCAGCAATGGTGGAGTTGGCAGCGGCAGCGGTGGCCTCCGGGTCCCGTTGCAAGGTAAGAGGCTTTTTGTGGCTGTTGTGTCCATTGATCTCAGATGGCTTTGACCTCTGTGCCTCAATTTTCTTCCTGCTCTCTCCTCAAGCCTTGGGAAGATGGCTGCTGCCGCGTCTTCATGCTGCTCTCTCTGGTGTCCCTGGATCGGCAACGGCAATGGTGTTAGCCATGATTTTCCTGAGGGCCTCCTAGGGTGTGCGCGCGCAAGCCATCCACGTCTTTATCCACGTCATGGCGGGAACCTCGGGGGCATCCCCTCCGAGTGACATCATCACATCCTGGTATTTAGCTTGCCCTTCCTTTGCTAACAAACTGAGTTACCAAGGATTGGATTGCCTCCGGTCTAAGCTGCTCTGCCGCTTTCCAACTGCCGCAGGAAGCTCTCTCTGCCCTTCGGGTTATTTCTTCACTAACCTTGGTACCCGCTCCTCGTGGGCCCTTCTGCTCTATTTCAGGCATCTATCTTGGGATACCGGGTACTCCCTCCTCGAGGGCCTGCTCTCCCTAATCTGGTGCCTGCCACTGAACAACTTCTGCCTGCCAGGACCTTCAACAATACAGCTTTCTGCTTCAGTGAGTACTAACACTTTCAGTCTGTCTCACCTTCAGCTTCAACGCTCTGTGTCTACATCCAGGACCTGTCCCTGCTACGCCACACTGCCTATCACCTACTCAAGTGTGAGCCTGGTCTCCTCTGCTGAGCACCTTTGGACTACTTCTGCTGGGTTACCTTCACTGCTGCCCGCTCCATAGGCAGTACCATTGAGCTGTACAATAAATACAACTTCTCTATGTCTGTATGTATAGAGTCTAGCCTAATACTGTGGTTCCTCATGGGGCTCCTCCCCATGGGAGTGGCCATCACTGCAGTACCCAAGAATCAACTTCAGCACCTCATAACCATAACAGATTGCTAACTCCATGGATTCGGCTCAGCTCACCGCTTTGCAGGCCATTCTGGCCTGGCCCAGCGAATCTCCGAACAACAGAATTCATTAGACAACTTGACTGTTGCCTTTAATCAGCTACACGCACAAATGAATGCACCGGCTGTCGCAGGTAAAAAAAGTTACACCACCCGAAGTGATGGTCAAGTCTACAGTGCCTCTTTCTGCTCCGACATGCTTCGCGGGTGAAGTTTGGAAGTGTAGAGGATTTATTAATCAATGTTGCATGTACTTTTCTCTGCAACCTATCCATTTCCCTACAGCATATGCCAAGACCATGAATATCCTTTCGTACCTGGATAGAAGAGCGCTGGCTTGGGCTTCACCACTCTGGGAGTGCAATGACCCTATCCTGAATGATCTTGCCGGGTTTTGTGAACTATTTAAGTCAGTATTTGATGACCCTGCCTGGTACTCGATAGCAGGATCAGCTTTGGTTCATCTAAAACAAGGTAACAAACCTTTACAAGACTTCGCCATTGAATTCAAGACATTGGCTTCAGAATTACATTGGGACCCTAGGTACCTGAAAACCCTATTTTTTGAAGGCCTGAACTCCCAGCTGAAAGATGAACTGGTGATTCTTGAGATCCCCGAGACCATAGCGGAACTTATGCAGTTGGCAGCAAAGATTGATAGCCAAATTTGCGACAAAGTTCAAGAGTTCAAGAGTCCCAGAAGACCACTCCAGAGAGAGATTTGTGTCAAGTCTGTACCCAGGCCTACACTCCCATGGCTTGCTGCTTGTGAAGAAGAACCAATGCAATTGGGCCTCAGTCATTTGACATCTAAAGAGAGATGATATCGAAAGAGGTTTGGACTATGCATGTATTGTGGACAAGCTGGTCAGGCTGTACAAACATGCCCTATATGTCTGGGAAACTGGCAGACCTAAGTCCTGTGAGAGGACTCTTCTTAGATGTAACTGCACCCTCTCCTCCACTCTCTCTTCCAGTATCTTTAATCTGTGGGCCTTTAGAATATCAGACCCTTGCCTTAGTAGGTTCTGGTCTGGTACAAACATGTGAAACTGTGGTGTCGCTACATTGACGACATCCTCATAATTTGGTCAGGATCTAGAGAAGAATTTGAAGAATTTTTCTACCATTTAAATGTGCAGGATGTAAACCTTAAATTCACCTGTGATATTCAAACACAATGGGTTTCTTTCTTGGATATGAAGGTGGGTAAGAAAGATGGGTTTTTCGTAACTGAGCTGTATCGGAAGGTTACTGATAGGAATGGGTTATTGCATTTCACGAGTTTCTATCCAAGACATTTTAGAGAAAATATTCCGTTGGGGCAGTTTTTTAGTTAGGAGGATCTGTTCAGATGTGTCATCTTTTAAGAAGCATGATAAGGACTTACGGGAGAGATTTAGTGCAAGGGGGTACCCAGATCGGGTGGTTAAACAGGCCTATGAAAGAGCACGTTATATCAATAGGGATCTTTTATTGGCTCCTAGAAAGCCTGTAAATTTGCGATCTCTGGTTTGTGTTTTACCCTATTCAAATAGGATGGGTGACTTGGTTCAAGTCATCAAAAGCCATTGACATTTGGTCAGTGGCTTTGTGGGTATGAAAGATCCTCCATTGTTTTCATTTAGGAGATCGAAGAACCTCAGGGATATTCTTGTGCATTCGGATTTGGTTCGTAGAGAAAATTTTGAGGGTGTCACGGGAGGACATTACCCGTGTACAAATTGTAGTGTTTGCAAATTATGTCTGTCAGTACAGTTTTTTATTCATCCAGTTTCGGGAAAATTTTTTTTTCTGAGAGGAGTCACTACTTGCCAATCCGTTTCAGTGGTATACATTATAAAATGTCCATGTGGTTTGTTCTATGTGGGCAAGACATCGAGGAAAATTAAAACCCAGATTTTGGAGCATTGCAGTAGACTTCGAAATGAAGTAGAAACTGCTCCGTTGGTGAAGCAATGGCGTGAATATCATCATACAGTGGAGGATCTTCATTTTTTTTGTAATCCAAGAGATAAAGAATAGACAACGGGGCAACTTAAACAAAATATTGCTGCTAGTGGAGCAGAGATGGATTTTCTCTTTAGGAACTTTATGGCCAAATGGATTAAATGATAAAATCGATTGGGTTGTGTGTCTCTGATCTGTTTGGATGTGAGTGGTTGGTTTCAGCAAATACGTATGTTTAGGATGGTAAAATGTTGTCCCTTTAAAAAGATTTGCTTTGGAATTGGTAAATGAATGAAATAGTCCCTTTAAATTATCGCGGGTAGTAGAAAGAGGTGTGGATATAGTTTGGACCACTTTGATTGGTGATGGGGGATTTAAAAGAGGCAGAAGGGGAGGAGTTGATTTATCCCTTTGACTCACTTGATGGCGGATGGTGATTGAATGCTACGGAGGTGGTGGCATACTTTGGAATTGGTAAGATAAGTTTCCTTTGATTTCAAGCATATATCTTTCTTTCTTTTGTGGGGAAATTTTGGGATGGAATTTATGGAAATGTAGAGAAACTTGGGAAATGTTATTTTGATTTGATTCGCTATAGGTAATAGAGATGTGAATTGTTTGTTGGTGATTTAAAAAAATCGTCAGATATTTTTTAAATCGTCAAAAATCGTTAGAGTCGCGATACAATAGAAATTTCCCCGATTTATTGTGAAAAATCGTAAATCGGGGGAGGGGGGAGGGCGGGAAAACTGGCACACCAAAACAACCCCTAAACCCACCCCGACCCTTTAAAATGAATCCCCCACCCTCCTGAACCCCCCCCCCCCCCCAAATGTTTTACATTACCTGGTGGTCCAGTGGGGTGTTGGACTTCATCTCTGCAGTTGCATCGTTGCTCAAGGGCACAAATATCCCTGGAATCAGGAGCATTCCCTAGCACTCCCTCCCACAGATTCTAACAGCTAGGCCATTGGGCTGGCTCATTAGTGCCAATCAAACACAGGGTTTGGTGGGACAACTACTCTTGGCAGCTAGATTTACCATCGCAACTTTTTGGCAAACCAACCCCGCACTGGACTATTGGCATTCATGTCAAAACATATCACGTCGGTTTACATCATAAATCAAATGTTGATTAACACATTTGCATTTAAAATAAGGAGATTAGCTTGTTTGTATTGCCATACTATTGGCTCTAAGATGTATGATCATTCTGATTGGAACCCATATTACTGTTGTATGCTGAAAAGGTTGTTAAATAAAAAGTTAAAAAAAAATCAACCAGATTCATCTGACTGGATCTTCCTCTGGTGAAACCATGCTGCCTCAGGTCCAGCAACCCTCCAGAATGTATATGGTTCATTATTCTTTCCTTCAGGAATCTCTACATTAATTTTCCCACCACTGAGGTAAAGCTAACTGGCCTGTAGTTTCCAGCTTCCTCTCTGCTGCCACCTTTGTGAAGCGAGACAATTACCACTCTTCTCCAATCCTGTGGCACCATTCTGCTTTCAACAGTGGCCAATCTAGGTCACAAGTACCTGGCAGGGCCAGATTTGAAAATAAATATGGCAAATCCATATAGATGTTTGCAATGCAGATTTAGGACCCACGTTGGTCAACCATGATTGGAAAACTATCTGGACTTCTGCCCATCACCTCACCATATTTGCAAGGAGGCTGGCCTTGATGATATGATTACTGCACAGAACATACCGAACCCCAGTATTTTACTCCAAATTCTTTCCTGACTCTGATAACATCTATTGGAGGGGTTGTGGAGAAATAGGCACCTATGTTAATATGTGATGGTACTGTCAAAGTACTCATTTTTTCTGGTTCCAAGTCACACAGTAAATTGCTGACATCATGGGCTTTCCAATCTTTATTGGGCCAAAGCTGGCTTGGTTAGCTGGCTTGGCTTCTTAGTGCCAGTCAAACATAGGCTGTTAGTGGGACAATTATTACTGATGACTAGATTTACTATAGCTACTTTTTTGAAAACTAGTCCAATCCTGCCTCATTGGTGTAATCAGACATGGGAAGTTGCTGACATTGAAATGTCACCATATGATTTGAAGAATTCACACTTTAAATATAAGCACATTGGGGCTTCTATTTGGAATTTTGTAAGCAATAATAATGTATCCACTGGATTGTGACTCTGTATAACTGTAATGTGACTGTAAGTTATGTTATGTTTGTCAGTTTTGATCTGAGCTTTCTAATAAGATCTACGCTGAAAAAAGTTGTTAAATAAAGAATTTAAAAAAATCAGAGCAAATGACAATATATCCATCTGCCAACTGTTTTAAGTCAGGGAGAAATTTAAAATTTTCAAAATTGTATGCAAAATCAATTTTATATCAAAGATTTGAAGATGATTAAAATTCACAAAAACCTTGAAAGTCCAATGCATAGAACATTTAACACTTCAACACAAATTCTCTAGTGCAGAAGAAGAAAAAGAGAGCCAATATAACAACCTTTCCTGCCAGACATCAACCAGGGAGAGGCAGCTGATCAGCTCACTCAAGGAAGCCAACAAGTGCAGGTTTTGCTCCTGGTTGTTTCTATCCAGGTTCTCAATGGTGCAATTAAAATCACCCCAAATATCATATTCTCATAAACATCTAAAATATCAAGATAAATTGACATCCAGCTGAAAAATTTCTGTATACTGGGCCTTGCTCTCAGAGTGTACACATTTGAGAGAGTAACAATTTCCCACTTGAACTGGACCTGGATGCGCAGCAGTCTTCCTGTCATGGTGGTATTCACATAAAGTATGCTATGACTGGGGTAGTGGAGCCTTGGGCCGGCCTTGCAGAGAGGTGATATAACGTGAAATGGACTCTGCAGAGAAGGAATGGCCGGGAGGTGGCACAGAGCTGGGAGACTGAGCAGGAGCTTCAACCTGGAAGCCCGAGGTCCCCCCGGGAGGAGCCCGTGAGGACCCGGATCACTGGGACTTAGGAGAGGTCTCCCAGGACAACAGGTCAGCAGTGTGAAGACGGTCCAGGTATAGGGCAGGTGGCAGACAAGGAACACCAACAGACGAACCGGAGTCAGGAGCCAGGAAGACAGTCCGAGGACAAGGCAAGGCTGGAACTGGATCAGGAGCAGGAGGCTGGCTCAGGAACAGAAGCTGGATCTGGAACGAAAGCTAGATCAGGAGCAGAAGCTGGATCTGGAACGGATCAAGGCTGGAGCAGGAACAGAACAGCAACTAGCTACTCACACAGGAGTGAACCTCATTGCAAGGCAGTTTCCTGGTGCAGGGTCTGGGTATATATACCCTGCTGGCATCTGACGTCACTCTGGAGGCCGGCCGAGGTTTCCTGCGCCTGCAGCTTTAAAAGCTGCTTCTTCGCACGAGCGAAGACAAGGCGAGGATTCTGGAACAGGAGCAAGGCAAGCTCAGGCCTCCACTGGACCTACAAGCACCAATGAGATTTAGCAATGCAATGCTGATCTCGAGAGCAACCCTCTGGCCACTCGATAGCCCTTCTGTACCCATCCCTGGGGGAACGATGAGTGTGTGAGGCCAGACGGAGGCTGAGGACAGGAACATGAAGACTTGGATGAAGGCTCAGGATACTCAGAGGATTCAGACGAAGACTTGGATACTCAGGAGACTCGGACGAAGACTTGGATACTCATACAAGGACTCAGGATACTCAGAAGACAAGGAGGACTCAGACAAGGATTCAGGAAACTCAAAAGACTCAAGAGATTCAGAAGACTCAGACAAGGATCCAAGTTGCTTGGAAGTTTCAGGCAAGGATTCAGGAAGCAGACTCCTTGCTGCGAAGCAGGAGAATAGGCACAGGCAGCGGCAGGGACAGCTTCCCTACCATCTTAGGAGCCCGGCAGTGGCTCCAGCCACGAAGACAGAGCAGGAGCAGCAGTAGCAACCTCAGCTGCAGAGAAAGGCTCCTGATGGCGGCACGGCCTGCCGCAGGACAGCATCGGCAGCGGCCTAGCTGGCCACATTCAAAGAAGCAAGAAGGTAGGGAGACTTCCCGTAGCACGCGGGCAGACTCACAACAGTACCCCCCCTCAAAGACCCCCTCCCCAAGCCTCCTATTAACAGCTTGGAAAGGTGGAGGATCACTCCATATCGTCAGGGGATGATCAAGGGTCCAAGGACAGAAGTTGTAAGTTCTTGGCGAGGAACTGTAGCGATGGAGATTCTTATAGCAGAAGACATGGTAGAAGGTTGAAGATCCAGGCAAAACATAGACAAGACACTGAAGACATAACAGATACTGATATGATTATTATAAATACTATATGTCCACCGGATTATAATGCTTTTTCTGTTTCTAGATTAAATCGGAGAGGGGGATGTGTCCTAGCGTTAGTTAAAACAACCCTTTGTCCTACTCAAAAGCCGCTTTTAGCTACCGAACCCTTTGAATTTTTTTTTTAGTTTAAACTTTTTTATTATAGTTTAAAAGAGCAAATATTGGTATACACACATGATGAGCGCAACATTATATACAACATCAGGAACAGCTCGTCAATACAGGAAATATGTCATGTAAACGTTACAATAAAAAGTAACTTATTTCGCGCCACAGAAAAGATATCTACAGCAAAAGAAAGAGGAGAAAAGAGAAAGAGAAGAAAGAGAAAGAGAGCACCTGAAAACGAATAGTGAAAAGACGTTTTACCGGAGGGTTAATATTAAGATGGATGAATAGAGCCAAGAGCTATATTATAAGGATTTTATGTAGACGTCAAGCGGTTTCCAAACTTGGGACCATTTACCTAGACGACCAAATTTAATAGCCATAGCCTGTTCATATTTAGTGTATAAACAAACAGTGTTCCACCAAAGAGATTCTGAGAGCAAATCACTCTGTTTCCAGTTTGACAAGACATTATGTTGCCCAATACAGAGAAGGAAATCTAATAATTTCCGTTGTGATTGTGGAAGGTAAATGTCTGGATGTGCTCCTTTTAGTATAATAATGGAGTAAGATATAGGAAAACAAAACTGTAGGATGGAGGAGATTTTACTCCAAATCTGTTGCCAAAAAATGAGTGTAAAGGGACAGTCATATAGCATATGCGATAATTTATTTATTTTATTTATTTATTTAAAATTTTTATATACCGGCATTCATGTTGCAAACACATCATGCCGGTTTACATATAACAGGGGTGTACAGTAAACAATTCAATAACCTATTTGTGTAGAAGGAAGCAGTTACAAATAACAAGGTAATAGAACTGGGAGGAGAGAAGAAAAGAAAGAGAATAACATTAGGTATAGGTATTTACATTAGTAATAACATTTTTACATGTGGAAGTGGTAGAATCTGGCTGAATAGAATTAATCGGTGTCCGGGAAAGCTTTTTTAAACAGCCAGGTCTTAAGTCTCTTCCTGAAGGTTGGGAGGCTGGGCTCCTGTCTAAGGTCCGGTGGGATGGAGTTCCATAGAAGGGGGCCGGCTGTTGAAAAGGCCCGATCTCTCAAGGTAATGTGTTTGGTAGTTTTGGCTGGGGGCACTTGAAGAGATCCTCTGAGTGTGTCTCTTGTTGGTCTGGAGGAGTTATAAATTTGGAATGGGACTTGTAAGTCGAGTGGGGTGTGTTGATGGATGGTTTTGTATATTATGGAAAGAGATTTGTAGAGGATTCTAAAGTGAACAGGCAACCAGTGGAGATCTTTTAGGATTGGAGATATATGGTCCCTCCTCCTGGAGTTTGTCAGTAATCTTGCCGCAGCGTTTTGTAACATCTGGAGGGGTCTAGTATAGGAGGAAGGTAGGCCCAGAAGGATAGAGTTACAGTAATCGATCTTAGAAAAAATGATAGCTTGTAGAATGGTTCTGAAGTCCTGAGTGTGGAAGAGTGGTCTAATTCTTTTCAGAACTTGGAGTTTGTGGAAACAGTCCTTGGTGGTTCTGTTGATGTAAGCTTTAAGGTTCATCCGGTTATCAATTAATACTCCTAGATCTCTCACCTGTGTAGTAGTTGGGATAGTTGGAGGATTAGAGATGGCATTATTATCTGGGGAGATGAGAAGCAGTTCTGTTTTAGAGGAGTTTAAAACTAGGTTTAGGTTAGCCAGGAGATGTTTAATTTCGAAGAGACAGTTTTCCCAGTGAACCAATGTTTTTGTGTAAGATTCTTTAATGGGTATCACGATCTGGATGTCGTCGGCGTAGAGGAAATGTTTGAGGTTAAGGTTGGAGAGGAGTTGGCAGATAGGTAAAAGATAAATGTTAAAGAGTGTAGGTGACAGTGAGGAGCCCTGGGGGACACCTATGGATGCGTCCATTCGTGAAGATTCTTTGTTCTGTATCTTAACCTTGAAGCCTCTGTTGGAGAGAAAAGATTTAAACCATGAGAGAGCTGTGCCTGAGATACCTATAGAAGCCAGAATGGAAGTGAGAATGGAATGATTGACCGTATCAAAGGCGGCTGATAGGTCCAGTAGAATTAAGAGGAAGGATTGGCCTTTGTCAAGGCCCATTAATATGAAGTCAGACATGGAGATGAGGAGGGATTCTGTGTTCAGTGACTTGCGAAATCCGTATTGTGATTGGAATAGGATTTTGTTTTCTTCTATGTATTCGGAGAGTTGAGTATTGACAACTTTTTCTAGAATCTTGGCTATGAATGGGAGATTGGCGATAGGACGGAAGTTGTTGGGGTCTTTAGGATCCAAGTTGGGTTTCTTGAGTAGAGGTTTGATGGAGGCCAATTTGAGGTCGTCAGGATATAGTCCTTGGGAGAGTGAGCAGTTTATGATGTCCGACAAGGTTTTAGCGATGGAGTCAGGGATGGCCAGGAGCAGTTTGGTGGGGATAGTATCCAAAGGATGGGAGGAAGGTTTCATTCTTCTTATAAGAGTTTGTATCTCTAAGATAGAGATGGGTTCAAGTGTTTCCAGACCATTGTTGTTGAGGGATGATTGTTGAAGAGACTGGTAAAGAGCAGGGTCGGTGGGATTAGAAGGCAGATGAGTTAGAAGGCTGTTGACTTTGTTGTGAAAATGAAGAGCAAGTTCTTCAGCTTTGGGTTGTGCTAGGTCGTTGGGAATCTCCTGTGGGATGATTTGGGTGAGATTGGAGACATAGGCGAAGAGGGCTTTTGCGTCGAAGATTAAGTGGTGAATCTTGGATGCATAGTAGTCCCTTTTGGATTTAGAGGTAGTTGACTTGTATTGATGGAGGGTGGCTTTGTAGATGGATCGTGTATTGGTGCTTGGGGATTTGCGCCAGTCGCTCTCTTTCTGTCTTAGATTTTGTTTTAGCTTTCTTAGTTCTTCCGTGAACCATGGTTGTCTTTTGGAGGCGTTTGGGAGTGATTTTTTGGTTGCTAGCGGACATAGCTTGTCGGCTATGGAATCTGTGATGGCTTTCCAAGAGCGGAGAGCTGTGTTCGGGTTTGAGAGATCAATGGATGGAAGTTGAGAGGCTAGGTGGGAGCTGAGGTCTTCTGTAGAGCAGGATCTTCTGTATGGGAAAGATGGTGAGGGCCCTTTGGAGGTGGAGGGTTTGTTCAATGAGAATGCGGTTGAGATAAGTGAGTGATCAGACCAAGGGACCTTCTTGCTTTTGAGGCGTGAAGAATGTTTGATGCCTGGGTTAATAAAGATAAGATCCAGCGTGTGGCCTGCTTTGTGTGTGGGTTTGGTAACTAGTTGTTTGAAACCCAGGGCTGAGAGGGCAGAGAGAAAGGATTCACAGCTGGATGATGGGGTAGGATTGTCCACATGCAGATTAAAATCTCCTAGGATAATTGCTGGAGCGTCCAGTTTGATGAGGGTTGTGATTTCCTCTACTAAGGGGGAGGGGTCTGTCTCAAGGAGGCCCGGAGGGGCGTAGACGAGTAGGATTTGTAGTTGTTCCGAGGTGAAGAGACCCATTTCTAGTTTAGAGTCTGAGTTGTATGGGTGCTGGATGAACCCGAGGTCTTTTTTTGATGCAAATAGGAGTCCTCCTCCTCTTTTTTTCAGTCGGGGGATGGAGAAGATGTCGTAGTTTGATGTGGGAAGTTGGTTTATAATTGCTGTGTCCGTGGGTTTGAGCCATGTTTCTGTTATAGCACATATATCTGGTTTGGTATCAAGGAGATAGTCGTTGAGGATTAGAGATTTCTTGGACAGAGATTGTGCATTGAATAGTGAAAGTGAGAATACAGTGAGGCCTAAGAGTTGGGTGATGGGTGTTATCAAAATTGGGGGTGAATGATTTAAGGTTTCGGTGTAGCGCCTGTCGTTTGTGTTGTAGTATGAATGATCTGTTCGGTTTTCCTATTGCTGACAGGCTGTGTTGTAAAATAGGTATTGGGAAGGTGGGGAACATTTTAGCGTGTAGTGCTTGTGTTGTAGTGGTGCTGCGTTAGTGCTGTTGATGGACCGAGGGGCGAAGGCAGTCTTTGTGAGTCTTTTGTTTTAATGTAGAGTGCTGAGAGGTAGTTGTTTTGCTGTTGCTTGAGTGTTGTTTGCTCAGGATGGTTGCTTGTTCCGGATGGTTGCTTGCTGAATGCTTGCAGGATGGTTGCTTGCTGAATGCTTGCAGGATGGTTGCTTGCTGAATGCTTGCAGGATGGTTGCTTGCTGAATGCTTGCAGGATGGTTGCTTGCTGAATGCTTGCAGGATGGTTGCTTGCTGAATGCTTGCAGGATGGTTGCTTGCTGAATGCTTGCAGGATGTTTGTTTGTTTGCTGAGCACTTGTTGAATGCTTGCAGGATGGATGCTTGTTGAGAGCTTGCTGAGATGACACTGGCTGGGTGCAGTATGGTGCTTGTTGGGAGAGAGCTGGAAGAACGTGAAGCAGGATGGATGCTGGCTTACTTATGAGGGTTCGCATTGGTTTCAATATAACCAATTAGGTTACTTGCTGTTAGGAGGATAATGGATGAACCAGCTATTATCATAGTCATGTGAGATGTTGGTGGAAACCATCAAACATTTAGAGGAAGGATCCCTCACTATGGGAAGGGACTTTTTGTTTAGCCTGGTGTTGCTTGGGCTGGTCGTCCGGGGGTTTCACTGTTCATTCCGAGGAAGCCGTGCGGTGGTACTGCTTAGAGATGTCCGAGGGTGCAGGGAGCCACATCTATGTCCTTCTGGGCTGTCTGCAGGGGCTGCTCGAAGGGGCGCTCAAAGGGGCAGGCCCCTTTGTCGCGCTCCTTCGGCGCGTGACGCTAGGCGCGTGACGCTTGACCAGGTTAATGTCGCCTTGGGAGCAGCACAGGACCAACATTTATGCGAATCTAAAAGACCGGCTCTATGGAGCTTCCATGGGGTCCACGTTGCTCTATGTAAAGTAAACAAGGAAGTCTGTGTCAAACTGGAGGAGAGAGAAATGCGTGAGGAAACAGTCCAAACACAGGTCCACATCGATGTAGTAACTTCAAAACCTATTTCTGAGGACCATGTCGACCTTAAAATGGTGGATGGAGCATGTGAGAGTTGACCTATAAGTTTATAAAGGCATGATGCAAGGTGTCCCATGTGTCCATATTTCTGATAAAACTTCCATAAAAAAGGGTCTGTGTCTAAACAAGAAAGAGAGAGCTTATTATCCCCTAGTGCGGCCTGTAATTGTTGCCATGCGAAATGCTGGGTTAATGGTAAGCCGAGTCTCTCATGCAATTGTACAAAAGGTATTGGTTGTCCAGCCTGCATTATTGAGGAAATTGTCCATATATTACACCGCTGCCATATAGGCCAAGATGGGAGAGAGTCTCCAATTTTTATTAGTGGATTGCACCATAGAGGAGCTAAACTGGACATCTTCCAACCCGCAGAATCAGCTGGTCGTTTAACATCCATTTCCAGAAAAGCGCGATGTAGAGATCGGATAATAAAGAGGGATGTAGGGCCATGTCTGGAAAGCAATAGGAAGGCAAGGGAGCTAAAAGAGCTTGTTCAATAAATAACTAACTTGGGGGGTCAACATGGTCCCGTCCAAAATCAAAATAATAATAACCTTGTTGCAACATAAAAGCCAAATGATAAAAATAAAAATCCGCAAAGTTCACTCCACCATGCTGCTTGGCCATTTTCAATTTGGCGAGAGCTATGCGTGAGGCTTTATTGTTCCATAAGAAGCGCGTTAATATTCTACCTGTTTGTAAAATTCCGCTGAAAAAAAAAACGGAATCATACTCAAGGTGTAAGTAATTTTAGGCGCCAATACCATTTTAATTGTATCTAGCCTACCCCACCAGGTTAGATGCAGGGGAGACCATCTTAAAATAAGATCTTTAATAGCACGTATAATACTGGATTCTCCATATGCCACTGTCTCTAGCGGGTCCATAAAAAAATGCACTCCTAGATATTTAAGTTGCGTAGAGTTCTTTTGAACAGGGAGGTTAAAATAATTCAAAACGGAAGCCGAGTAATTAAGCGGCAATAGTTCTGTTTTATGCCAGTTGATCTTATATCCGGATAAAGAGGAGTAGGCCGAAATTAATGCAAAAAGGTGTGAGAGTGAACTTTCCGGATCCTGCAAAAACAAAAGGACATCGTCCGTATAGGCGGAAAGTTTAAAGACAGCCGAACCAACTGATATCCCTTGAATGTGGTCCATCTGCCGATTTGCTGATAATAGAGGTTCCAAAGCCAGGTTAAAGAGCAATGGCGACAGGGGGCAGCCTTGACGAGTACCTCTATGAAGAGAGAAAACAGGGGAGATTTGCTGATTTATATATAAAAATGCCTTAGGGGAGGTGTATAAAAATCGTATCCAAGACAAAAAAGTAGGACCTATACCATACCATTGCAATGTGGCAAATAAAAAAGGCCACTCCACACAATCAAAGGCCTTTTCGGCGTCTAGTGACACGGCCACAGCTGGGGTAGAAGAAGAGAAAACCGCCTGCTGAATATGCATGAACACTCTAGTATTATTAGAAATCAGGTGGTTTTTAATAAAACCAGATTGATCAAGATCTATTAATACACTCATGACTCGGGAGAGCCGAGTAGCTAAAATTTTTGTGAATATTTTATAATCCGTATTCAATAGAGATATAGGGCGATAATTCGCTATAGAGGTCTCATCTCAACCTGGCTTTGGGAGTACCACTACACAAGCTTGTGTAAAAGATGAAGCAGAGGCATTGCTGAGAAGAAAAGTGGAGAAATAATCATGCAAATGAGGAATTAAAACCCCTTGAAAGAAACAGTACAAGTCTGTTGTGAAACTGTCTGGTCCGGGTGCCTTTTTTTGCACCAAGGAGTTGATCGCCAAAGCGATCTCAGCAGATGTAAGAGGTGAGTCCAAAGATTCTAATTGTGATTGAGATAAAACCGGATGTTGAAGTTTTGCAAAAAAGTCTTGGAACATTGCTGGCATAGGTGAAATTTCCGATTGGTATATTTGTGCATAAAAATCACTGAAGGCTTGTAAAATATCTGAGTCGTTAGTTAGTAAATCTTTAGAGGAGGAGAGAATCTGCGTAATCCTTTTAGTGTCTGATTTCTTCTTTAAGTAGGATGATAGTAGATGGCCACATTTATTATTGCCTGCATAATATTGTGCTTTAGTTTGCGATACAAGTAATTGGACCTGCGAACTAAGTAAACTATTATATTGGTACTTTGCTTTAACTAATGCGGCTAAAGATGCCGAAGACGGGTTTTTAATATGTTCCGATTCAAGAGATGCAACTTCCTGTTGAAGAGTATTTAAAGCCACCTTGCGTTGTTTAGACCATCTGATGGAAAAGCTGATGATGTCTCCATGGATTGTGGCCTTGAAAGCTTTCCAAACAGTGGCAGATGAAACTTCTCCCGGAGAGTTGTTTTGGAAATATTCAGAAATCTTCTCCTCCAAAAAGGGCTTAAACTCAGAATCCTCTAGAAGAGAGGAGTTAAAACGCCATTGCCTAAGAATCAATTTAGGATAAGTGAGATTGCAAGTCAAAGAAATAGCCGCATGATCAGAAACTAAAATGGGATAAATGGCTGTGTCCAAAATTCTTGATACTAAAGATTTGTTAATGAGAAAAAAGTCAATGCGTGAATAAGATGAATGAGGGGAAGAGAAAAAGGTAAAGTCTCTTCCAGTGGGATTATTCAATCGCCAGGGATCCACCAGCCCATACGTAGAATTAAGATGTTGTAACACTCTGGTGGACTTGGAAACAAAGATCCTAGCATCAGATTTTTTATCCAAAATTGGATCTAAAGGTTGGTTAAAATCACCACCTATGATGCATGAAGAAGAGTCTAGCTGAAGTAGATTCACAAATACATCCTGAAAAAAAAAAGGAGTATCTATGTTCGGTGCATAAATATTAAGTATAGTAAACTGATCGTTTTGGATAGAAAGCTGTATTAGGTTCCATCTTCCCTCCAGATCTACTAATTGATCAGATACAGTTGCTGTTAAATTTTTGTGGAGAAGGATAGCCGTTAGAGATGTGAATCGTGTCCTCGATCATCTTAACGATCAATTTCGGCTGGGAGGGGGAGGAAATCGTATCGTTGCCGTTTGGGTGTTTAGAATATCATGAAAATCGTTAAAATCGTGAACCGGCACACTAAAACCCCCTAAAACCCACCCCCGACCCTTTAAATTAAATCCCCCACCCCCAAATGCCTTAAATTACCCTAGGATCCAACGGCGGTCCATAGCTAAATCGGGGGAAGGGGGAGGGTAGGAAAACCGGCACACTAAATCCCCCTAAAACCCACCCCGACCCTTTAAATTAAATCCCCCCCTCCCGAACCCCCCCCCAAATGCCTTAAAGTACCCTGGGGTCCAGCGGCGGTCCGAAACGGGCTCCTGCTGTTGAAGCGTGTTGTCTTCAGCCGGCGCCATTTTGCAAAATGGCCGCCGCAAAATGGCGGCGGCCATAGACCAACACGATTCAACCGCAGGAGGTCGCTTCCGGACCCCCGCTGGACTTTTGGCAAGTCTTGTGGGGGTCAGGAGGCCCCCCCAACCTGGCCAAAAGTCTCTGGGGGTCCAGCGGGCGTCCGTGAGCGATCTCCTGCTGCGAATCGTTTTCCGTACGGATAATGGCGCCATTTTCCGTATGGAAAATGGCGCCGGCAGGAGATCGACTGCAGGAGGTCGTTCAGCGGAGGTCCGGAACCCTCGCTGAACTATCTCCTGCAGTCGATCTCCTGCCGGCGCCATTTTCCGTATGGAAAATGGTGCCGGCCATACGCGTATGGCCGGCGCCATTATCCGTACGGAAAACGATTTGCGGCAGGAGATCGCTCCCGGACGCCCGCTGGACCCCCAGAGACTTTTGGCCAGGTTGCGGGGGCCTCCTGACCCCACAAGACTTGACAAAAGTCCAGCGGGGGTCCGGAAGTGACCTCCTGCGGTCGAATCGTGTTGGTCTATGGCCGCCGCCATTTTGCGGCGGCCATTTTGCAAAATGGCGCCGGCTGAAGACAACACGCTTCAACAGCAGGAGCCCGTTTCGGACCGCCGCTGGACCCCAGGGTACTTTAAGGCATTTGGGGGGGGGATTTAATTTAAAGGGTCGGGGGTGGGTTTTAGGGGGATTTAGTGTGCCGGTTTTCCTGCCCTCCCCCTTCCCCCGATTTAATTTAAAGGGTCGGGGGTGGGTTTTAGGGGGATTTAGTGTGCCGGTTTTCCTGCCCTCCCCCTTCCCCCGATTTAGCTATGCACCGCCGCTGGACCCCAGGGTAATTTAAGGCATTTGGGGGGGGGGGGGTTCGGGAGGGTGGGGGATTTAATTTAAAGGGTCAGGGTGGGTTTTAGGGGGTTTTAGTGTGTCGGTTTTCCTGCCCTCCCCCTTCCCCCGATTTACGATTTTTTGACGATAAATCGGGGGAATTGGTATTGTATCGTGGCCCTAACGATTTTTGACGATTTAAAATATATCGGACGATATTTTAAATCGTCAAAAAACGATTCACATCCCTAATAGCCGTACCTCTCTTTTTCTTAACAGCAGCACTAAAGAATACTTGGCTCACCCATTGTTGTTTAAGCTTTAGAGCTTCGGATGCAGAGAGGTGAGTCTCTTGCAAAAGTGCATTGTCCGTTTTGAGGGAGTGGAGATATGTGGGAATCTTCCTCCGCTTGATTGGATGAGAGAAACCGTTGACGTTCAAAGAAACCAATTTGAAAGATGAGATTTTTGTCGCCATTAACCAAGGAAGACCAAAAGGCCATCCATATGAGTTACATATCCAACCGGTATACCGTCTGTATATTTCTTAAATAGATAAGGAACAATCGTCCAGGTGCAGTAAGTTGAAAAGAGAAAAAAAGATAACAAAACTATATATCGTCCCATCAATGCCGCAAAAATGAACTGAAGCAAAATAAGAAAGGACAGCGTTCATTCACGCTGTCGTCACGTGAAGAATAAAACGGGCCTCAAGGCAGGCCAGGGTGTCGCCCACATCCCTCGCTCCCAATACATGATTCCAAACAAAGGAAAAACAATCAAAATAAAAAAAAAAGGGGCAACATGTGTCGCTTAGTAAAAAAAAAACCAGAAGAACTTCCTTAGTTTCAATAAGACACTTAAAAAATGACAATTTGAAAAAAGAGAAAGAACATGTCCCAAAGATTGCCCATAAGCTTCATATAGGCAGATCATAAAAAAGAAAATTCAACCAAGGTATTCCTTTAAGGATACAGAACTGTAAACTCTCGATCCCTATAATAGCTCACAGGGAGACTTTAGAGCGAAAAAAACCTGAGATATAATAAGTACAGGATACAACCTGTAACTCATGGTAAGTTGTGAATCAACGGACAACCAATTAGTAGTGTTCAGGTCACCATGAAAGGTGCGGATTCAGAGGAAAACAGGAAATCTTCCAGCTCCCGTGGGTCCTGAAAAATTTGAGTTCTGTTGTTGAGGGTGACCCTCATCTGAGCAGGATACAGCAAACCATAACGCGCTCCCAGAGCTTGTAAACGGGGTCGCAGACTCAATAGAGCCTTGCGCCGATGAGCTGTAGTTTTAGCCAGGTCCGGGATGAACAGAATGGAATTTCCTTGATACGTAATTGGTGCTTTATTGCGAGCCGCAGCGAAGATCTGCAGAACCTGTGGGTATCGCAAAACTTTAAAGATGATAGGCCTCGGGTATTTAGAATTTTTCAGAGGCCTAGAGGGTATGCGATGAGCCCTTTCCAAATCTAATGGTTGTTCGAAGGTCAACTGTAAACATGCTGGTATCAATGTCCCCAAAAAAATCATGAGATCATTACCTTCAGCTCCCTCTGGGATCCCTAGGATCCTAATATTGTTACGGCAATTCCGATTAGACAGATCTTCGACGTCCGTTTTCAGCTGCGCCACAGTTTTAGTGAGATCCGGGAGAGTCATAGCTGTGAGAAGCAAAGAGGAAACCTGTGTTTCGGTATCATCTAAGCGTAACTGAAATCCGTCCATTCGAGCTGATAAGGTCTGTAGATCTGAGCGAATCGCTGTGGTGGTTTCAGTGTTAAGTTGTAGCATGTCCTTCAGTTGTTTGAGCTCCGCTAAAACCAATTCGGCCGACGCCATGTTTTTCCCGGGGATGGCCTTGTCCGGCGTTGGAGGGTCTTGTTTTTGACACTTTGTGCCGGCCGCTGAAGCGAAAGCCACTTCTATCTTCCCCGATTTAGCTGCAGCCATAGTTTAGAAGAGAGTTGAACTTGTTTTAACTAAAGGAAAAAAATTGCAAATCGTCCGAAAGTATTATGAGGGAGCGAGGGTGCACGGAGCTTTAAGAGTGGGCAGCCATCTTGTGCGCTGCTCAGGAGCGCCCCTCGAACCCTTTGAATTTTTAATCCTAAGCATGACTTCTTTTAATTTAGTGTTGCTTTATTGTCCTCCTAAAACTATAGAGTCCAAGTTATCCACCCTCTTGGAAACTATTACATCCCTGCCATTTAATTTAAATGAAACAATTCTAATGGGTGATTTTAACTTACATGTAAATTCAGAAAACCCCTCCACCACTACCACGGCTTTTTTAGATGCTATGGCAGGACTAGGTTGGAATCAACTAATTAGAAATCCTACTCATTCACAGGGAAAAACCCTTGATTTAATGTTTTTTAATCGTTCTTATATAGTAATACCAGTAGAAGATCGTGTTATTCAACGATACAATGGTCTGACCATTATATGATATCTATGTCCATTAGACTCTTAGAATCTAAAAGAATAATAACACTATCACACACAGAAAGAAAAGGAAACCTTTCTAAACAGATGATTTTATTAATGAACTGATCCCAAAATTACCTACTATACTTTGAAAGGATATAAATAGTTCAATTGGAAACTGGAACCAGATTTTGACAAACACTTTAGATCATATTGCCCCAATGAAATTAATTCCTGTTAGGAGTAAGCCTAATACCCCATGGTATATTAGTAAATTGCGTCAATTGACATCCATACTTAGGAAAAAGGAAAGGGCGTGGCAAAAACACAAAAATAGTAGTTCAAAAAATGCCTATTATAGTTTACTAGGATTTATAAACAAGAAGTAAATAAGGTAAAAAAAAAAGGATATTATGCAAGTAAGATTTTTTTAGCAAAAAACAATCTGGTCATATTATTTAATATTGTCAAATCGTTAATTACACCAATTCAAAATAAAAAATCAAAATCTAGACAACATAATTTGTAATCAAAATGCTATGTATTTTCATAGTAAAGTTGAAAAAAATACTCAAGATTTTTCATACTTACCATATCCAAAGTACCAAAACCAAACACCCATAAATACATGGTCATCCTTTTCAAAAATTACTAATACTGTAGTGAAACAAATCATAGGTGAACAAAAAATTTCTAACTCGCCCTTGAATCCCTGCCCTGGGTTAATTTTTAAAAATCTAGCAGAAATCTGTTCTAAACACATCTGTAAATTAATAAATCAGTTTCTGGAGACAGGTATGTTTCCAGACTGTTTAAAGCAAACATGTATACTCCCCATCCAAAAGAAGCAATCTACCCCTTTTTCAGAATTTTCTAATTTTCAACCAATAGCTTCTCTAAGCTCATTGTCAAAAACTTTAGAATCTGTAGTTTTACATCAACTAAATGATTTTCTTGCAGACCATGATATACTACAGCCAAACCAACACGGTTTTCAGAAAGGACACTCAACCGAAATTCTTTTGTTGTCCTCTTTTGATACTTATCTAAGAGGATTTGATTCAAACACAAATTTCATACTGATTCTATTAGATATTTCCGCAGTGTTTGATTTGCTAGACTATAACATTTTACTGTCAAGTCTACATTCCATTGGAGTTCAATCTATTGTGTTAAACTGGTTCAAGAGTTTTCTCTCTAACCGTTCCTATCAGATTAACACTGGGTCTTGTTCATCATCATCAGACGAGAAGAAGGCCTTATACCACAAGGCACCCTACAAAGCCATCCCATGGGCTGGTCACAGACCATGACATGGCACGCCAAGAGAGATGGACAGACGAGGGACCTAGGAATTGGACGAAGAGCTGAAGATGAGACGGACGGAGTCAAGACAGGAACATCGGACATCAGGAACATGAAACATGGCACCTCAGGACTTGGGACCTCAGGACATCTGGACACAGAGCATCTGGAACATCAGGAACAGAAGATGAGGGATGAGACCAGGAACATCAAGGCGACAAAGTTCAGGAACATGAAGAACATGGAACGAAGATCCATCAAGGCACAGGAGACCACGGAAGACCTGGATCAGAAGGAAGAACACAGACACTGTGCAAACCCGATCCAAAGGCATTGAAGGAAGGCAGGCAGGGCCCTTTTATAGGACCGAAGCAGGAACAGGTAGATGACATCATATGCGAGGGCTGCAGGGCTTTTTCCACCACTGTCCCTTTAAATACTGTCGAGGGGCACGCGCCCATGGCTATGGTGAGTCAGGAGAAGCAGAGGTGCATCAGTGGCGTCCCGCCATGTGGGAGGCCTGATATGGACCGTCTCCCTGCCGTGAAGCAGGAGAAAGGGACAGGCAGCAGCAGGGACAACTTCCCAGCCATCCGAGGACCCCGGCAGCGGCTCCAGCCACAAAGACAGAGCAGCAGTGGCAGCCTCAGCCACGAAGAAAGGCTCCTGACGGCGGCACGGCCTGCTGCAGGACAGCATTGGCAGCGGCCTGGCTGATCGCGTTCAAGGAAGCAAGAAGATAGGCAAACTGCCCGTGGCACATAGGCAGATTCACAGCAATCATCTGTCAATGATATTCTCAACTTATCTGCGGAGCTTGAGAAGGTTGTAAAACGTCTGTATACAGATGCCTTTGGTCATTTTGGACAGTTTGACCCTATGGTTTACTTGGAGAATGCCTCACACCAATCACCACAACAGCTTTAATGGTGATTTTTAAAAGCTTGCATGCGCCGAGTGTATTTTAAAAGTCACCAAGATATGCCCACATCTCCTGGAGCACACACATCTTGAAATTTTTCAAAAAGGGGCAGGGCATGGGCATTTTGGGGCATGAGCCTAAGATGTGCGCATAAATACTTATGTGAACCATTGTGCAGCATGGCCCCATGCTGTATAACTTCTCTTTTTCTTTTTATGTATGATATTTAAATTAAAAAAATAAAGAAAAATAGATAGAGCTGCAGGGTTTTAAGTGTTTTGGGCTAAATGGGGGAAGTGAAAGCTATCAAATCATGGGGCCATGGAGAACCAATCTCTTAACTAGGTGAATTGGGACTGAACTGGCTAAACCAGGGATGGTGTTAGCGTGCACCCTCTTTTAAAATTCCCAAATTTGTGCAATAGAAGCAGGATTTGTAAATGCCTATGCACACATATGTTATAAAATGGCTGCGTCCCTGGGTGTGGGCCGACATACACACACCAATGTGCCCACCCATGCCAGTTTGAAAGTTACCATCCCTATGTTTGGGTGCTTGCCTGGTACTTGTAACCTGGATTAGCCCCCGTTGGAAACAGGATGCTAGTGTTGATGGACCCTCAGTCTGTTGCAGTATAGCAACTTCCTATGTTCTTATGTTCTTAACTTTAGCCCCTACTGCAGACCACTGAAAATTACCCTCTTAAAAGGAAATAACAGAGAATTGTCCTGTGAATGAAAAAGGGTCACTTGAACATAACACATTTTACCTTGCCCTCGTTCTTATAGCAGTTGTATTGCACATCCACAATGTACATTCCCTTCATAAGGAATTCAATTTTGAATTCCACAATTCCAAAGCTTTCTTGTGTGACATATACTATCTTCTCTAATATAGTAGTTCATATTGCTGTATAAAGTTTTTGAAGCATGCTTGCTGGGAATCACACAGTGATTCTTTTTGAACAATGACCTCTTCTTCTGAGTAGCACTGGGAGTGAAAAAGTACTTTTTCATAAATAAAGTTGTAGACTCACATAATAAAGCCATTTTGACCATACATTTCCTGTCTGATAATATTTTGGTGCCCAGACCATCTCCTGCTCTCCAGTCATTAAAAGACAGAAAACGTCTTCTGAGACATGTATTGTTACTTAAAAACATTCTACATCACAATGCCTACAATATAATACAATCCATTAAAGAAAAGTGATTACTCTTGAGAAATCCTGCCTGTGTAAAAGATTGCAAGAAAATAATTCATAAGACAGTTCTACAGAACTTTTAATGAAGTAATACACACTGATGTATTTTCTTCTTCCAATTTTTCTAAGTTTCATTTCATCAGTCTCTCCCTAGTAAGATTTCATCTCGAAAGACCTTGTCAGAGAAGAGCACAAACAGGATGCTGTACCAAAGCCTGCAGCAGATTTCTGGTGTACTTTGGTTATAGCAGTAGTCCTTGCTGAACTTTAATTTCAGGAGAATTCACTCCCAAAGATAATGAGACCTATGCAATAAAGTTTAACCAACATGTTTAGAGCATACCAACAAATGCATTCAATGCAGTAATGGGTGAATTTTCACATAGGATATATGCTCATAAGTAGCATGTTTGGGCAGATATGCTATTTTGTAAATATTGACAGTGCATGCATATTTTTTTGTTCTGTGTATTAATTTTACTGGTGGGGGGGGGTGGGGGGAAGTGGCAGTTAAGGGGGGTTCAAGAGCTGGCTTCAAAAATATGTGGGAGGGTCACTGTGAGCAGTGACCCTCCCACTGTCAGTGGGTGAGTGTAAATGTAAAGGAGTTTTCAGATGTGGTGTGCAAGGAGTAAGATAGAAGTTACCCTCCTTCCTACCTGCTCTCCAGTTGAGATGAAGGGATCCATAACTCACCTGAAAAGCCTACCTGGAGTTGAGAGGGAAGGCAGGGGTTAGAAATTTAGCATCAGTGAACAGGATTTTGAAATGTTTTATTCCTACTAGGGATAGCTGAGGCTAACTGTTTAAAAGGTACAGAGAAGGGCAACCAAAAGGTACAGAGAAGGGCAACCAAAACGATAAAGGGGATGGAACAGCTTCCCTATGAGGATAGGCAGAAGAGATTAGGGCTGTTCAGCTTGGAGAAGAGACGGCTGAGAGGGGATATGATAGAGGAGAGGTCTTGAACGAGTGGATGTGACTTGGTTATTTTCACTTTCAAATAATAGAAGGACTAGGAGGCATTCCATGAAGTCAGCAAGTAGCACATTTAAGACTAATCGGAGAAAATTATTTTTCACTCAACGCACAATAAAGCTCTGGAATTTGTTGCCAGAGGATGTGGTTAGTGCAGTTAGTGTAGCTGGGTTCAAAAAAGGTTTGGATAAGTTCTTGGAGGAGAAGTCCATTAATGGCTATTCATCAATTTTAGGGAATAGCCACTGTTATTAATTGCTAGGGATGTGAATCGTTTTAGGACGATTAAAATTATCGTCCGATAATTTTAATATCGTCTTAAACCGTTATGGAACACAATACAATACAGATTCTAACGATTTATCGTTATAAATCGTTAGAATCGTGAGCCGGCACACTAAAACCCCCTAAAACCCACCCCCGACCCTTTAAATTAAATCACCCACCCTCCCGAACCCCCCCCCAAATAACTTAAATAACTTGCGGGTCCAGCGGCGGTCCGGAACGGCAGCGGTCCGGAACGGGCTCCTGCTCCTGAATCTTGTCGTCTTCAGCCGGCGCCATTTTCCAAAATGGCGCCGAAAAATGGCGGCGGCCATAGACGAAAAAGATTGGACGGCAGGAGGTCCTTCCGGACCCCCGCTGGACTTTTGGCAAGTCTCGTGGGGGTCAGGAGGCCCCCCACAAGCTGGCCAAAAGTTCCTGGAGGTCCAGCGGGGGTCAGGGAGCGATTTCCCGCCGTGAATCGTTTTCGTACGGAAAATGGCGCCGGCAGGAGATCGACTGCAGGAGGTCGTTCAGCGAGGGTTCCGGCGCCTCGCTGAACGACCTCCTGCAGTCGATCTCCTGCCGGCGCCATTTTCCGTACGAAAACGATTCGCGGCGGGAAATCGCTCCCTGACCCCCGCTGGACCTCCAGGAACTTTTGGCCAGCTTGTGGGGGGCCTCCTGACCCCACGAGACTTGCCAAAAGTCCAGCGGGGGTCCGGAAGGACCTCCTGCCGTCCAATCTTTTTCGTCTATGGCCGCCGCCATTTTTCGGCGCCATTTTGGAAAATGGCGCCGGCTGAAGACGACAAGATTGAGGAGCAGGAGCCCGTTCCGGACCGCCGCTGGACCCGCAGGTTATTTAAGTTATTTGGGGGGGGGTTCGGGAGGGTGGGGGATTTAATTTAAAGGGTCGGGGGTGGGTTTTAGGGGGTTTTAGTGTGCCGGTTTTTCGATTTTTCGATTTTTAACGATGTTCCGGCGAGGGATGGGGTTCGGGAGGGTGGGGGATTTAATTTAAAGGGTCGGGGGTTTTAATGTGCCGGTTTTTCGATTTTTCGATTTTTCGATTTTTAACGATTTTTAACGATTTTTCACGATATTTTACCCCCCCAAACGGCAACAATACGATTCCCTCCCCCTCCCAGCCGAAATCGATCGTTAAGACGATCGAGGACACGATTCACATCCCTATTAATTGCATCAGTAGCATGGGATCTTCTTAGTGTTTGGGTAATTGCCAGGTTCTTGTGGCCTGGTTTTGGCCTCTGTTGGAAACAGGATGCTGGGCTTGATGGACCCTTGGTCTGACCCAGCATGGCAATTTCTTAGGTTCTTATGTTCTTAAAACAGAACCGTTTGATGGTGTTTCTCTGCTGGGTGTTGGATTGTTTTTCTTACTTTGGTTGTATGGGGGGGGGGGGGTATCCTAAATTCTATTGAACATATGAAGAAAAATGCAGAATGACTGACAGAGAGTTAAGATGTGTGCAATGCAGGCAAGATTGGATGAAGATGATGAGTGAGTCAGAAAACAGGATAAAATATTATGACAGACACAAAAGGCACAGCATGAGCCAAGACATAGCTCTGACAGATTTGTAGAAGGCCAGAGGATGATAGCAATGTATATACCTAAGGAAAAGAAGATCCCTGATGTTTTGAGAGTCCCAAAGAAACGTGGTAATATTTCAGTTGAAGATTAGCTAGAACAAAATAAAGCTGCCTTGAAGGTTTTATACACCACGGAGGTTGATCAATTAAAAATTATGAAAGATCATTGGCTTGGGAAAGTCAGAGATACAGCAAAGTATGTACACCCAGACCTTTTCCTACAATTGCAGATAGTATATTGAATCAAGGTACTAGTGAGCATATGGTTGGAAGAATTCTATAACTGTAAAATTTCCCCAGCACTGAGTCAGAAAAATGTGAAATGCACTTGTACACAATTCTATCAAGAGGGCATTCAAATATTCAATTTATTATTTTCTCATATAGCACTTAGAGGCAGACATAAGCCAGAGAAATAGAATCCAAAGCAAGACTATTCATAACACCTGTGCTTTTTTTGAAACTTGCTCACTTCATATGCTTTGGGTCACATTTAATCATAAAGTCTTGCTATGGCTGTCTTATTTTTTAAACTTTTGGTGAAGCACAAAATGAACAAGCTATATTGAAAAATAGTTAACGCACAGAGGGAAGTAATTGGTTTCTCTTCCTTATGAGCTTTAATTTTTATCTGCAATAATCAAAAGGATAAAAAAATAAGACAGCCATAGCACAACTTTATGATTAAATGTGATCCGTTGCATAAGAAGTGAATACGTTTCCAAAACTGCCTGGGAGATATGAATAGTCTTAATTTGAAAGTAATCTATAACAGAGAATAGGTGCCTGGAGGTGGTCCAGGGGGCGGGGAGGGCCAGAGCTGAAGGCAGCCAGGACAGTGGCTATTTGCCGGCACTCGCAACTTATACCACCTCAGGAGCTGGCGTAAGTTCTAAAACAAGAAAAAAAAATTAAGGCCTTCTAAGGGGTCGGGGAGGAGAGGGGAAGAGGGAGGGAGGGTAGGTAGGGGGTAGGAAAGTTCCCTCCCAGTCCGCTCTTTAATTGGAGTGGACTGGAAGGAAACTAGAGGAGGCCCGATCTCGACGCCACACGTAAATTGCAATTTTCAACCTTCCATTGCGCGCGCAGCCCCTGATTTTATAACATGCGCATCCTCAGCATGTTTTTTACTCATCCATTTTTACTTATTTAAGACTAATCAGAGAAAATTATTTTTCACTCAACGCACAATAAAGCTCTGGAATTTGTTGCCAGAGGATGTGGTTAGTGCAGTTAGTGTAGCTGGGTTCAAAAAAGGTTTGGATAAGTTCTTGGAGGAGAAGTCCATTAATTGCTGTTATTCAAGTTTACTTAGGGAATAGCCACTGCTAGGGATGTGAATCGTTTTTTGACGATTTAAAAAAATCGTCGATATTTTTTAAATCGTCAAAAATCATTAGAGTGCGCGATACAATACAAATTCCCCCGATTTATCGTCAAAAATCGTTAAATCGGGCACGGGAATTATTTGGGGGGAGGGCGGGAAAACCGGCACACCAAAACAATCCCTAAACCCTCCCCGACCCTTTAAAACCAATCCCTTACCCTCCCCCACCCTCCCGAACCCCCCAAAAATGTTAAATTACCTGGTGGTCCAGTGGGGGGGGGGGGGGGGTCCTGGTGCAATCTCCCGCTCTTGGGCCATCGGCGCCATTTTGGCTGCCACTAATATAAATGGCGCCAATGGCCCGATAAAAAAAAAAAAACCACCCGACCCTTTAAACCGACCCCCTTAGCCTCCCCCACCCTCCCGACCCCCCAAAACCTTTTAAAATTACCTGGTGGTCTGGGGGGGGGCGCGGGGAGCGATCTCCCATTCTCGGGCCATCGGCTGCCACTCATAAAGATGGCGCCGATGGCCCTTTGCCCTTACCATGAGACAGGGTATCCGTGCCATTGGCCGGCCCCTGTCACATGGTAGGAGCACTGGATGGCCGGCACCATCTTTAAAGATGGAGGGAGCACTGGATGGCAGGCACCATCTTTAAAAATGGTGCGGGCCATCCAGTGCTCCTACCTTGTGACAGGGGTTGGCCAATGGCACAGATACCCTGTCACATGGTAAGGGCAAAGGGCTAACGGCGCCATTTTGATTAGTGGCAGCCGACGGTCTGAGAGCAGGAGATCACTCCCGGACCCCCACTGGACCACCAGGTACCTGTAAAATGTTTTTTGGGGGGGTCGGGAGGGTGGGGGAAGCAAAGGGATTCGTTTTAAAGGGTCAGGTGGGTTTTTTGTTTATCGGCTCGGGCACAGCCGATAAACAAAACTGCGATCGGGCCCGATGAAAAAAAACCCACATGTGAATCGGAACCGGAATCCGAACCAATTCCGGTTCAGATTCACATCTCTAATATCTGGTATATACTTTCCCTTAAATATTTTTTGTAGGAAGTTTCTTCTGGTTGATGATTTTAATATTCATATGGATATGATTCAAGGAGAATCCCCTGTTGAAGTGCCCTCTTCCGTGGGGGATCTGCAACTTATGCAAATGGTAAATGAACTGAGTCTGACTCATAAAAGGGGCATTGTCTGGACCTGATTTTGAAATAAAGCTCTGGTTTGATTATAAATGACTAAATTGAAACAGTTTCTTATTACTGAACTGACCATTTTCTGTTTAAATTTTGTCTTTGTAATTCTGTTTCATTGACCTTAGTTACACCTATGAGATTGCTGAAGAATCTGACAGAAATTTTGAAAAAATTACTTGGCAAATGTTCAGTTCCAAATGAGACTACCTTACTTTGCAATCAATAGTGGTCTCCTGGAGTAAGATTCTAGCTTTAGTTTATAAGACATTATTCCCAAAGTTTATAAAGTTAGATGTCAAACTCTACCTTGGATTCATGATGGCCTTTATGTTCTTAAACTTTAGGCTTGTGGTTGTGAGAGGAAGTGGTGATGTGGTAGAAAGGAGAACTTCTTTATTAGATGCAAGGAGTCTATATGTAATTATCAGGATAAGATAGAAAACAAGTTTAAAAGGAAATATTTCTAGAGCAATTACTTTTGGAAAGTAATCATCCACAAAGACTTATTTCAGTTAATTACATCTTTGTCTGTTACTAGTTAAGCTACCCCTGGGATAAATACAGCTGGTTTAATTAGTGAGGATTTTGCAGAGTACTATAATAGTAACATTTTGACAATTCTTGATTCTTTGGTAGTACAACAGGGTGAGATTGTGAGTCCTTAGGGACCACATAATGTATTTTTGGACATAATTTTTCCACAAGATAAAAATGTGCAGGGTGAGTCCTTGTTCCCTGCTGGGAATTCTAGGGTTGACATGTGTTTATCGGTTTTCGAATATGTCAATAACAAAGAGATACCTCTTGGGGCTCAAAGAGGTGATGGATTGATGACAAATTAGCACCTAAGAGCAATTAGAGAAGAATGGAACAAAAGGTGTTGTTTTAGTTGATGAAGTAGAAATGATATACCTCCTGTCTTATAATTAAAATAACAACGTGATTCCAGTTATTGTTTCCATTCTGGAAAGTATATTTGTGGAAGTCAGGTGAGTGTTATGGTTTGTGGGTTTCGTGGACCCTTGGCCCAAGATGCGAGTAGTCACCATGTGTGGGGAGGAGCCCCATAGGTCCACACCATCGGGATGTGAGGTCAGGTACAGTAGGAGCACTGGGAGAGAATCTGTGGGGTCGACCCGAGGAACGGGGTAAGGAATCCCACAATAAGCAGGTTGGGCTGGAGAGCAGTACCTGGGCAGAGACCTCTGAGAGGGTGGCGCTAGGCAGGCCCAAGGAGTGGGAAGCGGGAGGCAGGAAGCAAAGGAGGTATATTGCAGAAGCAACCCCGAGGGGCAGAGCTGCGTAGTGAAGGAGGTACTGATGCGATGATGTAGAAAGTGGGAATATCTCCTTTTATGGGAGGGCTTTGGGCCTGAGGAGAACAGTTGGGAACCTGCCGCCAATATCCTGGACAAAGACCTCATCCGGCAGTTCCATGCCATGCATCCTCGCAAACTCAAACCCCTGGGGGGGGGGGCTTTAAGAGGAGGGGTACAGTTATGAACGTCAGTCGCAGATGGCTGTGACCTCGTCTACTCACGTCTTTTACTGCCCTGTTTCGCTCTCCGGGCCTGCTCGCAACGGGGGCTAGCCTCCACCACTGCACATCTCATGGTTCTTTGTGGCGGCCAGGACGCAGCCGCCATCCATGCCGACTCCGGGCCTTCCTAGGCACGCACGCGAGCCACCGGGCCCTCTTTTGAAGTTGCTACGGCAGGAACCTCAGGGGCGTCCCTGACTGACACCATTTGGTCAGGGTTCTTAAGCACTGCTTTCGCCCCCTGCTAGCCAACTTGGCAACGAGTTCCATCGCTACTCTACTGCACCTGTCTCCTCGGACCTGTGGTTATTGTCTCGACTCTCTTGGACTTTGGACCCTGGGTCAGGTACCCACTCCTCAGGGGCCTGGGTGCGCTCTCTCAGGAGACCTGGTTTCCTGGCTTCTCCCGCTCCTCAGGCTAGCCCTATGCCTTCCAGGAGTCCTACCTGCCGGCTTCCCACTCCTCGAGGTTGCCTCTGGGAATACTCTCACCACTTGGGAGACCTATCTCCATGCTCCCCTGCTCCTCAGGGCAGTGCCTATGTTCAAACACCAGTGTTTGTCAGCACATCCCCACTTCTTGGGGTTGCTATGTCATTACCTGGAGACCCGACTTGAGCTTCCCCGCTCCGCGGGGTCTCCAGGTAATGACATAGCAACCCCAAGAAGTGGGGATGTGCTGACAAACACTGGTGTTTGAACATAGGCACTGCCCTGAGGAGCAGGGGAGCATGGAGATAGGTCTCCCAAGTGGTGAGAGTATTCCCAGAGGCAACCTCGAGGAGTGGGAAGCCGGCAGGTAGGACTCCTGGAAGGCATAGGGCTAGCCTGAGGAGCGGGAGAAGCCAGGAAAGCAGGTCTCCTGAGAGAGCGCACCCAGGCCCCTGAGGAGTGGGTACCTGACCCAGGGTCCAAAGTCCAAGAGAGTCGAGACAATAACCACAGGTCCGAGGAGACAGGTGCAGTAGAGTAGCGATGGAACTCGTTGCCAAGTTGGCTAGCAGGGGGCGAAAGCAGTGCTTAAGAACCCTGACCAAATGGTGTCAGTCAGGGACGCCCCTGAGGTTCCTGCCATAGCAACTTCAAAAGAGGGCCCGGTGGCTCGCGTGCGTGCCTAGGAAGGCCCGGAGTCGGCATGGATGGCGGCTGCGTCCTGGCCGCCACAAAGAACCATGAGATGCGCAGTGGTGGAGGCTAGCCCCCGTTGCGAGCAGGCCCGGAGAGCGAAACAGGGCAGTAAAAGACGTGAGTAGACGAGGTCACAGCCATCTGCGACTGACATTCATAACTGTACCCCTCCTCTTAAAGCCCCCCCCCCAGGGGTTTGAGTTTGCGAGGATGCATGGCATGGAACTGCCGGATGAGGTCTTTGTCCAGGATATTGGCGGCAGGTTCCCAACTGTTCTCCTCAGGCCCAAAGCCCTCCCATAAAAGGAGATATTCCCACTTTCTACAATGTTTTCTAACGTCCAGGACATCTTGGACTTGATATGTGATGTCCGCTTCCGAGGACAACGGTTGAGGCTCCGGTGCTTTTTTAGAAAATCCAGATAGCAACAAAGGTTTTAGTAGAGAAACGTGGAAGGTGTTGTGAATCTTAAACGATGAAGACAGCTGGAGTCTGTAAGTGACGGTGGAGCACAGGGAAGGGGCCAATATACCTGGGGGTGATGCGAGCCGAAGGCAGCTTGAGTCAGATAAACTTGGTGCTGAGCCATACTTTATCACCAGGTTGGAACTGGAGTGCTTCACGATTATGTACATCAAAGGACCTCTTCGATCTCTGGGCAGCCTTCTTGAGCAGCTATTTGGTACTGTGTCACAATTGATGCAATTCTTGAGCGGTAAACTGTGCTGCCAGTGAGGCCATGGACAGAGGAAGTGATAGTGATGGCAAAGGCTGGTGTCCATAGACCACCTGGAAAGGAGACGAGCCGGTGGAAGTGGACTGATGAGAGTTTAGTGTGAATTCCGCTAATGGAAGGAGATCAGCCCAGTTTTCCTACTGTAGGCTCACGTAGGCCCGCAAGAATTACTTTAAGGTTTTATTAGTCCTCTCAGTTTGCCCACTGGCTTGGAGATGGTAAGCTGAAGAGAAATCTAACTAGATATTGTATTTTTTGCAGAGAGATCTCCAAAAGCGTGCAGTGAATTGAACTCCTTGATCCAAGATGATATGCTTGGGGAGACCGTGGAGCCAGAACATATGCCAGATGAACAGCTTAGCAAGCTGAGGTGCAGAAGGGAGACCAGGAAGAGCCACAAAGTGGGCCATCTTAGAGAAATGGTCGATGGTGACCCATATCGTGCTGTTACCATTGGAGATGGGCAGATCCACTATAAAGTCCATCGCAATATGGATCCATGGTTTGCTCAGAATGGGGAGCGGTTGCAAGAGTACCCACGGTCTTCCTACTGAAGGCTTATGATGGGCACACATAGGACAGGACACTAAGTAAGCTTGCGTGTCCTTTCTTATAGTAGGCCACCAATAATACCCCTGGAGTGTAGAGAGAGTTATGGACTCTCCCGTATGTCCTGAGGTCAAAGAGTCATGAGCCCATCAAAGAAACCTCCATCAAAGTTGGCGAGGAACCACCCTCTTCCCCGGTGGGACTGGAAAGGTGGCAGACAGAATGACCTTGGCAGGGTCTATTATGTGTCGTGGGGTATCAGGTACATTCTCTGCAACAAAGGATCTGGAGAGAGCATTGGCATGAACATTTTTATTGGCTGGGTGGTAACGCAGCAGGAAATTGAATCGAGTAAAGAAGAGGTCCCAACAGGCCTGGAGATGGTTTAAACACTGAGCATGATGTAAATATTCGAGAATTTTGTGATCCGTTTATACGGTGATCTGGTGTTGGGCTTCCTCGAGCCAGGGTCACCATTCCTCAAAGGCCAGCTTGATGGACAGCAATTATTTATCCCCAAAGATGTAATTACGTTCCGCTGGAGAGAAGCACCGGGAAAAAAAATAACAAGGGTGTAGAGTATGAGTAGTTGAGTATTGGCTCAGAACGGCTCCTATTTCAATGTCGGAGGCGTCGACCTCAACAACAAATGGCTGTGTGAGGTCTGGATGGTGGAGACATGGTTCCTTGAGAAAAGGGGTCTTCAGATCCTGGAAGGTGGTCAAGGCTTCGGGCGACCACTGAGAAGGGTTTGCCCCCTTGCGAGTCATGGCCATGAGTGGTGCGGTCAGGGTAGAATAATGGTGAATAAAAGAGCGATAATAATTGGCGAAGCCAAGGAATCTCTGAAGGGCCTTGAGGCCCATAGGCTGAGGCCTATCACAGATGCTTTTCAATTTCTGAGGGTCCATTCTGAACCCTTGGCTGGACACCATGTAGCCAAGGAATGGAACGGTCTCCTGCTCGAAGGAGCACTTCTCGAGTTTGGTGAAATGTTCGTTGTCCTGCAGACGCTGGCATCACAAGGTATTCAAAGTTACTGTCACGCGTGTTAAAGCTGGTCTTGTACTTGACACCTTTGCGAATCTGGACCAGATTGTAGGCTCCCCGGAGGTCCAATTTAGAGAAGATTTTTGCTCCTTGAAGCCTGTTGAAGAGCTCCAAGATCAGAGGCAGTGGATAGAGGTCCTTTAGTGTGATTTCATTTAGGCCTCAGTAATCAATACAGGGACAGAGGGAGCCATCTTTTTTCCCTACAAAGAAAAATCCCGATCCTGCGGGAGACTTAGAGTGCCGAATTAAGTCTATGGCCAGGTTCTCGCAGATTTTCTCGGACATGGCTTGGGTCTCAGTTGAGGATAGATCCTACCCCGAGGAAGCTCTGTGTTGGGCAGGAAATTAATTGTGCAATTGTAGGAATGGTGCGGGGGTAGAGTATCAGCAGCCTTCTTTGAGAACACATCAGCAAAAGAAGTGTATTGCGGTGGAAGGCCAGTAAGAGAGAGCAAGGTAGTCCTACAAGGCAGAGGTGAGATGGACTCTAGGCAGTTCTCATATCAGGAGGACCCCCGAGAGAGCTGTAGGGTACCCAGTCGGATTGTGGAGTGTGTTGCTGTAGCCACGGCAGTCCCAGGACCACAGGATGAATGGTTTGTCCAGAATGTGGAAAGAAATGGTTTCTACATGCAGGGTCCCGGTGATGTGGTGCCGTAGTGTGGTTAACCTCACCAGGAAGGGGTTATCCGTGGATGGATGAGAGTAGTAACAGCACAGGGAGCAGATGGTGGGGCTCCTCAGGTGTTCCATTAGTTGTTTTAGTATAGAGTTCCCACCAGCTCCGGAGTCCACCAATGCCAGAGTGTGGAACTCCTGGTTATCCATTTCAATGGAAACGGGGTCGGTCAATAGAGGAGATGGTAAAGTCAGGCCTAGTAGTAGTCCTCCAGCAGACCCTAGGCCTGGGAGTTTCCTGGACAGACTGGGCACGAGGCTATGGCGTGTCCAGGTTAGCCGCAGTACAGGCAGAGACCGGATTGCTGGTGGCAACGTCATTCCTTGGGAGAAAGTCTGATCCTGCCCATTTGCATAGGTTCCTCCTCCACTTTGATCTGAGTTGTGTTCATTCTGGGTGAAGATGAAGGTTGAGTTCAGGACGAGCCAGAGGTAGACCTCCAGGATGCTCTGGACTCTTTAGAGCGTTCTTACAGATGGCGATCGATATGTCCAGTAAGGTCTAGCAAGGAATCCAACGACGCACGCAATTCGCGAGCCACCAACTCATCTTTAATCCAAGGGCTCAAGCCTTTGAAGAAGATGGAACGTAAACAATCTGAGTCCCAGTGAAGTTCCGAAGAACAGGTTCTGAACTCAAAAACATAGTCCGTTAATGAGCGAGAGCCTTGTTGCTCTTCAACCTGGATCTTTGAAGACGGAATGGAATAGGGCCAGGAACCCCATGAGATCTCAAAGGACTGGGTCAGCATGCTCCCAGAGAGGTGACACCCAGGCCAAGGCCTTACCATCCAAAAGGGAAAGGATGTAGGTAGTCTTTGTGATCACGTCTGGGAAGTAAACTGTTTGCAGACAGATATGCATATTGCATTGATTCAAGAAACCCCTGCACAAAACAGGGTCCCTGAAAAGCGTGAAGGTGCCAGCAAGGGCACGGTAGGCTGGAGAATCATCATAGAGGTGGAGGTATTGAGCTTGATAATATCATGGTGGCAGGCACAGTGGCATCTAAATGAGTGCTCAAGTTGTCGATGGCAGCTGCCAGAGACTCTAGGAATTTTTTCTGTTCGCTGATTCTTTGTGCCAGGCCAGGGATGGCCAGGAGGGCTGAGACCTCTACCGGGTCCATGGACTTGGCAATCTATGGTTTGTGGGTTTCGTGGAGCCTTGGCCTGAGATGCTTGTAGTCATAGGTCCACACCATCGGGAGGTGAAGTCAGGTACAGCAGGAGCTTTGGGAGAGAATCTGTGGGGAGGACACGAGGAGCAGGGTGAGAGATACGGCAATGAGGAACCGCACAGTAAGCACGTTGGGCTGGAGAGCAGTACTTGGGCAGAAACTTCTGAGAGGGTGGCGCAAGCAGGCCCGAGGAGCGGGAAGTGTGAGGCAGAAAATGCAGAAGGTATACTGAAGAGGCAACCCTGAGGGGTGGAGCTACATAGCGAGGGAGGTACTGATGCGATGATGTAGGCTAACCCGCGGACCGGGGAAACCTGAGTCAGGTCTCTAGGTAATGACGTAGATGACCCCAAGAAGCAGGGAAATGCCAGCAAAACACCGGTGTTTGAACGTAGGCACTGCCCCGAGGAGCAGGGAAGCACAGGTAGTCTTCTGGTATAGAACAAAGGCTCTACCCTGAGGAGCAGGGAAGAACAGACAGTGCAGAACGTAGGCGCTGCCCAGAGGAGTGGGAGAGCACAGAGACAGGTCTCCCAAGTGGTGAGAACATTCACAGAGGCAACCCCAAGGAGCGGGAAGCCAGTGGGTAGGACTCCTGGAAGGCACAGGGCTAGCCCGAGGAGCGGGGGGAGCCAGGAGACAGGGTCTCTGGAGAGAGCACATGCAGGCCCCCCGAGGAGCGGGTACCTGAGCCTGGGTTCAGAGTCCAGGAGAGTCCTATGCAGTCACCACAGGTCCGAGGAGACAGGTGCAGTAGATTAGCGATGGAACTCGTTGCCAAGTCGGCTAGCAGGGGGCAAAGGCAGTGCTTAAGAATCCTGACCAAATTATGTCATCAGTCAGGGACGCCCCTGAGGTTCCCACCGTAGCAACTTCAAAAGAGGGCCCGGTGGCCAGCGTGCGCGCCTAGGAAGGCCCGGAGTCGGCATGGGTGGCGGCAGTGAACCGGCCGCCACAAGAACCATGAGATGTGTGGCGATGGAGGCTAGCTCCCACTGCGAGCAGGCCCCGAGAGGGAAGAATGGCACTACAAGCCATCTGCAACCGATGGTCATAACAGTAAGGAGCCAGATTTTGTCTTGTTCTGATCCTGGGGTAACTGGAGTTTTGCAAAATATGGTGAGATTTGAAAGCTCTAGAGGGATGAATCTGTTGGTTAAGCAGGGCATTTCAAATGATTTTTTTCTTTGGTGCTCATTTGGAGATGATTGTTCTGTCACTGAAATACTATTTTCTGCATTTTGGATCCCATTTCAACTAGCTTGGTCAAAACCATTAACATGGACTTTCTTTGTTACTGATGTTGGTGAATTCATCACTTGAGAGTGGTATATTCTCTGGGAGTTTAGACAGGGCTGTTTTTAATCCTTTAGTTAAAAAATAAAAAAGGAACTGGATATGTCATTGTTGGCTCACTAACATCCAATCTCCAACTTGGCCTTTTTCAGCAAGATCTTTGAAAATGTTTTTCTATATTTGGTAGGGATCTGCATTAGTTTGAAATGAATGGGTAAAATGCAAAGAATGAAGATGCCCATGAATTAAACAAAAAGTTTAGTTTTATTAATTCATGTTTCCCATTCAGGTCTATGGCCCATTGAAAAGTGCTACAGTAAGACTAGAAAGTACAGCAACCAATAATTTCCTGAAAGAGTTAGTATCCAGGACAGAGCAGAGGTGGGAGATGATGGCAAGTAGACAAAACAGAGGAGCAGTTAAGATGAATCTGCCCTGCTTCTGACAATTCACCTGGAAGATAGTGCTGCTACTCAGCCTTCCTGTTATACCTCAGACTCAAATCATTAGTGGTCCTGATGCCACTCTGTCTTGCCAATATATCTCTTATGCTATACCTTGGGGGTCTTGCTGCCACTATGCCTTGTTGTCCTGCACCTGATGCTACACCTTGGGGTTCTTGCTGACATTTTGGCTTCTGCCCTGCTCTCGACTCTACACCTTGAGGGTCTTGATGCCTTGCTGCTATCCATACCCCTGATGCTGCACTTTGAGGTTCTCACTGCCACTCTGCCTTACTGTTATCCATGCACATGATGATCTACCTTGGAAATCTTACTGCCACTCTTGCTGTTATACCCCTTGTGCTACACCTTGGGGCCATTTCTGCTATGCTGTTTTGCTACCATACTCCTGTTGTATCATCTTGAGGTTCTTTCAGCAACTCTGGCTTGCTGCCATACCCAGACTCTATACCACATGGGGGTCTTACTGCTACTATGCCTTGCTGCTGTACACCTGATGAATGACCTTGGATGACTTGCAACCACATGGGCCTGATGCCATACCCCAGACTTTACCACTTAAGGATATTTATAATACTCTGTATTGCTGTCCTGCTCCTGACACTACACCTTGGGAATTTTGCTCTCACTCCAATGTACTGCTATACACTAGAATCTACACCTTGGGGTGCTCTTGCCAGTGTAGGTGGTTAATTTGCACCTCTCATGGTACTTTGGGATTTTCATGCCACTCCATGTTCTGCTTTGCCCCTCTGTGAATGCCTGGATTTTTTTTTCTGCATTATTGCTGTTTTGTTTCCCCTTCATGGTGCCTTAGTATGATAATACCATGCTTCTTGCCACTTTTCCCCTTTTGTGCTGCATTTGGGGATTCATGCCACTGTAATCGGTACCCTCTTTTGAAGACTTGGTGTGTTCTTGATATTCTTGCTGCTGTTTTGCTCATCTGCTGGTGCCTTGGAGATATCCTATTACTGCTGGTACCATTTTTCCATTTAATTTATTTATTTTGTTAGTTTATTTCAAGGATTTATATGCTGCTAAGCAGCTCACAAATAAAACCATTCATAATACAGTATATAAAACAGTACAAAATAAGTATACATTCAACACCTACTCATAATCTTAAAACTGAAGACCCCAAAATGCATGCCCTATATCATTCAACAAACGCCTGTTAAAAGAAAAATATCTTTACCATTTTTCTGAATGTCTTAGTATAGGCTCTTGTTGGGCAATTTTGAATTTTATGAGTGAGTTCCAAAGAACAGGTTCTGCTAACAAGAAAGCCCTCTCCTGAGTCTTAGATAATCAAGCCTACTGAACTGAAGGAACATCCATTGGGCCCTTTTATAATGACTGTAATGTCCATTTGGATTGTAGACATGCAACTTTGCATTCATACAGGGAAGAGAGTTTTCATTAAACAGCTTATGAACCAAGCTTGAGGTCTATAGTCAGACACAGTCCGGGTAGCAAAGTTAGCTAGATAAACTTATCCGGCTAACTTTGGAGGTATATTCAACAGTGCAGCTACACTAATGAATATTGCCAGCTTTCTTAATTAATTAGTCAATTAAATATAGATGGCTAACTTTAGGACAGTTCTTTGATTCAACCAGATTTACCCAGCTAAGTCAACCATCTAACTCCGAATAGAGTAAGCCAGTTAACTTAGCCGGCTAACTCAACTCCTCTCAGTTATGCCCCTGGACCACCCCTAACTTATCCAACTAAATTATAGCCACCTAACTTATTAGCCAGCTAGACTTTATCTGGACAAAGGCTGAATATATAGAGTGGCCCAAGGAAATGTAACCCACCACCAATACCAGTGCATTGGAGGCAGGCTACTTTTCCATGGGCCACCCTATAGTTGGGTAAATCATTTAAATGAATAACTATTATGTTATCCATCCAAATAGATTTTGAATATGAGCTACTTTATATATAATCTTCCATTTAACAGGTATGCAAGGGTGATATGTGATTTTACATCTAAATGTGCAATGAATTTTGAAGAAGCTGGAGGCTCATAAGCTGGATGCTGGCAAGTCAATAAAAGCAGAATTATAATAATCTATGTCTGGTACCACAAAGGCTTGAACTACCAACTAAAATTCAAAATTGCCCAACAAGAGCTTTAATGGTTACAGCAAGCACAATTTATAATTGACAGCTCAAAGGCCAGTCAAAAATCTACAAATCTGTAACATATATAATATATGTTGAAAAGGGATACCAAGAAGGCCGAACTCTGTGCAATACCCATATTCAGAATGTACCAAGCAGAACAGCTGGAACTATTATCCACTTGATGCAATCACTCAATAAGACAGGATTCAAACCCATCCAGAACCACACTCAAAATGCCACATTCCTTTAGGCTATTCATTCCTTTTTTTATGCCACTTTGCCATAGTCTTCTTGCTTCTGATGTTGTTTACCTCCAAGTTTCCTTAGATATTATTTGAAAATCTCAGTTTTGAAGCTCAAAATACACTACATTGCTTCCCTCATTGACTTTAATGGGAAATGAAAGAAAGAAATCAAACTAATGAAACAAAAGAACAAAGAGAAACAACAATTTTGCCTCTGTGCATGCTTAATTATTTTGTGGACATTTGGAAATATCGGCAATGGAACTCTTTTAGGGCCTCATTTTCCAATATCGGATTGGGGGGCGTTACCAATGCAAATGAGGCTTCTTTCGTGCAGTGGGGAAACATCGCGTGCAGCGATGTTTTCACCATTCGCGAAAATATTAGTGCTGCACATGATGTTTTCCCAGTGTGCAATGATTCTTTCATCTCGGTGCACGATATTTGCCAGTTTTTGGACTTCAATCATTGCAGGCCACGATAGTCCCAGACAGCCTGTTTCGAGAGAGAGAGAGAGAGAGAGAGAGAGAGAGAGAGAGAGAGAGAGAGAGAGAGAGAGAGAGAGAGAGAGAGAGAGAGAGAGAGAGAGAGAGAGAGAACCTTACTATAGTGCCTATGCCCTAGACAGGTATTTGAATCCCTATGGGAGGGCCACCCTACTAACTCGGGGTGGGGATTAGGTATGAGCGTCGGGGGTTGGGGGCCACTTTCGCATTCCACATGAGACGTACGGACAGAACAGTGGTCTCTAGTGCAGATTTGCTGGCCGTCGGAGTGAGGACGCTCACTCCAAGAAGTGGTTTGGGCAACATTCTCTCTACCTAGCTTGATGGACACTCTACCTGGGCAACAACATGCTAGGTGGAGAGAATGTTGCCCAAATCTCCTCTTGGAGTGAGCGTCCTCACTCCGACGGCCAGCAAATCTGCACTAGAGACCACTGTTCTGTCCGAACGTCTCATGTGGAATGCGAAAGTGGCCCCCGACGCTCATACCTAATCCCCACCCCGAGTTAGTAGGTGGCCCTCCCATAGGGATTCAAATACCTGTCTAGGGCATAGGCACTATAGTAAGGTTCTCTGGTTCTCTCTCTCTCTCTCTCTCTCTCTCTCTCTCTCTCTCTCTCTCTCTAGCCTGAAACTATCGTGGATGGCGATAATCATTTTCTGGCCTGTAGCGCAGTCCATAATGCAAATTTGAGGTTGTAGTTATTAGCCGCGATAGCAGCCGCGCTAACACTGCGGCTGTTTCGCCGCACACGATAAACAGGTTCCCGCTTTACATATGCTCCGCACGCGGTAAAGTGCTTGGAAAATGAGGCCCTTAGTATTACCTGACTTAACTGCTGCATTTGATATGGTAGATCATAAACTGTTGTTGTTTCAACACTTACAGTTTGTTGGCATTTCAGGAAACCCATAAGAATGGTTTAAATCTTTCTGGTGAGGATTTCCTTTTGTGTGTTAAATGGGAGAGGATAGATTCATTGTCTTGTTATTTGGCTTGGGGGCCCCCACCAAGAGTCTCTGCTGACCTCTATTTGTTAAAAATGTTTTTAGCCTATCTGTTTTCTAGGGATGTGAATCGTTTTCCATATCGTCTTAACGATAGAAATCGTGTGGCAGGGCAAGAAAATCGTCTTAGGCACGATTTTTTAGTTAAAAAATCGTTAAAAATCGTTTTTTCCGATTAGTGCACACTAACTCGAGTTAGTGCGCACTAACGGGAGTTAGTGCGCACTAACGGGAGTTAGTGCGCACTAACTGGGAGTTAGTGCGCACTAACTGAAAATGATACAATTTGACACTTTTCAGGTCAGTTAAGGTCAGTTTAGGAATGAATATGTATTCCTATTGGCTGCCCTCTTATTTATTCATGTTACCAAGTTTCCTACTGACAGTATATGGGGGATGGGAAATGGAAACAGTTGGTAGCTTGACAAAACAAGTAATGTGATCAGTCAATGTGACTAGAACTTGTGCCCTAACCCTGATACCAGGGGTATTGTGATCTTCCTGCACACAGTGCCCTATCCCTATTAATACCAGGAGTGTTGTGATCTTCCTGCACACAGTGCCCTATCCCTAATACCAGGGGTGTTGTGATCTTCCTGCACACAGTGCCCTATTCCTGATACTGGGGGTGTTGTGATCTTCCTGCACACATCCCGATATCAGGAATAGGGCACTGCATGCAGGAAGATCACAACACTCCTGGTATTAATAGGGATAGGGCACTGCATGCAGGAAGATCACAACACTCCTGGTATTAATAGGGATAGGGCACTGCATGCAGGAAGATCACAACACCCCTGGTATCAGGGATAGGGCACTGTGTGCAGGAAGATCACAATACCCCGGAGGAGTGAGGGTCAGGCAGCTCCCCCCTGTCTGTGAAGCCAGCCTCTCACTAGTAATGCAGGGAGGGAGCTGTCTCAGACTTCACCATCCTCCCCCCCCCCCCCCCCCTCACCCACACACCATTCACTAGCTGGGACATGGGGGAAGTCAGGAGTGAGGGTCAGGCAGCTCCCCCCTGTCTGTGAAGCCAGCCTCTCACTAGTAATGCAGGGAGGGAGCTGTCTCAGACTTCACCATCCTCCCCCCACCCCTCACCCACACACCATTCACTAGCTGGGACATGGGGGAAGTCAGGAGTGAGGGTCAGGCAGCTCCCCCCTGTCTGTGAAGCCAGCCTCTCACTAGTAATGCAGGGAGGGAGCTGTCTCAGACTTCACCATCCTCCCCCCCCCCTCACCCACACACCATTCACTAGCTGGGACATGGGGGAAGTCAGGAGTGAGGGTCAGGCAGCTCCCCCCTGTCTGTGAAGCCAGCCTCTCACTAGTAATGCAGGGAGGGAGCTGTCTCAGACTTCACCATCCACCCCCCCCCCCTCACCCACACACCATTCACTAGCTGGGACATGGGGGAAGTCAGGAGTGAGGGTCAGGCAGCTCCCCCCTGTCTGTGAAGCCAGCCTCTCACTAGTAATGCAGGGAGGGAGCTGTCTCAGACTGGTATCAGGATTAGGGCACTGTGTGCAGGAAGATCACAACACTCCTGGTATTAATAGGGATAGGGCACTGTAAGAGATGACTGTAGTAGATTGAATAAAGATCTGATGTTTCTGCTCTCCTCACACCAAACAAAAACAACACACAAGCAGAGAAGCCCTTCTTACAAAGCTGAGCTAGTGAGTTAAGTAGGAGGAAAAGTAAACATACTGGTGCCAGTGTGGCTACTTAAAAAATACACTTACCAACAATCAATTACATATATTTGAACTGTGTACAGTTCCAGCCAGGACCACCTTTCTAAAATGCACAGTGATTGGCAAATTCAACATGCACTAGCATTTCAGGTGCCTGCTAACAAAAATAATAAACAAACAAGTTCTAGTCACGTGAGTGCTGATCATTACATTACTTTTTTTGTCAAGCTTCCAACTGTTTCCATTTCACATCCCCCCAACCATATTGGTAACATCAATAGATAAGAGCACAGCCAGCCAATAGGAATACATACATACATATTCATTCCTAAGTGACCTTTACTGACCTGGGAAGTGTGAACACGTTGTTTCATTTTCTGTTGGTGTTCGTTAGTTTCCAGTTCCATTTCCCATCCCCCCAACCATCACCTCAGTGGTAACCTTGGTAACATCAATAGATAAGAGGGCAGCCAGCCAATAGGAACACATATTCATTCCTAACTGACCTTCAGTGACCTGGAAAGTGTTTATTTGTATCATTTTCAGTTAGTGCGCACTAACGGGGAGTTAGTGCGCACTAACTCGAGTTAGTGTGCACTAACACGATTTAACGATTTTTAATGATAAATCGTTAGAATTTCTATTGTATCGTGTTCTATAACGATTTAAGACGATATAAACATTATCAGACGATAATTTTAATCGTTGAAAAACGATTCACATCCCTACTGTTTTCTTTACTTAAGAATTTGTGAGTCAGGCTGCATGCATAGGTGGATAATATTCAATTCTACACGACCCCTGTGAGAGAGGATCTGGCATCAGCAGTGAGGGTTATGAATGTCTGTTCAGATGGTTTTCGGGATTAGAAATTAGAAATGTTATGTATGGATGTCTAATCTAGATAAGACTGAATCTTAAAAGTGTATCCATTACTTAAGGAGAACAAGATTACAATCTGAAGAGGTTATTCATAATCTCTGTGTCAGATTAAATACCAAGTAATATTTGGTTCCCCAAGTTTCAGCAGTTGTGAAATCCTCCTTTATGGCTTTGTGACTTGTTAGGAAGCTACGTCCTCCTTTCTCCAAATGTGATTTGGAAATAGTGATTCATGTGCTGCTTATAACTAGCCTCGATTATTGCTATTCATATACCTAGAGGTGCAACCGAAAGTGTTCAGAAGATTACAACTTTTACATAATTTGATTGCCAGAAATGTGATGGGAGTTGGGAAAGGGATCATTAGAGACCTTCATTTTCAGTTTTTATTTTATTTTTCTTGGGAATTTATCAATATTTATTATAATGATCAAAAATGAGAGAAAATCAGAGGAAAAACAATAATTTTGTTTCTTATAATAAATAATGAAATAAAATTAAAACTGAAAACAAAGGTCCCTAGAGATAATGTTGTTCTTCTCTTGATGGAATTGTATTGGTTGCTGAGTCAATGGCAGGTCATGTATAAAATTTTGACTTTGGATTATCAAGTGAATGAGAGAGCTTGTTGTTATTTGTCAGGACTTTTAATTTTGCATATTCCTATTAGACACATATGTTCTTCCCAGTATGATCTGTTCACTCTCAGGAGCAAAACTTGCATTAATTCATAAAGCACTATTTAGTACAGCTGGACCTACAATATGTTATGGAATATTTACATTGCAGAAAAAAATATAAAAGCCTGGCTATTTAGCCAGACTTTTGCTTCTGTTAGAAACATTTTGGTGTCTGACATTTTTCTTTTAAAACAGAATACTGAAGAGGAGGTGGCTTTTGCTGAGTTAGTGGGTCTTTGGAAGATGGTAACTCTGGTACCAGGCTAATTCCTCTTTACTACTTATGAGGAAGGCACAGGTACTTTCATAACATATACAGTTTAGGGATGTGAATCGTTTTTTGACGATTTAAAATATCGTCCGATATATTTTAAATCGTCAAAAAATCGTTAGGGCCATGATACAATACCAATTCCCCCGATTAATCGTTAAAAAATCGTAAATCGGGGGAAGGGGGAGGGCAGGAAAACCGGCACACTAAAACCCCCTAAAACCCACCCCCGACCCTTTAAATTAAATCCCCCACCCTCCCGAACCCCCCCCCCAATGCTTTAAATTACCTGGGGATCTGGCGGTGGTCCAGAACGGCAGCGGTCCGGAACGGCCCCCTCAATAGAATCGTGTTGTCTTCAGCCGGCGCCATTTTTCAAAATGGCCGCCGCAAAATGGCGGCGGCCATAGACAAAAACGATTCGACGGAGGAGGTCGTTCCGGACCCCCACTGGACTTTTGGCAAGTCTTGTGGGGGTCAGGAGGCCCCCCCAAGCTGGCCAAAAGTTTCCTGGGAGTCCAGCGGGGTTCCGGGAGCGATTTCTTGCCGCGAATCGTTTTCGTACGGAAAATGGCGCCGGCAGGAGATCGACTGCAGGAGGTCGTTCAGCGGGGGTTCCGGACCGCCGCTGGACCCGCAGGTTATTTAAGTTATTTGGGGGGGGGTTCGGGAGGGTGGGGGATTTAATTTAAAGGGTCGGGGGTGGGTTTTAGGGGGTTTTAGTGTGCCGGCTCACGATTCTAACGATTTATAACGATAAATCGTTAGAATCTGTATTGTATTGTGTTCCATAACGGTTTAAGACGATATTAAAATTATCGGACGATAATTTTAATCGTCCTAAAACGATTCACATCCCTAATGGATATTTTAAAAAGAAACTTGCACCTATAGCAAGTAATCTAGTAGGGAACCCTCGCTGAACGACCTCCTGCAGTCGATCTCCTGCCGGCGCCATTTTCCGTACGAAAACGATTCACGGCGGGAAATCGCTCCCTGACCCCCGCTGGACCTCCAGGAACTTTTGGCCAGCTTGTGGGGGGCCTCCTGACCCCCACGAGACTTGCCAAAAGTCCAGCGGGGGTCCGGAAGGACCTCCTGCCGTCCAATCTTTTTCGTCTATGGCCGCCGCCATTTTTCGGCGCCATTTTGGAAAATGGCGCCGGCTGAAGACGACAAGATTCAGGAGCAGGAGCCCGTTCCGGACCGCTGCCGTTCCGGACCGCCGCTGGACCCGCAAGTTATTTAAGTTATTTGGGGGGGGGTTCGGGAGGGTGGGTGATTTAATTTAAAGGGTCGGGGGTGGGTTTTAGGGGGTTTTAGTGTGCCGGCTCACGATTCTAACGATTTATAACGATAAATCGTTAGAATCTGTATTGTATTGTGTTCCATAACGGTTTAAGACGATATTAAAATTATCGGACGATAATTTTAATCGTCCTAAAACGATTCACATCCCTAGCAATTAATAACAGTGGCTATTCCCTAAAATTGATGAATAGCCATTAATGGACTTCTCCTCCAAGAACTTATCCAAACCTTTTTTGAACCCAGCTACACTAACTGCACTAACCACATCCTCTGGCAACAAATTCCAGAGCTTTATTGTGCGTTGAGTGAAAAATAATTTTCTCCGATTAGTCTTAAATGTGCTACTTGCTGACTTCATGGAATGCCTCCTAGTCCTTCTATTATTTGAAAGTGAAAATAACCAAGTCACATCCACTCGTTCAAGACCTCTCCTCTATCATATCCCCTCTCAGCCGTCTCTTCTCCAAGCTGAACAGCCCTAATCTCTTCTGCCTATCCTCATAGGGAAGCTGTTCCATCCCCTTTATCGTTTTGGTTGCCCTTCTCTGTACCTTTTGGTTGCCCTTCTCTGTACCTTTTAAACAGTTAGCCTCAGCTATCCCTAGTAGGAATAAAACATTTCAAAATCCTGTTCACTGATGCTAAATTTCTAACCCCTGCCTTCCCTCTCAACTCCAGGTAGGCTTTTCAGGTGAGTTATGGATCCCTTCATCTCAACTGGAGAGCAGGTAGGAAGGAGGGTAACTTCTATCTTACTCCTTGCACACCACATCTGAAAACTCCTTTACATTTACACTCACCCACTGACAGTGGGAGGGTCACTGCTCACAGTGACCCTCCCACATATTTTTGAAGCCAGCTCTTGAACCCCCCTTAACTGCCACTTCCCCCCACCCCCCCCACCAGTAAAATTAATACACAGAACAAAAAAATATGCATGCACTGTCAATATTTACAAAATAGCATATCTGCCCAAACATGCTACTTATGAGCATATATCCTATGTGAAAATTCACCCATTACTGCATTGAATGCATTTGTTGGTATGCTCTAAACATGTTGGTTAAACTTTATTGCATAGGTCTCATTATCTTTGGGAGTGAATTCTCCTGAAATTAAAGTTCAGCAAGGACTACTGCTATAACCAAAGTACACCAGAAATCTGCTGCAGGCTTTGGTACAGCATCCTGTTTGTGCTCTTCTCTGACAAGGTCTTTCGAGATGAAATCTTACTAGGGAGAGACTGATGAAATGAAACTTAGAAAAATTGGAAGAAGAAAATACATCAGTGTGTATTACTTCATTAAAAGTTCTGTAGAACTGTCTTATGAATTATTTTCTTGCAATCTTTTACACAGGCAGGATTTCTCAAGAGTAATCACTTTTCTTTAATGGATTGTATTATATTGTAGGCATTGTGATGTAGAATGTTTTTAAGTAACAATACATGTCTCAGAAGACGTTTTCTGTCTTTTAATGACTGGAGAGCAGGAGATGGTCTGGGCACCAAAATATTATCAGACAGGAAATGTATGGTCAAAATGGCTTTATTATGTGAGTCTACAACTTTATTTATGAAAAAGTACTTTTTCACTCCCAGTGCTACTCAGAAGAAGAGGTCATTGTTCAAAAAGAATCACTGTGTGATTCCCAGCAAGCATGCTTCAAAAACTTTATACAGCAATATGAACTACTATATTAGAGAAGATAGTATATGTCACACAAGAAAGCTTTGGAATTGTGGAATTCAAAATTGAATTCCTTATGAAGGGAATGTACATTGTGGATGTGCAATACAACTGCTATAAGAACGAGGGCAAGGTAAAATGTGTTATGTTCAAGTGACCCTTTTTCATTCACAGGACAATTCTCTGTTATTTCCTTTTAAGAGGGTAATTTTCAGTGGTCTGCAGTAGGGGTCCGGAACCCCCGCTGAACGATCTCCTGCAGTCGATCTCCTGCCGGCGCCATTTTCCGTACGGAAAACGATTTGCGGCAGGAGATCGTTTTCCGGACCCCCGCTGGACCCCCAGGGACTTTTGGCCAGCTTGGGGGGGGCCTCCTGACCCCCACAAGACTTGCCAAAAGTCCAGCGGGGGTCCGGAACGACCTCCTGCAGTCGAATCGTGTTGGTCTATGGCCGCCGCCATTTTGCGCCACCATTTTGAAAAATGGCGCCAGCTGAAGACAACACGATTCAATTGCAGGAGGCCGTTCCGGACCGCTGCCGTTCCGGACCGCCGCTGGACCCCCAGGTAATTTCACGCATTGGGGGGGGGGGGTTCGGGAGGGTGGAGGATTTAATTTTAAGGGTCGGGGTGGGTTTTAGGCGATTTTAGTGTGCCGGCTCACGATTTTCACGATACTTTAAACACCCAAATGGCAACAATATGATTCCCTCCCCCTCCCAGCCGAAATTGATCGTTAAGACGATTGAGGACACGATTCACATCTCTATAATCTAGTCTTTAAAGAAAGAAAATATCTTCTCTTCACTTGTGTAGCTTGAGAGACATCATGGAACATTTGAATGGGTTGACCACAAAAGCTTAATTCCTTATATCTGAAAAAATCTCTAAATAATGTATTCTTCTCTGATTCTAACTGTAAGGAAACAAATAGCGTTGATCTCTATTAATTATGTCAATAGACTCCTCTAGAAAGGTTGAGACTCCAATTGTTGAGTCCTCTACCCTCTCCTCCACTGTCTCTTTATTCCCTTTATTATTTCTTTTAGGAAAATAAAAAACCTTATAAATTTGTGGTATATCTTTTACATCATACTGCATTATTTCTCTAAGGTATTTTAAAAACATTTCCTTGGGTGAGAGGAGTTTAGTCTGAGGGAAATTAACTAATCTCAAATTCTTATACCGTATCATATTTTCCAGATGTTCCAAATCTCTATGGATAGAGAGACTATCCTTGATATGGATAGTCTCTGTATCCTGCAACAATTTCACCTTTCATGTCAATTTACCCATCTCTTGTTCAATATTTATTACTTTTTTAGCCTGATCTTCAATTTGTATCTTATTTTCATTCACAATTATAGGTAAATACTTTTTCATTTGGTAGACATTTTCATTCACAGATGGCACCATTTTCCAGATATCTATCAACGTTACATTTTCAGGAGGATTTGTGGGCCATTGTTCTGGCCTCATCAATTCTCCTGAAGATGGTAAATTGTTTACGATAGGCATTGATCTACCTATAACAATATCTGCTGATGCTAAGCAGACCTCCCTTCCACATGGGCTGCTTGCTTCAGGCTTATCCTAAGATACTGGAGACAATGCCATCGGCTGTGGTGGAAGTACCAGTCCCTCGCCGGGGCTTAGAGAAGCTGAAAAATGCTCCCCTGAACTTTCCCCTAATGGCGTTTCAACCCTTTGATAGATGTGTTCGTCCATCGGGACTCCAGGTGTTATCTGGGACACAGGAAAATTCTCTTTTCTCTTTCTCCCCATATGCTTATCTGGGGAAAAAGGGTAAGGCAAAGTCTCCAATTATCCAGCCAAACTGTAGTCTCACAGACTTACCAGACTTATCCAGACTAAGCCAGACAAAGCTGCATGCTGGCGGCGACAAGCGTCACCTGCTGACCAATCTTATAGGCGGGCGCTTGCCTATGACGTTAGTCTCAGTCCTTTCTCATACCAAGTCTCCCAGCTGGTTTCCACTCGCTGTTAATCAGGAACAAGGCTTGGCTGGATGCTGGTAAGCTGGGGTAGGCCCTTCTCTCTCCTCTCCTCAGCTCTCCCCAGGAATCAAGAGCTGCTGATCAGTCTTATAGATGGGCACTTGCCTATGATGTCAGTCTCAGTCCTTTCTCACACCGAGTCTCCCAGCTGGTTTCCACTCGCTGTTAATCAGGAACAAGGCTCGGCTGGATGCTGGTAAGCTGGGGTAGGCCTTTCTCTCTCGTCTCCTCAGCTCTCCCCCAGGTGGATACAACCTTTGACTCCTCTCCAACCTGAAACTTTAAAAATATTGTGCTTAAGGTAGCTGCCAGCCCCTGGCATCCCTCTCTTCTCCTGACTTTAAAAGTTTTATACTGGGGGGACCTCAAGGCCCATGTTATCAATTTGAAGTCAAATTAACCAATTGCATTGTCAGCCCTCCATCTCTTCTTCCTATTTCCCAAAACAAAAACAACAGGTGGTGGCACAATTCCCCCCTCCCAATCCCCCTTTTCATCCTTCCATGTCATAGAAGCCCACTCAAAAGATTGCTAAACAGGAGAACATAGGCTTATATCCTCCTTGCTAAATAAATTGCTAAGGGTATTTAAATACTATCACATGATAAGAGTGAAGCATTTCTAATGGTATTGATCAGCAGTCAGCAACAGTTCAGGCAGGATGATTCTGATGTTCCTTTTACCCATGAACAATAGGACCATCCAAAATGGTAAGCTTTCATTCTGGAGGAATGTCAGGAGGTATGTCAGGGGGTCAGGGTTTCTTGCTTAGGGGTAGGGTTTGAAGGAGGTTCAGGGGGATGCTGTCACTCAGAATGTTTTGTCCATTGTGGATCAAGTGCTGTAACTTGGTCCTGAATACTTCCACTCAAAGGAGGTGCTCTCAGTTGTGGAGGTGGAGATTCCTTCTGCTAACAAACCTTTTACTTTGGGCTGGTTAGAACTAAGAGATTTTGAGATAGCATGTCCAGTAAATATTTTACCTATGTCTGAGTCAGGTTTTTAATTTTCAGGTTTTAGCGAGGCCACAGAATATAGTTGTGGAGAGCATACCATGTGATTTACTGTGAGCCTGATAAAGCCTCATTTGCACACAATGATGAGATTTTTACAATGTTCTCTCAACCTAGCTTGATGGACTCTCTACCTAGGTAACATCAAGCTAGGTTGAGAGAACATTGTAAAATCTCATCTTTGTCTGAGTTTCCTCACTCCGAAGGACATCAAATCTTCACAAGAGTGCACTGTTCTGTTCATACGTCTCACTCTGCATGTCAAAGTGGCCCCTAACCCTTACACTACTACCTAAACCTCACCTCAAGATACTAGGTGGGTCTCCTATAGTAGCATAAATAGCTAACTACTACAGAACCTTATAGATAGTCTCTCTCTCTCTCTCTCTCTCCAGTGATGCCAACCTCACTTATTTACCGTGAGATTTGGCTTCTTTTTGTAGTCATTCGCGTTTTCTTTTCCGTTTCGCGGGTTGCTTTTAATTGGGCTATTTTTTTCTGCCAGTCGTGTTTTTTTTGGGCTTGTTGGGCGGGACTTGTGCTCTGAATCATGTTACAGTGATTAGCTACTGCTGCGATAAAACCTGTCCATAGCAGGTGCACCCTATCCCTATATTACAGCAGTAAGCAAATCAGAGCAGAGCTGCAAGCCCTGTTGATGCACCCAACACAAGCACATTTTGTGGGCAGACTCAGCCAGCACAGCATCCCATGTGGGTGGAACGGGAAGGCCAGCAGCACGGCATTGGAGCGCAACAGCAAAGGAATCTTCAGAGTGTGCAGCTACAGCTGGGTATCAGGAGGGGAGGAATTAGTATGTTGGGAGGGGGGAATGAGAGTGTGGGGGCCAGAGATTTGCTCGGAGGGGATAGGGAGGGGGGAATGAGAGTGTGGGGGCAAGATGTGCTCGGAGGGGGGAATCAGTGTGTGGGGGGCCAGAGATGTGCTTGGAGGGGTTAGGGAGAGGGGAATGAGAGTGTGGGGGCCAGAGATGTGCTTGGAGGGGTTAGGGAGGGGAAAATCAGTGTGTGGGGGGCCAGAGATGTGCTTGGAGGGGTTAGGGAGGGGGAAATCAGTGTGTGGGGGCCAGAGATGTGCTTGGAAGGGTTAAGGAGGGGGGAATGAGAGTGTGGGGGCCAGAGATTTGCTCGGAGGGGATAGGGAGGGGGGAATGAGAGTGTGGGGGGCAAGATGTGCTCGGAGGGGGGAATCAGTGTGTGGGGGGCCAGAGATGTGCTTGGAGGGGTTAGGGAGAGGGGAATGAGAGTGTGGGGGCCAGAGATGTGCTTGGAGGGGTTAGGGAGGGGAAAATCAGTGTGTGGGGGGCCAGAGATGTGCTTGGAGGGGTTAGGGAGGGGGAAATCAGTGTGTGGGGGCCAGAGATGTGCTTGGAAGGGTTAAGGAGGGGGGAATGAGAGTGTGGGGGCCAGAGATGTGCTCGGAGGGGGGAATCAGTGTGTGGGGGGCCAGAGATGTGTTCGGAGGGGAGTGGGGAGAGGGGGAATGAGAGTGTGGGGGCCAGAGATGTTTGGAGGGGGCTGGGGAGAGGGGAATGAGATGTGCTCGGAGGGGGCTGGGGAGAGGGGAATGAGTATGTGGGGGGCCAGAGATGTGCTTGGAGGGGTTAGGGAGAGGGGAATGAGTATGTGGGGGCCAGAGATGTGCTCGTAGGGGGGAATCAGTTTGTGGGGGGCCAGAGATGTGCTTGAAGGGGTTTGGGGAGGGGGGAATGAGAGTGTGAGGGCCAAAGATGTGCTCGGAGGGGGGTGGGGAGAGGTGAATGAGTACGTGGGGGCCAGAGATGTGCTTGGAGGTGGGTGGGGAGAGGGGAATGAGTAGGTGGGGGCCAGAGATGTGCTTGGAGGGGGGTGGGGAGAGGGGAATGAGTATGTGGGGGCCAGAGATGTGCTCGGAGGCGGGAATCAGTGTGTGGGGGGCCAGAGATGTGCTCAGAGGGGGGAATCAGTGTGTGGGGGGGCCAGAGATGTACTCGGAGGGGGGTGGGGAGAGGGGAATGAGTATGTGAGGACATTAAATGCTATAAAAAATTTTAAAAAGTTTCAATCTCATGTGTTTTGGGCTTTTTTTGGGCTTGTTTTTTTTGGAAAAAAGTGCTTGTTCTTTCATGAAAACCTGGCAACTCTCTCTCTCTCTCTCTCTCTCTGCTGTGGTTGCAGGTAGGAAATGCAATAATTGTGGTATTTGCAAAAAGTTAACACAGTTTGTGATAATACCTATGCAACGCACTAAGATAACGCACATTGTAATATTTATTTTATTTAACGAGTTTTCTATACCGTCATTCGGAAACGTCAAAATAACACCGTCATAAAGGTTTACAAAATTAGATTATAGGGATAAAGGGGTTGACAAGGGGTGTAAAAACATAACATGTTATTAGGCTTAGTAGTAAACAAATTCATGCTTAAGATCAAAATGAGTTCATTCTTATTTTAGAAAAGTATAGTTGTGCTGATATTCATTTAATCATGAGGTTGTAATGGAGGATGGTGATGATTAGTTGATTCTTTGGGGTGGTTTGATATGCTTTGTTGAACAACCAAGTTTTAAATTCTTTTTTGAATGATTTTAGGTTTTCTTGAATTCTGAGTTTAGTTAGGAGGGAGTTCCAAAGTTTTGGGCTACCAAGGGATATTGCTCTATTTTGAGTAGAGGTGAGTTGATTTGAGTGTGTTGGTGGTGTTTATAGGAGTCCTTTATTTGCTGACCTCAGGTTTCTACTTGGAGTATGGAGTTGAATGTAGGGGCTTAGGCAATAAATGTAGGGGCTTTAGCCAATAAATAGGCTATTACCATAAAACACACCCTTCTTTTTATCACGTGATATTTTGATGAATCTAGCCCTAAATCTGGTAATGCTGTAAATCTGTCCTAAAGTTAGCCATATTTACTTATCCTGCTAGCTTAAAGATAGCAGGGTATATTCAGTGTATCCAGCTAAGTTAAATAGCCACTTTACAGCTGAATATCAGCCCTGATAAGTACTAGTAGTAGTACTATTTAATGGCTTTGATCACAGCGACTTGTCATGACATTCCAGCAAATCACATTTGTTCCACTTTTTAAGTTTCACTGCATATTTCTGCAGTCAATTAAATTAGACATTCTTCTTTTATTCATTCAAATTTAAACACTTGAATACAAATAAAACTTACAGCTTTCTCACAGAAATACATTTTAGTTGTTTGTGTTTTATCCTCATCAGTCATAATGATATGCTATTTTTTTTTAAAAGAAAATTAAATCAATTCCTAATCTGTAACTAATTTTCACACCCTCGCCCACCTCACACTTCTGGTGTTAGTTTTGTTTTGAAACTGCTTTTCTATTTTAAATACAAACCAAGTAAATTTTTCATCAGAAAACTCCCACCTATAATGCCTCCATAGAATACAATGAAGCCTGGTAAAATTATTAAAATATTTAAAAATTCAAACTTCTTTAAATATAACCAAATATAAGGTAATGGTACTTGAAGTCTCATTACCTCTAACAGAAAATTTTCAGAGTACAAACAGTATTTTTAATCTATTAAATTATGTTTAAGGTAAAGAAATACTCTTTTCACTTTCTTATTGAAGTCTATGGGATAACTATTGGGAGACCTGACAGAAAAATAACATACTTCAGCATCTCAACAACAGTCTCACCCTAAAAGAGACCTTTTAGATGATGAATCACTTAAAGTTCTCTGATTAAAATATTTATAAATGTATTTGTTGTACTTATAGTCTGCTACATCAAACAAGTCCATGTGCATGAATAACAAACATACTCAGTAATAAACAAACAAATATCACCCATTAACACCCCAAAACTATTTAATTTTCTCCTAAAATACTTATACTCCTTCTCTCAACTAAGCCTTTCATCTAAATCATGCCACATCATTGGAACCATCAAAGAAAAAATTATATTTCTAGTATCTTGATAATGATAATGAAAATTAGATATCTGTAATAGCATTTGGTCCAAAAAAAATGGAGAACATGACTATTATTTACTAAACCCGATAAAGGATAACTATCTACATAAATTGTATTATGCAATAAAGTTAAAACCTTGAAACTAATCTTATTTGACACTGGCAGCCAATGTAATCTCTTCAAAACTAGGTTAATATGCTCATGACACTTGGTTTTTGTAATTACTCTTGCAGCACCATTTTGTATCAGTTGTTATACACATATATATTTTTTGAAGATTGAAAAACAATGCATTAAAATAATCAATTGGACTAATGACAAGAGCCTGAACCACTATCTGATAATCCTCCTCTGACAGTACTGACTTTGGCTGGTAAATTAGTTTCAATTTCCCAAATGAAGACTTCACTACTGCCCTTATATGTTGATGTATACATAAACCTGAATCTAAAACATCCCCAAGGTATATGCGTCATGCACTATAGGGATGATATCCTGCTCAAAGAGTATTGAATGCTATTGTCTTTACCATACTTATCTATATATAACAATACTGGCTTTTCACATTCAAGGCCAATTGAAATTGACCCAACCAATGCTGTATAGCCTTTATACAGTCATTAAAATGTATCAGTAAAGAGCCTTCTGGATTCTCCATAAACAGAATTGCAAGTCTTGAGTATCGGTATAGTAAAATAATTTAAATAAATAAATAAATCATCAAAAATTTGATTAAAAAATGGAGAGAAACATGATACCGAGGCATTCCTGATTTAAGTAATTCCATAAGCAAGAATTATTCCCAGGAACCATTTCTGACATCTACCATTCAAAAAAAGAAGAAAACCAAGAGTACACCAGTGAAGATAACCCAATAGATTGCAAATGTGCCATCAACATTGCATGGTTTATCAAGTCAAATGTTGCTGCAATATCCAATTGTATAGAATCAGTAAAACTGATAAACCCTTATGCACTTCTACCAAACAAATGGTCTAAGAGAGATACTAGTAGTGTTTCTGTGCTGTTTTTACAAAACCCTATCTGGAACATATCTAAAATATTATTCTCTTCTAAGTATTCTTCCAAATGTATGACAGCCCATTTTTCTAAAACTTTTTCACACCATTGGTATAATTTATATCAGACAAAAATTTGGCAGGGTATCATCTTTCTGTATTGAAGTGCTATGGTCTTCTTTAAAACATCACACACAATACTGGTAGATAATGATGTATTCACAATGAGGTAAATATTCAAAAGCTAGCTGGTTATCTAAGTTAGCCAGAAAGACATATCTGGCTAACTTAGGCCTGGAATTTCCTAAGGCGCAGAGCTCTTTGAATCGAGCGGAGGCGGGGGGGGGCAAAGCGGGGGGCGGGCATGCGAAAGCCGGCAGCGATCGCACCACCATGGTGTTATCACTGCTGGCTTTCGCACCCAAGAGCGCCATCGTAAAAGGTGGTGCTATTGGGCGCGCTACTAACAGTGATAAGGGTTCTTACCTTTTCACTGCCAGTGATGTTTCTGCCGCATCTGCCCTGGTGCCACCTCGACTCCTCCTCTTCTGGTGCCAATGCCGCCCTGACTCCACCCCAATTTAGCTAGCGCACGCAAAAAAGGGACTTTTCATGAGCGATAGGGTTAGAAAATGACGCCCTTAGATGGGATATTCAGCAGCTTGGCTATGCTACTGAATATGAAATAATTTCCTAGATGGATATCTTATTCTTCTAAGTTTAGACCTGCTATTGAGCAGGTCTAGCTTAGCTGGATCAGTTATCTGACTAAGGCTGAATATCACTACTCAGCTAGATACCTTATGAGGCTAAGTAGTGCTGTTCCGATCTGCCCAATACTCACCTACTACCTATCCAGCTCTCTAGTGGCTGCTGAATATAACCAGATATTAAGCAGATGCTAGACAGCTGGATAAGTCCTACTTATCCAGCTATCTGATGTCTGAATATTGTCCTGACTGAAGTCCATATTCAAAAGCCATTTAGATGAATAACTCAAACATTATCTGACTAAATGGCAAAACTGGCATTTTAAAAGGTACATATGAAATGAAATGAAATATGTTAAGGGTGTTCTGGAAGTGGGCATGAGGAGTTTAGGGAAAAGGCAGTTAGCCACATAATTGAAATGGCTAACTCCAATATTCAGAGTTAGCAGCTTAATTTTTGTGACTAACTCTGGTCATGCAGATGCCCTGTCCTAAAGTTAGCCAAAGAAATATATGCGACTATGTCTAGCAAAGCCACTCAGTGACTGAATATTGCCTCCACTACTTCCAATATCATAACTTTCCCCAGACATTCAAGTTGAAAGCCAAATTGGAAATGGATCAGATTGAGAACTAACAATCTGCAATTTACCTACCATCTTGAATACATCATCCTCTTCCTAGGCCGAGATCACATTGAACTACCTTGCCCTAAGTCTACACAAGGCCAAGGCTTTGGGAACAGCTGGCCCCATCGCCTAGTCCCAGTCCAAAGTCTCAGCCTTGCATAGGCTTAGGCCATAGGGGGTGCATTCGTTTTGAACTTAAATGGAAAACGCAACTTATTTTTTTTTTTAACTTAAAAAAATGATGAGGCGTAAACGATCGGATTTCCAACTTATTCAACATAGCTATGTTGAATACGTTGGAAATCGCGATTGTTGATCTAAATAAAAATTTAAACCCCTCACCCTCCTTAATCCCCCCCCCCCAAGACTTACCAAAACTCCCCAAGCTGGCCAAAAGTTCCGTGAGGGTCCGGGAGCGGACGCGTGGGGAATCACGTGACGTCGGCGTCACTCCGACATGACGCCGACGTCACGTGGTCCATCGCGGTTCCGCTCCCGGACCCCTCGTTGGACCCAAACGGCACTTTTGGCCACCTTGGGGGGGCCTCCTGCTGGCCAAAAGTTCCTTTTGAGCCCAACGAGGTGTCCCGGAGCGAACCCGAGGGGAATCACGTGACGCCGCGTCACTCCGACGTGACGCCGACGTCACTTGATTCCCCTCGGGTTCACTCCCGGAACCCTCGTTGGGCCCAAAAGGCACTTTTGGCCAGCTTGGGGGGGTCAGGAGGCCCCCCCCAAGCTGGCCAAAAGTTCCTTTTGGGCCCAACGAGGGGTCCGGGAGCGAACCCGAGGGGAATCACGTGACGCCGCGTCACTCCAATGTGACGCCGACGTCACGTGATTCCCCTTGGGTTCGCTCCCGGAACCCTCGTTGGGCCCAAAAGGCACTGTTGGCCAGCTTGGGGGGGTCAGGAGGCCCCCCCAAGCTGGCCAAAAGTTCCTTTTGGGCCCAACGAGGGGTCCCGGAGCGAACTCGAGGGGAATCACTTGACGCCGCGTCACGCCGACGTCACGTGATTCCCCTCGGGTTCGCTCCGGGACCCCTCGTTGGGCCCAAAAGGCACTTTTGGCCAGCTTGGGGGGGTCAGGAGGCCCCTCCAAGCTGGCCAAAAGTTCCTTTTGGGCCCAACGAGGGGTCCGGGAGTGAACCCGAGGGGAATCACGTGACGCCGCGTCACTCCGACGTGACGCCGACGTCACGTGCTCCTTGCAAAGGAGTTCAGGAATGGCGTCCTGCCCCCCTGGACCACCAGGGAGTTTTGGTAAGTCTTGGGGGGGGGGGGCGGGATTAAGGCAGGTGAGGGGTTTAAATTTTTATTTGCACATATGGACATAGACTCAACTTATGGAATTCTCCATATGTCCATATTGACCGCAAATGGGACCCCCTTTCGACTTATGGACTTATGAACTTAAACTTTTGGTCTGCACATCCCTATTAGGCCATGGTAGGTCATTGTGCCATCGTCCTAGGCCCCATGCAGGGCTCCAGCTTGGGCCATGGACTATGCCTCATCTGTGAATCTCCCTCGGACTGGGTAAGTGGGTCCAGGGAGCATTCAGTGCTGGATTTTTCTGGGTTGTAGGAATGGGTGGAAGGCTTGGAGGTCCATTTCTTTTTTTCCGTTTTTGGAGGTGTGGTTTCTATGGGTTTTTTTTTTAAACTAAAGAAACTTTTCATTAAACAAAATTCATAGAGAAGCATGCACCTACAAAAGAAATGTTCCACTTTTCCCATTCCCTCTTGCTCCCTCTATGGGGGTTAAGATGGAACAGGCATCTAGCCTGGCCCACACAGGTTAAAGAGGGGTAGTAGGAATTTAAATGTCATCTCAAGTGCCTACATTTTATTTATGTATTTATTTATTTATTCATTCATTCATTCATATAATATATATCCCACCTATCTAAAATACTAGGCAGGATACAACAAAATATACATAATATAATTAATAAAATATGATAGCATACATAATAATATAGTCAATAAAATAATAAATCCTGTTAATTGTCCAGGCTATTGCAGCTAGTAAAATGAAGAAAATAATGCCTTCCTTGTTATTTGAATCACAGAACAGAACCGTGTCAGGTTACAAGCTTAATTCAATTGATATAGCACAAAAAAAGCACATGGATCACCTCTGTCACTGGGAGAAATTATTGTCTTCCTCTAGTCACTGCCTGCATTAATATAGACAGTTCTCAGTTATAAGCTGCTGTCCACCATTGCTTGCTTTATTTAGTGTATAGAGTGCTAAACCAAATTTGAAAAACAGATGGCAACTATGCACCAGAAAACAAGAAAACATTTTTTTTTAATTCTCTGACTGGGAAGCTGGATTATTGTAACCATGTGTTCTGGCATTAATGACAATCTATGAATAATGAATGACATTTTGAAAAGTGCATTGATCAATCAAGAGCTGTAGACAATGCAAATACTGCAGCTTTGCAAGAGACAATATTAGCTAATTCAGGCTCCATTTGGTAGTCTAAGTAAACTTTTTGGGGAAGAAGTTAGGTGTCTAAAAAATATTTGTTTAGATGGGGGTTAGATTTGCAGTATGCAATAGTTGGTTAAATTTGGACAACATCATCTCACTCTGCAGTGAACTGTGATTTTGTAAACATCATTAGTATTTATGCACTGAGCATACAGGCAAATTCAGATGATTATGATAACTTTAGTGATAATGAACACTAAGGCCTAGATTCATCAAAAAGCTAGATTTATTGCAAGAATAATGTACGTTAACAGTCATGTTAAAAGTGTATGGTTATGCAAATTTTAGAGAGGCTGCATCGTGTAGCAAAAATCATATCTCGCAATAATATTTTTTATTGTGGAACAGCTTATCATGATGTGCGACTCAATAGCATGTTGCGCACCCAAACCAGGAGATATGCGCACAAGTCGGACCGGTATGAGCAGAACTTTTTTTTTTATGCCACTCAAGTTCGCGCGTATCTCCTGTTGTGTACACGAGAAAATTAACTAAAAAGGGGCGAGGGAGACAATAGTTATGCACATATAAGCTTAAGTGTACATGTGTGAGCCAGAGTCCTCTGCCTCGTAACTTTCCTACTGGTATGGATAATGTGTACATCCTCAAAGAACATTTAATAGGCTAGTCAGTGTGTTATTTCCAGGTTTGGGCTAACAAGGGGAAAGAAAGGCATATAACCTAGGGGGTTAGGAAGTAAAGTATTTTGCCTGTGCAAACTGGAAACAAACTGGTGAAACTGGCAATGGCATTGGTGTCCCTCCCCCTTTGAAAATCCCCACACTTACATAGTGGAATTGGGCTTTGTGTGCATACATGCATCGATTACAAATACATGGCAATGGATGCTCGTGCTCAAAGGAGGGCATTTCACAACATGTGCGCATGCCTACACGCACACTTTGTAAAATGCACATATGTGGAAGCTGCCAGTTGTATGTGTGCATACGCGCATATGTGCATTGTGCATGCACATGTAGGTGCTTTCATCCTATTGGATACTGTGCATGCATGTTCGCACATATGTAATAAAATCATTGCAACCATTATAACATAGGTGCTTATATGTGTGCTTGGTATCCAATGGGCTGAATGCACCTACATGTGCATGCAAATCCCGATTCTATCATGTAACTGGACCAATGAAGCAACAGTATTCCACTATGATTAGACTTCTCTCTATCAGAATATTTTGAAAGACAAGGCAGATAAGAAAATATATTTTATTTGGCCCAGCAGGGCTGTGTAGGTTTGTATGAGCAAATCTCTCATTTTCGCAATCAAGATATTAGCCGCCATTTTACCTGTGAGCCATGATAATAGCGGCTATTCCACAATAAAAACATTTTCCCCCTCTATTGAACCAAAAAAAGGTGTCATTTCCGATGTTAAATCCACTCATTAGTGTGCGTTAAATTTGTGCAACATGTGATAGGTGCCTCTCCTTTGCATAAAAAGCTAGCTTTTTCATAGTCATTCTCAAATTTACATACAAACATGCAACGTATGATAAAGATCATACGTTTATCATGCACTAGATCCCTTTTATTGTGTGATGATGCTCTAACGTAATTTGATGATTGACCCTGTCAGTTTTTGAGTATTTGCAATTAAGGGGGCAATAAACATGCAGGTAAGCAAATGCAGGTAAGCAAATTGGATTTTATGTGAGTTCACAGTTTGCCTACCTTTCACTGTGCAAATAAAAGGGGCATGGACAAGAGAAGGAAGAAAATGCGTGGGTGGAGATTGCATTTTCAAATTTCCTCATGTATTTTATGCATGAAGCTTCCCCTTACTAAATGAGTTTGTAGAGCAATGAGACTGTGAACCCCACAACCAGATTCAAAATTGCCCTTCAGGATGACAATTTTCTTAACCATTTACGCAGGTAAAATTCCTTTTTTTAAACTGAATGTCTGAAATTGCCCTTCCTGAGCAAACATTGCTGAAAGCGTGCATAGTGTTCCACAACTGCCCATTTTTAGTTGCATTATGAAGAGGCATCCCTGAGGCCATGTTTAGGGCATGGGAGGAATATAACACATAAATAAATGCATTTTTGCACTTCAAAATAGGAAATACATGCAGAGGTAGCATATATGCACCTATATGTTACTTTATAACCCTTGAGGTTATGTACTATTTTTGGTTTTGTTCATATATTTTACTGGGGAAGAAAAGGGGTGGTCTAGGCAGTTCTGCGGCAGCAGTTGCTATTTTGTAAGGAACATAAAGAGGGTATGTGGCATAGCCAAGTAAACTTACGCTAGAGGCATAAGGCACACTGACTCCAGCCTTCTTTCTTAAAGATGCCAGCTTTATTTATAACAGAAAGCAGCTTTCACAAACTGTATCCTGCATACCTCCAGCAGTATAACTCACACCGCATCCACTTTAGGACAGTGTTGTGTTAGGAGCTGCTTTCTCCTGGAGACCCAGGGCCTTTCTGTTCCCTTTTGAGCCTGCATCCTTATTTCTGTTCTCAGGGGATCCACCCTCAGAGCTACCTGCTTCTCTAACTTTTAAGGTGGTCCAGGCCAGATACCTGGTCCAAAACATTTTAAGGAGGGTTTTCAGGGACACTCCTTCACAAGGTGATTTTCAAATAGCCTGTGTAAGCTAAAGTTTGTGGGTATTTTAAACTTGCACACTTTATCCAAAACATTCAAAGAAAGAGCAGGTGTAACTTTGAGCATGTGGATTTTCAGACATACTTTTAAAACTTTAAATTATGCAAGTAAATCCCAATCCTGCCCCATCTTTACCTCACAAAATGACCGTTTAATATGTACATAAAAATAGGTGCAAAATCATGTTCTATGCATATTTTGTGTTATTTGTTAGCAAGCATTCTAAAGATGTTTGGAATAATCCAAAATTTGCAATCCACATGAAGCTGCATGTGTATAAAGGCTATGTCCCTGGCATCCTTATGTATAGCAGTGAGATATGGTCAACATGTGCAGAACCATAATATAAATTTAATTTCATCCACCTCAATGCTTAAAGCACATTTGTGGCATTAGATGACAGGACAGAATCACAAATTTGAAGGCTATTTCCAAACCCAGCCTGCCAATCATTCATCACTGTGGCATTTACTCTGACTTGGTTATCTTTGCAGGATGGAAGACTGGAATGTTCAAAGGATATTTTGATTGGAGAAATTTCATAGATATTTCATTTGGCAAATTACTTGGTGTAAAATGTGTGACCATTTTTTGAATACTGGTATACAGTTTAATGGGTATATTATAATTGGTTTCTGAATCAACAAACTGGGCTGAATTTTCAAATGAATTTATAATATGCATAAAACAGAGTTTATGAGCATAAATAGATTTTTGAAAATTGGCCGGGTAGTTACGAATGAAAAGGTATGCACAAAAGTTATTCCACACATAATTTTATGCACATTAGAAAAAGGCATTCCAGGAAAGGGCAGAGTTGGTACAGGAAAACCATTTATATGCATCTTTGTTTATGTTTGAAAGTATGCACATACATCTGCATGCACACATTTGCACTTGCTAAGTTGCTGGTATCCCATAACTGTATGCACATATGGCAGTGCTTCTCAGCCCAGTCCTCAGGGCATACCTAGCCCATCAATTTTTCATGATATCCACAATGAATATGCATGAGATAGATTTGCATCAGTGGAAGCAGTGCATGCAAATCTATCTCATATATATTAGAGATGTGAATCGTGTCCTCGATCGTCTTAACGATCGATTTCGGCTGGGAGGGGGAGGGAATCGTATTGTTGCCGTTTGGGTGTTTGAAGTTTCGTGAAAATTGTGAAAATCGTGAGCCGGCACACTAAAACCCCCTAAAACCCACCCCCGACCCTTTAAACTAAATCCCCCACCCTCCCGAACCCCCCCCCCCCCAAATGCCTTAAATTACCTGGGGGTCCAGCGGCGGTCCGGAACGGCAGCGGTCCAGAACGGCCTCCTGCAATTGAATTGTGTTGTCTTCAGCTGGCGCCATTTTTCAAAATGGCGGCGCAAAATGGCGGCGGCCATAGACCAACACGATTCGACTGCAGGAGGTCGTTCCGGACCCCCGCTGGACTTTTGGCAAGTCTTGTGGGGGTCAGGAGGCCCCCCCAAGCTGGCCAAAAGTCCCTGGGGGTCCAGCGGGGGTCCGGAAAACGATCTCCTGCCGCGAATCGTTTTCCGTACGGAAAATGGCGCCGGCAGGAGATCGACTGCAGGAGGTCGTTCAGCGGCGGTCCCGCTGAACGACCTCCTGCAGTCGATTTCCTGCCGGCGATTTAATTTAAAGGGTCGGGGGTGGGTTTTAGGGGGTTTTAGTGTGCCAGTTTTCCTGCCCTCCCCTTCCCCCGATTTACGATTTTTTGACGATAAATCGGGGGAATTGGTATTGTATTGTGGCCCTAAAGATTTTTGACGATTGAAAATATATCGGACAATATTTTAAATCGTCAAAAAACAATTCACATCCCTAATATATATTCATTGTGGATATCCTGAAAACCTGACTGGTTAGATGTGCCCTGAGGACAAGGTTGAGAAGCACTGGTGTATGGTGTCAGGGTTCTACACATACTAATTTTTCAAAGCAGAATTATGCAAATATCTACTTTGAAAATATGGGTAAAGTATGTGTGTACTTTCTACAAGCAGACTTTATCCTAATGCGGGCTATTATAAAATTACCCTTTACAACTTTTGTTTGTCCTTTATAATTCTCCTTTTTACCCTATAGATTCCTATGGAGCAGGGGTTTGTAAATATCTGAAAAGATATTTAAATGAGGCAATGGAAATGATTAAGGTATAGAAAAGTATTTTTGTTTGTTTTTGATCTTTCTTCATGCTTACATCACATTATGGCAGTGGTTCTCAACCCTGTCCTGGGGACCCCCCCCAGCCAGTCGGGTTTTCAGGATACCCACAATGAATATGCATGAGAGAAAATGTGCATACACTGCCTCCATAACATGCAAATTTTCTCTCATGCATATTCATTGTGGATATCCTGAAAACCCGACTGGCTGGTGGGCCCCCAGGACAGGGTTGAGAACCACTGCATTATGGGCTTGATCTATATATTACTACACTTTATTCAAGGTGTAGGTGACTGCAAAAAGAGTAGTGACTCTCCATATCCCAGAAGGGGTGACTGTGAATTATATTATAATGCAGCTAATAATGCATTATGCTTTGTAGTGTGGGAACTGGCCTTAACATCTATATAAAAGAGACTTACAGGACCTGAGCTGCCACTTTCAAATTTAGGATACAATTATTTTTATTTGCCATCCTAACTGAATATCTTTGTCTGTATGTTTCTCTAAGTTCTTTTTGCTGGATGAACCAAACCCTGTAATTCTTTTTCCTTAAATATGTATATGCTATATTTTGAAAGATCAATTTAGCTGGCATATAACTATGGGCATGAATTATTTATTTGCTTATTTGTTTGTTTTGAAGATTTTGAGTGCTTGATGTTTGTCTTACTTAAGCTGTAGAAAGTACACCTAGAAAGTAATTCTTTTCTTGGAAATATTGAAATGAAAATCAGATCAGATTCAGATTGAAGATACTTAATTTGCATGAACAATCTTGTATTGTAAAAATAAATTAATTAAATGTAGATGATACTGATGCTTATTTGCATATTCCCATGACCAGATTACATTTCAAGTTGGGCTATAACTACAAGATAAACTTCTTCACTGGCAGCCATAGTGGCTTCACTAAGGGGGTCATTTACCAGACGGATCGCACGTGATAAGGGACATTTCGCACATGAAAAGTCCCATATCGCATGCGATACAAAGATGGGGGCGGATTCGGCCCTGGAAGAAGAGGAGTCGGAGCGTCACCGGGGCCGACTCCGCGAAGACGCTGCGGACGACAAAAAGGTAAGGGCCTTTTCGCGTCCTATTTCACGCCCAATAGCTGCACCTTCTATGGTGGCGCTATTGGGTGCGAAACCGGCAGCGCAGGACCGCCCCCGTTTCGGCCCCCGCCCCTCATTACCTAAATTATCCCAGGCCTGCGATACTTTAGAAAATGAGGCCCTAAATCTCCAATTAATAGATAGATTAGCCAATATGCTTTTCCCTTTTTGAGCCTGGCTGATTAAAATGTCAACAAGTCAGATCATAAAACAAACCAAAGTGAAGAAGGGGAGACAGAAAAGAAGCCCACTGTTTTGCATTTGACTACTAGTATGCCTCAACCAAGAGAGTTCATTCTTTCCTTAATTTAAGTTAGCAGCTTATTTCCAAGATATTTTCAACTGTTTAAAAAAAAAGTTTGATATTCAAATACATACATGATTGAGCAGAATCCATTCTTTATAAGCAATTATTACATATTTTATTTATATGGCGACACAAGATTAATTAAGAGTTATTGAGTGATTTATTTCTAATAATATATATATTTTTAATAGGTAGCATCTATGTAGACTTAGTTACATTTTAAAACAAAAGTTAGAGAAGGAGTTTTCTTTGTTTCCTTGCTTTTAACTTGTAAAAGGTCATACTTTAATTTTGAATAAAGGTTAATAACTTGTGACTCACATCTGATAAATAGGAATGACTTTTACCAAAGATATTAAAGAAGACTAAATGATAAGCTTTTTCTATTCAGTTTCTGTTTTCAAATATCAAAACCTCTTTGATATTTACATGTAAGTTATTTTGAAGGGAGTTTGCACTTTTCACTCAAAGTAAGACTTTAATTGTAAGTTGTGAAAAGCTAGTGTACTGTTTCTTACTGAGTTTTCTAAATTCCATTGTGATGATATACTGATGGCAAGCTCATAAGAAATGCGATATAATACCTTTAATCAATTTGAATATTTTTCTTTTCCTTGAAAATGTACAGTGCTGTTTCTTGAAAGATTCAGTGAAAAACTGTATTAGCAGTTTGTTCTTATAGGGAATCTTGAAACTCAGAATTGTATACTTTTAAAAAATGTTATGACTTTGCTTGAATTGCTAAACAGTCTGTTAAATCTTCTATTTCTTCAACTTCCAAATACCAAAGAACTCAGTTATTGAATGCCAAACAATATTTATTATAATGAAGAAAACAGTTCATCAATCACAGTGACTTGCAAGATGGTAAGAATAGCCATACAGCCTGGTTCAGGTATTATAGTCTCTGGAAGCCCAGCAATCAAAAACAACTGCAGCTGGAGTAAAGGTTGTGGCTACTAATAAATAGTCAATGGGAAATGGACATAGGTGAAATAATGATGCTTCTAGAAGCTTTTAGAGGACACTAGAGATGTGTTAGTTTGTCAAGAACTTTTCTCCAACTACAAGCATCACAGAAAATGAGTCAGTCCCCAAAAATGAGTCAGTCCCATGGGACTAATAAGAAGAGGAGAGAGAACACAGATAGAGACACAGAGCAACCAGGAACAAATCTAATAGGGAGCTCAGAAACATTCAAATAATAGCCAATCAGGAAAAAGAGCTCTACATAAGAACATAAGAACATAAGAAAATGCCATACTGGGTCAGACCAAGGGTCCATCAAGCCCAGCATCCTGTTTCCAACAGTGGCCAATCCAGGCCATAAGAACCTGGCAAGTACCCAAAAACTAAGTCTATTCCATGTAACCATTGCTAATGGCAGTGGCTATTCTCTAAGTGAACTTAATAGCAGGTAATGGACTTCTCCTCCAAGAACTTATCCAATCCTTTTTTAAACACAGCTATACTAACTGCACGAACCACATTCTCTGGCAACAAATTCCAGAGTTTAATTGTACGTTGAATAAAAAATAACTTTCTCTGATTAGTTTTAAATGTGCCCCATGCTAACTTCATGGAGTGCCCCCTAGTCTTTCTACTATCCGAAAGAGTAAATAACCGATTCACATCTACCCGTTCTAGACCTCTCATGATTTTAAACACCTCTATCATATCCCCCCTCAGTCGTCTCTTCTCCAAGCTGAAAAGTCCTAACCTCTTTAGTCTTTCCTCATAGGGGAGTTGTTCCATTCCCCTTATCATTTTGGTAGCCCTTCTCTGTACCTTCTCCATCGCAATTATATCTTTTTTGAGATGCGGCGACCAGAATTGTACACAGTATTCAAGGTGCGGTCTCACCATGGAGCGATACAGAGGCATTATGACATTTTCCGTTTTATTTACCATTCCTTTTCTAATAATTCCCAACATTTGGTTTGCTTTTTTGACTGCTGCAGCATTCTGCACCGACAATTTCAATGTGTTATCCACTATGACACCTAGATCTCTTTCTTGGGTTGTAGCACCTAATATGGAACCCAACATTGTGTAATTATAGCATGGGTTATTTTTTCCTATATGCATCACCTTGCACTTATCCACATTAAATTTCATCTGCCATTTGGATGCCCAATTTTCCAGTCTCACAAGGTCTTCCTGCAATTTATCACAATCTGCTTGTGATTTAACTACTCTGAACAATTTTGTGTCATCTGCAAATTTGATTATCTCACTCGTCGTATTTCTTTCCAGATCATTTATAAATATATTGAACAGTAAGGGTCCCAATACAGATCCCTGAGGCACTCTACTGTCCACTCCCTTTTACTGAGAAAATTGCCCATTCAATCCTACTCTCTGTTTCCTGTCTTTTACCCCGTTTACAATCCACGAAAGGACATCACCACCTATCCCATGACATTTTACTTTTCCTTCTGAAAATCCAAGTATACTATATCTACCGGTTCACCTTTATCCACATGTTTATTAACTCCTTCAAAAAAGTGAAGCAGATTTGTGAGGCAAGACTTGCCCTGGGTAAAGCCATGCTGACTTTGTTCCATTAAACCATGTCTTTCTATATGTTCTGTGATTTTGATGTTTAGAACACTTTCCACTATTTTTCCTGGCACTGAAGTCAGGCTAACCGGTCTGTAGTTTCCCGGATCGCCCCTGGAGCCCTTTTTAAATATTGGGGTTACATTTGCTATCCTGCAGTCTTCAGGTACAATGGATGATTTTAATGACAAGTTACAACTTTTTACTAATAGGTCTGAAATTTCATTTTTTAGTTCCTTCAGAACTCTGGGGTGTATACCATCCGGTCCAGGTGATTTACTACTCTTCAGTTTGTCAATCAGGCCTACCACATCTTCTAGGTTCACCGTGATTTGATTCAGTCCATCTGAATCATTACCCATAAAAACCTTCTCCATTACGGGTACCTCCCCAACATCCTCTTCAGTAAACACCGAAGCAAAGAAATAATTTAATCTTTCAGCGATGGCCTTATCTTCTCTAAGTGCCCCTTTAACCCCTCAATCATCTAACGGTCCAACTGACTCCCTCACAGGCTTTCTGCTTCGGATATATTTAAAAATGTTTTTACTGTGAGTTTTTGCCTCTACAGCCAACTTCTTTTCAAATTCTCTCTTAGCCTGTCTTATCAATGTCTTACATTTAACTTGCCAATGTTTATGCTTTATCCTATTTTCTTCTGTTGGATCCTTCGTCCAATTTTTGAATGAAGATCTTTTGGCTAAAATAGCTTCTTTCACCTCCCCTTTTAACCATGCCGGTAATCGTTTTGCCTTCTTTCCACCTTTCTTAATGTGTGGAATACATCTGGACTGTGCTTCTAGAATGGTATGTTGTAACAATGACCACGCCTCTTGGACATTTTTTACTTTTGTAGCTGCTCCTTTCAGTTTTTTTCTAACAATTTTTCTCATTTTATCAAAGTTTCCCTTTTGAATGTTTAGCACGAGAGCCTTGGATTTGCACACAGTTCCTTTTCCAGTCATTAAATCAAATTTGATCATATTATGATCACTATTGCCAAGCAGCCCCACCACCGTTACCTCTCTCACCAAGTCCTGTGCTCCACTGAGAATTAGATCTAAAATTGCTCCCTCTCTCGTCGGTTCCTGAACCAATTGCTCCATAAAGCTATCATTTATTCCATCCAGGAACGTTATTTCTCTAGCGTGACCCGATGATACATTTACCCAGTCTATATTGGGGTAATTGAAGTCTCCCATTATTACTGCACTACCAATTTGGTTAGCTTCCCTAATTTCTCTTAGCATTTCACTGTCCATCTCACCATCTTGACCAGGTGGACGGTAGTATACCCCTATCACTGTAGTCTTCCCTGACACACAAGGGATTTCTACCCATAAAGATTCAATTTTGTATTTAGTCTCATGCAGGATGTTTATCCTGTTGGACTCTATGCCATCCCGGACACAAAGCGCCACACCTCCTCCCGACTGCTCCTCTCTGTCATTGCGATATAATTTGTACCCCGGTATAGCACTGTCCCATTGGTTATCCTCTTTCCACCATGTCTCTGAGATGCCAATTAAGTCTATGTCATCATTTACTGCTATACATTCTAATTCTCCCATCTTACTTCTTAGACTTCTGGCATTAGCATACAAACATTTCAAAGTTTGTTTTTTGTTTGTATTTTTATTCTGCTTTTTAATTGATAGGGATAAGTTAGAATTTTTTAGCCCAGGTGAGTTTTTAGTTATAGGCACTTGGACTACTTTTCTAATTATTGGAACACACTAGACAGACTCTAAGCTAAGCAATATCATAAGATTACACAGGGTAGCAGTGCAATAAATGAACACACAAATGCATACATTGTGGAGGCAGAAAAATACTTAACATTATGCTGTAGTATTACTTTTCATTCATCATTTCTCTTCTCATGATAGATGTCTTTTTTGAAGGTTATATTCCTTTTTTTTAGAGAGCTCTGACATCAACTTCTTTAAACTAATTATTGGAAAGGAAATGTAGGTCTACTTCACTAAATTAATGTCAAATAAATCTAATGTGGAGGCACTAAATTTTTTAATATACACCTTAATATTGAATTTAACAAGCTTTTCACCAAGATAACAATATGCAAAATGATTGATCACTAATCAAATGTGACCACATTTTTTAATATGCATACTACTAATATATTAAAACTTTAGCTTTAATAGCACATGAATGTGATGGGTATTTAATGATTCTTTGCTATTTAATGCATGTGCAATTCCATTTTTCATTTAGCTTCTCTTTCCCTTGCCAAAAGCATTTCATATAACGGCTACAACATGTGTTGCCGTCATTGCTGTGCCAAGACAAAGAATCAGGTAAAAGAAAAGGAGATTAGGAAAGAGTTCTCTTCAGTGTCTTGTGCTTTTTGTTTTCTCAATTTATTTGCTTCCTATTGTTTCGTCTTTGTGAGGGTCAGTGTCTGCTGGCATCTGTATGTCTCAGATGTTATCAGTTTCACTGTAAGGGTTGTAAGAGATGAGAAAATGTTTGATAGCAGAGAAAATGGAGCATTGCAGGGCACACACAATTTAACTGGATGCACAGGCATTTTGGAGAATAACTGCTAAGAATGTGGTTAGGAGGCCTTGTGGTGAGAAATATCCTGGAAAGCAGACTATGCTATGAGGCCCTGCAGTGACCATTCTACTGGGGGGAGGGAGGGGGAAGTTGCATCTGGAATGAACTCTACTGGCATTTCAAGGTTCAAGCTATCAAACTTGTCCAAGGCTATCACAGTGATTGTGGAGCTTGGTGGTCCATTTCAGGATCATGAGATTCCTGATTCCACAGGGTGGTAGAATACAGCCACTTCTACTTGTGAAGTTCTGCCTCTTTCTCAAATTGTGAGTGTTTTCTGTATATCAGTAGTACCCACTGAAAGAAATAGAAGCAAGTAAGTATAGGTATTGTGGCACATAAATTCCACTTCTGACATCCTCCCTTCCAAAGTTGTCCCTTTCCTGAGTAATGTATTCAGTTTTACCATCCATTAAGTGCAATGATCATCCAAGCCCAAACACCTCATTTAAAGATGGGTACTGCCCCAAACATTAGAACTTGCTTTCTGATTTTTAAACTTTAATCTTAGGTCTTCCCATGTGGTTCTACTGTGATATCCAGTCCTTCAGTAATTCCTAAGATGGTATGTAATACCATAATGTTATACAGCATTTCCTACAGTCTGATCAGCCAATAAGGCTTATCACTTCCTCTCCTACTCTGGTGTTGCTAATAGTATGGTTTCCTTTTCACTGATGTCAACAATTCTGGTATTGGTATTTGCTTTGTTTGATGGTTCCAGATAAGACATCGAAGCTGCTAACTTTTGCTTCTGTCTCATTGCAGAGGCACTCTTTCTCAATCAGAGAATTCTATGCTGAATCTTACCCAAGTAGGATCACAGAAAATGGGCACAAATATTATTAGAAGTATAGTAAACCTCAACCAATTTTCAGAAGACTGTATTTGTGAAGAGACAAAGTGATGGGGCCAGATGGAATACATCCAAGGATATTATGGGAACTTAGAGAAATAGAGCTGTACTGGCTGACCTTTCAGTGTTTCTTTAGAGTCAGCAGCACTCCCAGAGGATTGGTAACAGTCAGATGTGGCTCCTTTTCATAAAAGGGGAAGTAAAGAAGAGGCTGGAAACTACAGGCTTGTTAGTTTGAATTTTGTTTTGAATAAATTAATGGAATTGTTGCTAAAACAAGCAATAGTGCAGTTTCTGGAATCCAATGAATTACAAGATCTGAGATAGCATGGTCCGTTTTTTCAGAGGTAACTATTGTCAGATGAATCTGATCAAGTTTTTTGACTGGGTGACCAGATAGTTGGATCAAGGAGAGCTCTAGGTTTAGAGTACTTAAAGTTCAGTAAGGCCTTTGACAGAGTTCTGCATAGGCAACTTATAAATAAACAGAGCCCGCTTGGTATGTGTCTCCTAAAGTGATTAGGTTAGAATTGCTTGAGTTGGGGATGACGAAAGGTAATGGTAAATGGAGTTTTGTCAGAGAAGAGGGGCATTACTTTTGGAGTGCCTCATGGATCAATCCTTGGACTTGTTCTTTGACATTTTTTAAGCAAGTGGTCGGACCAGGGGATGGGAGTGCAGGTGGGGGGGGGGTCGGGTTGGTTCAGGGGGCTGGTGAAAATGAGATCAAGGGTGTGACCTGCCTTGTGTGTAGGGTTGGAGATTATTTGCTTGAAGCCTAGGGCATTCAGGGATGCCAGAAGGGAGACACAGGAGGATGATAAGGGTAAGGTGTCAACATGGAGATTAAAATCCCCAAGGATAATTGCAGGAGCTTTTAAGTCTAGGTGTTTGGTAATATATTCAATCAGAGGGGAGGGGTTGTTTTCAAGGAGCCCAGGGGGTGCGTATATAAGGCAGATTTGGAGAGTGGGAGATTTAAATAGTCCGATTTCCAGTTTGTGTGTGTGTGTGGTGGGGGGGGGGATCAGTTGTAGGGTTAAATTAACTTCTTTTTAGCAGCAAGAAGGAGGCCTCCTCCTCTTTTCCTAGGTCTAGGAATGGAGAAAATGTTATACAGTTCATTTGGGAGTTGGTTTAGTAGGACCAGGTCGGAGTCTTTTAGCCATGACTCAGTAATGGCGCAGATGTCAGGGCTATCATCATTAAGGATGTCATTGAGCAAGATGTTTTTTTTGGCAATGGACTGGGCATTTAAAGGAGGATTGTGAAGGTGGTGAGGCCAATTAGTTGGGTGAGGGGGGAGATCATGATGGGGAGCAAAGACCTGCATTGTTCTTGGGAAGTGGTGGGCTGAGGGGCACAAAATGTCATAGTGTAGTGTTTGAGGGTGGGAATGGGGTGGGAGAGCATAGTTGGGGGACAGGGGAGGAGGTATGACCTTGTATTAGTGGAGTTGTAAGGTAGCAGGGGTCATAGTCATTGGGGGGGTGGTTGCAGCGCGTTGTTGGTGGTGAGGCCGTACAGGTGGAGGTGAGATGTGAGTTTCTCAGTGGGATGGGGTGGGGCAATACAGGAATGAGTGGGGCAGGAGCGAGTGAGAGGGAGGGGGGTGGACTCATGGACCACTGGAAATATGAAGCAACTAGAACAGGCATCTGAGATGAGGAGAACTCCACGAGCATCCGAGCAGATGCGAAGACAATGGTGAAGTGACAGAAGGACCATTAAGTAGTAGGGATGTGAATCGTTTTTCAACGATTAAAATTATCGTCCGATAATGTTAATATCGTCTTAAATCGTTATAGAACACGATACAATAGAAATTCTAACGATTTATCGTTAAAAATTGTTAAATCGTGTTAGTGCGCACTAACGGGAGTTAGTGCGCACTAACTCCCCGTTAGTGCGCACTAACTCGAGTTAGTGCGCACTAACTGAAAATGATACAAATAAACACTTTCTAGGTCACTGAAGGTCAGTTAGGAATGAATATGTGTTCCTATTGGCTGGCTGCCCTCTTATCTATTGATGTTACCAAGGTTACCACTGAGGTGATGGTTGGAGGGATGGGAAATGGAACTGGAAACTAACGAACACCAACAGAAAATGAAACAAAGTGTTCACACTTCCCAGGTCAGTAAAGGTCACTTAGGAATGAATATGTATGTATGTATTCCTATTGGCTGGCTGTGCTCTTATCTATTGATGTTACAAAGGCTAACACTGAGGTAATGGTTGGGGGGATGTGAAATGGAAACAGTTGGAAGCTTGACAAAAAAAGTAATGTAATGATCAGCACTCACGTGACTAGAACTTGTTTGTTTATTATTTTTGTTAGCAGGCACCTGAAATGCTAGTGCATGTTGAATTTGCCAATCACTGTGCATTTTAGAAAGGTGGTCCTGGCTGGAACTGTACACAGTTCAAATATATGTAATTGATTGTTGGTAAGTGTATTTTTTAAGTAGCCACACTGGCACAAGTATGTTTACTTTTCCTCCTACTTAACTCACTATCTCAGCTTTGTAAGAAGGGCTTCTCTGCTTGTGTGTTGTTTTTGTTTGGTGTGAGGAGAGCAGAAACATCAGATCTTTATTCAATCTACTACAGTCATCTCTTACAGTGCCCTATCCCTATTAATACCAGGAGTGTTGTGATCTTCCTGCACACAGTGCCCTAACCCTGATACCAGTCTGAGACAGCTCCCTCCCTGCATTACTAGTGAGAGGCTTGCTTCACAGACAGGGGGGAGCTGCCTGACCCTCACTCCTGACTTCCCCCATGTCCCAGCTAGTGAATGGTGTGTGGGTGAGGGGGGGGGGGAGGATGGTGAAGTCTGAGACAGCTCCCTCCCTGCATTACTAGTGAGAGGCTGGCTTCACAGACAGGGGGGAGCTGCCTGACCCTCACTCCTGACTTCCCCATGTCCCAGCTAGTGAATGGTGTGTGGGTGAGGGGGGGGGGGGAGGATGGTGAAGTCTGAGACAGCTCCCTCCCTGCATTACTAGTGAGAGGCTGGCTTCACAGACAGGGGGGAGCTGCCTGACCCTCACTCAAGCAGAGAAGCCCTTCTTACAAAGCTGAGCTAGTGAGTTAAGTAGGAGGAAAAGTAAACATACTTGTGCCAGTGTGGCTACTTAAAAAATACACTTACCAACAATCAATTACATATATTTGAACTGTGTACAGTTCCAGCCAGGACCACCTTTCTAAAATGCACAGTGATTGGCAAATTCAACATGCACGTGTCTGCTAACAAAAATAATAAACAAAGAAGTTCTAGTCACGTGAGTGCTGATCATCACATGTCAAGCTTCCAACTGTTTCCATTTCACATCCCCCCAACCATTACCTCAGTGGTAACCTTGGTAACATCAATAGATAAGAGCACAGCCAGCCAATAGGAATACATATTCATTCCTAAGTGACCTTTACTGACCTGGGAAGTGTGAACACTTTGTTTCATTTTCTGTTGGTGTTCATGAGTTTCCAGTTCCATTTCCCATCCCCCCAACCATCACCTCAGTGGTAACCTTGGTAACATCAATAGATAAGGGGGCTGCCAGCCAATAGGAACACATATTCATTCCTAACTGACCTTCAGTGACCTGGAAAGTGTCTATTTGTATCATTTTGAGTTAGTGCGCACTAACTCGAGTTAGTGCGCACTAATCGGAAAAAACGATTTGTAACGATTTTTCAACGAAATAATCGTGCCAAACACGATTTTCTTCTCCTGCCACATGATTTCTATCGTTAAGACGATATGGAAAACGATTCACATCCCTATTAAGTAGTACTGAGAGGGAAACTCCCTGGGAGGAGCTACCAGGTGGGCCACACCTCCCTGTCCCTTTAAGAAGGGGAGAGAGGTGAGGCATCACCCCTAAGAGGGGCAGGAGCCGCAAGTCAGGACCACAGTCAGCGGCCTCCCTGCCGCTGCCATGCAGGAGACAGAGAAGGGCCGCATGCAGGCCCTGACTTGGCAATGGTGGTGTCCTGCCACTGAAGGAGGACATCAGAGATGGCTCCAGCCGCATGAAAATCCAGGGACTGTGGTGTCTTCCAGGCAGCAGGGAAGAGAGCAAGGTCCGTGGCTCCTGCTGCAGTGAAGGCCCATCGACAGGGGCGACCTGCCATGGGAGGAAGGCCTGGTCATTGGCGGCAAGATGGCGGCCCAGGCCACGAGGCCAGATTTCATCGGCAGCCTCCCAGGGCCACGAAGAGCAGTGTCAGTGGCGGGCCAAGGCCGCGAAGGTAAGGTCATGTCCGCGGGAACCGCAGGCAGGAGCGCAACACTACATATGCAATCTATATACGCAAGGCTACAACAGATCTGAACTGGATATGGAATCAGGACATGAATCCAAAAAAAGCAGCATAAAACAAAAACTTGGCTCTCATCAAGCATCAGCTAAATCAAATAGAATGCCTGTAATTATTAGGATGGAAATGAGAATAAAACAGAGAATATCATAATGCCTCTGATCGCTCCTTGGTGCAACCTCATCTTGACTATTATATGCAGTTCTGGTCCCCACATCTCAAAAATGATATAGTAAAATTAGAAAGGATACAGAGAAGGGTGACCAAAATGATAAAGGGGATGGAACAATTCCCCTATGAAGAAAGGCTAAAGAGGTTAAGATTCTTCAGCTTGGAGAAAAGACAGATGAGGGGAGATATGATAGAGGTCTATAAAATAGTGAGTGGAATATAACAAGTAAACGTTAATCAGTCGTTTACTCTTTAAAAAAGTGCAAAGACTAAGGGACACACAATAAGAGAAAATAAATTTTTAATCAACACATATTGAAACTCTGGAATTCATTGTCAGAGGATGTGGTGAAAGTTATTAGTATATCTGCATTTAAAAATCATTTGGACAAGTTCCTGGAGGAAAAGTCCATAAACTATTATTAAGACAGAGTTGCAGAAATCCATTTCTTATCCCTGGGATAAGCAGCATGGTTTCTATCTACTCCTTGGGATCCTGCCAGGTACTTGTGACCTGATTTGGCCACTGTTGGAAACAGGATACTGGGCTTGATGGACCCTTGATCTGATCTAGTATGGCAAGTCTTAAGTTCCTATGTTTTAAACTCATTTTGTTTTCCCCTAATTAACAATCAAGCAAGGAGCTAAGACCTTGTCCACCTAAAGAACAAGCAAAACACAAAAGGCCATTTAACATGATATCTCACAAATCAATTATCTGGCTAAATGGCAACTTTTTGAATAATGGGGCACATATCCAGCTAAAACCTGGCCATATAAAAGTGACTCGCCCAGTGTGGGTAAGAGGAATACCTCGCTCTTGTCTAGGATGTTCTAGATCCAGGTATGGGGGTCAGGAACGATGATTCCAAAGAGGTTGTGGGTGGGGCAGGAGTGAGCTAGATTAAGAATAACAATACCAGAGCAGGGGGGGGGAGGGGTGCTGATCTGCATACCCCACAATATTTTAAAGCTTTTCTGAAGTCTTTGAGGGGATGGGAGGTAAGAACATAAGGAAATGCCATACTGGGTCAGACCAAGGGTCCATCAAGCCCAGCATCCTGGGTAACACAGCCCAGGAGGGACATTTTGTGAAATTTTGAGGGTGTAGGGGGTTTAAATCAGGCCTGCATTTCTGAACATTGTAAGCATCTTCACAAATGTTAGAAAAAAAAGTAACTCTAGACTTTTTTTTTCTTTCTAAACAGTGCCACTTAACCGGCTCTATTCTTTTCAGTATAGACAGTTAAGTCTTAAGTTATTTGACTATACAAGTCCAGATACCATTACAACCTAACTGGTAAAATTCAGAGATAGCCGGTTAGGCTACATATAGCCAGATAACTTTAGGCTACTATATTTAGCGGTATATGTATCTCACTGACTATCTGAGACAAGTGTTCTGGCTTTTTTTAACCTGGTAAGTTGTCCACTTGGGCAGGGTTTGTCACTGGCAAGGCAAAGTTCTCCATAGCCAGCACAGGTAATGGCTTGGTTTGTACTGGGGGAATAATTATGATCCCAGTAGACTGTGAGATTGCTAACCACAGGATATGAGCATATATTTCTTCACATGCAAGGTTTATTCATAAGGGTAGCAGATTCTTTTCACCTTCATTAATTTTAACATAACCATAAAACAGCAGGTTTGCAATACTCGCAGTCCAAAAGGTTCAGCAGGGTTGCTTTACAGATACTCAGGGATAATGTTCTTCCTCATTCAGGATTCATAACCCCCAGGGACCAATCCATGTTCTTAGGGGAGGGATTTCAGGTACTTGAGAAAAGCAAGTATGCAACTCTTTTCAGCTTTCTTGGCTATAAATAAACAAATCCAACTTGTGGCTCATGGACAGTGCACAAGCATTGCTGGCTCTTTTTTCACTTACAGGAGTTTTGCCTGATTGATTGCATTCTGAAGTTTATTATTATTTTATGCTTAGGGGTTTGCTTCACAGAGTTTGTTTCTAAGTCTATTATTTTCTGTTTCAGAGTTTGATAGAGCTGTTTGCTTTTTCCACTGAACTTCCCTACCCCAGTCTCAAATCTACACTTATAGACGACTGACCAATTAGGGGGAAGGGAGAAAATGTACATAACAGGACCTACTAGTACTTTGCACAGATATGTACAAAATAAATCTTCACTTAAGCTCAAAAACTACCTCATTAATTGGTATCAAACATAAAAAATGACTCTATGTCTCTGGAAGAGAGAGTAAAGCAGGAAGGAGTTCAGGTGGTAGTCTCCTTAGTCCTTCCAATTAAGGACAAATGCTCAGGCAAGGAAAGTTGCATTCTAGAGATAAATGAATGGTTGCATAGATGATCTTGATCAGATTTTTGAAAGGATCTTCCTCTGGTAAAACCATGTTGCCTTTGGTTCTGTAACCCATTAGATTATAGATAGTTTATTATCCTTTCCTTTTGCAGTATCCCCACTAATTTTCCCAAAACTGAAGTGAGGTTAACTGGCCTGTAGTTTCCAGTATCCTCCCTACCACTTTTGTGAAGCAGAATAACAAATATCCTTCTCCAATCCTGTGGCACTAGTCTCCAAGGATCAATTGAACAGGTCCTTTAGCAGATCTGCAAGCACTTTTCAAAGTATACTGAAATGTATCTCATCTGGTCTCATGGCCTTGTTTTCTTTCAGTTTTGCTAGTTCTATCCACACACTCTTTTCTGAAAATGGGGATGTATCTATTAGGGATGTGAATAGTTTTTTGACGATTTAAAATATCGTCCGATATATTTTAAATCGTCAAAAATCGTTAGAGGCGATATATAATAGGAATTCCCCCGATTTATCGTCAAAAATCGTAAATTGGGGAAGGGGGAGGGGAAAAGGGAGGGCAGGAAAACCGGCACACTAAAACAACCCTAAAACCCACCCTGACCCTTTAAAATAAATCCCCCACCCTCCCAAACCCCCCCAAAATGTCTTAAATTACCTGGGGTCCAGTGGGGGGGTCCCGGTGTGTTGATAGAAATGGCGCCGGTGCTACCTTTGCCCTGTCATATGACAGGGCAAAGGTAGCGCCGGCGCCATTTTGATTCCTGTCCCCCGATGTCCACTGGACGTCGGGGGACCCCCGCTGGACCCCCAGCGGGGGTATGGGAGCAATCTCCTACGCGCATGACGTCGGGGTACAGGAATCAAAATGGCGCCGGCGCCACCTTTGCCCTGTCATATGACAGGGCAAAGGTGGCGCCGGCGCCATTTCTATCAACGCACCCGTGGCCCGAGAGTGGAAGATCACACCAGGACCCCCCCATTGGATCCCAGGTAATTTAAGACATTTTGGGGGGGTTCGGGAGGGTGGGGGATTTATTTTAAAGGGTCGAGTGGGTTTTAGGGTTGTTTTAGTGTGCCGGTTTTCCCGCCCTCCCCCGATTTACGATTTACACGATATTTAAAAAAACAAAACCGTGACGATCCGATTCCCTCCCCCCCCCAGCCAAAATCGATCGTTAAGACGATCGATCACACGATTCACATCTCTAGTATCTATCCTACTCTCATCTATACTCTTGCCAAACAGCAACAATCATTCTCCAATGTCCTACTTCATGAAAACTAATCTAAAGTATTTCTTTAATATTTATGCTATTTCTTCATCTTTCTCCACATCTTTCTCCACATCTTGCCCCTTGACATCTTTCAGTCTTACAATGCCACCTCTGGTCTTCCTCCTTTTTCTGATATATTTGAAAAATGTTTGTTACAACCCTTTACCTCTTTAGTGATCTATTCTTCCACTCAAGCTTTTGCTATTGTGGCTTGGTTTTGCATGTCACTAAGATTTACTCTACTTTTATAGCAGAGTGTCATGGATTGTAAGCTTTTAGACTTTTGGCGTGTTAACACAGCCCAGCAAGGGAACTCACTAGGCCCAAGTGAATAGCAGGCAGACACGCTCAGGTAAGAATTCTCAGCTTATCTATACCAACCTCCTTTCCCTGCAGATTGAGCCCTTATGTTCTGAAGGCCAGAATAACTTAGGAAAAGGACTCAAGGAGAGTAGATAGGTGAAGTCAAAAGCAGACCAAGATCAGGGCATGTGGAGATCCAATAGCATCTGTATCCAGGCAGATGTCAGGACAGGCAGAGATCCAGCAAAGTCAGAATCCAGGCATCAGGACCAAGAGACAGTCAGATAGAAAGAGAAGGGAAGGGAAGGACGTGGACAGGCAAGACATGGACTGGGGCAACAGGCAGGACATGGACAGGACAGTCAAGGAGCAAGGCATGACAGGGGAGAACTAGAGGCAAAGTAGGCAGCAAAGCAAGAAGTTGGAGTGGAGGCAAAGCAAGGGGCAGGTCTGGAGGGCAGGAACAAAGATGCAAGGTAAGGAGTAGCAGAGGATAATGAGGCAAAAGGTGCTGGCTGGGAGTGTTGTGGGGGTTTAAATAGCCTGCTTCCCTGACATTATCTGAGAGCACCAATCCATGTTTACTGTTTTGAAGGAGACCGAGGGAATAGATCTTTGAGAACTGAGGATTTTCATATTTCTGGAGTTTGAGTGGAACCAGTTTCTGACAGAAGGGATCCCCCTCCCCATAGCATCTGGTAGAGCTTGCTTTGTTTATTTTTGCCTTTGCTAAGAGTCTGAAACAAGGAGTGAGGAGAGGTTTTTTTGTGATTTTTGGACAGTCCAGTAGGAGTTGCTGGATGTGGTTGATTCTGAGGACTTTTTTTGGAATAAAGGGATGTCCACCTTTCCCCAGCAGCTTGTATACTGGAATTGCAACAGGAATATCATACCTTCAAGGGGAAGGCTCTCCTGACATGGATGCTGGTGCAGGGGACAGAAGAACTTTATCAAGGACAAGCATGGATATGGAGACCATGGCCTTTTTTATACTGATTTTCCTCATGTTGTTCCTTATTTGTACAATAACTACCTGGACTTTGATTTCTAAACTAAAGTAAAATTTTTGTTGGACACCAATTTGGGACTTAGATAGTCTTTCTTGCATTTGGATCATAAACAGTGTGAGGAGAGTGTGCTGGCGTTTTTTCTTTTCTTTTTGTCTTGTATCTTTCTGGCCTTCCTGAAGACCCCCTTGCATAGCAAAGAAGAGCAGTGGTTGGTAACTGGATTGAAGCGTACATGGACATGTCCACGCCGAGGGCCCAGGAAGTTAAGTTTCCTCCTGCTGGATGAACCCTGGCTTTGTAGCTCCCCGGATGCAGCCTGCCAGCTAAATGGGCACTGTCTTATTTCCTCATTTCCTTCAGCTTCATCAGATACATTTCTCTCTGTGTTTTTTTTTTTTTTTATTTCCTTTGTACTTTTTGAATGCTGATCTTTCTACCTTTATTTTCTCAGCCACCTTCTTGGAGAATCATATTGGTTTCTTTTTTCTTTCTTTTCTTTCTTTACTTTTATTACAAGAAGGTTTGTTGCCTTTGTTGTTATTGCTCTTTTTTATTTGCCCAGCCGATGTTCCACTTCACCTATCACCTCCCAGCCTTCTAGCTGCTCCTCAGTGTATGTTGCCATCTTACCAAAGTGTAGTTTTAATAAATAGACTGAGTGCCCTCAGTATGGGCCCTAAAGAGACTTGTCAAGTTAGAAACAGTTTGAACAAGAAGCCAAAAATGGTAGTGATAAAATTCACTCCAGGGAAAAAGGGATTAACACTGGTGTGCCACATAGATCAGTCCTAGGTTCTGTTCTCTTCAATTTTGTTAGTGATATTACAGAAGGCCTATTGGAAATGTCTGCCTTCTTGCAGATGATACCAAAATCTGCAATAGGATGGACATCCTGAAAGATGTGGTAAAAGTGAGGATGTTTCTAGTAAGTCTTGATGAATGGTACAGAGTCTGGCAGCTAAGACTTAATGCCAAAAAATGTCGAGTCATGCTTTTGAGTTCCAAAATACCAAGGGTGCGGAATAATATAGAGATGGAATTATTCTGTGCACAAAACAAGAACAGAGGTGATTATAGATGATTTTTGTAGGAATCCAAATAGATAGACAAGATGATGGCAAAAGCAAGAAGGATGCTTGTGTATATAGGGAGTGTGAGGGAGAATATAGGCGTCTTCCTCAATATACTTTAATGGACCGGACTCAGATATTCCACCCAGTTTTCCTTAAATGTGGGCTCCCCAAGTAATCCTGGGAGGAGGAAGGAATCCAACTCCTGAACATAAAACCTGAGGGCTTAGACAGGTTAGATGGGCCCTGGGGAGCTGACAGAGTACCAGCATACTGACTGAGGATGTATCTATAAGGTTAGTATACTTCTTTTGTTTAAAGCTTAGAGATTATCTGAGTTCAAGGAGTCTGTCCTATTGTCTGCTTAGGGTTGCCAACGTTTCTATAGTCCATGACTGGACACTTGAGGGCAGGGGGGTAGTGGTGTTTATTCCCTCCCCTTCTTTTGCATACATTTGCATACTATTTATATCATGTCACTTGGAACCCATATATCAGGCCTATTATAACATATTTTGGGTATAGGCTTGGCCCTCAGAAAGCCATGAGTATAATAATCTAGTAAACTTCCCATTCCAAAATAAGACTAATTGCCAGCACTCAAATAATAACAATCTTATCCATGAAAAGGCAACAATACAAATATTACACCAAGCCCTAAAACACCAACACATTTCCTATTAAGAAAACAAAACAAGTCAAGCTGTTGTAGATTCCTACACATAAGCTACATGCTAGCAGAATATCTCCCCTCAGTCACACAGGTAAGACATAGGCAGACCCTTGCCAAATATAGAATAAAGAGACCTTAAAGTTTAAATAGAAACATGCAAACCAAAACTGAACTTGATACCCCAACAAGCCGGACTTTCTATGCAGTGCAATAAAGGAAAAACAGAAACATCACAATTTCTCATAAAACATCAAATAATAAAATTGAGAAATATAAAACATGAATCAAAATAGTAAACAAATGCTGATAAAATATTTAATATTTCAAAACAGGGGATGAATAAAAGATCCAAAAATTAAAAACGTATTTGAACTTAAAAAATATTTATAAAATTTTCCAAACACCAATAAAATATTTCAAATCAGCAGACAGATCAAATAACACCTATAAATAATACTAAGATTTTAAAACCTTCTGTTCTCCATACCTGGGAACTTTTGATTTCCAGTCACCCCACAATTGTCATGGATTATTGGGGGATGGGAGGAGGTGATGGGGATGCACAAACTTTCTCTTCTTTCTCATATATTTTTGTAAACCGTTATGATGGTTCTACAGAATGACAGTATATAAAACTCAACAAATAAATAAATAAACAAATAAATAAATAAATACATGCACACATATATTCTCTCATACACACATTCAGTCCCTCTCTCTTCCATGGACAGATACACTGCCAACATATACACACATGTTCCCTGACCCTCTCTAGCATATGCCCTCACATGTTCTATCACATGCACGCTCCCTCTCACATACATTCTCACTCTCACACACATGCTCTGACATGCTCTCACTGACACACACTCCCTCTTACATATTTTCATTGACACACATGCTATATAAATTACTGTTATAAATTGAGGAGCAGGAAGAGAGATTAAGGGAAAAAGGGGGAGTCACTACACTTGTATACCACATGATTTGTACATGACATCAACTTGCTAAGGTGGTTTTGGCTTTCCTTTATTTTTTTTACACTATAAACTTTTTAAACTGACTTCTGGCTCCTCTGGCTGCAGCAGCCAGTGACAGGCGAGAGCACAGAAATCACATGGCTGCATGAGCCTGAGGGAGGCAACCAGATTGAGACCAGACCTGCCTGTCATGGGAGAGAGGGTGAGAGATAGCAAATAAGTGTCCCAGCAGCAAAGCTATGGTGGGCCTGCAGGGAGGCCAGGGTAGTGCCAACTGTAAGGGACAGGATGGAAGTCTCTAAACTGAGAGAGCCAAGGGATTGTGTTGGGAGGGAGAGAGGGAGGCATGCAGGGCATCAGGAAAGCTACTTTACCTGAGGGCTGGAGTTGGAGAAAATAGCTGCAGCAGCAGAGGGGGGGGGGGGGGGGGGGGGGTAAGCCAAAGTGGGAGGCTCAGGCACATTAGATCCCAGCATGTGTGCTGAGAATTCAGCTCTAGGATGGACCCCTGGCCCACACAGGCTGGCAAATAATTAGGTAATTGTAGCAAACAGGCCTTGTAGACCACATGAGCTGTCAAAGGAGCAGGGGGAAGTCTCTCATCGGAAACTCATGCCGAGCCCGCTGAGTTGAGAGAGGAGAAGATGCAGGGGAAACAAGCCAGGGAAGGTCAAACATGAACAAACGTTCGGGTCAAGTAACACGCTTCTCTCCTTTCTCTTCTGCGCTGTGCAAGCAGCCAAAAGCAAAAGAGCAGGCAGCTGATTGGTGCTGATTAGATACTGGCCAGAGTCAGACCAATCTGTTTTTGAACATGTTTTCAAGTGTCTTGTTACCAGTGTAACCGGACACTGTACAACTGGCTGCAAAACCAGGCTGTCCAGTCAAACACCAGGCAGTTGGTTGCCCTATATCTGCTGCCAACTGTGTGTCTTTAAAGATCAATGTAAATAAAGAGCATTTTAAGCATAGCCAGAGTTATCTATGTGCTTAACCATGCCACAGACTGTTCGAGTGCCACATATGGTGTCCTATGTGGGATCCCTCTAAGCCGGGCACAAAGGGAAAAACCAGTCTCTAGAGAGGACTGTGAAGAGGAACAGTTGTTGGTTGTGCTGCTTCTCAGCAGCTGAAGAAAGGTTGTGGCGATTCAGGCCTCTCAATGGTGCTGCTTCTACCTTTTTGTAGCCACCGCCATAGACTTCCCAGGAGCCAACAGAAATAGAGATGGGCTGTGAAGAAGATGACAGGGAGAATTAGCTGACTGGTAGTAGTCATCTGTGTTCGAAGGCTGCCATTGCTGGTGGCTTACTCTCCCCTGCAATTCAGCATCACAACACAGCAAAATAAGAAAAAAAATTAACAGATGCCTGGGAGTAAAGAGAAGGCCCTGAGTTGGCCAACACTGCTAAACCAGTCTCCATACATCATCAGTGACATCAGTGCGACACATGCGATACCAAGAGAGGTGCCTCAAAAAATGACAAAAAAAATCCAAAAATAAACAAAATTGAAAGCAGACAAAGGGGGGTCATTTTCCAAAGATATCGCACGCGAAAAGTCTCTTTTCGCGTGTGATACCTAGATCGGGGCGGGTTCTGGGTGGCGTCCGCACTGTAAGCGGAGGAGTCGGGGCGGCACCGGGGTGGCGCTGCAAAGACATCGCTGACGGCGAAAAGGTAAGGAGCTTTATCGCCATCAGTAAGGCGGTCAATAGCACCACCTTTCACGGTGGCACTATTGGTTTGTGAAAGCCGGCAGCAATAGCACCGCGGTGGTGCGATTGCTGCCAGTTTTCGCAGGCCCGCCTCCCATTACCACCGTTATCGCAGAACTTAGAAAATCCAGGCCAAAGATAGTGGTCACATAAGAGGACCCTGGCTACCTGAACGATACCACCTCCCCGACTCCAGGGCCATTTTAAAATAGGAAAATAGTCCAAAAGGGAAGCCTGCTTGAATAACACATTTAAAAAAATAACTACAGAGTAATTGTTACAACGACCCATAGTAGAAGCCCTAATAAAATTGACACAACTTACAAAAGTTTTATAGTCATAATTTTTAAAATAAAAATAGTTAATGTTTGTGAAGGTTTAATAGCCATTTAAAGGTTCAAAATTTTATAAAATAAATATGAACTTACAGAAATGTTTTTTCTTAAGCTACCAGTTATATAAAAATACTTCTTAAGCTACCAGTTATATAAAAATGTAAGATTTTTAATCAAATGGTATATTCTGACCACCCCAAAAACTTATAGATCATCCTAAAGGATCTCAAAAAATGGGAATTACTATGGGAATAGATCAGGTTCCAAAGTCGTATGCCATAGTTACATAGCAATGGTTTTCTAACGCTGCTTGAAGTGGTCAGTGCAGTATTACCAATAAAAGCCCAAGCATGGAAATGATTATAAATATTAAATAGAATTAATAAGAAAACTTATCAAAAATTCTTTAGTTGACCAATATCTAAAGAAAGACCATCTCATAGCTAATAAAGCTATTTATAGCATCCATAAAAAAGAAATAATCCTGATGACATCATCAAGAACTGATAATGTTGCAATCATCGGTCTTCGACGGCTTCACCCCGCCTACCTCTCACTACTTGCGGCTCCTCCTGCTCACCTCGGACTACTGGCTGCCGTGGCATCCGTTTGCCATCCTCCCTGGCGTCCCTGGACCAGCTTTGGTGCTGCCTCTCGCCATGCTCCTCAAGGGTACCTTAGAGCGTGCACGCACACGCCACCCTCATCTTTATTTTCACGTTGGCACGAACCTCAGGGGTGTCCCCCTGATATGACGTCACGCTGCCTGGATATTTAAGCCTACAGTATTTGCTAGCTCATCGAGTTAGCAATGGTAACTCTATGGATGGGATTCGCTCTCCGTACCGAAGCTGCTCTGCTACTCCATTGCTATCTGGAACTCTTACACCCTTCGGGGTTGCTAACGGGGTACCCGATCCTCGGGGGCCTCTTCTGCTTCTTTCAGGTGCTATCAGGAAACTGGTAATCGCTCCTTGAGGGCCCATGTTCCCTAAGTCACTGCCTGCATCTTCAAACCTTTCTACTTGGAAGACTTCACTAACAGTTTCCATCTGTGAGTACAACTACCAGCTGTTCCACAGTACTGCTTCACTGGAACCAGGTACTCGCTCCTCGAGGGCCTGCCATCTGTTCCGGTGCCAGACCTCTCGTCTAGTGGAATCTCTGTTACTGCTACTTGAGTACAATACAACTGAGTCTCTCTGCTCTAAGGGATCAGGTACTCTCTCCTTGAGGGCCTGCTCTCCCTGTCTCAGAGCTTCTCCTAATTCTACCTGGGACTCTGAATGCTTCTTATTGTGTAGTCATAACTCTCAGTCTCTTTCCACTACAGCACTGCCTAGCAGAGGACCCGCTGTTCCAGAGTTCTGTGGGAGATCTGCCCAGCCTGGCTCAACATCCACTACTCACTACTGCCACCTCTGGTGGCTTCCAAAACTGTTTAATAAAAGATTCAAATCTGTGTTTGTGTGTCCAGAGTCTAGCCTGACACCGTGGTCCCTCACAGGACTGCCCCCCATGGACGTGGTCAGCTGCCACAGTGTCCAAGGATCCACCCAAACATCAATAACCAAAACAGATACAGAGAATCCATGATACTCAATGACAGTTGGGAGAAGTCAGTAGAACCTGGGCAGATCTCAAAAGGAAGGAGATGCTGCACAAGTGCTCCTCTCAATTTTAAATAAAATCTGCTCAGAAAATTAGAAAACTTGGCAAGAAGGATAAGATATTTAAAGGTATGCATGTGGGTATGCAAGTTAATGCATGAAAATTTATTTTTAATTAATTTTCCTTTAGTTCAGGTAAGGATTAGATATAGTTAAAAGTAATGTTAAAAATAGCTGTCCCGCAATCAATTAATGACAGCATTGAAAGTAAGAGTGCCTGAGGTTGCTAAATTGTGATTTAATAAAATGTTATCAGCAAAGAGAGAGAGTGTTTTATGATGTTAGTGGGCAGTACTAATGACTAATACTCTAAAAGTCAAATGAGACATTGAGCTAAACTGCAGTTTTGCAGCAAGTTAATAGTACAAGCCTGAAATGTATTATTAAAGTGAATGCAGACTTTTATTCAATAAGACTTGAGTGACTGAAGAAAGAGCATTAAGGGGTCATTTTTTCAAATCGCATTAGGGCCCTAACACTCGCGATAACGCCATAACACATGCAATAAATAACGCATTATGGGGCAGATTTTAAAACCTACACGCGCGGCCTACATTTGTGCGTGCTACCCGACGTGCACAAATGTACGTCCGATTTTATAACATGCGCGCAATCCCCAGGCCCAGCGGCCGTGGAGAGGCATCTGGCCAAGCCCCCGCCATGCCCCCGGACCGCCGCACCCCGCCCATGCCCTGCCCATTTTTTCAAGCCCCGGGACTTACACGCATCCCGGGTCTTTACATGCGCCGCTGGGCCTTTTGAAAATAGGCCCGGCGAGCATAACCCCCCCACGCGCGTAAATCCACTTGGATTTACGTGCATAGGCTTTTAAAATCTGCCCCTATGAGTTGCATATGCAAATTTGAAAAATGTAGTTAAGTTGGTGGAGCTAATGAAAATGAGGAGCACATAATGTTGCATGTGATAGCATAGCACACACTATAATGTGATTTAACTATACCTTTTTCCTGGCATTATGCATTATGGCCAAACCAGGATTTTCAATATTTATCACTAATCCCATTTCAGAGAGAGAGAGAGCATCTGGGGAGGCACACATATTAGTCAACTTTTTAAACCACTGTAAGAGAGGCCATTCTGAACTTGGGGTGAGATTTTGGTGGTGGACTAGGTTTTGGGGGACAGTTTTACATGCAGTTTCAGAGGCACAAACAGCAGAGTTACCATGAGTGAAAGTTTTATGTGATTTGGAGTGATGAAATTCTAAAAAGATGAGATTTGTACACTGTACTCTTGACCTAGCTTGATGTACTTTCTACTTAGCTGCTATCAAGCTAGGTCAAGAATACAATGTACAAATTTCATCTCTGTGTACCATTCATCACTCAAAATCATATAAAATCTTAATTGATGTCTACTGTGCTGTTCATGCCTCTGACTGTGCATGTAAAACTGCCCCCCAAACCGAGCCCACCACTAAAACCTCACCCTTAGTTACTAGTTGCCCCTCTTACAGCGGTATAAAGAGTTTACTTATATGAGAGCAATATAAAGAGTCTCGCTCTCTCTCTCACCAGCAGCCACCAAAAATGTGACAAAAGTCTGTCTGGGGACTTCTCAGTGTGAGGTATGATAAAGTTAATGTGCATTGCAGTAAAATAGCTACGTGGTATCAGGAAAATTACCCTAACTATGCACCTTTTTTATTGCAGGCATTATTTTTCACAAACTTTATAACAAAATGATAAATATAGGTCTAAGGCAGGATTCATCATTCCTTGCAGAAAGATGAATCCTGTGAAAAAGGGGGTGAGTGGGTAAATGGGGGCAGGTCTGCGAAAGGCCGCAGGTGGTATAAAAGGTGGTGCTATTCGCCACGCTACTGCTGGTGAGAATGTTCCTCACATTATCGCTGGCAGTGGTGCCGCAGCTGAATCCTCCTCCTCCTCACTAAGCAACTCCTCCCCTCCCGTTCATTTACATCCTATCGCACAAAGAAAAGGCCCTTTTCGCGTGTGATAGGGGTTTATTGTGTGCGTTAGGTCCTTATTGTGTGTGATAGGGCCCTAACGCACACGATAAACCTTTAGAAAATAACCCCTTAAGTTTGTTACTCCAATAAGAAACACACCTCTCAGCCTTAAAATTAAATGATGTATAGAAACTCTTTACTATAGGGATAGATTTATTTATTTTTCTAGAAAACAGAAATGTTTTTCTTTTGCTACACATGACTGATTCTTGCTTAGTTAGTGTAAAATTAACTATTCTTTTTAGAAACCACAGTTTCACTAAGCAATATCAACTACACTGAGGGAACACACCTACAAAACTTGTGTAAAATGCAATCGCGTATAGGGAGTGAGTTTCTCTTTTTACTTTATTTAAAGTCAGGAAGTAGGTTAAAGAAGAAAACTGCGAGAGGCAAAAATTTCAACACACCCAAACAATGCACTCTAATGAAAATTAAGAAAAAGCTAAGGTGTGCTCATAAAACAATATCAAACAGGCCTGCTTTAGAAAGACAACCAAAGACACAACAGAATAGCAATAGCAATAACAAGGCAAAAAAAAAAAAAAACTACACAAATAAGACATACCTTAAGTTCTTTCCTCAGACTAAAGTAAAGATTCAGGGCCAGATTTTAAAAGGATTAAACGCATAAGGTACGTACGTAACCTTTTTAAAATGCCCCTGCACGCGCCGAGCCTATTTTGCATAGGCTTCCGGCGCACACAAAGCCCCGGGACGTGCGTAGGTCCCGGGGCTTTTCTGGGGCGTGTTGCGATCCGCACATCATCGGGGGCGTTGGGGGGGGCGTGAGGCTGCCGGCGCGTCATCCGGGGGTGGCGCCGCGGGCATGGTTTCGGCCCGGGGGCTTGGCCGTGGTCTCCCGACCAGCCCCCGGACCGGAACATGGCATGCGGCAGCCGGCCTGGCACGCGCAAAGTTACACCTGCCTTGAGCAGGCGTAACTTTCGCGACAGAGGTAGGGGGTTTAGATAGGGCCATGGGGGTGGGTTAGGTAGGGGAAGGGAGGGGAAGGAGGGGGGAGGTGGAAGGAAAGTTCCCTCCGAGGCCACTCCGATTTCGGAGCGGCCTCGGAGGGAATGGGCAGCGCATGCGGGGCTCGGTGCACGCAAGTTGCACAAATGTGCACCCCTTTGCGCGCGCCTACCCCGTAGCCACGCGTATCTTATAAAATCCAGTGTACTTTTTTTTGCGCGTGCGTAGATTTATAAAATCTACCCCTCATTGTGCAGGCATTCTTTTGGTACCTAGAAACAAAGGGAAAGAAAAATATATATGAAGTGTCAAATCTAAAGCTTATATTTAAAAGTTAAAAGTAAATATATGAAAAATGGAGTCAAAAACAGCGATGATAATCATCTGACAAAATTACTTGATGGCATACTTGATATTCTATGCGCATATCTTATTCTTTGGAGTTACATTTTATTTTTATGTATTTTGAAAAATAAGAGTAAATAAGAAAGTGTTGAAATGTATGTGTAAGAGTTACAAAGTACCTGCTTTCTATTTGCATTAGTTAATAAAAGAATTGTTAAAGGTTACTTGACTAATTTATAATTTGCCTTATCCTATTTTTACCTCTACTTCCCCTCCCAATCACTGAGGGATATGTTGAGTGAGTAAGCCACTTGGGCCTAGATTTATAATTTTGCTATAATTACAGCAAGCATAGTACCTGCAATAATGAAAGTGGGAAGTGGCTAGGCAAGACCTAGCTTGATGCACTCTCTACATAACTTCAATCAAGCTAGGTCGAGAGTACATTGTACAAATCTACTTCACCCTTTCCCTTTCAGCACACCAAATGACACAAAATGTTCACTGATGTATTCTTTGCAGGTCGTACCTCTGACTGTGTATGTAAAAGTGTTCCCCTAAGCTTACCCCAACTTCCAAATACCCACCCCGAGGTAATAGTTCCCCCTATTGCAGAGGTATAAATAGTAAAGTGACCTACTCGCTCTCTCTTTCTCTCTCACTCTACTGAAAAATGTGATAAAAACATTTTTGTTCATATCGTAGCCACAGTGCAGAGGAAAAAGATGTAACTATTTCCAGCGATAAAACCCATTATCGCATGTGATAATGGGTTATCACAGGCCTTACCCTATCGCATTTGTAGTTAGGATCTGAACATTACCAAATACTCCACCTTAACTCCTCCCACATGCATAGCTAATATCTCATTTGCATATTAACAGATGCTGCGTGTTACGGTTTAGCGGTGTTTGGGTGGATTCTTGGGTACTGTGGCAGATGGCCACGCCCACGGGGAGGGGTCCCATGGGGAGACACAGTACTGGGCTAGGCTCAGGGTGCACAAACACAGATTTTAGCTCTTTTATTATACAGCTTGATGTGTACCACCAGAGGTGGCAGTAGTGAGGTGATCCAGAGGTAACAGTCCTGGGACCATTGGCAGAGGGAACCTGTCTCACCACATTGGTAAAGGGGATTCTGGTGTAGGTTTCCCAAGCAAGGCAATGCTGTAGATGAGACAGACTGAGAGTTAGATTACTCACTAGATGGTAGCTGTAGGTTAGCGATTCCACCAGGCTGAAGTAGATAGTACTAGCACCAAGGCTGGGAGAGCAGGCCCTCAAGGAGCGAGTACCTGATCCCAGTAAGGCACCTGAAATAAAGCAGAGGGCCCCCGAGGAGCGGGTACCCAGGTTAGTCAATACCCCAAAGGGCAGAGAGAGAGCTTCAAACGGCAGCACAGAAGCGGCAGAGTAGCTTAGACCGGCCGAGACTAATCCATTGCTAACTCAAAGAGCTAGCAAACAAGTACAGGCTATATACCCGGATGGCGTGACGTCACTTGAGGGGGACGCGCCTGAGGTTCATGCCATTGCAGGAATAAAGACGTGGGTAGCGCACGCGCGCCCTATTAGGCCCTTGGGAGGAACATGGTGGGAGGCAACGCCATAGCCATTCCGGGGACACCAGAAAGGGCGGCTTGCAGACGCAGTGGTAGCCATTTTCCCAAGGTAAGCGGGAGGAGCTGAGAGCAAGTAGAGGCATATGGGGTGAAGCCGTCTAAGACAGACGAACACAACACTGCGCTATTTGATACATGCATGACAGCCCTAAGACATGTGTTTAGGCCTTATAGCAAAATGATGAAAGACCCCATTGATTAGTAGTGCCTAAAGACTCACTAGAGAAGACAGATTTTTGCATATACCTATATGCATAACAGAGTTTCTCATATGTTATCATTAGACTTTAGAAACATTTAAATTGGAGGGCGACTCTAATAAAGGTGGTTTACACAGAGCTATTGCTCCCAACATTTATTTTACCACTGACTCTTTTGCTTGTGAACCTCACAAGCTTGTGATTCAGTTTACCTAATTCCACAATCTGGTCATTTGTGCTGCATCACGGACCAATAATCATATTTTTTCAGTCTGATCCACTGCCCACTGAACAGTATTTTAATTAGGAAAGTATTAGTTGACATGAGTTAAATTTAGATCAATTCTGTTCCCTTGTTCAACAAACTTCGGGTATTTGGAGGAATCAGTTCAAACAAAGCCCTTTCTGGTTCTGTTTCACTTATATGTAAACTCTAAAAGCTTTGTGCATTCCCAGGCTCCTAAATAGTTATCATTAAAAATGCGTTTGATTTACTAGCTTTAAAACACTTTTTTAGAATTTTATAAAATGACTTATCATGTGTGATATATAGTATATAAGTAGTCATTTTTAAAATGACTGAAAATCATTAACAATATTTGTTATATCATTTTCAATCTTTTTCTATCCAAAATGATATAAAAACTATTACAATATTGTTTGTTATTTGCTTCACAGAATTTAGGAGAGTTGTAAATACAGTGCATGCACTGTTCTAGAAATGTGGTAAAGTACAAGTGTTGTAAAAATATAGCATACAATAAAGTAAAACAAATGAAAAAAAGGAAATGAATTGGGAACAGGAACATTATAAATGTTATAAAACCCAAATTAAATGGCATATTGTCATGACATTTTCTTTTTTCCATGCACAACCCTAATCAGCAGTGATAACCACACTGATCCCAGGTGATTTGCTCATTCTTGGTTTATAGACCATGCCTAGTCAGTATGGAAATGTTAACATTGATTCTGTTCTGAGAATTAATCTTTCACATTTCATCTATAGACAAGGGTTGATTCAGCTTTGTTCAACAGAAAAATTATCAAATTTATTTCAAAAAAATTAAAATAAGTAACAGCAATAATTTATGGATAACTCAATAATGCTTATTTTGAGGAAAATCATGTTTTTGATCCAAAAAGTGATCATTTGAAGCAATGATCACCCAATAGTTTTACTTTGTCTTTAAACATTATCTCTATGTACAATAGTAGAGCTACATTCATGTTTATGCTTTTAATAATATGAACTAAAAGTCCTTGGAATTAACTACAATTATTAATTATTAAAAAGTTTTAATTATTCATACAATTTATAAAACATTTACGATGTTTATACTGGATTGAATTCACTTCTGTTGATACATAGCAATTCAGACTACTGGACATGCTCACACAAAAAGGCTATTATTTGTATAGCTGTCAACATTGTAGGTCAGAGACTTGATTGTATTATATATTTAGAGGAAACATAGTACTTATCATTTGTTAGAAAGGACATATCCTGGCAGTTAATGATCAACTAAAGCATTTTATATAAACCAACCTGCCATTTTCAAATGGAGAATATCCAACTGGGAGGACATTACTGGTAATAGAAGTAATTTATTTTTCACTAAAAAAAAACACAAGTATAAACAAAAAAATATAGTTCTTGGCCATTAATGTCTAAGGCAAGAACAAAACAATTTCTTCCTCAAAATTCCATAATATTTATATCTATGAATAAGATAAATATATATTTAAAGCTTCCTAAGAATCATGCATACCATGATTTCTCATTCCATTTGTATGAAAAATATAATACTAATTGTACTATTATACAGGTTTTTATTATGGTTTAAAAGAAGCAGACAACTGTATTGCTGTACTAATATTGCTGGTATATGTACTTTTTAAAATTATTTTTTCAGAGTCTAATCATCTTCTAAACCAATTGGGATGCATTAACTTTTGTAAAAGCAAAACATTGTGGTAAGGTCCTTATGTGGTATACATTCATTCCATCTAATTTATTAGTAGCAAATGAAGTACCTGTTATGAAATCATTACTCTTCTACAGCTTGTTTTAGTTGAAGAAGTAATTAAACCAGCAACTTATAGAAAAATCTGCCCTAGAAAAAATCTCTTTAAATTAGTATAACAATCTTTATCAAAAATCAGAACAAAATTGGTTCACAAACTACTACAAGTAACTGGGATATATATGACCATCACTCAGTAGCCCAGTCATCATCCAGAATACACATAACCCATAAATTAATTAATACCGTGCCTTTGGATATTAAAGGCCACAACTGTTAGTAGATTCCTGAGAAGGGAATCTAATTTAGGGCTAGAGCCTAACTACACCTATCCTAGTCTCTGGAAGGCTCATCAGGTCTCACTATAACCATTTCCTGCTGCTCACCCAAGGCACTGCCTCCAGTCACGTGTAACTTTGTCAGATCAACACTGTCCTAAAGGAGACCCAAATGTGCAGACCACCACGCCGAAAGCCTCCCCACCATTTGTCAATAAGCAAACCTGCTGGATATCTTCCTGGCTTATACCTAGGTCATGGTTTCTTGCTCCAAAGTCACAACTCTAGCCACACCTTCATGAGTTTTCAATCCCATCCTCTAAGCTGATTCTCTGCTCCCCAATACTATGCTGAAGCACCTCTGTAGTAAAGTTAATTAATATGTGTATACTTGTCTTACTAACATAGGACTGGATTTATCAACATGCACTAAATATTGCATGTGATAGGAAAAGGGGTGTGTTTTATGGTAATAGGCTGTTTATTGCAAAGTGTGCTATCTTAGCACTTCACATAGGTATTACTTCAATAATTATTTTGCACTAAGTGCCTGAATTGTTGAGAGAGAGAGAGAGAGAGAGAGAGAGAGAGAGAGAGAATGCGCCTAGGTATAAGGTCCTCATACTAGGTAGGTATTTATACCTGTATATGAGGTCCACCTAGCTACTCGAGGTGAGGTTTAGTTCTAGTGTAGGGGTTAGGGGCCACTTTGACATTCACAGTGCGACGTATGTACAGAACAGTGCACTCTTGGGAAGATTTGATGACCTTCAGAGTGAGGAAACTCACCCAAAGATTAGATTTGTGCAATGTTCTCTCACCCTAGCTTTGATGTTACCCAGCTAGAGAGTCCATCAAGCTACGTTGAGAGAACATGGTACCCAGGTAGAGAGTACATCAAGCTAGGTTGAGAGAACATAGCACAGATTTCATCTTTGGGTGAGTTTCCTCACTCCAAAGGTCAACAAATCTTCACAAGAGTACACTGTTCTGTTCGTACGTTGCACTCTGAATGTCAAAGTGGCCCCTAACCCCTACACTAATTCCTAAACCTCACCTTGAGTAGCTAGGTGGGCTTCATATAGAGGTATAAATACCTTCCTAGTATGAGAGCTTTATAGCTAGTCTCTCTCTCTCTCTCAAAATACTGAAAGCACTATTTGCAAAAACATTGCAGAGTATGATAAAGCCATAGGGGTAGACCTTTAAAAAGTACACTGGATTTTATAAGATCCGCGCATATCTTATAAAATCCAGGGTCGGCGTGCACAAGGGGGTGCACATTTGTGCAACCTGCGCGCGCCGAGCCCAGCGCGGCCTGCCTGTTCCCTCCGAGGCCACTCCGATTTCGGAGGGAACTTTTCTTCGCCCTTCCCCTACCTAACCCACCCCCCCGGCCCTATCTAAAACCCCCCCCCCCCACCTTTGTCGGCAAAGTTACGCCTGCTTTCAGGAGGCGTAACTTTTCGCGCATCGGCCGGCAGCCCCGCTCCGTCCTCCGGTCCCGGGGGCTGGTCCGGAGGCCTCGACCACACCCCCGGGCCGGCGCCATGCCCCCGGGCCCGCCCCCGAAACGCCGCGGCACGCCCCCGAAATGCCACGTCATTTCGGGAATGCCCCAGGACACGCCCCCTCCCTCCCCTTTTCGAAAGCCCCGGGACTTACGCGCATCCCGGGGCTTTACGCGTACTGGCGGCCTATGCAAAATAGGCGCGCCGGTGCGCGCGGGCCTTTTAAAATCTGCCCCATATTGCACAGCTTAATGCAAATAAAAAAGATGTAGTTAAAGCTGTGTGACATGGCTTTGCAATTTGAAAAGCTGGCCCACTTGGCCAGAAATCCCACCCCAAACTCCTCCCCTTTTCCTAATTTGCATTGCACCATGCGTTATGGTGTTTTCACATGCATTAAAGGTATATAGCACTTTGATAAATGACCCCCATAGTTGGTTCTATCCACTACTAAAGGTTTGGTTAGGAAGGAAAGCTCAGGTCTGAGGGCAGGCAGTTGGAAAAGATGAACCATGGGAGCCAGTAGGATTTAACTCTCCCTTCAGATCTGCCCCTCCTGACATCACTACACTGGCTCCATAGCCAATCCAGAGCCAGCAGGGGGAGCGATAGGGCAAATAACATCATCATGCCCGTACAGCTGCCTATCATGTGGAGTTCCATCATCAGCCCACACTGAGGGAGGGAAAGAGATGCCAACAATATATCGACTACATCCATCATGCATTTTATGCCACCAAGGCTATAAGGCAGTTTTCATTCAACTGTGCTTATAAACTAGGATTTAATCCTCTCACTTTCAGCATTTTCAACAGTATTAAATGCATACCTGATTGTCCTCTAGACAACTGAGCCATAAAATTGGGCCTTAAATCCTACCCCCCCCCCCCCCCCCCCCAGTAAAAAGTTTCAAAAATTTAAGCTCACAATTTTAAATGTCTGGCTCACTGATATTCATGTACAAGAAAACACACATCTCCTTGTTTTCCTAATTCATAGTATAGATTTCCAAATGTATTTTGATTTTCTACCCATCCATCTCTTAAGTACTTTAGCCCTCAGAGCCCTAGATAAGCTGTTACGTTTGATGGTCTGCAGGCTTCCCCCATGGACTGTCACATTCATTCTCATGGCCGGACCATCTCAGCTGGCTCCCAATGCAACCTCATGCCTCCGGGCCTCTTCATTTTGGGATGTGATGCTTCGATGCGGCAAAGTGCTGGCAGTGCTCCTCGCAGCAAGATGCTGCTGATGCTAACCCTGGCATAGCCCACATGCTGAAAGACTAAGAAGGCACCATGGAACACTTGGCTGCCTTCATGGACCAGCTCTCCACTCACCTGGATGCATTGACCTCTCCATCAGTGCCACTTCCACCCGCACCAGTTCCACTGCCTCCTGCTACTTCCAGTCTGCCAGATCCTGAGCTGCCAGCTCCAGCCCCATATGCCAGGGTCTCCAAGCAATGTTGGAGATTCCTGAAGAAGTGATGTATGCACTTCCAATTGCAGGATACGATTAAATCCACAAATATTCTCTCCTTGCTTGATGGTACAGCATTTGCATGGGTGATTACCCTATGGGAGCAAGGGGACCCCTTCTGCTCAACCTATAACAATTTATGGAGCAATACTACACTGTTTTTGAGGATCCAGGTCATGCAGTGGCTGTTGCACTCGGGAGTGGACTCTTGTCCTGTGGCAGTGGAGATCCACCTCCTGGTAGGGACCAGGAGGCAACTGCCCCCCAGGGGGCGGAGCATGGATGGATACAGAGGCTAGGAAGAGCTTCACCACTAGAAGCCTGAGGTCCCCCCGGGAGGAGCCTGTAGGGACCCGGACCACTTGGACTTAGGTGGGCCTTGAATGGTCTCCTGGAAGTGAAAGTCCGGCATGCCCACAGACAGGAGGAGAGCGCGGTCAGGTTCGAGACTGGAGGTCAGGTGGAATAAGAAAGACCAGAATAGCATAGGTGATAACAAGACTAGGAACAGAACCAGAATCTGGAGACGAGGTCAAACAGGCAGAGGTCAAAGTCCAGGAGTTAGCCTGAGGAATGGTCAACAAAGTAGAGGTCAGGTACCGAAGGTCAGATGAAGTCACAGGCAGGCTGAGGTCAAGAGGCAGGCAGCAGGCAGGCGAGTCAAATAGCAGGCGGACGTCAGAAGGCAGGCAGCAGGCAGGCGAGTCAAGGAACAGGCTGGAGTCAGAAGGCAGGCAGCAGGCAGGCAGGTCGAGGAACAGACTGGAGTCAGGAGGCAGGTGGCAGGCAGGTCGAGGAACAGACTGGAGTCAGGAGATAGGCAGGCAGACGGGTCAAGTAGCAAGCCAAAGTCAGTACCAGAGAGTCAGTCCGGAGGTACTACCTGGGAAACGAACAGACGAACAGGAACAGAAGGACACTGGAACTAGGAAGCAGGAACAAGGCAGGAACAGAACTGGAACATATGGATCCTGGAATGAGACTTGGAACAAGACAGGAGCAAGTACAAGCGTGGAGGCAATCTAGCATAAGCCGAACTGATTGCCAAGGGAAGGAAGTGCAGGCAGGGATTTCCTTATAACAGAGAATCAATCAGGGCACACCATGGAGCTAAGACCCGCCCTTGGCTCTATAAGAGACCGGGAAGTCCGTGCGCGAGCGCATAGGGGTGTGGCCAACAGCGCCGAAGATGCCGAGCTCCGGCGTGAGGCCTGGTGTGCAGTAGAAGGCCCGGCGACTGCCACTGTGGGATGCCGGGGCCTGGAAGTGCTAGCAGCTGCTGCTAGGGAGGCCAACCTGGGACCTGCCGAAGAATCATGAAGGTGAGCAGACCCGTGTGCGGGACAGGCACAGATGGGGTGGGTAACAGTGGCAATGGCTTCCGATATCTGCACTTCCACCAACTTTCCCAAAATCTAGCTGAATATGCAGTGGAATTTTGCACGCTAGTGTCCAATCTGAACTGGTGTGAGGATAGTCTCATCACCGTATTCCTGGAAGGCCTATTTGGTAAGATTAAGAATGAGCTATCCACCCAGGACCTTTCCATCTTGCTTGATGCTCTCTTCACCCTAACCGGCAAAATAGATTGCTGCTTGCAACACTTTATCCTAATAGAACTAGTTGAGCAACTTCAGATTCCCACAGTTCAGTTGACCTCACCCTTTGTTATTTCCTCCATCTATGGAGACCCACTTCTAGGACATGTTACCATGACCACCGGCTTGTAGCCTTACGTATTGGAATCTTGCATATAAAAAATCAGCATTTATATAATTTCCAGAGCCAATAATCCCATTATACTACATCTACCTTGGCTCCAACAGCATCAATCACATTTCAACTGGTCTATCTTGCCTGCTGAGTTCACAGTTGTACAAGCTAATGCTTGGTGTCAGTAAAACCACCTCAATCAGTGGCCATGGCTTCCTTACTTGTGGGATTTCTACTTCAGAATGAAGACTACAAGGATGTCTTCTCAAAGAAGACTGCTGAAGTTTTGCCTCCTCATTGCACATATGAATGCAGCATTGAACTCATCCCAGGAGCCATGCCCCCACAAAGACGGGTTTACCCACTGTCTCTTCCTGAGAACCGGGCCATGTCAGCCTATATCAAAGAGAATCTGGAATGTGGATTTATCTACCTTTCATCCTTCCCAGGAGGGCTGGGATCTTCTTCCTCGCAAAGAAAGATATTTCAGACCGTGTATAGACTACCGCAGCCTAAATGCCATCACTAAGAAGAACTTATCTGTTACCTCTAATAGCGGAGCTCTTCAACCATCTCCAGGGTGCCAAGATATTCATCATGATGGATCTCAGGGGTGCGTACAACCTTATCCACATCAAGGTGGGTGATGAATGGAAAACCATGTTCAACACTCATAACAGACATTATGAGTATTTGGTTATGCCCTTTCAGCTTTGCAATGCCCCATCAGTTTCAAGAAAATGGTCAATGAGATTTTTCATGATCTGCTGTATACCTGTGTGCTTGTATAATAAGATGACATCTTGATCTTTTCTCAAATCCTGAGTTTTCACCAAAGAGATATTCACATTATCCTGCAATGCCTGTGAGAGAATAACCTCTATGCCAAATTGTAGAAATTAGGGATGTGCAGAGCAAAATTTTATGTTCATATTTTTTATGTCCGAAAGGGGGTCCCACTTGCGGCCAATATGGACATAAAAAAAATCCAATGAGTTGGGTATATGTACATATGTGCAAAAAAAAAATTTAAACCCCCTCACCCTCCTTAATCCCCCCCCCAGACTTACCACAACTCCCTGGTGATCGAGCGAGGAGTGAGGACGTCATTTCTGCAATCCTTGGCGAGAAGCATGTGACGTCGGTGGCACGTCGAGTGACGCGGCGTCACGTGATTCCCGGCTCGTTCGCGCCGGACGGCTCGTTCGGCCCAAAAAGAACTTTTGGCCAGCTTGGGGGGGCCTCCTGACCCCCCCAAGCTGGCCAAAAGTTCTTTTTGGGCCGAACGAGCCTTCCGGCGCGAACGAGCCGGGAATCACGTGACGCCGACGTCACGTGATTCCCGGCAAGTTCGCGCCGGACGGCTCGTTCGGCCCAAAAAGAACTTTTGGCCAGCTTGGGGGGGCCTCCTGACCCCCTCAAGCTGGCCAAAAGTTCTTTTTGGGCCGAACGAGCCGTCCGGCGCGAACTTGCCGGGAATCACGTGACGTCGCGTCTGAGTGACGCGGCGCCACGTGATTCCCGGCAAGTTCGCGCCGGACGGCTCGTTCGGCCCAAAAAGAACTTTTGGCCAGCTTGGGGGGGCCTCCTGACCCCCTCAAGCTGGCCAAAAGTTCTTTTTGGGCCGAACGAGCCGTCCGGCGCGAACGAGCCGGGAATCACGTGACGCCGGCGTCACTCGACGTGCCGCCGATGTCACATGCTTCTCGCCAAGGATTGCAGAAATGGCGTCCTCACTCCTCGCTCCATCACCAGGGAGTTGTGGTAAGTCGGGGGGGGGATTAAGGAGGGTGAGGGGGTTTATATTTTTATTTTGGCTCAACAATCGCGATTTCCAACATATCGAACATATCTATGTTCGATATGTGGGAAATCCGATCGTTTATGTCGAATCAATTTTTTAAGTAAAAAAAAAATATGAGTTGCGTTTTACTAATGCGGTCAATCCGAATGCACACCCCTAGTAGAAATGCCTCTTTGAACAAGATGAGCTCCACATCCTTTGGCACATATCCTCATGAGATGGATTTTGAATGGATCCTGCCAAGATAAAAGCTATCATGGACTGGTCTCACTCTGTGGGGTTTCAGGCCTTACAAAGATTCTTAGGATTTGCAAACTAATATTGTGAGTTTATACCAAATCACTCCTTTGTGGCGAACCCTCTTACTGCTCTTGCCTGCAAAGATGCCAATAACCAAACTTGTCTACCTGAAGCTATTGAGGCATTTCAGAAGTTAAAAAATGCCTTTGCTGACAAGCCAGAAGCCTCCACCCTGGGATTAGGGGCCATTCTCAGCCAACACAGTCCAAAAGAGGTACTTCATCTGTGTTCCTTCTTTTCTAAAAAGTCCTCCCTGGCTGAACACAACTATAGCATTGGAGATGCTCTCAAGGAATGGTGCCATCCACTAAAAGGAACACAATACTATATCAAAATATAGACTGACCACAAGAACTTTGAACATTTACATCAAGCTCTGGAGCATGAAGCAAGACAAGCATTAAGAACATAAGAAAATAACATTTGCCATACTTGTTACGATCCTGCTCATGGAGCCCATCCCGCGGGCAGGCCTTCACTTACTCCCAAGCCGGCCCGATGCTGCCATGCCCTTTCCTGCTGGCCGGGCCACTCCCAGACCGGGCTGCAGCTGTCCTTCTGCCACAGCTTGTTGCCGCCGTCGGGACTTTGTTTCTTTGTTCATCCACGGTGTGGCCCTGAAGCCGTTGCTGCCGATAACTTCTACGCGGCAGGGGAGCTGCTCTTGTCACTGCCCTCGCAGCAGGAAAGACGCCGCCACCTGGAAGTCATCTTCGTAGCCTAGTGCCACCGTCGGGGCCTGCTCCTCCGTCGGCTTCTCGTGCGGCAAGGACGCTGCTGTCCTATGTCCTGTTTCATTTCTGGGCCCTCCTCTAGGCACCGGCTCGTGCCTCTTCAAGATATTTAAAGGGCCAGCAGTGGGAAAAGCCCGCGGCACCACCGGAAGTCCTCTTCAGTCTACTTCCTGCTTCAGCCCTATAAAAGGGCTTACTTCCAGTTCCACAGGGCCTTCGGATCGGATCCTATGGTTGTCCATGTTCATCTGTGCCGGTCCAGGTCCTCTGTGGTCTTCACCTGTCTTGATGGCTCTTCATTTTGTGTTCCTGGTCTCCTCATCCTGATGTTACTGGTCTTGTCCTTCATCACCTGTTCCAAGTCCTGATATTCTGTGGTTCCGTTCCTGGGTCCTGATGTTCCAGATGTTCCTTATTCCTGATGTCTTTGTCCTGATGGCTTCATCTTTGCCTCTGCAACCAGTTCCCAGTTTCCTGCATCCACCTTTCCTGGCATGCTACATTAGTGGTCCATGACTAGCCCATGGGGGGCTGTGTAGGATGCTTCATGGTAAAAGGCCTTCTTCTTATCTGCAGCGCAAGTCTCCAGAAGACCCTTGATTTTAATGTTCTGAGTTCCGAGTTCCAAGTTCCGAGTCTTGAATCCTGAGTCTTGAATCCTGTCCCGTCTTCGGAGTTCCTTGCCTGCTTCCTTCCATGCCCAAGACTCTGCCAGAACCTGCTCTGCTCCAGCATGGTCTGTGACCAGCCACAGGTGACTGTGTAGGGCGCACTTCGATGCAGTTCTCACCCAATACTTTCACATGAGTCCTGAAACCTTGCCTGAGATCTTCTGAGTAACCTGAATCCTTGATCCGAGTCTTCTGAGTATCTGAGTTCTGGTCTGAGTCCTTCCAAGTTCCAAATCCTCATCTGAGTCCTTTCAAGTTCCAAGTCCTCGCCTGAGTCCTTCCAAGTTCCAAGTATTCGTCTGAGTCTTCCGAGTAACCTGAGTCCTCGTCCGAGTCCTTTCAAGTTCCAAGTCCTCGTCCGAGTCCTTCCAAGTTCCAAGTTTTTGTCTGAGTCTTCCAAGTAACCTGAGTCCTCCTCTGAGTCTTTCCAAGTTCCAAGTCTTTGTCTGAGTCCTTCCAAGTTTCAAGTCTTCATCTTGTTCCTGCCCTCAGCCTCCGTCTGGCCTCACACACTTGTCGTTCCAAGCGGTGGGACCGAAAGGGTTTTCTAGTGGCCAGAGGGCTGTTCCTGAGAACAGCATTGCATTGCTGGGTCTCCTTGGTGCGTATGGGTCCAGCAGAGGGTTGATCCTGCTTGGTGCCTGTTCCAAATTCCTTGCTTTAGTTCCATTCCTGCTTTGTCCTGCTCCGCCCATGCTGCATGCACTCACCTCCCACTGTGTGGCTTGGGGCTCCTCTCTGAGTCGTGCCATGGTTCAGGGGCTCACACTCTCCCATGAGCTAGCAGCTGTGCCTGTATCAGGACCCATAGGTCGCGGTCGCAACAATACTGGGTCAGATCAAAAGTCCATCAAACCCAGTATCCTGTTTCCAACAGTGCCCAAGTCCTGTCACATGTACCTGGCAGGATCCCAAGGTGTAGATAGATTCCAAGCTGCTTATCCCAAGAATAAGCAGTGGATTTCTGCAACTCTACCTTAATAATAATTAATGGGCTTTTCCTCCAGGAACTTGTCTGAACCTTTTTTAAATGCAGCTACACTAATAGCTTTCAACACATCCTTTGGCAATGAATTCTTGTTAGGACTCAGGATGTGAACCCTTGATACAGCGAAGAGCATGCGACTAGTCTAGGACTCTCTATAGATGGTAGAACAGGATATCTGGATGCAGGCGCCTCCTGCCGGTCGTGTGGTCCAGATAGCTGGTGCCTCCAGCAGGTCGTGAAATCAGAGGTGGACGTCTCCAACGGGTCGTGGAAGATAAAGCTGAGCTGGCGCCTCCAGCAGGTCGTGGAATCAGAGGTGGACATCTCCAATGGGTCATGGAAGATAAAGCTGAGCTGGCGCCTCCAGCAGGTCGTGGAATTGGAGGTGTACGTCTCCAACGGGTCGTGGAAGATAAAGCTGAGCTGGCACCTCCAGCAGGTCGTGGGATCAGAGGTATGAACAGTCCAGACAATCAGAACCAAAGGAACTCCACAGCCAGTCCAGGGTCGAGAGCCAGAAGGATGTACCGCAGCCGTTCCAGGAGTCGAGAGCCAGAGAGTACACCGCAGCCAGTCAGGGATCGAGAGCCAGAAGAAAACACCACAGCCAGTCCGGGGATCGAGAGCCAGAAGTCACCACAGCCAGTCCAGGAATCAAACACAGGAGATCAGACGCAGGAGCCAAACGCAGGAACAAACCAGGAGCCAAGAGGAAGTCAAGGCAAGGTCTGAGGTGCAGGCCTTGCCTTTAAATAGTTTAACCAGCTGTCACTCAAACGGTGGAGCCAATCCCAGCGCAGGGATGGCTCCTGCAGCGAATCCTCTTCTGCCGTGAAAGACTCTGAAGGGGGCGAAGCCAGAGCCCCGGGAGGACGAGTGACACTGCGGCCATGTTGCGCAGCGCACAACCGCGGACCCGAGCCCCCGAAGCAGGACACCAACATCAGAAACGCGGCGGTCTGCCGCGCGGGTAAGGAGCGGACCCTGACCGTGGCTTGCCGCCACGGCAAATCATAACATTCTAGAGCTTAATTATACATTGAGTACATAAATATATTCTCTATTATATTTCCCCCCTCCCCCTTCCCCTTGCTCATATACCTCAGTGACACATCGTCCTTCCCCTTGGTCACTCACTCCCCCTTTCCTCCCCTGTCCCCACTCCAACTCTCTCCCCTCACACTCACCCCTCCCCCTTTGGTCACTAACCTCCCCTTCACTCCCCTGTCCCCATTCCAACTCTCACCCCTCACACTCACCTCTCCCTGTGTCTCTCCCCTGACACTCACCGCCCCTTTCATTCTCCCTCCCCTCACTGTCACCTCTCCCCGCCTACTCCCTACCCTTTCGTCAGTGACAGCACACCCTCTCTGAATCTCCTTCCCTGACTCAGATCCCCTCCCGCTCGCAATGCCCTCCCAGCTGATCCCCGCCCCGTCCCTCTCCCTCTTGTGCGGTTCTGCGTGGCCCACTCCCGAAGACGTGAGGTCAGCGAAGATCCCTCCCTGTCGTGCACGTAAGCCGTACCAGATCACCGCCGCAGCTCCTCCCTGGTGTCAAAGTTCGGTGGGCCAACACCACTATGCCCGATATCGCCACCGGTCCGCCGCTGCTGCTCTTCCCAGCGACATATTGGTCCCGCTGTGCCCGACGTGCACCACTGCTGCTCCTCCCAGCGCCATGTTGGTCCCGCTGTGCCCGACGTGCGCTCCCGCCCACGCATGCGCAGTTCAGCAGCTTCATTTCCCAAGGTAGATAGCGTGTATTGCATGTCTGTCCAACAGATGTCGCTGTTTTCCTCACACACATGTAAAAACATGTTTTTTTCTGTAACCGTGTGACATCTATGTAATCTAGATAGAGAAGAAGCTTGCCGAAAGTGAAAGCAAGGTTGTGTCCAAATTTGAAAGCAATTGGTGCAGTAGTTTCTGAGATTATCAATTACATCCAAACTATGTTACATTTTTATTTATATAGATTGAACATAGTCTTTTCATTTTCTTGATTTTTTAGTGTACATTAGTTCTCTCTTCCTTCTGAAACTTTTGCCACATGCATGACATATAAAATGTCTCTCCTGTGTATGTTTTCTCTTGTGCCTGTATTTATTCCTTCTGACTGAGGGATTTTATGAACAAAACATCCCAGTATAACCAACAGAGTGAAAGAATCAAGCAGGGATTGTAGAGAAGTAGAGCAAAATGAAGAACCATAAAACATGTGGGGGAGAAGAAACTTGTATTTTTTTCACATTTTTTTTCTTGGACAAAACGCCCCAGTATAAATAACAAACAAATAAACAAACAGGGTGGAAAAACAGACTGTGATTAGAAGGATAGACAAAAGAGAATAGGCTTTAAATTGCTTTTATTCATATTTCAATTCACAGGGAAAATTTGGAAACCCAAGAAAAGGCATGTTGATTTTCAAAAACACTAGCATTTCCATCAACTCTGGTGCCAGCCTTGAGTGATGAGGGCTCATGATATCCCCTGTCATTGAAAATACATGTTCACTGGGCACACTGGTTGGTGGACATGACATATATCGCTGAGCCACTTTGGCTAGGTATGGCCAGACAGTGGACTTGTGTACTCAATATGCCAGTGGATCTGTCTGCATGTCCCGTATGGGTTCTATGAGATACCGTGTCATTGACATTTGTGCTGGTGTATCCTTTGCTTGGGTGGGCTTAGAGTCCTTCTTGCCAGCTGCATTTGCTCTAGCCTGTTCCAGAAAAGATGCTTTTTTAGGGGCAACATGGCTTTGGGGTACTAAAGTGGAGGAGGAAGTACTAGCTATCACTGACAGAGTGCTGTTCCTGCTTGTGTTTGCACTACTCTCTGAAGTGCCCGCTGTTTCCTCCTCTGCTTCTTGCCTAATCTGTCTCTGCCTATGGCGCTCCTGTTCATGGACATTTACTAACAGCAGGTCTTTCACAAATGTGAGACAATCGGACTGTAGGGCGATTTTCCCTTTCACATGGGGATCACAGACTGTGGCGAGCATGTATGTGTGGTATGTATGTGTGGTCTTTTGTTAAAGGTCTTAATCTCTCTTCCACCTGCTTCTGCAAAACGTCCGGACAATGCAGTACCTCTGCTGTCATTCTCTCGTCCTGTTTAAAGCCCTCCAAATTCTCCTCCAGAAAACTAACTATAGGGATGATGTCAGCCAAGGTGGCACTTCTGGAACTCAGCTCTTCCATGGCATCCTTGAAGGGCTGCAGGATTTTTACCAGCTGACTCATGACTAACCAATCATGATGCCCTAGGGGACTCTGCACACCAATGTCCATTGCCGCATAAAGTTCATGAAGGGGTGTCTGCTGCTCCACTAACCTCTGCAGCATCACATAGGTGGAATTCCAGTGGGTGGCAATGTCTTGAATGAGACATTTGAGAGGCATCTCCAAATCAGCCTGCTTTTTTTGGAGAACCTGCCCCGCCTTCAGACTTCTATGGAAGTGTGCTGCTATGTTCCTGCACGTGTGAATTAACGTATGCAGGTATTCATTCTCTTGGTGATTGGACTCCAACCCCAGAGCTGACTTCACTACCAGGTGCAGAGTGTGTGCAAAACATCGGTTTTTCTGAAAGTGCCCATCACATATTGCCTTTACCGTGTTTGCACCATTGTCTGTGATAAAGAACCCTGCCTGAAGATTCCTGTCTCGCTGGTGTAGCTGCCAGCCTGCCAGCATCTTTCTGATGCAGGCAAGAATATTGGCTGAGGTATGAGCCTCATCCATCTGGTGGGTGTGCAGTAAAGCCCACCTCAACCCTGATACTTGTTCACTAATATTACTGCTGCCTGCCCCTGCCTCAGCCAGGTACTACCAGTGTGCTGTGAGGGAGAGGTAAGAGTGTGCAGCTTTCATGGTGGTCCAGATATCACAGGTAAAATGCACACACCCCTGTACCTTAGCTAGCAGCGCTTGGATGCAACTGTGACACTGGTTGTTCAGGCTGGGGATGAACTTTCTGTTAAATGTGGTTCTGGAGGGGACTTTATAATTTGAAACTAAGACCTTCAGCAAATGCTTGAAACCCACATTCTCCACTACTTGCAAGAGCTGGTCATCAAGGCCAATCATTTCCCTGATACTCCTGGTTACAACTTTTGATGCTGCCTGCCTCCTTCCCCGGGATAGCGTTACCGAACACCACCCCATATCCTCCATGGTGGGTTGTCTTTTCTGACACATGGCAAGGGGATGCTGGCCTGCCACCTGACTGCTAGAAGGGGCTGAGGGCGTGGGGTGTGTTGTTGCTTCTGCCTATGATGAATCATGCCAAAATTAGATAGATGTCCCATTTGCTTGCCTCTGCTAATAGCCCTGGCACTTTAATTACACTGAGAAAAACATGGGTCCTCTATCACTTTAAAGTGGTTCCAGATCACAGTTTTCTTTCGTGATCCCTTTATAGCCTTTGGGGTGGATGCTAGCTTGGAGTTGAAGTAGTGTGTGCACCCTCAGAAGCAATGCCAGGGGCATCAGTCACACTGTGTGCCTGTGCTGACTGCTCTTCCTCCTCCTCATCATCAGTTTCATCTCTAGCCTGCAGCACTGAAGTGGAGGCTAAGACAGAACTAACTAGTCCTCCTAAACCTTCTTCAGCTATTACTTCTTCCATTTCTGATGATGAGAATCCCACACAAGATGATTCTTCATCGGAATCAGAAGCAAACAGTGCTTGCACTACATTTTCAATGCTAAGTCGAGTCTGCTGTCACACTGCTGCTTTTGGGTCTTGCCCTTTTGTCTTGCATGGCTCAGACTCCCCTTCACTCACCTCCAAAACTACAGTGTCAGAAGCAGGTGGTGGCAATGCATCATCTTTAATTTTCAAGTTATCCAGCATACTAGATGTGTCACCATGTTCACCTGAACACCTCTGCTCCTCAACGAACAGTATGTATAAACTATGAGTATAATTGTGGAAAATGAGCCCTTCAAGTTGTAAGATCTTTCCCAAGCCTGTCCATATGCAGGCCTGTCACATACACACCCTCTCCAGAGGACAATTACTCCATGAAAGATCTGCCTGCTAAGCTGTACAGGAATTGAGGTGCAAGGCACTAGAGATGTGCATTCATTTTTGCCAAATTGGAAAAGTTAAAAGAAATTATCCAATTCGGCATGGGTCAGAGGACCCAAAAAACAATTGGGTTTTCCCCCAAAACTTGCCTAAAGTCCCTGTTGGTCCAGCGGGGGGTCCTGGGAGTGATCTCCCACTCTCAGGCCATCGGCTGCCAGTAAACAAAATGGCACCGGTGGCCCTTTGCTCTCGGGACCCCCGCTGGTGCCATCTTTAAAGATGGTGGCGGCCATCTTTACAATGGCAGCGCCCATCTTTAAAGATGGCACCGCCCATCTTTATGATGGTGGCGGCCATCTTTAAAGATGGTGCCGGCCAGCCAGTGCTCCTACCATGTGACAGGGGCCGGCCAATGGCATGGATACCCTGTCACATGGTAAGGGCAAAGGGCCATCGGTGCCATCTTTATGAGTGGCAGCCGACAGCCTGAGAATAGGAGATCCCTCCCGGGACCACCACTAGACCACCAGGTAATTTTAAAATGTTTTGGGGGGCTTGGGAGGGTGGGGGAAGCCAAGGGGTCATTTTTAAAGGGTCGGGTGGATTTTTTTTTTTATCGGGCCATCGGCGCCATTTTTGAGTGGCAGCCAATATGGCGCCGATGGCCCGAGACCGGGAGATCGGTCTCCGTGCCCCCACTGGACCACCAGGTACTTGTAAAAAGTTTTGGGGGGTTCGGGAGGGTGGGGGAAGGTAAGGGATTAGTTTTATAGGGTTGGGGTGGGTTTAGGGGTTGTTTTGGTGTGCCGGTTTTCCCGCCCTCCCCCTCCCCTGATTTACGATTTTTCATGATAAATCGGGGGAATTTCTATTGTATCGCAAATCTTAACAATTTTTGACTATTTAAAAAATATCTGACAATTTTTTTAAATCGTCAAAAAACGATTCACATCCCTAAAAAACAGTGACACCATCTACATAACATAGCGACAGCCAAGACCCTTAACTTTTGTACAACTATTCTGATACATTTCCACCCTTGATGTACTACAGTGCATGCATTTAGGGGTGCATGCATTGAGAAAGGTAAATGCAAATTTTGAAGGAGCTGTGCACATATAAAATATGCCATCAGATAGCACAGTCCCTTTCATCCAGGCTATAATGGAAGGTGTGATCCCAAAGCTGTGTGATGTGTGCAATACTGTGGCCACCTGTCCTGATTGAGAAGTATGTACATGCTGCTATTTCATAGAGATGTGCATTCGTTTTAAACAAATTAGACAATTTCAATGAAATTCTCTAATTCGACATGAATCGGAAGTGCTCTGAAATGAAAGGAATGTTTCAGCAATTTCTTAAAAATGCATATTTTGTGTTAGTGAGCACTAATGGGAGTTAGTGTGCACTAACACGAGATTCGGGAACCACAAAAAAAACAAATCCCAAACTTGAAAAAATGAAATTACCCATGGGGGACATGAACTGAACTATGAAACAAACAAAAAAAAAAAAAAGAAAGATACACATCTCTACTGACAATGGAAGCAACATCAACACTCTCTATACCTGCAGGCATGGAAGTTATATGATGGCTAGATGTACATATGCTCATGCTGCAGATTGATATGCAGTTCAAAAGCCTAGTATTTTCTCACTCTTTAACTGATCTCCCATTGGTGATATTTTGTTCTGGGAATGCCCTTGTGACATACAGCAAACCCATTATAGAAGTACTAGTTCACCGGCACACCTGTAAGCACTTCCAAATGGGAGTGAATCAATAGCTATCTGGCAGTACTACTTTTAAGTGTGCCCTTCATACTTTGCCCTCCATGTTGCAGCTTCAGTGTTATTTCACATTTACTATATTACTACAGCTGTTACTCTTCAGGGTCTAGGAACATGTGGGCCACGAGCATACTCATGACACAGTGGCATCCACATATGATGGTGATAATGAGAACCACTGCTGATTGCTCTCAGGCCACACCATGCTAGTTTGGCCACCGAGTGACATACCAAATGTCACTCATTTTCTGTCAGTAACAGGCCGAGCCACATGGTAGCGGCCACATGTCTATCGTAATGTTTACACTGACAACTGTTAATGGCGATGAGTAACCTCTCCTGGGTTTTTTTTTTTTTTTCTGAGTGCGGTGTTAAGGAAAAAAAAAAAAAACATGTGCCATCCTTTCCCTTGCTGCTTGTTTTAATCCTCATACTGTGCTTGCAGTTTTTTTTTTTTTTCCTTAACACCGCACTCACAAAAAAAAAAAACCAAAAAAAAACCCAGGAGAGGTTACTTTGGAGTATTGCTTGCCCATTCAGCCAGAACTTTAGCTGTCATTAAATATGTTTTCCAAGTTCCGTGCATCCAAAGCTCAGACTAGCTCTGAAGCTGCTTCTAGTAGTACTTCCTTTGAATCACCCCTTGCACGAGTCATTGCCTTTCAGATCCCAAATGAGAAATTAATCAGGGCCTGCCATCTTAAGTGGGTTTTATGGGCAGCTCAAGATGATTTTCTTAGCTGGCCCTTCCATGGCTCCTTTGACATGGTTCTCCTGACTCGTTTAAAAGAATTTCTTGAGAATAAATATGCCACTAAGCCTGCTAAGTTAAATGAACACAGGCTGGTCCTCAGCTGGTTTAATTTGGTAAGATCAGCCAAAGCTAATGCTGCTTCTGCTCCCCCACAGAAAGCAGCTGACGCCCTACATGAGTCCTCTGAACCCTCGCTACTTTGTGGTTCGCTCCCTGCTGCGCCATCTGCGTTGCCTCAGACCCCAACCGTCTCCACCCCTCAGACAGCACCTCCTATTTCCCCCATGCCCCCTACCTCACCTGATGCCCCTCCTCCTCCTTATGAGTCTGATTCGTTATGTCGCCCTTATGTTGCCCTCCAAGTTCAACTTGATCAAATGGCAATGGCACTCCCAGTGCTTACCAAGGCTTGTACACTTTTTATCCAGGATCGCGAGATTGCCAATGCTCCTCCCTATGACATTCCAGAGTCCGATTCATGTTTCTTCCAGACACCTAGTTCTCGACCCCCATTTAGAGGAGGCCAAAGAGGGCGTTCCTCCCAGAGACGCCCATCCCAGCCTTGGAATCGTGACCAACGACCACGAGATTGGCAGCGCCAAGACTATGCCCCAAATTGGCCAACCCCCCAGAGAAAAAATCCAGGTCAACAATGTTACCAGTGTGGACAATTGGGTCATTATTCTAGGGATTGCCATGCTGCCCCTTCGCAGCCTCAACACCCCACCTTCAACCCCCGCTCATGGACAGGCCCACGTAATCAGTATCCTCCACAATGATGCCAAAAGTTGTCAACTGTTGTTGCGCCTCTTTCTGTTCCTGCCGACTCTACGGAACCAACCATTGAGCTTCTCCTGAATGATAAACATCCAGTACGATTTCTTGTCAATACTGGAGCCTCCATCTCCGTTCTCCGTTCGCTACCACCATCTGTCTCTTTGTCCCCTGAAGCACAGTCTGTTGTAGGTCTTTCAGGTATGTCTAGGGTAGTGCGTAAAACTAGTCCCTGCACCCTACAACTTGGAGATCACCGCTTGTCTCGCTGTGCGGTGACGGAGATAGGGTTTCTCAAAGGGGGGTGCTAAAGGCTGTACATGTGTTTAGTTTAAACATGGATTAGCAAGGAATTGAACGTTACTAAGACAATTTATAGTTCTTGGGACATTGAGTACAACTTGAATTATTTAGCGGTCACAGTGCTTTGGTCATTGCGCTGGCACACTTACAGTACAGCCCTAAGTCTTTTCTTGCAAATTAGAAATTGCCCTTATGTATCAGTTACATGTTCTAATTAATGATGTTTCCTCATTTCACAGAGGTGAAGGTGTCCCCAGCAGTGCAAGAGTTATCCCAGTAACAATGATTTTGTCGCAGGACTGTCTTTCAGAAAAAAAAAAAAAAAGAGTGGAATCTGAATATTAATGAGCACAGCGCCTCCTAGTGGCGCAGCCATATTAAAGAACCAACAGTAGCTTTATGACTGCAATTTGCTGAATTCATATCAGGATCTTTAGTTTCAATTGAGCTGTAATTCCTCTAACCTTTATCTGTTCTCATATTTTATGTTTCCCCAGGTCAAGAACCGTTGGACCATTTGAAGATTGGTGAAGATTACATTTTCTCCTTTTTCCCGGTTTTTCATTGTTATTTTCCTTTTTTTCAACAGATTTCTTTTTGCTTTTTCTTTTGTTTTTATTCTAGATCGATCTAGACATTTTCTCAGTACTTTTTCACACTTTTTTTGGCCTACCTTTATTTTTGATCAGGGGTTTGAGCTCATCAGAAGTAAACCATGTGTTTCTTGTTTGTTTTCTGTGTCCTGATGAATGAGTGACGTTGTGTGGCAAAGTTTAATGTTCTTTGTGATGTGATGTCTGTGGTGGACTCTTCTCCCTAATTAATCTGAATTTGTTTTGCCCTTATGGTAGATTCTGATCAAGTAACCTACCTACTGTCGAACTGCACAGCTGTGCCTCCTGTCCCTGACGTGCACTAAGCTGAATGACCTGTTTTCCCCATCTGCATCATTGAATTCAAAGATTATCCTGACTTGGACTGTGAACTGTTTTCAAAGACTGCCATCATACATCGTATTCATTGTTTTTGTCTTGCTCAGATGCTGTTTGGACCTATTTGCAAATTGCCATTATTTGGACAGAATTACTGTTGTTTTTCTAAGTTTTGTAGTATTTCCCAGTCTAACCCCTACTTCTTATATCCTTATATGTTTATGTAATATGCCCCAGTATGGTCAAATATTTTCTTGAATCCCTTATCCTTGGACAACATTCTGTCCACTATTGGGCCTACAGATGCTTTGTCACATGATTGCACTTGCCTAATGTTTCAACAGCCCTTTTCCTTTGTCATGTTTATCATCTTTGTTACTATCAGTTTGCTTTTGTATTTCCAGTTTGATATTCACTTTTTGCATTAACATGTTTTTGTGTATTATCCTTTTGGAATGGCATACTTCCTGTATGCACCACTGACCCGAATTGTAATGCTTGCATCACGGTAACTATAGATGGTACGACTAAAACTTCCACTCTGCTATACAAATCCCATTATGATTGTCAAGGGACAGTTACTTACTGTTCCCATAATTCCACACGATACAGCGTATGTACTGTGCAGACAGCTATTACCTGTTTTGATCCTACTGAAGCCCCTGCCCAACAATGGATACAAGTCCACAAAAGAGACACTCCTCAAGGTCTAGTTATGACATTTGCCCTTTGACTCCCTACCGAAAGGTCGGTTTCCCTCATTTTTAAGTATATTCCCTACCCGCATCCTGGGATTTGACCTATAGATGTGGTAATGATTTGGCTTGGCCATACACACCCTTATCCTTTAACTATCTGGTTTTTCTCTGGATCTCCCTTTTCTTATGTGTATATATATTTCTGCTACATCAGAGTACGTTAAATTCATGCTGTCCTATTTGCTGTAAGCTATTTCTAGCATTTTTCCACTTGTCTTACTGTTGGTACCTTTGCATCTCTTTGACTTATTCTTTCTTCTGCAGCCTGTACCTATAGTAATTACTTTGCTGGCCTTTTATATTCCAATATCCTATTCCCTTTATACTCTGATTTCTCTGTAACCTTTTTGAACATTTCTTTCTGTAACACTTCCTCTCAGATTTTACCTGGAGTTTGTTTACACCCTCTCACAAATATTTCCTAGTAGTTTTGTGGCCTTTATGCTTATTCTGAGATTGATCTCCTTGTAGAAATATACTCATTCTAACTGAGGCTTACTCTCACAAGGATGTGCAACTGTACCTACTCCTACCTATGACCAGAACGTGCCTTATGTTTTTGTTTGTTGTTTTTTCCTTCTCTTCCTTGTCCATTCCAATGGATTACCTCTTCATGTTTTCTCTGTACCTTTTAAGAATGATATCCAACTGCTCTGCCAGGTTATCCCCTTGATTGCTATATTTGTGACACCCATGTGCAAAAGCACCAATCCTATCTCATGTAAAGCGCAGTGGATATTGGCGCACTCCATTGTTGCAACAAAGTGCATTCATAGCCCTTACACAGTATTACCCACTATATCTATAGGCAATTCTTCTTGTTTATCTCAATCTTTTCTCAACTATACCATGCAAGCTCAAATGGTAAATTCTTATTGGCTCAGTATTGTAACCTATCAGAATGGCTCTTGGGGTTACAGAACTCCAATTTATATGTTGAATGGTATTATAAGATTGCAAGCTGTTGTTGAAATAATTACTAATGAAACTGCTAAAGCACTGAGAATATTAGCCACTCAGCAAAAGGGTTTTCGGAATGCTATTTACCAAAATCGTCTAGCATTAGATTACATATTAGCTGCAGAAGGAGGATTATGTGGTAAATTTAACCTCAGTAACTGTTGTCTTCAAATAGACGACAAGGGTGAAGTGATTGAGGAAATCACCCGCAACATGATGTCAATTGCACATGTACCAGTTCAAACCTGGAAAGGACTTGATGTCAGTGATCCATTTGGATCCCTTGGCTCATGGTTTTCCAGTTTAGGTTCAGGATTCAAAATTCTAATTGGCTCCATGTGTACGATTGCCTTACTTGGGCTAGTTGTCTGCCTCTGCTTACTATGCCTCTGTATCTGCCTACGAAGATGCCACGATCAAGTCTCTGAAATGCTGATAACACAGACCAGCACTCGGATCATGCTCAATCAAGCTGAAACATTGAACCTGATGCTTCTGGATTCCAACGATGACACTGCACCATTCCCCACCACCTGTGATGACTATCTGTGAAAAATGAGCATATCGGTACGAAGACGGGTAATGTCTCTAGCCAGTAAGGAGTAGCCTTAACTAGGCTGGACAGCCTAAGACAGGCGATATGCGACTCAGGTGTGAAGGGTTCATCACCCTTCAAAGGGGGATATGTAGAATAGTGAACTGCATATATCCTGCACATATGTAGTTATAGCACTGTGAAGTACTATGATCATTGAACTTACCAGAGAATCATCCAGCACGGATGATTCTCTGGTAAGTTCAATGATCATAGTACTTCACAGTGCCATAACTACATATGTGCAGGATATATGCAGTTCACTATTCTACACAACTTTATTTCAAGTACACTGTAAATCTCCATTGCTAAGACAATTCATGATCATCCATATGTGTTTGTATGGTACATGGTGACCTACTCAGCCAAGAAGTGATACAAAGACAAGGGATAGTGAGTAGAGCAGCAGAATACAGGCCTCAGGCACACCTCCCCTGGAAGAGGAATAGGAAAATGAACCCTATAAGGCAAAGTATGGTTGTATAAGTTTTTGCTTAATCTGGATGCCACTCAGCATGTTTTCCTGGGCTCCAGCAGGGAGACATGAGGGATCCCGTGACAGATCTGGACGTATATCCATTGGTAGTCCATGGCGTACAGCCATATTATGGAAAACACAGCACAGCAAGACAATCTTTGCTACATTGGTTGGGGCATACATTCAAGCTCCACCCGTCTTGTCCAAAGAGAGAAAGTAACTTTTCAGAAGGCCAAAGGTGCATTCTATGACACAGTGGGTTGCACTTAAGGCATTGTTGTATCTCATCCCTGCCGGCATGTTTGGCATGTGTATGGGGGTGAGAAGCCATGGCTTGCAACTGTACCCTGAGTCTCCTGTGGCAGTGATAAAAGAACGGCATGAATGTTTGCATTGTTAATGGCAGATGTGACTGGCTAACCACAACATCCAGTAAGACTGTATGAGGTAGCTAGTACCTTTGCTGAGCCAATGAGCACTGCATGAGAGCATTTAACTATTGTTGTTGGCTGCTAGATGTGCAGGCAAGCTGTTGGCAAAAGGAGCTGATCTGTTCATTAGAGATGTGAATCGTGTGATCGATCGTCTTAACGATCGATTTCGGCTGGGAGGGGGAGGGAATCGGATCGTCGCAGTTTGGGTTTTTTAAATATCGTGTAAATCGTGTAAATTGTGTAAATCGAAAACCGGCACACTAAAACATCCCTAAAACCCACCCGACCCTTTAAAATAAATCCCCCCACCCTCCCGAACCCCCCTAAAATGCCTTAAATTACCTGGGGTCCAGTGGGGGGGGAGGGCGGGAAAACCGGCACACTAAAACAACCCTAAAACCCACCCCGACCCTTTAAAATAAATCCCCCACCATCCCGAACCCCCCCAAAATGCCTTAAATTACCTGGGGTCCAGAGGAAGGGTCCCGGTGTGATCTTTTACTCTCGGACCTCGGACCTCCGTGCGTTGTAGAAACAAAATGGCACCGGCGCTACCTTTGACCTGTCATATGACAGTTCAAAGGTAGCGCCGGCGCCATTTTGGTTTTTTTGTCCCCTGACGTCAGGAGCGTAGGAGATCGCTCCCGGACCCCCGCTGGACCCCCAGGGACGTTTGGCCAGCTTGGGGGGCCTCCTGACCCCCACAAGACTTGCCAAAAGTCCAGCGGGGGTCCGGAATGACCTCCTGCAGTCGATTCGTGTTGCCGTACGGCCGGCGCCATTTTGCGCAAAATGGCGCCGGCCATTCGGCAACACGATTCGACTGCAGGAGGTCGTTCTGGACCCCCGCTGGACTTTTGGCAAGTCTTGTGGGGGTCAGGAGGCCACCCCAAGCTGGCCAAAAGTCCCTGGGGGTCCAGCGGGGGTCCGGGAGCGATCTCCTACGCTCCTGACGTCGTGGGACAAAAAAACAAAATGGCGCCGGCCTGTCATATGACAGGTCAAAGGTAGCGCCGGCGCCATTTTGTTTCTACAACGCACGGGGGTCCGAGGTCCGAGAGTAAAAGATCACACCGGGACCCTTCCTCTGGACCCCAGGTAATTTAAGGCATTTTGGGGGGGTTCGGGACGATATTTTAAATCGTCAAAAAATGATTCACATCCCTACTGTTTATTACTACAGCATCTGATGTGACAATTGCAATTGGAAGTATTGTATGACAGGGCCTCGCACCCCAGCAAAGGGTACCAGTGTGTAGCTGCCTGCCAACCTTGAAAACATACATACGAGGAGAGAAATCTTTGCTACCAGCAAATGGTGCACTTCATGCAGTGCCAGTGATTTTCCATTGCTGCACTCCAGTCTGTCCTGTATTGAAAACCATTAGTCAGCCCCTATGGCAGCACTGAAACATGTACTGCAGATTGCTCGTGGTATAGGTGTGTGAGGCTGTACAGAAAGTGTAGGTGATAATCTTCTTGATGGATCAGTATCGGCCCACACGTGAAGGTGTTGTACCGGTAGTGTGCATAGTGAACGGTTCGGATGCAGAGGACACATTGGAGCAGCTTTCAAGGGGTGATAGGAATGGGGCCTTTTAGGTTATAAATACGTACTATGTATATAGTGGATTCAGACTTTAGGTCATGTGCCTTATTTTCCCTCACTAATTTGGCAGCCATCTGAAACATGGGTGGAGAAAGGCATGCCCTTGGACAATGACCTGCATACAGAACCTCAGAAACCACCAATCGTGTCCTCCCCCACAGCTCTCCCCCTCCCCATTTGGGTGCCATTAGCCACATACCCATAAGCATTGATGGAAATGAGAAAGAAAAGGGTGTCTTACCTATGAGTCAAGTCTCACTGTACATGCCAGCCTCAAAATTGTCAACGATGCCCAATTTCCTAAGTATAAAAGAATAGTGCACAGCTCCGGGACACTTGGCCACCATGTCCAGGATGAGCATTCAAGCGTTGCAGACCATTTGCACATTGATGGAGTGGAAGAGCTTTCTGTTGTGATACGTCTCCTTCCTCTGACGTGGTAGAATGATGACCACATGAGAGCAGTCGATAGCTCCAATGACAATGGGAAAGTGTGCTGCCTGTATTGAGGGAATTTTATGTATCAATTAAATGTGGTCACTTACAGCTGCAATGACCTGGTCGAGACAGCGTGAGAATATGGTTTGGGACATTCCCCCCACCACCCCTACAGTGGTTTGGAAGAAGCCACTGTAGGGGTGGTTTGGAAGGCCGGGGACAGCGCGGGACCTTGCCTTGACTGGATCCATATAATGACACCTCGGATGTCTTCATATAATTCCAGATTGCCTGAGAGCTGAGACGATACCTACTAACCACAAAGTCCTCAGGCATGCCCAGCAAGGATGTTCGTGGAGGAAAGATATACTCTTTGAATCTCTCAGCCCTTGGCTAGCCCTGTGCAGCGACAGTGCGATCGCTGCCGGCTAGGGCAGGCCCGCCCCCCCCCCCCCCCATTTCAGCCCCCCGCCCTTCATTTCCTAAAGTATTGCAGGCCTGCGATACTTTACAAAATGAGGCCCTAAGTGTGTAAATGCCTTTTAAAATCAGGCTCTAAGTTGTTTTATTTTTTTTTCACTTACACACAAAATGCGAGAAAAGCCTTAAATGAATCAGGTCTATAGACTTATATAGAGCAAAGTTCTAATTCTGGATAATCTAAACTTTACCGATAAATTGCATCTATAAAATAACTAGAGATCAAATTTAAGAAAAGCTAGTTTTGCAAAAGCTGCGTGGAGTTAGCATCTTATAACATTTCTGCATGATAATGTTTTCACAGGCTGCTAATCACAGTTGGAAATGAAGCTGCTGCAATAAGTTTACTGCACAAATGTCAGCCTTGTAATGAAACATTGGTAGGAAATGTTAATCACTGAAACTGTAACTAAGGTAATTTTAAAACAAAAGTACCTCATCATTTTCTTCCAAATGCAAAAAGAAAAAAAATACTGCTTTTGACTAATCCAAATTATTCTAAACAGTGATCTTATTTTACTGAGCTTGCTTAAAATTAAGTACTCTTCCAGTCTGTTCTCTATGTGATTAGAAATCTAGGGCAAGCTTCATGAGACTCCTTGCTGTTTCATCTGCCATGCTGAGATATGAAAGCTTATCAATGGAAAGTTTTAGCATTTTTATTCAGTTATATTTTCTTTGCTATCTGATCCCACAGACTTTATAGTTCTGTGTATATATATATATATATATATATATATATATATATATATATATATATATATATAGGGGAGGGCACATTTCAAAATAATTTACTCAGCTAAACAACTATTGACTCAGGAAAAATGGCTTAGCAAAATTGCTGCTACTTTTATATGGGTGCTCCTTTGGGTGTGTTTAGTTCAGCAGAGTAGAAAAGCACTCGCCTCTGACATTTTCAAAAATATATACAAGCTACTCTACATCTGCCCACAGAAATAGCAGCTGCAAAGAAAGAGGGTGATTTTAGCAAGTGTGCTTGTGGCTGATAATCTTGGAAGGGAAACAACTCATTGACTATGCAGTATGTGGGCTAAAAGTGCCAATGTGAATTACGTACAACACGGACTATTTAAAATACCCAATCATAAAGCGAAGAATAGAGTGCAAATAAAGAGCCTTAATTCATCTTAATATAAAAGACAATTCTTTTTTTTTTTTTAATCTGAAAACATGGAGGTGGATGTAATTGACTTTGCCTTTTCTTTAAAATGTACTAAAATGTGTTTCAACCTTTTTATATCTTGTATTTATAAATATTTTACAAAGGATAAAGACACAACCATATTACAGCCAATGAAAAGCATGCATACATAGGGATGGTAACTTTTAAACTGGCGCATGGGCGCACATGTACGCACATTCGTCAGTCCACACCCAGGGACACGGCTCTTTTATAACATATGCGCGAATGTTCTAAAACAGTGGTTCTCAACCTTTCTAATGCCGTGACCCCGCAATACAGTTCCTCATGTTGCGGTGACCCCAAACCAAAAAATAATTTTGGTGGCTACTTCAAAACTGTAATTTTGCTACAGTTATGATTCGGAATGTAAATACCTGATATGCATTATGTATTCTCATTGCTACAAATCAAACATAATTTAAACATAGTGATTAATCACAAAAACAATATTTAATTATTATATTTAATTATACTAATTAAATATAAATATTTAATTATACTAATTAAATATAAATAAATATTATATTTAATTATACTAATTCTAATAAATAACATTTCACCATGGCATAGCATGGGTTTAAATATAACAACAGTAATATAACAGTAAACAACAGTGCAATATTTTGCAACAGTATGCTGCCAAATTCAGTGAGATGGTTGTGGTTGCTTCTTGCTTACCAATTCAGAAATGATTACACACAAAGCACCTTACACAGTATTGTGTGTACGGTGTTGTACTGTTTTTACATTATTAACCTTTTTTACACCAGCAGGCTGTCTTGCAGGCTCTCTTGCCTCTCCGCCTCCTAGGCTTCTGTCCTCCGGCGCTTGCTGCGTCCACCCACTGATGACGTCAGCAAGTGCCGGACACATGTAATGCGCTGCTATGGACTGTGGAGCGTTCTCCCCGCTTCCCCCGCCCCTTAGGCCCCGGATGGATGATGCAATTACGTCTGCGCATGCGCACAGGCATTCAGTTTGGAACGCGCATCCATAACGGCGTGCGTTCCAGCTGAATAGCGCTGCTGCAGACGGTAGCGCGACTTCTCAGCGGCTAAAGCCATCAGAAATATGTATTTTCCGATGGCTTTAGACGACCCCTGTGTTTTGGTCGTTCGACCCCCGCCGGGGTCGCGACCCACAGGTTGAGAACCGCTGTTCTAAAATATCCTGACCGCGCGCACACACATGTGCTCGATTTTAAGTGGCCATGCGTTTGTGCGTAGAAATCCCGCTTCTACCACATAAGTGGGGGAATGGCATTGCCGGTTTTCCTAATCCATGCCCAGTTCACTCATTTAAGGGATAGGATTTCCAAACTCCCTAGTTTAATATTCCTTCTTCCCTCCTGCTAGATCTGAACATTACAGCCCTGATGGCTCTGGGTAGATTTTTTTTTTATTTATTACTTACACGTCATCCATAGCAGAAGAAAAGTTATGAGGCAGGAATACCCCATGCTTGCCAGTGCAAGTAAGTATTTATGCACTAATTTCAAGTTCAAATCAGGAACACCCATACTCCAGCCAGACCATGCCCACACCCTGCCCTTTTTGTAAACTCTTCATTTCTGGGCAGTGGGAACTACCTGCATAACCGGGCTGCTTTTAAAATTTGCTCAGCACTGCCCGGCCCAACATATTCGCACATCCTCTAATTTTGGCATGCTTTAGGCTTTTAAAATTCACTTTTTACTGTATATATATAGATGGATAGTTATTAATATAGATACAGATATGCATATAAATATGCATATCTGTATGCATAATTAAAGGAACTTCATCTTTTCTCCATATAGATGATCCTAAATAAATTAGGAGGAACTGATACTCAAATTTAAAACAAATAAGTACGATAAGAAAACATTGTACAAGCTTGACAAAACAAAACAAATGGCCAATATTTTGCAATTAAATCCAAAGGAGGAAACAATCTAAGGGCTGGATTTTCTTTCTTCGCACAGGTTTGTGAATCTCGGCGCTAAAGGGGGGCGGGCCTGCGAAAGCCGGAAGCGATCGCACCACCGTGGTATGATTGCTGCCGGCGTTCGCACCCACTAGCGCCATCGTAAAAGGTGGTGCTATTGGGCGCGCTACTGGCGGCGATAAGGGGCCTTACCTTTTAGCCGTCAGCGAAGTTTCCGCGGCGTCCGGCCCGACGCCGCCCTGACTCCTCCTCTTCCAGTGCTGACGCCGCCCCCAACTCCGCCCCAATCTAGGTATCGCACTCGAAAAGGGACTTTTTGTGTGTGAAAAATCCCTTTTTGCCTGCGATGCACTTACAAAATGACCCCCTAAGTGCTAGAAAAAGATAAGCATATATAATATCCATAAAAATTCAAAAGGTTTCATCCTTGAATAAATGTGCAAACCTGATCTGAATCCCAAAATACATTTTACTCAGCACTTAATAGGATATTTCAGCATAAATTTAGCTCCAGAATACAGAATTTTTTTTTTTTTTTTTAAATAAAAAATGTTTTCCGAAGTTCTTGTATAGGACAAGATACATCGAAATATAAGCTAAGCTTGTCGCTTAACATTTTTATTCAATTCAGTTAATTTCTTGAACCGAAAAAAGATTAAATTCTAACCCTGCAAAACAAAACAGAGCAAAAAATATGCAAATAAACCCAGCTTCCCCAAGTCCCTCCAAAGCCTCTCCTGCCCCCTAAAACATCCCTGGGCCTGGACATTCCCAGCATGTTAAGCTGGGCACAGATGAGGACGGGCCAGAGTCCTCCAAACCCCTACCACCCTTTCAGGCAAATCATGGGTCCTGCTCATGCCAAACCACCTAACCAGAGCCTCCCTGGGCCCCTTCCTCCCTAACCATATCCTGCAACCAAGGACATCTTTTCCAAGTCCCCACTTACAACATTCCTCTGCGTCCAGGCAAAAATGAAAAAAGGACAGGAGTGAAGTCACTCATTCCTTCCCTACATTCTGGCACCATTTTCAAATATCCAAGCATGCATGCCAGAAGTTAGTTGCTTTACTCCTGCTCTTTTTTTTTTTCATTTTTATCAGGACTCACCGAAAGTAAGTGGGGGCCAGGGAAGGAAAACCCTGCCCAGCATATTGTTTCAGGGAGGTGTGTGATGCCCAGAGAGAACATAGCTGGGCCCAGCTGAGCCCAATTGGATAGGCCCAGGCCACGGCGCTAGGATTTGTTTGAATATGCAGGAGGGGAAGGGGTCGGTGGGGCTCACCTGGGCTGCACTTAGCCCCCTGGGTAGACCTTGGCCATGGGGATGGTTAGGAGAGGCAGAAGGGGGATTGAAGAATACCAGGGAGATCATGTTTTAAAAATGTTAAAACAAAAAAAATATATCCACAAATTGCTGAGTATTTTTGTGAGATGCCATTTTTGAGTCATTCTATTTGGAATGAATTAAACATAGCCTCATTTTTCCTGTTTTGACTTTTTGTGCAAAAAGAACGTACATCCTTCATGCAATGCTCCATGGAGAATAGTTCTAGCTTGGACAAGGATTTTCTTCCCTTTGATTATGCCCTGCAATTAGGCCTGTTCTATAGCCTGGGAACCATAAGACCAACAAGCAAACATAAATGCAGTTCCAGGCTTGCATGTGGTTCTTGCAGCCTCAGCAGGGCCTTGCACAACGCCCTGCTAAAATTGTGCAGGCTTCATTACTAATTTATTTAACAGCAGTTGTAAGCTTACAAATAGTTTACCCAGGGTACTGCTAAATCCACTTTGTCAAACATTTAGAGGTAGATTTTATAAATCTACGCGCATGCGTACTTTTGTTCGCGCACCAGGCGCAAACAAAAGTACACTGGATTTTATAAGATATGCGCATAGGCAGGCGTAACTTTGCGTGCGCCGGGCCGGCTGCCGCACGCCATGTTCCGGTCCGGGGGCCTCAGCCATGCCCCCAGAACATCCCTGGGCTGAAACCATGCCCGCAGCGCCACCCCCCAGATGACGCGCCGGCCACACCACGCCCCCGACACGCCCCCCCGACACGCCCCACCCCCCCAGGAAAGCCCCGGGACTTACACGCGTCCCGGGGCTTTGCGCACACCGGAAGCCTATGCAAAATAGGCTCGGCGCGTGCAGGGGCGTTTTAAAATCCAGCCCTTAAGGTGTAACCTCAGGCCCTTTCCCTGCCATTAGGCCTAGCTGCCGCTATTATCTAAGAAAAGCAACCCTTCCTTGGGCCTACCTGATTTTAGAGAAACCCCACTCATTCTTTCTTGGTTGTCTACCATCATGTTTTCTTCTTCAGGGATGGGTCAGTTCATTGCTTCCTCATTGCTACTATTTCTTCTGGTGTAAGCTGTGCTGTGTCCCCTTGTTCTGGAATTTCTGTAATAATTATCGCCTCTTCCCTGTTCCTTGTACCTATTTTTAGAGTGTTTTGGGGAAATGTGCCCTCCTACGTCCCAAAGCACCCACCACCCAGGGCTCAATTGGTTCAGGTTTTCCTATGAATGATGGGACATGTAGTCACTGACTCTCTTTCTCTGCCCTGTGCTCTGTGTCTGCTTTGTGTCCTGCACCTCTGCTGTTCCAACTGAGAGCAGCAGGAGCCCACAGCTGGGTGGTTCAGCCATAAATAGATATGCAGGCTTGATATCGAAATAATTTTTAGATAGTCAAAAACATAGAAACATTGAAAGATAGAAACCTAGAACATGATGACAGATAAAGACCATCCAGTCAATCCATTCTTCCCAACTGCATCTCCATCTCAGTTTTATGGACCCTCAGAGATCCCTGCGAGATCCTCTATGTTTGTCCCATGTATTTTAGAATTATGATATAGTCCAAATCTCCACCATCTCCTCAGAGAGACTGATCCATTTGTCCATTTCCATTTCTGTAAAGAATTATTTCCTTAGGCTACCCTGGAGTCTATCCCCTTTTATCCTCAACCTATGACCTCTCATTCCAGAGGCATGCATTTATTCCTTGAAGGTATTTAAATGTCTCATATCTCCCCTTTCCCTTCTTTCCTCCAGGGTATATATGTTTAGATTATTTAGTCTGTCTCTAAATGCTTTATGATGAAGACTGTTGTCCATATTAGTAGATTCTCTTTGGACTCATTCTATTTGGTTTAGATCTTTCTGAAGATGTGATCTCCAGAATTGTACACAATACTGCAAATGAAGTCTCACCAGGGACTCATTATCACCAATTTTTTCCTGCTGGCTATTCCTTTTCCTATGCACCCAAGCATCCGTCTGGTTTTTCTGTAGCCCTGTCTATCTGTTTGGTCACTTTAAGATCATCATAAATGATCACCCCCAAATCCTACTCTTGTTTTGTGTACAGAGGAACTTCACCCTTAATATTGTACTGCTCCCTTAGGATTTTGCACCTTAAATGCATACCTGTGTATTTTTTACATTATATTTTAGATTCCAAACTTTGAAGCAATTCCTAAAGTTTCATTAGATCCCTTCTTATGTTTTTCATGCCTTCTAGTATCTCTACACTATAGCACTGTTTCTCAATCTTTTTTTAGGACCAAGGTGCACCTATGTTAACAAAAATATATGGCACACCAACCTCTGCAAAGGAATCATGGGGCGAAAAAAAGGCTAGGGAATTATTGAATGCCCCACCACTCTCTGAATTTTAAAACAATGGCAGAGAGGGATTGGAGACACATCTGAATTTGTCACAGTGGACCAGCTTCTTTTATACACAAGTGCAGAAGAAGTGAGAAGTCAATGTGATGTGGACAACCATCTCAGTTTACCTTGGCTGCTGCATGTGACTGCCAGAGTTTCTCCATTGCTGTTAATACCAACTTTCGGAATGAGTCACATACATTACTCAGTACATTTTCTCTCTGTCTCACCCAGCTTGGATATAAGACAGAGACTGGAGACACTCAATAATGAAGGGCAGGAAGAAGGAAAATCAAGAGGTACTGTGTGTGTCACACAAAGCGGGATAAAACACTCTATGCTCTACATTCTGGCCATTAATTATCATACTCCAGGGCTCTTGCTATAGCCAGGAAGAGTACTCTTGATTACACTTGTTCTCAGGAAGAAGGTTCTCCATATTTAAGAGCCTCAACTAAAGACTCTTATTGTTATGAGGTGCTGAGAGAAAATTCCAAATGCTGGCATTGATTTGAGCATCAGGCAGTGGCGACTTTTCCATGGCACAACTGATCCAGTCTTAATGCATACCAGTGCACCATGGCATATTGGTTGGGAAATTGCCTTATTGCACTGAAAAATGGTAAACCTTTCCTTATAGCTCTTTCACAATATCACTGATGAAAATGTTGAGGAGAACCAGATCAAAGACCAATCCCTGCAGCAAACCATTGGTAATCCCCTTTCCTTGAAGTGAACTGTGTTTACCACTATCCTTTGTTGCTTCCCACTAAACTGGTTTCTAACCCAGTCAGTCACTTCAGGGTCCATATCTAGGGTGCTCAGTTTGTTTATAAGTTACCTATGTGGAACAGTGGCAAAAGCATTGCTGAAATCCCAGTACACTACATCTAGCACACTCCCCTGATCTAATTCTCTGATCAAATCTGTCTGAGAAAACCTATGTCTGACGAAACTGTGCTTTCTCGGATCCTGTAATCTATTGCATTCCAGAAACAGCACTATCCTTTATGTTAGCAGTGATTCCATTAATTCACATACCACCAGTTCTCAGACTTTTCCTTACTTCTTCTATTGTGAAGAGGTACCACATCTGCTTATCTCCAGTCCTTTTGAACCATGCTCAACTTAAATAAGTATTACAAATGATTAGGCAGCAGGACAGCCAGAACTTTCCTAAGTTCCTTTAATGCCTTTGGATGTATCATGTCTGGTACCACTGCTTTATGTACTTTTAGGTTTGCTAGCTCCTCATGAACATAGTCTTCTGAAAATTGATTGAGGTTTACCTCTCATTAATTTCTTTTTATGCAGTTATCTGTGGTCCAGTTCCAAGCTCTTCCTCAGTGAACACTTAATAGAAATGGTTTTTGAGCATCTGCACTTTCTTCTTATCAGCCTCTACGTATTCCCCTTGTTTAGCCCAACTGAACTTTACCCTACATTTACTAATTATAACATTGGAAAAAAGACATGATTCAGTTCTCTTTATAGGAGAGTAAGTGCCAATTAAGTCAGGCTAAACCTTCCTCCCCCAAATGTCTCCTTTTCTCTCTTACCTTTTATATATATTAGGAAGAGAAAGTCTTGTATTCAGATTTATTTGTTATAATTATTTTTTTTTTAATTTATAGTTTATTAAATTTCTATAACATTTACAATGAAAAGAAATCAAGAAATCATGGGATACATATCCAAAATTAAAAAACAGAGGAAAATACTTTACAGGAAATAAATTTCGCATATTATCCCAACTAAATAGTCCACTTTATCTGGGAAGCCTCTATAAGAAATATTTAAAAGAAAATATGTCTAAATCTAGACCAATAGATAGATCCTCTTTTTGACCAAATTAATAAACCGTCATGTAGGCTGCTCATGAACCCCTGGTCCCCCTTAACTAAAAGAAATACCTCCAGGTGTTCAGGTTGAAGAAAAACAAATTTGTTTTTTTGATAGGTAATAATACATTTGCATGGGAATTTGAGGAAGAATGTAGCCCCAATGGCTACAACTCTTCCTCGCATTGCCAAAAACTGCTTCCTTCTCACCTGGGTCGATCTTGAGACGTCTGGAAATACTTGAACAGTTTTACCACAGAATAAGAAATTTTTATTCATAAAATATTTCTGTAGAACAAGATTCTTTTCAATCTCTAATCCGAAAACCACTATTAACGTTGCTCTAGTTGTTATATCATCCCCAGAAGCTTCTAGGAAGGATGTCAAATTGGGACTTCTGTCAATTATTTCCTCCATCCCACTCTCATTTACTTTCCCGTCCCTCTTATAATTGGAGATATAGTAAATATTTGATATTAATAATTCACTACTTATACCCAGCACCTCTTTAACGTATTTTTTAAACAGCTCTTGCGCAGACAACAGTCTAGTATATGGAAAATTTAAGAATCTTAAATTTCTACTACGAAAATTATTTTCCAACATTTCTATGTTTCTATAAATCATTAAAGAGTCCTTAATAAATGCGGTCCCACTAGTTTGTAAAGAGGTAATTTGATTACTCATCATCTTGTCTACAGATTCCAATTGTTCTATTCTTTTCCCATGGTCTTCAATCTTTCCTTTAATCTCAGCAGCAAAAACAGTGGACTGGGTCATGGATTGAGAAAGTCTCTGTTCCATTTTCATTACAGCCTTCCATATGTCTGCCAGTGAGATGTTATCAGGGTCTGCCAATTCAGCTTCCCCTTCCACTATTCCAGCAGACGGAACAGGTTCCAGTACACTGGTTCCTCCCTCTGCTGACTTTGGCACTTCAGTAACATTGGTGGTATTTAAAACACTTACCACCATATTACTGTGATCTTTGACGGCTTTTTGGTCCTGGACGGGACTTGCGCTCATCCCAGAAGAGAAGGATAAATCCTGAGCAATCTCTCCAGTTAGTTGACTCCCCCTTCAGATCAAATGAGTATCCATAGGGCCTTTCATCTCCTTAGAGGCTGGGGTAGATGTTATAGGTTTTATCTTTCTTTTCTTCCCCATTAGGAGCTCTCCACAAATTTCCTACCAGGGGCGCGCCCCTTTGGCGCGCGGCTTCGGCGTGCCGGCGGCTGCGCGCCGCTGTGCCGGTCTTAAATAGCACAGCCCCGTCAGCTGGAAATGACGTCAGGGTTTGGGAGGCGGGTTCAGCGACTCACCGGGGCAGTCCCCCTCGTCCTCTCACGATCTCTCTCGTACCCGGCAGGCTTCCAATTCACCTCAGCTGTGCCGGTCTTAAATAGCACAGCCCCGTCAGCTGGAAATGACGTCAGGGTTTGGGAGGCGGGTTCAGCGACTCACCGGGGCAGTCCCCCTCATCCTCTCACGATCTCTCTCGTACCCGGCAGGCTTCCAATTCACCTCAGCTGTGCCGGTCTTAAATAGCACAGCCCCGTCAGCTGGAAATGACGTCAGGGTTTGGGAGGCGGGTTCAGCGACTCACCGGGGCAGTCCCCCTCGTCCTCTCACGATCTCTCTCGTACCCGGCAGGCTTCCAATTCACCTCAGCTGTGCCGGTCTTAAATAGCACAGCCCCGTCAGCTGGAAATGACGTCAGGGTTTGGGAGGCGGGTTCAGCGACTCACCGGGGCAGTCCCCCTCGTCCTCTCACGATCTCTCTCGTACCCGGCAGGCTTCCAATTCACCTCAGCTGTGCCGGTCTTAAATAGCACAGCCCCGTCAGCTGGAAATGACGTCAGGGTTTGGGAGGCGGGTTCAGCGACTCACCGGGGCAGTCCCCCTCGTCCTCTCACGATCTCTCTCGTACCCGGCAGGCTTCCAATTCACCTCAGCTGTGCCGGTCTTAAATAGCACAGCCCCGTCAGCTGGAAATGACGTCAGGGTTTGGGAGGCGGGTTCAGCGACTCACCGGGGCAGTCCCCCTCGTCCTCTCACGATCTCTCTCGTACCCGGCAGGCTTCCCTGTTATAATTATTTTATTAGTAAAAAATATGAAAAGTATTACAAGTTAGTCATAATCATTTCTTTTATAAGTATAATTTGTTTAATAATTATAATCTTGTGCTCAGCTATAAGTATTATTGAAGAAGTACAAAAGTAAAATCCCAAATCAGTTCTCTTATTCATTTAGCCCGGAGAGAAGATAAGGAATACCACATAATAACATAGTCACACTCCTCAGCAAATATGCTAGCCTTCTCCAAAATTCTAAGGCTTTCTGTATATCCTTATATACCTGATTTTTCCAATATCTTGTGTGTACTAAATTCTTTCCTCATGACACCAAGATACATATTTTTCCTATGTCTCATTACTCATTTACTCCCATCTTTGCATCCCTCTTGATTATTTTATGAAATATTTTCCAGTTTTCCCTTTTCCCCTTGTATAGGGATACAAAAGTTCACAGTGAACTATAAATGCCATCATGTGTTTGTGTGCACATATTTATTTCCCCAATCCCTTACATCGACTACCCCAGAATCTGTTTCCCCCTATGGAATTCTCACTTCTGACATGTCAAAAATAAATCATCAGTCGGGGCCGCACTGGTATTCTGCATTAGCAAAGTTCCTGCTTTTGCAATGCCACTTGAAGGGAACAATGAGTATATCTTATCACTTCTGTTTTTCTTACTACCCTCAAGTTTCCTTGCTACCCACATCTCAAAATAGTGTCTGCAAAAATAAGCTCCACATCGAGAACAGGGTCAAGGGTAAAAAGTTCCAAGGCTCATGTTCTCCACGTATATCTGGAATATTTTATTAGATGTACACCCTCTGCACCTTTGAGTCTTACAATAGTATTCTTGCACTTCCTCCTGCCACTACTATGTCTAAAAAATTCTTGTTGCCATCTTGTATTACTCTTTCTTCCATTTGCACTTTTGTTTTCCTGAACACCTTCCCAGCTTTTCTTAGCTTCTCCATATATTTTAGCTTGTCTTCTTCTTTCTGCAGTCTCCTGTAGTTTATCAATGCTAACTTTATTTTTCCTACATTTTCAGCTACATCTTTAGAAACCACAGCAGTCTTTTTTTACTTTCACCTTTATTTGCCTTCCAAAGAAAACAAGTGTGTTGCCCTTATAATACCTCGTTTCAGTTTTGTCCACTATTTGTTTATTTCCCCTAACTTATTCCATCCAGTTAATGTATCCTTGAGCTAATCCTCTATTTTTAATAAAACGAGTTTTCCTGAAGTTCAGGACCCTTGCCTTGGAATGAATCTCACTGAATGATATACTCTGGTATAGAGATGTGAATCGTGTGCCCGATCGTCTTAACGATCAGGTTCGGATGGTGGGAGGGAAAAATCGGATCGTTAGAAATTGTGAATTGGAATCGTTCCGATTCCAATTCACATTGTTAAATTTTTAGTGAGGCCTGAGCAGATAAACAAAACCCCACCGACCGCCCCCCACCCCAAAAAAAATGTTAAATTACCTGGTGGTCCAGTGGGAGGGGGGGGGTGTCCCCGGCGCGATCTCCCGCTCTCGGGCCATCGGCGCCATTTTGGCTACCACTGATAAAAAGGTGCCGATGGCCCGAAAAAAAACCCCACCCCGACCCTTTTCAAATTACCCCTTTGCTTCTCCCACCCTCCCAACCCCCCAAAAAACCTTTTAGATGTACCTGGTGGTCTAGCGGGGGGTCCAGCAGCCATCCCTTCAGGAGCCATCCCTTCAATCGTGCCGGTGCCGGTGCTGGAGGTTTCAAAATGGCGCCGATCGCCTTTGCCCTTACCTTGTCACAGGGAGCGACCGTCGCTCCCTATGACAAGGTAAGGGCAAAGGCGATAGACTGCCAGTATGGTGCCGATCGCCTTTGCCCTTACCTTGTCACAGGGTGACAAGGTAAGGTTTTTTCTCCCTTGTTATAATGTAACTTTATGCTTCATCAAATTTTGTCTTTTGTTAATTGGTTATGGTTAACTGCTTAGTTCGATGTAAACCGAGTTGATTTGATTTGTATCAAGAAAGTCGGTATATAAAAGCCTTAAATAAATAAATAAATAAATAAATAAATGTTGGTTACATTATCAGTTGTTGGAACAGTTCTTGCATACAATCCAGACTCTCCCTGCTTCTAGATAACACTGTAACCAGGATGCCCCATTCAATATCTGGCAAACTGAAATCACCTAGCAATAACACTCCCCTTTATAAAACAATTTTGTTTATATTCATCATTAATTATCTATCTATTTCTTCTGGCTATGAAGGAGGTCTGATATAAATGGATATTCCATTTCTTCTTTCCAGATTAAATCATAGTACTTTCTCTTTACCTCATAAACCCTGCTGTTCTGTTATTTTTATATATAGCAACACTCCTCTTTTCTTTCTTCCTACCCTGTCCTTCCTGAATAGGTTATAGCCTGATATAATTATAATCCAGCCATGGTTCTCTATGTACCACATATCTAAATCAGTTTCATGAATGATTACCTCTCAGTCGGGGACTTTATTTTCCATGCTAGAATCAGGTTGATTTTAAAACAAGCATACACATGCCCATACATGAGTGCATCGATGCATGAGCGGAGATACACTACAATTTCCTGAATGTAGGAAGGGTGGATAACAAATGTTTTAAAATAAATAAAATTAAATTAAATGCTTTTTTTACTAAATACATTTTAAATTGTGCGCGCACTTGCGTATCTATGTTTTAACATATATTTCCTGTTTGTAAGTCTGCACCTAATTTTAGGAAATAGCTTGAGTAAATATACTTTCCATATCTTCCATAAGAATTTGCTGGGTTTTATACGCATATGTAAGCGGATTTTGAAACATGTTCGCATGAAGGTCATCCCAGTTTTTCCGATTGATTCAACAGTTTGCCCTGTTAGTATTGCAGACTTCAAGACCCCTTTGGTTCTTCATCTTGCATGCTCCCCAGTTGACCCCCTAGAACTCGAGATCTACAGACTTGCTCCTCATCAGGAGCAGCAATAACGTTATGAGGCTCAGAAGCCGAAACACACCATGGTCTCTGGTTTAAAAATATGGAGTTATGTGCTTAAGTATTGGCCCTTCCCCAGAACCCCCTGTCCTGTCCATGCCCCATCTACTTATTTTTTGCTCTGCGCACAGGTATATATTAGGGATGTGCATTCATTTTGAATGAATTAGGGTGCACTAACGGGAGTTGGCATGCACTAACCCAAAAATCGGGGTGTCCCACCCCCCAAAAAAAGGCCGAACTGTGGGAAAAACGAAATTTCCCGCGGCGGGAAAAAACGAAACTTGAACCAAATGTTCTTACTGCTGCACATCTCTAGTATATATTCGCATACTTCATGGCTTTTTAAAATCCACGTTGCTCATGCATGGCCTACAAACGCCTATAGGTGGCTATTTTTGCATGAGCTTTTAATATCAACTCCAAAGATTATTAGTATACTTAACTTTCCAAATGTTGATACTTTTTCCCATTTCTCTGTATGTGTTTAAAGATTTACTCACCCAAGTAAGCTGACTGTTCTTAACTTTTACACCTAAGGTAGCTCTTAATGTCTTTCGTTTTCATAATTAAAACAAAATTATGCTTAATTTGTGCTGAATTCACAAATTGCAGAAAAGGAGTTTTAAAACAATTTCAACTTTTTTGTCCAAAGTTTGAATACTAAAATAATGACAATGAATCTTGTATCTGAATCTGGAGCTGGCTTCTTAAATCAGAAGTGAATAAAAATAGCCTTACTTATATCCATAACTGCAGTACTTAGAGAGAGTAAAAAAGCAACTTTCAAAGGGGTGTGCGGAAGCACATTGATGTTTGTGCATTGGCACATGCCCAGGGACACAACTATTTTATAACATGCATGCACATACACAAGTATGTTATAAAATAGCCTTGGCGCGTATATGTGTATGCCCTATTTTACAACTGGGCATGCACAGCCACACACATCCATGTATGAGCTCCTCATATGGAGACTTTTATAGCTGGTGCGTGTCCATGCCATAACCAGTTTTATCAATTTGTCCACCAGTTTGCCCAGTGTAGAATTAAGTCCACCAAACCCTTCTGATTTAATAGCCTGCACGCCCCCCAGATACACTACACCCTTAAAACCCCTCAGGGATGGCTGGATTTTATTTTTTAACTTACACCTCCTTCATAGCAGATGTAAACTTATGCTACACTGGACCTAGTCGTGTGTATTTGCGTGCACTTCTCTTTGCCCCTCCCAAGAATGCCCAGGCCCCACCCACACCACACTCCTTTTTCATTCCGAGTGAAATATATACTTATTGGGAGATATACATGCATTAGAGGCTTTTAAAATTGGGTGATGAGACCTTCAGGAACATAGTAGCCAAGTCTCAACTTCCGACTGGCAGCCCTGGTGCTGCCTTGGAGGAAGAAGTTCTCATAATTGGAGAGCATCAACCTGGTGTAACAGGAAAGGATCCTGTAGCAAGGGCCTGCTCTCCAGGTGATGCACTGTCCTTTCGTACCGAGGATATCTCCCCAAGGCCTACTGCCCAGGAGGGAAGGGTTAGGTCGGCCGTCATAGTTGGTGATTCGATTATTAGGAATGTAGACAGCTGGGTGGCTGGTGGGCGTGAGGATCGCCTGGTAACATGCCTACCTGGTGCGAAGGTGGCTGACCTCACGCATCAGCTAGATAGGATTTTAGACAGTGCTGGGGAGGAGCCGGCTGTCGTGGTACATGTGGGCACCAACAACATAGGAAAATGTGTGAGGGAAGTTCTGGAAGCCAAATTTAGGCTCTTAGGTAGAAAACTTAAATCCAGAACCTCCAGGGTAGCATTCTCTGAAATGTTCCCTATTCCACGTGCAGGTCACCAGAGGTAGGCAGAGTTCCAGAGTCTCAATGCATGGATGAGATGATGGTGCAAGGAAGAGGGATTCCGTTTTGTTAGGAACTGGGGAACCTTTTTGGGAAGGGGGAGTCTCTTCCGAAGGGATGGGGTCCACCTTAACAAAGGTTGAACCAGACTGCTGCTGCTAACCTTTAAAAAGGAGATAGAGCAGCTTTTAAACTAGAACAAAGGGGACAGCTGACAGTCACTCAGCAGTGCATGGTTCGGAGAGAGGTATCTTCAAAGGATACTAATGATGCATTAGAATTAGGGCATCCCGACAGTGAGGTTCCAATAATAAGAAAAGTAGTCCAAGTGCCTGTAACTAAAAACTCAGCTGAGCTAAAAAATTCTAACTTATCCCTATCAATTAAAAAGCAGAATGAAAATACAAACAAAAAACAAACTTTGAAATGTTTGTATGCTAATGCCAGAAGTCTAAGAAGTAAGATGGAAGAATTAGAATGTATAGCAGTGAATGATGACATAGACTTAATTGGTATCTCAGAGACATGGTGGAAGGAGGACAACCAATGGGACAGTGCTATACCGGGGTACAAATTATATTGCAATGACAGAGAGGAGAACCCGGGAGGCGGTGTGGTGCTTTATGTCCGGGATGGCATAGAGTCCAACAGGATAAACATCCTGCACGAGACTAAATGCACAATTGAATCTTTATGGGTAGAAATCCCTTGTGTGTCGGGGAAGACTATAGTGATAGGAGTATACTACCGTCCACCTGGTCAAGATGGTGAGACTGACAGTGAAATGCTAAGAGAAATTAGGGAAGCTAACCAAATTGGTAGTGCGGTAATAATGGGAGACTTTAATTACCCAATATTGACTGGGTAAATGAATCATTGGGACACGCTAGAGAGATAAAGTTCCTGGATGGAATAAATTATAGCTTTATGGAGCAATTGGTTCAGGAACTGACGAGAGAGGGAGCAATTTTAGATCTAATTCTCAGTGGAGAACAGGATTTGGTGAGAGAGGTAAAGGTGGTGGGGCCGCTTGGCAATAGTGATCATAATATGATCAAATTTGATTTAATGACTGGAAGGGGGACAGTAAGCAAATCCACGGCTCTCGTGCTAAACTTTCAAAAGGGAAAATTTGATAAAATGAGAAAAATAGTTAGAAAAAAACTGAAAGGAGCAGCTACAAAAGTAGAAAGTGTGCAAGAGGTGTGGTCATTGTTAAATAATACCATCCTAGAAGCACAATCCAGATGTATTCCACACATTAAGAAAAGTGGAAAGAAGGCAAAATGATTACCGGCATGGTTAAAAGGGGAGGTGAAAGAAGCTATTTTAGCCAAAAGATCTTCATTCAAAAATTGGAAGAAGGATCCAACAGAAGAAAATAGGATAATGCATAAATGTTGGCAAGTTAAATGTAAGACATTGATAAAACAGGCTAAGAGAGTATTTGAAAAGAATTTGGCCATAGAAGCAAAAACTCACAGTAAAAACATTTAAAAAAAATATATATCCGAAGCAGAAAGCCTGTGAGGGAGTCAGTTGGATTGTTAGATCATCGAGGGGTTAAAGGGGCACTTAGATAAGATAAGCCATTGCAGAAAGATTAAATGATTTATTTTCTTCGGTGTTTACCGAAGAGGATGTTGGGGAGGTACCCATACTGGAGAAGGTTTTCATGGGTATTGATTCAGATGGACTGAACCAAATCATGGTGAACCTAGAAGAAGTGATAGACCTGATTGACAAACTTAAGAGTAGTAAATCACCTGGACCAGATGGTATACACCCCAGAGTTCTGAAGGAAGTAAAAAAATGAAATTTCAGACCTATTACTAAAAATTTGTAACCTATCATTAAAATCATCCATTGTACCTGAAGACTGGAGGAGAGCTAATGTAACCCCCATATTTAAAAAGGGCTCAAGGGGCAATCCAGGAAACTACAGACTGATTAGCCTGACTTCAGTGCCAGGAAAAATAGTAAAAGATATTCTAAACATCAAAATCACAGAACAGATAGAAAGACGTGGTTTAATGGAACAAAGTCAGCAAGGCTTTACCCAAGGCAAATCTTGCCTCACAAATCTGCTCCACTGTTTTGAAGGAGTTAATAAACATGTGGATAAAGATGAACCTGTAGATGTAGTGTACTTGGATTTTCAGAAGGCATTTGACAAAGTTCCTCATGAGAGGCTTCTAGGAAAAATAAAAAAGTCATGGGATAGGTGGCGATGTCCTTTCATGGATTACAAACTGGCTAAAAGACAGGAAACAGAGAATAGGATTAAATGGACAATTTTCTCAGTGGAAGGGTATGAGCAGAGGAGTGCCTCAGGGATCTGCATTGGGACCCTTACTTTACAATATATTTATAAATGATCTGGAAAGAAATATGACAAGTGAGGTAATGAAATTTGCAGATGATACAAAATTGTTCAGAGTAGTTAAATCACAAGCAGATTATGATAAATTGTAGGAAGACCTTGTGAGGCTGGAAAATTGGGCATCAAAATGGCAGATGAAATTTAATGTGGACAAGTGCAAGGTGATGCATATAGGGAAAAATAACCCATGCTATAGTTACACAATGTTAGGTTCCATATTAGGTGTTACAACCCAAGAAAGAGATCTAGGTGTCATAGTGGATAACACATTGAAATTGTTGGTTCAGTGTACTGTGGCAGTCAAAAAAGCAAACAGAATGTTGGGAATTATTAGAAATGGAATGATGAATAAAACGGAAAATGTCATAATGCCGCTGTATCGCTCCATGGTGAGACCGCACCTTGAATACTGTGTACAATTCTGGTCGCTTCATCTCAAAAAAGATATAATTGCGATGGAGAAGGTACAGAGAAGGGCGACCAAAATGATAAAGGGAATGGAACAGCTCCTCTATGAGGAAAGACTAAAGAGGTTAGACTTTTCAGCTTGGAGAAGAGATGGCTGAGGGGGGATATGATAGAGGTGTTTAAAATCATGAGAGGTCTAGAATGGGTAGATGTGAATCGGTTTTTTACTCTTTCGGATAATATAAAGACTAGGGGGCACTCCATGAAGTTAGCATGTGGCACATTTAAAACTAATCGTAGAAAGTTCTTTTTCACTCAATGCACAATTAAACTCTGGAATTTGTTGCCAGAAGATGTGGTTAGTACAGTTAGTATAGCTGTGTTTAAAAAAGGATTGAATAAGTTCTTGGAGGAGAAGTCCATTACCTGCTATTAATTAAGTTGACTTAAATAATAACCACAGCTATTACTAGCAATGTAACATGGAATAGACTTAGTTTTTGGGTACTTGCCAGGTTCTTATGGCCTGTATTGGCCACTGTTGGAAACAGGATGCTGGGCTTGATGGACCCTTGGTCTGACCCAGTATGTCATGTTCTTATGTTCTTACATTTCCTTCAGATTTTGGCCTGCATCCAGCTTTTAAAATTCACCTTCTAATCATCTATGAGCTTGTAGTGCTTGCAGGCCTCTGTGCCTTGCAAGTTTCTGTGGAGTTTACCTTTGAAAAATGCAGTGTAGGTGTGTCTTTATCCTTCATAGTTTGATGGTGCAACGATTGTGCAATAAAGAGCGGAAAGGAGGCTCAGAGATTTCCAAATGAAATGATTGTGCCTTATTTTTTCCAGGCTGCTCCAGCTCCACCCCATCTCTGCCCCTTTTACCCGTGAATATAAAGTACCTCTACTGTCATCCACATGTATACTTTTCTGTGCAGAAGTCCAGGAATGATTTTCAATGGGGCTTTTTCTGTAGGTAAACGCTATTTGGCCCACAAAGAACACCTTTGAAAATCACCCCCAGAAGCTCCAATGTAATTTTCTAAAGATATTCAGAAAGCCGTTATAACTTGAGGGATAACAAATTCAACTTCTTATTAATTTTGCCTTCTTCAGCAGTATGGGCCATTTCTGTACTCCTTAAAACCTGCTGTAGCAGGAAGGCAATAGGCAAGACATGAGACTGTAAAGAAGAGAAGTCTCAGAATCCGGAAAGGTAAAGCAGTAAAAGTTGAACTACTCGCATTTGTGCAGCTTCAGTTGATGAACTTGCCACAGCAACACTTAATGAATTTACTTATTTCTTAATACTTGATATTCTGCCTTTTCCTAATCTACTCTCATTGTGGATTACAACAAAATTGTACTAAGGAAAAGTTACAGTTTCAGTAGCATCAAAATTTACAGTAAGTACACGAATGAACATGAAGAACAAGCATATTTATGGTTAGAAATGTGAAGTAGATTGTGTTGATCACTAGATTATAAGAGAGAAAAGGTTAGAGAGCAAGGATAGAGATAGGTTGAAGATTATAGATGACTTGCAATAAAAGGCATCTACACTGTTGTATCATAGATGTTTGTTTGTGAGAAAATGCATGAGGTCACTGTAGGTATTGATAGAACTCGCCACTTGGCTGCTATCTTGCCCCTATCTCTGCCCTCAAGTTAAAAGAAAGTTCAATTGAACCCCTTCCTGACCAATGTGCATCACTCTCAAACATTTTACACTGGTTTCATGGTAACACTTGGGAGCTTGAGTCATGTGGAGATGGTACTTTTCTAGTGTGCCATACATTTCATTTTTATAAAATATTTAAGGTCTGCATCCATGTATTCATAATTATGTATTTATTTACATTCTGCTTTGTGGCACTTCAAAGTAGATTACATTCAGGTACTGTAGATATCTCTCTATCTTTAAAGGACTTATAATATGTTTGTACCTGAGGCAGCAGAGGGTAAAGTTATTTGCCCTAGCTATCACAATGGGATTTGAATCCTGGTTTTCCTGGTTTATATCTAGCTGGTTTAACTACTAGGCTATGGAGTTCAACAGCCAAATACTGATCTGTATGAACCAACTATATGATCTTGGATTTCTGGTCCCCAAGATCAAACAGATCCGTTTTTCAGAGTAATAAAAAAATAAAAATTAACCAGGTTCTTGGCAAAATTACATGCACATTTATTTGACTAATATCCATTGTGGACATCCAGAAAATCAGGCTTGATTCTGGTCTTCAAGGAATAAAGTTGAGACCCCAAGTAGCAAAGCAAAGGTCATAGCTCTCCCAATTTCATAAGAAAGAAAATTGTCAGTCAATAACATATCCATGAAATAAATCAGTATCAAATAATCACATATGGAATTGCTTTCATGTATTAAATCTGTATGATAATTTTTTTTTTACACCCTACTAATCACAGTTGGAAATCAAACTGCTGCAATTAGTTTACTGCAGAAATGTCAACTTTGTAATGAATCATTGGTAGGCATTGTTAATAAGTGAAACTGTAGTTAAGGCAATTTTAAAACAAAAGTACTCCATAATTTTCTTCCAAATGCATAAAGAAAATAATGTTTTAGACTTATCCAAATTATAGCACATTGTGATCTTTTTTTACTGAGTTTGCTGAAAACAAAGTAATGCTTCTCTCTGCTGTGTGTGATTAGAAATCTAAGACAAGTTTTATGAGATGTCTTGCTGTTTCTTCTATCAAACTCAAATTGTATAGTTTGTCAATGGAACTATTTCCCTCCTTGCCATCAGCTCACAAAGGCTGTACAAAATGGAGAAAAATAACTGAAAGTCCAAAATATTATAGTTATTGAACTTCAGTTAATCTCAGTGTGAAAGTTGTTTTTTGTTTTTGAAGATATGAAGGTAGAGTTGACAAATATCCTCTAACTTTTAAAGAAATTGTTGATATCACTTTGATTTTTCTAAAAACATTTTTTTTCAACAGCTATAAACATTGCATGAAATAATTTTGGGTCCAAGTTTTAAAATGTAATTGACCTCCTTCCTGACCAATGTACCTCAATCTTAAAAATCAGCAAATACATACATTGATACCATATTAATAATAGGAAGTTTGATTCATATTATTTCAAATTTATTAATATTGCTGAGATTGTACTTGAATAGAGCGACATGTATTTTGAGTTCATAAGAGGACCTATGCAAATTAAATACCACTCGATAAAATATGTTTAGCATGAGCCCTGCAATATTTGAATGCATACTAATACAGTTACTGAATACAGTAGGTGATGCAAACATTCCAACTAGTGCACACTAAAAATTCACCCTCAAAAGCATGTGCATTGTATTATTGTGGATGATAACACAGAGAAGTATAGCATCCATGATAGCTGTGAATTCTGAATAAGACTGATTAGAATGTGGAATTTCCTCCCAACCCCTTCCCATCAATCTAGCTCTCTGCTCAAGGCAAACCCTAAACATTCATACCCCTCTACCAGAATCCCCCTGCTAGTCATCCACAAATCCATATCATACATCAGTGTCATCCCGCACCCGCTCCCATGCATTAAAACATTGACAAACACCCTACTGCACATTAATGCCCTCCCCCCCCAAAAAAGCCCATATTTCCCCCTGAAGGCATGACACCCTACTCTCACACCTCCTTTTGAATGCCTTCTTACTATTCTGGAGTGTCTCCCATCCCTATTCTTAGGGCAAATTGTCAAGCTAAAGAGTAGCAAATCACCTGGACTAAACAGTTTACACCCCAGAGATCTGAAAGAACTAAAATATCAGTTTGCAGACCTATTATTAATAATTTGTGAACTATCATTAGAATGGTCTATTCTGCCTGAAGATTGGAGGTGGCCAGAGTAACATCAGTCTTTAAAAAAAACTCTGGAGTGATCTGGGAAAACGTAGACAGAAGAGCTTTGATGTCAGTGCCAGGAAAAATTGTAGAAACTATTCTAAAGAATAACATTATAGAAGATCTAGATAGACATGGTTTAATGGGATACAATCAACACAGATTTACCCAAGGGAAATCTTGCTCACCAATCTGCTACATTTTTTGAAGGGGTTAATAATAGGGATGTGAATCGGGCTTTGGACGATTGAAATATCATCGATATTTTCAAAATCGTCAGAAATCGGGGGCTCCCCCGAAACGATAGGAAAACCCCACGATATTGATCGTGGGGGTTCTCTTATCGTTTTGGGGGAGGGCGGGAAAAATGGCATACAAAAATAAACCCTAAACCCACCCCAACCCTTTAAAACTAATCCCTTTGCTTCCCCCACCCTCCCGACCCCCCAAAAAACATTTTACAGGTACCTGGTGGTCCAGTGGGGGTCCCAGGAGCAATCTCCTGCTCCCGGGCCATCGGCTGCCACTAATCAAAATGGCGCCGATGGCCCTTTGCCCTTACCATGTGACAGGGTATCCGTGCCATTGGCCAGCCCCTCTCACATGGTAGGAGCACTGGATGGGCGGCACCTTGCACTTTTGGCAAGTTTTGTGGGGGTCAGGAGGATCCCCCAAGACTTGCCAAAAGTCCCTGGTGGTCCAGCGGGGGTCCGGAAGCAACCTCCTGCACTCAGGCCGTCAGCTGCCAGTAATCAAAATGGCGCTGATAGCCTTTGCCCTTACTATGTCACAGGGGCTACCAGTGCCATTGGTCAGCCCCTGTCACATGGTAGTAGCACAAGATGGTGCCAGCCAGCCATTGCTCCTACCATGTGACAGGGGCTGACCAATGGCACCGGTAGCCCCTGTGACATAGTAGGTCAAAGGCTATCGGTGCCATTTTGAATTCCGGCAGCCGAGGGTGTGAGTGCAGGAGATGGCTCCCGGACCCCCCGCTGGACCACCAGGGAGTTCTGGTATGTCTTGGGGGGGTCAGAAGGGTGGGGGGTTGTAGTTAATTTAATTTTAGCTGGGAAACGAATAAGAATTAACGTATAATCGTATCGGGGGGCCCCCCTTGCTGAATGCAACGTATCTGCCCCCTGACAAATACGAATCCCAAATGCAACATATGGCGTCCCTCTGCACATCCCTACTATCCAGCTATAAGCAAGTATATTCAATGGGCTGCTTATCCCCTGAATATATTGGACAACTTATCCGCCTAAACTTACCTGGATAACTTGTCCACTAAACGGTCTGCTGAATATTGGCTATGATTTGTTGCCATGCTTTCACCATTCTGATGATGTCTATCCAACAATTTTATTAGAATTGATGAGAAAACCTCAATTATGAATCTCAAAATAGACTACAGTGCTTCCCCATAGATTTTAATGGTAAACAAATGAACAAATAAAATGAATAAACTTTTTTTTTCCTTTTTAAAGTAATGAATCAAATGGAATTGCCCTACTAAATGAATAAACAAACAATCCTAAATGAAATTATTCCTCTGCACATCCCAAATGATGATTGATTCCTTCTCTTGCTTTTTCCTGTCATCTGCCTATCTTTTAGAATAATTTAGCAGTCAGAATTAAATGAATGCAGACTGGAATTTGTTTTTAAAAAAATTGTTACTCTTTAGATATGGTTTTAGAAATAACTAGTGTTTCAATATCTGAGACTTTTTTTTTTCACTGCTAATGGATTGTTGTCTGATGGATTTTAGTTTTATTATAAGTATATATTTTTTATTTTGATATATTAGGTGAAGTGTTATGGGTTTTATCATTTAATTTGAGTTGTGTATATTTAATTGTATTGTTAAGTGATATATTTCAGCCATTATTGTAGGTATATAGCAAATAAACCTGTAAACTTGTAAAAGGATACTTTATTTTCACACATAAAATAAGGAATGGTAACTTTGAAACCGATGCATGTGCACAGGTTAAAAGCCCTGAACATGTTTGAAGCTAAATCTTTGGCAAAATGCTGAGTACACAGTTACTATACATGCCTGGACATCTATACACCCAGCTAAGTGGAGAAGGAGGGCTGTGTTCTCCGTTTCTTAGTGATACACTATTGCCATATTCATACCCCTGGGGCAAAGTGACTTGGGGCCATGCTGTGTAGTCAACAGGAGTATTGTTCCTTCTGATCCTGCTGACTGCACAACCTCATGATAGCACCAGTCTCCCTCATCCTTATCCCTTCACCCCTTCCTGTCCAGCAAGCCTGTCAGAAGAGGGAGTAGTACTGCCCTGGAATCCTGCCCACATCGAGCCTCGGGCTATTAGCCCAATCAAAGCCTGGGGAAGGGGGTTTGGGCTGAATGGCATGGAGGCACATAAGGGTATGCAACTTGGTGCTGGCCCCTTTCTTCCTGCCATTAAACCATCAGCACCTAAGTTTCACTCCCCCAAGTTGCAACAGCACCCAAGTTGCACTGAATAAGTTAGTTCTGGGAAACTCTTTCCTCCACAAACTATCTGGCCTACAAAAAAAAAATAAATACATTTCCATTGTATCTTTCAGCATCTTGCTCAGCCAAATGCAAAGAAAAGGTTTTTCATTCAAGAAGGACCCATCTGATTTGAACTACAAAGCTCTGCCTCTCTTGCATTAAGGCAGAGGCTCAGGAGACTTGGTGTCCATGTCCTCTGAATGTGAACCAGTTGCCCCAGGTCATCGCTCAACCCATCAGAGGAAGGGGTTGAAACCACGCTGGATATGGGCCTAGGTGTGTCTGCTCAGGGTACCGGTGGATACCGTGACCCGCACACCTTCTGTTTAGATGGGTGGCTAAGACTAGACTAAAGGCTCCTGGGGAGGTGAAAGAGCCGGGGCCCATGCTTGTGCAACTCCTGACTGGTCAGGGGATGGGCACAGCAACAGAGGGAACAGTGTGGTCACGGGAGATACAGGAACAGTGCAATCAGATGCAGACCCTGGCAATGCTGGAAAAGGGATCAGATGTAAAAAGTGCTGGTGGGCTGTGTCCACACACACCTCATGTCTGCAGCATCAGGCTTGTGACTGAGCGAACTGGGAATACTCATCATGTGAATGACACAGGCAGAAGGAAATCTTCCTTTGGATGAGTGGCATCCTATAAAGGAAGCACAGCTTGCATGGACCTTGGGACCAGCATAGCCTCCTACCCTTTCCTCTCAGACACTAGCAAGGAGTCTGTTTGTGGCCAGCAGCACTACCTGGCTTCCTTGGACTTCTAAAGCAGGCCTACCTCCGGCACTCATAGGAAGGCCTGGATTTTTCAACAGGCACACTAGTCCTATGCCTAGGGCAGCAAAAATCCCAGAGCACCAAACTGTCTAAAGATTTTCTGCTTTCCAACTTCACTGAATCTCATTCAGCAGAGAACAGTCTTTGGCTTCCTGATCCAATCCCTTCCCTCCCAGGCAGATAGAACAGGAGGAAAGAAGGTGGACCAGGCATAGTAGAGCAATGAAGATATACTTTTCTCCCTAATCCAGTGCCTCTCCTCCAGTCATTCAGGAAAAGCAAGGTATGGATGAGCTTTGAGTATGCCAAGCAAAGGGGGGGGGGGGGGTGTCAATTTAAGGAGGTTAGTTGGGGCCAAATAGGGGATCATTGGGGAGGGTGAGGATAGAGACTGGGGAATAAGAAGGGATCAACTAGGGGACAAGTGTCTGTGAGTAAAAGAGAAAGGAACAGGGGAGAGGGTGGTGTTTGTATATGAGAAAGAAAAGAGATGAATGTCCTATGGTGGGGACATATCGAGTCAGATCATTTCAGCAAGTGCTTGAATATTGAGCTAAATGATGCTGCTATGCAAAGAAGTTACTCAACCCTTGCATTCTGGAATCCAACTCTCTCTTATGTTTTGGATGGAATTGCTTCTTTGAAGACATCCCCAATCCATCCCACTGAATGCCAGTAATGACTTATCAGAAAGCTGCGTAGGATGTGACAACAACTTAAGAAGCAGGAATACTGATGGTGCAGAACTTGGACCTCCAACATGCTTGCGATGTTAAAAAAGTAGCTGTCATCCTATTGAGCTTCTGCTGATAAAGCTAAAAAATATTTTTATTCTGCACAAATTCAGTCAGTGGGTAATAATCACAAAGTTCTTTTTGGCATTGTCAAGAATTTAATTTCTCATTAGGATGTCCTCTGTCTCTCAGTCTGACAGTCCAGGATCCATTGATGGCAATGGTTTTTTTTTTTATTTTTTAGCTGTTAAACTGCAACAAATTTCTTCAGCCTTTACAAATGTCCCAAATTGGTTTAATGTTCCTTTTGACTGAATGGTCTTCATTTGATTTGGTTTCTAGTACCAAAGTGTATAATATTAGAGATGTGCATTGTTAACACCTATCGGTTCGGGTTTCATTTTTGGAAGGTCCCGATTTTTGTGTTAGTGCGTGCTAACCATTTGTTTTTCGGTGCCCACGAACCATGATGAATTAGACAATTTCATTAAAATTGTCTAATTCGTGAAAAACAAATGCACATCTCTAATATATTTACATCTATGAATGCCTCTAATTGACCTTTGAAGATTTGCAAAGTTTCTGCCCAAAGAGCCATGAAATTTGCCATCTCTTCTTTTTTTTGGCCTCCTTGACTAACTTGTCTCTTTCAGAATGCCACCTGCCTGATCCCCTAAAAAAAGCAGCAGTATGGCCTCTTCCAAAGAAATTAATTTAGATCCAACTGATTTAGTCAATTATAGGCCAATTTCCACCTTGACATTTATGACAAAGATAGTAGAATCAGCTGTGCTTAAGCACCTTGTGGACTTCAAAAATGACCATCAAATATTGCAACAATTTCAATTTTATTTTAGAAAGTCCCTAAGCACAGATATTCTCCTGCTTTTACTTTTTTATTTAATCAGGAGATGGTGGTCATAGCTATGTTCTTACTATGTTGGACATCTTCAGAATTTGATACGATTGACCACAAGATCTCCTTTACTGCCCCAAAGAGGCTGGGATTGCAGGTACAATTCTAAAGTGATTATACACATATCTTGAAGGCAAGAAACATCGGGCTATATTCTGTGACATTTATTCCATGCAGATGAGAGTCCCACAAGGGTGAGCATTATTGGTGCTATTCTTTAACATCTATTTAGCACTGATTTGCAAACTGTTGACTAGCTTTTGTAAGGGCTTCAATCTGTATGCTGATGATATACAGTTTTATATCCCCTTGGATCATTCATGGTCTGAGACAACTGCAATGATTTCCCTTTTCTTAACTTCTATAAGACACTGGCTCTTCCACAATAAATTTAGCTTAAACTGAAATTGTGGTTATTCAGACCAGGAAATCTATGACAATACCTCCTGTCATCAAGACTGAAAAAGAAGGGATTTAAATTTTTCCTTATGCTAAAAGTCTTGGGGAAATAATTGATGGAAAATTATCTATGGGATCTCAGGTTAAAGCTATGCTTAGCACTGGCTTTTACAAACTGCATTTATTGTATTGCATTAAACCCGTTACATCCCACTGATTTTTAGGCATACCACTAGCAACCATGAAGGCATTTCTATTATTGCAGAATGCAGTTACATGGCTCATTTCTGGATGCTCTATAAGAAGCCATATAACACCATTTCTATTTGATCTACACTAGCTTCCAGTACAGTGGAGGATCAAATGTAAAACTGTAGTACTGGTGCATAAAGTTCTTGTAATGGATGTTTTGTGGTGAACCAATGCTCTTATTTGGATTTATAATCCCAGCAGGTTGCTGCGCTCCTCTCAAAAGGGCTTGTTAGATGTCCCCTCAATACATCATGCTAGCTTGTGAACACTAGAGAATGGGATTTTTCACTTGCGCTTCCATTTGTTGAAGTACCTTGCCCCTGGAGTTGCAGCTGGTAGAATGCAGTAAAACATTTCAAAGCATAGCAAAGACATTTTTTTCAGGCAAGCATTATTATAGGCTGATGACTTTCATATTTAGAATATGTAGATTTGGATGCAGCTTGGGGTCTTGGAGTTCTTTTGTTTGTTGTTTTCTTTGTGTTTGTTTTATTGACATTTAATTTTATTTATTTTGGTTTATATGCCACTTAGGGCCTTGTATAGGTGACATATAAATAAATAAATGTACATGTATGCAGTATATTCCAGATTGGGTTGGAAGTTTAGGAGGGGATGCAAGGTGGAGCAGGAGTGGAGTACAGTAGGGACACTTGTTTCCTCCTTTCCCTGTCCCCTCACCACCACTCAGATCTTGTTCCTTTTATTTTGGATTTTATTCTCCAGATCTTGGAATCTGCTTTCAATTCCTCCTACTTTCTCTTCCCCCTCCTCAGTTCTAGAATCTACCTCTCTTGTCTGCCTTTTGCTCCATCCCAGATACCTGATATCCTTTCCCTCTCTTCCCCTGATCTTCCACATCTCACATCTTCTTCATCCCTGTCCTCTCTCTCCTCCCTCATTACCTGTCCTCTTTACTTCAAACTCCTCCCCCACACACAGGAATGTAAGACAGTTGGGGTTTAAGCAAAGCACCTGACAGATGGGTAAGAGGAAGGGCAAGATTATCTAAAGTGGAGTGATGACACAGTAGTGAAGAAGATACAAGAGTTGTCAGCCTGAAGATTCCTGAAGGCATTGTTGGTGATTGGATGAGGCATGGCATAGCATGGTTTGGTGTGAAAGTTATCATATAATGATCTGAGTGGAGAAGAAATGAGTTAAAAAAGTCTGAGATTCAGCAGTTGAAGGAAAATACTAGATCAAGGTAGTGGTCATTCTTATGAGTAAGAGTGGCAGAGCAGAGCTGGATATCATTAAGGAAGTTAAAGTAAGGAGTTCTGAAGCATAAAAGTCAGAGGGGTTATCAATGTGGAGTTAAAGTCCATGAGAATAAGGGAAGGGAAAGATGGTTTAAAGAAGAAAGAAAGCCAGCAATCTAAGTCAGTGAAAAAGGAGGAAGGGGATTCATCAGAAGGTCAATAAATGAGGAAGTGGGGTGAATAGTCAGATGGAGAGGGCCTCAAGGGGAAAAAAACTGGGATTGAAGTTGAAGAAGGGATTAAAACCTATAGGAAGGAGAAAGCAGCAGTCTAAAAACACCACCACAGCCAACTGTGTGAGATGTGTGGGAGAAAAGTTAACTTCCATGATGTATTGTAACATCTGAAGTAGAATTCTCAGGGAAAAGCCGAGTCTTAGTCAAAGCAAGAAGATGAAAAGTATGAGAGAAAAAGAGTTCCTGAATGTAGGCAAACTTGTAAGAAATAGAGTGGGCATTCCACAAAGAGCATGAGAAAGGAAGAGAAGAGGAGGGAAGAGTGAGAAGGGATATAGATATATGATTGGAGGGGTAATGGTTTGAGATGTACAAATGGGGTGAAACTTGCCTTGGAGTGCCAGGATTTGGATTAATATCCCCATATGAAAGTAGGAGGAAAAACAGGAGAATATGCAAATGAAAGGTAGAACTATGATAAGAGCAACAAGGATGAGATGCTGTCAGGGAGGATCATGGAGATGGCTGAATGAAAGCATGAAAACTTTAAAGCTCAATATCAGTAGACAGGGCAAAAGACAGAATAGGCAGAAGAGGTAAAGAATGTAGAGAATGGTGACAGTAGACTGTGTTAGTAGTGGTTTGTAGCAGTGAATAGACTGAGGAGGATTAGCATCAGGAAATGGAGATTTCATTTTTCATTTCAATTTATTAAAATTTGTTGATTGCCTATCACACAATGGGTCTAGGTGATTCGCAGTAAAAACAAACACAATATAATTTGATAACGTACATTACAGATAACAAACATACCGTTAACCTTTAAGAAAAACAAAACAAAAGATAATAAATAGGGATGTGAATCGTGTCCTCGATCGTCTTAACGATCGATTTCGGCTGGGAGGGGGAGGGAATCGTATTGTTGCCGTTTGGGGGGGTAAAATATCGTGAAAAATCGTTAAAAATCGTGAAAAAATCGAAAAATCGAAAAACCGGCACATTAAAACCCCCTAAAACCCACCCCCGACCCTTTAAATTAAATCCCCCCCCCTCCCGAACCCCCCCCCCCCAAATAACTTAAATAACCTGCGGGTCCAGCGGCGGTCCGGAACGGCAGCGGTCCGGAACGGGCTCCTGCTCTGAATCTTGTCGTCTTCAGCCGGTGCCATTTTCCAAAATGGCGCCGAAAAATGGCGGCGGCCATAGACGAAAAAGATTGGACGGCAGGAGGTCCTTCCGGACCCCCGCTGGACTTTTGGCAAGTCTCGTGGGGGTCAGGAGGCCCCCCACAAGCTGGCCAAAAGTTCCTGGAGGTCCAGCGGGGGTCAGGGAGCGATTTCCCGCCGCGAATCGTTTTCGTACGGAAAATGGCGCCGGCAGGAGATCGACTGCAGGAGGTCGTTCAGCGAGGGTTCCGGCGCCTCGCTGAACGACCTCCTGCAGTCGATCTCCTGCCGGCGCCATTTTCCGTACGGAAAATGGCGCCGGCCATATGCGTATGGCCGGCGCCATTTTCCGTACGAAAACGATTCGCGGCGGGAAATCGCTCCCTGACCCCCGCTGGACCTCCAGGAACTTTTGGCCAGCTTGTGGGGGGCCTCCTGACCCCCACGAGACTTGCCAAAAGTCCAGCGGGGGTCCGGAAGGACCTCCTGCCGTCCAATCTTTTTCGTCTATGGCCGCCGCCATTTTTCGGCGCCATTTTGGAAAATGGCGCCGGCTGAAGACGACAAGATTCAGAGCAGGAGCCCGTTCCGGACCGCTGCCGTTCCGGACCGCCGCTGGACCCGCAGGTTATTTAAGTTATTTGGGGGGGGGTTCGGGAGGGTGGGGGATTTAATTTAAAGGGTCAGGGGTGGGTTTTAGGGGGTTTTAGTGTGCCGGCTCACGATTCTAACGATTTATAACGATAAATCGTTAGAATCTGTATTGTATTGTGTTCCATAACGGTTTAAGACGATATTAAAATTATCGGACGATAATTTTAATCGTCCTAAAACGATTCACATCCCTAATAATAAAGACATTTGCCGGAGGAAAATGATATTGTTAATATTCATTAATGTTGCGCTTGAAGGTGGACCCTTGTCCTGGAGCAGTGGAGAACAGCTCCCTGGTAGGTACCAGGAAGCACCTGCCCCCAGGGGGCAAAGCACAGGAGGAGACAGAGGTTAGGATGAGCTTCGCCACTGGAAGCCCGCGGTCCTCCTGGGTGGAGCCTGTAGGGACCCGGGCCACTTGGACTTAGGTGGGCCTCGTAGGGTCTCCCAGAGAGGTAGTAGAGAGGCATGCCCATGAACAGCAAGGGAGCACAGTCGGACATTAGGCTGTAGGTCTGGAGGAGCAATGAAGGCCAGAACAGTGTAGGCGATGACAAGGCAAGGGACAGAGCCAGAATTAGGAGATGAGGTCAATGGCAGCCGGGGTCAGAATCTGAGGATCAGTCCAAGGAGTAGTCAACGAAGCAGGGGTCAGGTTCCAGAGGTCAGATGAGGTCACAAGGCAGGCAGAGGTCAGGATCCAGGCAGTGAACAGAATGGTCAAGGAGCAGGCCGAGGTCAGTACCAGAGAGACAGTCCGAGGGTACTACCTGGGGAGATAGGACAGACAGACACTGGAACAGAAGGAGGCTGGAACAGTAGGACACTGGAACAAGACTGGACGAAGACTGGAACAAGACTGTGAACACGGAGGAAACTAGTACACTTACAGTGCCGACCCAATTGCCAAGGCAAGGAAGTGCAGGCAGGGACTTTCTTATATCTTACGTTCAATCAGGATGCGCCGTGGAGCTAGGACCCACCCCTGGTCCTACAAGAGGCTGGGTGGACCGTGCAAACGTATGTAGGGGCATGGCCAACACCACTAGGAGCGCCAAACTCCGGCGAGAGGCCTGGTACACAGTGGAAGGCCCGGCAACCACCGCCGCGGGATGCCAGGGCCTGGAGGAGCTCACGGCTGCCACTGGGGAGGCAGCCGTGAGCTGCCTCCCCAGTGGCAGCTCACGGCTGCCACTGGGGAGGCTTGCAGAGGAGCTAGCGAGGTGAGCAGGCCCGTGCGCGGGCCAGGCACGGATGGGGCACGCAACAATTAACCGTGTAAATCCATCATTATATATTTGGAGCAAGTCATGAGCATATTAAAGGAAAGAGGCTATCTTCTATACGCAACTCATTAATTGTTTAGAACACGCTATAAGCATGTTGAAATAGGAAATCTTTTAATAAACGTCTACATTTTTTCAAATGAGCTTGTAAACACAACTCAAATAGGAGGAGATTCCACAGAGCTGAGGCAGCTACAGAAAATGATGTTTCCCTAGTAGAAGAAAGATGAGCAAGACAGACAAAGGGTATTTCAAGTAAACCAATGGAGCCATAGTAAATAAAAATATGGAAAAATCTACTTACCTGTCTTAAAGCTATGAAATGAAAGTTTTGGCCAGCTGGTGAAAGCCCAAGGGGGTTGGCATGTTCTATGAGGCAGCAGAGAGAAGTATGCAGATGTGCTGCAACCTCCCCAGTATCTGGCTGGCTGCTTAGGTAGCACAGAGTGGGAGCGGCTCTAGCTCATGGTGAGCTTCGATGACTTAAAGAGTCAATAACTGAGGCAGCTTGGAGAAATATACAGACATCCTGCAATCTCCCTCACCAGCTTCTCAGGGAGTGCTAGGTGGGAGCACTAGCTCAGGCATGAGGTGGTGACTTCCAGAATTGACCACCAAGGCAACTGGGAGAAGTATGCAGACAGGCAGCAACCTCCCAATTATCTGGATGGCTGCTCAAGGAGTATGGGGTGGGAGCAGCTCAGGCCCAAGGTGGTTTATGGTGATTTCTGGAGTTGACCACCAAAGCAGAAGAGAGAATTATGCAGATGGGCTGCATCCTCTGACACAATAATAGCTGACAAAGTTGGGAAATAGTCCTAAGGTAGTAAAAGCAAACGCTGTATGCTGAGAAAATGTGTGCATCCATTGATAACCATGTCTCAATCCACACCCTTAAATTCCACACTTTCAGCTATAATGATAAAATTACATCTAAACATAAAAACATAGAAACATAGAAACATAGAAGTGACGGCAGAAGAAGACCAAATGGCCCATCCAGTCTGCCCAGCAAGCTTTCACACCTATTTGTTTTCATACTTATCTGTTACTCTGACTGCTGAGGTCAGGGTCCTTATTGGTAACTTTTTGGTTCCAATTCCCTTCCACCCCCACCATCGATGCAGACAGCAATGCTGGAGCTGCATCTAAGTGAAGTATCTAGCTAATTGGTTTGGGGTAGTAACCGCCGTAATAAGCAAAGTACTCCCAAGTTTGTTTACCCTGCCTGTGCAATTCAGTCCTTGTTGGTTGTCTGAATATAAATCCTCTTTACTTCATTCCCCCCTGTCTAATGCAATCTTAAAATCAGGATGTACATCTAAATTATTAATCCATATGTCTTCAGTCTTTTTGGAATTTACTTTGTCTATGCTTTTATAAGGGAAAATACAGATGTACAACATCAGCAAATAAATAGTACTGTATGCCCATTGCAGTAATAACTTTGAATAGCTATTCAATAAAAATGCGGACAATAAAGATCTCTTGGGGAACCCATAGGACAAGCTCCAGGGGAAGGAGCAATGCTGCTAGTCTAACATTCTTTATGAAATTTCCCACTTAAAAAAAACAAAAAATCTAAATCATTTTAAAACTGTTCCATAAAACCCTACCACCTTCAGCCATCCAATCAATGACATGGCTTACAATATTAAAAATGGCTGACAAGTCTATACTCTAGGAATGTGCATTTGATTTGTTCATTTTTTTTTTTACTTTATATGCTTAAATTATGTGTGAAAAATTATATTTGCATGCAGAACATTGATTGTATGCACTTTTGCAAAAGTGTATACATATAAAGGCACATTTTACACATGCAAGTAACAACACAAACTAAAGGCAATAAAAAAAGAAAAACTAAATAAAACAAATACAAATTTTCCCGAGCATATCCCTTCTACACTGCTTTCATGGGCTAAATCCTTTTAAATATTGAGGCCAAAATTCAGTAAACATCCTGCTGAATATACTTGCTTAAATTTCTCTGGCTACATGTAGCCAGATAACTTAAAAACCTAAACAGCTTTGTTTGAATAAAGCTATTTATGCTTTTAAATGTTCCGGCCATGGGGCTGATGCAAAAAAGGTGCACTGAAAGCAGGCGCTGAGTGTTCAGCGCCTGCTTTCTTAATGCGCCCCCAGGCACCTCTCCTGGGGGCGCGATGCAATATTTAAATTAGGGTCCGTGCTGTTGAGGAGACCCTAGGAGTGACTGTGCACTCTTAGCGCCTCCTTGAAAGCATGCGCTTGAGACAGGTCCATTGTCGGCGGCTCTCTGCAGGTTAAGACAATGGATGCTGAATTTATCAGCGTCTGCTTTCCAAAGCAGCGCACATGCACAGGTTAGGAATTATCAGCGCCAATTCTCTGAACCTGACTACCGGCACCCTAAGGAGTATATAAATCAATATTAAAGTTTCAGGCACTTAATATTAATGTATTCACTCCTTCACTTATTGCCCATTGGTCCCTTCACTGTCACATGTCAGTAAAAGGACCAATCCCCTTTCAGAAGGTTGACCTGAAAGGGGATTGGTCCTTTCACTGACAAATGTCAATGAAAAGGACCAATGGGCAATAAGTGAAGGAGTGAATTTATTAACATGTGTTTTCCTAATCCGTGGATGTGCCAGGTGTTCAGGAAATGGACGCTTGTTAACTGAGTGTCCGCTTCCTGCACCCGACTGACAGCACTTTTTTTTTTTTTAAAAAGTTGTTCCTCCTACTTAATATCCCAATGATATTAAGTAGGAGGCAGTAAAGAAAAGCAGTTTTTTTTCTTCTTTTCTGTGCTAGTTTTAGGAGCACTCAGCAATTAACTCCTGCTCCGGGCAGGCATTAATTTCTGATTACAAAAATGTGTATCCTAGATGCACATTTTATTTGCATTGGGAGTGAAAAACTAATAGCCTCATTCACATGGATTTGCATGTGATGAGTGCTATTAGTTTCACTCCGCCTTGGACTCCCTTTGTAGAGGCACTAATCCCCTTATTGCATAAAGGGATTAATTAGCGCCTATACAACCTGCCTCCAACTGTGGGTTATACAGTGCAGTTGGCTGAGCACACTGTATTGCATTGGCCCCCATGTGTGGCTAGATAACTTGCTACTTATCCAAATATCTTCAAAAGATATCTGGGTAAATAGAACTTTTGCCAAAAAGAAAAAGAATTAAAAGGGGCTTATGGTCTGATGTCCTCTTCCACCCCACCTAATTTTAAAGATGCCATATCGCACTTTGCATCTCCTCACCCCACATATCATAAATACAAAAATGTGTTGGTATTGTTGTGAGTCATCCCATCCCCTTCCCCTGACAAATCCCTTCCTCAGAGCAAAACCTATAATGGAGGCCAGGACCTCCCAATCCCCCTCCTACATTATGAACTGCCCCTACTTCCTGAGCATGCAAATCTTTGCCTGGAGCGGCGTCTAGCACAGTTTCAGTCATTTCTGTGCTGGAAGTGTAACCTGTACTCAGTTTACGCTTTCAGCGCTAGAACGGTGCATACTTCTATAATTTAGTCAGATTAATAACTGAATATGCCTATTTTTCCATTTAGCCAGATAACCTTTAGGTTATCCATCCAAATGGCTTTTGAAGATAAACCTCATAATTTAAAGAGGCACTAGTGCAGTTTCTGTACTATATTTGGGGCAGATGAAATACAGTGTGCTCAGCCGAGTGCACTGTTTAACCCGCTGTCAGACGCAATAGGGGGATTAGCGCCTATTTAACGAGAGCCCGACACGGAGTGAATGAGTTAGTGCTCATCACATGCAAATGCATGTGAGTGAGGCTATTACTCATTCACTCCAAATGCAATAAAATAAATGTGTGTCTCAGACGCACATTTATCGCTCAGATATTAACGCCTGCCTGAAGCAAGCATTAATAGCTGAGCACACTGAAAAAAAAAGTACAGAAAAGCAGAAAAAACTGCTTTTCTGTACTTTGTTTAAAGTTTAAAAAAAAGAAAAAAAAAAACAAACTCTGCCGGCTGCTTTGAAGATCGATGCCGATATGCTCGGCATTGGTTTTCACAACCGGCTGGCTGCAGGAATGAAAACCGACGCCGATAAAGGCGGCGTCGCTTTTCAAAGCAGGCAGACTGCAGTTATGAAAACCGTCGCCAAGTTTATCGGCGTTGGTTTCATAACCGGCAGACCGCAGGTAACCGCGGGGTCGCGTTAGCAAGGATGTGCTAAGTTCGCGCTAGCAACCCTAGCGCCTCCTTGCTAGCTCAACCTCCTAATTTGTTTATTGCATGGTGCCCCCTTGTGGGCGCCATGCGTGAGCTAAGATAATGGGCGCTGAAAAGTCAGCGCCCACTTTCTGCAAATTTTATTGCATCGGCCCCTTTAGCTCTATAATCAAACTGATATTTATTTATTAATGATCCAATTGTTCTCCAAGAAATCCAAAAGCTGGGCAGCTGCTATCTTTTCAACAATGTTTTCCTAAAGAAGAGAATATTTGAAAGAGGTCTATAATGATATAATACAGAGGGGTCTTAAGAGGATTTCTTTAACAATAGTCTGTTTAATGACTTTTTAAACGGTGCTTGGAAGGAGTCCCTTCAGCAGTGAGGCATTTAAAATTAGCCTAAGCCTATCCATAAGCCTCATGTCTTGCATTTCCGTTGGTATGTTAATTTCATGAAATCAGAGGGTATGTTCTTTTAAAGTGATAAGACATTTGATTTTCTGTTCAATTGACAATAAACTCAGCCAGATCAGCAGTCAGATTCCACAAAGCTTTGTGCAAGATTCTCCTTCCAATTACCAGTCCAAATGTCAGCATGTTGCAAACAGTTGGAGAATATGGAGTGCATTTCACACTTTTTGAATGAATAATCCTCCCTTTATAGATCCTGTTCTGTTTAGTGCAATTTCCTTGTTTTAAATTAAACTGGACTCTGATAGCATATTTTACCTGCCATAATTGCAGAAATAGAAGAAATGATGCATTTGCAAATCACCTTAAGCGTCAAGGCACTCATGTGAGGAAATCTGGAACAGAAAGATGAAAGCAGTGAAATAAAGTTGATTATGGCTACCATAAACATAGAGTGGCTGTGATGGAAAGATAATCAGGCAGCTTTTCCATATAAACAGCTTTAATGAGCAGGTATAAATTCTTATAATTGAGAATGGGACAGCTTTACAATAGTTCGTCTAAGCAGTATTCCTATGCAGTACATATCTAGACATGGATTGCCTACAAGGGTTAACTATGCAGATGAGCCTCATAAATTCTTTGCAGGTTGCCTTTACTGTTATTTGTGTTTTACTATGCACTGTTATGTGATCTTTTTATTATGCCTTAAAGTATTAGTAGTTTTCAATATAATTATGTTGATGCATTTGTACTAATACCTAATTGTGAAATCTGAAAGATGAGTCATGGAATACAAATGTAATTACTTTCTTAAAACATAGGGCACTGGTTAACAGACAAAAGTCTGATTCATGGAACAGAAAATGGCAAACGGATGTTACAACTGCTCTAATTTCTTGCTTGTTTTATTAAGATATTAGGGGAGGGTATGAAAAAGAGAGTTAGATCTCCTTTTCAGCATTGGTTGGCATGAAATCTGGTCCTCAGTGGGGTCATGTAGCAGAGCATGACCTTCCCCCAGTCTCTGGGGCAGCCCCAGTCCTCTCTCCCCTCCTCCCGAAGCAAAAGAAAAATCTAAAAACCTAAAATCCAACGCACTGGGAAAGTCTCTCTTCAGATCGCGACTAATCCCATCCCCCAGCCCCCGCTCACCTGCCCTGGCCGCGTCCATGGGTGCCGGTCTCCGGGGCAGCCCCAGTCCTCTCTCCCATCCTCCCGAAGCAAGGCGCAGGGCGAAAAGCGACTCGACATGCTATTAAAGTATTGGGAATAAAGTGTAACAAAAGTTAACTTACTTTTTCTTACAGTCCTCTCTGCCCTCCTCCGGAGTGTGCACCGCGGCTCCCCTGCCTCCCGGGGGCAGCCGGCGGCCAAAGCGGCCCCCCTGCCGGTGAAGATGGATGAATGCACGCCCGTAGTGCAATTTGGACGCTCAAGCCAGCAAAGGCGCATGAACGGGCGTGCGGCCAGGGCAGGTGAGTGGGGGCTGGGGGATGGGATTAGTCGCGATCTGAAGAGTGGCTTTCCCGGTGCGTTGGATTTTAGGTTTTTAGGTTTTCTTTTGCTTAAAGTTGGGATCCACTTCCTGGTACCTGTCATTTCAAATGACATTTGAAATGACAGGTACCAGTGCGCCCAGGATACTGTAGAGGCACTGTATATCGCCTATACAGTAAAATGGATTGTGCTTCATGGACGCACGTTGGATGTGGCTTGCATTTGCATGCCATTTAAATACAGTATCGAGCGGTATGTGATCTGAACTGTGCGTGCGGCAAACGCGGGTGCGCCTGGCACTAACGCACCTCTTTCTACCGCACCTTACTGTATCAGCCCGTGAATGAGGAATATATTTCTATCTTCCTTTCCAAATGTTATGTTTGCCTCTGGATGCCAGTTACATTACCAATTTATTCAAATACATCACTTAAGGGGTCATTTTCTATCCCTATCGCACTCAAAAAGTGAATTTTTGCAAGTCCCTTTTCGCGTGCGATAGCTAGATAGGGCAGAGTTGGGGCGGTGTCGGAACTGGAAGAGGAGGAGTCGAGGCAGATGCCGCTGAAACTTTGCTGGTGGCGAAAAGGTAAGACCCCATTATCGCTGCCAGTAGCGCGCCCAATAGCACCACCTTTCACAGTGGCGCTATTGGGTGCGAAAGCAGGCAAGTGATAACACTGCGGTGGTGCGATCGCTGCCGGCTTTCACAGGCCCATCCCCTGAAAACTGAATTGAAACAAAATTTTTCCTTCTGCACATCCCTATCAGATAGCAAGAAAACTCTGCTGAAATGGAAAAGTTCCAGTGTCTAGCACAAACAGTACTAGATATGATGTCACAGCAAGATTTCCACTGATTGAGCTGGGAAAAAGTATAAGCAACTCAGAGACAATTTCTGAAAGAACTTACTAATTCATTTACACATGTACAGCTTTGCATAATTGCAGTGATAACAGTTACTGAATAACAGCTTGTTAACTCTGCAATAATAACCAGCTATAAGATAGATTCACAGCACTATTTACAAGTCTAAAAGTAATGGACACATACAACTGCTGCAGCATCCTGTGTAGCAGCACCATCAATGGATGCAGAAAAAAAAGAGAGCAACATGAGAGAACTTTAAGACATCTGGGGAAAGACAAATAGACACCGGCAATTCCAAGTTCCAGCATGAGGGTGAGAAATTTCCATGAAGGGTGGGATTTGTATTTGTTTTTTCCTATTCTAGAAGAAAGCTGACTGCACATTAAAAGGGAAAGTTATCAAGATGTTTGGTTTGAGGGTAACAGGCTACCAAAAGCATACCTTATGGTTCAGTGATAGGTCTGAGTTGGACTGGGGTCTCTCAGATTTTGATAATGACGTGTGATGATGTATCTTGCCTGCTATTATGAAATATATTATGTTTATTGTCAGGAAGGTTTGTTTATGAAACCTCAATGCATTCTTATCTATTATATGTCAATTAGTGTGGTTTTCTTTTGTTGTATTTGGCTTAAAAGTTAGGGGTCATTAGGATCAGCCTTACATGAAATTGGGAAGAAATATGGAAGGGTGAATAATGACAATTTGCCAAGATTTCTTCCCCTGGAAGTTTACAATTGCATGTGGAAGCGAGAGAGCTTGTAGGATTGCATGTGAGAAATAAAGTGTGTGTGTGTGATTGCATGTGGGAGAGGAAGAGAACATATGTATGTGTGTGTGTGTGACTGCTGTTATGGGCCTCGGAGTCTGGGAAATCCACCTAGGTAGCAGCATGAGACTGCAAGGCAGGAAACAGAAACAAGGCAAGGTCCAGTCTTCTGCCCAGCTGGCCCCATCCCCTGAAGGTTGAGCCCTTGAGTTCTGGTGGCCAGTAGGTCTCTGCAGCAGCAGCAGTGCCACTGCCTTATAGTCGTGTCTACACAGGCAAGGCTTGGACAAGACAGGTTGGCTGTCTTGTCCAAGCCTTGCCAACCAAGCATTCGGAAATGCTTGGCTGGCAGGACATGGTAAGGCAGGCTTGGAAGGCAGGACAAGGCAAGCAGGCAGGCCAAGGCAAGGCTGGATACTAAGTAGGACCTGGAACTAGAAAAGACAAGGGTGAGACAAGGCAAGGACAGGAATCTGGTACAGGCAGGAATGGAGAATGGAACAGACAGGACAAGCGAACAAAGAACACAGAAGCTCAAAGGCTTGGAACAGACAGAATAAGCCTGAAGGCCTCAAGGCAAGATACAAGAGAAAATAAGCCAGAGACCTCAAGACAGAGCACAAGGCAGGATAGGCCCAAGAACATCAAGGCAAGACAAGGCAAGGCAGGAGGCCCATAGGCCGCAAGACAAGAAAAGGTGTCAGGTCACGGAGCCAGAAGTGACACCAAGATATGTTTATATAGCGCTTGGACTTGGGTGTGGCAAGGGAAGTGAGGAGGAGCTTGGCAAGACTAGTGATGTGGTACACTGTGGGCCTTTGCAGGTGGGACGGCATCATGAAAGTAGGATAAGGCTGCACAGCAGGCAAAATCCTAACAACTGCATATGGAAAAGAGAGAGAGAAAATGTGTGTGTGTGTGTGTATGTGTGTGTGTGTGTGATTGCATTGGGCAGGGGAGAGAGAGAGAGATTGGGTGTGTAGGAGAGAGTGTATATTTAAGAAAGAGAGGAGATAGTTTGTGTGTACCCTTTCCCCCCAACTAATTAATGACAATCACAGGGTGACTTCAAATCAAAAGTTCATAGGTATGGAGAGTATTTTTTTTTAATCTTAGAACTGTTAATTATCAGGTGCTATTTGATGTGCCTGTTGTTTTGAAATATTGTATTGGTATTTGGAAAATTATAAAAAATGTGTGTATAAGTTTTTAATTATTGTATGTTATTCCATTTGTCAACAGTTTTGAACTATTTATTATTTTTATTGGTATGATTTTACTATTATGATATTTTATTTGCTTTATAATGTTTTATATTTCTTAATTTTGTTGTTTTGAGGTTTGCTGAGGAATGGTAATGTTTCTGTTTTTTCATTGTTGCACTACATACAGAATTTGACTTGTTGCAGTTTCCAGTTCAGTTTTTTGTATGCATATTTCTATTTATACTTTTACATGGTCACATCATTCTGTGTTTGGTGAGGTTCTCCATCTATGCCTGAAGTCAGAAATTCTGATAACTAGTGTGTAGTTTCTGTGTAGGGATCTATAGCAGCCTGGCCTGTTCTGTTTTCCTAACTTGAGTGCACTGGCAAGGAGGGGGCAGAGCTTGAAAGAAAATTTTCTCTTCTCCTTTTTATAATTTTGTTTTACATGAGGAAAAATGTATTAGCTTTAATTGTATTTTTACATAACTTTAATATTTTAACTGAACATTAATGCCAATTAAAATTAATATTTAAGAGATTATGTGTAAGGAATCTGGCGGATCAGGGTGCTGACCAGTTTATGGCATTCAAAGGCAAGAGTTACCTATCCTCAATATAATTCTTGGCACACCACTTTTAAAAGGTTGCCTACCCCCTCTTATATATCTAAAGGATTATTTTTTTCTAATCTTTAGGAATGTTTTCTAATCTTTATTAATCTTGGAAGCAAGAATAATAAAAACCTTTTCACCCTGAGATCTAAGATAGGAATGGCTGAAAACAAAATGGTCACTGGCTGCACAAAATGTTATTAGATTAATTTTCACCTAAAAAAATGATGAAGAAAATCTATGCAGCTGCCAGTTGGGTGTTATATATGGTGGCCCGTGGGCTGTCCCCACGGACCACCGCACTCACCTCCAGGTCGGTGTGTGTGTGTGTGTGTGTGGGGGGTGTCACACTATGTCCCGGTGTGCGGACTGATATCCTGTTCGCTGCGCCACTAACCATGTCGGGGGCTCTGGTTACATCAGGACCGGTGTGGTGCACTTGGGCATTGTGCAGAGGTCCTCATGCCAGGATGCCCCATTTGCTGATCATCCTCAGCTCTTCCTGCTGGGGTGGGCAGCCCTGCTCTTTCCTGCTTTTGACATGCATGTGTGGGACAGCTTGGCCTTTTAAAGGACCAGCGGCAGGGAGACGGGAATTGAAGCCCCATGGCTTTCACTGATGACCTCATCACCAGGGCTTATTTAAGGCCAGGCCCTGCCTTCATTCAGGGCTTCAGCAACAGATCCTGCTCATCTTGAGTGTGTGTTGTCTACGTTCCTGATTCCTGCCTTGTCTCCTGCGTCCCTGGTTCCTGCTCCTGCTCCAGTCCCAGCTCCAGTTCCTGACTCCTCATTCCGGTACTCCTGATCCTTTGCTCCAGTTCCTATCTTGCTCCTCTTCTTCCTCAGATTGCTTACCTGGTTTTGACTTTGATTGTTTCTGGATTCTGCTTGACTGCCGCCTGCCCTGACCTTTTGTCTGGATCACCGGTTCTGCTTGTCCACTGCCTTCCCTGACCCTCTGCCTCATTCATCGATTCTCTTGTCTGCTGCCTGCCTCAACCCTTGGTACATCCAACGTTGCTTCAGCCTCCTGTCTTCTGCTTCTTCATCTTCGAGAGACCCACACCTAAGTCCTCCCGGCCCAGTACCCAAGGGCTAAACCTGCAGGGAAAGTGGTCTGGTATAGGTGAAGGTCCTGTTTGGGTCTTCTCTGTCAGAACCACCTCCCAGTGATGAGGACTGACAGGGGCCTCCTCCTGACGATAGCAACAGCCTCATCTTGGCTCAAGGGTCTACATCTACAACATCTACCCTTTTGACCTGAGCTGAGAAACTTTTATAGTGACAGCATTGCATGGGCTCTTGATTTGCTGTGATCAGATGGAAATTCTGAAACTGGTCCAGCTCAGTGACTTAGTAGCAATTCTATGTACTGCCATGTAGAGGATCTGGGTTTGATTCCTCTAGTCAGGACTGCAGCTCCACAGGTTTGCCTAGGAGATTCCAGACATGTAAATGGTCACAGTCATTACACAATAGTGAAACCTAGTGGCTGGATTTAGGACTCAAAATCAGAGGGTTCCAGCCTTGATGCATAACCCCTTTCTGAGGATTGTCTATGCAATGCCTCGGGGTGAGCAACGGGCAAAATAAATGCCCAGGTATCTGCAAATGAAGGGTGATGTCACCAGATACCAGCCCATGTTCAGATTGAAATAAAGGCTAAAGCAACAGGAGAAACCTTCGCACATACACACATGGTTGGGTTTGATTTAATACAGAGAATGGAATATTCTGCAATGTGCAGATGATGTATCCTCACTGAATTACTCTGTCATACCACTTAAAACTAATTTATGGGAAAGTTAAATGACAGCAGTAATGCACAACTTTTCTGATTCTTAGCAATTAAAATCTCTGTTTTTAAAAGAACATTCACAACTTTTATTTACCAGATAACATTTCTTTTAATTATGCCTAGACATTCCTTAACCAGTACAGGGAGGCAATTAAATGTCAGCAAGTTTTGTTTTGCAAAATTCACATGAATTTGTCAAAAAATTATTTATATAGAAGTCCTTTTTATAACATGAAGTAGCTACTTATTTTTTAATATGCATGTCAGTTAACTAAGTAATTACAATCACAAGGCACATTACTACAATTCAAGATGATTCACAAAGACAAGCTCTCCAGCTCATCATTTTGGAGTGAGCTCTATCCTCTGATTGTCAAAGGACTTTCAAAATCATAAGCACAGACTATTGAAATGTAAACAAGTAACCAGAGTAGAAGATCTAATTGCCCATTTGTTCTTGTTCTGGGACAATTACGCACGCCTGTCATGTATTCGTAATTAAAACCAAAATGATACAAATATGCTGATTCCAGCAATATACCTCCCAAAGCCTAATGTCTATCATAAAGATTCATATACAACAAAATAGAGCCAATAAAAGTAGAAAATGAATCTGATATACATAGCTGCTGTATTTCTTTGTCTTTATGGCTAATCATCATGATGCTCATGATTTTAGCAGATGTTTCTGTTTTTATTTGTAAGATCTATCTCTTTTTGTTTATATATATATATATATATATATATATATATATATATATATATATATATATATATATGTATTACTACATGGTTCCTTGCTCCTTCCTGCCACTGAGGTGATGAGATCAGTGATGGCATGTAAAAAAATGGGTTCAAGCAGGATGGGTCCAACAAAGTATGAGGTCAATTTTCAAAAAGTTATGCATATGAAAAATAGCATATACACATGCCTCTATTCGTATATTCCAAATTTTCTAAAAGTAAAAAAATGCATGCATATTTTCAGTTTCATGCTCACGTATATGCATGTAAAGCAGGGGCACTGGTCACCATATGGCTGCCAAACTGCGAGAGCAATGATAGCACCTGGTGGCTTCCTGTTCATACCTGTAATACTATAGACAAACCGTGTGCCACCAAAAGGTAACATTATGAGAATATTTGGATCTCTGAAAATAACAATTCAGAATTTCTGGGGTTTTTTTTAATTGTTCCAAGGCAATTTCTGCATGCCAAATTTGTGAATGCTTCTCCATTTTTTGGATAGCTTTTGTGCCTATAGATAGACGGTTGATAGACAAACACATGGACATCAATCCCTTTTATATAATTCCCATATTCTGAAAACTGGAAATCATAAAAAGTCAAACATGGAGATGCATGACTGATGGCACATTTTATCCAAGGGATCATTTTGAATGAAATTTTGTATCTTTGTAATGGATGCAATTGAAACCAATTTGAAGAAAAGATCAGTCATATATAGAAATGTTCCAATAATTTTTCATTTGTGATTTATATAGCTTCCTCAGAGATTCAGCCAAGTTAAAGTGTAATGCTCCTGATGAAAAATCCTCCGGAATATTTAGATATTAACATAGCTGGAAAAATAAAGCACTTCCATTCCAAAAAATGTATGCAGGAAAAAAATAATATTAAAACCACCAGGATCTTAATCAAGTTACCATCCAAGATACCATTCAGCTGGCATTCCTAAAAGTATAAACATATTTTCTGATTTTTTTTTAATCAAACGGTAGAAAACTACTCAGGATAAAGGTCATTTTCACAAATGAAATATATAAAGACTGCAGTGAACTGCAGGCACAGTGATGGAAGAAAAACTACCTGCTCAGGGACAGAAACTTTCGGCGCACATGTGCACATTTGCAGGCATACATTGGCCCGCACTCAGTTTTGTGCACATTTTATAACATGACGCCTTTTATAAAATAGCCTGGCCGCATGCACATGTGTGCCTCCATTGTATGCATATTCATTGTGGATATCATGAAAACCTGGACTGTTTGTGGCACTCATGGACTAGAGTTTGCCATCACTCATCTAATGTTGTGCTCTCAAATAGGTCTCCCACAGGGGAAAGGGACACACAACTCACCCAGTACTGTCTCCTAGGGAATGGAAGGAAAGCAAGGATGTTGCAAAGGAATAGGGATGTGCATTCGTTTTCAATGAATGTGCAATCTGCAATGCATAAGTCCCTATTCATTTTATTCATGGGTTCGCAAAACGCATGGCGATCCTCCACAAATAAAACATATCATATTAGTTTCATTCTTTTGTTTCACAGTGATTTCTTATAGGCCGTTTGAAATAGGAGAAGGCCATGTGGAAGTATTCATAAGAAAAACCAGCCCTTTCCTGTGAGTCATAAGTGACCTCACAGCCCTGTCATAGAGTGGGTCAGACAGGTTGGCAAGGAGATGAGAATGCAACCTATCAGAGCTAAGCATTTTTCTAATGCAGCCAATTGCCACTCTCACTCAGTGCCCTGTGACACTTTTCCTGATGACGCTGAACTATTTATATCTTAAGCATGTGGCGTGCTATGTTCTTTCTTTGCGGGGGTGGTCTGGGGAGGTAGTCCGGGAATGGTGGCGTTACTCAGAGCCAGTGGCGTAGCCAGAATTGATTTTTTGGGTGGGCACAAGGTTAACATGGGTGGGCTGTAGGCATGCAGGTCTACTAGTTGTTTTTTTACTGATAAATAATGCCAAATTATGCAGCATAGCATTCACATCTACGCCTAAGTATGAGGTTTACTTAATGATTCAAACATAATTCACGGTGATTTGTGGTACTTTAGCCTTCTTATTATTACGATTTTATACACGGCTCCTACCTGTCCATAAATTTTGAGAGAGCGGTTGTGTTGCTTATATTTAAATTGCTAACATCTCAAAATATAGATATATATTTTTACCTTTGTTGTCTGATCTTTGTATTTTTCTAATCAGTTGGTCCTGGTCTCTTTTTCCCATTTTTTCCCTTATAGCTCATTTCCTAATTCCTTTTCAGTGTCTTTCTTCTATTACTGTCTTCTTCCCTTCCACACACACACACATACACACACACACACACACACACACACACACTTTCTCTCACAGACTCCCTCTCACACATTCAAGCTCTCACTCTCATATGCTCTCCCCCCCCCCAAGCTCACATTCACTGCAGACACACATACAAGTTCTCACTTTCTCACCCCTCCCCAGGCTTATATTCTTATGCACACACAGACACACATCCAGGCACCCATTCTCACCCCCACACATAAACCCAGACTCCCATTCTCACCCACAAACCCATGCTCCCAGTCTCACCCACACATATTCAAGCTCCCATTCTCATCTATACATATACACATTTAAGGTCCTATTCTCACCCACACATACACACATTCAAGCACCCATTCTTATCCACATATTCAAGCTTCCATTCTCACCCACCCACACAAACCCAGGCTCTCATTCTCACCCACACATACACACATTCAAGCTCCCATTCACCCACATATTCAAGCTTCCATTCTCACCGACACATACACACATTCAAGCTCCCATTCTCACCCACACACAAACCCAGGCTCCCATTCTCAACCACACATACACACATTCGAGCTCCCATTCACCCACATATTCAAGCTTCCATTCTCACCCACATACACTCCCATTCTCATCCACACATACACATTCAAGCACGTGCACAGCTTCCGCTTCCTCCCCCCAAAGCAGGAAGATCAGCTGCCTCTCCTGCTGCCACCGGACTCCTGCTATCTTCGGGCGTCGGGCGGTATGAGCCGCCGAACTTCCTGTCGGGGGAGGGAGCGGAAGCGCAGCGCACAATGTCCGCTTCCTCCCTCCCCCCCAAGCAGGAAGATCGGCGGGCCATACGGCCCGACGCCCGAAGATAGCAGGAGGCCGGTGGCAGCAGGAGAGGCAGCTGATCTTCCTGTTTTGGGGGAGAAAGCGGAAGCTGTGCGCGGCGCTTCCGCTCCCCCACCCCCAAACAGGAAGTTCGGCGGGCCGTTTGGCCCGAAGATAGCAGGAGAACGGGTGGCAGCAGGAGAGGCAGCTGATCTTCCTGCATTGGGGGGAGGAAGCGGAAGCTGCGCGCGGCGCTTCCGCTCCCCCTCAACAAGAAGACCGGTTGGCCATACGGCTGCAGCAGTGCTTCCCCATGTGTGCCGTGATGGCGCGCGAGGCGTGGGTTCTCTTGTTCGCTGTTGCGGGGATGGGATCCCGTGACAGCCTTGCAGTTCCGGTGCCAGTTGGGATGGGCCTGGGTCTAAGTTGGGTGGACACCTGCCCACCCAGGCCCACCCGTGGCTACGCCACTGCTCAGAGCTAGTGTGAATGTCTCAAATCTGTATTCAATAGGGATGTGCAGAGGGACGCCATACGTTGCATTCGGGATACGTATTCGTCATGGGGCAGATACGTTGCATATGTCGGTATGGCGCCCCGATGCGGTTATATGTCTTAATCTATTCGTTACCCGGCTAAAATTAAATTTACTCCAACCCCTCACCCTACTGACCCCCCCAAGACTTACCAAAACTCCCTCGTGGTCCAGCGGGGGGTCCGGGAACCATACCTTGCACTCACACACCCTCGGTACCAGTATAAAAATGGCGCCGATAGCCTTTGACCTACTATGTCACCGGGGCTACCGGTGCCATTAAATTGACGGTTGGCCCCTGTGATATAGTGAGGGCAAAGGTAGCGCCGACACCATTTTGAATACTGGCAATACGGCCCAAGTGCAGGAGGTTGCTCCCGGACCCCCGCTGGACTTTTGGTAAGTCTTGTGGGGGTCATGAGCCCCCCCCCCAAGCTGGCCAAAAGTCCCTGGGGGTCCAACGGGGGTCCGGGAGCGATTTCCTGCACTCGTGACGTCGGATGCCAGGAATAAAAATGGCGCCGATAGCCTTGCCCTTACTATGTCACAGGGGCTACCGGTGCCATTGGTCAGCCCATGTGACAGGGGCTGACCAATGGCACCGGTAGCCCCTGTGACATAATAGGTCCAAGGCTATCGGCGCCATTTTGATACTGGTACCGAGGGTGTGTGAGTGCAGGGTATGGTTCCCGGACCCCCCGCTGGACCATCAGGGAGTTTTGGTAAGTCTTGTGGGGGTCAGGAGGGTGGGGGGTTGTTTAAATTGGCGGCCGAGCAATTCGGCAAACATTTGTTGTATTCATGGGGAATCGCAACACGTTTCGCTTTCCCCACGAATACAACGAAAAGTGCAACATACGTTGCGGATCGCCAATACGGCGAAAACAAATGCACACTCCTAGTATTCAATTGCTAGCTACTTTGATAGAATTTTCCATTCAAAAAGATATTTGCTCGTTTCTGCTGCAGTGCCAGCCAGCCAGGCTATTTTTGAATGCACTTTTTTTTTATTGATCTCAGATGGTCTCTCTGTCTCTCCCACTGAGACAAGCTGCTAGCAGTGGCATTTTGCTGCTTATCTTACCCCCCTGGGGTAGGTATTTGCAGGCACAGGCAGGGTGTGGGTGGGAGATAGTGTGAGTTGGTATTTTCAAATAAGAAGCAACATCACTAGGATTTGTGCACACAGAGCAGTCTCAGTTGTAGTGTACTGTCCATCACAGCACTGCACTGCATCTGTGGGCAGTTTTGCATACTCACATATATTGGGACAGCAGTGTTTTTTTTAATTCAAATCCCCAGTAGGCATCTTATGTAGTTACAAGTTTGTTGTATGCACATAAAGTGGTCCCAGTTGTAGTGTACATCAAGGCACTGCATCTATGGACAATTTTGCAGACTCACATATATTGGGACAGCGGTGCTCTTTGAAGCCAAATCCCCGGTAGTCCTCTTTTGGAAATAATTATTTTAATTGAAATCTCTAGTAGGCAATGACATTAAATCCATGATGTCAGGGAAAGCTAGACATAGTCGAGTGATTGGGACTGGCAGAGGAGGCACTGGCAGAGGAGGCACTTCAAAAGGCAGTGCCAGTCCCCCATTAAAATTAAAAAGGGACCTGTTTCAATCTAAAATCTCTGGAGGGGCAAGCAGTTCCATCCAGAAAAGACTGAAATTTAAAGTGATGCATCGCCACTACCTGACCCTGTAGTTTTGGAGGTGAGGGAAGGGGAGTCTGAGTCATGCAAGACAAAAGGGCGAGACCCAAAAGCAGCAGTGTGACAGGAGACTCAACTTAGCGTTGAAAATGTAGTGCAGGCACTGTTTGCTTCTGATTCCGATGAAGAATCATCTTGTGTGGGATTCTCATCATCAGAAATGGAAGAAGTAATAGCTGAAGAAGGTTTAAGAGGATTAATTAGTTCTGTCTTAGCCTCCACTTCAGTGCTGCAGGGGAGAGATGCAACTGATGATGATGAGGAGGAAAGAGCAGTCAGCGCAGGCACAGAATGTGACTGATGCCCCTGGCATTGCTTCTCAGGGTGCACTCACTACTTCAGTTCCAGTGCCAACATCCAAGCCAAAGGCTATAGAGAAGGGTTCACGAAAGAAATATGCGATCTGGAGCCACATTAAAGTGAGGGAGGACCTGCATTTTGCTCAGTGTAATTACTGTGCCAGGGCTATTAGCAGAGGCAAGCAAATGGGACATCTAACTAATTTTTGCATGATGCATCATATGCAGAAGCAACACCCAACAGTACTGCCATCTGGGGATGGTGGCAGCACCAGTCAGGGGACCCCTTTTTCTAGGCAGCGTAACGTGGTTGAAAAGGAGCAGAGTCACCCCATGCCCTCAGCCCCATCTAGCAGTCAGGTGGCAGGCCAGCAGCCCCCTGCCATGTGTCAGAAGCAACAACCCACCATGGAGGAAATGGGTTGGTGTTCGGTAATGCTATCCCGGGGAAGGAGGCAGGCAACCTCAAAAGTTGTAACCAGGAGCATTGGGGAAATGATTGCCCTTGAAGACCAGCCCTTGCAGATAGTGGAGAATGTGGGTTTCAAGCATTTGCTGAAGGTCTTAGTTCCAAATTACAAAGTCCCATCCATAACCACATTTAGATGAAAGTCATCCCCAGCTTTTAGAACCAGTGTTGCAGTCGCATTCAAGCGCTGCTAGCTAAGGCAGAGGGAAGTATGCATTTCACCTGTGATATCTAGACTGCATTGAATGCTGCACACTCTTACCTCTCCCTGACAGCACACAGGTGGGACCTGGCTGAGGCAGAGGCAGGCAGCTGCTCTATTAGTGAGCAAGTATCAGAGTGGAGGTGGGCATTACTGCACACCCACCTGACGGATGATGCCCATACCTCAGCCAATATTCTAGCATGCATCAGACAGATGCTGGCGGGCTGGCAACTACACCAGCGAGACAGGAATCTTCAGGCAGGGTTCTTTGTCACAGACAATGGTGCAAACATGGTATAGGCAATATGCGCCGGGGGCTTTCAGAACATCCGATGTTTTGCACACACTCTGCACCTGGTAGTGAAGTCAGCTCTGGGGTTGGAGTCCAAGCACTAATCAATGAATACCTGAAGGACTTAATACACAAGTGCAGGAACATAGCAATATACTTCCACAGAAGTGTGTAGGTGGGGCAGGTTCTCCGACAAAAGCAGACTGATTTGGTAATGCCTCACAAGCATCTCATTCAAGACATTGCCACCCAGTGAAATTCCACCTATATGATGCTGCAGAGGTTAGTGGAGCAGCAGACACCCCTTCATGACCTTTCTCTGGAAATGGAGATAGGTGTGCATAGTTCCCTGGGGAATCATGATTGGTTAGTCATGAGTCAGCTGGTAAAAATCTGCAGCCCTTCCAGGATGCCACGGAGGAGCTGAGTTCCAGAAATGCCACCTTGGCTGACATCATTCCTATAGTTAATTTTCTGGACGAAAATTTGGAGGGCTTTAAACAGGAAGAGGGAATGACAGCAGAGGTACTGCATTGTCTGGACATTTTGCAGAAGCAGGTACAAGAGAGATTAAGACCTTTAACAGAAGACCACACATGCATGCTCGCCACAGTCTGTGATTCATGTGTGAAAGGGAAACTCGCCCTATAGTACGATTATCTCCTATTGGTGAAGGACCTGCTGTTAGTAAAAGTCCGTGAACAGGAGCGCCATAGGCAGAAAATGATTAGGCATGAAGCAGAGGAGGAAACAGCGGGCATTTTAGAGAGTAGTGGTAGCCCAAGCAGAAGCAGCACTCTGTCAGCGACAGCTTGTAATTCCTCCTCCACTTCAGTATGCCAAAGCTATGTTGCCCATAAAAAAATCATCTGTTCTGGAATGGGCTAGAGAGAAAGCAGCTGGCATGAGTAACTCTCAACCCACCCAAGCAAAGGATACACCAGCACAAACGTCAGTGACATGGTATCTCTTAGATCCCACAGAGGACATGCAGACAGATCCGATGGCTTATTGGGCACACAAGTCCACTGTCTGGCCACACCTAGCCAAAGTGGATCAGCAATATCTGACATGTACACCAACCAGTGTACCCAGTGAACTTGTATTTTCAATGACAGGGGATATCATGAGCCCTCACCGCTCAAGGCTGGCACCAGAGTTGTTGGAAATGCTAGTGTTTTTGAAAATAAACCTGCTGTTGCTTGGGTTTCCAAATTTTCCCTGTAAATGGCAAGATGAATAAAAGCAATTGAAAGCCTTGCAGCAGTTCCAACTGCCTCCTATTCTCCAGATAATATCAGCACATGTACCTGACCTGAAACGCTGTGCCAGTCTGTCCACTTTCTAGGCCATACGTCCCTACAAGCACCTGACCTCAAATGCTATGCCTGTCTGTCCAGCCCTTATGTCACTACAAGGGCCTGACCTCAAACGCTGTGAGTGTCTGAGTTTAGTTCTAGTATTTCTAATTTCAGTTTCATGTATTTGTGCATCACTTCTTTCCAGAATATTCTTTTTCATGTTTTGCAACATTTGGAATGTAAGAAGATAAAAAGCTGACTAAAGATGTTTGAAGCTTGCATATTTCATATGCTCAATAGTTTTCATGACCTTCATAATATGGGCCATTTTCCCTAAATCTTTCTTAGGTGCCAACATTAATGTTTCAGTACTATAGAAAACTGGTGGTAGTTGCACTCTAGTTCATCCTCTGTGTTCCCATAGTTTACAGAGGCACTGTGTAAACTATAAACTCAACATAGGTTGATATTGTAGATTTGGACTTGAGTAGCAGTTTTCTTATTTCTGAGAACTCTTCAAGTTCCTTTGACATCAGCTGAAGTGCATAAGTACAGTTAAAAGCTTCAGGGTATTTACAAGGGTTTGACCTCATACACTGTAGCTGTCCATCCAGGCCTTACATCCCTACAAGATCTTGACCTCTAATGCTGTGCCTGTCTGTCCCTGTCCAGGCCTTACGTCCCTACAAGGGCCTGACCTCTAATGCTATGCCTGTCTTTCCAGGCCTTACGTTCCTACAAGGGCTTGACCTCTAATGCTGTGCCTGTCCATCCAGGCCTTATGTCCCTACAAGTGCCTGCCCTCTAATGCTGTGCCTGTCCATCCAGGCCTCATGTCCCTACAAGGGCTTGACCTCTAACACTGTGCCTGTCCGTCCACTGTCCAGGCCTTACTTCCCTACATGGGCTTGACCTCTAATGCTTTGTCTGTCTTTCCAGGCCTTACGTCCCTACAAGGGCTTGACCTCTAATGCTGTGCCTGTCCATCCAGGCCTTATGTCCCTACAAGTGCCTGCCCTCTAATGCTGTGCCTGTCCATCCAGGCCTTATGTCCCTAAAAGGGCTTGATCTCTAATGATGTGCCTGTCCGTCCAGGCCTTACTTCCCTACAAGAGCTTGACCACTAAAGCTGTGCCTGTCCATCCAAGCCTTACATCCCTACAAGAGCCTGACCTCTAATGCTGTGCCTGTCCATCCAGGCCTTATGTCCCTACAAGGGCCTCACCTTTAATGCTGTTCCTGTCCATCCAGGCCTTACATCCCTACAAGTGCTTGACCTCTAACACTGTGCCTGTCAGTCCACTGTCCAGGCCTTACATCCCCACAAGGGCTTGACCTGTAATGCTGTGCTGTCCATCCAGGCCTTACATCCCTACAAGGGCTTGACCTCAATTGCTGTGCCTGTCCGTCTAGGCCTTTTCCCTCACTATGTCACAGGGGCCGACGGTCGGTCATTTTGAATACTGGCATCTGACAGCCGGAGTGCAGGAGGTCGCTCCCGGACCCCCGCTGGACTTTTGGCAAGTCTTGTGAGAGTCAGGAGCATCCCCCAAGACTTGCCAAAAGTCCCTGGTGGCGCAGCAGGGGTCCTGGAGTGATCTCCTGCACTCGGGTCGTCAGCTGCCAGTAATCAAAATGGCACCGATAGCCTTTGCCCTTACTATGTCACAGGGGCTACCGGTGCAATTGGTCAGCCCCTGTGACATAGTAGGTCAAAGGCTATTGGCGCCATTTTGAAACCAGCAGTGAGGGTGTGAGTGCAGGGGATGGCTCCCGGACCCCTCCCCCCGCTGGACCACCAGAGAGTTTTGGTAAGTCTTGGGGGGGTCAGGAGGGTGGGGGGGGTTGTAGTTAATTTAACTTTAGCAGGGAAACAAATAGGAATCAACGTATTAATGTATCAGGGCGCCATACGGCCAAATGCAACGTATCTGCCCCCTGACAAATCCGAATCCCGAATGCAACGTATGGCATCCCTCTGCACATCCCTAATAATTAGCAAAGCGTATATTGTCTAGAGAAGGCAAAACCAACCACTTATAAAGCTCCACATTAAGGAATTTCATGTTCTGATCTTGCTGCTTTTCCTTGAGAGAATACCATTAGCCTTCCTTTTTAAGGCCTAGACCACATAGTCTTGAATGTGAGAAATGTGCCTAATTGGAATGGCCAAGGGCACTGTAGCATGCAAGATCATATGTGTCCCAGAATTCTAACCTAGTTAAATGTTTAAATGTATACTACATCAAAGTCAAGTTTCAAAAATATATGACTACTTTATTAAACAACAATTGTAGTCACAACATTCAAAGCAATAAAACATCTTTGGTAATCACATTCTGCAAGGACAAGATATCAAATAGTATGTGACATAGTAGCTGAAACAACCAGCAGATTTTATGGATACATGTGCATATAGGGGTAGATTTTAAAAGAAGCATGCACAGCCTATATATGCGCACACTACCCGGCGCGTGCACGTGTATGCCCGATTTTATAATGTGTACGCAGGCGTGCACATATTATAAAATACGGAGTCGGTGCATGCAAGGGGGTGCACAATTGTGCACCTTGTGTGCGCCGAACCACGCTGCCTTCCTCCATTCCCTTCCCCCTAACCTAACCTTCCTACCCCTTCCCCTAACCTTTCCTCCCCCAGCCCTACTCTAACCCCCATCAAATTTTTAATTTACCTTTTGTGCCTGCCTTTGGGCAGGCGCATGTTGCATGTGCCAGCCGACTGCCGGCGAGCGATCCCAAGCACAGAGGCAAATGGCCACTGTGCCTGGAGCCTCTGACCCTGCCCTACCCCTGGACTGCCCCGTCCATGCCCCGCCTCCTTCCCGCCCCTTTAGTAAAGCCCCGGGATTTATACGCATCCCAGGGTAGTTTTCTTAAAATAGACACTGGCATCTATCAATCAAATACATTTGAGTCAAGCAAATGATGTGAAATGGCCCAGATAGTCCATCTTGAAAGAGTGCACTCAAAGGGGACTCCAAGGGCCACAGCAGCAAAAGTACTGAAAAGGCCCAGCAGTCCATCTTGAAAGACATCACAAAATGGGGACTGGAAAGGGCCATGGCAGCAAAGGTGACATAGCTGGCTGCAAGACCAGGACTGTAGAATGCAGCAAGAAGGCACCAGCAGTATAAGATGAGAAGAGACAGCAGCAGCATGATGAGATGAGTATCCAGCAACCTGATTAGATGAAACATGATGAGATGAGACACCAGCAGAAGGATAAGACATCAGCAGCACGATGAGATGAGATGACACAACAGCAGGATAATGAATGAACATATTAGCATGGAGGCAGGAGTACAGGCAGAGTATAGAGGACGGCATTAAAAGATAACTGGAGTATTATGCTGGCACGCAAAGGACCTTCCAAATCAGCAGCATGGCACAGGAACTTTGTAGATAGGATGGGCCCAGCAGTCTTCCATCTAGCCAGCACATGTACATTGTAGACAGGACCAGCAGTCTTTCATCTAGCCAGCACAGGAGATTTGCACAAAAAAAACAGGCCTGGAAAAGTTGGAAATTGTGTCTTTCAGTATAATTTTCTAGGGTTTGTAGCACTTCTGTTCATGTATCTCCCTGAGGCTTTTTGCTAGCTGGGGTGGCATTGCTTTTGGAGGCCTATTCCTGGCCCATCTTGAACTCCTGTGAGGATAGGGATGGCATGGATACAGGCTGTGACAGTACTGCTATGGTCAAATTAATAATGGAAGTTGCTATGGTTGTATAGACCTGGGTAATGGCTACAGTTTGCTGCTCTACATTATGCTTATGCTGTGCCTTGGCCTTCTTCAGACGGACTAGCTCTGCCTGTATATGATATAACTACAGCCTATGCCTCCTCCCAATGTGGTCAAGTATGGCATGCACAGTTTATCCACCACTGCTGATGCTGCTGTTAGTGGGGTTGCAGATTGCTGGGGTGGAGTCTGTGGTTCCATTGTTCGCATTACTAGGCTCATGGGTTGAGCTTGCTGGGGTGTCATCTTGAATATTCTGCAGGACACGTGGGGTGCTGGAGGTAGCCGATGATCGTGCATCTTCTTCCCATGACAGGGTAATGCCCTCCATTAAGGGGATACAGGTTGAGGCTCATGTCAAGGTGTATGGGTGCCAAGTAGCTGTTGCTGCTCCTCTTCCTCTGTCTACTATGTCTCTGCATCCAGCTGAAAGAGGTCACTGAGACCTGGGAATGCACTGCTTGGATCTAGGACTTCATGGCTGGGACCGAGGGAATTCTGGTTGGAAGATGTGGAAACAAAGAAGACATAAGTATGAATGCTAACAAGTCCACATGTACCATTTTGCTTAAGATGTTCACTTTGATTTCAACATTCAATGTGAGCATCCAATGCAAAAAAATGTGTACATCTGGAGCACACTTCATGTTTACAGGCAGTGTCACTTTCTGGCCCTGGCTCACATAGTGTCCAAGGCCTCATTCATGTCATCGAAGACATCCAGTCCCAGCCTCTACATGAGTCGCTCCTCCATGTGGGTAAGGACTATGGGACAAGGGGCTACTTTGCCAGTCTGCTGCATGTACTTATTTTGGCTGGTCACCTTTGCCTTCAGCTGGGCATTGACATCCCTGTAGCAGTGGGCCATTTGCTCTCCACTCCTTTTGATCCCACTGCATTGAGATATGGCCTGTGTGATGGTTATTTTTGGCAGCCCAGAAGGTCTTTGTAGCCTCGTTCCCAAACAGCTTTTTTGTAGTTGTCTAGGACACCAACGATGAACATCTCACTGTCCTGCACGCTGAATTTGTTTGCAAGGAGCCATGCACGAGGTGCTGCCTGGCTGCCCAAGGATTGGGATGTCACTTCTATGTCCAGGGAGGTTATGTCACTCCATGAATTCTCACTCCCACTTCCTGCACCCTGCTCTTCCTCCTGCCCCACACCTGCCCTAACAACTACTCAACCCTCTGTTCTCTCTGCTGTGCCATACCCTGTTGTCCTCCTCCCTTCATACTTGCCTGCCTTAGGGCCAGTGCAATGGTATTAGGTGCCCTAGGTGAACCTTCTGCCTTGTGCCTGCCCCCTTCCTCCTCCAGCCAAGGCTCAGGCCCTACCTCATTCACTCAGGCAGGCCCCCCTCTCTTACATACACTTAGGTTCCTTGTCTCATTCACACATACACCCTTACACAGGCTCTCTCCCTCTCTCTCACTAACACCAGTGCTCTCTCATATACATAGAATCCCTCTCATTCATGCATATACACGGAGGTGCCGCTTGTGGCCCACTGATACTCTGCTTCTCTCGGTCACGAGCAGGATGGGCAATACTCGCAGGCTGCCGAGTCTCTGCTGTTCACAACTCATTCAGTCTCTTCTCTGCCATGAGTGGGATGGTCTCTGCTTGCAGCCCCACATAGCTGCCTTTTACCACCCCCTAATGACTGGCACCTAAGGTGACCACCTAGTTCACCTATTGGGACACACTGGCCCTTGCCTGCGCATATATTTATCGCATGAGGCAAACGTATCATAAATCTTTATTATTTACCGTGGCTTGATTAGCAAGATATAATTTATTCAGCTAAGTTACAAAGGATATTCAGCAGCCTGCCTGTAATAACTAAGGGGGTTATTTTCCAAGCCACATTATGGGCTTTTCGCATGTGGAAAGCCCCATAAGACATGGTGTGATGCTAATTTAGAAAAGGGGTGAAGTTTGGAGCAGGATTTCTGGCCAAGTGGGATGGCTTTGCAAATTCATATCACACAGTTTTAGCACAGCAAATACCTACACCTTTTTCATTTGCCTTAAGTTATGCAACATGGCTTTATCACACTTTGCAATGTTTTTGCACATAGGGGCGGATTTTAAGAGCCCTGCGCGCCGGTGCGCCTATGTTCAATAGGCCTACCGGCGCACGCAGAGCCCCGGGACTCGCGTAAGTCCCGGGGTTTTCCTAGGGGGGCATGTCGAGGGCGGGGCCGAGCGGCGCGCCGCTTTTGGGGCGGGACGCGGCGTTTCGGGGGCGGGCCCGGGGCGTGGTTTCAGCCCGGGGCGGTCCGGGGGCGTGGCCATGCCCTCCGGAACCTCCCCCGGGTTGCGTCTAGGCGCGCCAGCGGCCCGCTGGCGCGCGGGGATTTACTTCTCCCTCTGGGAGGCGTAAATCCCCCAACAAAGGTAGGGGGTTTAGACAGGGCCGGAGGGGTGGGTTAGGTAGAGGAAGGGAGGGGAAGGTGAGGGGAGGGTGTTAGCGAATTCCCTCCGAGGCCGCTCCGATTTCGGAGCGGCCTCGGAGGGAACGGAGGCAGGCTGCGCGGCTCGGCACGCGCCGGCTACACGAAATCGGTAGCCTTGTGCGCGCCGATCCAGGATTTTAGCGGCTACGCACGTATCTACTAAAATCCCGCGTACTTTTGTTTGCGCCTGGAGCGCCAACAAAAGTACGCCAACGCGCCGTTTTTAAAAATCTACCCTATAGTGTTTTTAAATTGAGAGAGAGAAGGAGAGAGAGAGAGAGAGAACCTAACTATAAGGCCCTTATAGAAGGTAGGTATTTATTAGAGATGTGCTTTGGGTAAACATTTTGTCGGGCTTCGTTTCGTGGCCCCCCCATGGGAATTTTGTTTTTTGGGTTAGTGCACATTATTGGGAGTTAGTGCGTGCTAACTCTTGATAGTGTGCACTAACCTGGCAGAGTTACTGTGCACTATCGGGAGTTAGCAAACACTAACGGGAGTTAGCGTGCACTAACTCAAAAATAAATTTTTGCCGAAATTTTGGAAAAAAATCAATCGTTTTTCGGTTCTCCCGAACCATTCAGAATTAGGCAATTTTGTTGACATTGCCTAATTCAGGAAAAATGATTGCACAACCCTAGTATTTATACCTCTATAGGAGGCCCACCTAGTTACTCGAGGTGAGGTTTAGGTATTAGTGTAGGGGTTAGGGGCCACTTTGAGATTCAGAGTAGATGTACGAACAGAAAAGTACACACTTGTGAAGATTTGATATCCTTCAGAGTGAGGAAACTCATCCAAAGATGAGATTTGTACAATGTTCTCTCAACCTAGCTTGATGGACTCTCTACCTGGGTAACATCAAGTTAAGTTTACTAGATTTAGTCAAAGCCACAAAAAACAAAAGTAAGCATAATTTCTTGTTCTTCAGACTGGGGATCTTTTCTGGCTTAACTTCCCATGTAAGTATGTTATTAAATATTTAATTACAAGATGTATATTTTAGGAACCCTCTTAATTTGGGCCAGGGGTGTTGTAATAAATTAGCCCAAGAGCCAGTGACTGACTCTTCTCCAATAATTAGTGATCTTTCTATTTCTTAGATATGTAGCCGGACCTCAATTTATTCTGTACCAGTGCCCTAAAAAATCATTAATTGACCCTGGTCAACTGACATATGCTTCTCCTTGGGGGTTGTTCTCTGAATACATAATAGTCAATTCCTTCCTGGAACTGATTTCTGATTCTATGATAATATTTGAGACTGCCCTTAGTAATGAGAGCAATAGAATTACTTAATCCTTTCAGGTACAGGATATGTTGTGCCAGGTGCATCCACCCTATTACATCATGCCATGTAACATAGCTCATCTATAAATTTAAATGGCTTAGGGAATCTGAAGAAAAAATACCGTATAAAGATCACAACTCAATTAGAGAACAATATGCTAAACTTTTTCTGAAAACAAAATATGGGGAAGGGGAGAAGACTTAGAAAATCAAGCTCTTTGTCTGTGATATTTTGAACCTGCAAAACATTTGGAAATAGCAGGCATCTACTTGTAAGAGTTCTGAGGCATATGAGATCTTGAAGGGGCAGTCTCCACTTCCAGCATATTTTTCACAGTTTACAGAAAAATAGTGAAGTTTGGGGGTAGAGTTAGATTAGCAAAAGGAAGGAAGGCAGAGAGATCCCATTCCCTGTATCACCATCTTGAATACAGCTTGTCTTTTCACATATATTAGGGATGTGAATCGTTTTAGGACGATTAAAATTATCGTCCGATAATTTTAATATTGTCTTAAACCGTTATGGAACACAATACAATACAGATTCTAACGATTTATCGTTATAAATCGTTAGAATCGTGAGCCGGCACACTAAAACCCCCTAAAACCCACCCCCGACCCTTTAAATTAAATCCCCCACCCTCCCGAACCCCCCCCCCAAATAACTTAAATAACCTGCGGGTCCAGCGGCGGTCCGGAACGGCAGCGGTCCGGAACGGGCTCCTGCTCTGAATCTTGTCGTCTTCAGCCGGCGCCATTTTCCAAAATGGCGCCGAAAAATGGCGGCGGCCATAGACGAAAAAGATTGGACGGCAGGAGGTCCTTCCGGACCCCCGCTGGACTTTTGGCAAGTCTCGTGGGGGTCAGGAGGCCCCCCACAAGCTGGCCAAAAGTTCCTGGAGGTCCAGCGGGGGTCAGGGAGCGATTTCCCGCCGCAAATCGTTTTCGTACGGAAAATGGCGCCGGCAGGAGATCGACTGCAGGAGGTCGTTCAGCGAGGCGCCGGAACTCTCGCTGAACGACCTCCTGCAGTCGATCTCCTGCCGGCGCCATTTTCCGTACGAAAACGATTCGCGGCGGGAAATCGCTCCCTGACCCCCGCTGGACCTCCAGGAACTTTTGGCCAGCTTGTGGGGGGCCTCCTGACCCCCACGAGACTTGCCAAAAGTCCAGCGGGGGTCCGGAAGGACCTCCTGCCGTCCAATCTTTTTCGTCTATGGCCGCCGCCATTTTTCGGCGCCATTTTGGAAAATGGCGCCGGCTGAAGACGACAAGATTCAGAGCAGGAGCCCGTTCCGGACCGCTGCCGTTCCGGACCGCCGCTGGACCCGCAGGTTATTTAAGTTATTTGGGGGGGGGTTCGGGAGGGTGGGGGATTTAATTTAAAGGGTCGGGGGTGGGTTTTAGGGGGTTTTAATGTGCCGGTTTTTCGATTTTTCGATTTTTCACGATTTTTAACTATTTTTCACGATATTTTACCCCCCCAAATGGCAACAATACGATTCCCTCCCCCTCCCAGCCGAAATCGATCGTTAAGACGATCGAGGACACGATTCACATCCCTAACATATATCATAGACATCTGGCACAGTCTTTACAGGGACCCAACTGATGGACTTCTTTCATTTACAGAGAGGGCTAGGCATTACCAACTTGTAATTATATAGTGGATGATAGTCAAACTAAAGGGTTAAATAGGGGAACATCTTTCCAATAAAAATAAATATTCAAAATGCAGTGAAACATTTTCTCAATCCTTAAAGCTGGTCATTAGTCTTGGCCATATTGGGGTAAACTTTCAATAAACTGCCTAACTGACAAAGTCCACACTAGAGATGTGCAAACAACTATTAATACTTTTGTTTCATTTTTTCTTTTTTTGGGTGATTTTTTATTGTTTTTAATTTCAGGAATTTTTATTTTCTTGTTTTTTTTATTTTTGGGAAATAATGCTCACTATTTGCAACTATTTCTTTATTTATATATGTATCTATTTATTTATTTAGACATTTTATAATCCATTGTTCCATATAAAACATTGCAATGATTTACAAATGTAACATTCATAGTTATAAATCTACAAGTAGTGCACACTATTTGATTAAAGGGCACAATATTTCCTGAAAATGAAAAACTGACAATTTGTTTTCTTTAAATTTTGGCTTCATTTAAAACAAAAACAAAAACAGGCTCATGCATCACATTTTACATTTTCATTTCAAACAAATGCATACACCTATTAATATGCATATACTTTTCAGCTGAAACAAAAAACCTTATCTTTGAACATACTACCTGAATAGTTTATGTGTGATGATGAAGCAACTGCACAAATAAAAAGTGTGCATGTACATTAAGCAATCTTCAATGTGCATGTACAGTGTACACATTGGCAATGCACATATCATTTTAAAAATCCAATATACACACTCATATAGTTTTCTCCCCAAACCACACAATGGCCCACAGGGATACTTCTCTTTACTACAGTTAAAGGTGTGTATATTGTGAAAATATGTGCATAGATTTAGTTGGATGAAAATCCATTTGGGTGGATTCAGCCATTCTACCAGCGTAAACCCCTGATTTTACTAATGTTGTTCCTGACTAAGCATTTGTAAATTGCCCTTATTGTCAGTATTCACATATGGTTTCATGGCAACCAGATGCAATCAATAATAACGTACTACTTCCATCTTCAAAGTAGACAGACCATTTATAATAACTTTTAAACCAAGCAACATACTTTCATATTCTTATCTCTGAGGAGGAAATATATGGTCTGTGTTCTGTGCTATTTCTGAGTTATATAAATGCAGAATATCTGGAGATATATTTCTTTTGTTTTTTTTTATTTTATGAAGAAAAATAGATATATATTGGCCAGCACTGTCTCATTCATATGAGATTTCTTAGAAAAGTAATGCATTTTGAACTCTCTTGCTCTATATGGTAAGTAGCTTGAGCGAAACGGGTTTTGGTATTCATCCCTGAGACAGAAAGAGTAAGTGTTTTCCCAAATACAAACAACTTTGTGGTTTTTATTTTACAATTTGTAATCACATTTAAATAGGGTTTACCTCTTACAAAAGAAACAAAAGAATGTTTGTCTTAATGTCCATACATATATTTCCTTTCTTTCTTTCCCTGTACCTTTGCATGCTACTTTTTCATATGCTATTTTATATTGCACTGTTGTGAATAAGTATTTCATACCAGAGCATGAAAGCATTTATTACCTCATCCTGGCTACTATCAGCACTATTGAAGGTTTCTTTTTCAGCATTTTGTATTGCAAAAAAATTGTTTGATACTTTTTAGCCACCTAAAGATTGCTATAAATTGCGTGTGTTGATCTCTGACCCCTCATTGCATCTTGTGTATTAGAAAGCCGATGACTGTCAGCGCTCACTTTCCACATTTCTCATTCATCTTTCAAAACACTTTCAGCTTTGAGATTACTTTTAATCCTGTGGTGGTGATGATCGAGGAGACAGGTCTATGCAGGGCCATATTTTCTGTTCAGTACAGAATTTTGAGGAAGGAGCAGCATATTTATACCAAGTACCTAGTTTGGAACGCTGCAGCATGGAAATAAAGTTTCCTAATGTCATCTTTACCTTTTGCCCTTTTTGCCTTTGTCAGGAGATTTTTGGAACACAGCTCCTATGCAGTTTTATCTCTTCAAGTTAAATTAGGGAACTTTGTGCTAAGTAGAGTTAGCATATTAATGATAATGCGTGCCAACATTAGCACTGAATATGCGTTATAACAGCATTAACTCTTATAAAATAGACTGGCCTCGTGCATATGTGCACAAACTTTTAAGTGGATGCACCTATCTGATTGATTTTAAAACCCCTACATGCGCCAAAGCTGGACGATATGCATGTGACTCAGAATGGCTTGCACCACATGGATTTTAAACTCCCTCACGGGTACACATATATCTCTTTTTATCATAAAAATAACAAAGGGGTAGGCTGTGAGTGGGGTATCAGTGGGGTATCAGTGGGACATGGTCAGGCTGAGTCTGTAAAATGAAGTTAGCGAGTAAGTATTTAGATGCACAAGCACACGCTGGGGTCCATGGGTGGTCCAGGGGTGGGACCAAAGCCTCTTTCGTTGCGGCTGTGCTGGGGGATGGCGCACCGGCAGCCGGCCGGCACGCGCAAGTTACGCAGGCGTAACTTCTGCAACAAAGGTCAGGATGGGGGTTTAGGTAGGGCTGGGGGGCGAGTTAGGTAGGGGAAGGGAGGAGAAGGTGGGGGTGGCTGAAAGAAAGTTCCCTCCGAGGCCGATCCAATTTTGGAGTGTCCTCGGAGGGAACTGGGAAAGCCATCGGGGCTCCCTTAGGGCTCGGCGCACGCAAGTTGCATAAGTGTGCACCCCCATGCATGCGCCAACCCTGGATTTTATAACATGCGTGCGGCAGCGCAAGGATGTTATAAAATTGGGCATAGATGTGTTCGCGCCTGGTTGCGCAAACAAATCTACGCCCGCGTGTATCTTATAGGATTTGGCCCTTAGTGTAGCTGTATGCAAAATAGGCTCGGTGTGCACAGGAGCAGGTTTTTGTGGTTATGCGCGTAAGTTTTTAGGTACATGCCAGGTACTTGTACCCTGGATTGGCCACTTTTGGAAACAGGATGCTGGGCTTGATGTACCTTTCGTCTGACCCAGTATGGCAATTTATTATGTTCTTATGAACTGATAGTGAAATGGGAAAAAGGGCTATTGCGTCGGTGTGCAATAGTCACTACCACACTTAAGGCACCATTAGCGCGCACACCCACGCATCAATATAAAATTGTGTGCACATGTATGCACGAATAGTTGATTCTATGACAAGCATGCATATACACGCATATACGTGTGTATATTATTAAATTGCTATGTCCATGTGTGCCCACGCGCGAGTCTTAAGATTCACCTCTATGTGCGCAAATGCCGCTTCTACCATGTAAGTGGGGGATTTTAATAGAGATGCACGCTGATGCCTTTTCAAGTTTTCTCAGTTCATTCCTAGTTTCCTCAGGTAAGGGATAGGATTTCCACCCCCCCCCCCCCCCAGTTTAATAGCCTCCCCTCTCTCCTTTTAGCCCTGACCTTTAAAATCCCATTGATCTATCTAGAATTGTTTGTTCTAATTTCAATGTGAAATTCGGGAATACCCCTGCCCCTCCCTGATCACACACTTTGTCCTAACCCTTTTTGGGAACCTTTTATTTGTGCGCTTAGCACGCGTTGGCCAGACTTGTGCATGTATCTCCCAGTTTTGGCATGCGCCGGACTTTTAAAATTCATCTATAAATACATTAATATGTGAAATTATATTAATTACCTTGTTTCAATGTAATGTCTTTTGTATGTAAACATTAAAGTGATTAACATAAAAACCTACATACTCCTCTAGCGGTGTAGTTAAATGTTTATGTTACATACACATATTAACACCATTTAAATGTGCACCTTAGCAATACTGTTAATGAATAATTCACTATAGGTTTTATGCACTTAAATGAATCGTGCATTAGCAATGTTACTAACATAAACATTACAATTGTGCTTTAGCACGTGTATTTAACATTCTTGAATTAATAGTCCTTTTAATACTTCCATGCATTAAAAATACTGTTAAAGGAGCCAATTCATACCTAAAATGGGACTGCGAGGCCACAACCAGGATGATGCTCCCTCTCTGGATCCCAGGAGTGTGGTTTAGTTAGAGACGGCAGAGGCTGGGTGGTGGGCCCTTCATCACCCTTGCTCAACTACCAGCCTTTTGTTATTCTCTCCTATCCTACCCATCTGTGGATGGCTTGCATATGGTCTGAGTATGGCATTGTGAGGGTGGAAAAACTTCAAAGAGACATGGCATAATGAGGCTGGGTTGAACACATCAAAGGGCATACAGCACATATTGTTGTTTTGATTACCGGGCAGGGAATACCAAGTAATTGGTCTTCCTTTCCCTATGTAACATGGGTGGGTGAGAGTCGAGATGAATTGCCTGTTAAGACTTCATCTTTGAAAGCAGGGACTGTCCTGCTCATTACCCAAAATTATGTTGCACATTTGTAAGTCAATCCTGCTCTTTTATGAACCAGAACATCATTCTATTGCAGAGACCATTTTACCCAATAATCAAGGATCAAATTTCAGGATAACTCGAGGAGAAGGGCTATGATGGTCCTGTGTACCGCATTATGAAACTTTGTAAAAGGGATTGACTTCAATGGCCATCCCTGTGGCAACATGATGCTTATTGGGTATTTGCCAATTGAAATTCACCAGGCAAGGGCATGGTTACCATGTAGGTATATGAGAAGTTATTTGAAGTATTTGATTGTTGAATGGAATTTATTTATTTAGTTGGTTACTTATTTAGAACATTTTTGTTCCACACCTGTCCAATGTTCCAGGTGTATAACAATAAAAAATATATAATAAAATACATAAATAATAAAATCAAATCACAATATAACTATATAAGGCATGGCAAGCATAAAGTAGAATAATATATTTATTTATGTATTTGTCGGTTTTCTATACCATCAATCTGTAAATAAATACAAATATGAAATGAAAGCATTAAAATACCAATTAAGATAAAACATTAAAAGTTAGATACATCAGATTAGAAATCTAAAATAATATTAGTCAAATAAAATGAAAATGAAAATCTTAATTTGTCCATTTGTGGAACTATATCCTTAATTGACATTTTAACCTCAATTATCATGCACCCTTTTGAAAAGCCAGTTTTTAAGATCTTTTTTAAACTTTGAATATTCTATTTGAAGCCTCAAATCTGCCAGGAGCAGATTCCATAATTTTGGACCTGCTATTGATATAGTTCTTTCCCTGACCTCAGATAAGTGTGCAGTCCGAATTGACGGAACATTAAGCAGACCTTTGTTTGCTGATCTTAGATTCCTTTCTGGTACATATAAGAGAAGGGCAGAATTTAACAATTATGTTTTATCATAATTTAATGATTTATGAACTAGGTATAATACCTTATATTCGATTCCATATTTAATGGAAAACCAATGCAATGATACTAAAGCAGGAGCAATATGATCAAACTTCTTTCCTCCAGTTAATACTCTTGCAGTTGTGTTTTGGAATAGTTGCAATGGTCTAATGGTGGTGGCAGGCAACCTGAGATAAAGAGAATTACAATAATCGAGAGTCAAAAAAACTAAAGACTGAAACATTGTCCGAAAATCATAAGAAATCTAAGAGTGGCTTTAAATGTCTAAGAACTTGTAATTTAAAGTAACCTTCTTTGATTTTCTATTGATATCTAATTTAAAAAGAAATTATTGATCGATAATAAAACCTAAGTAACGGACTTGAGGAGATGATTTAATATGCATAAAATCAGTTTTAAAAACAATTATATTGTCAGAGGTGATTTTCTACTCAGTAGAATCATTTCAGTTTTAAAATTAATTTCATTTGTGAGAGAAGCCACATATTTTACTCTCAGAAATTAACGCTTGCCCAAATCAGGCGTTAATTTCAGACGGTACTGGGCAAGTGTTCAGAAAAGCAGAAAAAACAGCTTTTCTGTACACCCTCCAACTTAATATCATAGCGATATTAAGTCAGAGGCCCTAAAAATGTAAAAAAATCAACTTCTTTAAAAAAAAAAAAAAATCTGCCCACGGGTTGTAAAATGGACGCTCAATTTTGCCGGCGTCCATTTTCTGAACCCGTGGCTGTCAGCAGGTTCGACAACTGACATTGGTAAAATTAAGTGTCGGTTGTCAGACCCGCTAACAGCAGCCGCTTCTACCAATAAGGAGGTGATAGGGATGCGCTAGTGTCCCTAGTGTCTCCTTATTAGCGCGGGCCCTAATTTAAAAACTGAATTACGTGTCCAGGAGAGGTGCCTCTGTGTGCATCGGGAGAGACCTTCCAACCGCTTGAAATTCTTGAACTTAAGGGTAACACAAAGGGGCGCACAAAGGGGCTTGCACCTTTTGTGTACTCCTTTGGCATGTGGCACCTCTAGTGTCACTTACAGGCCTTTCTCCCCGCACCCCCTGATGATATCACTTTGGGAGAGGAGTTCATGTCGGTGGGGGAAGGCTGTAGCAGTAGAGGCAGGAGAGAAACAGCTCCTCAGAACTCGGCCAGTAAGATGGTAGAGAATGAGCGCATGTAGCCTCAGGTGGATTAAGATACAAAAGAGGCAGGCAAAAGTGGTAGGCTCTTTTTACATGCCTCAGGCATAAATACACTGATAAAAGAGTACAATAGCAATAAAACAATGTCAACAGGAATTATTATGGTTGCCGGTCCATAGTGCAGGGCTGCAGACCGCTGCACTTACCTGCTCTCCCAATGGCGGCCTGGACTCTCCGCTCCAAGACATGGTTGCCATGGTCACTTGCTCTCCTGATACCAGCCCAGGTTGCCTGCTCCTTTATGCGGCTGTCCACTATTGTCCTGCAGCTGTCATGGCCTGCAGCAGGATGCTGGTCTTAGCTTGCTTTCCATGCTGCCAGCTCACCAGTCCTCTCTAGGTGTAAGCATGCCCGACTTCATGCCATTTAAAGAGCCAGTGGTGGGAATGGCTAGAAAGCATCATTGTCCGGGTCAGATTTAAAGCTTCTCCTGACACCCATCCAATGCCCGAGCAATAGGTCGACTCCACTTGGAGAAGTGCTTTGCCTGGTTCCTACTTCCTGGTTCCTGATTTCCACTGTGTGTCATTCCTGTGCTCCTGTATCCTGTTCCTAGTTCTTTAGATGTCTGGTTTGTCTCCTGAGTTCTTGTCTTCTTGGTCAGTCTTTTCTTCATCTGTCTTCAGCATCTCATCTTGCTCCTATAGTCCCTCCGCTTCATTCCTCATCTCTTTGGATTGGACTTCTGGCTTTGAGCCTGGACTGGAATTCTGGCTTTGACTTGGATTGGACTTCTGGCTTGAATTCAGATTGGACCTTGACACTGTTTGACCACCATCTGCCCCTGACCATGGCATGCTTCCTTTTCTGACTGAACTTAGCCTGCCCTGCCCATACCACTGCCTGAACCATGACACTGCAAGAATGCTGCCTGCCTCTGACCACAGCCTGAACCTGACCCTGTTTGATTGCTGCCTATCCTGAGCACTGCTTGTCCTGGCTATGCTTCTTTCTCCATGCTGGCTGGCAACGACTTCATCGCAATGGATCTTCACCTCCACAGAGGCCTGCAACTAAGACCAGCTGACCCCGGCGCCCAAGGCCTCAACCTAAGGGGAACGTGGGCTGGTGTTGGCGAAGCTCCAGTTGGGCCTCTGTTTTAGCCAGCTCCATCTGCCGATGATGGGGACCCACAAGCCTCCTCCCTGTGGGTGGCGCCAGCTTACCCTCAGCCTAAGGATCCATATCTGCAAAAGGAACAGTCCACAATATTTGCCACAACAAAAATAATTCTACATGATTTCAGAATGGCTATCATACCTATATGTTACCATACACTTGGCTGAAAATAAAAGTTTTTACTGCTTTTCCGAATGTTGTGACACTTTTAATCTTCTAATTTGATCTGGAAGCATATTCCATAACTTGGAACCTGCCTATGAATAGGCTTAGTCATGCACCTCATTTAAATGCATCAGCCAGTTAGAAGGAATTTCCAGCAACCTGGAACTTGAAGATTATAGAGATTGAGAAGGGATATAAAGATGAAATAAAGAATTGTTCTATAGTGTGATATTATTTAGCAGTTTAAACACAAGCAAAAAAACCTTGCATTTAATTCTGGCTTCTGCAGGTAGCTAATGCAAGGCTTGTAAAACTGGAGTGATGTGTTCCCAAGATCGGGTCGTGGTTAAAAATTCTGCCGGCCAAATTCTGGACTACCTGTAATGCCTTTAAGGTATTACCAGGAAGACACAAGATGAATTACAGTAGTCTATTCCAGTGAAAATTGTCCTGTAAAATGGAATGAAAATCTTCAGGTGTCAATAAAGTTATGAGTTTGCGTAACATCCAGAACTTAAAAAATGATGATTTCACTACTGATTTTATATTGGAGCACAAGAATAACTCAGAGCATTGTATAACACCTAAATTCCATACAGATTCAGGCACTTGAATATCAACAATCTCATCTTAAAAGATACCAGAACATCATCCAAAGCAAACCTGCTTAAAATCTGAATCTCACGTATTTGTCAATTCAGTTCCAAGCAAGCAGTTATGGATTAACCCAAGCTTTAATCATTGAAAAGTAAATAGTAAGCAGAACATTGTTTGCAGATCAGGATTCCAAATTAGGGGAAACAAAAAATAATATGTCATCTGCTTAAAGTTTGTACTGGATCCTCAGACCAGCTAATAGCTTGCACAGCAGAGACATATACATATTTAACAGGGTTGCAGATATCGTGGATCCTTGTGGCACTCCTATAATTAATATTTGCCAGCTTGAGGATGTGTTAGCAATAGTAAGTGTTGTCTATGGACAGAAAAAATAAAAACTAAACCATTGAATATAGTGCCTGCAACACCAATTTCTGCTAATCAATTCAGCAAAATATGATGATCGTGTGTCAAATGTTGTGGATATATTGAGCATAACCATCACATAACAAACCACTTTATCAAAACCCCTGCAAATCGCATCCATACTAGATAATAACAGCAATTTGATATTAAAGGATTTCCTGAAGCCAAAGTGGAACTGGTCTAGTATATGTGACTGTTACTTATTGTTAAATATTATTGGAAAATTAATAAAGATATAGAAAAGAAAGCATTCCGTTGACACAAAACAATGTTCTCAACAATCTTTGCAAGAAAAGGGAGTGAAGAAATTGGTCTGTAACCAAAGTACTGAGTCCTAGTTAGTGTCTAGTGATGGTTTTTTAAATAGAGATCTTACAGATGCTCTTTTCATATTCAATGGGGAAGACCCATTAGGTAAAGATAAATCTGTCATTTTCATAAAATGCACACTCTATTCATCCTGCAGTAGTTTATTCAAAGCTATTGAGCAAGGGTTCAGTGGACAAGCAGCAGAATTAAGCTTTGTAATGAATATGCTCCTCAGAGACTAGACTGAAAATACAACAGAACGAGAATCTTTAATAGATGGAGGAGGTGTATCACATTTAGTTAATCTAACACAGACCTGTAAAACCTTATCCTGAAAAAAAAAGCACAAAGTCTTCATAATGCTCAGGATTACCGGCAATTGACTTTTGTACTACAACCCCATGATTCTAGGCTGTCAGTCTTTTCAATAAATAAAAAAGTTCCTATGGATTATTTCCAGCACCTCAAAATTTGTAAAAGGTCTTTTTGGCATTGTCTACTAAAGTTATATATCTCATCAAGCAGACTTGATATAGCATTAAATTATCATTTGATCCTGTCTTCTGCCATCTAACTCTAAGCAATGCAGTGTACACTTAAAATTCATGTAACATTGTTATAAACAATGCAGCACTGTGTTACACTTAAAACAGACATTTCATTGGTGCCAGTTCCTCAGAAGTCTCAGATAAATTATGTTTCGGAATACCAACTGCACTATCCATATCTGAAGGGTAAAAATCAACTAATCTTTTTTTTTTCATTTTTTATTTTCAAATTTCACATAATTACATAAGATAATTCAATTGAAACATGGTACATCTAGCTAAACAGAAAAATGTCCATATGAACATTAATTTTCATTCATATTTTATACATCTTGGCTTAAAGTATGTACCTAAAATAGAAGAAAATGAGGGTGGGGGGTATTGATTAATAGGACGAACATACATATTCATTCATTGTAGTAGGAAAATCAAGTAGAAGAGCAAATATTTACTTTTATGTCGATCCCAATCTGGAAATATTTTGAGGATGTCCAGTCAAGAATTCCCTGAGCTGCTCTGGTTCAAAAAATACATAATTATTGTTTAGATATCTCACACAACATTTACTAGGAAATTCTAATACGTATCGGGCTCCTAAACTAAGAACCCTTTCTCGCATAGTGAGAAAGTTTTTTCTACGTTGTTGTGTTATTTTTATAACATCAGGATATATCCAGATCTGAGCTCCATAGAAGAGGGCTTTCCTATTTCTAAGGAACATTTTCAATACATAATTACGATCTGAGAAACACAAATGTTACAAGATATGATTTTCTTTCTTTAATTTCTGTATCCAACGATAATTACTGTGGGGTGCAGTGGCCTGATCGACTCGTGTGTGACATCCAGGGTCAACAGGGACAGCGTTCGCTCCACCATCATCCCCCTAGTTACCAGCCCATCTGGCGTTACAGTTGCTCCGGTAAAGAAGCCCTCAATACGAAGTTGAGAGGGGTCAGTCATTGATGAGCTCGATATTGCTCCTCTTACTTTCCCCTTCCTTTTTGTGTGAGACATTTTCTATAGGAATTGTCTATAGGCAAAAATGCACCGAGCCTGCTTCTAGCGCATCCTACCTGGCGGCCATCTTACCGCCTCCAGACTTTTCTTATGATCAATTAATCTTTTTAACACTTTTGTCAAAAACAATTTGGGTCAATGCAACAATGTATACTTCGCAAAGGAGATTCAGTGAGCTGAGATCCTATTACATCAGAAATCAATAAATGACAAGAAATTTGAAAATAATCAGACCAAGGGATTTTAGCAATCTGAATAGGTACTGAAGAAGCTAAGGTTAGTGTAGGATTCACAAAAATAAGATCAGCATTATCCATTCACTCATCAATAACATTCACTCTCCATGGACTGCAGCAACATTGAAAATCCATACACTATCCCATCCTCTATGCTTCTCTCATCAGTGCTTATTAGATATTCCCTCACCAAAAGCTGCACATCTTGAAGAGACCTGAAATATGCTTTCCTTCTGCCAGTTCTCTCCTCTGAAACTCACTGACAAAGGAATTAGGAACCTTCCAAGAGCCCAAATTCTTTAAAAAAGCTCTAAAAACTCATTTATTTCAGCAGGCATATATGAGCTAAACAATGTATCAAGTCCTCCATTAGCTTTGTTTTGTTTATTTTTTATGTTTTATGAAATTATTGATGTGCCTTTTATTTTTGACTATGTATGTTCTATTGTACCCCATCCTGAATGTAGGAAGGGTGGGTAATAATTGTTGTTACATAAATAAATAAATATAATATGACCTAAACTACATGTAGGTTCTTCAACTTAAGAAGCCTACCCTAATGCAGCCATCACTTCCATTAAAACCTCTGCAATTTTTGAGGGGGTGTATGAATCAATATGTAAATTTAATTCCCCTACCACAATTGTTTTGGCCAAATCAACATTTAAATTGGAAATTAATTCAGTGACTGCAGATAAATTATTTACCAAAAGATTAGGAGGACAATAAAAATATGACATGTTTACTATCAGGAATGAGACCACCAATCATACTTCCATTGGAAGATTAGAATCACAAATAATCAAAACCCAACTCCTATTTCCAAATAAACAACCCACCACCTGATTGATTAGTCAAAGTTGAGAAATAAACCTATAATTTAGATGGCACAATTGGTTAAGCATAAATGTATCAATCTTTGTCAGCCATGTCTCTGTAATAGAAAACCAAATGAGGGTTTTATCATCAACAATTGGGGGCCTTTGTGTATTTAGCATAAAAAAAATGAAAACACTGAACTATTACCGGTAGAAGAAAATAAGTATTTTTTTAATGTTAACCATGTAACGCAAACTCACAGTCTATCAATAATGTTTCAGCTTCATCAGTTGTCCATATCTTCCCCTCCATCAGACAGATAGAATGCATTGATTACTCTCCAACATGATGGCAGCTGCCATATATAAAAAATGAGAAAAGGTTGATACAGACTTCTAAACTTCCTCAGGTACACCCAAAGGGACAAGCTCTTTTGTACACAATTCTTTGTGTGCATGACAAAGACAGGTGCCTTTTGGCATTGGCATTAGCCTTATGAGCCCATGCCTACTAATGTCATCACAGAGGGGTGGGGGTGAGATGGTCCAGGCTAAAAGGAAGGACAGGTGGAAAAGAAAGATTGGTGATGGCTGTATACATCCAGTAAAGATCTTTTCTTGAATATTGATGTGATATAGAGTTATTTCAAAGGTCCATTTTAGAATAGGGAGATGGGGCAGGAAGAGGGATTTACAAAAAATAGGAGTAGGAGTTGAGTTGTATCTATCATTGTTGTGTGTAAACTAGATTGTATGTGTTAGTGCTTCTAAAACTCATTAACATTTGCAAAGTAACTAGCGTTCTTTAATACATTGGCCCCCAATGGTCTGTATTGGGATATGTTTTATTCAGTATATTCATACATCGTATGGAGAAAGAAACAATGAATGAGGTGACCAAATTTGTAGATGACACAAAATTGTTTCAAGTTGTTAAAACAGCAGCAGATTATGAGATATTGCAGAAAGAGACTGGGTATCTAAATGATACATGCAATTTGCAATGGACAAGTGCAAATTAATGAAAGTAGGGAAAAATAATCCCAACACAGTTACAAGATGTTCCTGGGTTCCATGTTAAGAGTCACCACCAGGAAACTGACCTCAGAGTCCTTTTTGATAATACCTTGAAATCTTCAGCCTAGTGGGTGATGGGAGTAAAAAAGACAAATAGAATGTTAGGTTTTATTTAGAAAAGAATAGAGAACAAAGCTGATAATATCATAATGCCCTTGTATAGATCCATGGTTTGATCATATCTTGAATACTATGTGCAGTTTTGATCATCCAATCTAAAAAAAATAACATAGTGGACATAAAAAAGGCACAAAGAAGGGCAACACAAATAATAAAGGGAATGGAAATGTTCCCTTATAGAGAAAGGTTAAACAGATTGTGGTTTTTAGCTTGGAAAAGAGATGACTGAGATAATTGAGATTTAGAAAATCACGGGTGGAGCAGACAAATAGGGAATGGTTATTTATCCTTTCAAACAACACTTGTACTAGGGGACACTCCATGAAATGAGTAACCAGCAGATTTTAAGCAAATCATGGGAAGTAATTTTTTCAGTCAGCGCACAATCAAGCTATGGAATCTGTTGCCAGAGGACATGGTCAAGGCAGTTAATAAAATGGGATTCAAAAAAGGATTGGACAAGTTCCTGAAAGAAAATTCTCAAAATGGTTATTAGCCAGGTAGACTTGGGAAAGCCAGCGCTTATCCCTATGAGTGAAATGCAAGAGATAAATTAATTAATGGGGATCTGCTGGGTAGGGATGTGAATCGTTTTTCAACGATTAAAATTATCGTCCGATAATGTTAATATCGTCTTAAATCGTTATAGAACACGATACAATAGAAATTCTAACGATTTATCGTTAAAAATCGTTAAATCGTGTTAGTGCGCACTAACGGGAGTTAGTGCGCACTAACTCCCTGTTAGTGCGCACTAACTCGATTTAGTGCGCACTAACTGAAAATGATAGAAATAAACACTTTCCAGGTCACTGAAGGTCAGTTAGGAATGAATATGTGTTCCTATTGGCTGGCTGCCCTCTTATCTATTGATGTTACCAAGGTTACCACTGAGGTGATGGTTGGGGGGATGGGAAATGGAACTGGAAACTAACGAACACCAACAGAAAATGAAACAAAGTGTTCACACTTCCCAGGTCAGTAAAGGTCACTTAGGAATGAATATGTATTCCTATTGGCTGGCTGTGCTCTTATCTATTGATGTTACCAAGGCTAACACTGAGGTAATGGTTGGGGGGATGTGAAATGGAAACAGTTGGAAGCTTGACAAAAAATGTAATGTAATGATCAGCACTCACGTGACTTGAACTTGTTTGTTTATTATTTTTGTTAGCAGGCACCTGAAATGCTAGTGCATGTTGAATTTGCTAATCACTGTGCATTTTAGAAAGGTGGTCCTGGCTGGAACTGTACACAGTTCAAATATATGTAATTGATTGTTGGTAAGTGTAGATTTTAAGTGATTTTCCTGCACACAGTGCCCTAACCCTGGCACCAGGGGTGTTGTGATCTTCCTGCACACAGTGCCCTAACCCTGATACCAGTCTGAGACAGCTCCCTCCCTGCATTACTAGTGAGAGGCTGGCTTCACAGACAGGGGGGAGCTGCCTGACCCTCACTCCTGACTTCCCCCATGTCCCAGCTAGTGAATGGTGTGTGGGTGAGGGGGGGGGGGGGAGGATGGTGAAGTCTGAGACAGCTCCCTTCCTGCATTACTAGTGAGAGGCTGGCTTCACAGACAGGGGGGAGCTGCCTGACCCTCACTCCTGACTTCCCCCATGTCCCAGCTAGTGAATGGTGTGTGGGTGAGGGGGGGGAGGATGGTGAAGTCTGAGACAGCTCCCTCCCTGCATTACTAGTGAGAGGCTGGCTTCACAGACAGGGGGGAGCTGCCTGACCCTCACTCCTGACTTCCCCATGTCCCAGCTAGTGAATGGTGTGTGGGTGAGGGGGGGGGGGAGGAGGATGGTGAAGTCTGAGACAGCTCCCTCCCTGCATTACTAGTGAGAGGCTGGCTTCACAGACAGGGGGGAGCTGCCTGACCCTCACTCCTGACTTCCCCCATGTCCCAGCTAGTGAATGGTGTGTGGGTGAGGGAGGGGGAGGAGGATGGTGAAGTCTGAGACAGCTCCCTCCCTGCATTACTAGTGAGAGGCTGGCTTCACAGACAGGGGGGAGCTGCCTGACCCTCACTCCTGACTTCCTCCATGTCCCAGCTAGTGAATGGTGTGTGGGTGAGGGGGGGGGAGGATGGTGAAGTCTGAGACAGCTCCCTCCCTGCATTACTAGTGAGAGGCTGGCTTCACAGACAGGGGGGAGCTGCCGGACCCTCACTCCTGACTTCCCCCATGTCCCAGCTAGTGAATGGTGTGTGGGTAAGGGGGGGGGGGGAGGAGGATGGTGAAGTCTGAGACAGCTCCCTCCCTGCATTACTAGTGAGAGGCTGGCTTCACAGACAGGGGGGAGCTGCCTGACCCTCACTCCTCCGGGGTATTGTGATCTTCCTGCACACAGTGCCCTATCCCTGATACCAGGGGTGTTGTGATCTTCCTGCATGCAGTGCCCTATCCCTATTAATACCAGTAGTGTTGTGATCTTCCTGCACCAGTGCCCTATCCCTAATACCAGGGGTGTTGTGATCTTCCTGCACACAGTGCCCTATTCCTGATACTAGGAGTGTTGTGATCTTCCTGCATGCAGTGCCCTATCCCTGATACCGGGATGTGTGCAAGAAGATCCCAACACCCCCGGTATCAGGAATAGGGCACTGTGTGCAGGAAGATCACAATACCCCTGGTATCAGGGTTAGGGCACAAGTTCTAGTCACATTGACTGATCACATTACTTGTTTTGTCAAGCTACCAACTGTTTCCATTTCCCATCCCCCATATACTGTCAGTGGGAAGCTTGGTAACATGAATAAATAAGAGGGCAGCCAATAGGAATACATATTCATTCCTAAACTGACCTTAACTGACCTGAAAAGTGTCAAATTGTATCATTTTCAGTTAGTGCGCACTAACTCTCCGTTAGTGCGCACTAACTCCCGTTAGTGCGCTCTAACTCGAGTTAGTGCGCACTAATCGGAAAAAACGATTTTTAACGATTTTTTAACTAAAAAATCGTGCCTAACACGATTTCTTGCCCTGCCACACGATTTCTATCGTTAAGACGATATGGAAAACAATTCACATCCCTACTGCTGGGTACTCGTGACCCAGATAGGCCCAGAGGACTATCTGGGTCAGAGGACTAAAGGCTCAATGGAATCTGATCCAGTATGGCACTTCTTATGTACAATGAATAATGTAAATTTGGTCTGGATAAATTGAAACATTGAAAGTGTAACAGTTTTTATTTCCAGATAGAAAGTTTCATGGCATATTGACAAAATTTACATACCATTGGCAAACAAAATTTCTAATTTAGGCATTTCTCATAGAATAGGACTTGCACCAGTTTAATAATGTTCCTATAGTAATGTTCCTATAGTAATAGGGTCCAAATAAACTAAATTTGCTACCGACAAAGTAGCATGTTCTATTATTAAGACATAAAAGACTGACATTAACAAGGATACTCTCTATCCATTGCTATCATTGGAATAAAAAAAAAAAAGCAGTAGCCAAGCCGCTGTTTTTTATGCTCATTCTTCCTGCTCCCATTTCTTTAGACAAGGAACAGAAAGGAATCCAAAATGTTCCCTTATCCTAATTAGAAAGGAGTGTGGTAAACTCCCCCCCCCAAAAAAAAACCAAAAAAACAAAAACAAAAACAAAATAATGCTTATAAAAGGTGAGGGGAAACAAACAAATAAAAGGGAGAAATGAAACATGCATCAAAATAGACTACCCTGCAACATATTGTATACCCAGGAATAACATTTCTGTCATGCTTGGAAGGAATGCTTGTAATTTTGTTTCTTTATTTGTTACCCTCTCCTAATAGTTTTGTTTAGCATGTAAATAAATGGCAATAAACAAAATGTATAAAAGATATAAGGCAATAGCTCTTTATCAGAGTAATTTAAAGCATTTTTTGACTAGCTTACTCTCCCTTCCATAGGTCAAAGCAACACAAACTGGCTGAACCTACCCAATTGTTAAGGGTTTTTATTTGCATGTTTTCCTTGTCTTGCATTTCATCTCCTGACATTGGATGCTCTTTTGTCCTTTCATGCAAAATGGAAATGCCAGATATAATGACTTAAGCATTTTCCATTAAGTCTTTCTGAATAATCATTCACATTTAATTTTTTAAAAGAATAAAACAAGTTTTCTGTAGTTTCCAGTGTGAAAACCATGCTAAATCATTGTGACTTTCTACATATAGAGCTACATATACAAGTACATCACACTCACTGACAAAACAAAATACTTCATTAGTACAGAATCTGAACTTAATATTTTTTTTATTCCAGTGATCCACCTTTTATTTAGTCAGTTATATTGTACTGCAGTTACCACTTTGTTATATATAATCCTAAAAGCTTAGTAATGCTCACTTTAACCATTTGTGTTTTAAGACTTGGTGGCTGATATTTCTAAGCAGTATTACTGATCCTGATCATGTTCTTTGGGATATTTTTGAACAGTTAATGTAAAAGAAGCAACTATATTACTCTATCAGATACATTCTTTCCAATGTGCACCAGATCCTTGTCCACCTTCTGTGATTAAGGCTTTAAAAATTCCATGTTAGACACTTCAATTATTAATGCTTCCTTGAGAGAGGGTGACTTCTGGGGATATTCTAATGAAGTACAACCCGCTCTGAGGCCACAAAAACAGAGTTGTACTGAAAAAGAGAGAACCAACAGTTAGATAGCAGGGGGCATTGAAGGGATTGAAAAGAACTACAACTCCCAGGTTTACGGAGGCACAGCTTGACCTATGGGCCAGAGAAGAGGTGGAACAGGCAGCTGAATCGAGCAGTAGTGAATCTGGCACACCTGAACCCATGGCAATAGAGGAGGAGAGCGTGCCTGAATGGTGGAGGCGGTCTGAAAAGACCTGTTCTTCAGAGACTGAGGAGGAGATGGAGGTGGATTCTCTGACAGAGGAGTCCTCAGAATCTGCCATGGAAACAGAGTGAGTGACCTGGTTGGGGGAAGGGTGGTTTTAAAGTATTAGGAAGAATGTTTTTGCTCTTACGTTTAGCTGCATGGTGTTTGCTGTTTGTCTGGGAAGGTCGCAACCTGCTGCACAACCAAGGGGAGTTGGGGCGGGTTGTGCAACTCCCTAGCAGGGCTGTGATTTGGCTGAAAAAGCCTAATGTTGTAGCCCTACAAGAAAGGGGGTTCTTTTGATCTTTGGGGAGACTGTTAGTAAAAGAACATGATAAGAGGGACTGAGACATTCTGATTATGCACTGTTGTTTTGTATTTTACTTGGTTGGAACTTGGCAGGACTCTGAGCCAAGCAGTTTCTGGGTTTAAGGACGGGCCGTCCTGAGGCCAGGAGGCCTGCAGCAAGGCCCTAAAGAACCAAAGTAGCTGCTTGGACTAGCAGCTGAGGATAACATGGGGCAAAAGTTTCAGAATGAGGGACTGCTTGGAGATGGACTAGCGACTTGGGAGTGACTTTGGAGGTAGACCACAACAATATGCAGAGGAAATATTTTCATTTTGGTTTGTTCATTCATTTCATAAGTAACCTACTTTCATCTAATTCATTCCAAATGAAAAGAAAAATGTTTATTTGTTTTATTTGTTCATTTGTTTGCCAATAAAGTCAAAGGGAGAAGCACAGAATTCTATTTTGGGCTCCAAAATTGGGGTTTTTTCATTAGTTGTAATTAATCTGATGGGAAGACATTATCAGAAGTGTGAAATCACCCAACACATCAAGACTGTTGCAAAGTAGCACCAAAAATGACATGAATAGCCTAAGACACTGCAAAGGGGCAACCAGTAGTGCAAGGAGTTCTCCAAGGCACAGTCAAAGAAACAAAGGACAAGAGTGGAAAGAAGACTCCAAGGATTCAAAAGAGGACATAAAAAAACAGTGGCAAGAGCCCTTGACGGTAGAGTGGCAAAGTGACACTAAGAACGGAATGAAAACTCTAAGGCACCATGAAAGGGGAACATAGCAGAAAAGGTAGCAAAACAAATCCAAAGGCAGTGATAATGGGACAAAGCAGCACAAAGAGTGACAACAACACACCAAGGCACCATAAGAGATGGAAATCAGCTCCCTAAAGTGGCAAGAACAATCTAAGGTGTAGAATCTGGAGTATGACAACAAGGCAGCATGATAGTAAGATGCTCAAACTGCAAAGTCTAGTTATGGCAGCAATGCTGAGTGGAAGAAAGGCTCCTAAGATGTAAGATAATGGGTAAAGCAGCAAGATAGCATGGCCTGAGAGATGTTTGTCTTCCTGTAGAAGCACCTGCCACTTAAGAACATAAGAAATTGCCATGCTGGGTCAGACCAAGGGTCCATCAAGCCCAGCATCCTGTTTCCAACATTGGCCAAACCTGGCAATTACCCAAACACTAAGAAGATCCCATGCCACTGATGCAATTAATAGCAGTGGCTATTCCCTAAGTAAACTTGATTAATAGCCGTTAATAGACTTCTCCTACAAGAACTTATCCAAACCTTTTTTGAACCCAGCTACACTAACTGCACTAACAATATCCTCTGGCAACAAATTCCAGAGCTTTATTGTGCGTTGAATGAAAAATAATTTTCTCTGATTAGTCTTAAATGTGCTACTTGCTAACTTCATGGAATGCCCCCTAGTCCTTCTATTATTTGAAAGTGTAAATAGTTGATTCATATCTACTCTTTCAAGATCTCTCATGATCTTAAAGACCTCTATGATATCTCCTCTCAGCCATCTCTTCTCCAAGCTGAAAAGCTCTAACCTCTTCTGCCTTTCCTCATAGGGGAGCTGTTCTATCCCCTTTATCATTATGGTTGCCCATCTCTGTACCTTCTCCATCGCAAGTATATCTTTTTTGAGATGCGGCAACCAGAATTGAATATGTTTTCAAGGTGCGGTCTCACCATGGAGTAATATAGAGGCATTATGACATTTTCTGTTTTATTCACCATTCCCTTCCTAATAATTCCTAACATTCTGTTTGCATTTTTGACCGCTGCAGCACACTGAGCAGACAATTTTAAAGTATTATCCACTATGATGGCTAGATCATTTTCCTGGGTGGTAACTCCTAATATGGAACATAACATCTTGTAACTACAGCAAGGGTTATTTTTCCTTATATATACACCTTGCACCTGTCCACATTAAATTTCATCTGCCATTTGGATGCCCAATCTTCTAGTCTTGCAAGGTCCTCCTATTATGTATCACAGTCTGCTTGTGATTTAACTACTCTGAATAATTTTGTATCATCCGCAAATTTGATAACCTCACTCGTCGTATTCCTTTCCAGATCATTTATATATATATATATATATATATATATATATATATATATATATATATATATATATATTGAAAAGCACCAGTCCAAGTACAGATCCTTGAGGCACTCCACTGTTTATCCTTTTCCACTGAGAAAATTGATCATTTAATATTACTCTCTGTTTCCTGTCTTTTAACCAGTTTGTAATCCACGAAAGGACATCGCCTCCTATCCCATGACTATTTAGTTTTCTTAGAAGCCTCTCATGAGGGACTTTTGTCAAACACCTTCTGAAAATCCAAATACACTACATCTACTGGTTCACTTTTATCCACATGTTTATTAACCCCTTCAAAAAACTGAAGCAGATTTGTTAGGCAAGACTTCCCTTGGGTAAATCCATGTTGACTGTGTTCCTTTAAACCATGTCTTTCTATATGTTCTACGATTTTGATCTTGAGAATAGTTTCCACTATTTTTCCTGGCACTGAAGTCCGGTTCACTGGTCTATACATACCCGAATCACCCCTGAAGCCTTTTTTTAAATATTGGGGTTACATTGGCAACCTTCCAGTCTTCAGGTACAATGGATGATTTTAATGATAGGTTACAAATTTTAACTTATAGATCAGAAATTCATTTTTTAGTTCCTTCAGTACCCTATGATGCATGCCACCCAGTCCATGTGATTTGCTACTCTTTAGTTTGTCAATCTGGCCTACTACATCTTCCAGGTTTACAGTGATTTTGTTCAGTTTGTCTGACTCATCACCCTTGAAAACCATCTCTGGAACTGGTATCTCATAGTAAACACAGAAGCAAAGAATTCATTTAGTCTTTTTGCAATGGCTTTATCTTCCCTAAGAGCCCCTTTAACCCCTTGGTTATCTAATGGTCCAACCGACTCCCTCACAGGTGTCTTGCTTCGGATATATTTTTAAAAGTTTTTATTATGAGTTTTTGCCTCTATGGCTAACTTCATTTCAAATTCTCTCTTCCCCTGTCTTATCAATGTTTTACACTTAACTTGACAATGCTTATGTTTTATTCTATTTTCTTCAGATGGATTTAGTATAAGAGAATAATCTGTCATCACTATCACGTTGTGGCCATAAGATTTTATTACATTCTCTTCTTGAAATTGATCTTCTGCTAGGTTTAATTTTGGGTTTGTTATGAAATTTGCTTTTCAATTAAAACTTTGTCATAATTAGAACATGAGAATGGTTTCTCATGAGTGTTCCTGATAATTTGTGAGTTTTGCATTACTAAGAGAGTTTTTTTCCATATTCTGTAGTTGAATACAGTCTGATCTCTTTGTTGATTTTCTGGTTTTCCATTAGTTCTCATTTCCTACTGAATAATTTATCACTTTTAGAACATGTAAAACATCTCTAGTTTTGTATCTTTTCTGTCATCCTGCAGTTCTTATTTATTTATCAAAAATTGTATTTATTTATTTAAAAATGTATAGATTGACTATCAACATTTCTAGGTGGTTTACAATAAAACAATCATAACATTTTACATAAATACAATCATAAATTGTAAAATGTTCACAGTTAATATCAAATGATGTAATTGCTTAGTCTTCAGTTTCAGCCTTGATCCACTTCAATCTTCAACCTTCCGTTTCAGCCTCAGCCCTGACTCCAGCTAACCCCTTGGACTCGTCATAGCCTGGTCTGAGCCAAGACATACTCTCATGTCATTGGTACAAACCCTAGGATCCAGCCTATGAGATTGCACCAATTGCACTATGGTAAAGAGACTCATGCTCATTAGGGATGCAAATCGTTTTTTGATGATTTAAAACAATCATCAGATATATTTTAAATTGTCAAAAATCATTAAGAGTCACGATACAATAGAAATTCCCCCGATTTATTGTGAAAAATCGTAAATCGGAGGAGGGGGAGAGCGGAGAAAACCGGCACACCAAAAAACCCCCTAAACCCACCCCGACCCTATAAAATGAATCCCTTACCTTCCCCCACCCTCATGAACTCCCCCAAAACTTTTTACGAGTACCTGGTGGGCCAGTGGGGGCACGGGAACCGATCTCCCGCTCTCGGCCCATCGGCGCCATTTTGGCTGCCACTCAAAATGGCGCCGATGGTCCGATAAAAAAAAAAGCCCACCCGACCCTTTGAAAATGACCCCTTAGCTTCCCCCACCCTCCCGATCCCCCCAAAACATTTTAAATTTACCTGGTGCTCTAGTGGTGGTCCTGGGAGCGATCTCCCGTTCTCGGACCGTCGGCTGCCACTCATAAAGATGGTGCCGATGGCCCTTTGCCCTTACCATATGACAAGGTATCCATGCCATTGGCCGGCCCCTGTCACATGGTAGGAGCACTGGCTGGCCAGCGCCATCTTTAAAGATGGCCGCCGCCATATTTAAAGATGGTTGCCACCATCTTTAAAGATGTGCCATCTTTAAATATATCTTACATGTGTATATTTGCTATTTTATAAAAGTTCATATGTAAGTTATTTGCATATTCATGTGCCTTTTATGTGCAAATGTGTGAATATAAGATTAAGTCTCGTAAACTGTCTCCCTAACAGTATCATGTCTAGAAGAAGTAAAGCCCAGCTTAGGAAGCCTAACTCAACCTTGGGAGGTCGACCTTCTCGTGAAGGAGGCAATGAAGGTCCAGAGCATCTTATATGGTAAGGAGTCATGGAGAGTGGGATTCTTCCAGAAAGAGCATGCCTGGGAGAAAAGATGCCTCTAACTTGATCTGGTTTTCCACAACTGGAGTCTGCACGACCTGAGTCACAGGTGGCAAGATATATGATGCCAGGTAAACAAGAAACAGGCCTGGATATGGGAAGAGTGTCCTTAAAGCCACATTTCTTTTACCAAGAAGAAAGGATGGTTTTCAGTACCATATCAGAGACTACAGTTAGATGCGTTGGAGATTTGGACTTCTCAAGTTATCAAGGCCACCAAGGTTTGTTATGTTTGTAAGAAAGACATTTAAGAAGCTTGTATATTATGACTATAATAATTTGTAGAGAGTAAGTATATAGATATATAAGATGAAATATTTTCTTTGTGTAATCATTTTATTTTTCTTATGCTTATTTTGTTATTGTGCAATGTTATGTTGCTTGTAAACAATTGTTGAAATTGATTAAAAAAAAAGTGAAAATACTTATTTGCATTTGTTGAGCTAGTCAGTAGTGCAAAAGGCAGAGAGAGACAGATTTCAATAGTCACACTAAGAGCCAGATTCATTAACGCTTTTCTGCCATTTTGTGTCTTTGGGAAAAATCCTTAGTGAATCAGATACTAACTAAGTTCTTTCTCCTCTTTTTGTGCATATATGAAGGGGAGAAAATAGTGTATATTGTAAGTATCGACATCAAAGAGAATGCTGGTTTAGAAGATAGTTGTATAGCAGGAGACTATAGATGTCGGACCTTTCAGCTGTTCTACATATCTATGTTCTTATTTTCTTCTGCAGTGATAAGAACATAAGAAATTGCCATGCTGGGTCAGACCAAGGGTCCATCAAGCCCAGCATTCTGTTTCCAACAGATGCCAAACCAGGCCACAAGAACCTGGCAATTACCCAAACACTGAAAAGATCCCATGCTACTGATGCAATTATAGCAGTGGCTATTCCCTAAGTAAACTTGATTAATAGCAGTTAATGGACTGCCAGTTAGAATGCATAGTGACAGCGTGTACATTTTTAAATTTTTGCAAAGGAAGAGAATGGCCTACAATCTAATGGTCCTGGAACCAGTGGCCATGGAAAGACTAAATGTAATGCACATGGTTTAGAAAGCCTGAAGGAAGACAGTAATGATGTGGAGCAGGACGAGTTAGCAGATCCCAGGACTAATAGAGATGAGATTGAGTGGGAGATGGCTGCAGCTGCTAAGAACTGCTGGTTATGTTGGAGGTGAAGGAGTAGCTGAGGGCCAGCTATATCCAGCCACCTACTCCTGAAGATTGCAGCATGCTTGAGTAGAGGGGGAGACTGGGAACATTGAAGAAGGCAACTATGTGACTCCGCAGTAGGTCCACCACCACCCATGATGGGCCCTCATCCTCCACTGGGTACACCACCTGCACGATCTTCCAGCTATACATTCACCATTGCATAATATGTTTCTCCCCTCTGCTACCATAGGGATGGACTCTTCATGTGAGGCTTCTGGTAGGACTTCAACATCTGGTTCCTCTGAAGTCAGGTCATAGAAAATACTGTCCACCCCACAGCACTCTTACAGCTTTCATCCCCTGCCACTGCCCTTAGTGTCCATGCCATCTGAAGGCACTGCAAGTTGTGACTGGAAAACACTGTGGAGTATTACCATCTGGGCAAGTGCAAGGCAATACAGCAACCCCCTTCCAAAAAAGAGAATGCCTTAAGAAGGAGTAAGTCCTTGTTGTGTATGCACTAATATCACCATTGTCTCGTAAATAAATGCATCTTCACCATTTACATTTTTTTTTAAGTCAGAGTATACCATTCCACTACAGCATGCTGGTGAGTCTAGTGATGTATCTCTTGCAATTCATCAGCACTCAGGTCATATGCCTCCTCCTTCTCAAGATGATCATCTACTCTCTCTGGAGGAGTCAGACCTCTGATTTTGGTGAGAATATGAAGCATGAAACAGGCTAGAAATATATCACAGACCTTGGTGTAAATGTAGATAAGACATCTTCCAGATCTATCCAGGCATCAGAAACATGTTTTGAATAGGCCAAAAGTTTGTATTGACTGCCCTAGTCTGCCTGTGGGGTCTATTGTAGTACATATCTGATGCAGTAAGTGGGTATGTCAGTGAGATCATGAGCAAGGTTTTGAGATGATGTCCTTTATCATCTTTAAGGGAGAAGGCAGAGAAGAGTTGAGTAGATATCTCATGGTGGTAGGCAGTGAGGTTTTTAATCCCACAGGCACACAAATATATTTATTTTTCTTTGGGAATACTCTGGTATTTTCTCCCATACTTAACTCTAAATCCTGAAGGGGATCTTTTTATGGGGGGAAACTCTTGCTTATGGCCCAGACCATGGTGTCTTGCTTCTGGTAAATTTAGAGTGTAGATAGAGTGTAGTTGCATCCCATGGAAAGAGATGCTGAGACAAATCAACAGGACCAGGCGTGGGTGTCAAAGTAGTTTACTGATTTGATAATAATTAAATAAAAGTCCATTTGTCCATAAATAATGAAGTTACATCTGACTGTTGATACATAAATGATTTTCTCTGTTGGTAGGTGTCCTTTGTTCAGGAATCTGGGCAGAGATCCCATGGTGATTTTACTTGTACAAAGCTCACCCAGCAACTAACCTGGTAATCCTTTTTGAGAGGTCCCCATTTCACAGCAAAATTCCTACCTTACTCTATCTCTTTCCTGGACACTCAACCCATCCTGGACTCTTTGATAGAGATCCAGTTGGGTTTCCCAATCTTGTTCTTTTATCCTTAGTTGACATTTCTGGGGACATCTCTTGAAGAAAAGTCAGAATGGGATCAAACTACCTCAGCACTGCAATTCCTGTGGGGGAAGGGGAATCCAAAAGCCTCCTCACACTGTCTGGGTCCAAAAAATGCTTCTAACTATAAAGCTGGATACACTTTCAGCCATCACTGCCTCTCACAGCAGGATCTGTCACTGGTGCTTGTCCACCTAGGATTTAGAGTGGACTCACATTTCTACAGTCCAGTGAGTAAGAGTCCTTTTGCACCAAAAGGGGATCAGATATAACATCTTTGCAGTCAGTAAATTATTGGAAGAAGAACCCTCTATCATGGAGTGCACTATGAGGTATCACTTCGAACTGAAACTCCAGGGTGAAGCTGGGAGGCTTCCAGAGTGTAAATCATAAACATCATTGGTTTTCCAATGCTTTCTAAACCTGATCCCAAAGAATTCTAAAATGGCTAAGATAAATACAATTGAGGCATCCAATCCAGACCCTCCAGGTTGGGAGGGGCTGTGAGAGATGGAAGTATCATTGATGGTGATTTCTATACAGGGACAGTGACATTTAGTGGCCAACCCGAGTGGGAAGAAGTATGCCACATAAGATAGAGGGTGGATTGAGGCCCTTGGACCTAAGTGATAAGTCCATCTACATAGCAGAGAGAGAAAAGAGGTTGAGGTTAGTAGTTGTGTGGTTGTAGCAAGAGCGGCATACATACCTAGAAGCTATTCCCAACTGATGTGATATTTCTGTAAGTGGTCTTAAATTCCTGACTGTGAAGGGATGTATACATCATGACAGGATTCCAGAAATGTTGGTACCACATCCATAATGATCCTCTTGGCATTGCAGACCACCTGCATATTGAGTGAGTGGAAGCCCTTGTGACTGTGGTAGGTGGCCTCATCTGCAGGTGGTACTCATATGGTTGTGAATGCAATCAATGCCCCCAAAAACCAAAGGAAAGAATGCAATTTGATAAAAAATCAGTCATAATTTGTTTTTGTTGCTAATTTATCCAAGGAAAAGATAGATAATGTTGTGTTTTTATGAGAAAAAGCCACCAAGAACTGATCAATACCTATGGATGTGGCTGCTTGGCTTATTCTAGACTTTACCCCCTAGAGGAGTCTGAAAGGTGCTAGTAGCCAAAAAAGACAAGGCTGTAGTGACCTTAAGATGTATTAGCAAGGTGTGGCCTCTCTACGTGGAAGAGCACATGTCCTGCTCTAACTGCTGGCATATATATAGTATGTTTTTCTTCTTGAACCTGACCCTGTGCAAGACTTGCTTCTTGGACAGATACAAAAGCAGTGCACTTGTCCTATATACTCTCTGTAAGGGATTCCTTCTCCTCATCTGTTCTCCCTCCCTCTTCAACCATTGTGCCATGAGTAACTACATTCACTCAGCTCCCCTACCCAGTATGCCTCAGTCACACTCATTCATCCCCCAAGTATGTACCAGTCATACCATGTGCACACACATGCACGCATACACATGCACACTAACCCTCTCTGGAATGCTGTGCCATTCACTAATAATTTCCTCCAAATAAACCCAACAAATCTTGTATCTGGCTGAGAGCAAACCAGATAAAATTAATGTTAACTGGGTAAGGACCATGATTTCCCTGATTGCCCCTCCTCAAACACCTCTACCTCTCCTCCTAGCCTGCTGTTTTGTCCACTCACCATGAGAAGCCAGCCACCAAATACCAAGTTGAAAAAAATGATGCAAGTTTGAATTTGGCACTTAAATTAGCTGCAGTAAAAGGGTTCATACACTCTTGATAATGTTCACATGCACATTCTTTATAAAATTGCAAAGAATATGCCAAGATGTTAACCATGCCCTGACATACCCCAAACATTCTAACTTTGTTCACACATACTTTTGCTTGCAAGCAAGAATTATGCACATGCCACTCTTTTGAAATGTAGAATGTGTACACATATGCGTCACAAACACATGTTATATTCCATTTGTTTGCGTATAGCTCTTTTGAATATTATCTCCACATACTCTAACTCTCCAATTTTATTTTTTTTCCTTTTGGAATTTGCATATAGACAACTAATCTATGCTTTTTTATTCCTATTCTCAATTTGTTTATTAGCAGTTAGCAGATGATTTGGGTAATTTGGAATCATTTATATTTGACAGTTCTTCATTTACATCCCACTGAGCTACCTCAACCTTTATAATATTATGTCTTTCAGAAAACTCTAACTTTCCAATTTCTTCTAATTTCACCCTAAATCATGCACTCCTGAGCAATGTGGCTTCCAGCTTTGATTTTGTATAAAAGCTGCCTTAGTTTCCTTTTTATTGTTAGTTAGGGCAGCCAGGTTCCATTTTGATTAAGATGGAACACGTCACAAGGCTTCACTGTACGCAAGATGTTCCACAGTTCCTAACAAATGTAAAGCTCTCCTCCCTGCACCATCATCTAATTGAATATAAGAACATGCCGAACTGAGTCAGACCAAGGGTCCATCAAGCCCAGCATCCTATCTCCAACAGTGGCCAATCCAAGCCATAAGAACCTGGCAAGTACCCAAAAACTAAGTCTATCCCATGTTACTGTTGCTAGTGACTCAGTAACTCAACCTTTCACTGGGATCCTGCATTATGCTGTAGGTTCTAGATAAATGTTCCTATTAAACCTAAATCTAGCTTCAAGAACCTCCTTTTTTCATCTTCCTACATGTACTTTCCCACATGTACCAAGGCAGGTGAAGCATGTGGTCTGCTACGTGTTCACCAAACAGGAAAATTACCTGGAGATCATCTTACCAACCAGCCACTCACCTACTTATATCTCTAATGAACAAGCCTCCAATAACAGAAGCCCTGTCCCTACCCCCTTGGACACACTGTCCAGGAGATTCATCCTTAGTGCAAGAAAGTAATACAAAAGCTGGAAGACTATAGGATCATTTATGCCATTCCAAGTTGATGCTTTCATTCCTGGGAGATCTTGTTTCTCCAAAGCAGCACATGGGCTATAGGAGTAGAGATGGGGCTGTTCCACTATGTCCCTAAAGGTATCATCTATATACTGCTCTGTCTGCCTCAGCATCCCCAGATCTGCCAGTCTAGCTTTGAGAGCAAAGAGTTCTTTGCACCAGATTCACAGATATATCCTTTCGCTAACTTACATGTGAAATTCAGTGTAAAAAAGACCTAATAGCCCCATCCCACTGCTAGATTGCTGGCTGCATTTGTTTAGCTTTCACAATATTTTTCAATTTCCCCCATAGTTTGTCCATAGTTTGTCCATAATTCCATGAGCTTGCTCATCAAACCACAATCTACACGAAGGGCAATTTTCAAAGGCATTGTCATGGGTAAAACAGTGTTTTACCTTCAGAAATGGCCTTTTTCAAAATTGCCCAACCGATATGCTGGTAAATTCACTCACATACTCATTATTCATGATTCAAGCATTGCTTTTTTACAATTCTAATGCCCAATTCTCTCCCCTTTGCTCATTCCTTCCTCACAGTAACTTGTTTATCCCCTGCGTATGCCTCTACATACCTTGTTTAATTATTAACTTTTTTGATTTTTAAATTTGTTAAACGTTATAATCCTCTCTTGAAAATCTGATATCTTTTCATTTATGCCATTATTGTTTATTGTTATGTTACCAACTGTTCCATGTAAACGTTCTTTCCTTATTATTCATACCTGTTCCATGTAAACTTATGTGATGTGTAAATGAATGTCGGTATAAAAAGGTTTTAAATAAATAAATAAATACATAAATAAATAAATTAAATAAGTGATTTACCCCAACTGAGCAGAGGCATTCCCAGGGACTGAATGGAATTACATGTATACTTTTGTATTTTCAAATGAATGCACCTACATTTTTCTCATATATTCTGTGCGCATAACAGCAGCTGTAATTACGTATAAGTACATCCAGTGGGTTAATTTTCAAAGTGGACATTAAAAAAGAATCAGAAACATAGAAATGACAGCAGAAAAGGGTCAGATGGTCCATCCAGTCTACCCAGCAAGCTTATGGTAGTATCACCATGCTTACCAATTTCCCAGACCATAAAATTTAGAGCCCTCGTTGGTTGCTGTGTGAATGCAATTTCCCTTTAACCCTTGCCCTTGAAGCAGACAGCCTTGTTGGAGTTGCATCAAAAGGATCAGGCTTATTGGTTAAGAATAGTAATAGCCACGTCAGCAAGTTACTCTATGATTATTTGTTCCTCAGACCATATAAGTTGGGGCCCTTGTTGGTTGCTGTACAAATCCAATTCCCCTTTTCCCCCCCTGCCATTTGAAGTAGAGAGCAATGATGGATTTGCATCAAAAGTATGAAGGCTTATTGTTTAGGGAAAGTTACTGCTCACCAGCAAGTTACCCCCAGCCACTCTTTTCCTCATTTCATCCACTAGCCATTAAGAATCCACAGTGTATTTCCCATGCCCCTTTGAATTCTTTCACTTGACATATTTGTTGCCAAATTTAGGAAGGCTGTTATAAATTGACCCCCATTATATTCTCTCACTCATGCAGTTGGTCAAGAGAATTGGATTGTCAGGTAAAACTGTGATGGTGTACTAGTCTTGGCAATGATATGAACTGAACTTTCATCAGTCCTGATTCCAAAGAGGGACACATTCTGGGCCACATTCATGTACTGAACCCATTCTAGCAAGTATAAAGGAGAATGAAGTTGCTAAACACACCTGTGCTTTTAGAAAATGGACTTAATTAGAAAATAGACAACCAGGCACAGATGAAACAAAACAAAGACAAAGTGAAAAAAATTCTACCACCATTAAAAAATCAGCATTAACTGTTGAAAGAAATAGATTTAAGATCAGGCAAAATTAGAGAAAACAAATAATGAAAGTCTACAAGCCAGCTTTTTTACAGTTTTCAAATAGTACATGTTTTGCTTAAGGCTTTAATTTCCTACAACTTCTGAAAGAGAAAACTAACACAAAATAATATGTGCAAGCAAAAAAATATCTGTCCTGGGTGTGTATTGTAAATGTGATTACAAAACAGAAGCCTCATGGAACAATATGTATTAGGAAACAGCAGGATTTTTTAAACTTACAGAATTTAAAGGAGGATCCTGATTTTAATTATGAGAACAGAAAGGTCAATTCCAACTCTTGTGACTGTTGTATTGTTCCCATGTACAGCTGCGTAGAAGAAAAAAAATACAAGACCCAATACCCTATAACATGTAACTAAATACATAAAACAAAGACCTGTTATATTTGGATGGAAATTGAGTGTACCTTCATACGATGCAAACAGCTGAGTTCCGCTATCGTGTCTGTGAGCCTAGTCCAGGCTTCTAAATCATTAGGTACCTCAATGCTTAGTTGTTAAATTATGTTGATGTCCACAAGTTCCTGAAAATGAATTTTTTGAACTTTAAATGTTATGACGCTGGCCTTAGCCACCACTTATCTTGTACTTTTACTAGTAAAAGGAGCCATCCAGAGCAGCCGTTAAAAAATACACGGAGCTCATTTGACAGCACCAGCAACGCCGAAGTCCACAAAAAACAATACAGCCGCCTAAATCTCCACAGCCTTCTTTCAGTCTTTCTTGACATTGTTCAGCCCTTGAAGAAGAAGCTCTGCTCCAAACATCTAGGTGTCGGCTGCACAAGACTGACTACCAGAGCAAGTACAAGATGTGGTGGCTAAGGCCAGCGTCATTACATTTAAAGTTCAAAAAATTCATTTTGAGGAACTTGTGGACATCAACATAATTTAACAACTAAGCATTGAGGTACATAATGATTTAGAAGCCTGGACTAGGCTCACAGACACGATAGCGGAACTCAGCTGTTTGCATCGTATGAAGATACACTCAATTTCCATCCAAATATAACAGGTCTTTGTTTTATATATATATAAAAAAAAACAAAAACATCAGTTACTCTGCTTTCCAAATTGCAATAAGAGATCCATCTTTCAGTAGTCAGTAATGCTGTGCATATGTTGTAAAAGTTTAAATGGAATTGTTTTGCATATCTGGAGTCTTTATAATCATTTGCGTACATATTATTCTACAGAGTAAACTTAGGGATGGTAACTTTTAAATAGCCGCATGGGCGCACATGCACATGCAAATGCCAGCTCGTGCATACAGATAAGGCCATTTTATAACATATGCACATATATATATATATGCATGGTATACAATTGTCTGTATGTGCATACATTTGTACACAATTTTATACAGATGCTTGCATGTATGGAAATACCGGCTCTACCGCATAAGTGGGGGGAATTTTAAAAGCAATGCACGCCGACATAATAGCCCTGTTTCCCAATTCATTCCCAGTTAACAGATCTGACTTCCTAACCCATCCCTTTTACCGTATTAACTCCAACCTTTAAAACCCTGCTGACTCGCCTAGTTTTTTTTTATTTTAATACTTACACAACTTCCATAGAAGAAGTAAAGTTATGCAATATGGGACTCCAGTGCACACTTAGCACATAAATACTTATGCACACATTTCAAGGTAGTTTTCTGGAACACCCATGCCCCTCTCATGCTCTGTCCAGGCCATGCCCCACTCCTTTTTAACCTTTTTGATTTGTGCGCCTTCATAAAATCTGTAAGGCAGACTCCAGCCTAAGATACTCGCATATCTCCTGGCTTTGGCATGTGTAGGGCTTTTAAAATTCACTTGATTGTCTGATTTAAATGTAAAATATGATGAATGGTTCCATTTTGGGTTCACTTTGGAGTAGGGATGTGAATCGGGTGCCCAATCGTTCCCACTTTCGGGTTCGTGTGGCCGTGGGATAATCTCGTTTTCCCGCGGATCGACGTTTTTTTTTTCATGAAAAATTGGTTTTCGGCTTAGTGCGCGCTAACAGGAGTTAGCGTGCACTAACCCGAAAAATGATTTTCATGAAAATTCATGGGGAAAAGTGTTTGTTTCTTGTTTTAACTGATATATAATGAATTAAGAAATATTGTACGATATTTCAGTTCATTATAAAAATGATTCACATCCCTACTTTGGAGCATGTGTACAGAATAGGCACAGTTCCTGAAAAATCTTAATCCTATTTGGCTCATTTGGTTCAGTCCCATGAATGTCTATGGAGGATGCAAATCAATTTTTGAACTTGAAGCCAGATAGTGTTGTGGCTCATGGCCGCGGCAACCCTCGATGGGACTCCCCTACCGGCTCTGCTGGTTCTCTTCGCCATGGCTTAGCACGGCTCGCTCCATGCCACAGCAGGCCTCCCACAGCCTTCCACATGGCCGCTGATGCCATCCTGCTCTCCCCGATGGGGCTTCCCCTAGGCGCACATGCAGGAAAGCTCCGCCCCTTAAAGGGGCAGACCAGCGAAATCCAAGCCTGGCACCGGAGGATGATGCCATCAAGGAGGAGTATTTAAACCCCACAGCTGTTATAGAGAATTGCCTTTGCAATGGGTCATCACTGCTAAGTCCTTAGTTGCTTTCCTGCTCTATTTCCAGTTCCTGCTCCTGTATCCAGTCCTCTGCTTGATTCTTTGGTTTGATCTCAACTTGTCTTCTCATCTATGATCGTCTGCTATCCGTCCTGACCTTTGGCCTGTGACTAAGTTCCGTTTCTTCACTGCCTGCCATGGATCTTCTGCCTGGACTTCATCCGCTTCTCCGTGGAGCTTCAGTTCCTGGTTCCTGTCACGCTGGGTGAACGCTCTGAGTACCCACTCCTCAGGGGCTCTCCCATGTTCATAGGCTATTCTCTCCTCAGAGCTCTGTCCTGCCTGATCTCTTGGAACCATTCCGTGTTAGTGCTTATCTTTCTAGCTCCACCTCCATTGGGGCAATCCCTCGGTGGCCATCACCGCTCGCTCCAGCTCAAGGGTCTACAACCATAACAGAGCAGAATTGGTTAGGGGTAGAACAAGGAAAAAACATATTTCAACACAAATTCCACTAGCCCAGCTGGCAGTTACTGTTTTGGATCATCATTTTTGGGATGAACATGAAACTAACAGCATTTTGAGCAGAGACCATTTTTTTCAGTCATTCCTCTGTGGATCTCTGATCAAGAAGGCAGAGGTTCTGAAACTCCTTCATTCAAAACTTACTGCCTAATTCACTAAGGGGCCAGTGCAAAACAGTGCACTCAGTTGAGTGCACTGTTTAACCCGTGGTTGGATGCACAATTTGGATGCGCGTCCACAGCCCTTATGTTATAAGGGTTTTAGCACATCCAAATCATGCCACCAACCCCCAGGAGAAACTAATAGCGTTCATCACATGTAAATGTATGTTGATGATGCTATTAGTTATTCACCCCAAATATAAAAAGATAAATGTGCGCCCGACTCGCACATGTTTACGCTTAGAAATGAATGCTTGCCCAGAGTAGGAGTTAATTTCTGAGCACCCCGAAAAGTTTCTGCTTTTCTGTACATCTTCTGACTTAATATAATGGCAATACTAAGTCAGAGGAACCAAAAGTTAAAAAAAAAAGTGTCGGTGGCCAGGTTAAGGAAATGGACGCTTGTAAAATTTAGCGTTCACTTTCCTAACCCGGGGACAGCTGACCTCTCCTGGGTGCCCACTGCTAAGGAGGCACTAGGGGTGCACAATTGACCCTAGCACCGCTTTATTTAAAGTCTTTTCTATACCTTTGTTAAGTTATATACCATCGCAACGGTTTACATGTGCCAAAAAGGGTGCCAAAAAGGTTTGGTTACATTAAATCATAAAAAGACTCTCAATTGTTTAGTGATGTAGGTCCTGACCAAGTGTACTTGTAAGGTACTATTCACAGGTAAAAATCACATTCTCTGTGTTTTACTATTACGTTAGATGTGTAATAAACTTGTTAAAATATTATAATGCACATTTTGAGAATAGTGCTGTGTGCTGTTGCTCTTCTGCCTATTCCTGTATACTTTCTATTCTCCGTTCTCTTTATAAAAGGCTTGTTTAAAAAGCCATGTCTTTAAACTTTTCTTAAAGGTTTTGAGGTCTCTTTGTAATCTGATCTCTAGAGGCATTGTGTTCCATAGTGTGGGGCCTGCTAAAGTTAATGCCCTTTCTCTTACCTGGGTTAGCCTTGCTGTCTTGACTGAGGGAATGGTTAAGAGTGATTTGTTTGCTGAACCAAGGTTTCTGTGTGGGACGTGTACCCGTAGTGCTGTGTTTAACCAGTCTGCTTTTTCATCATGTATTAGTTTATGTATGGTACACAGGGCTTTGTATTTTATTCTTTGTTCTATGGATAGCCAGTGTAATTCTGCTAGAGTTTCAGTTATATGATCCCTCCTTCTTTTTCCAGTTAGTATTCTAGCTGCTGTGTTTTGTAGTATTTGAAGTGGTCTTAATGTTGTATTTGGGCGTCCTAGTAAAAGTGCATTACAGTAGTCGGTGCTGGAGAAAACTAGTGCCTGAAGCACTGTTCTGAATTCTGAAATCTGCAGGAGTTAGTAGCACTAACAAAAAGCCGTTTATTTTTGTTATTTTTTGTTACTTTTTGCTATTTTTGTTAGTGCGCGCTAACATGAGTTAGCGCGCACTAACCCGAAAAATGATTTTTCACTAACAAAAAAAAACAGGGATCCGCGGGAAAATGAGATTTTCCCATGGCCAGACGATCCCAAAAGCGGGAATGATCGGGTACCCGATTCACAACCCTAATGTGCATCGCCTGAACCTTTCGGTTCGGGCTTCGTTTTCGGCCCACCGCAGGAAATTTCGTTTTTTCCGTGGTTATGGCTTTTGTTTTTCATGGGACCCGAAATTTCTGGTCATTGAGCACTCATAGAGTTGGTGCACGCTAACTCCTGTCAGTGTGCATTAACCCCTGTTAGTGAGCGCTAACCTGAAAACCCTTTCTGGAAAAATTCCTTCGGTTTTCGGGGTCCCGGAACCAGGATGAATTAGTCAGTGTCATTGAAATTGCCTAATTCATCCAAAACAATTGCACATCCCTACTACCTAGTAGCAGAAGAAAGTCTATAATCTCTGTGAGAGGGTTACAGCATGTATCATTAGGGTAAAACTTCCACTATAGCTGTGGGTGCAGGAAAGATACAGAAAGAGATTGCCTTCCTTATGGCATGTGAACTGTAGTTATTCAGAGGCAGCCTCCTGCTTGCTATGTGTAAGTCAGTGTGACGGTGCACTGATTCTCATGTGCGACTCCTGCACTGTTTGCCTTATTTTCTTAGTAATTTTCAAGTGTGCATAAATGCATAAATCAGTGCATCTAAAGTTATAGCAGTGTTTTTTTTTTAAACTGTGTGGCAGGGGGCTGCATAAGTTCTAAAATACCATTTATCTCTATTGCAAAAGTAAGCGTGTGTCAGTATATGTTAATTTTTGTAATGCAAGAAGCCCATTTAATAAAAGTACACAAATGTATTCTCTGCATGAATAATTGTAATGTGTGTGTGTAATAACCTTCAGCTAAGTGCAGAGCAGTTATTAAAGAATATGTATACTCTGTTTATGCAAATACTTGTACATGTACTTTTAATTATCCAGACCTTCACCAGTTTGACTCTACCCTCCAGCACTTCACCTTGACTCCTGCCACTTAACCCAAACCTTCCACCTAAAGCTGCAGTCAAAAGACAATTGTGATTTCAGTTTGGCAACTCAATTAGCAGAAGTAAAAGTGTGTGTATAAGTTTGGTAATGTATGCACGTTAATCTCAATGGCCACAATTACATTTTGTTTAGTTTATTGCCCTCCTGAGCTTCTGTCATATGATGTTTCTCCTCATTCAAATTCTTGTATCAGTGCCAGCGGATTTGAGAAATACTATTGTTCTAGGGGACTTTAATTTACATCTTGATGTTTGCCCTTTAACATCTCCTGCAGAAGTCTGATTTGACACCATTCTTGGTTTAGGCTGGGAACAATTTATTAATTTTTCCCACATATAAGCATGGCTGTACTCTGTATCTGCTTTTCATGAAGCCAGGTTTATTTTTGCATTTCTTAACACAACTGGAAGCTGTTCCTATACAATGATCTGATCAATTTCTTGCAACTGCTATCTGAATTTTAATAAGTTGATTACTAATACTAATTGATTTGAGACTTGGCAAGGAGGCCTTATTGACCCTAAGCAATTTAAAACCTTGTTACTATCTAGAATATCATTCCTGCAACCAAATGACATTGAGCAAGCAGTGATGGGATGGAATGATACACTTGCAGCTGCTGCTGAAGAAGCTGCACCTTTAAAACTAATATGCACATAACATAAGCATGATGCACCCTGGTACACTAGGTTTTTACAATCAACCAGCTATATGTCACTAGACTAACTCCGTGCAATAAAATAATAAATAAATAATGTTTGAAAAGGGTAGAGCTCATATAAAAACTACCGGTATGGCAACTGTATCTCAGTTATTCGTCTTATCATCTTCATCATCACTACTTGAGGCAGATGCAATAACTGTGCGTAGAAAACGGGCGCTCAGTGTTCAACGCATGCCCAGCCACTTCTCCTGGGTGTGCGATTCACTATTTAAATGAGGGGGTCACACTATAAAGGAAGCACTAAGGAAAAATTTCCATCCCTAGCATCTCCTTGGCATCGGTCCCACAGGAGAGGTGGCTGTCAAGTGGGTTGGGAACATGGATGCTCAATCTACTAGCATCCATTTTCTCCCACTACTAGCATAGACATACAGTATATATGGCCTGGACCATGTATCTTGTGTGTGTATTGGGCATTCAGAATTATTTTTCAAAACTTTTTTTTTAATCAATAGTGCTTTATTTGGTTCCTCCTACTTAGTATCGTGACAATTCTATTAGGAAGAATCACAGAAAGCAGGATTTTTCTTTATTTTCAATGCACCCTTGAGCATGGCATACCTTTATGCCAGCTCCGGGCTGGCATAACATTTGCTGCATTGCAAGGGCTCATTGGCCACGTGGAAAATGTATTAGATCACGGGGTTTAGCTAATAGCCTCATCTACTTGAATTTACATGACAGGAGTGCTATTAACTATGCAGTGATTTGAACGCACATTTTGGACATGCTAATTCCTGTATAGGCTCGGGGGTTATGGATGCACATACAATTGCATGTTAAGCCATGAGCAGTGGCTAGCATATGGCATTGCTTCAGTCCCCTTGTCTTTTGCTACCAGGCCAACAAACAATTTTTAATTATTTTTAATATGCATTTAAAAATTGTTGTCTTTTCTTTTTCATGGAAAAGATTCTGGGTGGATTCTGATGATGTTGGTTCTGACAGTATTTCTCATTCACTGGTCTGTGGACTGGCAGTGGTCCCCATCAGCATTTTTGCTGGTCCACAGTATGGCCGTCATTTCAGGAGGAAGCAGGCTCATGCTGCAGCCACCATCTATTGCCACTTGTGTATTTATTCCTAACTTGTTGTCCTAAACACACAGGCTGAAATGACATGCTAGCGGCTTCATGTCAGGCCACATAGAGTTGCACACTGCTGCTTCTTGGTGTGGGGGCAGGCTGCCAGCAGCTCCCCTGTTCAGCGTGAGGATGATGTTAAGCCAATATTCTTTGGACTTAGTAACTGACCTGTGTATGGAGTCTTCTTTAAGGTTTGTGAGAGCATTTCTGATTCTAAATAGGTTGGTTTTCAAAGTTTGGCAGGAGGAGATCCATAGAAACCACCTGAGGGCTTGTGTGCCTGGAGTATTCTTCTCATGCAGAGGGCTCAACAGGGACATTCCTCTTCAAGAGGAAATGACTGAGGCTGAAGGAGTGTTTTTCCCTAAGGGGAAACAAGGGATCCAGAATTCATCCTGAATATTGAATATGTGAGTTGGGACTCCACGGACCATGGAAGGTCACTGAGCAGCGTTAGAGTCCTGATGAGCTAAACCTTGGGATGCCAGAAATCCCTTGTTTATAGTTTCAATGAGTGTTCCTACAATATCCCAGGGAAAATATTGAGTGACCCCAGGGTGGTAAGAAGAGTGATGCAGGGAGGGGAAGGTGGGGGGGGCAGAAGGAAAGTTCTCTCCGAGGCGCGAATGTTATAAAATTGGGCGTAGATTTGTGCTCGCTGGGTTGCACGCACAAATCTACGCCCGCACATAGGTTTAAAATTTGGCCCATAGTGTATAATTCTCCCCATACCCCTGATGTTGGTCCACTACACAATTGATCGATCATTACAATAACTTTGTGAACCCTATAGAGAGACTGGTGCTCGCCTTCTAAACGTGAGATGGATGGGGTAACTCTCACGTTATATGGGCCCCACCCATCTCACTTTTTATGGGCTACAGATTTTTTTTCTATTCAAACCTCCTATCTATCTACCTATGCTAAAAGCCTTGGCTATATCCTTTGACTACAAATTCCATAGCTAAATTGTGCAATGAGTGAAAAAAATTAGTTTTAATTCTGCTACCTGTTAGTTTCATGGAGGTCCATATTCGTTAGGCTGGGCATTGGATGAGTTATCCAGCTAAAGTTGGCCGCAAAACCTGTCCCATATATTCAGTGGGGTAACATTTTTTTTTATGCAATGGTAGCCAGTTTTCATGTGATACAATGTATTATGCATGTTAAATGGAAAGGCCTTTCTGTCTAAACTCATATATAATGTAGATCAAGTATAGCTTCCCTCTCCCAGTTTCATGTTTGGAATGATTCTGCTAAATTCTTTTTGCATAAGAAGCTGGTTCAGGATTTTACCCATTCAGCAAACCACTGTTCACATGGTTCTGGTTGACAGACTGTTCTGTAAGGCATATTATTTTCTTTATTTGAGATAGCTGAGATAGTAACATAGCAAATGATGACAGATAAAGACTAAAATGGTCCATTCTGTCAGCCCAGCATGTATTTTTAGAGTAGTAACTGTTGCTCCATGCAGGTTATGTCCAAGCCTAATGTTATGTGCCTCATCGTTTGAGATGGTACTTTTTTGTATGACGTTTGCATTTGCCTTTTATGCAGCTCTTATGATAAGTGAGCTGGTGTCACCATCATTTTGCGTGCTCTAGTTTATTGAGTATTGATGTTTGGATTTCATACAACCCTGTTATATTGCATAAGAACAAAAGACTTGCTATACTGGGTCAGATGGAGGGCAGCACCTCTACCCCATGTAGTGGGCAATACAGGAGATGGAGAAGGCTGTTGAATGTACTCTAGTATCCATCTTCCTGTCCTCTATGGGCATTTCTTTAACTGCTCCTTCAAAATCAGCTTTCAGTGTTTGTTTCATTTTACAAGGTACCCTATTTTGTACAATGGCCAATCCAGTGGTAAGATCCCATCACTAAATAGATCCCATGCTACTAAGGCACAGTGATAAGTATTGTCTATTCCCCAAATCTAATTGGTTAATAATAATTTATGTATTTCTCCAGAAACTTGTTCAAATGTTTCTTAAAATTAACTATGCTAACTGCCTTAATCACATCCTCTGGCAATGAATTCCAAAGCTTAATTGTGCACTGAGTGATAAAGAATTTTCTACAATGTGTTTTACATGTGCTACCTAATAACTTAAGAGAATGTCCCCTAGTCTTTGAATTTTTTGAAAGCATAAATAACTGATTTATATTTATCTATTCTATTCCACTTCACTCATAATTTTATAGACCTCTGTCATATCCCTCCTCCAACCTGAACAGCCTTATCCTCTTTAGCTTTTCCCCATAAGGGAGCTGTTTCAACCCCTTTACCATTCTGGTCACCTTCCCTGGAGCCTTTTCTAGTACAACTATGTCTTGATAAGAACAGGGTCACTCCCTTGTTTTAGATAAATCCCTGCTTTATTTTTGATGTGAAAATATATCTTGCCCTCTTATATGGGATAAGAGCTTATAAATCAAAAATTGAGCCTAGGGTAGATAGGAGGGAAAGAAAAATTAAGGAAGGCTACACATTTTCACCTTCTGTGTCCTAGTTGCTGTTTTCTTTTTTCAAGGCAACCACACTAAATATTAATTCACCCCAAAATTTCAACTATCCCCAAACATTTTTAAGTCCCCAAATTGCCCAGCAAGAAATAAACTGATCCTCTTCAGCCACCAGAAAAATCTTCTCTCAGAAGTCCCTCAGGGTTGAGGATTACTGAGCTGTTCCTCCACAATATACCTTGTACTACAAATGCAAATTAGTATTAGTGGAACAGTTTGATGAAGTAGCCTTCAATTACTTTGCTAGCTATAGTTCCTGTGTAACAAATTTAATCATATTCAAATCATTCACAGGTATCTATCACCTTTGCAAAGCAAGTTACCTAACTTGTCCTAGATATTTTTTTAAGGTACATACACACTAAAAGATTTTACCTACCTTGTCCTAGCTGTTGCTTCTTCTTTTTTTTTTTTTTTGTAAATTTCTCTTTCATAATTTCAAAATGTTATCAAGAATACACTTGATTACAGAAAACACAGAACTAATTTACAAAGAAATAAACTTAAATATCCAGTAACCTATACCACAATTGGGAGAAACATAATGGAAACAAATGTAATAAGAAAATTCACAGTGAATAATTACTTATGTACATATTCACAGCTGAACTGACTTTGGCATGGAAAGAGGAGAAAAGATTCTATTCTGCATAATATTTTCTAATTGACAGGGATCAAAAGACACATATTAATTGACCCTCAGCTATGCCATACTGGGTCAGACCAAGGGTCCATCAATCCCAGCATACTGTTTCCAACAGTGGCCAATCCAGGTTATAAGAAACTGTGAAGTACTCAAAAACGAAGTCTATCCCATGCTACCGATGCTAGTAATAGCAGTGGCTATTTTCTAAGTCAACTTAATTAATAGCAGGTAATGGACTTCTCCTCCAAGAAATTATCCAAACCTTTTTTAAACCCAACTACACTAACTGCACTAACCACATCCCCTGGCAATAAATTCCAGAGTTTAATTGTGGGTTGAGTGAAAAAGAACTTTCTCTGATTATTTTTAAATGTGCCACATACTGACTTCATGGAGTGCCCCCTAGTCCTTCTATTATCCGAAAGAGTAAATAGCCGATTCACATTTACCCGTTCTAGACCTCTCATGATTTTAAACATCTCTAACATATCCCTCCTCAGCTGTCTCTTCTCCAAGCAGAACAGTCCTAACTTCTTTCGTCTTTCCTCATAGGGGAGCTGTTCCATTCCCTTTATCATTTTGGTTGCCCTTCTCTGTACATTCTCCATCACAACTATATCTTTTTTGAGATGTGGCGACCAGAATTGTACACAGTATTCAAGGTGTAGTCTCACCATGGAGCGATACAGAGGCATTATGACATTTTCCATTTTATTCACCATTCCATTTCTAATAATTCCCAACATTCTGTTTGCTTTTTTTGACTGCCACAGCACACTGAACCGACAATTTCAATGAGTATGATGCCTAGATCTCTTTCTTGGGTGGTAGCTCCTAATATGGAACCTAACGTGTAACTATAGTTTTCCCTATATGCATCACATTGCACTTATCCACATTAAATTTCATCTGCCATTTGGATGCCCAATTTTCCAGTCTCAAAAAGTTTTACTGCAATTTATCACAATCTGCTTGTGATTTAGCTACTCTGAATAATTTTGTATCATCTGCAATTTTGATTACCTCACTCGTCATATTTCTTTCCAGATAATTTTATAAATATTTTGAAAAGCACGGGTCCCAGTAGAGATCCCCGAGGCACTCCACTGCCCATTCCCTTCCACTGAGAAAATTGTCCATTTAATCCTTCTCTCAGTTTCCTATCTTTTAACCAGTTTGCAATCCACGAAAGGATATCACCACCTATCCCATGACTTTTTACTTTTCTTGGAAGCCTCTCATGAGGAACTTTGTCATATGCCTTCTGAAAATCCAAATACACTACATCTACCGGTTCAACTTTATCTACTTGTCTATTAACCCTTTCAAAAAAGTGAAGCAGCTTTGTGAGGAAAGACTTGCCTTGGGCAAAGCCTTGCTGGCTTTGTTCCATTAAACCATTTCTTTCTATATATTCTGTGATTTTGATATTTAGAAAACTTTCCAATATTTTTCCTGGCACTGAAGTAAGGCTAAGTGGCCTGTAGTTTCCTGGATCGCCTCTGGAGCCTTTTTTAAATATTGGGGTCACATTAGCCACCCTCCAGTCTTCAGGTGCAATGGATGATTTTAATGATAGGTTACAAATTTTTACTAATAGATCTGAAATTTCATTTTTGAGTTCCTTCAGAACCCTCAATTACATGGCATGAGCCATATCAGCAAAAAGAGATGCATTATATTCTATAAATTCTTTAATTTTACTTTGAAAAAACATTTTAAGCATCCATTCATTATCATGTTCCAATCCATATGTTATCAATAAAGTCACCCTAGATGAAACCGCATTTTGCGAGTTCTGCAACAATCCAGTCAGATCCAATCTCTCAGCCCCCTGAGATTCATGTAAGGGTTCAACTTCAGAGTTCCCTCTTCTAAAAGTGGGGAGATATTAATAAACTTTAGTTATGGGAGTAATTGAGTCAGTAGGAATTTGCAGAGCTTCTAGATAGAATTTTATAAGAAGAACTGACAACAAAGAAACATTAGGGAAATTTAAAAATTAAGATTAAACCTTCTTGAGTAATTCTTGATATTTTCCACCCTACAGTGTAGCAATTCCTTATCTTTTATAAGGGCATAGTCACAATGCTGCAAAACTTTAATTTGACCTTCCAATTTAAATTATTTCTCATTGTGTGAGGCAATAAGTTGTGAGTGAACAACTAATTGATTTGAAACATCTTTCATAGACAATAATTCATTTTCAGTTTTAGCAGACAAGAAAGATTATAATCCTGTAATTGCTGTCCACACAATCTCTAGAGTTATTGATGGAAGCTTAATAGGAGTTGAGGTAAGTGTTGATCTAACTGAACTCTCCGGAATAAAAGATCCAAATCCATTCAGTTTATCTGATATAGCCAGTAAAGCAAAACTCCTTTCATCACCCAGGAGTAGACTAGTGACTCTTCAGTCATTTTGTCTTTCTCTGTAAGTATTGCTGAGTCATCTAACTCCAACTGCAGTAGAGAATGGGCGTCAGGTGTCAAAGAGGCAAAGCCTCTTCAACTATGGCAGAAAACCCACCAAGCTGCACAAGTCCTGAAATACCAGAACAGAAACATTTTGATCCAAAGGCATCATAAAGGAAGCAATCGAAAGTTGAGAGGAAGGTGCATTGACAGGACTGGATGGGAAAGTTTGAACAAGCACCCTTCTTCTTGTCCATTCCAAAAAGAAAAGAAAAAGGTGTGGATACAAGTACTCACAGCAGTCTAGCTACCTGACAGAGTCAAATTTGGACCTAGGGGAGTGACCCTCTGGTTCCCTCTTTCAGTGCACAGGTGGTAGCATGCTGCAGGCCCAGGGTTTTAGTAGAGGGAGTCGAACCCTGGATGATGAGGTCAGATGCTGGCAAGTACTCGTGGAAGCCAGGTCCCCAAAAGCTCTGGCAAAGTAGAACCAGGGACCACTCTAACATCCCTCGAGCTCCCCCTGCTGCTTCTTTTTAATTAAGGTGCATGCACACACTAAAAGATCTTATGTATCTTGTCCTATCTGCTGCTTCCTTTTAGTTAAAGTGCGCACACACACACTAAAATATTTTTACCTATTTTGTCCTAATTGCTACTTTTTAAAAAATGAATGTGCACAGACACACTAAAGATTTGTATCTATCTTGTTTTAGATGCTGCTGCTTTTTAACTAATGGACACATTTATTTATTTATTATTTTTATATACCGACATTCGATCTGAGATATCACATCGGTTTACATTCAGGTACTGTAGGTATTTCCCTAACCCCACAGGGCTTACAATCTACACAATAAAATAGTTTTACCTACTATCTCCTAGCTGCTGATTTTTTTTTTCAAAAGATTCTGCTATGTGAAAGAGCTTATATCAAATATATTTATGTATATGTACAGTGACCATCATATAGCGCCATTTGCTGCTTGTGACTTTTGAAAATCAAGCCCTGTGAAGCACTGGGGCTTTTTAATCCTAGGTCACTTCTACTTAAAGTTCATGGATTCTCCATACAGGAGCTATCAAGTGCACTTATCTGAGTAACCATCCACAATGACTGCAAGAGACATTGTTGCATTGTGGATGGTTACACAGATAAGTGCACTTGATAGCTCCTAAATGGAGAATCCATGAACTTTAAGTACAAGTGACCTATGATTAAAAAGCCCCAGCGCTTCACAGGGCTTTTCAAAAGCCGCAAGCAGCAAGTGGCGCTATATGATGGTCACTGTACATATACATAAATATATTTAATATAAGCTCTTTCACATAGCAGAATCTTTTACTTACTGTATGGTTCATCTTTACATGCTATTTTTTGGGTATTGATTTATTTGAGGTTTTTTTCAAGGCATGCACACTAAACATTAGTTCACACCACAATTTCATCTTTACCACAAACTTTAAAGTCTCAAATTTACCCATCAGGCAATATTCACCAATTCTCATCAGCTACCTAGAAAATAATGTTCTCCTCTCAATACTCCCTCAGAACTGAGGGTTACTGAGCTGTTATCCTGTAGTATATCTTGTAGGTCAAAGGCAAATTAATATTAACAAACCCCTTTGATGATACACCCTTTAATTACTTTACCAGTGTGACCCTTTGCTATAGTTCCTGTCTAACATTTTGACACCTATTCAAATCATAGGGATGCATATTCATTTTCAAAGCATGGGCAATCCACAATGCATAAGTCCCTATTTGTTATATTCATGGGTTCGCAAAATGCATTGCGATCCCCCATGAACAAAACATATCATATTAGTTTTATTCTTTTGGCTAGCAGTGATTTCTTAGCGGCCATTTGAAATAGGAGAAGGCCATGTGGGAGTATCCATAGCAAAAACCAGCCCTTTCCTGTGAGTCATAAGTGAGCTCACAGCCCTGTCACAGAGTGGGTCAGACAGGTTAGCAAGGAGACGAGAATACAACCTATCAGAGCTAAAATAAATAAATATTCCGCTATGTTGGTAGGTTCTTACTGATGTATAGAAAGAGACCTCATACAGCGCCCTTGCAACATGTGGCTTATATGTGTAAGCCTTTACAAGCGCTGGGGCTTTTTAATCATAGGTCACTTTATGGAATGATTGATATGTTCCCCGAGGGTTATACAGCATTGCACTTATTTGCATGAAAAGTCCACGATGCAGCTGTGTTGGAGTTTTCCACATTTGGCTTTTAAAGTTCAATACTGCAACAATATGTAGGTCATCCGACACTGCAAGTGTTTTGAAGCGCTTTACTTCTTCTTCAGGGAACACAATAGCTGCAAGCTGCAAGCATTTATCTGTGCAATGGAAGATAACACAAAAACCTTTAAAAATAGCTACTCGCTTAGAGAACAACATGGCTGTAAAGGAACATGGTACACTTAATATATTCTAAAATGTGGTCAATTTACCATCCGAAGAAATTTTATAAGCACTGAAACAATAAAGTCAACAGTATGAGCCCATACTCAAAAGTTGTGAGAACTTTCAAAATAAAAATTGACGCGTTGGAAATAAAGTTACTCATGTTATGGTGCCACAAGCTACCTATTAACATCTCTTCCCTGTGTCAGACAATGGGCTTTGAAAAGGACGCCATTTTTAAGGGGAATCTCATTGACCTGGCGGATTTGGCACTCAAACGTGTGCAATTTTATTTTCAACGTGTCTATTTTCACTGAGGGGTAGATTTTATAAATGTACGCGCGGGCGTACTTTCGTTCGTGCACCAGGCGTGAACAAAAGTACGCTGGATTTTATAAGATATGCACGTAGCCACACGTATCTTATAAAATCCGGGGTCGGCGCGTGCAAGGGGGTGCACATTTGTGCAACCTGCGCGCGCCGAGCCCTGCGTGCGCTGCCTGTTCCCTCCGAGGCCGCTCCGAAATCGGAGCGACCTCGGAGGGAACTTACCTTCCGCCTCCCCTCACCTTCCCCTCCCTTCCCCTACCTAACACACCCCCCTGGCCCTATCTAACCCCCCCCCCCCCACCTTTGTTGGCAGATTTACGCCTGCGGAAAGCAGGCGTAAATCTGCGCATGCCAGCGGGCTCCTGGCGCGCCATCACCCGTCCCGGGGGCTGGTCCAGAGGCCTCAACCATGCCCCCGGGCATGGTTGAGGCTGGTGCCATGCCCCCAGGCCCGCCCCCGAAACACCGCATCACTCGCTGCAAGCCCCGGGACTTACGCACATCCCGGGGCTTGTGTGCGCCGCCGAGCCTATGCAAAATAGGCACGGCGCACGCGGGGGGGTTTGGGGTAGGTTTTTGGGGGGTATGCTGTGCCTATCTGTCCAGCTTGGAGCTTGGATATTTCATATGCTCAATAGTTTTCATGACCTTCATAATACTGGCCATTTTCCCTAGATGTTTCTTAGGTGCCAACATTAATGTTTCTAGTGCTATAGAAAACTGGTGGTAGTTGTACTCTAGTTCATCCTCTTTGTTCCCATAGTTTACAGAGGCACTGTGTAAACTACAAAGTCAACGTAGGTTGATATTGTAGATTTGGATTTCAGTAGCAGTTTTCTTATTTCTGACAGCTCTTTAAGTTTTTTTGTCATCAGCTGAAGTGCATAAGTACAGTTATTAGCTTCTGGGTATTTACTAGACACCAACAGAACCACCACACTCTCGGGGCCAACTAATTTCAGGGAGCCCTTTCCTTCGCAAAGGAAAGGGAACTCTCCCCGGTTGTAGCCAGCCTATCTCTTAGCACCCATTGACCCATGTTGAAATGCTGTTCACATGGAAACCCCCTCCATGTCGAATCACCACGCTTGAAGGCTCATGCTCCACTTTAGGGGCCAATCCATTTCAGGAGCTCTTTCCTGCGCAAAGGAAAGGGAACTCTCCTTGGGTGTAGCTAGCCTATCTCTTAGTATCTGTTGATCTATGCTGAACCAGAACCGCTGTTCACTTGGAAATCTCCTCCACGTCGACTCACCATGCTTGAAGTCTCCTGCTCCACTCTAGGGGCCAACCCATTTCAGGAGCCCTTTCCTGCGCAAAGGAAAGGGAACTCTCCCCGGGTGTAGCTAGCCTATCTCTTAGTATCTGTTGATCTATGCTGAACCAGAACCGCTGTTCACTTGGAAATCTCCTCCACGTCGACTCACCACGCTTGAAGGCTCCTGCTCCACACTAGGGGCCAACCCATTTCAAGGAGCCCTTTCCTGCGCAAAGGAAAGAGAACTCTTCCCTGGTGTAGCCAGCCTATCTCTTAACAGTCGCTGACCCATGTTAAGCCGCTGTTCACATGGAAACCTCCTCCGCCTCGGCCTTGAAAATTCTCATTTGTATATCTGGTATGTCTACCAGATTTTAAAAGATCAGCGAGAGATCACTAGGCGCCAACAGAAACACCCCACTCTAGGGGAAAACCCATTTTAGGGAGCTCTTTTCTGTGCAAAGGAAAAGGAACTCTCCCCAGGCCAGCCTGTCTTGCCCCTATCAAAACCACAGGGACCAGACTACCTCCGCTCTGCCAGCCTGTCTTGCCCCTATCAAATTTCTGCCACTCTGCCTTGCTGCCTTACACCAGATGACTCACTCTACTCCATGTGGTGTTCTTGCCACTATCATGGTACCTCAGTGTGCAGGTGCTAGTCTTTCTGCTGTTTTGTCCCTTTATTGGCACCTCGTGGTTTTTTCTTACATTCTTTCTGCTTGCTATGTTCCCTTTTCATTGTGCTGTAGGATGTTGATGGCACTTGTCTTGCCACTTTGCCTGTCATGCTGCCTTCGAGGGTTCATGCAACTGTTATCAATGCTCTGTTTTGAAGCTGTGGTGTATTGACACTCTCACTGCTGCTTTGCACCTCTGTTAAAGCACTCTTGCTACTCCTGGTACCCCTTTGCCCCTTTACAATGCCTTAGGCTATTCATGCCACTTTGGTGCCACTTTGCCACAGTCTAAGTATCTTGGAGCTCTTTTCTCATTCTGATGATTGTTCCCCAGAAGTTTCTTCAGAATTGATAAGAAAACCCCAATTCTGCAGTCAAAAATAGGCTGCAAATACTTCCCCCTTTGACTTTAATGGGAAAATTGACGACTAAAACTAATCAACAAATTTGGTCCCGGCAAAACGAAAACCAAATCAAAACAAATGTTTTCCTTCTGCACATCCCTATCAAATCATTCACAGGTCGCTATCAGCTTTCCAAAACAAGTTACTGGTATAGAAACAATTTTGTAAATAAATAAATAAGAATTTTGAAATTTCCCAGTAAACTCTGCTCTAGCCTTTCTGCAGTGCCAGCTTATTGGTGGTTGGTTTATTCTGGTTCGTTCACAATAATGTTTCACCACAGATTAAATTCCAATTTTTTGCAGTTTTGAAGAAATGTTTAGCTTATGCTGATTATAATCCAAGTTTGTTTTGCATCCATTCTTTTTTGGCTTGAGAACAGTAGCAGTGGCTAATGGTCTTTCAGCTCCTGCTGTCAATGCATAAGGCATGGCATTCAGACAGATTCAAGGGATATAGGAATGGGGTGGTAATGTGATTGGGTCATTTGTTTTATTTTAGGTAATCACATTTATTTCTTCTTTATTTTCAACTCTTCATTGGGATGGTAATTTTGAAACTGCTACATAGGTGCATATGTGTGCACTTTCATCGGCCCGCACCCAGGGACGCAGGCATTTTATAACATCCACATGTATATTCATGCATGTTATAAAATAGACTGATGATGCACACGTGTGTGCAATTTTAAATGTGTGCATGTTTATGCATGCAAATGCCACTTCTACGACATAAGTGGTGGAATTTTAAAAAGATATGCGTGCCACCATTACTAGTTTTCCCAGTTTGTTCCCAGTTCACCCAGGTAAGGAGTAAGACTCCCAAATCACCGTAATTTACCAGCCTTACTTCTCCCTTGTTAGCCCCAGCTTTTAAAACCCCGCTGATCAGCTAAAATCTTTTGTTTTACAACTTTCACATCATTCATAGTAGAAGTATATGGCAGTGGATCCTGGTGCACTACTGTGTGCATACGTTTTTCGTACTTATTACAAAGTATAATCCAGGAATGCCCATTTCTAGGGGTGTAAACATAATAACTATGCCAGAGGTAAGTAGGCAAAAATCCAAAGCCCAATAATTAAATAAATTTATTATATATATTAACTTTGTATAACATGCTGGCTTATGTGAAACATATATGCATCCTAGGGGTGTGCATTCATTTCTAGGGGTGTGCATTCGTTTTGAACGCATATGTAAAATGCAACTTTTTTTTTTTTTAAACTTAAAAAAGTGATGATGCGCAATGCATCGCGATTTTCAACTTATTCAACATAGCTATGTTGAATACGTTGAACCTAAATAAACACTTAAACCCCCCACCCTCCTGACCCCCCCAAGACTTACCAAAACTCCCTGGTGGTCCAGCGGGGAGTCAGGAAGCCATCCCTGTATTCCTTTGCGAGGAGCACGTGACGTCGGCGTCACGTCGGAGTGACGCGGACGTCACGTGCTCCTCGGCGTCTCCGCTCCGGGACCCCCGTTGGAGGGGGTCAGGAGGCCCCCCCAAGCTGGCCAAAAGTTCCGGTTGGGTCCAACGGGGGTCCCGGAGCGGAGGCGCGGAGGAGCACGTGACGTCCGCGTCACTCCGAAGTGACGCCGACGTCACGTGCTCCTCGCAAAGGAATATAGGGATGGCTTCCTGACTCCCTGCTGGATCACCAGGGAGTTTTGGTAAGTCTTGGGGGGGGATTAAGGAGGGTGAGGGGTTTAAATTTTTATTTAGGGAACCGGTGAACGTATGGACAGACCCTCAACTTATGGAATTCTCCATATGTCCATATTGAACGAAATCGACCCTCAACTTCAACTTATCAACTTATCAACGCAAACTTTTTGTCTGCACATCCCTACCCATTTCCCAACCAGACCATGCCCATACTCTGTCCATTTTTTGAACTTTTCATTTGTGTGTGCATATCTAGGCATATCTAGGATTTATGCACGTTGGGGGGGGGGGGTATCCTCGCCAGGCCTATTTTATAACAGCATGGCAACGCACGTAAACCCCGGGATGCATCTAAGTCCTGGGGCTTTACTAAAGGGGTGGTCCAGGGGCGGTCTGGGGACGGGGCGGGGCAGGGCCATTTGCCGCTGTTCGGTGGATCGCATGTCGGCAGGCTGCTGGCGCACGCATCCTGAGCCTGCCTCCAGGCAGGCGCAAAAGGTGGGACAACAATTTTGGGGGGGTTAGGGTTAGGGGGTGGAAAGGCTAGGGGAAGGGGTGGGAAGGTCTGGCTAGGGGGAAGGGAACGGGGGAAGGCCGCGGATGTCGACCTGAGCAAGGTGTGTGCGCATGTTATAAAAACGTGCGTATGTCTGAAAATCTACCCCTTAATGAATAAAACACAAAAATTAAAACAAACATTTTTTAACTGTAGTGTACACTCTTGCGTATAAGGGGAAAATCTTGGTACAAGGGAGCATCCTGAAACTGATTACTGATTTGGTGGTATAAAACTTGATAAACTTAGATAAATTACTCTTTGGGGAATTAGTAGATACAATCATAAATATGTATTATTAAAGAATTGTAGGAAAATGGAATAGAGGTGGTGCACACAATGACTGCCTATTAACCTCCAGAAATTCATTTACAGATTGCCACTTAGCCCTCAGATATTGTTCAAGGTCCTATCCACTTTACACAGAAGATCACATTAAGATTGAAGTGATTAACTGTATTATCAATACAAATTTATATACAGATTTTTTCAGGCTTTTAGAGAAAGCTGAACTATTTAACTCAGTAAAGCATAAATAGTAGGTTTATCAACAGAACAGTTTCCTGTAAGTTAAGGATTCTCTTATTTTTTCCATTGTTACCTCACATACTCCATATTATGAATTCTTTACAAACTTAGAATTCTCAAAACACAAATTATCACAACTTTAGGTTATTCCCTACAGATATACAGAATTTGGTATTACAATTCAAAGGTGCTTAGCAAGAAAAATATAAAACATGAGACTAGGCTGAATAAAATGGTCCTGCAGAAGGAAATGTGTTTAGAGTGTTGCACGTCCCGGCTACGTTGGCACAGCGGCCGGGCCTGCTCACCTTGTGCTTCCTTCGACCAGCTCCGGGCACCCCTCCCTTGCGGCCACAGCCAGTTCATGGTGTCCTCAGGCTCTCCGCTCACTACCCTTCTTGCAGGCCTCACGGCAGAGCTCCCGTCGGGGCTCCATGTCATCGGCGTCCTCAGTCACGCCCCTAATTGCTCGCGTGGCTGATATGCAGCCCTTTCAAGAGTCAAAGGCGGGAAAACCCATGGGTGTGCCTCCCGATGACATCACATAGACTACCTACTTAAGGCAAGGTCCTGTCCCCAGGACCTTGCCTTGGCAATTGGGTCGACACCGTTGGTGTGCTAGTTTGCCTTTGTGCTGCAGCATCTCCTGTTCCAGCATCTCCTGTTCCAGCGTCTCCGTGTTCCTGTGTCTTCTGTTCCATGTGTTCCTGTATCCCTCTCAGGTAGTACCTCTCCAGACTGACCTTTGGTACTGACCTCTGCCTACCTGACCATTCTCTTGCTTGCTGCCTGGAACTGACCACTGTCTGCCTGACCATTCTCTTGCCTGCTGCCTGGAACTGACCACTGCTTGCCTGACCATGTTCTTGCCTGTTACCTGGAACTGACCACTGCCTGCCTGACCATTCTCTTGTCTGCCGTCTGGAACCAACCCCCGCTTGCTTTGACTACGCCCAGACTGATTCTGGTATTGACCCCTGCTTTGGCTGACCTCTCCTGGACTGATACTCTAGCTCTGACCCTAGTGCTTCACTCAGACACTCTCTTCTGGCCTACTGTGACCATTGGACCAACCTGCTTGGAAACCAACCGTGGCTTCAACAGATGTTTCTGCTCTCCTCACACCAAACAAAAGGAACACACAAGCAGAGAAGCCCTTCTTACAAAGCTGAGCTAGTGAGTTAAGTAGGAGGAAAAGTAAACATACTGGTGCCAGTGTGGCTACTTAAAAAATACACTTACCAACAATCAATTACATATATTGGAACTGTGTACAGTTCCAGCCAGGACCTCCTTTGTAAAATGCACAGTGATTGGCAAATTCAACATGCACGTGTCTGCTAACAAAAATAATAAACAAAGAAGTTCTAGTCACGTGAGTGCTGATCATCACATGTCAAGCTTCCAACTGTTTCCATTTCACATCCCCCCAACCATTACCTCAGTGGTAACCTTGGTAACATCAATAGATAAGAGCACAGCCAGCCAATAGGAATACATATTCATTCCTAAGTGACCTTTACTGACCTGGGAAGTGTGAACACTTTGTTTCATTTTCTGTTGGTGTTCGTGAGTTTCCAGTTCCATTTCCAATCCCCCCAACCATCACCTCAGTGGTAACCTTGGTAACATCAATAGATAAGAGGGCTGCCAGCCAATAGGAACACATATTCATTCCTAACTGACCTTCAGTGACCTGGAAAGTGTCTATTTGTATCATTTTCAGTTAGTGCGCACTAACTCGAGTTAGTGCGCACTAATCGGAAAAAACGATTTTTAACGATTTTTCAACGAAATAATCGTGCCAAACACGATTTTCTTCTCCTGCCACATGATTTCTATCGTTAAGACGATATGGAAAACGATTCACATCTCTACTATATTTACATTCAAGGACATCCAGAGCACCTTAAGATCAGTTGCAATATAGATGTTAGCATCCTCATAAAAAACTAAAGGCTTAATGAAAAAAACGGAAAATCAAAAACTATCTAACAAGCACACATCTTTCATCTTTATTGGTACTCTAAAAGGTGCTGCAGGTACACTAACATTGAATTATCATTAAAATAAACCTTGTAAAGTGATGTAGAAGGAATCAAGGGGGAAATTACACATTATAATAAAATAAAGAGTGTTATGTTACAAAAAACAAGAAGAATGTTAATGAGGAGGAGGGTGCATTTGATTATTTATTACATAACGAAGCTAGTCTCTCCACATTTTTTGTCTCATTGGATGATCCTTCTGTGAGAGCCATTCTCTTGAGCTTAGAGAGGGATAAGGAGATGGCTTTCCACAAGTATTTTCCTAATAAGTATTTTCAGTTTTGTGGTAAAGTGCAGAGTATCGCTGTTCAGAGATACCTTAACTTAATAAATCTAATAACTAAGGAGTTACATTTCACAAAAGATATATGCACATAAAACTGCATTTTGCATGTTATGTGCTTCTTAAAATTGCAACTTTTATGTGTGTACTCTTTTTTGAAAATTCACTCCATGTGGATAAAGAAGTTATGAAAATTGCTATGATGCATGCTACTTTTATACATTTAAGTCCTTTGAAAATTCACTCAGAATGCTTTTTAACAATGTCCACAATCAGTGGCAGCTAATCATCTAAGCACTGCCTAGCTTATAGCAATTGGCTCTGCTACAAATTATAGTGCCCAAATAATATTTTCAAAATATGAGACAAAAATAAGTTCTAAAAATATTTTAACACTTATACAAATGTAAAAATCATTTAAAAAGTACATATCAAAATATCTTCCAACATGGAGAAATTCATATATCCTCTAGAGATGTGAATCGTTTTCCATATCGTCTTAACGATAGAAATCGTGTGGCAGGAGAAGAAAATCGTGTTTGGCACGATTATTTCGTTGAAAAATCGTTAAAAATTGTTTTTTCCGATTAGTGCGCACTAACTCCCCGTTAGTGCGCACTAACTCGAGTTAGTGCGCACTAACTCAAAATGATACAAATAGACACTTTCCAGGTCACTGAAGGTCAGTTAGGAATGAATATGTGTTCCTATTGGCTGGCAGCCCCCTTATCTATTGATGTTACCAAGGTTACCACTGAGGTGATGGTTGGGGGGATGGGAAATGGAACTGGAAACTCATGAACACCAACAGAAAATGAAACAAAGTGTTCACACTTCCCAGGTCAGTAAAGGTCACTTAGGAATGAATATGTATTCCTATTGGCTGGCTGTGCTCTTATCTATTGATGTTACCAAGGTTACCACTGAGGTAATGGTTGGGGGGATGTGAAATGGAAACAGTTGGAAGCTTGACATGTGATGATCAGCACTCACGTGACTAGAACTTCTTTGTTTATTATTTTTGTTAGCAGACACGTGCATGTTGAATTTGCCAATCACTGTGCATTTTATAAAGGTGGTCCTGGCTGGAACTGTACACAGTTCAAATATATGTAATTGATTGTTGGTAAGTGTATTTTTTAAGTAGCCACACTGGCACAAGTATGTTTACTTTTCCTCCTACTTAACTCACTAGCTCAGCTTTGTAAGAAGGGCTTCTCTGCTTGAGTGAGGGTCAGGCAGCTCCCCCCTGTCTGTGAAGCCAGCCTCTCACTAGTAATGCAGGGAGGGAGCTGTCTCAGACTTCACCATCCTCCCCCCCCCCTCACCCACACACCATTCACTAGCTGGGACATGGGGGAAGTCAGGAGTGAGGGTCAGGCAGCTCCCCCCTGTCTGTGAAGCCAGCCTCTCACTAGTAATGCAGGGAGGGAGCTGTCTCAGACTTCACCATCCTCCCCCCCCCTCACCCACACACCATTCACTAGCTGGGACATGGGGGAAGTCAGGAGTGAGGGTCAGGCAGTTCCCCCCTGTCTGTGAAGCCAGCCTCTCACTAGTAATGCAGGGAGGGAGCTGTCTCAGACTTCACCATCCTCCTCCCCCCCCCCCTCACCCACACACCATTCACTAGCTGGGACATGGGGGAAGTCAGGAGTGAGGGTCAGGCAGCTCCCCCCTGTCTGTGAAGCCAGCCTCTCACTAGTAATGCAGGGAGGGAGCTGTCTCAGACTTCACCATCCTCCCCCCCCCTCACCCACACACCATTCACTAGCTGGGACATGGGGGAAGTCAGGAGTGAGGGTCAGGCAGCTCCCCCCTGTCTGTGAAGCCAGCCTCTCACTAGTAATGCAGGGAGGGAGCTGTCTCAGACTTCACCATCCTCCCCCCCCCTCACCCACACACCATTCACTAGCTGGGACATGGGGAAATTCAGGAGTGAGGGTCAGGCAGCTCCACCCTGTCTGTGAAGCCAGCCTCTCACTAGTAATGCAGGGAGGGAGCTGTCTCAGACTTCACCATCCTCCTCCCCCCCCTCTCACCCACACACCATTCACTAGCTGGGACATGGGGGAAGTCAGGAGTGAGGGTCAGGCAGCTCCCCCCTGTCTGTGAAGCCAGCCTCTCACTAGTAATGCAGGGAGGGAGCTGTCTCAGACTTCACCATCCTTCCCCCCCCCCTCACCCACACACCATTCACTAGCTGGGACATGGGGGAAGTCAGGAGTGAGGGTCAGGCAGCTCCCCCCTGTCTGTGAAGCCAGCCTCTCACTAGTAATGCAGGGAGGGAGCTGTCTCAGACTTCACCATCCTCCCCCCCCTCACCCACACACCATTCACTAGCTGGGACATGGGGGAAGTCAGGAGTGAGGGTCAGGCAGCTCCCCCCTGTCTGTGAAGCCAGCCTCTCACTAGTAATGCAGGGAGGGAGTTGTCTCAGACTTCACCATCCTTCCCCCCCCCCCTCACCCACACACCATTCACTAGCTGGGACATGGGGGAAGTCAGGAGTGAGGGTCAGGCAGCTCCCCCCTGTCTGTGAAGCCAGCCTCTCACTAGTAATGCAGGGAGGGAGCTGTCTCAGACTTCACCATCCTCCCCCCCCCCCCTCACCCACACACCATTCACTAGCTGGGACATGGGGGAAGTCAGGAGTGAGGGTCAGGCAGCTCCCCCCTGTCTGTGAAGCCAGCCTCTCACTAGTACTGCAGGGAGGGAGCTGTCTCAGACTTCACCATCCTCCCCCCCCCCCTCACCCACACACCATTCACTAGCTGGGACATGGGGGAAGTCAGGAGTGAGGGTCAGGCAGCTCCCCCTTGTCTGTGAAGCCAGCCTCTCACTAGTAATGCAGGGAGGGAGCTGTCTCAGACTGGTATCAGGGTTAGGGCACTGTGTGCAGGAAGATCACAACACTCCTGGTATTAATAGGGATAGGGCACTGTAAGAGATGACTGTAGTAGAATGAATAAAGATCTGATGTTTCTGCTCTCCTCACACCAAACAAAAACAACACACAAGCAGAGAAGCCCTTCTTACAAAGCTGAGCTAGTGAGTTAAGTAGGAGGAAAAGTAAACATACTTGTGCCAGTGTGGCTACTTAAAAAATACACTTACCAACAATCAATTACATATATTTGAACTGTGTACAGTTCCAGCCAGGACCACCTTTCTAAAATGCACAGTGATTGGCAAATTCAACATGCACTAGCATTTCAGGTGCCTGCTAACAAAAATAATAAACAAACAAGTTCTAGTCACGTGAGTGCTGATCATTACATTACTTTTTTTGTCAAGCTTCCAACTGTTTCCATTTCACATCCCCCCAACCATTACCTCAGTGTTAGCCTTGGTAACATCAATAGATAAGAGCACAGCCAGCCAATAGGAATACATACATACATATTCATTCCTAAGTGACTTTTACTGACCTGGGAAGTGTGAACACTTTGTTTCATTTTCTGTTGGTGTTCGTTAGTTTCCAGTTCCATTTCCCATCCCCTCAACCATCACCTCAGTGGTAACCTTGGTAACATCAATAGATAAGAGGGCAGCCAGCCAATAGGAACACATATTCATTCCTAACTGACCTTCAGTGACCTGGAAAGTGTTTATTTGTATCATTTTCAGTTAGTGCGCACTAAATCGAGTTAGTGCGCACTAACGGGGAGTTAGTGCGCACTAACTCCCGTTAGTGCGCACTAACACGATTTAACGATTTTTAACGATAAATCGTTAGAATTTCTATTGTATCGTGTTCTATAACGATTTAAGACGATATTAACATTATCGGACGATAATTTTAATCGTTGAAAAACGATTCACATCCCTAATATCCTCACAATCTTCAACAGGCAGAATGAGCAAACATTCCATATTGAGAAGGTATAAAAAGATATGATGATAGCTAAAGGCCCCAGCTCAAGCTGTGTTTTGATTGTAGCGAGCTGCATCATCAGAGGCAAATAATATGTACATTTGAAATTAATAGAGATGTGAATCGGAACCGGAATCAGTTCTGATTCCGGTTCCGATTCACATAGTGTTTTTTTTTCCGTCCAGCCCAATCGCGGTTTTTTTTATCGGCTGCGCCCGAGCCGATAAACAAAAAAACCACTCCGACCCTTTAAAACTAATCCCTTAGCTTCCCCCACCCTCCTGACCCCCCCAAAAAAAACTTTTTACAGGTACCTAGTGATCCAGTGGGGGTCCCGGGAGCGATCTCCCGCTCTCGGGCAGTCGGCTGCCACTAATAAAAATGGCGCCAATGGCCTTTGCCCTTACAATGTGACAGGATATCCGTGCCATTGGCCGGCCCCTGTCACATGGTAGGAGCACTGGATGGCCCGAGCCATTTTTAAAGATGGCACCGGCCATCCAGTGCTCCCTCCCAATTTCATGGGGTTTTCCTATCATTTTGGGGGAGCCCCCGATTTCTGACGATTTTGAAAATATCATACGATATTTTCAATTGTCCGAAGCCCGATTCACATCCCTAGAAATTAAACATGATCAATATCTGTGTTATAAAGTGAAAGAACACATTGGTACAGTTAATAAATTACCAGATTTCGGTCACCCTATTCCCATCCCATCCCATGTACATATAGATTTAAAAAAGCTTTCTGTTCTTCTTGAGATCTTTACATATTTTAATCCCATTCTATGTAATAATCTTCAATTTAGCAGGGTACAGCAGTGCAAATTTAGGGGCCAATGTGCTAAGATGCATTATTGTCTGTTAACATGCATTTTGATCCACTCCTTTCTTTATGTTTAAATATCATGCGGCATAGTTTATTTCCATTAATAAATAGCTCAATGGAATACAGTGTGGTAGTACCTCCCTTGGAAAAGGGCTATTGAATGACCAGTTTCCAAAAAGATAGGGGCAGACCCCAGGAATCCGAAGAACTACCAACCAGTATCTCATCAGCCTTTCCTTAGTAATGTTGAGCAGAAAGTGGTTTGCCATCTATTGAGAGAGTTTGTGGATGAGAGGGGGGGGGGGGGGTCTTAATCCTTATTAGTCAGGATTTTAAGTAGACCATTATATGGAGACTGCGCTGTTGGAACCTGTAGACAGTTTGCAGAGGAGGGCTAATAAAGTATCAACTCATTCTTGGTGCTTCTTGATCTGTCCACCACATTTGATATCATTGACCATGAGTTATTGATTATCTACTTCTGAGAGATTGGGATGAAGGGAGTGGCCTTGGATTGGTTGATATCTTTTCTAGGTTGGGTCAAAGTGTTACATGGAATGGGAGGCAGTCCCCTACTCTTAGCTTTTGGAGTCCTGCAGAGCTCCATATAGTCACCATTATTGTTCAATCTATAGATGGCTTCTATTGTAGAGGTAATTCATTATATTGTCATGTTTTTGAGGATGATATCCGGTTATTAGCCACTATGGAGGAGAATCAGGAAGAGTGTGTAAGGAATTTATCAAATTGCTCGGATGCAGTAGCAATATGATTGCATTGGTTCATATAAAAGTTAAATCCAGCAAAGTCTAAATTACTTTGAATTAGCAGACATGAGAGGGGATTGCTTAGTCATTCCTTAGTCTAAGGTCATCAGCTGATGCAGAAGGAGGTTGTCATAGTTTGGGCGTGCTTTTAGGTTCGCAACTACAAATGGATATCCAGATGTCTTCTGTGATGAAAAGTGTATTTTTGTATCTGTTATATTCATCAATTGAGATCTCTACTGTTGGGTAAAGTGGATTATTATAATGCTCTAATTCTGGTACAACTCAAGTATATCTGAGGCAGTCATAATAATTGTAAAACACTGCAATGATTCTAGTTATGGTTTAAAAGAGTGCAGATCTTGTGATCCCTATTCATTGAACATTACATTGGCTCCCAGTGGGGCAGAGAGTACTATTTTAAGATTTTAATAATACGATTTTAATTGCAGTTATCTTTCTATAAGTGGCAGAGAGGGATGTGATCCTTGCAACAAGCCCTTCTGAAGGTATGGTCAAACAAAAACATGAAACATTTCAGTCAGCTGGGAAAAATATAAATTGGGCAAAATAAAATAATTCCCTGACCTGGGGAAGGTGTTCCATTGGCTGTTTGGGGCCAGGGGCCTGCACTGGTGGCCCATTGTTGTGCTGGGGCAGGGGAGACCTGTGAAAGTTGACCTTTTTTTAAAATATTTTATAAGGGCCTTGGAGGAGAAGCAGTATCCTGCTGTAAATGGCTGGGATTCAAGATTGAAAATGAAAGCAACATGGTGCCGCGATCAAGGAGGGGTTGGCTGTGCGCTGGGAAATCCTAGGGTGAGCAGCTGATTGTGCTGTCAGCGCCACTCCAGGGATTCCCCCCGATGTGGCAGTCTGCTATGATAGAGGCAGGGAGTGCCACGGGAGCATGGGGAACTCCTGTCAGCATGAGGAGGTGGTACTGGCTGAGCAGGAGAGGAACATACAGCTGTTTTAACTATAGCTTCTACTCCGGTCTCCCGCTCCGGCAGCATTCATTTTTACAAATCAGTGCCGCTGAATAAGCCTGGAGCCAGAGGGCAGTGGCAGTCATAGGAGTTCTGCTGCTGCGTAAATGAAGGGAGATACAGTGCTGGAGGCTTTAGGCAAGCCTCTGGTGCATTATGAATGCAGGCCCAGGGGTCCACACTTATGTCAGTAATGCATTTGATGGACTCTGTTCTCAAAGCTCATGTGACAATTAATTGATTAGTCTATAACGTGCTACCTGCCTTGTGTCATTCTAGCTAATAATAGTTTATCATTTCCTCTAGGAACTTGTCCAAACCTCTTTTAAAGTCTAATATGCTAATCTCCTTGATCATGCCAGCCAGACCTTGGACAAGCGCCAAAGCACCAACATCTGGGTCACCAGCATCATTTTTCAAGTAACAAAAGGCAGGGTGAGAGTTTGAGGGCTTCATTCCTGCCCTTTGAACTTGTGAACCTAGAGATGCCAGTGGGTGGTGTACGTGGGGGTTGAGGAGGTCCTTGCTCCTTGGCCCTGAAAACTTTTGATTGGACAGGAGTGATGGTTGGAGGGGCTCAGTTTGTTTTTTTGTTTTGGGATGTTGAGGGTTTTTTTTTTCTGGTTCAGAAAATTAAAATAAAAACATTAAAAAAACTGAAAACAACAAAAATATAAAAAACAAAATAACTGAAAAAGTTGTGTGGAAACACCTCTTTATCTCTCATATTCTTCTTATTCTCACATTTGTTTCTTTATTTAATCTTTATATTTTGCTTTTTGTCACATGAAAGTGGATTGCATTCATTTACTGTAGGTACTTTCCTATCCCCACAGGGCTTACAATGTAACTCCTAGATGCAGCAAGCTGCAGTAAATAAAAAGATTTATGGTGCATTAGCCTCTTGCGATAAATATATGGGCATAGCTAGGAAGATTTCCAAAATATCATGTTTTGTGATGCCTTTGCACGTTGTGCACCAGTTTAAGTTTGGCACAGGATGTGGTCTCGTCTCATGATATGTTGTCACATTGCACTCCAGTTTACACATCGTGCAATATTTTATTGTTTTATACAGCCACTTCCGGCTGCTGCCTCTTTGAGGGTGTGTCAGGAATTGGAGAGAGAGAGGAGAGTTGTAGAGATGGTTAGAGTTTAGTTGAAGTTTTGGAAAAGAATTCTATCAATTACCTAAGTGAGTTGTCCTGTTTATTGTTTAGCATCTGTTTAGCTTTACCTTTGTCTATTGTGCTTATCCATGTGTGAAAGAAGAGTGTTAGTTTTGTGCATTTCTCTTGTTTGTGTTGAGGAGAGGAGTGGAATGGGAAAGAAGGAGCATGAGGAGTGTGGGGAGAGCGAGGAGAGGTGTGAACAAAGGAGGAGAAAGTGAGAGGAGGAAGAGAGCATAAGTGGTAGGGCCAGAATCATAGGCGACAGTAGAGGAGAATTAGGAGTAAGAGTAGGAGTAGAGACAGGGAGGAGGGAAGGGCTAGGATAAGGGAAGGAGGTGGGCCTAGGCAGACAAGTATGGAGAGAGAAGGACATCAGGGGAGGGCACAGCATAGAGGACAGTGGGTTGGGCAGTTGACAAGGCAAGTGCAGAAAGGTGGGGGAGAAGAGGGGCAGAGAGTGGGAAATAGGAGGGAGATGTCAGGGAGTGAGAACACCTCTCCAGAAGTGGAAGTGAAAACCCAATCCTCAGGCAGTCAAGCACCACCTTGTGCAAGGCTCCATTCACACAAATTCAGTGTGGAGGACAATGATATGCACATTGTTAGTGTTCTAGACAACTACAACATGCTGTTTGGGAACCAGGCTGTAAAGACCTCAAGAGCTGCCAAGGTTTAGATATGGAGAACCATCAAACAGGCTATATCTCGACTCAGTGGGATGAAATGGAGAGAAGAGCAGGTGGCCCACTGCTACAGGGACATCAAGTTGAAGGTGAAGGTATCCAGCTGAAACACATACATGCTGCAGACTGGAGGAGGATCCCCTTGTCCCATAGTCCCCCATGGAGGAGCTGGGACTGCATATCTTCGAGGGCATGGATGAGGCCCTGGACACAATGTGAGCCAGGGCTGGTAAGTGCCAGCAACTGTAAACATAGATGTGCATATCTGTGGAGGGGTGGTTGGATTTTGGCTGTGCTCCTAATTCAGGGGAAGAAACTTCTTTTTTTTAATCTTTATACTCTAAATATGGACTCTCCTGACATGTTTCCTAATGTTTTTTTCTTTGTTGGACTACTCTGAGGTTGAATCATTATTATCAAGGGGATTTTTTATTAACCCCTTGATTCATTGAGGGACAGTAAATCTTCTAGCAAGTTTAAATTCACTAAGGCCTGGATTTTCTAAGGTCACAGACCTTAGAGAATCTGGCGGTAACGGGGGGCAGGGGGTGAAGCGGGGGTGAAGCGGGGGTGGGGGGGGTGGGCGGGCCTGTGAAAGCTGGCAGCAATCGCACCTCCATGGTGCCATCGCTGCCGGCTTTCACACTCAATAGCACCATCGTAAAAGGTGCTGATATTGGGCTCGCTACTGGCAGCGAAAAAAGTTCTTACCTTTTCGCCGCCAGAGAAGTTTCTGACACGTCCTCCCTGACGACGCCCCGACTCCTCCTCTTCCGGGGCTGAATCCACCCCGACTCCGCCCCGATCTAGCTATCGCATGCGAAAAGGGACTTTTCGCGTGCGATACACTACGAAAATGACCCCCTAAATCTCAAAAGGTGTTGATCTCTTTAATTCCAGATTATGGATTGTGTGATCCATGGTGCTTGCTTCACTCTAAAGAGAAAACTTTACTTTTTTCTCCCCCACCACATCCATCCTATTCCCATGTAGACTATTTAGTTATCTCTAGTTTATTATTATTATCTGTGTTTCTTGTGCTAATATTGAGCCAATTTTATTTTCAGATCATGCTGCAATTTTTGCCTTCTGAATTTGGCCTGACTCATTGCCTAGGAATTTTATATGGCAATTTATTACAGGGCTCTTAGCTGATCAAAAGTGTGATTCTAATTTTACAGAAGACATATGGGAATTATTTCTTTTTTTTTAAATCAACCTGCTATTTCTATTCAAATGGTTTGGAATGCTTTTAAAACTGTGGTTCAAGGCAAAGTGATTAGCTATAATGTAGTCAAAAAAATAGGGAGAGGGGTGCCAACGTTCAGTCTTTAGAGAAAGAGATTCCAAAGTTGGAACAGGCACTAATGCTGAAAATGCTACTTTACATAACTATTTAAAGCTGAAATAGTATAATAAGTTTAAAGTGAACATGCAGGGAGCTTCATATTTCTTCACAAAGCTAGATATTATTCAGAGGATATCAAGTGAGGAAAATTACTGGCTAACTCCTTAAACAAAGTAAAGCACGAACACAGATTCAGGCTTTACATTCTGGATATGTCTCATTAGTATTTGCAGATTAAGGAATTATAAGTACTTTCAGGAATTTTATTCCTTCTTATAATCTACTGGTTTGAGTGATGATTCTCAATCCAGTTCCAAATTCTTGGCCTCTCTGTCACATCCCTCTCTTAAAGGTGAATTTTCAAAAGTTGGGCACATACAAAATAGCACTTGTGCATGTAAAATAGCATATATACAGGTATATGATATTTTAAAAACTACTACATACACGGATAAATCAGGGTCCATAAGTACATTTCATGTATTAAAAGGGGGGGGGGGGGCAGGAGTGTTCTGGGGAGAGACCAAACTTAAATGAGAAAGTTGCTATTTTACAACCTGCCAAAGCGATGCACATCAGTCTTTTGCTTGCATATATTTACACCTGCTCATTATCTGGGGTAAGTGTCCACATACATCTTAGAAGTGAAAAAAATGGCTGGGTGAAAGGTTTGGGTGAAATGGGGGTGGGACTTCAGGCTGAAGAGCCAGAAGTGTCTTCATGGGCTGCAGAGGGATTGGGTGAACTAGTAGACTAATTGATAAAACTGGTTATTACATTGTGTAACACATGTTAAAAAATCCCATCACTAATGCGTGCAAAATCTGACAAGGGTGTAAAGGTATTTAAATCACATGAGTAAAATCTGCTTGCAGATCCCTTTAAAATTTGACATACAAATTTGTGGGTATATTATTTTGCACACTTATCCATCTAAATACTGACATCCCTTTAAGTAGTGCCTTTGGCACTGCTTAAACGGACACATTTGAAACTATCTGGATAAGTAACAGCACTTATCTAGCTATATTCTGATTTTAACCAGCTAAGTAGCAGCAGATACAATTTAGCAAAATAAGGCCTAGATTCATCATTCCCTGCAGAATGATGAGCTGCAATGGTAAAGGGGGCAGGGAGGCAAAAAAAAAGGACGGGGAGCTAGTCTACAGCCGGCCGCATCACGGTGGTGTAGTTTCGCCTGCCGTGGTGCGGCCATGCCGCACACTATCAACCTATAGCGCTACGCTAAGAGGTGGTGCTATTTCCCACACTACCGCTGGCGATAATGTCCAAAACATTATCGCCATCAGCGGTGCCAACACCCAGTTTCCCTAAACCCCTTCCAAACTCTTCCCTAACTCCACCTCTTCCCCTAGTTTTAATTTTACCGCCGTGATAAGCTCATTATTGCATGCGATATTGCCCTAATGCACGCGATAAATGGCTATCGCACCTTGGAAAATGACCCTTTAAGTTTGAAATGTGATATTTGTCCATCTAAATAGCACTTTCCTGATTTATTCAGATATGTAACATAGGGGGTCATTTTCCAAAGGTATCACACGCGTGCGATACCTAGATTGGGGAGGGTTTTGGGCGGCATCCACACTGGAAGGGGAGGAGTCAGGGCGGCATCGGGGCAGACGCCGCGAAGACATCACTGACGGCAAAAAGGTAAGGAGCCTTATCTCTGTTAGTAACGTGGCCAATAGCACCACCTTTCACAGTGGCACTATTGGTTTCCGAAAGCCAGCAGTGATAGCACCGCGGTGGTGCGATCACTGCCGGATTTTGCAGGCTCGCCCCCTCTCTCTCTCTCTCCCCCCCCCCCATCTTCCTCATGAAATAAAAGCTGAGTTATTGCCTTCTATACACTGTTGGTCTTGTTGGAAGATAATGCCATTCTTTTTCAAATGCTTTATTTTTGTTTTCTGGTCTCAAGATTGAGATGAAATGTCTTCAGTTCTTAATATTTCTTTTCCAATAGCATCTGACGTAGTGATACTCAAATCTATTGGTCTGAAGAGCCCTTTGCCCTGTTTCCTAGACTTTTGATGACAACTGCTTTGAAACCAATTCTATTTGGAGAGACAGTTATATAATAGAATTTTTGCTTGGTTTAAAATGTGGGAACCTTTTGTTGTTTATTTTAATGTTTAATATTGGCTCTTATACTGCATTGCATTTTTGCTTGCTGCAATCCTTATTCTTGTAGTGAATTACAGATCTGACTGTTGTATAGTTTGGTTCTTTGTTTGTGGTTCTTTTATTGTTTGTTTGTTTGCCTGAAATTTCTTCAATAAAAATATTTGAACAAAAAAAAAAGGATAATAAGCTTAACGTATAAGAATAGGGTAAGGTAGGCAAGGATACTTGGTTTGTCTTCCTTTGCAACTGAAATCTGAGAAGAATATTAAAGGAATTTTCAGCACTGGACTTTCCACAATGAACATGCATGAGCCTAATAAGCTAGATGGAACTGGAGATAAGGTCCAGTAGCCACTGACACACAATCATACCCTTCAGCAATGCTCATACACAGATGAAGTGGGGCCACAAACTCAATAGATGCAGATGTGGGACCCATGATGCTTGGTGGGCCCTAGTATCAAGGGCCCAGCAAGCATCATGACATCAGCAAGTGTTATGCTTGCCAGCCACGGAGTCCCGTAACTGGATTCTCTTACCTCCCGCCTCCCTTCTGCGTTGGCAGCGGGCCCAAGATTTCTGGTGGTGTCGGGGAACCACTGCCGATGCGAGCCGCCCCATCCCGGGGCTTTGGAAATATCCTCCCTCTCTTCTGCAGCCGGGATGCCACTGACTGATGTCCTTCTGCGAGCTCCTCCTAGGCACTTGCGCATGCCTCCTCCCAGTTCTTAAAGGGCCGGCAGTGGGAAAATGCTGCCGGCCCTCCTTGATGACATCACAGGTCCAGCTTTATATACATAGAAACATAGAAATGATGGCAGAAGAAGACCAAACGGCCCATCCAGTCTGCCCAGCAAGCTTTCACACTTTTTTTCCTCATACTTATCTGTTACTCCTGGCCCTTAGTAACCTTTTGGTTCTATTTCCTTTCCACCCCCACCATTGATGTAGAGAGCAGTGTTGGAACTGCATCTAAGTGAAATATCTAGCTTAATTAATTAGGGGTAGTAACTGCCGCAATATACAAGCTACACCCATGTTTATTTGTTTACCCAGACTATGTAATTCAGTCCTTGTTGGTTGTTGTCTGTATATAGATCCACTTTTCTTCATTTCCCCCTGCCGTTGAAGCAGAGAGCTATGCTGGATATGCATTGAAAGTGAAGTATCGGTCTTTCTCCCCTGCCGTTGAAGCAGAGAGCTATGCTGGATATACATGAAGTATCAGACTTTCTCCCCTGCCATGAAGCAGATTTGTGAGGCAAGACCTGCCTTGGGTAAAGCCATGCTGACTCTGTTCCATTAAACCATGTCTTTCCACATGCTCCGCAATCCTGATATCTAGAACACCCTCCACTATTCTTTCCAGCACTGAAGTCAGTCCAATCGGTCTGCAGTTTCCCGGATCACCCCTGGAGCCCAACCCCCCCCCCCCCCCCAAACATTGGGGTTACATTAGCCACCCTCCAGTTTTCAGGCACAATGGATGACTTCAACGATAGTCTACAAATCCCTACCAATAGGTCTGAAATTTCACCTTTTAGTTGCCTCAGAACCCTGGGGCACACGCCATCTGGTCCAGGTAATCTGTCACTCCTCAGTCTGTCAATCAGGCCTACCACATCTTCTAGAACATAAGAAATTGCCATGCTGGGTCAGACCAAGGGTCCATCAAGTCCAGCATCCCACCTCCAACAGAGGCCACACCAGGCCACAAGAACCTGGCAATCACCCAAACACTAAGAAGATCCCATGCTACTGATGCAATTAATAGCAGTGGCTATTCCCTAAGTAAACTTGATTAATAGCCGTTAATGGATTTCTCCTCCAAGAACGTATCCAAACCTTTTTTGAACCCAGCTAAACAAACTGCACTAACCACATTGTATGTATGCACTGTCTTTTTGAGGCACCTCTTTCTGCTGCATTCCTGAATACTAGTTTTAGACAAAGAAAGCAGAGGACCCTGACTACTTGCTGGAATGCACCGAGCCAACACCCCAGACCCATTAGCTGATTGGTCTAATACATTCTCAAATCAAATGTACTGCACTTATCTAAAAACAACACTCTGAATATGCTCTGATTGGTCAGAATGAAGGGTATATATTGTTATGCGCACTGCTGTAAAAATTGGGTAACTGGGTGTTTTTACAATTGTATAGACCTGTGTTACTCCCCGGAACAAATTATTTCCTCATGCTTTGTTCCAGTCCCTGTCCCCTTTGTCTCTGTCTTTCTCTAATTAAAGCTTCTGATTGCACACTGCTGCAGAACTTTCTCTAGAATAAACATTTTGGCAACAGAGGACGGGATTTTCGTCTGCAGCTGTAATTTGAATCTCCTGACTGATCAGACCAGACAATAGACCTCTTCACAGCATTTCAGTTTGGATATGAATGGAAGGGGGCAAATGGGTTGATAGTAAGGTAGATACAAGCCTGTGAGATTTCTTTGAGGCATAGTATGACTTCAGCATGTTTGAAGGCAGTGGAAATTAATACAGTGGAAAATGATAGATTGAGGATGTGACACATGGAAGGGACGACGTCAGGAGAAATAGAGCTGTTGCTAGATGACCGTCGCCCGTATGACATAGTGAGGGCAAAGGTAGCGCCGGTGCCATTTTGAAGATTGGCAATAAGGCCCATGTGCAGGAGGTCGCTCCCGGACCCCCGCTGGACTTTTGGCAAGTCTTGTGGGGGTCAGGAGGCCCCCCAAGCTGGCCAAAAGTCCCTGGGGGTCCAGCGGGGTCCGGGGGCGATCTCCTGCACGCGTGACGTCGGGAGCCAGGAACCAAAATGGCGCCGGCGCTACCTTTGCCCTGTCACATGATAAGGGTAAAGGGCCACCGGCGCCATTTCTCAATGCAGCCGTGGCCAGAGAGAGAGGGAGATCGCGTCGGGACCCCCCCACTGGACCCCAGGTAATTTAAAACATTTTGGGGGGGTTCGGGAGGTTTGGGGATTTGTTTTAAAGGTTTGGGGTGGGTTTTAGGGTTTTTTTGGTCTGCCGGTTTTCCCGCCCTCCCCCCGATTTACGAATTTTAACGATTTTTACAAAAAAAAAACAAAACATGACGATAAGATTTCCCTCCCCCCCCCAGCCAAAATCGATCGTTAAGACGATCGATCACATGATTCACACCTCTACTAATTAACCTTCAAGTTAGTTTTGACAGGCTATAGTAAAAATGTTTCCACTTACTGTACAAATGTGTGTTCTATTCTCCTCTTAAAAAATATTTCCCATATATATTACTTAGAGTAATAAGTGTTTCTCAGAACAAATTCCTTATTATTTGCTTAATATTCAGATTCAGCTCAAGCTTGTTTTAGCTAAATAAATACATCCTTAGACGTATTACCTAAATCAGAGGGTAATGAACTAAATGATTGAACACTCCACAAATGTTGTTTTGTGTGCTAAACCCCCCCAAAAAGTGTTTGCTATTTGCAATAACAACCAATGAAACTGTTGCTAGAACTGCACGTTGGTCTTTACTTCTCAGCCCTAATTTCCTGCTGTTGTTCCTAGTGGTGCTAAGAGAAGAGCCAGATAGCTCTGTCCACTCCCACAATGTCATCGATTGAGGCCATCAAGCCGCTAAGAAGAGTAGCCCGCAGAGGGCTTGCCAGCAGTGGACCACTAGTGAAGAGTCGCATCAAAGGACCTTCGTTTGTCCCTTCTCTTGGTCTTGTGTTTAGACTTGTTTTGTGGTTTATGATGTCTGCATTGCAAGGTATTCTAATTTTGCAGTGGAGGAGCCAATATGACCCATATATTAGACAGTCTGAAGATTCCCAGAGAGAAAGATTTCAGGGTTTTGGTGACTCCTACCCATTTGTTTTCTTTAGAAACCATCTCTTTTGTTGCTAATTTCAAACCTCTCACTGTTGCCTATGTAAATATATGTTCTATTAGAGCTAAGATCGATCTGGAATTACAGCTTTTGGTTGATTATAACCTTGATTTTTTTCTTTATTTCAGAGTCTTGGCATAATGATTCTGATATCTTTGTGGTATAGCTGATCGGTCCAGTTGGCAATCAATTTTTGCATAAATGTAGGACAGGATGAAAGGGATGGCAAGTGATTTTGTTTTACAAATCTTGCTGTTTAAGCAAATTTATCTTGAGCTTGGAGAAGGAAATGTGAGTTTGGTATTAAGGTGGAATTATTGGATGCTAGCTTTAATGTATTGTTTCCCCAGGAACTCTTAATAAAGTTCCCTATGTATTCAGGGATTTTTTGATGGCTATGTTACCTCATTCCAGTAAAATATTTGTGATTGATGATTTCAAAATACTGTACATACTGAGAGGTTTGTTTCAGGAATATGAATCTCTCTTGTCCTCTTTAGTTTGTCTCTTGATAGATGTGCCAATTCATAGGGCTGGGCACATACTGAACCAGGCATTACTCCCAGATTTCAGGGGTTGTTCAGAAAGTAATATAAAAGTTGAAACAGCCCCTTGGACTGATCATTTTTTAAATACTTTTCATTGCTAACTATAAAAATATTGGACACTTGGACAGAACAAATCCATTGTCAAGGAAATACACAGTGTAATAGATAAAGATAAATTTTGAAAGAAATGGATGAATTAAAGCAAAATTAACATTTGAGTCTTTTACCACAGCATTAATAGAAACTTTGACATTGGTTTCACGATAAGTTGGCCTGGTGAAGGAAAAAAATGCTGAATATTAATATGGGAGTGCCTCATGGTTTAATTTTTACTTAAATCAAGGAAAAGAATATTTTAGGGTGGTGAAGGAGATGGTAAAGACCTAACTGCAGAGCACCTGGTCCTTTTTCAGGATGCTTGGAAGGAATATAAGAACATAAGAAATTGCCATGCTGGGTCAGACCAAGGGTCCATCAAGCCCAGCATCCTGTTTCCAACAGAGGCCAAACCAGGCCACAAGAACCTGGCAATTACCCAAAAACCTAGAACACTGTTTAGAACTATAGGAAAGAATAATTATTCCTCTCGATTGTTGAAACCTTTAAATCATCCTGAAGAGCTTTTCAGTATTTTGAATAGGCTATTGGAGTCACCAGAACACAAGATCTTTCATATGGAGCACACAGCCCAGGATTTTGCTAACTTTTTTATACATAAGGCCGATACCTCTGATAGGGAGGCATGGAAATCAGATAAAAGTGGCTAATCTAGGGATATCTATCCAACAAACAAGTTGAGAAACCTTTGAATAGGTATTCAGTATAGAAATTGAAAGTAAATTAATAGAAATCAAACATTAATTTTGTGCACTGGATTCATGTGCAATGTGGATTGTTTTGAATATTTTATGAAATTGACAAATTGATCCTTATTGGATGGGGTACTGCCTGGAGGACAAAAGAGACTTTTAGTTCACCCAGTATTAAAAAATGGCAACATATCATTAGATCAACCCTGTAATTCAGGCCAATATCTAATTGAATATCTATGTGAAAGATACTGGAAAAGATAGCTTTCAAACAAATGAAGGATTTTTTGGATTCTAGAGGAATATTACATGAAAACTAATGTGGATTTAGGTAGATCCACACTACAGAGATAGCATTGGTATCAATTAATGACTATTTATTGTGAATTTTGGATCTAGGTGGAGATGAAAAGCAATGTATTTGTACATTCTGAAGCCTTTGATTTAGTTCAACATTCAATATTGTTGGCCGGACTGAGGAAGTTAGGAATTCTGGGTAAGGTTTTTAAATGGTTTGAATCATGTCTGGATTCTCACTAGCAATAGGTCAAGATTGGTACCTCCTACTCTAATTTGTTCAGTGTGGCTGTGGATAGTCCACAGGGTTCTATTTTGTCACCTGTTCTTTTTAAAGTTTATTAATATGTTTCTATTTTGGATTCCTTTAATGTGGTTTTTTTAGATGTTATGCTGATGATATTCAATTGTATTTCCCAGTAGCAGGGGATGTTAAAGCAAAATGGTTGCAGATTTCTTATTGTCTAACTGCAGCTGGGGAATGGATGGCTTCTAATGCACTGACATTGCATTTCTCTAAATCAAAAGCCCTTTGGATTCCCAGAGGTTAAGGCTATTCCATTTAACTGCTATTTCAGTAAATAGGGATTCTGTTTTGTTGCAGAACAAGTAAGAAATTTAGGATTTATTTTAAACAGCAATTCGAATTATGTTCCACAGCAGTGATCAGTACTTTGTATGGGCTACTTTAAGCTAGAGTTGCTATGTCATATAAGACCATTTTTTGATTATTTTGGTCTTTAGGACAATAGTCCTAGCATCTATTTTAACTGCTATTGGCTACTGTAATTCTCTTGATATATAGGCTTGCCAAAAAATCGAATATGGGTTTTGCAATTATTGCAAAACTTGGCAGCCCATTTAGTGGCTAAGACATTACTGCATGAAGACATCACTACCAACTAAATCAACTGCACTGCTTACCTGTTTTACATCATTTAAAGTTTAAGGTTTTTATTTTAGTTTTTAAATCATTGCAAGGGAATTCTCTTACCTTCTTAACATAGTTGTTCAAATCATAGTGGTAGATTTTTAAAGTTATGTGTGGGCGTAGATTTATTAACGCAACCTGGCACGAACAAATCTATGTTGCTGCGCGCATGTTGTAAAATCCAGGGTCGGTGTGCAATGGGGGGGGGTACACAATTGTGCAACCTGCATGTGCCGAGCCGAGCAGCCTGCCTCCGTCCCCTTCGAGGCCGAAATCGGAGCGGCCTCAGAGAGAACTTTTTTATGCCCCCCCCAAACTTCCCCTCTTTTCTCCTACCTAACCCACCCACCAGCCCTAACTAAATCCCCTCCTACCTTTGTGCAGAAAGTTATACCTGCCCGAGGCAGGCGTAACTCGCACATGCCGGCAGGCTGCCGGCGCGCCATTCCCCAGCCCAGGGGCTAGTTCGGAGGCCTCGGTCACACCCTCGGGCTGGCACAACACCCACGGCCCCACCCCCAGAAAGCCCCCGACATGCCCCTGACACGCCCTTGACACGCCCCCCCCCCAAGTAAAGCCCCGGGACTAACGCACGTCCCAGGGCTTTGTGCGCAACGGCGGCCTATGCAACATAGGTGTGCCGGCGTGCAAGTCCCCTGCGCACGTAAATCCGGCTGGATTTACGCGCACAGGGCTTTTAAAATCTGCCCCATAATGTTCATCCCATATGCTATGGTCCTCTAGTCAGCATTTTCTAGAGGTAACTTCGATACAGGAAGCTCAGTTACAAGATACACAAAATCAGGTATTATCTGTTATTGGGATCATTTGAACGATCTATCAGAAAAACTGCATCCCCTTCATGATTTGAAAACTTACCATAAAATGCTTAAGGCATATCTATTTAGAGAAGCCTTTTCTGTTTGACAGAGAACTTTACAGTTATGTGCTATTTTAGTTTTCATGTTTTATGGTTGTGTGTTTTATGATTGTTTTATGTTGTTTATATAATCCTCAGCATAATTTTAATATTATAAGCAGACTACAAATATTTCAAATAAATAAATGTTTGGTGTTTTAGCAGACTAATTGGCATTTGCAAATGTTTTCACCTTTGCAGGGAATACAATTTCTTGTGCAGGTTTTCACATGCCAAACTTCATTCAGATCAATAAAGGGATGGTAACTTTCAAGCAGGCACACATATACACCTGTGCATCTGCACGCCCAGAGATGTGGCAGTTTTATAATATGCACACACATTTACATGCATGTGTTATAAAATAGCCTAGGGGCATGTATCTGTGTACCTAATTTTAAGCTTATGCGTGCCCAGCAGTGTAAGTCGGCTTATGGACATGCATCTGCCTGCATTTTATAACACACGAGTTTCCAGCCAAGAATCAGTTTCACCTGCTCATCCACCTGTTTGCACAGTGTTCTGCTAGGTCTTCCCAACCCCCATTCTTCTTTAACTTGCAATCCCCCCCAGTTATCTCAGACTCCTCAAATCCCACTGTGGCTTTCTTTTAAACATATACCATCTCCACAAAAGAAGTAACATTATGTGGCACTGGACCTGGGCATGTTCCCAGCCATGTAGTCATTTGGGTGCACATCTCTTGGCCCTGCCTGGAATGTGGACGCGCCACCCACACCAAGACCTTTGTTGGTTGATGTGAGATATTCTTGCTGCGGCACTTGCGCATACATTGGCACACCTGACCTTATAAAATTGGGTGGACACGCACAAGTGCCAAATTGACACCCATCTCTCAATTTCAGCATGCTTTTAAAATTCACCTTTCAGTGAGCTACTGTTATGGAAAATCATACAAAGCAGTTCATTAAAATTGCCATGTAGCTAAATTAAACCTAAAATTTTAAGAAACCTAATTTTACAAAATGCTTCATTTCAGTTTCCACACTACTTTTCTACACTGCTCATTTTTATGTATAGAAAATATTGCATGGAAATTGTTTGTAGAAATTGCAATAGTGCATACAAAGCAGTGTAGTTTAGGTCATAATCCTCATAGTTTGGATAGTAGTGCTAGGATTATTTAGAGTCAAAAGTTTAAAGATAAGAGATCTACAATGGGCTTCATCTCTATGTACTCATGGCATGCCACACTGATCTTAGCCTCAACTTCTGTTTTCTTTTGCCGTGCTTTTCTGACACATGCTATGGTAAGCTATTCTAAATTGTTAGTTTGTTTCGCAAGTAAATAAGCTGAAATTCCATAAAGTGGTGGATTTACTCATCAAAGCAAAGGATAGCTGCCATTTATGGAAAATGTGGGCTCAGATCTGTGGGAAATCTATGCCAACTTCAAATGCCATGGCACATTTCTGCTGAACTGTGGCAGGATTTGCCATCACCTCTAGTAAATTAAAGGAATTGCCATAGCAAGAAACCATTTCACAATGTCCCCGCTTCACTTTCAGAGCTGATTTCATTTCATCCACATAGTGCTGCCACGGAAATAATCACTACCCCCATGCACATTGCAGAGGTGCCTGCAGCATATGATTTGCTATAAAATGCTTTAAGACAGAGTTGAATTAATGGCACTGAAAGGTGGCTACTTTCTTAATATTTCATCCATTTAAAATGGAATCCCCAATATTAAAAGGTCTAAGATTTATAAATGTCAGCAGGCTTAAGAAGCCTTATCTTGCACTTACGACTGCAGTACCTCAGAGCCTCATAGCTCAATAACCCCGAGCCACCGATCTAAAGGAAAAAAAAAAACAAAACTCTAGATATAATCAAAGAGATAAAAACACTTTTACATATTCTCTACACTGACAGCGTCGGAGTCTCTTAGTACAAAACTCCTTTGACAAATATTTAAATGTCAAGTTTCAAGTAGAACAAAAATAACAGCACCTCAAAGATGGTCAAAAACACTTGCTTTTAAAGCAGCAGAGGTAGATTGATGCCTCAAAATACCAATCATCTTGTTTCTTGACTTTCTTTTTGTTTAAGCTTCATTCTTAGTGTCCAATCCATACATCCTTGTATATTTAGTTTACTATATTTTTGCAGTAACCTGGGCTTTCCTGCCACACACCCCTTTCACAACCAAAGTTTCAAGTTTATTAAAATTTATCAGTCACACTTTCAGGGATCCATTTCAAGTTGGCTTACAAATAACATTCACATTCAAAAATAAAACAAACTCATACAATACGCAAAAAGAAAGGAAGCCTGCAACAATAGCCATGGACTGAAAAACGGGCTGAAGATGAATGTTTAAGAAGCGCTTAATCTAAAGCATATGCCTGTTTAATTAAGTGATGGCTAATGAGCTACGGTCTCGCCAAGCCTTTTATAACATGGCATTGGGTCGTGACTAGCCTTTTCCTCCATGATTTTTAAGCTACAACACCCCCCCACCCCTTTTTTATTGGTTCATTGCCTCCTGTGCTGGCCCATCCTCTTGATGCTGGGTTGTTTTTTTTTAATTAAATATAGTATCGGGATGATTGGTCAGTGGTGCTGCTGCGGGGGTAGACACGTATAGGAGATGAAGATACAGTGATGTTTAAAGAGGGGATGGGGGGGGGGGGGGGGAGCTCCTCACAGAACTCACTTCAGATCGGTCATGTTTCCTTCCATCCCTCCCTCCCCTCATTTAATTGGTTCGATGTTGTTTGCATCAGTGTTGCAGTTGGTATAACCCTGGCCTTTTAGTGGATGTTGAATTGTTAATTTTGGTGTACAGGTAAAGGATGGTTGAGATGGCCTGGGATGGGCTGGGAGGCCCAGTCTACCTGCAGCTGAATGGTCAGTAGGGTACTGATCAAACAGCACAAGATCCCTAGCATTGGATTGCGATGGGGAGGTCTTGCGGCAGACGACAGATGGGCTGGTTGGTGCGGGAAGCCAGGAGAAGTGATATGTTTCACGACTGGGTTGTAGTGGAATGACTGATATACTGGTGTGGGATTAAGTAAATGTGAGGGATTACTGATTGGGATCAGGCTTATTGTGTTAATATGTTAGTGTTTGATGGCTAATAAATTGTGGCCTTTTGTTTAACTTCAGTTTGGTGTTTGTTTATTGTTTGGGGTCGTACGGAGAGAGTCAGGGATGGGGTTGGTCACTGATTTATCCCCACTGCTCATGTTAATGAGTTTTTAGAGCCTTTTTAAATTGATTAGTCTTGCGTATTGTCTTGATATGATTAGGTCCAAAGAATTGGACTGGCTAATGAAAAAGCTTGGTCCTATGCTAGCTTCAGTCTTGCCATTTTGATTCTAGGGATCTCAAGTAAACATTTTCCTTCAGAACAAAGGGAATGTGCAGGCCTGTAAATTCTGAGTATTGAGCAGGTCCAGCATTTGGAATCATTATCTGCTATTTAAATGTTAGACAATGAAGGGTAATATGTTCACACATCAATGTAGAGGTTATGATGTGAGCTGCAGCGTTCTAGACTAGTTGCAAGGGGTTATGTTTGGCCAGCCACAGGAGGATTCTATGACTGGCTGCACTCACCCCCAGCACTCGCCAGCAACAAAGATGCCGTCTTTGTGGCAGATACACTGTTCAGCGTATCTTCCTTGTTTATTCCTCTAGGCATGCATGCATGGCATGTGCCTGGACTTAAAGGCATCTGTGGTGAGAAATTGCTAGAAGTGCCAGCTGGGGATTTAAACCCTAGCTGCACTCCTAGTCAGTGCCTCAGCAACAGATCTCCATACCTTGTACAGTTTGTGTTGCTTTCATTCCTGCTTGCCTTGCCTTGTCTCATCCAGTCTGCCTTGCTTTGCCTCTCCAGCCCTGCCTTGCCTCGTCTTCTCTAGTCTGCCCTGCCTCATCACATTCAGCCAGCCTTGCCTTGCTCAGTCCTCCTTGCCTTGTTCCTGCCTTCACCTCGGACTGACTTCTGGACCTGATCCTTGCCTGGACCTTGACTACTCTTTGCTTACCACATGCCACTGACCCTTGCCTTGTCCTTGATCATTCCTTGCTTGCTGCTTGTCCTGAACCAGCCTGGCTTTGGACTTTCTACGTCTCCTTATCCTTTGGGACAATCATCTAAGTCCTGCTAGCTCTCAGAACCCAAGAGCTAAACCTGCAGGGAAAGGGGTTGGTAAAGGTGAAGTTCCAGGGTACATTTGCCAGCTGTCAGTGTGGGCCTAGGGGGTTCGCTTTCTAGGCTGTGCCAACCAAACCACAGCACTAAGGGTCCACATCCCTAACACAGAGTTATAACTTGTATTGTGGGAGGCCTATGTACAAGGAGTTACAGTAATCTAGGTTGTTTAATACAAGGAATTGTATTATGGTGCAAAAGGTCTCAAACTTCAAAACAGGTCTCAAAAGCCTGATCATCCTTAGCTTAAAAACAAGGATTTTAAATCAGATTTGATATGGGCATAGAAAGATAATTCAGAGTACAGTAGTAACCTGAGGCTTCTGATTTGGCTGTTGTTTGGAATGATGTGATAATTGAATTTTAGGGTAGTGGGAGTATTGTGCAAAGAACATTTGCTCAATAATATGATTTCTGTTTTGGAAATACTCAACAGGGGTTGATATGAAATAGCCAATGACTGGCATATTGTAAGCAAAGTTTAACCAATTGAAATCTGTGATATCATGACAATGAATATTGCACAATAAATTGGATATCATCGGCATAAATATGAGAGTTTACACCAAGGCATGACAACATTTTACAGATGGACGCTAGATAAATACTGAACAACATGGCTGAAAGTGCCGAGCCCTGTGAGATACAGAATAAACACATACAGAACTGGGATTTCAGGCAGCAACTTTATAAGGGGAACCACATGACAAACCTGAGCAAACAACAATCGGCCAGAACTGAAGATCACAATAACATCCCAAACTCAACTCTTTTCTCCAACCCTTCCAATGCCTGGATGGCTCCCGTCACACTCCAGAGAGGAACAACTTCAACCCTGCAGGCTTAAGGCAACAGAAATGGATCTTCTTCAGAGAAACGAGCCTTGACCCAGTGGGAGCCCAACAGTATGTGGGATTAGCCCACTTTATACCGACTCAGTTCTATTCCTGTGTCTGCATTCCCCTTCCCCACCTATCACCTTATCAAATCATCCAATACAGAACATGCTAACTTGGCATCATTCAATCCTAAAACTCCCAGTCACCCCAATTGACTCTGACCTTCCACTTGCCCCTTCTCCCAACCATTTCTCCTCACTCCACAGCTGTGATATAACATTAACACCCCTTAACAAATTGAATCATAGAAGGGTGTACAGGATGGATGTCATACATCCTGGGGAACAGGGTGGTTGGCAATAATGCCTCTTCTCTTATATACCTCTTGAAAGTCATGCATAGACTACTGACAGCTGTGACCAGATTCCATGGCAACAAACAATTGTGACTGCTACCAATAATAACTGTCAATGATCATATCATCTGATCTGGCACCTTTTATGCTACTCCCCCCCCCCCCTTCCCCATCCAAATTATCTGTATGTGAGAAGAGAAGGCCAGGTCTGCTGCGAGATGAATGATGGTGAGCTGGACCTGGCCCATTGCTTCACACTAATCTAGGCAGTCAGGACTTACAGGCTCACTTCTGCATGCCTTCTTCACCCACTAGAATAAACACATACATAAAGGCTGATGCAATACTGTGTGCTGCAGGCAGCGCATGGATTAGCAGGTGACTGGACATGTATTTTGGATACGCGTCCATAACCCCCAATGCAATATGGGGATTTGCACGTCCAAAACCTGCATCCAATTGTGTGTAGCTAATAGTACTCATTAGGGATGTGAATCGGGCTTCGGATGATTGAAAATATCGTCGATATTTTCAAAATCGTCAGAAACGGGAGCTCCCCCAAAACGATAGGAAACCCCACGATATTGTTCGTGGGGTTTCTCTTATCGTTTTGGGGGAGGGCGGGGAAAAACAGCACACAAAAATAACCCCTAAACCCACCCCGACCCTTTAAAACTAATCCCATAGCTTCCCCCACCGTCCTGACCCCCCAAAAACTTTTTACAGTTACCTGGTGGTCCAGTGGGGGTCCCGGGAGCGATCTCCCGCTCCCGGGCCATCGGCTGCCACTAATCAAAATGGTGCCGATGGCCCTTTGTCCTTACCATGTGACAGGGTATCTGTGCCATTGGCCGGCCCCTGTCACATGGTAGGAGCACTGGATGGCCCGCGCCACTTTTAAAGATGGCGCCGGCCATCCAGTGCTCCCTCCATGTGACAGGGGCCGGCCAATGGCACGGATACCCTGTCACATGGTAAGGGCAAAGGCCATCGGCGCCATTTTTTATTAGTGACAGCCGACGGCCCGAGAGCAGGAGATCGCTCCCGGGACCCCCACTGGACCACCAGGTACATGTAAAATGTTTTTGGGCGGGTTGGGAGAGTGGAAGAAGCTAAGGGATTAGTTTTTAAGGGTCGGGGTGGGTTTTTTGTTTATCGGCTCGGGCGCAGCCGATAAACAAAACCTCGATCTGGCCGGACGAAAAAAAAAAACACGATGTGAATCGGAATTGGAATCCGAACCGATTCCTGTTCCGATTCACATCTCTACTGCCTATTACATCTGTGGGTTTCCATTGTTCTCTCAGAGGTTTCCCTGGAACCAGGTACTCACTCCTCGAGGGCCTATACATTCCAGCTCCTGGGCTTCTTTGAGACATTGTGTGAGTCTTACCATCAGGTTACCCTGCCTACTCACTGCCTGTTTACCCTGCATACTCACTATATTTCAGTTTCTCTACAGCTCAGCCTCCAGGGATCGCTGTTCCAGCCTCTGAGGGACTACAGCCCAGCTGGGCATTCCAGCTCACTACTGCCACCTCTGGTGGTTCAGTATACTGTCTAATAAAAGAACTAGTGTGTGTCTGTCTTCATACTCTGAGCCTGACCGATGATCCCTCTCAGAGTCTTCCCCAAGGGCGTGGTCATCTGCCACTGGTCCAAGGATCCACCCACAACTCTCCTAAATTCTACAGATTGCTAACTCCTCACGGAGAACATTTCAGATTGCTAACTCCATGGATCCGGCACAACTGAGTACTTTTCAGGCCATACCGGGCCTGGCCCAGCGCAATGTGGAGCAGCAAGATGCCTTGGAGAAACTTACTGCAGCATTTCATCAGCTACATACACAGAAGGTTCAAGGCACAGCCTCCAACCAAGAAGGTCAGTCATCAGAGGTAACTTTGAAGACTGCTGTATAGGGATGTGCAGGCAAAATGTTTTCGTTGCGTACGCGATATGTATTCGTGGGGGGTCAATTACATTTCATGCGGAAGTATGGAGAATTCAATAAGTTGTCGATCTGTAAATACGTTACTACTAAATTAACTACAACCCCCCACCCTCCTGACCCCCCAAGACTTACCAAAACTCCCTGGTGGTCCAGCGGGGAGTCAGGAAGCCATCGCTGCACTTGTTTGCCGGTTTCATCACGGCGCCGATAGCCTGTGTCACAGGGGCTACCGGTGCCATTGGTCAGTCCCTTTCACATGGTCACCGGCACCATCTTTTGCTCCTACCATGTGACAGGGGCTGACCAATGGCACCAGTAGCCCCTGTGACATAGTATGGGCAAAGGCTATCGGCGCCATTTTGAGTCCTGGCGTCGGACGGCAGGTCGCTCCGGGACCCCGTTGGACCCACAGGGACTTTTGGCCAGCTTGGGGGGGGCTCCTGACCCCCACAAGACTTGCCAAAAGTCCAGCGGGGATCCGGGAGTGACCTCCTTGCACGCTGGCCGTCCGATCCCAATACTCAAAATGGCGCCGATCGCCTTTGCCCTCACTATGACGGCGATCGACGCCATTTTGAGTATTGGGATCGGACAACGATTTTGAGTCTCAAAATGGCGCCGATCGCGAGATAGTGAGGGCAAAGGCGATCGGTGCCATTTTGAGTATTGGGATCGGACGGCCAGCATGCAAGGAGGTCGCTCCCGGACCCCCGTTGGACTTTTGGGAAGTCTTGTGGTGGTCAGGAGGCCCCCCCCCAAGCTGGTCAAAAGTCCCTGTGGGTCCAACGGGGGTCCCAGAGCGACCTGCCGTCCGACGCCAGGACTCAAAATGGTGCTGATAGCCTTTGCCCATACTATGTCACAGGGGCTACCGGTGCCATTGGTCAGCCCCTGTCACATGGTAGGAGCACAAGATGGCGCCGGTGACCATGTGATAGGGACTGACCAATGGCACCGGTAGCCTCTGTGACACAGGCTATCGGCGCTGTGATGAAACCGGTAAACGAGTGCAGCGATGGCTTCCTGACTCCCCGCTGGACCACCAGGGAGTTTTGGTAAGTCTTGGGGGGGTCAGGAGGGTGGGGGGTTTAAATTTTTATTTAGGAGGCTGAATAAAACAGATATCTGTTAAATACGTGGGGGGTCGCGATGCGTTTCGCCTTCCCACGTATTTAACGGATAGGAAAAATAAGTTGCAGATTACAAATACATGGAAAACGGATGCACACCTCTACTGCTGTACCACTGGCGGCTCCAATCTGCTTTTCTGGAGAAATCCAGAAGATCCGAGGCTTTTTGAACCAGTGCTGCATGCACTTTGCCTTACAGCCGTCTCTATTTCCTACAGATCTCTCCAAGACTACTTACATCCTTTCATTCCTGGATGGTAGGGCCCTGTCTTGGGCATCCACCTTGTGGAAACGCAAGGACTCTCTTTTGTAGGACATAGAGGGATTTATGGACTTGTTTAAATCCATTTTTGATGATCCTGCTTGAACTTCTATTGCCGGTTCTGCTTTAGTGGATTTGAAGCTAGGCAGCAGATCTTTGGCTGAATTTGCCATAGAGTTCAAAACTCTTGCGGCAGAACTCCGCTGGGACCCCAGATGTCTCAAGACTCTCTTTTACAGAGGCCTGGATAACCATTTGAAGGACGAGCTGGCCGCTCGCCAGACACCTGACTCGCTGGACGAATTAATAGCCTTGGCCACTCGGATTGATCAACAACTCCGGGACAAGGTGAAGGAACTCCGGCCTAGGGTGTTACCCAGATTGAAACAGGCCAGTGTTGTCTCTACACCTCAGAAGGTTCCAGTAGTCCCTGCTGCCAATACAGATGAACCTATTCAACTTGTGGGGGTCAGGAGGCCCCCCCAAGCTGGCCAAAAGTCCCTGTGGGTCCAATGGGGGTCCCGGAGCGACCTGCCGTCCGACGCCAGGACTCAAAATGGTGCTGATAGCCTTTGCCCATACTATGTCACAGGGGCTACTGGTGCCATTGGTCAGCCCCTATCACATGGTAGGAGCACAAGATGGCGCCGGTGACCATGTGATAGGGACTGACCAATGGCACCGGTAGCCCCTGTGACACAGGCTATCGGCGCTGTGATGAACAGGAGCGACCTCCTTGCACGCTGGCCGTCCGATCCCAATACTCAAAATGGCGCCGATCGCCTTTGCCCTCACTATGTCGCGATCGGCGCCATTTTGAGACTCAAAATCGTTGTCCGATCCCAATACTCAAAATGGCGCCGATCGCCGTCATGGTGAGGGCAAAGGCGATCGGCGCCATTTTGAGTATTGGGATCAGACGGCCAGCGTGCAAAGAGGTCACTCCCGGACCCCCCCTGGACTTTTGGCAAGTCTTGTGGGGGTCAGGAGGCTCCCCCCCTTGGGGGGGTCAAGAGCCCCCTCCTGACCCCCCCAAGGCTTGCCAATAATCCCTGGGGGTCCAGCGGGGGTCCGGGAGCGATTTCGTTGTCGGCTGCCAGTAATCAAAATGGCGCCGATAGCCTTTGCCCATACTATGTCACAGAGGCTTTCGGTGCCATTGGTCAGCTCCAGTCACATGACAGGAGCACAAGATGGCGCCGATGGCCATGTGACAGGGGCTGACCAATGGCGCCGGTAGCCCCTGTGACATGGTAGTTCAGGCTATTCGGCACCATTTTGAGCAAGCCTGGCAATAGCGCACAACATGGGCACGAAGGATCAAATGGCACCCGGGACCCCGCTAGACCACCAGGGATGTTCGTAAGTCTTGGGGAGGGATCGGGATCAGGGGGGGGTGGTGTTGTATTATAGTTAATTTAAATGTTTGTGGTGGTTTGGGGTGGTTTTTAATTTAAAAAAAAAATTGTGCCCCTCTCCCCAGGCAAACCCGAAAAACGAAATTTCCCCAAAATTCGGGGAAAATTCTTTTCGGGTTTCGGGGCCTCCGAAACCACAACGAATTAGGAAATTTTGTGTCATGTGAGCTCCAGTCACATGACAGTAAGAAGAAGGAGGTGATAATAATTCCCTTGTACAGGTCCTTGGTGAGGTCTCACCTGGAATACTGTGTTCAGTTCTGGAGACCATATCTCAAAACAGGTAGAGATAGGATGGAGGCAGCCAGAGAATGGTGACCAAAATGGTGAGGGTTTCCATCAAATGACTTATGAGTAGAGTCTGAAAGACCTAAATATGTATACCCTGGAGGAGAGGAGGTGCAGTGGAGATATGATATAGACCTTCAGATACCTGAAATGTTTTAATGAAGCACAAACTTCAAACCTTTTCCATTGGAAAGGAAACAGGAAAACTAGAGGACACAAAAATTAAACCAGGAGGGACAACTCAGAACCAACAACAGGAAACATTTTTTTCACAGAGTATGGTAGATGCCTGGAAGGGCTTTCCAGAGAAAGTGGTGAAGACAAAAACAGTCAAAGAATTCAAAGTGGCATGGGATAAACACTGTGGATCCCTAAAGGCTAGAAGACAGAAGTGAAGAAGAGTGCATGGGGGTAACCAATTCCATGCAACAGTTACTACCCTTATCAGAAACACAGGGATTACTATCCCCAACAAATAAACCTTGATATTTTTGATGCCAACTACAACACTCTCCGCCTTGAGAGTGGGGGCAGGGAAAAGGGGAATTGGATTCAGATGGCAACCAACACAATTTTTACGGTCTGGGAATACTGATATGCAGAGATAGGAAAATAAACACAGGACTGCTTCTACGGCCAAGTCCAAGAGCAAAACAAGTTAGCATTGCCAGAACTTTCAAGAATGCAGTAATATTTTATGGATTTGACAGTTGCTTGGATTTTTATTGTAAATATTACTACCTTTATTATAATGATTGGGGGTAACTGCATGGATTATCTTTTAGACAAACCAGGGTTTGACCGACATAGTGTAGTAGATATTGCCATAAGAAGCTTGCTAGGCAAATTGGATGGACCATTTGGTCCTTTTCTGCCATCATTACTTTGTTACTATACAAGTTTATTGCCTCCAAAATGAATAATCATGACTTCTGGCCTTGAATCCACATGCAGCTGTCATTGGATTATTGGAATAAATCAATATCATTTCATATTAACCAAACCACCAAATTGATACTCCAGGTGTGACAAAACCCAAGCATGGTCCTTAAGGTCTCTGGCCCACGCCCCAAAAGCTCAGACAACAACAAGGTGGCCCACAATTCAGGCACAACACTGCCATCAGCTGCTTGAAAGTCTGCCTGGAAGAAGCAACAAATTAGAAAAAACCCTACAACTCAGCACAACTTGGCTGAATGTACCCAAGATATGTCACAGATCTACATCTATTAATCTGATGAATGGCATTCAGGCAGACCCAACTCTACTGCACGTACAGCTGCACATATTCAGAAGGAATGGGTTCCATAACTGATAGGATCATGGCCTACTGACTCTAGAATTCTGGGCATAATTTCTCTGAACTGATACCTGGTCAATGGCTGTCCTTTATCCACCAAGAACTGAGTTGCCCATACCAACCTCTCCTTCTTTTATTTTTTATTTTTTTAAATCTTATATTCTGCCTTCTCCAAAAATAACCGTTCATTGTGGATAACACAAATACATATATAAGTAACATAAAGAAGTATTGTATCATCAGTAAATTCACTCTCCCTTCTCACTAGGCATGCTTGCCACCCCTTAAATTGTTGTAGTTACACCAAAGGGCCACATCTCTCTAGTCCAGCTTTGATCAGTATAAATACAACTGCACCAATTTCTCTGACACCAAAAATATTTCCTGCAAGCAAACCAGAAAAATCAGAATCTGTTGCTGAAGAAGCAAGTATTTCACATATCCAAAAAAGCTCCAAAAAAGAGAAACAAGAATGCTACTTCAACAACTTCTCTTTAAACCAGGTCTGACAAATTGCTGGTAATGCAACTAACATTTCCAACAATAAACTTTGTGTAATCAAACATCTCCTGTTCTGGCATGACTAAACGTACCCTAGAACTGCCAAAAGCAAATTATTAAGTCATTGAGTTATGTCAATCTTGTATCTTCATAAACATAAAAATCGTGATCTGTGCTTATACTGTCACATGAAAACACCCCAAACCTGTGCCCTTTCAATACCTGAATGTAATCCGGTTTGAAATGCCAAAAAGTGGAATGTAAAAATAATAAATAAATAAATAGACAAAATAATTTAATCTTCAAGAGCTAATTCTCCCTGCCATATGGTGCTACTGCTAATCATAGAAATTCCCATGCTTCAGGGTATTTAACTAGCAGAGGTAATCCAGAATTGGGTGCCAAGCTTCCTCACATTTTCTTGGGATGGGAATGGAGTTAGATCGCTCAGTGTGCTGGCATAACAATGTATAGCCTTCTTGGTCACAGGTTCAAAAATGATATATGTTCCATGCTTGTAGCCGCTAAAAGTCATTATCATTTGATATGATTTAGTAGTCTATGTGAAATGATTTGGACCTTTTTGTCCCCTGTTCATAGAAAATTAATTACAATACAAATAACTCACTTATCTTTGAAGAATTACAATTTATTTAGAGTATCAAATTAATGGTAAAATAAATAAATACAACTCTAATTTTATTATGATTAGATGGCTGTGCTTTTAAAAATATTCATCTTAAACTCACTCTTACATTTTCTGCCATGTTGCAACTTTCAAAAAATCAATTTTATGAATGCAGAATATTCTACTAAAAATCATTATTACAGATAATAATGTAGCCATCTTTCCTACCCTAGAGCATACTCTAGCCTGAGAAAACTGCTTAGCTCTTTGACTGGGAAAATACAAACATTTGGGAGAAGTAATGGTTGAAGTAGTCTGTTTAGGGTGTGTCTGTGTCAGATAACAATAGGGGTGGGAGGAAGTAAAAAGGTTGTTGTTTTTCATTTCATTTTTGGGGGATTTTTTAACCCATAAAGTTTGTTTTATTTAATGTTTATTTTGTTAAAAAAATATACATAAACAAAAAAAAAAAAGAAAAAAGAAGAAGCAGAGCCTCCTGTCCCCATCGCCAATTCCCTGCCACAGCTGGAGTAGGTTACCCATACATCTAGAAAAAGAGGATTTTTTTTTCTCACTTTCTTTCTTACGTACAAAGTTTTTAATTCACACCCTTTATGAAGGAACTTTCCTCTGAGTCTTTTTCAAACCACTTTGAGTTTATTAGTAGAATGCAGCAATGCAGCTTTTCGAGATGTTTTCTCCAGATGTGGTATGCCTTGAAAGATAAATTAGGAGTTATATCTTACCTTTTCTAATCAGAGCCCACAATAACAGGCAGAGATAGATTTAGGAGTTTGTTATCCCTAGGCCACAGTGGAGCTGTCACCACGGACGCTCCTATTCCCCCCCCCCCCCCGAAGGTCAGACATCAGGAGCTGAAGCTTAAAGGAACAGTCTCATAGCAGTACCTCAGAGGTAGATTCTGCATCTCAAATGTGAAAATCCTGAAGTAGCTGCTACATATTTCCATGTTTTCAAATTACATTATAAAAATTAAGTAGTTTTCCAGCATTCCTTGCATGTGTATAATGTGTGTGTGTGTGTGTGTGGGGGGGGGGGGGGTGTTTCACTGGGTGAGGAGATCTCAGAAATGGGGAGAGAAGAAGGAGAGAGTTTGAAGACAAGAGATTGGGCAGGTGGAAGGTGGAAGAAAGAAAGGGCCCGTGATAGGGCAGGAATATGGCGCTGGATTAGGGAGCAGAGCAGCTTTTTCCTGCTCATTTTTGTTCATTCCAGTCTCATCCCTTTTCCTCCTGTTCCCTGTAGGCTGCCTGGGAGGGAAGGGTCTGGAGCAGAATGCAGAGGGCTGTTTCTTGCTGAGTGACATTCAGCACAGCTGGACGGCAACAGTTCTTCTGCCCTCATATTTTTCCTGCCCTAGGCATAGGCCTAATGTTCCTGTTGTCAAATCTAAGCCTGATGGCAGGACCTTTGTTACAGCTTAGGAATGAAAAACTGAGAACATTTTCCACTGACAATGCATAGGGTAAAAGTAAGAGAGGTTAGTTTGAAAGCATGCAAGAAGTGTTTCTATCTCTGGCTGACATGTCAGTACTTATTGTAGACTAGAATGTAAAACAGCAGTAACAAGAACAATAGAAAAACAGAAATCCCTTGTATCTTTCCCTTGAAGCGGAATCATTAAAAAGGGCTTTTTGATTATTTTTGCAAACATTCCCACATAGGAAGGGAAGAAAAATGAGAGAAAATAAGGAATACAAAATAAACCCTGCTGCACTGGTTTAGCAAGATATGTTTTGAAACAGTTTTTACCAAACTCTTCAATAAGAAAATGTCTTAGAGCCAAACCAAGGACTGCTGTAACTTCCTGGAAGAATCCATTCAAAATATTGCTATTAAAATTGAAAAGATGACCTTTTCAAAGATGGTAATAGTAACATGAACACATGCATTTTAAATTCCACCTTCTAAATCTCAAATGTGCTTGAGAAATTTTGAAAAATTACAATTGAAAACTTTGGTAACTCCTAAAAATTCACAGAGGTACCACAACACCTAGGACCTTATGTACAAAAGGTTCTCACCCATTTTGGATCTGATTCAATAAGTTTTTCTCCCTTAGACACAAAGATTCACTAAAGCTTTTTTTTTCCCATTTTTTGTTTGAAAAAAAAAGCTTAGAGATTAATTTTCAAAAACCCACAGAGCAGGAAAGAAACCCAGGTAAATCTATATATTTATCTCTGAGAGCATATTCAGCAGCACTTACCTGGATAGTTGTATGGCTTAATATTTAGCTAGATCTACCCACTCACGCTCAATCAAATAGCAGAATTGACACATGCTCATCCTGTTAAAAAATAACAAGATAAGCTCCTCAACAGCACGAACTATGGGCCCAATTTTAAAAGCATGAAAGTGCTTACGATTTGGTTTTACATGTGTAAATGCACTTTACCTGTGTAAATTGGCTTTTGAAATTTGCTACAATATATGCCATAGGATATTCTTGTGTAAGTGTACTTTACATGCATAAATGCCACATTTGAAATGCAAGTGGGAGGAGTTTGGGTGGAGCTAATGGTAATGAGCAGCTCCTAATGTTAAATGCGATAGAGTAATGCACAGCAATACGGTTTTTTAATGCCGGAAATCACCATACCTTTTTTCTGTGCGTTGTGTCCGCGTTAGCTGTGCATTACCGACCGAAAAGGATTTATCCTCTCTCTCTCTCTCTCTTGCCTGCTCGAACTGCCATTTGCGATTAAAAACCTTTTCGGTTGGTAACATAGCTGCAGTGGATTAATCAGTGTGCGATGCAAAAATAGCGTGGGTGCAATAAATGTATTGCATGTTGCTGAAATTGCATATGTAATGTGGGAGCAGGGAAATTAGCCGAACCATGCCCCCTTTTATATCCGGGCGCTATTATGCTATATTTATAGCATCTAGGGCCTAGATAGATGTTTAAAAAATGTGTTTTAAGAAACCACAAGAGTGTGTGAAAAAGAGTGCAATGAATTATAAGCCCACCCACCAAAAAACTAGAAAACAAATTTTGTTTGTAAAAATAATCAGTCTCACATTATATAATTTTCAAACACAATTGATACCACAAAGTCCAGAACCAAAATATGTGTGCTGTCTCCACAACTCACAAGATTCAAGTGACAAACTGTCTCAAGAGCTAGACATTTGGGAGTAATATTCTAAACCCCACATACATTTGTTGGCAAATACAGATACAAGCTGCAGCAATTTTAAAAGCAAAATAACTCTTTAAACATGATCCCATTAAATGTACCTGCTTATGGGGTTGACATAATAAGCTGCGCTCAACCTGCCACGGTGTTTTTTGCACGGGTAACTGAGCGAGTTTCACATGCTGGCCTTACATGCGCATGTAAGAACATTTTCAGTGTGGGGGAAAAATGTGTGCACAGCCCCACACTAAAACCCCACGGCAGGTTTTGCACGAGTGCATGCAGATGTCATAAAAAAAGAGACAATTGTCCATCACAGGCTATGCAGGGAGCCACATTAGCAGAGAGAAAAGTTAGTGGGGTTTTTTTAATCAGATTTTTTAGCGCCTGGGTCAGGGCAGGAGCTAAGTTAAAGCGACTGACCCACAGACCATTTTTCTCATTGCTGACATTGGTGTGTCCATGCATCTCTAGTGTAATCATGGATTACATTTACTTTTTTCTGATGCTACAGATGGATCACCTAAACAGTGGCAGAAGTCTTATAGCGTGGCAGCATGGCAGAAGGTCAGAGAGAAGGAACAGACTGAAGAAAGTACTTTTGAGAATGGCCCGAGAGGAGTCCCACCTTCAATCCCTCTGCCAGACCACTAACTATCTTGAAAGGGAAAGGCTTTTCCCTGATAATCATTAATTGCGAGTCTCCACACATGACGGGATTTCTGCGTGGGTTTCTGCGCTGATCTCTGCACAGGTTGCTACTTAGGGCCTTGAGCGCATGGTTTTACATGCATAATGGCATGTAATGAATTGTTTATGCATGGATTTTCTGCATGTATCTTATTATCATACTCCTCTAATATTACATCCTGTGCAGCCGCCTATCTTTGCCGTACAAGGTGAAAAAAATATGCTCAGAAAAACAGCGCCAATTTCCGCACAGGTCTTATTACATTGGCCCTATTGTGTGCATAGAAATTTTCAGAGGAAATGTCTGTGCATATTTTTTAAAATAAAAGCAATACGCATGCAAATGCAAATCGCTCCCCAACCACACCTCCAAGATTGCCTTGTTAAATCAGGGTAAACTTCCTGTTCATACAAATAGGATGCACCTATATACGTTTACCTGCATATTGGGTGTGAACATTTATATCAGGCTTTTTCTGTAGGCAAAGCAAAGGCTTTACTCTTAGTAATGCCTTTGAAAATTACCCTTTCTATATTTTTGAATGTAACTTCATCTTCTATTTTTAAGACATGAGCAAAACTGATCTCACCAAGTACCATGCCAATCTTAGCCTCATCACTTAAGGAAAGGAAATGCATTAATCATTAATCTTATACCTCTGACTTTTCTAATATAAATCACAACTTTATGATCCTTTTGCCTTTCTTGAGAGTACTGTATGCTCACACATATATCAATTAAACTCATAAATCATAAATCCAATCAAATAAAATAAAGAGACATGACTTAGAACCAATCAAATCTTTATGTCAGATGATATTTGTAGCAGACTTCTGACACATAATCTAAAATTACCAAAGAAATTCAGAGTTCCATATTCAGACATAGACATCTAAGGGCCTGATTCACTAAGGCATTTCTCCCATTCTCAGGATCATTTTTCAAATTGCGTTAGGGCGTTAATGTGCGCGTGACAGCATTATCGCACATGATAACGGTGTAACATGGGCGATAAATAACGCATCGCATATTGTTTATGCAAAATAGAAAGTATTATTCAAGTGGGAGGAGTTTGGGCAGGGTTTATGGAAATTGGGGTTTCTTAACACGTTGTGCGATACAGTACCGCACACTATTGTGGGATCTATTGCAAGAAATAACTACACCTTTTTTGGTTGTGGTACGATGGAAAAAATATTTATCATGCTCAATATGGCGCATCATGCTATTACCGCAGCGATTATTGCACATGAAAAAGAAAACAATGGTCACTGACACATCTACCAGGCCTTCCAGGCCCAATAAAAACACCTGTTATGACCTTAAAAGCACCTGTTATTACTTGTTCCACCTTCCTAACCCCATATTGTTGTTTGCAAGTGTTATTGTCACGGCATACTGGGTGCCTCGCCGCACTTGCTGCAGAAGACAATACGTGGAACCCCAAGACCCTCAACAACAGGCATTGCATGTTCCAAAACCTCCTTGGGTCATGTCCCCGGTTCACGCAGAGCCACGGGTTCCGTGGGTTGTGGGCATGGGCTACCAACTGGCATGCAGTCGGCTACAGTACAGGATATAGAGGGAGCGGATCTTTCCTCCACGAACATCCTTGCTGGGCATGCCAGAGGACTTTGTGGTTAGCAGGTATCAGCTCAGCTGTCATGCAGTCCTGCAATTATATGAAAAGATCCGAGGGGATCTGGATCCAGTCACGGAAAGGTCCCGTGCTGTGCCTAGCCTCACCAATCTCGGATGCCCTGCATTTCATGGCAAGAGGCTCCTTCCAAATGACAGTAGGGGTCATAGGGTGGATGTCCCAAAGCACTTTTTCACACTGTCTGAACTAGGTCATTGAAGCAGTTACTGACCGCATTCCTCTCTACATTAAATTTCATTGTGACAGGCAGGACTTGATGGACTTGAAGAGAAGTTTTTATGCCTTTGCTCACTTTCCCAATGTTGTCAGAGAAGTTGACTGCACTCACATGGCTATCATTCCACCTCATCTGAGGGAGGAGACATACTTCAACAGACAGCTCTTCCACTCCATCAACATGTGCAGTGGCGGATTTCCCGATGAAGACGGCCAGGGGATTCACCGCCCAGGCCGGCCCAGGAGATACCACGTGGTCTGCCGAGCGCAGCTCTATCAAGGCCGCACCTCGGCAGACCACGTGACTAGCGCGACCGGGGCCGCCGGGAGATGCCCGATCCCCCCGATAGGCCAATCCGCCCCTGAACATGCGAGGGTCTGCAATATTCTAATGTGCATTACTGGACATCGTGCCCAGATTTCTGGGAACTGTGCACGATTCCTTTATATTAACCAATCAGCCATCTTTGACAATTTGAGGCTGGCATGTAGGGAGATGTATTCCACTGCTTATTATATGTCTGGCCCTAATGGCACCCAAAACGGTGCTGCCTGTAGAGAAGGAAAAGGATCAGTGGCATGACACCGTGGCTGGTAGAGTCACATATGCAGCCCATTGGCCCTAGTCATGGCTTTTTTATCCCCATGCTTCATAGTGTGGCAAACATTTACACAATGCATGTGACTTAAGATCACAGAGTAAGCAGGCACTTATATACTTAGAAGGTTTTTCATAACCTTAAATGCCCCCTTTTCTAATCCTTCCCTTGGGTGCCATTTTAAATATCCCAGGTGATTCCACAAGTTCTCAACTGTCCACACTAGTGCCACAAGTACCATCACATGTGAGTGCCTTACAGAGGTTGTGAGGAAGAAGCCACACACTGTTTATGTATAGACTCACCACACCTATATTCAATCACTACCCTGTGTATGTTCCTGACCCTTCCATATTCCAGTGTGTGGACTCTCAATCAGTTTTATAGAAAGACAGACTAGACATCTGTCCAGGACATTTGCATTCACACCATGAAGTATGGAATTAGCAGGTAGCAAAGATTGTGGCACCTCTTATATATCTCCTTAAGGTTAGCAGGCCGCTACATATCAGTTGCATTTGCTGGGATTTGAGGACATGACAAGCAATACTTCCAATACACAAATTTATTTATTTATTATTTGAACTTTTATATACCAACATTCATGTGGCAAGATACATATCATATTAGTTACAGTGGAACACAATATTGCAACAAGCCATACATAGAACCGGGGTTACATAGAACTGGGAAAAACAATGTAAAAACTGGTGGTGGATTAGAAGAATTAGCAGCTGTTAACCAAAGAGACACTAAGAGAATGAAGAATCGATTATAGCAAGGAACTATATATCAACACCAGAGAAATGTAAACTAACTATACGTAGGGATAAATAAGTAAAGGTACAATAATAGTCTGTGAAGGAAGTCATAGTAAAGTTCATGGTGTTAAGTTAATGGTAATGTTCGTCAGGTTATGGATAAGCTTGTTAGAGTAGTTTGGTAATGGTAATGTTTGTCTGGTTATGGAAAGGCTAGTTTGAATAGCCAGGTTTTGAGTTTCTTTTTGAAAGTCAGTGGGCAAGATTCTTGCCGGAGTTCTGGGGGAAGAGCATTCCAATGAGAGGGCCCAGCTGTGGATAAGGCACGCTTCCTGAAGGCATTCTTTACCAGGGGGGGGGGGGGGGGGCATAGAGAGTGCCTTTGTAAGCAGATCTAATCGGTCTAGAGGATTCATGGAGACGTAGAGGTAAGATGAGATCAAGAGGTGTTAGATTGTGTATGGCTTTAAAAATTATCATAAGGACTTTGTAGAGAATTCTAAATTTGATGGGAAGCCAGTGTAAGTTGCGAAGTATGGGTGTGATGTGCTCTCTTCTATTGGAGTTGGACAGGATCCTAGCAGTGGAGTTCTGTACCATCTGGAGGGGTCTGATAGTGTTTGCTGGAAGATCTAGGAGGAGCGAATTACAGTAGTCGATTATAGTAGTTCAGAACAGCTGACTTTCTTAATGTTATAAGGAGGCAGCACATATACTGGCCTACAACAAGGTGATAGGCACTTAGGGTACACAAATCAACCTTAAAGGCTCAGCAAAGGTACTTGTGGCCTAGCTATCATGGGGTGCCTTATCAGCCTTCCCCAATGGACCACATCCTACCACTCACAAGTGTGTGACATTGGCCCACCTATGTGCTGCCGGAACTTTTGGCCAGCTTGGGGGGGCCTCCTGACCCCCCCAAGCTGGCCAAAAGTTCCGGTTGGGTCCAACGGGGGTCCCGGAGTGGAGGCGCGGAGAAGCACGTGACATACGCGTCACTCCGATGTGACGCCGACATCACGTGCTCCTCGCAAAGGAATACAGGGATGGCTTCCTGACTCCCCGCTGGACCACCAAAACTCCCTGGATCACCAGGGAGTTTTGGTAAGTCTTGGGGGGATTAAGGAGGGTGAGGGGTTTAAATTTTTATTTAGGGAACCGGTGAACGTATGGACAGACCCTCAACTTATGGAATTCTCTATATGTCCATATTGAATGAAATCGACCCTCAACTTCAACTTATCAACTTATCAACGCAAACTTTTTGTCTGCACATCCCTACTACTCACTACTGCCACCTCTGGTGGCTTCCAAAACTGTTTAATAAAAGATTCAAATCTGTGTTTGAGTGTCCAGAGTCTAGCCTGACACTGTGGTCCCTCACGGGACTGCCCCCCATGGGTGTGGTCAGCTGCCACAGTGTCCAAGGATCCACACAAAACATCAATAACCATAACAGATTGCTAACTCCATGGATCTGGCTCAGCTCAATGCCTTGCAGGCCATTCCAGGCCTGGCCCTGCACATTGCTGAACAACAAGACTCATTGGAAAAACTCACTACTGTGTTTCATCAGCTGCATTTTATTTATTTATTTTATTTAACAGGTTTTATTGACTGTCGTTTAGTTACTACTTTCACAACGGTTTACAAACAATAGGAAAATGAATACAGCATATTTATAAAAACATTAAAAGTCATAAAAACAAATTAACACAGGTTGTTTAATAATAAAGTAACAAGTAAAAAGATAAAACAAATGATAGATAAAAGAACTAAAGGATAAAAAGGTAAAGGTAAAAGCACTGAGGTTCATTTCATACATCTGTACTGTAGGTCTGTTAAAATAACCATGTTTTCAAGTTTCGCTTAAATATTTTGAAGTCTGATTGTAGTCTCAATTCAGATGGCATTTCATTCCAAAGTTTTGGTCCTGCTTGCACAGAAGAATCAAGACTCTACTTCCAGTAATGAAGGTCAGTTACCTGAAGTAACTGTAAAGACTACTGTGCCTCTTGCTGCTCCAGTATGCTTCTTTGGGGAGATTCAGAGAAATAGAGACTTCTTAAACCAGTGTTATATGCATTTTGCATTACAACCTTCTCACTTCCCTACAGCCTATGCCAAGACTACTTACATTCTATCTTATCTTGATGGAAGGGCCTTGTCTTGGGCTTCCTTGCTATGGGAACGCAAAGACCCTATACTTCAGGATATTGACATATTTAATGACTTGTTCAAATCCGTTTTTGATGATCCTGCTCGACACACTGTTGCTGGTTCTGCTTTGGTGGACCTGAAGCAAGGCAACCGTCCACTGGCTGATTTCACTATAGAGTTCAATATTCTTGCGACTGAATTATTTTGGGACCCTGGATGCCTAAAAACTCTCTTCTTCAAAGGTCTGGATTCCCGCTTGAAGGAATAGCTGACCGCTCGTGAGATACCTGACTCGCTGGATGAACTAGTGGCTTTAGCTACTAGAATTGATCACTGGCTTCATGACAAGGTGCAAGAATTCAAGCTTTGTAAAGGACCTGTTCAGAAGGAAGACCGTGCTAAGCCTGCACTCTGGATGGTTCCTCTAACGCCTGTTGCCAGTGGTGAAGAACCGATGCAACTTGGTCGCAGTCACCTGACATCCAAAGAGAGAAGACTTCAGAAGAGGAATGGTTTGTGCATGTACTGTGGACAAGCTGATCATGCAGTCCAAACATGCCCCATATGTCCGGGTAACAGATGGACCTAAGTCCTGCAGGAGGACTTTTCTTAGGCATTACTATGCCCTCTCTCTCCCTGTCTCTCTGATCTGCATACCTTTGGAATTCCAGACCCTTGCTCTGGTGGACTCAGGGCCAGGAGGTAATTTTATTCTATGACAATTAGTGGAACATTTGGGGATTCCCTTCACCATTTTGAAGACTCACTACTCTTATCGTCTATACATGGAAAGCCGTTACCGGGTGATGTTACCAGTTGTACCGAACCGGTATCCCTCCGCACCGGAGCCCTCCATACAGAGTCAATTTCCTTCTTTGTGTTAGAGAAGGCCATGAACCCTATCGTTCTGGGGTTACCCTGGTTGCAGCTGCACATGCCACAATTCAACTGGGTATGTTGGAACTCTCCTGTTGGGGCCCAGAATGTCATGGCAAATGCCTAAAGGAGGTCGCTCCTATTCTCTGCATGCCTATAACTCCAGTGATGCCAGGACTGCCACCTCAGTATGCATCATTTCATGATGTTTTCTCCAAAGAAGCTGCTTACATCCTTCTGCCACATAGATCTTTTGACTGCACAATAAGACTGAAACCTAATGCTGAACCTCCTAAGGGACATGTCTACCCACTGTCAGTGGTAGAGAACAAGGCCATGTCCATGTACATTGATGGAAACCTGCAAAAATGTTTCATTAGACCATCCAAGTCTCCTGTGGGTGCAGGCTTCTTTTCGTGGGGAATAAGGACGGTTCTCTGCGTCCTTGTATCGACTATCGAGGTCAGAACAAGATCATGATTAAAGACCGATACCACTTACCTCTGATCTCAGAGCTGTTTGATTGATTTCAAGGAGCCAAGATATTCTCAAAACTTGATCTAAAGGGAGCCTATAACTTGGTTCGCACCCGCGACGGCGACGAGTGGAAAACAGCTTTCAACAATCGAGATGGCCATTTTGAATATATGGTAATGCCCATCAGCCTGTGCAATGCTCCCGCTGTGTTTCAGAACATGAACGACATTCTGCGGGACCTTCTGTACAAAAGTGTTGTTGTTTAACTAGATGACATCTTGATATTTTCACAGGATATGTCTACTCATCTAGCAGATGTCAAACAAGTATTACTGAGACTTTGAGAACATCACCTCTATGCCAAATTGTCAAAGTGTGAATTCCATAAAGAGTCCGTGCCTTTTCTTGTCTATATCGTCTCAAAACAAGGCTTCCAGATGGATCCCCAAAAATTGGAGAGTATCAAGAATTGGTCTCAACCTACCAGTCTGAAGGCTCTGAGATGATTTTGGGAGTTCACAAATTACTATAGAAGCTTTATAAAGAATTATTCTTCTTTGACAGTGCCCTTAAGTGCTATGACACGGAAAGGAGCCAACACTTCTAAATGGTCTGCAGAGGCCATTTCCGCGTTCGAGAAATTAAAGACTGCCTTTTCCACTGAGCCATGTCTGCATTACCTGGACCCCAATAGACCCTTCATCGTGGAGGTTGACGCTTCTGATGTTGGAGTAGGGGCCATGATAAGCCAAACTGGAGATTCTAAAGCCTTACATCCCTGTTCCTTTTTCTCGTGATGCTTTTCTCCTGCAGAGAAGAACTATGGCTATTAAGCTGGCATTCGAGGAATGGCAGCCTTGGCTCGAAGACGCCCAACATCAAATTACCATATTCTTGGACCACAAGAGTCTAGACTATCTCCATTATTCACAATGTCTTAACCACAGACAAGCCAGATGGTCCTTGTTTTTTAATCACTTTGACTTCATGTTCAAATATCGCCCCGGAGACAAGAATACCAGAGCTGATGCACTGTCATGCTCTTTCCTCTCTGAGGATGTTCCTGAAGATCCTCAGGACATCATCGACCTGAAGAAAGTCATCTTGGCGGCTACCTATTCTGTGCCTGCCGGTAAAACAATTGTGCCTAAGAACCTCAGAAAGAACTTCTATACTGGGCTCATGATTCCAAATTGGCTCACCATCCTGGTCAATGCCGTACCCTGCTGAAATTACAGAAGTACTATTGGTGGCCTACTATTAAGGAAGACACATACTCCTATGTAGTGTCATGCTCTAACGGTACCAAATATAAGCCTACTTCTGGTCAGCCTTGGGGATTGTTACAACTGCTGCCACTTCTGGAACAGCCATGGACTCACATTGCTACTGACTTTGTAGTTGATCTACCTCTTTCTGGAGGAATGAATACTATCTGGATGACGGTTGACCATTTCAACAAGATGGCTCATTTTGTGGTAGTGCCTGGCTTACCCTCAGCCTTGGAGCTTGCGAAGCTCTTCATCGCACACATCTTTTGCCTTCATGGCCTACCGAAGCACATAGTCTCGGATAGAGGATCTCAATTCACGGCAAAATTCTGGAAGGCTTTGTGCAAGCTTTTTGACATCTCTCTGGATTATACATCTGCCTATCATCCACAATCTAATGGCCAAATTGAAAGGATGACTAGGACCCTAAAACAGTTCATTCAGGCCTATGTGAGTTGTGTCAGAATAACTGGGCCGAGCTGTTACCATGGGCTGAATTCATCATTAATTCACATCCAGCATCATCCACTGGATCAACACCATTTGAAGTGGTATATGGACATTTACCTTCACCGCCACTTCCACTGAAGCTCTCGGTGTCATCCCCAGCAGCTCAATCCACTGCTGATGATATCCATCAATTATGGACTCAGATTAAAGATATGCTAATCAAAGTGGGTGATCGAGCAAAGAAGTCCTACGAAGCTCACCATTCAAAAGTGTCTGGGTTTCAACCTGGTGACAAAGTCTGGCTATCAACCAAGCGTCTGAGACTAAAGTTATCCTCCACTCAATTTGCTCCTCACTATGTTTGACCATTTCCAATCCTCCGATGTCTTTGCAACATTACATACAGTCTGAAGCTACCACCTGCATTGAAAATCCACAACACATTCCACGTTTCACTTCTGAAACCACTCATCCAAGTCTCCTGAATCAACTTCAATCAACACAGAAAAATACCTTGAATATAAGGTTGAGGCTATTCAAGATGTAAGAAGACGTGGAAAAACTTGGGAATACCTTCTGTCTTGGGAAGGTTATGGCCCCGAAGAAAGTTCTTGGGAGCTGATGGCTAATATCCTGGATAAAGAGATGCTTCTTCAGTTTCACCAGATGCATCCTCAAAAACCAAGACCTGGTACAAGAACTGGAGTCCGCCCTTTGAAGGGGGGTACTGTTGCGACCGTCGGTCTTTGATGGCTTCGCCCCGCCTACCTCTCACTACTTGCGGCTCCTCCCACTCACTTCGGACTACTGGCTGCCGTGGCATCTGTTTGCCGTCCTCTCTAGCGTCCCCAGACCGGCTTTAGTGTTGACTCCCGCCATGCTTCTCCTAGGTACCTTAGGGCACACACGCACGCCGCCCGCATCTTTATTTCTATGTTGGCGTGAACCTCAGGGGTGTCCTCCTGATATGACGTTACGCTGCCCAGATATTTAAGCCTACAGTATTTGCTAGCTCATCGAGTTAGCAACGGTAACTCTATGGATGGATTCGCTCTCCATACTGAAGCTGCTCTTCCACTCCAGCGCTATCTGGAACTCTTATACCCTTTGTGGTTGCTAACGGGGTACCCACTCCTTGGGGGCCCATGTTCCCTGAGTTGCTGCCTGCATCTTCAAACCTTTCTACTTGGAAGACTTTACTAATAGTTTCCATCTGTGAGTACAACTACTATCTATTCCACAGTTCTGCTTCATTGGAACCAAGTACTCACTCCTCAAGGGCCTGCCCTCTGTTCCGGTGCCAGACCTCTCGTCTAGTGGAATCTCTGTTACTGCTATGTGAGTACTATACAACTGAGTCTCTCTGCTCTAAGGGATCAGGTACTCGCCCCTCGAGGGCCTGCTCTCCCTGTCTTGGAGCTTCACCTAATTCTACCTGGGACTCTGAATGCTTCTTATTGTGTACTCATAACTCTCAGTCTCTTTCCACTACAGTACTGCCTAGCAGAGGACTCGCTGTTCCAGCGTTCTGTGGGAGACCTGTCCAGCTGGGCTCAACATCCACTACTCACTACTGCCACCTCTGGTAGCTTCTAAAACTGTTTAATAAAAGATTCAAATCTGTGTTTGTGTGTCCAGAGTCTAGCCTGACACTGTGGACCCTCACGGGCATGGTCAGCTGCCACAGTGTCCAAGGATACACCCAAACATCAATATTTGCCTAGGGAGCCAGATACCTTTCATGGGTCCTGAGAAAGTGCACCACTCCATACTCCCTACTATTCACCCCTCTAATATTTCTCAGGGTGCAGATGCTGGAAAAGGGTCAGAGACAGGTGTAAGTATTCCTGAGAGTGTGGCAGAGTTGCTAGTTTCCTAGAAATATTATCACTGACATTACTTTGGGAATCATGTGTTACAATCAGTGGTCCATAGGTTGCCCCACAGGCCTCTGCTCTTACCTCCAGCCCTGGCCCCGAACTACCACTATCAACTGACGTAGCCAAGGTCCCCTTGTACAATGGCATGGCAGAGTGCAGCAGGCTGACAGGGCTGCTCCTGTGCATGCAGCAGGATGCCGCTGGTGGTCCCAGCTGAGCCAGCTGGTCCTCAACATGGCAAGATGCCAACATGCTGCTGCCACTCCTGACCTCTTTCTTCAGACTCCTCTAGGCATGCATGCATCTGACATGCCTTGATTTAAAGAGCCTATGGTGGGAAATCCCTGTGGTCCCCACTAATGACCTCATAGGTTCTGGCCTATAAAATGTCTTTGCTCCCTTCAGTCCTTGCCTCGGTGACAGATCTCCCTATATCCTAGTACAGCGAGTTGCCTTTTAGTTTCCTCCATTCTGTGACTTCAGTCTTCAGTTCCAGCGTCCTTCGTCCTGTGTCTTCAGTCTTCAGATCCAGTGGTCTTTGCCCTTGCCTTGAGATCCAGCGGCCTTTGTCTTCATTTAAGAGGCTGTTGTCTTGCTTGTTGGTTCCTGTGGTTGCCTCTTCAGTTCTTCAGTTTGCCTCACCTACTTGTTCTTCTCCTTTTCTGCCTGCCCTTCCTATCCATCCCTCCTTTCCCTTAAGATGGATACTCGATATTGACTTTGGCCTGACTCCTGAACCCACCTGACTTCCACCAGCCATGGGATATACCTCATCTTCTCCTGTTCTGATCCTACTATGTCCACGGATCTCTCAACAAACAGAGACCCCACCTAAGACCTGCCAGCCCCGGTACCCAAAGGCTCAACCCGAGAGGAACATGGGCTGGTGAAGACAAAGCTTTAGTTGGGCCTCTGACTCGTCTGGGTCCACCTGCCGACAGTGGGGACCTGCAGGATGGAGCCCTGGAGGCTACTTCATCTTTGCCTTGGCCCGTCTTGCATGACCACATCAACCTGATACTTTCCTCCTCTATTCACCTGCATTTTAAATCACAAAAAGGGTCAGATTCCAAAGGAGATCCCCCCCTTTTCCTTCTCTCTAATTTTACCTGTGCTGCACCTTTTAGGGGTGGGAAGGAAGTGTGCACTATTTCATCCATCACCTCAGGTAGAAGATTGTTGGAGCCACCCCAGATTTACATATTTTAAAAAACAGAGCACTCACATATATTATCAAACATGCAAGCATGCTTTTACACCTGTTAATCAAGTTGCAGATATTAAATCTGATTTCTTTTTTTGTTCGCAGTTTGTGAGAGGCGGGGGTGGTGGTGGGGTCTGGAGCAAGAGGTAGAGGATATGGGTGAATTGTGAAGGATATTTGTAAACTGGTAAAGTTCTGAGTCAACAGATGATAATCTTTGTAAACTGGTGCTAGGAAGTAAATGCATAAGTATTTTCAAAAGCAAGATGCGCACATACATCAGCCATTTTTACAAAATATGTGCCTCCACCTATATGTGTACATGTTACAATTATTTAACATAAAATATTTGTGATTACATTTATAAAATAGTTGTATAAGTTATACTGATCTCTGCATTAAAAAAAATTTGTATAATGAAACATATGCCTGCTTTAGGATGATGATGCATACCATTTTGGAAGCTGAGCCACAAAACAGTTTATAAAATAGAGGCATAACTGTAGATGCACATACTTATGCATATATGTGCTAAGTTATGCACACTACTAAAAGTTACCCTCAAAGTTTATAATTTTAAATTAGATTTTCCTCAAGAGAATATTCACCATGAGACATGTAATATCTTTAAATCTACCCTTAATCATCTCTTCGGAGATGACATCATTAGACTTCTTTTGCCACCTGGACACTAACTACAAGGCAATTTCATAGCAATTCATATTCCTAAGGGATGTGTATAATCAAGCTAGTGCTTTATTCCTGCCAATGCAGGCTAAACAGGTTTAGTATTTCAGAACGAAAAATATTATTATTCAACATAAGGTGCTTAGTGATAGATTTGAAATATGCAAAAAAGGGTCACTTTTAGAGAGGTTATATTGTTCTTTCAGTTGTTGAAAGGAATATATTATAATTCTCTCTGCTATGAGAAATGAACTTACTAACTCAGAAAATACTGTATCTGTCTTTGATAAATAGAACAGTAAATTCCCAGCTGGAACTCGACATTGCCTCTAGGCAGATGTGTAGAATGATGCAGTGGTATACCTCATTTTGCATGTAGTTTTCCATGAATACAGTACCAAATTAGCAAGAATTTTATTTGATCTTGGATGGGAGCAATTGAGCTTCTGCATGCAGAGTAAACTGTAGCAAGAGTTGCACAACCATTTGATTTTCAGTGTCTAAGGGGCTAAATTTAAGTCAATCTCTAGTGACTCTAAATAGACTAGCTAAATTATATTTTTTTAAATATGGGCTCACTTGTCCCACTTCCTCTCTAGTGCATGATATTTTTTTTTTCTATTCTCATATATCCCAATCGAAATAGATGATCTTAATGTTTTATTTAATCTTATTAGTAGAGATGTGAATCGTGTCCTCGATCGTGTTAACGATCGATTTCGGCTGGGAGGGGGAGGGAATCGTATTGTTGCCGTTTGGGTGTTTAAAGTATCGTGAAAATCGTGAAAATCATGAGCCGGCACACTAAAACCCCCTAAAACCCACCCCCGACCCTTTAAATTAAATCCCCCCACCCTCCCGAAACCCCCCCCAAATGCCTTAAATTACCTGGGGGTCCAGTGGCGGTCCAGAACGGCAGCGGTCCGGAACAGCCTCCTGCAATTGAATCGTGTTGTCTTCAGCCGGCGCCATTTTTCAAAATGGCGGCGCATAATGGCGGCGGCCATAGACCAACACGATTCGACTGCAGGAGGTCGTTCCGGACCCCCGCTGGACTTTTGGCAAGTCTTGTGGGGGTCAGGAGGTTTGTCGCGCGCCGAAGGAGCGCGACAAAGGGGCCGGCCCCTTTGTGCGCCCCTTCGTGCAGCCACTGAGTTTGTGAAGAATTTAAACAAAATATACTAAAGGAAGGAAAAAAAAAAAAGAGAGGGGAAAAGGAAAAAAAAAAGAAAGAAAAAAAATTGTTTTTTTCTTTTTGTTTGCTCATAACTCTACTTTCACAGTTATATCACCTCTTCAGTCACTCGGTACCCTCTCAACTATAGACACACTCCAACAAGCTTATTTTAGACTTCTTTCTACTACAAACACACTCCAGCAAGCTTCTCTCGGACCTCTCTCAACCACAGACACACTCCAGCAAGCTTCTCTCGGACCTCTCTCAACCACTGACACACTCCAGCAAGCTTCTCTCGGACCTCTCTCAACCACAGACACACTCCAGCAAGCTTCTCTCAGACCTCTCTCAACCACAGACACACTCCAGCAAGCTTCACTCGGACCTCTCTCAACCACAGACACACTCCAGCAAGCCTCTCTCGGACCTCTATCAACCACAGACACACTCCAGCAAGCTTCATTAGGACCTCTTTCATCCACAGATACATTCCAACAAACTTCACTCGGACTTCTATTAACCACAGACATACTCCAACAAGCTTCACTTTGACCCAAATCCCTAACCTTCTGACTAACTTCAGGACTACTATTTATTCTTCTCCACCTTTCTTCAGTGGCTTTTCCTTATCTGACCATGCTGCTATCAAAGACTTCCTGCTCATCTAGAGTCTTTCAATTTCTGGACCTACAGCAATAAAAGAGCTTGCCCCTACTTCTCGCCTATTCACTCAGTACCATTAAATAATGCACCAATCAGAAATGTTTTCTCGCCACATTCCTACTATCAAACACTTCAACGTGAATTATAAACCGGCTAGATTTCTCCAACACTCCTCATTAACCAGAACATTAACACCTATTATGGTAGCACCTATCACTCAAATGTTAGGTCTAATAACTTTCTCCATCCTTCTATTAAATACACAATCTCTTCTAAAAAAGATCACCCTACTAAACGATATCCTCACAGATGAAAAGCCAGACATATGTGCGATCACTGAATCATGGCTAAAAGACACTGACACAGCCATAATAAATCAACTTCCCACTGACTCTTACAATGTTTTCTCCATTCCAAGGATCAAAAAGAAAGGTGGAGGTATTTTCCTGGCTGCCAAAAAGAAATTTAACCTTACAGTTCAAACTACTTCCCCTTCCTCCAAAATGGAGACTGGCCTTTTCAAATCTAAGGATCTTCAAATTTGCCTAATCTACTCCCCCCCCCCCCAGCATACTTGAGAATAACCCATCTCTACTAACAGAATTTATTATCAAAAACCTTGATATTCACCTCCCAACAATTATTCTGGGGGATTTGAACCTACACTTTGATCGCATCCCTCTAACCCCAGCCTGTGAAACTTTACTGACCTCTCTTAATGCTCTAGGCTTTCAACAAGCTGTAGCTAACCCGACTCATAAAGCTGGTCATACCCTTGATGTCATTTTTACTAACTCCCATATTGATACAAAACCTCCCCTCTGCACTCCCATTCCTTGGTCAGACCACTTTTGGATTGACACCTGCTGTACAATAAAACAATTACCATCTAATGTTCACAGCAAAAAAACCATCTACTTCCAAAAACAAGGTCAAACAGATGAAATTAATAATGTGATATCAGAAGATCTCAAAACTTTAGGTCTCACAGACGCTGAAATAGCTACCTCTTCTTGGTTTAAAATTACTAGTAACATAGCAGAGAAATTCTGTCCTATTCAATCCAAGGAAATCAATTCCGAAAAAATAATAAGGAAAAAACCTTGGTATACTCCCGAGCTTAAAGCTATGAAAATGGAGCTACGTAAGACAGAAAAAGAATGGCGCAGAAACCAAAATTCCACGACTTTATTAAAATTCAAATCATTACTACACAAATATCGCCAAGCCACCGACAAAACAAAAAAAGATTTCTATGCTTCCAGAATTCATCAATATCAATTCAACCCTCAAGCACTTTTCCAATATGTCAAAAGCCTTGTTACTGCTCCAACTCACAACAATCTAAACAACACTGATGATTCAAAATGTGAGGAACTAGCTACATTCTTTTATAACAAAATACATTCTATTTTAACGCGATTTAATTCATTTCCTGCTCCTTTACACACCAACCAAGCTACATCAGCCGCTCAAGATAAATTTGAAACAAAGCTATCTAATCTTGAGATTACTACTGGTATTGAAGTTGAGTCAATTCTAAAGAAAATGAAACCAGCTTTCCACCCCACCGACATCTTACCTACTAAGACTCTTCTTACAATACGTTCTACAATAGCAAAACCTATTGCAAAGATTCTTAACAAATCCATCACCACAGGCATAGTTCCTTCTATACTTAAACATGCTATCATTACTCCAATGATAAAAAAATCTAACCTAGATTCATCTGATCCAGCAAACTTTCGACCAGTATCAAACCTACCCTTCCTCTCAAAGATTATGGAAAGAGTCATCAACAAACAACTAACTGATTATTTAGATGATCATCAAATACTCTTTCCATCCCAATATGGGTTCAGAAAGTACCACAGCACAGAAACACTTTTGATATCACTTTCTGAGGTGCTACTAAAAGCTTTAGATGCTGGCAAATCATACCTCATCGCCCTTCTTGATATATCAGCGGCTTTCGACACGGTAAACCACAACACCCTTATTACCCGTCTATCTGAAATAGGTATCTCGGGATCGGCTTTACTATGGTTTCAGTCATTCCTGAGCAATAGAACATACAGCGTTAGATGTGGATGAAGTGAATCCAAGCCAAGAAACCTCTCTCAAGGAGTCCCCCAAGGATCTTCTCTCTCCTCCACATTGTTCAATGTTTACCTTACACCGCTATGCCGGTTACTCTCTAAATTGGGTCTTCAACACTTCATCTACGCAGATGATGTTCAAATACTCATACCTATAACCAGCACAATCACAAATGCACTGAGTACCTGGAAGGTAGCTTTATTAGAAATTAAAACAATCCTCACAGACAACCAATTGGCTATAAATACCAATAAAACTGAACTTATCATAATTTCACCTCCAAAAAATACAATACTGATCAACTCTGATATTTCTCAAAACAACTCCACTATTTCACAACAAGTACGCAGCCTTGGTATCATCATTGACAAAAGTTCATCGCGGATACGGTAAAAAATGGTTTCTTTAAGCTATACACGCTTAAACGTATTAAATCTCTATTATACCAATATGATTTCTGCACAGTTTTACAAGCAACTATTTTATCAAAGATTGATTACTGCAATGCTCTGTTACTGGGTCTACCCAAAGCCACCATTCAACCTTTGCAAATGCTGCAAAATGCAGCTGCCCGCATTATCACCGACACAAGCCACCATGATCACATCACTCCAGCTCTTCAGTCTTTGCACTGGCTACCCGTGGCTTACAGGATAATTTATAAATCTATGTCGCTGATACACAAAGCCATTCAAAACAGAGAAATGCTCTGGTTCACAGATCAACTACAATTCAAAACGTCTTCCCGCCCAACGAGATTCCAGAATTTAGCCAAACTAAATATCCCAGCACCCAATCTGACTAAACTCTCTAGTACAAAAGAACGATCTTTCATCATTGCTGGATCAACAATATGGAACACCATGCCCTCTGAATTACGCCAGGAACTCTGTCACAAAAAATTTAAACAAAACCTTAAAACCTGGCTATTTAAAAAAGCCTACTATCAATGATCTGAATCCTCAACTACTCTTCCTAACTGCCACAATCTCTCATATATTTCTTATATCCTATTAATACAAAGTTATATACTGTATTGTTTTCGTTTAGTTACCTTGTTATATTGTAAAGCGCAATACTGAATTACTGTTTGAATGTAAACCGAGGTGATGTTATTTACGTACCCCGGTATAGAAAAATCTATAAATAAATAAATAAATAAATAAGATAGAAAGGATTATGCTGGGGAAATAGAGAAGACTGGAGGAAGGAAAAAAGTACATAGAGAAAATGGGGAGAGGCATGAGGATGGGCTGGTATAATTTTTCTCCTCTTCTAGTACTATCTGACCCAATCTGCTTATTCATGGTCTGTCCAAACTGGGTGTGTACCACAGGAGCCTCCTACACTTCCAGGACAAACATAGTGAAGCAGAAATGACTCAGAACTCTTCTGTTTCAGCATGCAAGGACTCTTTACTTGAAAAACTAAGACAGAAAAATAATAAGCATTATAATCATAGTCACATGGTTCTGTGAACAGGGATTGTGCTGGTGAGACCAGCACAATGGGCAGAAAGGAAGATGGAGACTCGCTAGTACAGGATGCACTATATCCCATCCAGATGTCCTTGCAATCCCACCGTTTCCCAAGCAGGATCAAGTGACACAGCTGGAAATGTTAACTCCTTGCTGTCTAGTATGAAAGATGACCTTCTGCTGTCAGTTTTCTAACAAGGAAAGGGAAAAGGGGAGAGAGAAAGAGGGTGGGGATGGGGAAGAAGGAAAATAAGAGAGAAAATAGAGAGGGAAGGAAGGGAAAGTCAATGGGGAAAGGGAAAGGGAGAGGTTCCGAGATGAGGAGTAGAGAAAGGGGAAACATGAGAGGAATTGGACAGTGAGCCCGTATCAGAAGAAAGACATAGATACAGCAGGGAGATAGTGGAATGAGAGACTGAGGGGAGAAAAAAAGTAGGATGTATTGAATAGGATAAATTGGGAGGAACAAAGTCTGGGAAGCAGAAGAGTGGATGCAGGCAAGACAAAGGTCCCCTTTTAGGAAGAAAAAAGACAGATTTGAATGACAAAAGTGTGAGAGGATAGGCAAGAGGAGAAAAAGCAAAGGAAATTAAATAATAGGGATGTGAATCTTTTTTCTGACGATTGAAAATATCGTACAGTATTTTCAAACTCATCAGAAATCGGGGGCTCCCCGAAACCGATAGGAAAACCCCATGCAATTGTTTGTGGGGTTCTCTTATCGTTTTGGGGGAGGGCGGGAAAAATGGCACACAAAAACAACCCCTAAACCCACCCCGACTCTTTAAAACACATCCTTTAGCTTCCCCTACCCTCCTGACCCCCCAAAAACTTTTTTTAAGTACCTGGTGGTCCAGTGGGGGTCCCGGGAGCGATCTCCTGCTCTCGGGCCGTCGGCTGCCACTAATCAAAATGGTGCCGATGGCCCTTTGCCCTTACCATGTGACAGGGGCTATCGGTGCCATTGGCAGGCCCTTGTCACATGGTAGGAGCAATGGATGGCCCGCACCTTTTTTAAAGATGATGCTGGCCATCCATTGAACCTACCATGTGACAGGGGCCGGCCAATGGCACCGATAGCCCCTGTCACATGGTAAGGGCAAAGGGCCATCCGCGCCATTTTGATTAGTAGCAGCCGACGGCCCGAGAGTGGGAGATCGCTCCCGGGACCCCCACTGGACCACAAGGTACTTTAAAAAAGTTTTTTGGGGGAGTCGGGAGGATGGGGGAAGCTAAAGGATGTGTTTTAAAAGGTCGGGTGGGTTTTTTGTTTAAGGGCTTCGGGCGCAGCCGATAAAACAAAAAAAAATGATCGGACCGCACGCAAAACATTTCCCGATAGACCCTGAACCTGGAATTGGAACCGATTCCGGTTCTGAGTCACATCTCTATTAAATAAAACCAAAGAGTTGAAAAGTGAAATGAAGACAATAATAAAAGGAAAGCCAAAAGAAAATATCATTTCCAGACACACCAGCAAGGTTAGAAAGCTACTTATTTTTTATAATTTAAAGTAGGCTTACATATTAAATAAGGCATGTGTTATGCAAATTCATGCAAATATGCATACTTTTCACAGAATTAAAACATCTTTACCATGTAAATTCTAAACTTGCTGTAGAATTTATTAATTTAACTCCACCTGCTGTAATAAACTAGGACAAATAAGGGCTATAGTTTATAACTAATCATGGGAGGTTAGATATTCAAAGCTGGCCATGTAAGTAACCTACCCGGTTAGAACATATTTGGCTATTCACTGTCGGGCGGATTTTAAAAGCCCTGCTCGCCGGCACGCCTATTTTCCATAGGCCGCCAGTGCGCGCAGAGCCCCGGGACGCGTGTAGGTCCCGGGGTTTTTCAAAGGGGGCGTATCGGGGTGGGACCGGATGACGCGGCGTTTCGGGGGGCGGGGCGTGGCATTTCGGGGGGGCGGGACCGGGGCGTGGCCCAGGCCTCCGGACCAGCCCCCAGGTCGGAAGACGGCGCGCCAGCAGTCCGCTGGCACGCGTAGATTTACATCTGCTTCTCGCAGGCGTAAATCTAGGGACAAAAGGTAAGAGGGGGATTTAGATAGGGCCGCGGGGGTGGGTTAGGTAGAGGAAGGGAGGGGAAGGTGAGGGGAGGGCGAAAGGAAGTTCCCTCCGAGGCCGCTCCGATTTCGGAGCGGCCTCGGAGGGAATGGAGGCAGGCTGCGCAGCTCGGCGCGCGCAGGCTGTCCAAAATCGGCAGCCTTGCATGCGCCGATCCAGGATTTTAGAGGATATGCGCGGCTATGCGCGTATCTTATAAAATCCAGCGTACTTTTGTTTGCGCCTGCTGCACAAACAAAAGTACGCGATCGCGCTTTTTTTTTTAAATCTACCCCAATGTATATTCAGCAGCATGGTAAAGCTGCTGAATATGCGCGTATATATATAAGTACTTAGCCAGGTAAGTGGACCTGGCTAAGTTTAGACTTGCTCTATGTGGCATCCAAACTTACACATATGCTTATGCGGCTAGCTTTGAATATCAATAGTTAGCTGTATAAGTTATAGCCATACAAGTTATACAGCTAACTCGCTCCACCTCTGATCCATCCAGTACACGCCTGCTTTGTCTGTATGGAACTTTTAGCCATTTAAAGGACTGATATGGCTAAGCAGCTGCTGAATGTAGGTAAATATTCAGCGACTGCTACTTAGCTGCAAAAGTCCCGCTTATTTTCCTAAATAGTGCTGAATGCATATTGAATATCGGACCCAGGGTTTTTTTTTAAATCTGCTTAATCAAAAGGTCTATGTTTTACTTATGTTAATTTGAAATATCATTTATGAAAATAATCCTTCAATATTTGAGCTATCCATTGATTCATTATAGAGGAACCAAATTTGAGATTGCATAACTGTCAAAGTCAAGAACACGCAGAGCTCCAGTCTTATCCATTTTTACTTTGAGCCCTGCAAATGTGCTATAATTCACTGGATTAGTTCCATTCTTTTTTGAAAGACACTTGTTGAATCCTGAAAATCTAAGATATTTTTTTGCAGAGCGTGATAGCTTTTATTCCACATTTTCAACTTGTATTCAATGTTTTACAGAGCAATCGTGAATCCTTTTCCCTTAAGGCTCTAAGCTTAAAATACAAAGTAACACGATAAGAGGGCAGCTTTGTTGCATGCCTCGAAATAGAAACTCTTTTTTAACACATTTTATTGTAAGCAAAGATCCAACCAAATAAAACAAAAGGAAACACTGATTTAATGGTTTGTATTCCACCAGGAACTGTTTGGCTTTACATATCAGAGTTTTTAGCCTTCACATCCATGATATCTTCACAGACAAATACAAGCTGCAAGAGAGCACTGCTTTGAGCTTTCTGGGTTTTTCTTAAAATTCCCATGGAGAAGTCCAACCCCCATAATAGGAATCTAAATGAAAACCTGCAAACATCGCCCTGCCCTTCCTCCCTTCAGGGCTCAGAATGTTGCAAGTTTAAACTACAACATTTAACCCTCATATTGAGGCTTTTCTTTCCCTCAGGAGGCAAAAAGAAAGGATATTTGAAAAGAACTTGTGCCAGCTATTTCAGCCGAGCTAACTCCAGCAGTATACTGCTTTGTACCTCTCTGACGTCCCCAGTTGCTGTTTTAATTTGTAGAATACCACACCTACTGTTGTCTGTCAGTGCTCCCAGCTGAGTTTTCTGCAAGAAAGCAGAAAAAAAAATGCATGAACTGGCTCAAAAAAATAATGGAAGACCTAAAAGGATGTCATATAACATTATCGATGTAAGAGACACCATAAAATCAGGTGGTGAGAAATTAAAAATACAACCCCCTATATATACAGTAAAAAGGTGAATTTTAAAAGCCAAGCGCACACATCAATTACAGGATGCGCAAATATGTGGGGCTCGCACATGCCAAGTGGGAGATTAAAAGCCACCAAAATACGCATGTATCTCTCAGGGAAGTTTTCAGAAAGAAGCGCCGTCTGACTGTGGTCTGGCTGGGACATGGATGTTTCGGGGCATGTACGTGAGATGTGTTACTTACATGCTTATGCAGCCCAGGCGTGCGCTAAGGTCCCCTGCTGTGTAACTTTACTTCTGCTATGGCTGAAGTGTAAGTGATAAAATAAAGACAATTAGGAAGATGAGCAGGGTGTTAAGGGTCAGGGCTAACTGGAGGGAAGGAAGGCTAATAAACTAGGGAGTTTGGAAGTCCTATCACTTAACTGGGCAAACTGGGAACAAACTGATATTAATGGGAAAGGCATTGGCCCACACCTCTTTTAAAATCACCCCACTTACACAGTAGAAATGGCATTTGTGTACACAGGCCACATCCACTTAAAATGGCTATCCTATTTTATAACATGCTTGCATTTGCTTGCACATGTTATAAAATGGCCGTGTCCCTGGGCTCAGGCTGACATATACGCGGACATGTGCACCCGTGGGCCAGTTTTAAAATTCACCTTTAAATGTTCAATTGTATACCCTGAATTTTATATATGGGTTGATTCACCAGCACCGATTCTGGTCTTGTGGGGATAATTAGTGACCATATGGCAGATTATTCCAATATCTAAATATGTGAAAGGAGATAGTCATCCATTAGTTGGTATTTTCAATCTTTTTAAATGATATTTAAGAGAACCTTGAAAAAAAATCTATACTGGAAAGGAGGCAAAGACTCTGAATTCTTTTCATTATAGGACCTGGTTTAACTGCAATACCACCCATATGATAAGATGCTACGGTGAGCCGACTCAGCCTTTCTGCCGCCTCGCTCGCCGCTTCGGCCCTCGCCCTCGGATCGCACCCCGAGATGCCTCAGCCACCCTCCCAGGCCCAAAACCGACCCGCACCAGTTTCGTCCGACACCAGCCGGCCTGCAGATCCGAAACTCCACTTACTGGTGACATCAGCAGAGCAATATGGGACAAACCTGATAAGATGATGTGGTGAGCCGTAGGCATTGCACGCCTAAGGAGCGCACAAACTTTGTGTGTCCCTTAGTGCCACCCCGTCCTCGATACCACCCACTGCCTTCCACCATCTTCCCTCACCTCAGATAATCTTCCACCATCTTGACTGCTACGCACTCCTATGCAGCAGTGACTCCTTAGACTCTCAGCCTTAGAGATCTACCTTCTTGCTGCATCTCCTCACCGCTTCCGACCCACTTGGCCCATGCGATTGGCGTTGGCTCATCGGAGTCAGGGAGCAATTTTCCCCCTATCTAAAGACTCTACCAGCACAGACTCAGCACCACCACCATTGCCTTCAGTTATAAGCAGTCCCCCCTTTGCTCACCCCCCTCCTCCAACCCCCCTGACACTCCACGCCCTCTCCCCCACCCTATCTTAGTTCTTCTACCACACACTCCTAAACCTAACTATTTGGTTCCCTCTCAATCTCCCCCCCACACACACACCCTACCTCCCTATTCCCTCTTTATCCCTTCTTACACCCTCCATCCTGCCCACACTGCCCCCATTACATATCCCCATTCTCAGGTACCACTCCTACTCCTTCAGAATTTCACCCACCAACCCTCCTCCATATTATCCAAGATCACTGATCCCCATCATGACCTCCCCCTTACTCAACTCATGGGACTCACCCTGGTCTCCCTGATTCTCTTCAATGCACAATCACATCCTCCATGAAATTCTTTCCGACTCCAAACTTGACATCTGTGCTATCACAGAAACATGGCTTAAACCTCCTGACATAACCCTCCTTAACCAACTACCGTTACACTCCTACGACATCTTCTCCATTCCCAGACCCAAAAAAAGAGGAGGTGGCATTCTCCTAGCCGCCAAAAGAGAACTCATACTAATTTCCCAAAAAATAAACATCCCCCCAAATATGAAATCAGGTTCTTCAAATCTGCTTTTCTCCAAATATGCCTAATCTACAACCCCCCCCCCCCCCAGACTCCTTGAAACTAATGCCTCCCCCCTTATCAAATTCTTTGTAGAAAACCTAGACCTTGACACACCCACCATCCTACTAGATGACTTCAATCTCCACATAGATGCACACCCTCAATGCTCCTCCTGTGAGGCTTTCATCTCCTCTCTCGATGCTGTGGGATTCACACAAATCATTAATCAGCCCACCCAAAAAGCAGGCTACACACTCGATCTTATATTCACAAACTCTAGCCTTCACACCTTTGACCCCCCTCCCCCACTGCTCCCCAGTCCCCCGGTCTGAGCATTCCCTCATAAGCACCACCTTAACCTTAAAAAATACCCCTCACACCCCCCCCCCCCCACTCTCAATCACACCTTTAAATACTGACAATTATGCCCCAAAGATGACCTCGTTGCTGCTTGCACCAATATTCTCAACAAAATGGATCTCTCAAGCACCAAATCTGCCTTTTCCTTCTGGCACAATATCACCCAAGACATTGCTGACCAACTCTGTACACTCACTACCAAAACCATAAACCCTACACTCAAAAATAAACCTTGGTACACTCCTAAATTAAAGATACTAAAAAACAACCTAAGAAGCAAAGAAAGACAATGGCGAAAACACCCCTCACCCGCTCTTCGTGCATCATATATCACTTCCATGCATACTTAAAGGAACTTAATCCAAAAAACAAAATGAGATTATTAAGCCCATAAAATTCACCAAATCCAGTATAACACTAAAACCCTCTTCTCCATCATATCCAACCTCACCAAAACCCCCTCCACACACACAATAGACCTCATCCCCAAAGGTAAATGCAACAAACTAGCACTATTCTTCCAAAATAAAATTTCCTCCCTCACTATAAATGTCCCCCCTGTCCCCGCAAACTCCAACTTCCTCCCCATCAACACCATCGCCTCCCTCGACTCCTTTGATCCCACCTCCTCAGCCAAAATTGAATCCATGCTAAAGAAAATCAAACCGTCCTCTCATCCCGCTGAAACTATCCCCATCAAACTCCTCCTTTCCATTCCCAATATAATAGCTAAGCCCATCTCCAAACTAATCAACTGCTCCCCTACACAAGGTTCCGTCCCTGTTCTAAAACAGGCAGTGTCAAACCCAACCTCAACCCCACAGATCTCTCCAACTTCAGACCCATCTCTAATCTCCACTTTCTTGCCAAAATCATGGAAAAAATAGTCACTCACCTCTCTGAATACCTTGATTTTCATAGGTTTCTCTCCATGTCCCAATTCGGCTTTCGCAAACAACCAGTACAGAAACGCTCCTAATTTTACTAACTGATGACATACTTAAAGGATTGGATATAGGTCATTCCTATCTCCTGGCTAACTTGACATCTCATCTGCTTTCGATACCATCAGCCACAACATTCTCTTATCTCTCCTCTCCGATATCAGCATCACTGGATCAGCACTACTCTGGCTAAAATCATACCTAGAAAACAGACACTTCAAGGCCGTGCTAGGCAACCATGAATCCAATCCCATTGACCTCAATCGTGTGTTCCTCAAAGCTCCTCACTATCCTCCACACTCCAACTTCTATATGTTACTCCTTTCCAATTTCCTTTCAAGCATATATGTGGATGATGTCCAAATTCTTATCCCCTTCACGGACTCGGTGCGTAAAGCCCTACAGACATGGGACAACTGCCTCACCTCTATCAACCATCTCTTTACAAAGATGAACCTCGCACTCAACCACCACAAAACGGAACTCCTTGTCATTTCTTCCAAAGCCCCCACCCTCTCAAACCTCCCCCCCTCCCCAAACCCATTTCTCTACACGCACGGAACTTAGGCACCACAATCGACAACCAACTTTCTTTAAAACCACACATCAAAGCTACCCTAAAAGATTGCTATTTCAAGCTCCATGTTCTAAAGAAACTAAAACCCCTTCTACATCTCTCCGATTTCCATACTATGCTCCAGACCATCACCTTTTCCAAGATCGATTACTGTAACTCCCTCCTCCTAAGCCTCCCAGCCTCCACTATCAAACCCCTACAACTCCTACAGAATTCCACAGCTCGAGTCTTAACAAACACACGCAAGATATACCACATTACTCCCATATTGAGAGATCTCCATTGGCTACCTTTACCTCAAGAATCCTTTACAAAAGCCTTTCCCTTATACATAAATCCTTACATAATGAAAACATGCAATGGCCTCATGACCCATTCTGCTTCCATTCCTCTATCCGACCTATGAGAACAGCATACCAAGGAACCCTCCACATACCCTCCCCTAAACTAACTCAACTCTCCTCCACAAAGAATAGAGCATTCACGATAGCAGGCCCTAGTCTTTGGAACGCCATGCCCCCCCGACCTTCGCACAGAATCATGCACCACTAAATTCAAAAAGAAACTAAAAACATGGTTGTTCCAGCAGGCCTTCCCCTAACACGCTTACTCCTTTCTCTGCACTACATTCTCTCTAATTTATTATCAACACATCTTCCCAACTGTACATAGTTCCCCCCATCACATATTTATCCCCTCTCTAAGTTATGTTCTACACATCTGCCCAACCTGTATATAGTTCCTCCCTTCACATTTTTACCCCCCACCCTTATCTCCCTTAATCTTGATCCACCCATTCCTTTTATTTGTTTTACTACTGTTATGCTATTGTTGCCAATTGTTCCATGCAGTTGTTATGCCATAATTTACTTGCACAATATTTATTGTAAACTGATACGATGTGCAAACGGCTATCGGTATATAAAAGCTAACAAACAAATAAACAAACAAACATCTACTATCTACTGACTAATTAAAACAATCAATCCACACAATGATTTTTTGAAAACATGGGAGCCTTAATACTCAGTACCACGTTAACAAGTGTTGAAAAGGATTTCTGCTTCAAGATGATTCTCACAACTGTTTTCAGTAGCTCAGTCTGCTTCTTGATTCTCTGAAGCCATTCAAAACAAAATTCCATGTCATGGTCTTTATAAGGGCTTACAAGTCTAAGTGAAGAGACATCTTTTTTGGTGTATTTCCTTTTGAACTGTTTGGTAAGAAGCTCAAGGCCTATATACTTGTTCTTTATTTGCCTCCCCAAGCTCATGTCAAGAGCACTTTCTGGTAACCTCTCATTGGCCTCTCTTTTTTTTTTTTTTTTAAAGGAATTTTTATACATTTTATTTCCCTCCAATAAAAGTCCATGGCACAATTGTTTTCCCTTTACTCTAAACCATGACTCCAAAATTGAATCCAGTCCAGAAAGATTGGATATAATAAAAGTAAAGATAACATGCGGCAGCAGCCAAGATTTTTGATAGAAGGAAAACAAAATAAAAAGAGTGGGTTTCCTTTCACTGGGAAAAGAAAAAGGTACAAAGCTGGCTAAAGGGAAGCCATCTGGATTTATTCCTGATCTGAGTCAGAATAAATATATCCCGAGGAGAGTTTTTGAAGGTGAATAAAAGCTACATATCTAGTTAGGTGAATAATCATTTGAGAGTGGAATAACAGGCGGAGGGGATACAAAAATGGTGTCTGTAAGCTGTTTCCACCTCCTGAAAGTTCTACATTCAGATACATCTATCTTTTGGAGTAGTTCTAAACTCTTTGAAGTCCATATTCAGCAGAATGGGGAGCAAGAATTTACCCAGCTAACTTTAGGCAAGAAATCCACCAGAATTTACCCAGGTATGTCTGCCACTGAATATCCTTACCTAGATCAAGTTACCTAGATAATGTTAGGCCCAGCATTTGTTCGACCAGTCTTACCCACATAAGAATAGCTCAATAGCACTACCTGGCTAAAATTAAGCCCCGCCCCACACTCCATCCTTCTTACCAGGCTACATTTTACCTGGGCAAACTGTTATCCACACTATCAAAGTAAAAGTTAGCCACTGAAAGGGGGGAAATGTTTATTTAAAGGTTTTTGTTCTGGTAATGAAAAGTTATCTGTTAAAATCCCTTTGAATATGGACTCATTTCATTTTACACTTTTATACAACCTTTTTCCTAAAAATGAGACCCCAATGGTTTACAACAATTGAAGAATTCATCATAAATTAACATACAATGAAACAATTATCTCTACTATGGACTCACCCAGCCCCTATTCTCTCTAGGGCCTGGATACAGGCTGCATTACAACCAATGCAATGTCAATAAATGCACTTAATAAAAATACCCCAAGCACACATTAACACCACCAAATTATAAACATAATACAATTAAATACTAATGAATAATGATAGGATGGCTATTACCATTAGTGTTTTGGGAAGGTACCAAGCATTATGTTCTGCAGTCTGTATAAATAAACTTGAAAAATTCCTAAGATCTGACCTGAAGTAGAGATAGTAGGTCATTCTCATATAGTGAAATATGTCTTTTTATAAATTCAAGGACATTTTTTTTAATTTATACTTTATTAAATTTTTCAAATCATTACATATATCAATGTATGACAGGTAAAGTACCATTATCAAACAAAATAATTAAGGCAAGCTAAAGAAATGAAGATAATAATAGTAGTAATCATACATTAGCCCACATGTAGGGGGAAAACTAAAGAAAATACCTATCTGGAAATTTATAAAGTTACTATGCCATGACACCCAATGCCACATCCTTCAAACTGGGTTCCTCTTATCATTAAGGAACCTCTCAAGATCTACAGGGTCTAAGAAAATAAACTTGTTACCCTGAAATGAAATAGTACATTTATACTGGAATTTCAAATAAAAAGTCATTCCCATATCCAATACACTAGACTTCAAAAAGAAAAACTGTTTTCTTCTCAATTTGATTTTTCCTTGAAACATCCGGGAATATCTGGATCTTCTGACCACAAAAATTTGAATCCTTGAATTTGAAAAATTGACAGAAAAATACATTTTTTATCAGATTCTAATATGAATGTGACTACAAAAGTGGCCCTTGTTCGTATTTCATCAGTTTCCAGAAAGGAGGAAATATTTGGCTATCAATAGGTGTCAGAACATCAAAAGATTCCTCCTCTTTATTTATCACCCTTTTTTTTCTAGGCAAATAATAAGAATTAGAAATCAGAAACATTTCATCATTCGTGAATTGCAAATTCTCAACTGCATATTTTTTAAATAACTCAGTTCCTGAAAGAAAACAAGTTACAGGGAAATTCAATAAACGGAAATTTAACCGTAAAAGATTTTCCAGAGCTTCATATTTCTGATGAATAATTCATTTATCTTTAATTGAGGAAGCAGAGGTTTGCTGCAGGTTGTATATAATACCAGACTGCAGTTTAATCTCTGCTTCCATTTTCAAAGATCTATTCTCCAAATCGGAAAGTTTAAGGGAAGCTTTTTCAGTGTATGAAGACAACTATTTTACAGAATTTGTTAAAACACTATCAACTCTAATTATTGCTTTCCAGATATCTTTCAGTGTTACTTCCACCAGTTCTTCTTGTGTTTTCAATAATAATTCTTCCTTAGCTGGTTTAAATATCGCTGGCTCAGGAATAAATTGATTTACTGTTACTGATATAGGCAAATTGTCCGAGATCCCCTGTTCCCCAACGGGTAAAACTTCATTCGTAAAACATTAGGCGACCCTTGTTGTAATTCCAGCATATCATTATTATTTCCTCGTTCACGAGAGACATTTTGAGAAATATTCAAATCTAACGTGGACACTATTTGCTACATATGGCATAGGGGGGGTGGAGAACGCGTTTCTGGGGATAATGAAATCCCAGCTAATTCCATACTCTTCCCGCAGTGTTGAATTAGCTGTAGTTACTTGTGAGTCCATTGGACCATAAGTTGGAGTTGATGTAACTGCTGCTGTCAATATCTTTCCCTTTCTTTTTCTTCCCATAGTAATTCAAGCAAACTAAAAGAAAAATATTTCTTTAGAAGGGATGAGCCTGCTTTTAGGGTCCTTGGGGTCCTCAGGAGGCGAGGTGTCTCGGCAGCTGCCTATGCTGGATACAGGAAACCTTCGCATCTCGGCACAGATAATATTCAGGTCCCCCTCTCTGTTAGTAGTACGCCTGCTTTTATTGTCCTCAGGGGTGAGGTGTCTCGGGAGCTGCCTACACTGGATACAGGAAACCTCCGCATCCCGGCACAGATATTATTCAAGTCCCCCCCAAGGAAGTATTTTTCAATGTTAGTAATGCCTGACAGCTCTGATATGCTTAAAAAAGTCAAAACATTATTGGAAAGGTAGATTCACATTCCCTATCTGCTCCTATATGTTGTACCTTGAGGAACATACATCCACTGGATGGCCCGCACCATTTTTAAAGATGACGCCGTCCGTCCAGTGCTCCTACCATGTGACAGGGACCGGCCAATGGCACAGTTACCCTGTCACATGGTAAGGGCAAGTACCATCGGCGCCATTTTTATTAGTGGCAGCCAATGGCCTGAGAGCGGGAGATCGCTCCCGGGGCCCACTGGAGTACCAGGTAATTTTAAAACATTTTTTGGGGGGTCGGGAGGGTGGTGGAGGCTAAGGGAGCAGTTTTAAAGGGTCGGGTGGGTTTTTTGTGTATCGGCCGACAGCCCGAGCACAAGAGAATGCTCCTAGGACCCCTGCTGGACTACCAGGAAATTTAAAACTTTTTTTTTTTTGGGGGGGGGGGGGGGGGGTGTGGGAGGCTAAGGGAGCGGTTTTAAAGGGTCAGGGTGGGATTTTTGTTTATCGGATCGGGCACAGCCGATAAAAAAATCCGATCAGGCCGGACGAAAAGAAAATGCACGATTTGAATCAGAACCGGAACCGAACCGATTCCAGTTCCGATTCACATCTCTAGTGGATATTCCTATAATTATTGGAGGTGATTTTTATCAACCCCTTGACTTAATTTTAGACCACCAATCCACTAGCCCACTTTGACCACCTTCAATGTAGGGGATCCCTGGTGCTACACCCCATGACCATGGACTTCACCTTCTTTTCCTTCCCCCCATCAATCCCATTCTCGCATCGACTACTTTTTAGTGTCTGCCTTGTTGATCTCTGGTGCATATGCCTCTCATATTCATCTGATTCTCATCTCTGATCATGCCTTAGTCTTTCTCTCTCTCGCTCCACTGGAATCTTCTCCTCCTGAGAACTCCTTTTGGCATTTTAATACTGCCCTCTTAGATGATCCTGCCTTTATAGCCAAAATGCAGACTTTCATTCTTGCTTTTCTCTCCCTTAATGATACCGATGACATTTCTCCACCTATGATTTGGGGAACCTTCAAGGCAACATTGTGCTCAGAAATTATTTCCCACCCCACTTATGTTTGCAAACAGTCCCAGGCCCAGCTTCAAGATTTGAAAGCTGGCATTGCTTTATTAGAAAAAGATCATGTTGCCTCCCATAACAACCTTTTATTGCACCAGCTCTATAAATAAAAATGCCAATACAATTCCTTGTTAAGTTCCCAAGCTGGTAAGGATCTTTTTCTCCAAAAATCCTGTTACTACACTGAACACAATAAGGCTGGCAAGCTATTGGCATCTTACCTACACTCCCATAAACAGAGAACAGCGCATTGCTGACACTCCGCACCCCTATAGGATCTATTCTCTCAACGCCAGATGGAATCCTTCAGGAATTCCACTCCTTTTACTCCTCTCTTTATTCCTCTTAATCTCGTAAAGATCCCGCTCTCTTCCTGCTTTTCTCTCTAAATTAGATGGCCCCTCTCTTTCTTCTTCTGATAAAGAATACTCTGGACTGGCCCATTTCCCAGCCAACATTGCTACTTGTGATTATCTCTCTCCAATTTGGAAGCCCCAAGCCTCAATGGTTTAACTGTAGAATTTTACAAATTTTTGTCCTCTTCTACTCTCTCCTCTAGAGAAAAGCTTTATTTCAATGCATACTTCTTGTCTTCCCTCTCCACGTTTCACTGAAGCTAAGATTGTCATTTTCCCTAAATCCAATAGGGATCCTCTATTAGTTTCCAACTACAGACCAATATCCTTACTTAATGTAGATTATTAATTTTTTGCTAAAATTTTAAGCCAATGATTTACCCAGGTTATTGGCACCTTATTACATCCCTTCCAATCTGGCTTCATGTCTGGGAGATAAATTACACATAATGTCAGACTAATTTTGGATCTCATACATCTTTAGAAACATAGAAACATAGAAATGATGGCAGAAGAAGATCAAACATCTCAACCAGTCTGCCCAGCAAGCTTTCATACTTTTTTTTTCTCCTACTTATCTGTTACTCTTGGCCCCCATCAGCAACCCCCTGAAGTACTAGAGCCTCTAGTCGCACTGTCATTAGATGCCAAGAAAGCTTTTGATCACATGGAGTGGGATTACCTCTTTGAAGTTCTACATTGGATGGTGTTTGGCAATATCTTTCTATCCCATACTAAGCTCCTTTACCACTTCCCAATCTCCTATATTTCAATTAATGGCTCTCTATCTCAGCCTATCACCCTATAGAAGGGAACTCACCAAGGCTGCCCCTTTTCTTCATATCTCTTCAGTATTTCTCTGGAGCCCCTCTTGCTCTCTCTCCAGCAAGATCCTGCTGTGAAGGATATGTCCCCCCTTGGACATTAATTTAAATTGGTGGCATATGCAGACAATATCCTCCGCTTCATTTGCCAGCCGTTACATACCATCCTCTATGGGTGTCATTTCCGATATCACGTCAATTTGAGTAAATCTGAATTGATGCCTCTTAACAACCCTGCTACTGGCCTCACTTCTCAATTACCTCAGTTCACCTGGCACACAGAAGGCCTGAAATACTTAGGTATTTACTGCTATCCTTCTATTTTACACATATTATCTGACACTAGGGACCAAATAATTTGTCTAATCACCAATGGTCTTCAGCGATGGTCCCCTCTTTTCCTCTCCTGGTGAAGTCGCCTAGATATAATTAAAATGGTACTGGCCCCTCAGATTAATTTTATTTTAAGGAGGTTACCCATTCTATAACCCCCTCCTTTTATTGCTTGGTTGACAGTTTACTGTTCCATTTCTTATGGAGCAACAACCCCCCCTGCATATCCTTTCGCACCCTCAAACTATCTCGTGAATGGGGTGGTGTCAGTTTCCATGATTTCCAATGTTATCATTTGTCCTTTCTTTTACAGCAGGGTCTTGCATGGTTTTCTGACCACATCCCCTTCCTATTCCTCCCTTTGTGGCTCTCATTGTAACAGGACCTCACTTCAACACTTTTTCTCTCATCCCTACCTGGCCTCCCAAAAATGACCGTCTATCAATCTCATCCCATTTTAGGTGGTTACCCATACTGCCTTCCACTTCTTGTATCTCTACTACCACAACCTTCGGTACCCTGGGCCAAACTCAGTCCTCTTCCTTCTATGGCGTAATCCTAAATTTCAAATTATCAGGAAGCCCTTGAATTGGCCTATTTGGCAAAAAGCTGGCATCTTATTCCCTCACCAGCTGTACTTCACCTCAAATTTTCTCTCATTCGCTGCCCTGCATGCCCAATATTCTCTCCTTGCTTCCTAATTTCTTCAATGGGCTCAACTTAAATTTTGTTTATCTCAATCTACTTTTGATGCTCAATGAATTGACTCCCTGCCCCAAGCTCTCCTAACCCTTTTCCAATTAACTCTTTGTGGCTGGCGTCCTTCCTACATCTATAAATTCTTAAATTACATACCTACCCCCATGACAAGGGCCTGGAAGCAGTATGGGCTTGCACCCTCTCTCTTTCACCTGATTCTATTGGTCTTCTTTCTGGGATAAATTATTGTGGGTCTCCCTCTCTTCACACCTCACCCTGTCTATGTTCTTCCTGGCTCATAGGGCTGTGTGGACCCTCTGGACCTTATTCAAAACTGGTAAATCTTCATCTCATCTCTGCTGGTCCAGTTATCCTCCCAAATCAACTCTATCTCATATACTGTATTACTGCTCCACTACAAAACTTTTTTGGCATGAATTATGGTCCCATGATTGCTGTGATACTGCACCTCTCTCATCCCATCTCACACAAAATTGGTATCCTTAAATCTTTTGGCCTCCCACCACCTCTCTCTCCCTCACACCGGAAGCTTTCCTGACTATTGCCACCAAATTAATAATAATCAACTGGAAACATTCCTCTTGCCTCAATACTAGAGATGTGCTTTGGGTAAAAATTTCATGTCAGGCTTCATTTCAGGGCCCCCCGTGAGAATTTCATTTTCCCATTTGTTTGGTAGGGGGGGTTTCGGGGGCCCCAATTTTCAGGTTAGCACACACTATGGCAGTTAGTGCGTGCTAATCCCGTTAGCGCAAACTAACTCAAAAATGAATTTTTCCCAAAATTTCGAAACATTTAATCATTTTTGGTTCTCCCGACCATTCTGAATTAGGCAATTTTGTTGACATTTCCTAATTCGGGAAAAATGATTGCACATCCCTACTCAATACCACTTTTTGGTGGCATACTGTCTCTTTATTGCAGATATGAACAAGAAGCGGTGAGGTGCTATCATTGCTTTCACAGCTGGATCACTTCATGGCGACCAGTGGATCAATATTTCATATCAGTGGACTCTAATTCTACCATACAGTTAATTTTATTACTTCCTTAACTTTTATTCTTCTGGGGCTCCTCCTCTCTTCTTATCTCCTTCTCCTTCTCACTCTCCCTATCCCTCTCTAACCTCTATATGTTGTTCTGGCATGTGATTAATGTCTGGAGTATTGCAGACACAACTGCACTTCCAATCTGTCTGGTTGTTTGAATGTTGTTACTTGTTAATACCAGAAAACAGTTTGAACTTGAACATGTGGTAAAATAAAAACTTCACTTTCCTCAAACAGCAAAAAGGAATAAGGAGATAACTCCCCAAAGATAAGGAAAAAAAGAAATTTGAAGAAGAGAGAATAACATAAATAACAGTGTGAGAGCTCTCTGGTAATAAGTGCAATAATTAACCCCCCCCCCCCCCCCCGTTGTTTCGTACCCACTAACAAGGTAATTCTTTAATCTGCGATGTGCCTGTATTGTTTGTGGTATTATTCTAATTAGGGGAAGGGGAGGACTGTGGGTGGGGTTTGGGTGGAGTTATCTGCTGGCAGCACTGTGGGCGATAATGTTTTTTACATTATCACCAGCAGCACCATGGGAAATAACTATCCATTTCCCCTGGTGCTATGCAAGTGATAGTGTGTGGTGCGGCCACAAAACGGTGAGAAAAACCATACCACAACAATATGGATGGCTGCCCATTATCAGCCCCACCCTTTTTTTTCATGCCTCATCTTTCTGCTATAAATAATATATAAAATATATAAAAGTATATAGCAGAATGATGAATATAGGGGTTAGTAGTTAGGGAAGATATAAGTATCCTTTCTTTTAACAACATATAGCTTTACTTGTACAACAAGCCATAATGGACACAACACTCTAGGGAACAAAATTAGTTGTCGGAAGCACTGTCGGGACCAGGGAATCAGTTTTCCTTGCTAATTTTCTAAAGTGAGTGAAAAAAAGGTCAATCAAGCACTCCAGCAATGAACTCAAAGATTGCCAGACAAACCAAAAAGGAAAAAAAAGTTAAATGTGCACAAAGTAGCTAAATAGATAGGCCTATTTTTTAGAGACAATAGAGGATGCAACAGAATAGAAAGAACACTGAACAAAAGGAAATAGAATAGGAAAACCACACAAAGAAAAACAGAAATATAAAGTATAAAAGAAAAATATTTATCCAAGAATGTTTCTGAAGGAAGAATATGTATTCACTGGTGATGTATCCACTACTGCCTAGGGAGACATAAGAGAAAACACACAATGTATCAATTACTAGGGTTAAACAAATGAAATAGATATATGATGAAAAAAAAGTTGCAATGAACAGAATTCATATTTATCTGACTGTGCTACTTGATAGAATATAGAATTCTGAAGTCTTTTCAATGTGTTCTTTAAGTACTAGAGTCTAAAAGTAAAGAAAGTAAAGTTATAGAGTTTTTATGTTTGTCTGCATTGACTTGAAAAAGTATTGTTTGCTAACAAAAAGAAACTATTGATCAAAATAAAATTGTGGAATTAGTATACACAAAAGAGAAGTTAATTTCTTTCATTATTTATTCTTGCTTCCCCTCTTAACCTTGAGATATTTTATTGGGTGGGTTACAGACCCCTATCCATTTTGTACACCTAGGAGGGAAGTTGGCACTGATCTGCACCCCTATGGACAACATATGAGAAATTGTTGCCCTGATCATCATGTCTACACTCTTAATACCAACCTTAGCCATGACACCCGTCTTCACCTCACAAGGGAGGTGGTTTACATTTGGCACAGTCAGCAGGATTCAGAAGACCTTTACCTAAACACCAGGATTTCCAAGATTTTCAAGACCATGACTGGAACATCAGTTTTTTAAGCCAGATCTAAGAACTACAGTATCTTGTAGGATGGTTACAAGATAGACAAGAAGCATTTGAAGAGAGAGAGAGAATTAGAGAGGAAGAATGGAGGAGAAATATTGTCATTTGCTATGGGAATCAGGGACTGGGGTACATCAGCCAATATAGCAGAGCCACATCAGTGTATGACAAATGAAGAATTCCTGCAAGAAGATGTGAAGCATATGCATCTACTTGGAACTCAGAAAGAAAAGCCACCAAATGCTTAGGGCTAGATTTTCGAACCTACGCACAGGTGTAGATTTGTGCACGCAACCTGGCGCACACAAATCTACGCCCAATTTTATACCATGCACGCGCAGCCATGCGCATGTTTTAAAATCCGGGGTCGGCACGCGCAAGGCGGTGCACACTTGTGCACTTTGAGCATGCCGAGCACTAGGGGAGCCCCGATGGCTTTCCTCGTTCCATCCCCCACCTTCCCCTCCCTTCCTCTATCTAACCCGCCCCCCCAGCCCTACCTAAATCCCCCCCCCACCTTTATTATTTAAGTTGTACCTGCCTCTGGGCAGATGTAGGTTGCGTGTGCCAGCCAAGTGCTGGCACACAATTTCCCAGCCAAGCGGGTCTTCGGAGGCCTCTGGCCATGCCCCCGCCCCACCCCAGACCACCCCCACCCCTTTTTTCAAGCCTCGGGACATATGCATGTCCCGGGGCTTGCGCGTCACTGAGCCTATGCAAAATAGGCTCGGAGCACACAGGAGGGGTTTAAAAGGGTTACGCGCATATATTACACACGTAACCCTTTTAAAATCTGCCCCTTAGAGTCTAGCACTGGACTTCAGAGAGATGTGGACATTACCAAGAAAAAATATGAGGAAGACTCAGGTGTTCTATGGGGGGAAGTAGTTAACAGCACCAGTTTGAGGAAGAAAGAAAATGACAAAATGAAGAATCATAACTTAGTAAGAGAAAGAAAAATGAAAGTTCTTGTGTTTCAAAAGAAAACTTAGAAAGGCAAATCAAGGAGAAAAGGAATTTATCTGGGAAAGAGAGAATGTGTGTGAGGGCATGCAGCCAGTAGAGAAAATGGTACTTCAGTGATCTGAAAGATAAAGAAATACAGTTTAATGAAAAGCAAAGCCTGTAAGAAAATCTGGTATAAGTTTTTATAATGGACAAATTCCTCCTCTGAAAGATACAGAGGTAACAAATAGAACATAAATTGGAGAGATCTCTAGAAGTGGTAGGGTCAGAGAAAAGAAGTCAGGAAGTGGTGACAATAGAGAAGGAAACAGACAACTTTACTCAGTAAGAAAGTCAGAGTCTGAATGCCTAGTGCAAGGAAGTTGTGAAATATATGATTTTAATAAATAATAAAAATAAATAAAAGTATGTAGGTCAGCAGATTCTCATACTCCAGTAAAATTATCAAAAGCGGACATCTATCCTGAAGAGAAAGATCTGGTAAAAATTGAAATGGAAAACAAAAGTCATTTGGAATGGGAAGACATTTCAAAGAAACCATTCTAGCTGAGACAACTGATGTTAAATATACTGCAGAAATTAATGAAGAAAATGATTTATGGACACAATAAAAGAGTACTGAAGCTAAGGAGGAGTTCCAGGAAATGTTTCAGTCAAAAATACCACAGAATTCAAAGTGAGCTGGGGAGTCTCAGGTGATGTCTGAAGAAGATGAAAAAAGGACAAGGGCTATGGAATACTGGAAAACAATGCTGAGTGAAAAGCAGAGAGAGACAGATGCTCAGCATCAGCACATCATTGAACTTCAGGAGTATAAGGAAAAGCAGGAAATACAGCTGCAGGAACTCTAGGTGAGGATGCAAGAGCCGATCCCATAGGACCAGAAGCTTGAAGTCCAGCAGCAGCAGCTGTTCCAGAATTATGAGGAAGAGAAAGAAGCTCAAGAACTGGCCCTCCTGGAAGAATTGGCATGAGTTAAAGCTGCACTTCAGGAGCAAATATGTGAGGTGGAATCCCTGAGAGACCGCAAAAAAACATGAGGTGCCACTGAGAGAGACACCATAAGGGAATTGTTTCCACTTGAGAGAGACCATAGCAGAGAGAGATACTGAAGGGGTGACACTCTGAAAGGGGATACAGGAGGGTAAAGAGGGAGAATAGCCAAAGAATGAAATACCAAGAATGGAGGACAATGACTTGGGAGAGCTAACACCTGCAAGAGGAAATAGATGAAATGCTGAAAGATACAGAGGCTGAGTCTGAGAATAAAGGGCAGAAAGAATGCTTCTTGTAGACTGAGAGGAGTGATCAAAAATAGAAAGCATTGTTAGGGCTGAAAAAAGTCTAGAAGAAGGTTAAGATAAGGAAAGCTGAGGGAGAGATAAAGACAGCTACAAAAGAGGTAATAATATGTAAACAACACTTGGGAAATACCGAGGAAAGTCACAATACAAAAGAACTTGACTGAATGTTCAGATATATGGCTGAAAAGAATCTAGTTTGCAGTCAAAACCTATCAAGACCACGGCACACTGACTCTTTCTCTGAACATCAAGATAGAAGTGAGGAAGTTATTGGATTCAAGCTATTTATGATCTTCTCATGTTCATATACATAGTTAGAGTCCTATTTAGAATAGTCATTAGGCAACTAAAGACAGCCTTAGTAGATTATTCTATCTCTAAAATTGTATTCAATAATGAGAAACTGGAAACAGGAGAAGATCTAAAGAAGACATGGTTAGTGCCCATGAAATTCCACAGTTTTGATTCAAAATATATCAGCCCCAATCTTTCTGGGATTGATAACAAGAGATTTGACTGCATGAAGAGAAAAAGAAAGAAAGAGAAACAGGTTATTACTGTGTCATTAGTGAAAGCAGCATTCTGGCATAATTCTGATGATGAGTGGAATCAAGAACACCATGCTCACTTGAAGCATTGTATGAAACTGTCTAGGAAAAAGAAGAAGTCACAGGATAGTTGGAAAACCTTGCCAAGTGAAATAAAACAAAGCAACCAAGGTAATGAAGTCTGCATAAGGCCAGTGGAACAGGGAGATGAAACAAAAACACCAAAAGAGGATTTACTAGAGAGAGAAGCAAAAGTGTCCACAGAGTTTGATTTGGTGCCTGAATCCCATGGGGGTTTGAAACTTACCCAGGCCTGGATATCTGGCAGGATTAATAAAGGAAAACTCTCAAAATATCTATTTGACAACTATTTCATATACTATAACAAATTACAAATAGAAGTTAACCACTTTGTATCACCTGCAGTAATACGGGAGAGATAAGCTGGGGGTTCAAAGATACATGATAGTAAACATTTTCCAATGGATCATTAAACTGGGAAAGTTATTCTGAAACCACACTTGTTTCCAATCATAGAGACACTGAGAAATGCAGTGGAATTAGTGTAATTTATTTCTTGCTATGAAGCTAAGCTTTACTTTTTTGTCTAGTGAGTGAATGAGGAATGCAAGATGAGAGAAAAATACAACAGGAATGTTGGGGACAACATTCCATCTTAAGTTGGGTGGATATAAATAGGGTACTTAAAATAAATTAAATATAAACAAATGAGATTACCTGGCTCCAAGGAAAGATTTTTTAAAATTTGAATAAATGAGAAAATTATTATTATTTTTTTTTTTAGGAAATGGTAGCATCCATGTAGCCCTAACACTAGTGGACAATCCTAAGGCACCCCTGAAAAACAAGTACTGCCATGGCGATGAGGGGATTTTTGAAGCCATATCCGAGGGTTGCATTGAAACAATTTCACTAGAAACAAGTGAACTGGCCAGCGGAGCTTCACTAAACCTAGTCAAAGTACAGATATAATTACAATTATTAGGCTATATTTAGAAAAGGAAAATATACAGGAAATTTCCCAAAGCCTGAATATTTAACACAAGGCCTAAGGAAGACTGGCTGACATATAGTAAAAGAATGATGTCCAGTATTAGAAAAATTGAAACCCGATGACATCACAGAGCATGATTAAGGAGAAACAAGGAATTGGCAGAGAGCTGAGCTGTAGAGTCACAGAGAGGGAATTCTGTACTAATGCTTCTCTTCAAAAGTATAAAGGTTGCTCAGAATATTGAAGAACCTGGCAGAAAACAATAGAAAACATTTTGGAAATAATGAGGGTGTGAAGGACAAGTGTTTAATCAAATTTAAAAGAAACACCAAAGATAAGGCTTTAGGGATGTGCAGCAGGGACAGATTCATCCCATTCAGTATTCGTATTCGTTGGGACCCAAATCCATTGCATCCATTCTTGGGGAACCTAATCCATTCATTAGTTACATATGTATTTGTTTCCCAAAAAAAACCCCACCAAAACCCTTTAAATTTAATTAACTACAACCCCCCACCCTCCTAACCCCCCCAAGACTTGCCAAAAGTCCCTGGTGGTCAAGTGGGGGTCCTGGAGCGATCTCCTGCACTCGGGCTATTAGCTGCCAGTATTCAAAATGGCGCTGATAGCCTTTGCCCTTACTATGTTACAGGGACTACTGGTGCCATTGGTCGGCCCCTGTCACATGGTAGGAGCAATGGACGGCCAAATTATTAATGCATAAATTACTACTTCCCACTTATTTATTTTTTATTTTATTTATTTACATTTCTTATTTGCCTTTGACAGCATTAGCTCTAGGTAATTTACAAGTCAGAACAAATATCCATAACATATAGCATAAAAAATAAATACTCATTGCAACTGCAACAAGGGACAACTAGTAAAGATACTAACTGTGTAGGAAAATCTTCAGTGGATTTGGAGCATAATATTACCAAACCATAGCATATCCCCCCTACACACCTCCACCTCCACCTCCACCACCAAATCATCATAATGTCCCATTAATATCATTATAGATTCTGGACATAAACATATAGATAGTGTATACAGATTCTCCAGAAGTTAAAACCAAAAACAATACCAACTAGGACCCTTTAACAAAAAGCATGCACAAAAGCTAAGATTTCATACTTTCAAATTCAGCAAATCATGAAGTAAGCAAATGTCTCTGGCCATTTTGTTCCAAAGAGATGGAGCAGCAAATGAGAAAGAGTAGAGTCTAGTTTCTGTCAAACATCTCTCTTTAGGGAAGGTATCTGGAGGACAACCTCTTGAAAAGAACTGAATAAATGCAACATAAATGTTAAAGTCAATAGCTTGAACTGAGTATGAAAAGAAATTGGCAACAAATGGAGCCTTTACAATGTGGTTTCCACAGGCATTCATGCCGCCACATTCTGCACATGCTCCAGTTTCTGAATAGTCTTGTTAGGAAACTCCAAATATACTATATTACAGTAATCTAAATCTGAGGCACATGCAATAATGAGGCTAACATCTCTCTCTCTCGAGGTATGGGCTAATCTGCCTTAAAAGCTTTAGATGGGCAAAGGTATTTTGCACAAGTGCTGAAATCTGAGATCCCATGGAAAGGTGTTGATTAATAATCATGCCCAAATAGTGGACACAGTCCTTGAAGGGGATGGAATCTCCACCAATCTCTGGTGAAATGTTCAAATCCCAACAGTGAAAATTACACTTCTTTCTCATTCAGAAAATCTCAGATTTTTCTGGATTGCATTTATGTTTATTACTCTAGGGCCATGATGCTATAGCCTTACAAATAATAATTTAACCTTCTAAATGCATCATCCTCATGATACCCTGAAAGGATAACAACTGAAGGTTGACATCATGAAAATGAAATGAAATCCCAAAGCCTTAAATGGTAGATGTCAGCAGGTAGAGATTAATATAATATAAAAAAAAAGGTGAGAGTGAGGAGCCCTGAGGTAGTCCACACTTTAACATTGATAAACTAGATATTCCATCAGCTCAACAGAATCTCTGCAGTCTGTCTGACAGATAGATAGATACCTAAAGTACCTGAATGTAAACCAGTGTGATATCTCGATTGAGATCGAATGTCGGTATATAAAAATAATAACTAAATAAAAATAAATAAATAAATAGATCTAAACCAACTGAACACTACCCTAGATAGGCCCACTTCCAATAACTGATTAGAAAAACGTGTTCAACCATGTCAAGACCAGCAAAAAGATAGCCAAATGCACCACCTGGCCTCTATCCAGTTCTTTGCATAATGTGGCTGCTTGAGCTGTGAGGATGGTTTCAGGTCCTTAGGACCACAATAATCCAGAATATCAGAATCTTCTACAAATTTTAACAATTGGGTTTAAACTGCGCTTTCTACCACCCTACCCAGAAAAGATGTGTTGTGGAAACGCTATAATTAGCCTGTCTCCCTGGATACATTTGGTTTATTTAACAAAGATTTTAATCAACATGGCTTTTAAAGATGCTTGAATGTCACCTTCCTTTAATGAGAAACTGATAATTAACATCAGAAGCTTTAAAAAAGACTCTTTAGCTTCCAAAATAACCCTGGAGGAGCAAGGATTCAGATAACAGGTAGTAGAATTTATGCTTTAAGAAGTTTCAATGCATCTTATAAGCTGATTTCATTTAAATTTTCCAATTTTCCATGGCAGTAGGAATCTGAAGATCCAGATTCCCACATACTAACTAGTTCATACAGTATTTACTTAATACCAAATTAATAGTTTTATTTTGAAAAAAAAACAACCTGAGCAAAATAATTTGCATCCAAACTATTGGTTTCCTTCCCTGGGAAAATTCAGTCTTAATACATTTGAATACAACTTTTTAGCATGGTTCAGCACAGAATTAATGCAGTGAATGTAATTTTTTGAAGAAAATAAGATATCAACTTTATTTTATTTTATATATAGCCATATCCTCTTAAGATGGTATTGTGCCTTTTTCTCTCTGCCTTCCTGATGTTACGTGTATGTTCTCTAAGCTTCTTTGTGAACCATTAGGAAAACTTTCCATTAAATATTTATTTCTTATTTTCAGGGCTAATTTGTTAACAAAATGGCTAAGTTCCTAATGCTACAATTCTATTTCTTCTTCTAGAGACTTAATTGCTATTACTAAAAATAGTCAAGATCCTGCATTGCAGCTATCAGCTGCTCCACAGGAATGTTAACTCTAGCCATAAACTGAATGAACAAACCAGTGAAATGAAATATAATATGAAAATGGTGGAGCAAAGTAATGATTTATCCTTAAGATTCTGAACAGCTAAACCTGAGCACTTTGTCTAGAAGTAAAATATCACATCAAATGCATAACTTGCCTTCTGGACTGGCTTATGCTCCATTTGAATAAACCCAAAAGTATAATTATAATCAGGAAATTCCTAGCCAAACTGTTGTCATCCATTTTAAGTGCATGCTAAACTTAGTGCAAGAGCTACAATTCTGTGGAGTTGTTTTTTTTTTTTTTTTTAAGCAAACACGTTTCCTGCATAATCATTACCTATTATTGTTACAATGCACGTTCTTCAAGTTTTTATTGTGAAAATCAGAATACAAATGGGTAAATTAAATTTGTGAAATGCTAAACGCAATTTTATTTTGCATGCTAAAATATTTAGTACATCCATGGCAAAATATTATTTAGCATGCAGCTTAGTGGATCTTTAAGGATTTTATTAAAATATGTTAAAATTGGAACTTTAACACCTTATTTAAATGTACACATTAGCACTGGCCTTATCTCAGTATTCACAAAATAATTATATGCAAAATATGCCAGAGCACACTAATTAACATGCTTGTTAATGCAGGCTTTAACTATACCTCTCGAGAGTTAGTAACATTTTGGCACTGACAAGGCTTTCTAAAGCTATGCAGGGTGTTTGAAACACACTTTTTTTTTTAAACATAGGATGATATTATTTTTATTCACCTACACCAATAATTAACTGTCTGCAGTAAAATTTTCTGTCACATAAAATTGGGTGAACTGAGCTCAAGATCAGAAATTCAATCCTTAACAAAGATCTGTATTTTATGAACAAGTCATCTAGGTAACAAGGATTTTTTGTTTGTTTGCATTAAATTTTCAAATAAAGTGGGATAACATTTCCATTAGTATGATGAAAATTTAAACAGACTATAGACAGCAAAGTGTTAACTTCATTTTAGATTGAAATAGGTCATTAAAATTTGCACTGAGAGATTTTCAAGCCCTATGATGACATCAAAAGTAAGATATCACAGGGAGAAAGTTAATGCCACAATAATTACATGGTTCACAGTCAAGGCAGCATGTTCTTTAGCAGCTCTAGAGAAGTTAATTAAGTTAGAGAGCTATTTAAGTCAATCAAGAATCAGCAAGTTCTACCCCTGTGATAAACTCATAAGCAAAAATAATGAAATAGGAATTTGGTAATGAATCAAATATTTTTAAGAAAAACATGTCAAATAACAGAAAGCAGTTAAGTCTAGCACAAAATTGATATTATAGATAGTTTAAAAATCAAACTGTGTTTTAACTATTAGTCATATATCACATAGATTTATTTACTCTACTTAAAACTTTATTTAAAAGATACTAGAGAAAAACATCAGTTCCAGTATATCACAAAAGAATTCAACATGTTGGGGTCAATATTTAAAGTTATCTAGGTAAGTAACTTAGCCAGATATAACTTATCTGGTTAAGTTACAAGGGATGGTCAGTGGTACAGATATACCGCTGAATATCCATATAGAAATCACTACTTAGCTGGATAAGTTATATCCAGTTAAGTTAGACTTGCTCTATGACAAGTTTAACTGATCCAGTTAGCTTACTGGTTACAGCGAATATCACTATTTTTCCAGTTAAGTTAACTGGATAAGTAGCACATCCCCGATCCGCTCACTGCCCATCCACAAGTTATCTGGCTATTTAGATAGCCGGATAAGTGACTTATTCAGCTATCTAGTGGTCACTTAATATAGTTGGACATTCAGTAGCTGCTAGAAAACCTGATAAGTCCTACTTATCTGTCTATATAGTGCTACTGTAAATGCGCTTGGAATATCAGACCTTCCAAAAATAGGCAGCCATGAATACTCATCCCTGCTCTGACCCCTCCTTCCCACCCCTGCATCCTTTCATGGAACAACCAAAAACTTCAAATAATATTCCAACAAAATTTTATGGGATTGCAAAGTTTGCAATTTTATTAATATAAAAAATTCAATATGAAGAAGTCCCTGAGCCAGCAAAATCTCCTTAACCCTTCTTCACTGATGTCAGGTGATTTCCCAGTCATAGGATTGATTAGAAGAGACAACTGAATTTTGCAGTAAATTTGCCTATCATGGGAAACAGCAAAACTATGTCTCTCTGTCACTGTCTGAGCAGGTAAGAAGAGCTGCACTTATATGGCATGGATAAACCAAGTGAGTGCCTTGCAGTGCATGTGTGCTTTATGGCTGCCCCAAACACCACACATTTGGGTAAGAAATCTGTATCTCAAATAATTATTCTGTGAGGAGAGACAAGTAACAGACCACTGTTGCAAATTACTTATTACCACATTCATGGCTCAGGTACCCCATTACTGGGAGGGCAAGTAGACAGGACCGAGGACCAATCAAGGCATAGCTGTCCTGCTCCTGAGAATATAGCTTGGGGGTCTTGCTGCCACTCTTCTTTATTGCTATAACCCAGACTTTACACCTTAGATGTTCTGATGCCATGTTGCCTTACTGCTATATAGCTTATTCCACATTTAGTGGTTTTTTTCTACCACTCTGCCTAGCTACCATGCCGCTGATTCTATACTGAGGTTCCTGATGATACCCTGCCTTACTGCTGTAACACTTATGCCACTCCTTGGAGTCTTGCTGCCACTCAGACTTGCTGCCTCACCCCATAATCTATACCTTTGGTGTCTCACAGCCAGTCTTCCTTGCTGCTATACCAATTATGGTACACCTTGAGGGTCTAGCTGCCACTCTGTTTTTCTGCTATTCTCCTGATGAACCACCATGCAGGTTTTGTTGAAAACAGCCTTGCTTCCATACCACACAATCTCACTTTGGGGATCTAGCTGTCACTCTGCCTTGCTGCCATAACCCTGTCTCTGTATCTTGGGGTGTTTTTGCCACTGTAAGTAAATGCATTGTCCCTCTGTCAATGCTTTGGTTTTTTTTTCTGTGATCTTTGCTGCTTTGTAGGGATGTACAGAAGGAAAAAAATGTTTTGATTCGTTTTTCATTTTGCCGGGACCCAAATTCATTTCATTAGTTTCATAGGGGGGAAAAACCAATTCATTGATTAGTTTTATTCGTTTTCCAATTGCTATTAAAGTCAATGGGATAAGTATTTGCAGCCTATTTTTGGCTGCATAATTGGGGTTTTCTTATCAATTCTGATGAAACTTCTGGGGAGCAATCATCAGAATGAGAAAAGAGCTCCAAGGTACTTAGACTGTGGCAAAGTGGCACCAAAGTGGCATGAAAAGCCTAAGGCACTGTATAGGGGCAAAGGGGAACCAGGAGTGGTAAGAGTGCTTTAACAGAGGTGCAAAGCAGCAGCGAGAGTGTCAAAAACACACCACAGCTTCAAAAGAGAGCACCGATAGCAGATGCATGAACCCTAGAAGGCAGCATGACAGGCAAAGTGGCAAGACAAGTGGTATCAACATCTTACAGCACAATGAAGGGGGAATATAACAAGCTGAAAGAGTGTCAGGAAAAACCACAAGGCACCGATAAAGGGACAAAGCAGCAGAAAGACTAGCACCAACACACTGAGGAACCATGATAGTGGCAAGAACACCACAAGGAGTAGAGTGAGTCATCTGGTGTAAGGCAGCAAGGCAGAGTGGCAGAAAGTTGGTAGGGCAAGACAGGATGGCACAGCGGAGGTAGTCTTGTCCCTGTGGTTTTTATAGGGGCAAGACAGGCTGGCAGAGCTGAGGTAGTCAGGTCCCTGTGATTTTGATAGGGGCAAGACAGACTGGCCCCGGGGAGAGTTCCCTTTGCTTTGTGCAGGAAAGGACTCCCTAGAATGGGTTTGCCCCTAGAGTGGGGTGTTTCCATTGGTGTCTAGTGAGCTCTCACTGGTCCTTTAAAATCTGGTGGATGTAGTAGATATAGAAACAAGAATTTTGAAGACCGAAGCAGAGGAGGTTTACATGTGAACAGCGGTTCAACATGGGTCAACGGGTGTTAAGAGATAGGCTGACTACACCTGGGGAGAGTTCCCTTTCCTTTGCTCAGGAAAGGGCTCCCTAGAATGGTTTGGCCCCTAGAGTGCAGCACGAGCCTTCAAAGCATGGTGAGTCAATGTGGAGAAGGTTTCCATGTGAATAGCGGTTCAACATGGGTCAGCGGGCGTTAAGAGATAGGCTGACTACACCTGGGAAGAGTTCCCTTTCCTTTGCTCAGGAAAGGGCTCCCTAGAATGGGTTGGCCCCTAGAGTGGAGCATGAGCCTACAAAGTGTGGCGAGTTGATGTGGAGGAGATTTCCAAGTGAACAGCGGTTCTGGTTCAACATGGATCAACGGGTACTAAGAGATAGGCTGACTACACCCAGGGAGAGTTCCCTTTCCTTTGCACAGGAAAGGGCTCCCTAGAATGGGTTGGCCCCTAGAGTGCAGCACGAGCCTTCAAAGCATGGTGAGTCAATGTGGAGAAGGTTTCCATGTGAATAGCGGTTCAACATGGGTCAGCGGGCGTTAAGAGATAGGCTGGCTACACCTGGGAAGAGTTCCCTTTCCTTTGCTCAGGAAAGGGCTCCCTAGAATGGGTTGGCCCCTAGAGTGGAGCATGAGCCTACAAAGTGTGGCGAGTTGATGTGGAGGAGATTTCCAAGTGAACAGCGGTTCTGGTTCAACATGGATCAACGGGTACTAAGAGATAGGCTGACTACACCCAGGGAGAGTTCCCTTTCCTTTGCACAGGAAAGGGCTCCCTAGAATGGGTTAGCCCCAAGAGTGGGGTACGAGCCTAGGAAAGTGTTGTGACGTGGAGAAGGTTTCCATGTGAACAACGGTTCTGGTTCAACATGGGTCAGCGGGTACTAAGAGATAGGCTGGCTACACCCGGGGAGAGTTTCCTTTCCTTTGCGCAGGAAAGGGCTCCCTGAAATGGGTGGGACATGAGCCTTCAAAGTGTGGCGAGTCGACGTGGAGGAGGTTTCCATGTGAACAGCGGTTCAACATGGGTTGGCGGCCATTAAAAGATAGGCTGGCTATACCCGGGGAGAGTTCCCTTTCCTTTGCACAGGAAAGGGCTCCCTAGAATGGGTTGGCCCCTAGAGTAAGGTACGAGCCTAGGAAAATGTTGCGATGTGGATGAGGTTTCCATGTGAACAGTGGTTCTGGTTCAACATGGGTCAATGAGTACTAAGAGATAGGCTGGCTATACCTGGGGAGAGTTCCCTTTCCTTTGCGCTGGAAAGGGCTCCCTGAAGTGGGTTGGCCCCTAGAGTGGGGAATGAGCCTGCAAAGCGTGGTGAGTTGACATGGAGGAGGTTTCCATGTGAACAGTGGTTCAACAATGGTCAGCGGGCGTTAAGAAGGCCAAAATTAAAAAAAAAAAAAGTATTTATTATATATTTTTATATCTGTTTTTTAATTTTAATTTTTACTTTTATGATTACTTTTTTCTTTAATTTTTAAGTTGTATTTTTAACATTTTAATAAATTTGTATGTCTATTTTTAGTAGACACTTCCAGAAATTACATATTGTACTTTACATACTCTAGATGTTATAATTTAAAGGTAATGTTGATTCATGCATCAGTTATTTCTTCTTTGTTCTTTATTTTAATATTTAACTTGTCGCTTCGTTTGTTCATTTATTTTAAGATACAAAGTTTGTCACTGACTGTTCATCAGTTTATCTTGATACTATGTAATTTGTTTTATTTTCTTGTATTGTTGGGTTGTTTTTATTACTATTAAAGTTTATATTCATTGTATTTTTTGTACAGCCCCTGTTGCAGCCATAGGGTGAAACTTTGGCAAGAGTTGGGCGTGTTCCATTCTATTTCAATAAATCCCTTTCCAAGGCATCAGTCTTGTTTTTGTTTTTTTCACATCCCTGAGAAGCAATGCCAGGGGCATCAGTCACACTCTGTGCATAAGCTGGCTGCTCTTCCTCCTCCTCATCATCAGTTTCTTCTCTCCCCTGCAGCACTGAAGTGGAGGCTAAGACAGAACTAATTAATCCTCCTAAACCTTCTTCAGCTATTACTTCTTCCATTTCTGATGATGAGAATCCCACACAAGATGATTCTTCATCGGAATCAGAAGCAAACAGTACCTGCGCTACATTTTCAATGCTAAATCGAGACTGCTGTTGCACTGCTGCTTTTGGGACTCGCCCTTTTGTCTTACATGACTCAGCCTCCCTTTCCCTCACCTCCAAAACTACAGGGTCAGAAACAGGTGATGGAGATGCATCATCTTTAAATCTCATTTTTTTCCGGATGGGCCTGCCCCTCCAGAGATTTTAGATTGGAACAGCTCCCTTTTTAACTTTAATGGGGGACTGGCACTGCCTTTTGAAGTGCTTCTTCTGCCAGTCCCAATCACTTTACCATGTCTACCTTTCCCTGATATCATGGATTTAATGTCACCGCCTACTAGGGATTTAAATTAAAAGAATTATTTCTTTATTGGTGAATGAACACCTCTGTACCAATATATGTGAGTCTGGAAAACTGCCCACAGATGCACAGTGTAGTGCCTTGATGTACACTACAACTGAGACCACTGTATTTGCACACACCAAACTTGTAACTACAAAAGAGGCCTACTGGGGATTTGGCTTAAAAGAGCACTGCTGTCCCAATATATGTTACCCTGGAAAACTGCCCACAGATGCACGGTGCAGTGCCTTGTTGTACACTACAACTGAGACCGCTGTATGTGCACACACCAAACTTGTAACTACAAAAGAGGCCTACTGGGGATTTGGCTTAAAAGAACACTGCTGTCCCAATATATGTGAGACTAGAAAACTGTCCACAGACGCAGTGCAGTGCCTTGATGTACACTATAATTAAGACTGCTCTGTGTGCACAAAAAAATGAAACAGCAGAGAAAAGACTTGACTGGAAGCCTGAGCAAGCACAATTCCTAGTGATGCTGCTTCTTGTTTGAAAATACCAACTCACATTATCTCCCACCCACACCTTGCCTGTGCCTGCACCAACCTACCCCAGGGGGGTAAGATAAGCAGCAAAATTCCACTGCTGGCAGATTGTTTCAGTGGGAGAGTCAGAGTTCAATAAAAAAAAAAAAAGGGCGGTGAAAAAAAGCCTGTCTGGCACTGCAGCAAAAACGAACAAATATCTTTTTCAATGGAAAATTCTATCAAAGTAGCTAGCAATTGAATACAGATTTGAGACACTCAGACTAGCTCTGTGTAAATACTCCTCCCTGGTCAATACCCTCAAAGAAAGTGTGTGGCACGCCTTGTGCTTAAGGTATAAATAGTACAGCGTCATCAGGATCCCTGAGTGAGATCAGTGATTGGCTGCATTAGAAAAATGCTTAGCTCTGATAGGTTGTATTCTCGTCTCCTTGCCAACCTGTCTGACCCACTCTATGACATGGCTGTGAGGTCACTTATGACTCACAGGAAAGGGCTGGTTTAGCTATGGATACTCCCACATGGCCTTCTCCTATTTCAAACAGCCACTAAGAAATCACTGTGAACCAAAAGAATGAAACTAATATGATATGTTTTATTTGTGGGGGATTGCCATGCATTTTGTGAACTCATGAATCAAACGAACAGGGACTTATGCATTGCGGATTGCACATTCATTGAAAACGAATGCACATCCCTACTGCTTTGTTCCCTCTTCTTGGTCCCTTAGGATGTTCATGCCACTCATGCAGTGGTGTAGACATTGGTGGGCCTGGGTGGGCCATGGCCCAGCCACTTTGGGATTAGGCCCACCCACCCAGGGCTGTTTCACACTAGAAGAGGCCTGCAGGAGTAATGCCATCATGGGATCCCATCCCCGCAATGGTGAAGATGAGGACCGTAGAAGCAAGTCCGTCATTGGATCCCATCCCCATGATGGCACAGAGGAGTGCTGGAGCTGCAATGCTGTCACGGGATCCCATTCCCATGATGACATAGTGGAGGACCGGAGCTACATTGCCGTCATAGGATCTCATCCCTGTGCCAGGGGAAGTAACTGTTTGTATGTGCCTAATGAAAAGGCTCTGTGTGTGTGGGGGGGGGGGGGGGTAAGAAATGGAGCTTAAATGAGTGTGTGTGAGTGATAATGGGACCCTGGGTGTGTGTGTGCGGATTAGAATGGGAGCTTGAATGTGTATATGTGGGTGAGACTGGGTGCTTCAATGTGTATATCTGGGTGAGAATGGGATCCTGGATGTGTGTGGGGATGAGAATTGGAGCCTGGGCTTGTGTGTATGTGCGTGAGAATGGGAGCCGGTGTAGGTGTGGTTTTGGGTGAGAATGGGAGCCTGAGAATGTATCTGTGGGTGTATAAGAATGGGAACCTGAGTGTGTGTCCGTGTATATAAGAATGGGAGCCTGGGTGTGTATCTGTGTGTGTATAAGAATGGGAACCTGAGTGTGCATCTGTGTGTATAAGAATGGGAGCCTGGGTGTGCATCTGTGTGTGTATAAAAATGGGAACCTGAGTGTGCATATGTATGCGTATAAGAATAGGAGCCTGAGGTGTATGTGAGAGAATGAGAGCTTGTGTGTATGTATAGAGAGTGTGAGTTTGTGTGTGGGAGGGAGTCTGTGAGAGAGAGCATGAGCCTCTGCATGTGTGTGTGTGCGCGTGTGTGTGAGAGAGAGAGAGAGAGGAAGGGAAGAAGACATTAGGAGAGAGAGACCCTGAAAGAGAATTAGGAAATGACCAACATGGGAAAAGTGAGAAAAAAGAGACTGGTACCAACTGATTAGAAAAATACAAAGATCAGACAACAAAGGTAAAAAAAATACTGTTAAGAATCTAGTTTCTCAGGTTTTCTATTTTGTTTTTGTCTGCGTGTTTCTGTTCCAAATTTGTGTTAGGTCTCTGTTTTACTGAAATGCAGTATTTTTGCTAGCGTGTAGTTTCTCTGTAGCAGTCCAGCTTGTTTTGTTACTCCAGTAGGTAATGTATTGATGTTCTATGGCCTGGTGTAGTATTTTCATTGTTGCTTTTTCATAAGGTTATTTGAGTCCTGAGAGTCAGTGCAATGATTGTTTGGTATGGCAAGTTTCTGTACGTCTCTTTCTTTGCAGGAGTTTGTGTTACTTCACAAAATAGCAGTGGAGGAATATTTTTGCTGAGGTGACACCAGAATTTGAATTTTTTTTTTCATGTTGCTGTAATGTGAATTCTAACTCTGCTTTGCACCTGTTCTGATGATTAATGTTATTTTATTGTAATTATGATGCTTTCTGGCTTTCTGCTAAGAGAATTCATGAAAAAATATATTAATTTTTGTTTTATTACATGATTGATTGGAGCTGTTTGTTTTCTTTGCTTTTTACATGATATACTTGTGCATTTATAAAATGCAATAAATCTAAAATAAATTAATATTGATGAATAAGGAATTTTTAATTCTAGTAAGTGCTTGAAATAATTAAAGTTTCATGCATGATGCATAATGGCTGTTGCAAACTACTTAGAAAGCCATTGTAGGGTGCAGAATAAGATATTAGTTATCAATAAGAATACAACCAGTAGGTCTCTGACCTGCATGCCTACAGACCACCCATGTTGACCTTGTGCCCACCAAAAAATGACTGCACTCTTGGTGCCAATTTGCTTATCTCATGCTGCCTTTGGGTGTTAATCCCATTGTTACTGGTGCCTTCTTTTTAAGCTGCTGAGTGCTTTTGCCACTCTTGCTGCTTTTTTGCTTCTCTGTTGCAACCTTGGAAATCCCCTGCCTCTGCTGGTACTTTTTTACCCCTTTATGTTGTCTTAGGCAACTAATGCCACTTTTTGTGTCACTTTGCCATAGTCTTGGTGCCTTGATGATATCTATCCCCCAGTTTCATTAGAAATGATTACAAAACCCCAATTTGGAAGCACAAAATGACTGCCTTGCTTCCCCCATTGGCGTTAATAGAAAGCTAAAATACAAATGGAACAAATAAATGAAAAACCATTATCCTTGAAATGAGCCAAGTGAATGGAGGAGATCTACAAAATGAATAAACAAACCAAAATGAAAGAATTGCCTCTGTACATTGCTAATAGATTCTGGTGCTTTCATCAGTGACAAGAGGTATTTTTGGCCCACAGGTTCTGAGTGTCATTTCATCAAAATACAACAATTGTGAAATCATGCTTAACTGCTCCAATTTGCTGCAAATATCAAAATGACCCAAGGTCCTTACTGGATAGTTATATGGCCATTACACATGGGTGTGCCATCTCATCCATCCTTGCTTGAAACAGGAATAAACAACAGTCATCATATTCTGCATTTACTCATACAACAAACATGGACATCTTGGGTTGTCATTACCTATAGCAGCTGTGCAGTCTTGTGTGCACTTGCTTGCCTTCCCAGAATGCAAAAGAATGTCTGAAATCCATTCCATCTCCTGCTGTCCCACAGAGTCTGAAGAAAGCCAAAAAAAAAAAAAAAGCAATACAGGGGCAAGGTAAAACTAAATTAAAAAGTTTACTTGGAGAAGATGATTCTGCTGAGTTATTTTTCCTGATAGAGAACTTTGGCTGGAATTCATGGAGGCCTGAGGTCTCCGAGGGCTGGCTGATGGGGTTAGGCTCTGCAGGAGGCTGTGGGATGAAAGATTCATGTTTTATTTTTTTGGGGGGGAGGGTTTGATCTTAGTGCAAAGGCAACATGGTGTTGCTGTTTATAGCTGTGGGAGTGTTGTTCCCTCCCATGTCGTAAGACAGAGAGGGTGAGGTCTTTGTTTGACATGAGGAGGGCTACTCACGCGCTCCCACAATTTTGCAAGAAAGTGGCCTTGTCAGGCTGCAGGGAAGATGCAGCCATAAGAGTTTTCCACGTCCTCTTGCAGCTCTTCAGAGGTCTTAGATCGTCACAGAAGGGGGTGATGCAAACGGCAGGAGCTTTGACTGTCACTCTCCTCCCATCTTGGTCACATTTCCATGCCAGATAAAGCACCACTGTTTAAGGCAAGGGGTATTTGTTTAGGTGTCTGGTGGCTCTGGGAAAAACCCTGTTGCCAAAATTGAGGGCAGGCAGGATGTTGGCAGGATATCATATCTGGGACCACAGCAGTGCTGGTCTAAAATTAAATTCATTTTAAAAAAGCTAAAATAAGTAAAATTTAAATTTAAAAACATATGTGAGGAGATTAAGGGATCCTAGGACAAACTCCCTGTAGGGTTTTGAAGCCCAGGGAAAAAGAGAAAAATGGCTATTTATTTATTTATTTATTTATGCTTTTTATATACAGTTGTTCCAGCGAATAATCACAACAGTTTACATAAATTGCATATAAATACAGTGTAATATCACAAGATTTACATACTCATTAAGGAAGAAACAATTGTTAACTACCAGTTATAATATTAGTATGTTCAATAACATCAGTTTGAGGATTCAAAACAATTATTTAGTTAAGAGTTTTTGTTAAAGTGTTCAAAAAGGATGTGAAGAGATTCTGATATGTTAGAGTATAAATCTATTACCAGGGTAAAGATAAAAGATTGATGTTAGTTCGTAGGCTTTTTTGAGAAGTCAGGTCTTCTGTTCTTATTGAATTTCTATTTTTCTGTTAAAATTCTTAAAGGATCAGGCAGTGTGTTCCAAAGTTTTGGTCCTGCAAAAGAGAACAGGCGATCTCTTATAAGAGATAGGTGAATGTTTTGATTGGAGGGAATTCTTAGAATGCCTTTATTTTTTGATCTTAGATTTCTTGGTGGATTGTATTGTTGAATAGAAATTCCAGGAGGAGATGGATCAATATTATTGATGATGTTGTAGATGAGTGATAATACTTTGTATTGAATTCTATAAGTTATAGGAAGCCAGTGAAGATCAATTAATGAGGTAGTAATATTCATATACTGATCTAGAGAAAATAAAAATAAATTAAAATGGATAAAAATAAACAAAAAAATAGCAGGGAATACTAGAACAGAGGTCAGACTGGCCTGATCAGACCCTTAGAGGATTTTTTTTCTCAATTATCTTTATTGAGGCAAGGTAGTGTTACAAAACATATGAAACAATAATGGTACACAATAAACAACTGTAATTGCCTCCATTTTGTTTGTTTTCTGTTCAGATTTTTAAAGGCACAGAAACTGATTCCAGCACCATTATAGAGGTTTTCAAAGTTCATTTTCGTGATTATATGAGTTAAAATTAATAAAAATGATTTAAACATAAAAGTACACCAAATGAATAAAAAGAATAAAGAGAAGGAAGCAATAGTATAGTGGTAGGGGGCACCTAAACAAGCCCCCACCACATAAAAAAAGCCATAAGAGAAAGAGGAAAATCTTTCCCAGCAGGCTCACTGGAAATATGGGAATAAAAGTAACATTGAGGCACAACAGAAAGCAAAATGAATTGGGTAGGCATTAACCACTTTAGAAATGCCCATATAACATTTCTAAGAGCAAAAAAAATTTTACAAGTCCAAAAAGTTGTATAAATGAACTTCATTTAGGACAGAAGTGGGTAATCCATTCTGGGTTTTCCCCACTTAGAAGTAGGGTTAAGTAGGGCTCAAAACCATTTCAACACCATAACCGTGGAAACTGGAATGCCTGATGGCAGAAGCTGGGAAATCAACAGCGTGAGATGGCCGGTGGAAGAGTAACAGAGGAATGCTGTGACCAGCTCTCCTGAGAGATTTTTGGAACATTTCAGCTAGCATTAGTCACACAAACAGTTTTTATAGTTATTCATCAGCTGTAGCAGAGAGGTGCTGGTGAATACAGACTATTATACCTAGATCTAGTACCTCATAGGCATACTGTCCTTACTGACATCACTAGAGTAAGGGTATTACTGTGAAAGAAATTCTGTGACAGTTTAGAATTATTGAGAAAGAGACAGTTGCTTTGGTACTTGTCAGAAATACTGAGCTTTGACTCTACCTCAGTAACAGAAACATCATTTAAATACAAATCACATCAAAGGAATCATTAGGAATTCACACGTGAGAGTGGTATTGGTGTGAATGTGAGAGTTATACATAGAAACATAGAACTAATGGCAGAAAATGACCAAGTGGTCCATCCAGTCTGCTCAGCAAGCTTATGGTAGTACCTGCTGTGTCGTGCAGGTTACCTCCATGCTTGACAGTTTCCTAAACCGTAAATGTCAGGGCCCTTATTGGTCACTGTCTGAATCCAATTCCCTATTACCCCTTGCCATTGAAGCAGAGAGCAATGATGGAGTTGTATTAACAGTATGTAGGCTTATTGGTTAAGGGTAGTAACTGCCGAACCAGCAAGTTACCCCCATGCACTCTTTACTTTATTTCCATCCGCTAGTTTTTTAGGGATCCACAGTTTTGAATAATTTAAAAAGAACTGGAGAAAGGAAAAGGTAAGAGTCAGGATAGTTAATGAAAATAATTACAGCTGGATTGTGGGGAATATTTTCCATCTTTTATAGAAGTATGTGAGATTGTATGAAAGCCTAATAAGAAACAAATAAACCAAATAAACCTTAGAGCCATCCTCAGCATTCATAAAGACACTAAATTTTGAAGCTGAAGTGACATTAGATACTGAGAAGTGACATTTTTTAGAGTGAAGACAGGTTTAAACTTCAGGTGCAAAGATATTCCATAAAGTATATTGTGCAAAAAAATAATGCCAGCCTGAAATTTATATTTAACAAGTAGCTGAAGAAAGCTGGGGCTGGAGGCCTAACTTTGAGCAATGGTTCCTATAATAAGAATTAGGGAATCTATCATCAGAGGACACAGAGCACCTCATTAAAAGAAGAGGGAAGAACTTTGAGCCCTCAAATGATTTGTATCTCAAATTACCAGAATAGAGAAGCATTAAGATAGGGATTAATAGAATTTATTTCAATATACCTTTATTGAAACATAATAAAACTTACAGAGAATATTCTATCACACACTGAGAGAAGTGTAAGTGAGTGAACATAATAGTGAAAAATGTTCCTTCAATTACCATCTTAGAGACACTTAATTGTTCTTTGATTTATATTAGCTTGAATCTCAGTTTCAACAAGTCTTCAGGACAAACACTAAAGGGAACAACTACAGGCATGAAGATACTCAGCGCCAGAATAGATAGAAATACTCCCTTTTGGTTAAAGTGCAGATTTAATAGATTTATTTATTTAGGCATTGTATATACCATGCTTCCAAAAGAAGATCACAATGGTTTACAGTATTAGCATTCATATTCATGGTCAATGATCATATGCTTTGTGTTAACATTCACCTTTCTAATTCAGCACTCCAGTGAATACATCTTTTAGTTCTTAGTTATACATCTTCAAGGATATCATAGTAGTTCCTATCTAATTTAGTTTATATTAATTCTTTCTAGGTCTACATAATAGTGGAAGAAAACTCTAATCCTACTAGTAGTACCGTTATATCATTCATTATATATTGTTTGTTCAACTAGCTTTATCTCAGGTACTGTCAATGCAATTATCAGCATTATAGCAGTTTACTTTAAATCATATGCCTTTCTAAAGAGCCATGTTTTCAGTTCACGCTTGAAGTTCTTTCTTTCTGTTATCTGATGTAATGGCTCTGAAAGAGAGTTCTACAGCTTGGGGCCTGGAATTGCAAACATTTGGTCTCTTATTTGCGCTAGGTGTGTGTTCCAAGTGGAGGCTATCATTAGGAGACCTTTGTTTTGTGATCTTAGGTCTCTCTGTGGTATATAATGTTGTAGTGTCACTCCTAATAGGCATGGATCAATATTGTTGATGATGTTGAAAATTAGGGATATCACTTTACAATGAATTCTGGATAGTACAGGAAGCCAGTGCAGGGCTATCAGCGAGGGGATGATGTGTTCGAATTTCCTTGTTCCTGGTAGAAGTCATGCTGATGCATTTTGAAGTAACTGTAGTGGTTTTAGTAGTCTTATGGGGAGGCCTAGTAAAAGGGAGTTGCAGTAGTCTAAGTTTGAAAATATAAGTGTTTGTAAGACAGTGTGGAAGTCTTGTATTGTTAACAGAGGTTTTAGTTGATGTAGAATTTTCAACTTGCAGTATCTTGGTTTGATTAATTTGCTTATATGCTTTTTCATAGTGAAGTTCTCGTCAATCTGAATTCCAAGGTCTCATACATCATCTGATGGAGTAATATTGGTAAGTTCTAGTGTTAGGGTTGGTGGTTTGAGTATCGCGTTGTCTCTCCTTAGCCATATCATTTCCTTTTGTTTTATGTTTAGAGTTAGTTTCAGTTGAGAACGTTTTTGTTGTATGGCCTTCAACTATATTGACAGAGTTGCCACAGTTTTTTTCAAATGTTTTGTTTGAAAGGAATGTAGAATTGTATATCATCTGCATATAAGAAAAAGTTGATTCCCAGATTTGCTAGTAGAGCGCATATAGGCAAGAAATAGATGTTGAATAGAGTGGCTGAGAGTGCTGAACCTTGAGAGATGCCTGTATTGATCGGAAAGGTGTTTGAGATTTGATTACCAAGTTTGACTTGGAATGTCCTATATTTTAAGAAGGAAGAAAATCATTTGTTGATATTTCTGCCTATTCTAATTTCATTCAGCTGGTGGCATAGCAGGGTGTGGTCCACTGTGTTGAATGCTGCTTTTAAATCTATTAGTACCAGGATATATGATTCATTGTTGTCAACTCCTTGTAGCATAGGGTCAGTTGAAGAGATGAATAGGGTTTCTATTGGTTTGAATATGGTATTTTGTTGTCTTCAAGGTGGTTTTATAATTGTGATAAAGCTATGTCACTCCATGGTGATTCCACACCTTGAATACTATGTGCAGTTCTGCTCGCTACATCTCTTAAAAGATATAGTTGCATGGAGAAAGTACAGAGAAGGGTGACTAAATGATAAGGGGCATGGAGGAAAGGCGAAAGAAGTTATGGCTGCTCAGTTTGAAGAAGAGACGACTGAGGGGAGATATAATAGAGGTCTGAAAAATCATGAAAGTACTTGAATTGGTTAACGTAAATTGGTTATTTACTCTTTCAGATAATAGAAGGAATAGGAGGTACTCCATGAAGTTAGCATACTATCTAGGATACCTGGTTTGACTCAGTCTGGACCTGCATCTTGGACATTCACACCGGCTGAAAGTCAGGGAATGGGGAGTGGGGAGAGGGGGGCAAATAATTGGAAAGTTATTGTTTATTGTGATATACTGTTGAAGACATTTTGTACAACTATTTGGCAAGTTGCTGTTGAAAAATGATAAAGGATACCCCCCCCCCAATCAAAAAAAATATATTTTTCACTCAGCACAGAGTTAAGCTCTGGAATTCATTACCAGAGGATGTGGTTATGGCAGTTAGTGTAACTGGGTTTAGAAAAGGTTTGGATAAGTTCCTAAAGGAATAATCCATAAATAGCTTGAGATCTAAATAATATTTGGGTACTTGCAACTTGAATGGGCCATTCTTGGAAACAGGATGTTGGGCTTGATGTACCCTTGATCTGACTATGACATATCTTTTGTTCTTATGATTGCAAAGTGGTTTGGAAAATGTCAGTTTCTAATAATGGCTTCAATCTACTCAACATGCATAGAGACAAAGCTGTGCATGCTAATAACATGAAATGCTTTAATAATATGGGGAAAATTACAAAAGGAGGTAATTGTCATTGCATTACAATACAGACCAGAGACAAGAACAATCTTATTCATAATTGTGATTTATGGATCAAATTTTATGATGCCTGTCCTATCCAGATACTTCTGTTTGTTTGCTATTCTCCAAAATCTTCACATGAAAATTGTTGTGATCTTCCTTTTTAAGACTCATACTTGCTAAAGAAAAGCAGTAACTCTAGCAGCCACAACAATGTCACTATCCTGACAGCATCCCACATGCCTATCTGTACTGACATATAAAATCCCTCACACAAAGCAATTAAGACACAAGTATGAAATTGGATGAAATGGCCACAGCTTTTATTAAACAAAAATATCTTCAGTGAATGACCTATACCAGAGTTGAAATGGTAATAGCCAACCGGGATACCACCTGCCACAGCCACCCACCGTATACCAAGCAGCATCGCATCCCTCCAAGCCCCCCACCTTGTCCCCAAGCATGGGAGCTACATTCCCCAAAGCATATTGCCATCCTGCCATTAGCCATAAGGCACCAGCTTGCAAGTGTCCTTGCCGTGATGCACCCTGTACCATATCTGATACCCCCCACATTGGCTCGGGTACCCACCACAGGCAAGATGTAGGGTGAACTCTTGCTTCATAACCTCCACCATTGAACGGCTGTGGCCTACAACTTGAACCCAAAAAAGATCCTCCAGAGTATCCTGTAAAGCATTGTTAAATAAGTCTTAGCCAATTTTGGACAGATGAACCTTGTAGGGCCTCAACATGTCGTCCACATTGAACATCTGCCCAAATGTGCATATCTGTCATCCCCCAAACTTATAAGACCACAATCTGTTATAGAAACATAGAAACATAGAAATAACAGTAGAAAAGTACCAAATGATCCACCCAATCTGCCCCACATGCTTATGCCAGTATCTCCTGCACTGTTGCAGGTTACCTTCATGCTTATCAGTGTCCCAGACCATAAAAGTCAGGGCCCTTGGATGCTGTTTGAATCCAATTTCCATTAACCCTTACTGTTGAAGCAGAGAGAAATGATGGAGCAGCATCAAAAGTATCAGGCTTAGTGATTAATGTTAGTAAAAGCTGCATCAGCAAGTTACCCTATGTTTAATTTTTCTCCAAGCCATAAAATCAGGGCCCTCATTGGTTGCTATCTGAATCCAATTCCTCTTTTCCCATTGCCTTTGAAGCAGAGAGCAATGATGGAGTTGCAATAACAGTATCAAGGCTTATTTGTAAAGGGTAGCAACTGCCACACTAGCAAATTACCCCCAGTTACTCTCTTGCATTCTTTTCTTTATTTCTATTCTCTAGACTTTAGGGATCCACAGTGCTTATCCCATGTCCCTTTGAATTCCTTCTCTGTTTTCATCTTTACTATCTCCTCTGGAAGGGAATTCCAGGTATTCACCACCCTGTCCATGAAAAATATTTCCTGGCATTGGTTTCTGAGTCATCCTCCATTATGAATCAGAAAGTGGACCCCTGTTCCGAGGTAGAGTCAGCGCTACCAAAAAGGGAGTCAACCCTCTTCGGACTCTACCATCGGATGGCAAGGCCTGATGATGTAGACGTTGATTCACCCTGGAAGCTCGTGATCCCCCCAGGAGGAGCCCGTAGGGACCTGGCTGCTGGGACTTAGGAGACTCCCTGCAGATCGTGGGTTCCAGACGGCTGGCGCCTCCAGCAGGTTGTAATCAGTCCGGTAGTAGAAGTCGAAGGATAGTCCAAAGCCGGTCCAAGGGTGGAAGTCCAGAGAGAGGTTGAGAGCCGGTCCAAGGGTCGAAGTCCAGAGAGAGGTTAAGAGCCAGTCCAGGAACAGATGGGAGAGTGGTCCGAAGCCAGACAAGGAACAACACAGGAGGAGGGTCCAAAGCCAATCCGAAGTCAACGCCAAAGAATCACCACAGCCGGTCTGAAGGTCAGAAGCCAAAGAATTAATCCAACGCATGGAAGAGCAGAAGCGGGACGAAGAACAGAGCAAATCCAGGAACACAGAACACAGGAACCAAGCACAGAGCCTCAATACCAAGGAAAGGTCTGAGTATCAGACCTTGCCTTAAATACAGGAACTAGAGGGAGGAGTCCCAGGGGGGAGCCATGACAATTTCCTGTCATGGCTCCTTTAAATATTCTCTTCAGCCGTGCGTGCAGATCCTAGCAGAGGCAGAGGGGGAGGAGTCAGCCCAGCCGAGAGGGAACCATGAGGCTGAGCTTGGCAGCGGCAGTGGCCGCGAGAAGTCAAAAGAGAAGACTGCCTGCCACAGCAGGAGCTTCTAACAAGGCCTGATGCCTCGGGTAAGTATTAGCATTGCTGCGGCTGCCGGCCTGACCCTGGTCGTGCCCCGACGCGGCTGGTGGCTATGACACCCAGCCCTGGTTGCAGGCCGCCGTGGCCGGCGGTCCTAACGGTACCCCCTCCTTTAGGCCTTCCCTAGAAGGCTTGGATTTTCCAGGGTGTTCGGCGTGAAAGTTCGTGAGAAGAGACTTATCCAGTATATTCTTAGCAGGCTCCCACAAATTCTTCTCAGGTCTGAATCCCTCCCACGCTAGAAGGTATTCCCAGGTGTTGCCTCGTTTCCGGACATCCAGAACCTCCTGCACTCGGTATATGGTCTCTTCCTCAGCCTTATGTAGTGGAACTTCGGGAGCTTTCCGGGAAGGCCAAGTGAGGACCAATGGCTTCAGAAGGGACACATGGAAGGAGTTATGGATCCTCAAGGTGGCCGGCAAACAGTTGGTAAGTCACAGGACCAATCTGTTGCAGTACTGGAAAAGGTCCAATATAATGTGGGGCCAATCGCATGGAAGTAACTCTCAACCAGATGTGCCAGGTGCTAAGCCACACTTTTTCTCCTGGACGAAACCATGGAGCTGGTCACCAATGCTTTTCAGCAAATGTCTTGGCGGTGTGGGCAGCTTTCAGAAGCATGTTCTGGGTGTGAATCCAGAGCCGCCGCACCTGGTAAGCTGAGCTGCCGGTGATGGCACTGGTAAGGGCAAAGGTAGAGGTGGCTTGGGGTGTCGTCCAAATATAATCTGGAACGGAGAGGTCCCCACTGAGGTGCAGACATGCGAGTTGTGAGAGAACTCAGCCCATGAGAGAAGCGATGCCCAATTGTCCTGGCGGGAGTTGGACGTACATCCAAAGAAATTATTTAATGTATGATTTGTACGTTCCGCCTGTCCGTTTGCCTGTGGATGAACGCAGTGGTGTAGTCCAGAGAAATGTTAAACTTCTTACAAAGATTGAGTCAGTAACGGGCCGTGAATTGAGGGCCGCGATCAAATGCGATATGCTGTGGGAGACCATGGAGATGGAAGATATGGGAGCACAAACAGTTGGGCCCAGGCGAGGAGTAATGGGAGGGAGGGTAGCGGGATAAAGTGGGCCATTTTTGAGATAGATCCACTAACTACCCATATTACCGTATTGCCCTCAGATGGTGAAAGATCCACATAAAATCTGTGGAAATATGTGTCGAGGGCTTCTGGGGAATAGGTTTATGGCTGTAAAAGTTCCCAAGTCTTCCCAGTAGGAATCTTGTGTTGTGCACAAGTTGGGCAAGAATCCACATATGCTCAAATGTCTTGTGCATGTCAGGCCACCAATAATATTGTTGTAGGAGCATTTGAGTTCAAACTCTTCCCGGATACCCAGCTAACTGAGAATCAAGTCCCCATTTTAATACTTTATTATGAAGCCTCTTAGGCATCACAGTCTTGCCAGGTGGGACCGTGAACGTTGTGGAAGAGGATAATACGAGCTGGATCAATAATATTGTTGGATTGGCTCCTCAATGTCAACATTAGAAGAAAGATTGGGGACAACGCATCAGCCTTGATGTTCTTGTTAGCGGGTCGATATCTCAGTTCAAAATCGAAACGTGTGAATAAAAGTGCCCAGCGAGCCTGACATGGGTTCAAGCATTGAGCTTGTTGGAGATATACCAAGTTCTTATGGTTCGTGAAAACAGTGATACGGAGTTGTGCCCCTTCCAACCACTGTCGCCACTCCTTGAATGCGAGCTTTGATAGCTAGAAGTTTCTTGTCACCAATGGAATAACTGCGTTCAGCTGGAGAAACTTGTTCTAGAGAAATAGCAGGCATGGATGAGATGTTCCAGATGCGTTATTTGGCTCAGGACAGCTCCTACTCCTTCAGCGGAGGCATAAGAACATAAGAAAATGCCATACTGGGTCAGACCAAGGTCCATCAAGCCCAGCATCCTGTTTCCAACAGTGGCCAATCCAGGCCATAAGAACCTGGCAAGTACCCCAAAAACTAAGTCTATTCCATGTTACCATTGCTAATGGCAGTGGCTATTCTCTAAGTGAACTTAATAGCAGGTAATGGATTTCTCCTCCAAGAACTTATCCAAATACTTTTCAGTGAGAGACATGAATTTTTGCAGACAAAAAATACAGGTCTTTCCTGACATGTCTCGGGTGACTCAGGCATGTAGAAAACAATTTCTAACCTATAAGCAACCAGCTCTAGATATAGGAGCAAGTTTTTTCCTAAAATTCCCATGTAAATGTCAGATAGTATTTCAAAATAATAAATTTGTATTTACTGATCCGTTATATTTGGAACGTTTCTTAAGGGATAAAACTCCGCTTACAAATTGAAGTGCTGTTTTGGGGTTGTTATAGATAATAAGGGCATGTCCAATTTATCTCCTCTCACCTCCTAGATGTGGGCTTGATATCCAGCAAATATTATTTGATAAATTGTTATATTGATGTATCTTATTTCTTGGATTTCTTTATTGTTTCATTGTAAATGATATAATAATTAATAAAAGTTTAAATTACAAAAAAAAATAAACACAGCTATACTAACTGCACTAACCACATCCTCTGGCAACAAATTCCAGATTTTAATTGTGCGTTGAATAAAAAAGAACTTTCTCCGATTAGTTTTAAATGTGCCCCATGCTAACTTCATGGAGTGCCCACTAGTCTTTCTACAATCCGAAAGAGTAAATAACCAATTCGCATCTACCCATTCTAGACCTCTCATGATTTTAAACACCTCTATCATATCCCCCCTCAGCCGTCTCTTCTCTAAGCTGAACAGCCCTAACCTCTACTGTAAATGGATGTCTGGGATCAGGATGTCGGAGACAAGGTTGTTGTAGGAAGGATTCTTTGAGAGCCTGAAAGGCTTCTATAGCCTCTAAAGGCCAGGCCTTGATGTTTGCCCCTTACGAGTGAGTGCAGTAAGGGGCGCAGCCAGCTTGGAAAAGTTCTGGATAAAACTACGATAGTAGTTTGTGAATCCAAGGAATCGCTGGAGTGAACGTAGACCACTAGGCTGGGGCCATTCTTGAATGCATTTTAATTTAGTGGGATCCATTTGAAAACCTTGCTTAGAAATGATATACCCCCAAAAAGGTAAAGATTCTTTTTCAAAAATAAATTTTTCTAGTTTGGCATAGAGTCGATGTTCTCTCAAACGTTGCAATACTTGAATAACGTGTTGACGATGCATCTGTAAATCGCAGCAAAAAAACAAAATGTCATCTAGGTAGACTACCAATCAGACATAGAGCAAGTCTCTAAATATTTCATTAATAAAGTGTTGAAAGACGGCAGGAGCATTGGTTAGTCCGAACGGCATGACAAGATATTCATAGTGGCCGTCTCTGGTGTTAAAAGCCATCTTCTACTCATCACCCTCATGAATCCTGACTAAGTTATATGCTCCTCGGAGATCCAATTTGGAGAATACCCGTGCTCCTGTAGGCGATCAAATAGTTCAGCAATAAGAGGCAATGGATACCGATCCTTGACCATAATTGCATTCAGTCCACGGAAGTCGATACAAGGGCATAAAGTTCCATCTTTTTTCCCGACAAAAAAAAACCCGGCCCCAGCTGGGGATTTGTATTTTTGGATAAACCCCTTCTGAAGATTATCCTGGATATATTCGGACATGGCGCGAGTCTCTGAAGCGGACAAGGGATAGACTCTACCTCGAGGTGGCATGGATCCAGGAATCAAATTAATCACACAGTCAAACTCTCAATGCGGAGGCAAGGTATTTGCGGCCTCTTTGGAGAATACATCCGCAAATTGTTTGTACTGAAAGGATAATTTCTCCAGGAGAGAGGTACAGATGAAGCTACAAGTGGGAGTACTTCATTTTAGGCAGGTTTCGTGGCATGCTGGACACCAATGAGTGAGTTTTAAAGATGTCCAATCAAACTGTGGATTGTGGCATTGCAACCAGGGAATACCAAGGACAACCGGATGAATAGCTTTCTGGAGGACATAGAGGGTGATCTGTTCTGTATGCTTGGGTGCAATGTAGCAGTCCAGAGGTACGGTGTGGTGTGTTATTCTTCCTGGTAAGGGGTCTCCATGGATGGAGGAGATGATCAACGGCCTCTGACAAGGACGTGTGGGAATATGAAGTTGCTCCACTATTTTTTGTAAGATAAAGTTTCCACGGGCCCCAGAATTTGCTAAAGCCAGCGTGGTGATAGGCAAGGTGAATGGGGGAGCTGGGGAAGTGATGCCTAGGGTTACTTCCCCCATGGAACCTAGGCTTTGTAGTTTCCTGGAGATATAGGACAGCCCACAATACGATGACCTGACCCTCCACAATATAAGCAGAGGCCTGCTTTATGGCGTCTTTGACATTCTTCTGGTGAGAGAGGGCCTCTTCCCAATTGCATTGGTTCTTCGACACTCCCTTATGTATTAGATGCAGTTCGAGGGATGGAAGCAACCGAGTGAGAGCGAGTAATAACCGCCATGTGCCTTCTTGTACTTGATCCCTCACGAGCTCTTTCCTGTAGCCGGCGGTCGATCCGGGTGACCAAGTCCACGATAGAGTCCAATGATTGAGGTAACTCCCGGGCAGCCATCTTGTCCTTAATTCTGGATGACAGGCCTTCCAAGAATATGGACCGGAGACAGTTCTCCTTCCAATGAATTTCAGAGGCAAGGGTTCTAAATGCAATGGTGTAGTCAGCCAGTGACCGACCTCCTTGCCGAAGTTGTTGCAACTTGGAACTGGCAACCACTTGTTTCCCTGGATCGTTGAATACCGCTTGAAACAATTCCAGGAACTTAGGAAGGTTTTGTAGAACTGGATCTGACGTTTGCCAAATGGGAGAAGCCCAGGCCAGGGCTTTACCCTCTAACAGAGACATGATATATGTAGTTTTGGTAAGATCATCTGGAAAGAGGGAGGCTTGAAGATGAAAGTGCATACTGCACTGGTTGAGAAATCCTTGACACAAGCGAGGTTCACCAGCGTAATTGGCGGAGTAGGTAATGGAATCATGGACTGGGTATTACTCTGCATCACCGATGGTAATGGTGGAAGGGCTGCCTGAGCCGTAGCTATAGAATCCAGATGGCTGTTAAGTCATTCCAAGGAAGCCACCATGGATTCTAGTATGCGTTGCTGCTCCATGACCTTCTGGGCTAGGCCAGGAATGGCCTGGCGAGCTGAGGCCTCTGCCGGGTCCATGGCCTTGGTATTCTGTTATGAATCAGAAAGTGCACTCCTGTTCCGAGGTAGAGTCAGCGCTACCAAAAAGGGAGTCAACCCTCTTCGGTCTCTACCATCGGATGGCAAGGCCTGATGATGTAGACGTTGAATGAAGGCTTCACCCTGGAAGTTCGTGATCAACCCAGAAAGAGCCCATAGGGACCCGACCACTGGAACATAGGAGACTCCCTGGAGACTGAAGATAGTCTGGATGCAGGCGCCTCCTGCAGGTCGTAGGTTTCAGATGGCTGGCGCCTCCAGCAGGTCGTAATCAGTCCTGGAGAAGAAGTAGAAGGATAATCCTAAGCCAGTCCAAGGGTCAAAGTCCAAAGAGAGGTTAAGAGCCGGTCCAGGAAAAGACAGGAGAGTGGTCCGAAGCCAGTCCAGGAGCAACACAGGAGAAGGGTCCAAAGCCAATCTGAAGTCAACACCAGAGAATCAGCACAGCCAGTCCGAAGGTCAGAAGCCAAAGAATCAATCCAATGGAGTGGAGGAGCAGAAGTGGGATGAAGAACAGAGTAAATCCAGGAACACAGAACACAGGTAACCAAGCACAGAGCCTCAATACCAAGGCAAGGTCTGAGTATCAGACCTTGCCTTAAATACAGGAACTAGAGGGAGGAGTCCAGGGGGGAGCCATGACAATTTCCTGTCATGGATCCTTTAAATATTCTCTTCAGCTGCCCATGCGGCTCCTAGCAGAGGCAGAGGGGAAGGAGTCAGCCTGGCTGAGAGGAACCATGCGGCCGGGCTTGGCTGCGGCAGCAGTCATGAAGAAGGCAAAAGAGAAGACTACCTTCCACAGCAGGAGCTTCTAACAAGGCTCGACGCCTCGAGTAAGTATTAGCATTTCCGCAGCCGCCGGCCCGACCCTGGTTGCGGCCCGCTGCGGCCGACAGGCATGACACCCGGCCCCGGTTGCAGGCCACCGTGGCCGGTGATCCTAAAACTCCCTGGAGTTTCATTTTATAACTAGAACATAAGAACATAAGAACATAAGAAAATGCCATACTGGGTCAGATCAAGGGTCCATCAAGCCCAGTATCCTGCCTCCAACAGTGGCCAATCCAGGCCACAAGAACCTGGCAAGTACCCAAAAACCAAGTCTATTCCATGTTACCATTGCTAACGGCAGTGGCTATTCTCTAGGTGAACTTAATAGCAGGTAATGGACTTCTCCTCCAATAACTTATCCAATCCCTTTTTTAAACACAGCTATACTAACTGCCACTAACCACATCCTCTGGCAACAAATTCCAGAGTTTTAATTGTGCGTTGAGTAAAAAAGAACTTTCTCCGATTAGTTTTTTAATGTGCCCTCATGCTAACTTCATAGAGTGCCCCCTAGTCTTTCTACTATCCGAAAGAGTAAATAACCAATTCACATCTACCGTTCTAGACCTCTCATGATTTTAAACACCTCTATCATATCCCCCCCTCAGTCGTCTCTTCTCCAAGCTGAAAAGTCCTAATCTCTTTAGTCTTTCCTCATAGGGGAGTTGTTCCATTCCCCTTATCATTTTGGTAGCCCTTCTCTTTACCTTCTCCATCTCAATTATATCTTTTTTGAGATGCGGCGACCAGAATTGTACACAGTATTCAAGGTGCGGTCTCATCATGGAGCAATACAAAGGCATTATGACATTGTCCGTTTTATTCACCATTCCCTTTCTAATAATTCCCAACATTCTGTTTGCTTTTTTGACTGCTGCAGCACACTGACCGACAATTAAATGTGTTATCCACTATGACACCTTGATTCTCTTTCTTGGGTTGTAGCACCTAATATGGAACCCAACATTGTGTAATTATAGCATGGGTTATTTTTCCCTATATGCATCACCTTGCACTTATCCACATTATATTTCATCTGCCATTTGGATGCCCAATTTTCCAGTCTCACAAGGTCTTCCTGCAATTTATCACAATCTGCTTGTGATTTAACTACTCTGACCAATTTTGTGTCATCTGAATATTTTATTATCTCACTCGTCGTATTTCTTTCCAGATCATTTATAAATATATTGAAAAGTAAGGGTCCCAATACAGATCCCTGAGGCACTCCACTGTCCACTCCCTTCCACTGAGAAAATTGTCCATTTAATCCTACTCTCTGTTTCCTGTCTTTTAGCCAGTTTGCAATCCATGAAAGGACATCGCCACCTATACCATGACTTTTTACTTTTCCTAGAAGCCTCTCTTGAGGAACTTTGTCAAACGCCTTCTGAAAATCCAAGTATACTATATCTACTGGTTCACCTTTATCCACATGTTTATTAACTCCTTCAAAAAAGTGAAGCTGATTTGTGAGGCAAGACTTGCCCTGGGTAAAGCCATGCTGACTTTGTTCCATTAAACCATGTCTTTCTATATGTTCTGTGATTTTGATGTTTAGAACACTTTCCACTATTTTTCCTGGCACTGAAGTCAGGCTAACCGGTCTGTAGTTTCCCAGATCGCCCCTGGAGCCCTTTTTAAATATTGGGGTTACATTTTCTATCCTCCAGTCTTCAGGTACAATGGATGATTTTAATGATGTTACAAATTTTTACTAATAGGTCTGAAATTTCATTTTTTAGTTCCTTCAGAACTCTGGGGTGTATACCATCCGGTCCGGGTGATTTACTACTCTAGTTCTATTGATTTCTATCAAATGGAAAAAGTTTGATGATTGTGCATCATTAAAACCTTTTATGTATCTCAAGGTCTGTATCATATCTCTCCTGCACCTCCCTCTCTTCCAGGGTATACGTATTCAGATCCTTCAGCCTTTCCTCATAAGTCTTTCAGTGCTGACCCCTCACCATTTTAGTCGCTCTTTTTTGGACCACCTCTATCCTGTCTTTATCCTTTTTGAAATATGTGCCCCAGTACAGAATGCAGTATTCCAGTTGAAGTCTCACCAAGGACTTGTACAAGGGCATTATCACCTCCTTTCCCTTACTGGTTATTCCTCTCTCTATGCAGCCCAGCATTCTCCTGGCTTTAGCTAACACCTTTTCACATTGCTTATCTGCCTTTAGATCATCAGATACTACCACATCAAGGTCCCTCTCCCAGTTCATGCACATTAGTCTTTCATCGCCCATCCCATACAGCTCTTTTGGATTATCGTACCCCAGATGCATGACTCTGCACTTCTTGGCATTGAATCCCAGCTACCAAATCTTCAACCACTATTCAAGCTTTCTTAAATCATTTTTCATTCTCTCTACCCCTTGAGGCATGTCACTCTGCTGAAGATCTTAGTATCATCCGCAAACAGACAAACGTTACCTTCTATTCCTTCTGCCAGACTGCTCAAAAAGATATTGAACAGAATCGGTCACAAAACGCATCCCTGTGGCACTCCGCTTAACACTGTTCTTTCATCAGAATAGGTTCCATGAACCATTACGCGATGTCTCCTGTCAATCAACCAGTTTGTAATGCATGCTACTACCTTGGCATCCACTCCAAATCTTCTCATTTTGTTCATGAGTCTCCTATGTATATCAAAAGCTTTACTAAAATCCAAGTTAATCACATCCAGCCTTCTTCCCTGATCCAATTCTATAGTCACCCAATCAATAAAATCAATCAGATTTGTCTGACAGGACTTTCCTCTGGTGAATCTATGCTGCCTCATGTTGAGCAACTTTCTTGATCCCTCTCCCCCACAACTTCGAATCACTCTACTTTGGGGGCAGGATGATATGTTAGCCTTGCACAAGGAGAAGTCTCCAGTGTGGTATTCCCCTTCATCCATCTCTACTGCTCCTTTACTCTGCTTCCACGGGTTCGAGACCAGAAGAATTTGCCTGCTGCTTGGGCTTTCTCCCTCATCATGATTTAGTACTTTTTCCCCCCTCTGCGGTGAGTCACTGCTTGGCCGCAATGCACATGTCCCCTGAACGCAGATTGCATGACCTCTCCGCCATCCTGCTGGCTCCTTTCTAGCTTACTTATGATCCCCCCTTCCTTTCCTATTGTTTTTATGTATCATCACTCATCCATGGGAGTCCTGTCATCAGAAAGGGGGGAGCAGAGGGATGGTATCCCCAGCATTCAACTTACAATTTCACGGCTTTATAGTGCTTAGCATGTGCAGAAACTTGTGAGTCCATCATGTTCTGCTGATTGGGAGGCGAGATAAACCCCAGGCTGTCCCAGCGGCAAGCCTCCTACAGTGCTGAGATCATGACATCCTGGGTCCCAACTCATCAGGCCACTGTTAGCCAGAGATTTGCTTTCATGCAGCCAGAATCCAAAAACTGATGTGCCACAAGACCCTCTGATGTTGCACCCTGAACAAAATCAACCCAATCGTATCACTGGTAAATATATTTCAACTTCACAGGTTTAAGCCAAGTATTATATGTAGGCCCCTCACTCTCAGGGTCTGTAAAATCCAACAGACTCCTAATTAGGTACGAGGCCACCTTACTTTAATTATAACATTTTTTAAGGTTTTCTTTTTTGTATATTAAAACTTCCCCATGTCAGTCCAATTATTCAATAATCCACATCGTTTTCGCAATTTGAACTCAAAGGATAAGAGAGGAACAATCACTACTTATCTGTTCCAGTCTTGGTTAGTCACCCGACACACGCATGTTTCGAACCACAGGTTCTGCTTCAGGGGGGTTTCCTTCCGTATCTGTCTCCTAGACATACTTCCCAGCTTCAGTGCTGCGATTTCGCATCTTCCATGTATCTTCTCTTGGCTCAATTACCACATCTTCAATCTTCCGCGGCTCCCTTGCGCCGCGTCCATCTTTGAAAGACCTACATATAATACTTGGCTTAAACCTGTGAAGTTGAAATATATTTACCAGTGATACGATTGGGTTGATTTTGTGGGTACACATTTAAGGTACACTGGATTACAGTAGTATACGGGTATAAGGTTGTGATTGGCACCCTGAACAAAGCCATGCTGTGAGACATATTGATGGTGCACGCTGAGCGAGGTAATGTGCAAACAAGACCACCCTCAGAAAGGCTGACTGACCCTTAAAATCATCATTTTAAAGTGGCTGAGATATCATCAACTCACTTTCCTCACTCCTTCCCCCCACCAGTGCCATGCCATTGCCACGTCCATAAGTCCCAAAATCCTCTGTACGTGGCTGATGCTCCTCCTCCTTCCTGCCCATAAAGCTCTGACAATGTTTTTATTCCAGGTCCACCCAGGCAGGAAGGAGGAGGGGCACCTGGACCTGAATTTTTCTTCGAGCTGTGGTGGGATGAGCTGCACCATTGCCCCACCAATCTTCCTGCTGTGTGCAGCTGGCACACAGCATCAAAGTAACATGCCCCCTTGCCCCCCTGTATGAAACTGCTTCCAGCCTTTTCTGCCGCCTGTGAACCCGATCCACCGGCAGAAGATTGGGTCCACCAATGGCAACATGGGCCTCTCCCTGCTCTCGATGCTGCCCCACTGGGTGTGCCGCCATGTGCAATTGTACGGTTTACACACCTGGTGGGGCCGAGCCTGCTTATATCACTGAAAGAAATCTGTTGTAAACGTGATTTTGGAAGGGGTTTTTTTTTTTTTGTATTTTGCTTGTTCAGATCAGATTCTAACAAGAAAAAATTAATATATTTGCTATAGAAAGCATTTTATATTTACATTATAATGCTACAATTAAGTTAGACTTTAACTGTCATATGCATATTGTGAAAGGATCCACGCCGCCTTGGTACCGTTCCGCCACTCTTTCAGATCCAGGCTACGTCTGTCTCTGGCCTCTAAGCTCCTTTTGCCCCATTCTATAGCCCTTTCCAAGTTCTGGGCTTCACATTAGGCCTCTGCTGCCCTAGCCTGGCTAGGGCCTTTCCTTGAGCTGGGCTGATGAACAAAGTTAGCCAAGCTCCCCCCAAAATGACATGGAAACATAAGTTATATAAACAGTCTATATTCCAGAAAAGTCCTTTTTGCTCCCTTTCTCCCAGTCCAGCACCTGGGTCTTGTAAAATATCTCCTGTTCTTAAGAACACCAAAGTAATATGTAGGCTTTTTCCTTTAGCCAGCCGCTGCCACCCTGCTAGGGGACTGCACAACTCGCCCCTACTCCCCTACTGTTGTGCTGCAGTCAACGTTCTTCCCAAACCAGAAATCAAGTTACACCTAAACGGTTTCATAAACTTATAAACAAAACTTCTTTTATCCTGTAGGGAATACCCCCATCCCCCAACCAGGGCACTTACTCTATCTCCATGCTGGATAAAGAGGATTCCTTGGTTAGAGTACCTATGTGCATGTCACTCTCCTCTTGCTTTGAAGAGCCAGGCTTTTTAGGCCAGCTCCACCACTCCGGCACACCCTCCTCTTCGATCACCATTGGTTCCGGTGTGTCTAATTCATTATCATTGTGCTCAGCTGGCTGCTTTGTTTACTCGCCTATCCATGGGTCATACTGATCTTCTAAAAGCTTGGGAGTTTTAGTCATTCTAGCCCTCTCTAGCACCTCCTAGTGTCTGACTCGAGTGCCAGTTGTGTTTTTCTTCAGATTAGTCCTGCTTTTCTGCACCACATAGGGTTGTGCTTCATCACAATATGCATAAAGAATTTGTAAGGTTTGGCTGATCGCAGGACAGCCCATGACTAGCTGCATTCTTCCCAGAAACAGCCGACCTACCCTGTCACCATTTGGATACAGCACTGCAAGAACTTTGCCATCACTGCCATCCAACCACACTGCACGTGCACCATCTCCCTTCTTAAAGGCCCTGAGTGGGTAACAGCTCTTGGCCCCTCCTGATGATGTTGGGCCTCCTCTCTGCATTTAAACCTGGTCTGTTCCCTTGATACTTGCCTGAGCAACAGGTCCTCCTACCTAGCAGTGCGTGTTGCTACTTTTGTGCCCATCTTGCTGTTCCTGTGCTTCATCTTGCTCAGGTTTCTACTATTGCCCTTTGTTCCTCATCTGGTCTCCATTTTGCTTTGGTTCACATTATCTTGTTTTGTCAGTACTGTCCTATCTTGTCTCTCGGTGTCCCATCTCTATCGGTCCTATTTTGGCTTGATTTCCTGGTTCTGATCCCTGCTCGGATTCTGACCTCTCTGCTTGCTGCCTGCTCTGACCCTTGGCCTTGACCCAGACACAATCTTCTCATTGGCTATCTCAACTCTTGGACTGAATCCAGTAACTCTCTGCTTGCTTCCAGCCCTGACTGTTATCACTACCCAGATACTCTTTGACCACTCCTTGAGAGCCATTCTCCTAAGCCCTGCAGGGGCTTAGGAGAATGGCTCTCAAGGAGTGGATGGAAGATGGTGAAGCTCATGCTCCTGTTCTGGTAAGGATGTGTCCACCAGCTGTTGGTATGAGTCTAGTGGTTTCACCTTCTAGTTTGCATCAAATACGCCACAGCCTAAGGGCTCACCGACCGTGACAGAATTCAGTAATTGTGATATACCTTAAAAATCACAATAGTGGGACCGCCCTATTTTTATCTGCAGTGCTACACAGTATATAATAGAAGAAATGGCAGTTAGAAAAGCCAGAGTAATTACAGAAATGTATGCTATCCAAGAAAGGGAAGAAGGAAAAGGATTAAAAGTTTGTCACATAGCACTAGGAATATGCAGGGGTTTTTTTGTTCATAAATCTGTGGAAATGTTTCCATTATTTGGAAGAAGTTTACTAAATTGTCCATTTTGGAGCTACATCAAATAATTCTCCAGAGACTGAATGAGAACATTTTAACAAGAAAGATAACTATGGAAAATAAAGCAATTGGAAGGAAGGCTGAAATTTACAGGGTGGATTTTCCCATGTCCCTGCACATACGTAGAATGTAGTAGGTAGGGTTGTCCTTTTGTTTATAATGACATTTTATTTCATATCATACCAAAACTGAAACAATAAAAAATTCATTAGATTTTTTTTTATTTTATTATTCATTTGATTTTTAAAAAATACGCTTGTGTGTCCAAGTGCACATGCTACCCAGTGCGCAAACATGGATGCACGATTTTATAACATGCACGCAGAGGCACATGCATGTTATAAAATCTGAGGCAACGCACACAAAGGGGGGTTGAAAATACCAATTTACATGTGGCGACGAGATCAAGCCTCCCCCAGTTCCCTACCAGTCCTCCTCAATTAAGGAGCGGACTGGGAGGGAACTTTCCTACCACCCTACCTACCCTCCCTTCTCTTCTCTTCTCCTCTCCTCCCTGACCCCTTCGAAGGTCCTAACTTTTTGTTTTTTTCTTCTTTTCGAACAGGAGCTGACATAAGTTGCGAGCACCGGCAGGCTGCCGGAGAGCGATCACCCGGCACAGCGTCAAATAGCCACTGTACCGGCAGCCTCCAGCTCCGCCCCACCCCACCCCCTGGAGATCTGCTCCCTGCCCGGGACCACCCATCGGAAGAGGCCTGGCTCTTGTGTGTGTAACGGTTGTTATGTGTGCGGTTGGGCCTCTTCTAAAATGCGCGCAGCATGTACAAGGCCCAGCCACGCACATAACCCCCATTTTACTCATGCACAGGGGATTAAAAATCAGGCCTTTAGAGCATACTGTTTCAATTTAGTGTGCACTATTTTATTTTATTGTACACTTTTGAGTTAGTGCGCACTAAATAGTGTGTAATAAATCCAAAATAGTGCACAGCACTGCACACTAAAGAAAAATTAAAAAAAAAAAAGAAATAGAAACAAATTAATTAAAAAGGCGGAGAAAAACAAAATAAAAGTTTTATCGATGCACACCCCCTAGTAGTAGCAGATGAAGAAATTGTAATAGCATCATCTAAAGTATGTTTTTGGATTGTTGAAGAAATTGAATATATTTTGAAATGGAAACATGTCTACTATAGAATATATTATAGTAATTTGTTTTGAATTATTCATATTTGTGAAGATGAAATGACAAAGACAGATATGCTCAGGAAATATCATGTAATTATATCTACTGTATAATGTCAGGGTGACCATCATTGAAGACTGAAAGATATCAGCACAAATTTGACAGGTTCAAGTGGTTTCTCTACAATATTGAATATGGAAAAGAAGCTTTCCAATCTACAGTTCTGCTTTCGCAGAAAAAAAAATACTTATTGGAAAAAAGGATTAGCTTATGAAAAATCATCATCCTCTGTTTATAATGTTTTCTAGATATCATAGCTGATGGTCCGAGCTTGTAGCAGGATGGGATATGGTTTCTAATGGGAATGCTGGATTCTTCTTTTGTTCTATGGCAAATACGCATGTGCAGCTGGAAAAAAATAATTTCATTTTGTGTGAACCCTAATTTGTTTCTTTAGTTTCAAAATTTAAAAAAATATATTTTTTTTAGTTTGATTCATTTTTGTTTGCCTTTAAAGTCAATGGGGAAGCATTACAGGCAATTTTTAGCCTATATTGGGTTCCAGAATAGGGTTTTTTGAATGAATTGTCTTAAAACTTGTTGGAAGAAATTAACGGGGGAAAGATCTCCAAGGTACCTAGAAAGCCTGAGGAGCCTGGAAAGTGGCACCAAAAGTGTCAGGAATAGCCCAGAACTCTGTAAAGGGGCAAAGGGGCAATGAAATCCAACACTGGCAGGATTTCACCAAGTCACTGTAAGATGACTAAAGAAGCAGAAAAAGTGGGAAGAATATCAAAAAGCTCCAAAAGATGCCACTAGCAGCAGTGCATTGAACCCTTGATTTTATCTCACGTGGCAAAGAGGCATTAGCTTCCTAAGGCAGCATGAACAAGGCAGAAAAAGTGTTAGAAAAATCTCCAAGGCAGGCACTGCTAAAGGGGCCAAGCAGCACAAAGAGTGGATTCAAGGATCCAAGGAAGCAGGAGAGGTGCAAAGCAGCTCCCCCAGACTGGCAAGGTGTTAGCTCTGGGGTACGGCAGCAAGTAGGGATGTGAATCAGGTGCCCAATCGTTCCTGCTTTCGGGTTCATCTGGCCGGGGGGGGGAAATCTCGTTTTCTCGCAGATCAATGTTTTATTTTTCGTAAAAAATCGGTTTTTGGCTTAGTGAGCGCTAACGGGAGTTAGCGCACACTCCCAATAGTGGGGTAGATTTTCAAAGGGGTACGCACGTAAGATACGTGCGTACCCCCCGAAAACCTACCCCAAACCCCTCCTGCATGCACCGAGCCTATTTTGCATAGGCTCGGTGGTGTGTGCAAGCTCCGGGACGCGTGTAAGTCCCGGGGCTTGCAAAAAGGGGCGGTCGGGGGCGTGGCCAGGGGGGCAAGGTTTGGGATCGGGGGCATGTCTGGGGGCGTGTGAGCGGTCCGGAGGTGTGGCCAAGTGCCCCAACACAGCGGCCTGAGTTGGGGCCTGCCGCGCCGGCCCGCGGAGGTTACTACTACCCGGAGGCAGTAGTAACTTTTCCGATAAAGGTAGGGGGGGGGTCTAGATAGGGCCAGGGGGTGGGTTAGGTAGGGGAAGGGAAGGGAATGTGCGGGGGTAGAAAGAGAGTTCCCTCCGAGGCTGCTTCGATTTCAGAGCGGCCTCGGAGGGAACGGGCAGTGCGCACAGGGCTCGGCGCGCGCAAGCTGCACAAATGTGCACCCCCTTGCGCGCGCCGACCCCGGATTTTATAAGATACGCGCGGCTACACACGTATCTTATAAAATCTGGTGTACTTTTGTTCGCGCTGTTGGCGCGAACAAAAGTACGTGCGCGTGTATATTTTTAAAATCTACCTCAGTGCACGCTAACTCATGTTAGCGCGCACTAACAAAAAATAGCAAAAAGTAACAAAAATAACAAAAATAAATGTTTTTTTGTTAGTGCGCGCAAACATGAGTTAATCGTGCTAAGCCAAAAAACGATTTTCACGAAAAATTGGGGAAAAAGTGTTCGTTTCTAGTTTTTAACCGATATATAAATAATTAAGAAATATCGTACAATATTTCAATTTGGTATAAAAATGATTCACATCCCTAGCAGCAAGGCACAGTGGCAAAGAGAACTCCAAGGTGCAGGGATTGGACATGGATGCAAGGCTGAGAGGAACAAAGACCCCCAAGCTGCAGAGTTGAATTTAGATTTTCTTGTAGAATGGGTTTTCCAGATATAAAAGGTAGATTTTAAGACTCCATGCTTCGGGCGGTTGCCGACACGCATACATGGACATGTCAATTTTAAAACATGCGTGCGTTGACTCATGCATGTTATACAATCCATTACCCATGCGCACATGTGTGCATGATTTTGTATCGGCGTGTGCAAGGGCGCACAAATCCCGTTTTGATCATGCAAGGGGGGGGGATTTTAGTAGATGTGGGTGGTGATGTGATAGGCTTTTCTCCCTGTTCCCTCCCAGTCCGTCCAGTAAAGGAGCAGACTTCTTAACCCTATCTAACCTGCATCCCTTTTATCCTATCCACCCCAACTCCTAAAACCCCGCTGATTATCTTTGAATTTTTTGTTTTTTTACTTACCAGCATTCCGGAGCAGCAGCAAGTTCCACGTGTCCATTGTTGCCAATGTGCACTTCAGCAGGACAGTGCCTTAATGGCGCTGTCTGGGTCTGCCCACACCGACCCAGACCCAGCACCTGGCCCACCCCTTTTAGCAAAAATCTTTCCAATGTGCGAATTGGGAGATATGCGTGTACATGCGGGCCTGTTAAAATCTGTGCAGCCTGCACGCGGCCCAGCCATACACATATCTCCTCGATTCAGCATATGTAGGCCTTTTAAAATCGGCCACAAATGTTCTTATCACAAATAGTACATCACAATGGGTTCTCTAATGATTGTAGGGTGGTTTTCCGGGAAAATAATGAGGACTTCTTTATTTAGAGACCATTTCCCACTTGAATCTCCTACCCTCAGCCGGTTCCATTTCCTGATTTTCTGGTTTTGCATGAAATATCTGGCACTACTCTAAGTATTATCACATTCAGAATAGTGAAGTGGATATGCTTGAGCATCATTTGTCTTGTGCCAGTTTTTGCTCCTTCAGAATGAAGGCTTTTTTTGGGCAAAAAAATCTTCCCATGTCCTGTACCTGCCTGCTGTCAAGTTGGCACTTCCTCTTTTATTGGTTTTGCATGAGTTCCCTGATACTACTTTAACCTTCTATGGTATTCAGTTCAATACTTGGCTTCAATTGAGTATCGTTTGTCTTGTACCAGCAGTTCTTCCTCTGAATGAAGGCTTTGTTGGAGAAATTACCCCAGTTTAATAAAACATACAACAGGCTGGGAGAATCAAGTTGAGAGTGTTGGAGGAAAGGAAGACCTATCAAACAAATGCTTTCATGCCCAGTAGTGAAAACTGTGTCTGCCTTTTATTGACCTTTTTCAAACGTTTGTACTGGGTCAAAACACTGCAATATAACAAACCATTGAACTGGTAGATGTACTGTATCTGGATTTTCAGAAGGTGTTTGACAAAGTCCTTCATAAGAGGCTTCTAAAAAAACTAAAAAGTCATGGAATGGGAGGCGATGTCCTTTCATGGATTACAAAATGGTTAAAAGACAGGAAACAAAGAGTAGGATTAAATGGACAATTTTCTCAGTGGAAAAGGATAAACAATAGGGTGCCTTAGGGATCTATACTTGGACCGGTGCTTTTCAATATATTTATAAATGATCTGGAAAGGAATGCAACAAGTGAGGTAATTAAATTTGCAGATGATGCAAAATTATTCAGAGTAGTTAAATGATGTTAGGCTCTGCATTTTGAGTTATCACCCTAGAAAGAGATCTAGGCATCATAGTGGATAATAGAATGAAATTGCTGGCTCAGTGTGCTGTAGCAGTCAAAAAAGCAAACAGAATGTTAGGAATTAATAGGAAGAGAATGGTGAATAAAACAGAAAATGTCATAATGCCTCTATATCGCTCCATGGTGAGACCACACCTTTGCTGTGAATAATTCTGGTCACCGCATCTCAAAAAAGATATAATTACACTGGAGAAGGTACAGAGGAGGGCAACCAAAATGATAAAGGGGATGGAACAGTTCCCCATGTGGAAAGGCTAAAGAGGTTAGGGCTTTTCTGCTTAGAGAAGAGACTACTGAGGGAGGATATGATAGAGGTCTTTAAATTATTGAGAGGTCTATAATCGATAAATGTGAATCAGTTATTTACTCTTTCAGAAAATAGAAGGACTAGGGAGCATTCCATGAAGTTAGCATGTAGCACATTTAAGACTAATCGGAGAAAACTATTTTTCACTCAACGCACAATTAAGCTCTGGAATGTGTTGCCAGAGGATGTGGTTAGTGCAGTTAGTGTAGCTCGGTTTAAAAAAAGTTTGGATAAGTTCTTGGAGGAGAAGTCCATTATCTGCTATTAATCAAGCTGACTTAGGTAATTGCCATTGCTATTACTGGTATCAGTAGCATGGGATCCTCTTAGTGTTTGGGTACTTGCCAGGTACTTCTAGCCTGGTTTGGCCACTATTGAAAACAGGATGTTGGGCTTGATAGACCCTTGGTTTGACCCAGTATGGTAATTTGTTATGTTCTTATGTTCTTAAGAGATCAAGGGGTAGATTTGCAAAGGGTTACACATGTAATAGACACACGTAAACCTTTAAACCCCCCCCCCCCCGCGCTCACCGAGCCTATTTTGCATAGGCTCGGTGACGCGCGCAAGCCCCGGGACATGCGTATGTCCCGGGGCTTTGAAAAAGGGGTGGGGTCATGGGTGGGGTCATGGGCAGGGTGCTGGTCTGGGGGTGGTCTGGGGGTTTGACCAAGGCCTCCGGCACAGTGGCTGTGCCGAGGAATGGCGCGCCGGCAGCCATTTTAGGTAGGGCTGGGGGGTGGGTTAAATAGGGGAAAGGAGGGGAAGGTGGGGGGAGTGGAAGAGTCTGCTCTGATTTCTGAGCAGCCTTGGAGGGAACGGGAAAAGCCATCGGGGCTCCCCTAGGGCTCAGCACACACAAGGAGCACAGGTGTGCACCCCCTTGTGCGTGCCGACCCCAGATTTTATAGCATGCGCGCAGCAGCGCACGCATGTTATAAAATTGGGTGTACATTTGTGCGCGCCAGGTAGCATGCACATATGCACCCTGCACGCACTTGTTTAAAAATCTACCCCCAAGTGTGAGAGGAACACAATAAGGGCCGTATTTTAAGATTTCTGCGCAACCCGGCACGCAGAAATCTACGTCCGATTTTATAACATGCACGCAGAGCCGCACTCATGTTATAAAATCCGGAGTCTGTGCGTGCAAAGGGGGTGCACACTAGGGATGTGAATCGTGTGATCGATCGTCTTAACGATCGATTTTGGCTGGGGGGAGGAAAATCTGATCGTCATGTTTTGTTTTTTTTTAAATCATAAAAAATCGTAAATCGGGGGAGGGGGGGAAAACCGGCACACCAAAACAACCCTAAAACCCACCCGACCCTTTAAAACAAATCCCCCACCCTCCTGAACACCCCCAAAATGTTTTAAATTACCTGGGGTCCAGTGGGGGGGTCCCGGCGCGATCTTCCGTGATCTCCCGCTCTCGGGCCACGGCTGTGTTAATAGAAATGGCGCCAGTGGCCCTTTGCCCTTACCATATGAGAGGGCAAAGGTAGCGCCAGCGCCATTTTTGTTCCTGTCACCCGACGTCACGAGTGCAGGAGATCGCTCCCGGACCCCCGCTGGACCCCCAGGGACTTTTGGCCAGCTTGGGGGGGCCTCCTGACCCCCACAAGACTTGCCAAAAGTCCTGCGGGGGTCCGGGAGCGACCTCCTGCACTCGCGCCGTATTGCCAATATTAAAAATGGCGCCGGCGCTACTTTTGCCCTCACTATGTCATACAGGTCGTATGTAACCCTTTTAAAATCTGCAATTGGCAATACGGCGCGTGTGCAGGAGGTCGCTCCCGGACCCCCGCTGGACTTTTGGCAAGGCAGCAGGTTCTATATACTGGTACCAGGGTTTCTAATAACTAGAAAAATTGTTCAATGAACTTTCAAATGACCATCATTGTCTCACCAGTATGGATGCATTAATTGTCTCAATGACTAATGTCCTAAAATGGTGTGAATGGTATAATCATTGGTCATTCATAAAAACAAGCTTCTCATTTTATTTGCAAGTCTCCTTTAAGGGATCTTATCAAAAGCTTTGCTGAAATCCAAGTAGATCACATCAAGTACTTTTCTTCGAGTCAATTCTCTAGTCACCCATTCAAAAAAATCTATTAGATTTGTTTGACATGACCTTTCCCTAGTGAATCCATCCTACCTTGGGTCCAGCAACCCACCAGATTATAAATAGCTCACTATCCTTTCCTCCAGCAGAGTCTCTATTAATTTTCCCAGCACCAATGTGAAGCTAACCGGCCTATAGTTTCCAGCCTCCTCTTTTCTACCACTTTTGGAAAGCGTTACCACAGCCGCCCTTCTCCAGTATTATGCCTCCACTTCCATTTCTAGCAATCTATATTGAACAAGTCTTTCAGCGGACCTGCCAGCACATCTCTGAACTCCCTCATTATCCTGGGATGTATTTCATCTAGCCCCATGGCCTTGTCCACTTTCGGTTTAACTTGCTCTTTCCATACATTCTCTTCTGTTAATGGAGTTTCATCTACTCCATTCCCATCTACAGTCTTGTCAATCAGCAACAGTCCTTCTCCAGGGTCTTCTTTATTGAACACAGAACTGAAGTATTCATTTAAAATGTCTGCCTTATCTTTGTCCCTCTCCTTGTAACCTTTCAATTTCATTATACCACTTTGGGCCTCCCTTCTTTCTCTGATATATCTGAAAAAGGTTTTATTAGATCTGTTAGCTAGGATTAGGTTTGAAAATTATCCAGCAGTGTTTAGCATGATAACTTGTTACTTATCCGGCTACACTCAAAATATAACATAGTAACATAGTAACATGGTAATGATGGCAGATAAAGACCAAATGTTCCATCTAATCTGTCCAGCAATTTGCTTATGTTAGTAAGTGCTACTCCGTGTTCTGTTAAGGGTAGTAACTGCGCTAAGTGAAAATCACAAGCCTCTCCTACCCCCCCACACACACTTGCTATCTCTATTCTATCTTTCCCACTTCTTTCAGATTCCCCCCAAAAAAGCTGATAGTGCAATAGTATCTGACCCATTCCTGGCTACTTCCAACATTGTTCTGACAGCAATGCTGGACATTTACGATAATAATGCTGCTTTCACAGTAATGCTGTTATCATATTCTTCAAGTGTTGCTGTCAGACCAATGCTGAAAGTGATCAGATAAGACACTTTGGAGAGAGATAATGTCCATGTCCATTTATTGCTGATGAATTTGAAGATGTATACTGTTGGTTGAAAGCAAAATCTATATGTTGCTGATTGACATGTTCTACTGGCATTCTGTATGCACCTGGCATTTGTGATGTGTGAGTATATATTTGTGTGCACAGATAGATAAGTATATTGCTTGTGCTGAAGGATGTGGTTGGATGTCTCTGTATTGTTATTTAATGTCCTGTCAGTCTATTTTCGCAACTTTTAAGCTGCATGTCTGTGCTGCTGGCTATAGATGTGCATGGTGGTATATAATCTCTTAGGGACGGATTTTAAAAGGGTTACGCACGTAATATATGCTAGGGATGTGCATTCGTTTCATTCGTTTAATTTGTTTCATACGTTTCCCATTATATGCCAATTAGATGTGCATTCGTTTCATATGTTTCATACGTTTCATATTACATGCTTGTATAGGAAACGTATGAAACGTATGGAAAAAATGCACATCCCTTATTATATGCACATAACCCTTTTAAACCCTTCCTATGTGCGCTGAGCCTATTTTGCATAGGCTAGCAATGCACGCAAACCCAGGGACGTGTGTAAGTCCTTGGGTTTGAAAAAAGGGCCAAGCCGTGGGTGGTCCAGGGAAAGGGCGGGGGCGTGGACAGAGGCCTCCAAAGGCCTGCTAGGCCGGGGGATCGCGCGCTGGCACTCAGGTGGCATGCACAACCTATGCCTGCCAGAGGCAGGCGCAACTTAAATAATAAAGGTAGAGGGGATTTAGGTAGGTTCAGGGGGCAGGTTTGATAGGGGAAGGGAGGGTAAGGTGGGGGGGGGGAGAAAGGAAAGTTCCCTCCGATGCCGTTCTGATTTTGGAGCGGCCTCGGAACGAACGGGGAAAGCTATCAGGGCTCCCCTAGGGCTCGGTGCGTACAAGGTGTACAAGTGTGCACCCCCTTGTGCGTACCAACCCAGGATTTTATAACATGTGCGCAGCTCTGCGCGTATGTTATAAAATCAGGCGTAGATTTGTGCGCGCCGGGTTGCACGCACAAATCTACGGCCGCAAGTAGGTTTGAAAATCTGGCCCTTAATGCTTAATATGTGTGTATGCGTTTGCTTCTGGCTCTTGTGCACATGCACTCGTCTGTGCTGCTTCCTATACCTGTGTGTTTGTGAATATCTTTATTAGGGATATGCTAGATGTCTAGGACATTGTCTATGTCATTTCTTGTTGTTTTCAAAATGAAGCGATTGAAAAATACCACAACATTTTGGGGCGGATTTTAAGAGCCCTGCTCGCCTAAATCCGCCCAAATCCGGGCGGATTTAGGCGAGCATGGCCCTGCGCGCCGGTGAGCCTATTTTACATAGGCTCACCGGCGCGCACAGACCCCGGGATTCGCGTAAGTCCCGGGGTTCTCTGAGGGGGGCATGTCGGGGGCGGGCCCGGTCGTCGCGGCGTTTAAGGGCGTGTCAGCAGCGTTTTGGGGGCGGGTCCGGGGGTGTGGTTACGGCTCGGGGCGGTCCAGGGGCATGGCCGCGCCCTCCGTACCCGCCCCCAGGTCGTGTCCCGGCGTGCTAGCGGCCCGCTGGCGCGCGGGGATTTACGCCTCCCTCTGGGAGGCGTAAATCCCCCGACAAAGGTAAGGATGGGGTTTAGACACGGCCGGGCGGGTGGGTTAGGTAGGGGAAGGGAGGGGAAGGTGAGGGGAGGGCAAAAGAAAGTTCCCTCCGAGGCCGCTCCGATTTCGGAGCGGCCTCGGAGGGAACGGAGGTAGGCTGCGCGGCTCGGCGCGCGCCGGCTATACAGAATCCATAGCCTTGCGCACGCCGATCCTGGATTTTAGCAGATACGCGCGGCTCCGCGCGTATCTACTAAAATCCAGCGTACTTTTGCTTGCGCCTGATGCACCAGCAAATGTAGGCCAAATTGCGCGGTTTGAAAATCTACCCCTTTATGTTTTTCCTTCTATTGTTTTAGTGTACCCTATTTCTCCATAGTGTGCACGTGCACTATACAGAAACAGTGCACACTATTTTGCAAATTAGGTGCACTCTTTCTGAAACATAAAAAACAAAAAAAGAAAAAAACATTAAGGAGAATGACAATTGACCCACAAATGATATGACATGACATGGAATGATATTTTTTTGGCCTGTTGTTGACATAATGCAACATAATGGGAAGGGCCATATGCTACATAATGGGAAGGGCCGTATGTGAATTCTCAACTAGAGATAAGCATATGAAACGTCTATATTACTTCTTATACCAATATGGGAGCATTTTTAAAAACTTTACATTTTGATGCAAAGTCCGTGAGCATTTTTACCAACAGGCTGTTCATCAGTTCTCAAAGGGAAAGTATCTGGACACTTTTTCTTTTGAAAATTGCTGAAGGAGCAAGATCCCACAGAGATTTGTACCTGTTTTATCTACTGATACTTTTACCCTAAAAAACAATGCATATAGTTTTGAAAATGCAAAAACTAAGCATGTTGCTTCATTCCCTGCCTTAACCTCACTATTTTCTTTAATGACCTTCTGCGGACTGTCCTCGGGAGGAAATAGAGATGAGCAGCAGTACTGCTCAGCTTTCGGCTTCACTACTGATCCCACTCTTAAGTGACTCTGCCTTCTTATGCCCCTGCTGCTCCATAGTGGTGGAAGAGACTGGAGCAATGCCTCCATTCAGTGCAGGCAGGAGTAGCTACATTGTGACACTAGGAGGCAGATTTTATAAATTAGCGCGAGCCAGGCGCAAACAAAAGTACGCTGGATTTTATAAGATATGCACGTAGCCGCACATATCTTATAAAATCCGGGGTCGGCGCACACAAGGGGGTGCACATTTGTGCAACCAGCATGCGCCAAGCCCGGCGCGCGCTGCCTGTTCCCTCTGAGGCCACTCCGAAATCGGAATGGCCTCGGAGGGAACTTTCTTTCCACCGCCCCGCACCTTCCCCTCCCTTCCCCTACATAACCCACCCCCCGGCCCTATCTAACCCCCCCTACCTTTTGTTGGTAGATTTACGCCTGCTGAAAGCAGATGTAAATCTGCGCGCGCCAGCAGGCTGCTGGCGCGCCATCATCCGACCCGGGGGCAGGTCCAGAGGCCTCGACCATGCCCCCGAGCCGGCGCCACGCCCCCGGCCCCGCCCCAAACCGGCCCCTGACACGCCCCCGGACACACCCCCTCCCCCGCCCCTTTTACAAAGCCCCGGGACTTACGCGCATCCCGGGGCTGTGCGCGCGCCGGCGGCCTATGCAAAATAGGCACGCCGGCACGCGAGGGCCCTGCGCCCGTAAATCCGGCCAAATTTACTCACGCAGGGCATTTAAAATCCGGCTCAAAGTGTATTCTTTTACCTGCATAAGGGAGGCCAGTTTTCAAAAATCCAGTTTTCAGTGTTAAGTACTGCTGACTACGACTACCTAGGGATCCTGAGAGTATGCAAAAAGAAGAAGCAGTAGGGTAACATTCTTCATGTAGTATTCAAATTTTATTATTCTTGTGAACTTTGGTTTAACTTTTAGCAGATAATAATGGATATGTATATTCTGTTTTTCTATTACTACTTTTGCAAAAGAACAATCACATTAATTTGGTTCCCTGCTCAGAATCTGTCTGATCTGATTCCACATTCTGAGGGTAATTTTCAAAAGAACATCTGCAGGTAATGCAGTGTTTTATGCACAGAAATGGGCTTTTACAAAAGTGTCCTGCCAATATGTGGGAAACCTCTGTGTATCTGTCAGGTTTGTTCAGACTGAGCAGAGGTGGAGGCAGAGCAGGAGAGCAATTTGAATTTATGTGCACACAATTCCTCAGGGATTATAAAAAGTATGCACATATCCTGTATTTTCTTCCTAAAAATTGTGCAGCCATTTTTAGTAGATGTGTCTTATGTGAGTAGATTTAATGGGATACCTTTCATAGAGGATATATGAGTGTTATCCACTTTAAATATTGGTATAATTTATGCACATATTTATTTATTTATTTATTTATTTTGAATTTTTATATATTGATATTCCTATAAAGGATATAGATCACACCGGTTTACAAAGAACTTAACTTTCGCTAGGAGGCGATACAATAAACGGTGCATATAAACCATTGAACATTTTAGAAACAATTGGAATTAAGGAACAACAGCAAGCCTATAGCCACAATAAATAAATTGTGAGTCAATCATAAATAAAATAAATAAATAAGATTAAAAAAAATAAAAAATAAAATAAAATAATAATAATAATAATAATAATAAAATGAATAGTTAAAGTCTTGTATTCATGTTTTAGGATCTGCATCTAGGAGAACCAAGGTTTTCAGGGAAAGTTTGATTAAACAGCCAAGTTTTTAAGTCTTTCTTGAAGGTCAGGAGACACTGTTCTTGACGGAGGTCAGATGGAAGAGTGTTCCAAAGTGTCGGCCCAGAAGTAGATAATGCTCTTTTGCTTAGTAATGATTTGGTAGGGGGAACATGTAGAGAGCCCAAATAAGCTCTTCTGATAGGTCTTTCAGAGGAATGAGCACGGAATTGATGGCATAGATTGAGAGGGGCAGTTTTATGAATATCTTTATGTATCATCATAAGTACTTTGAACGAAATCCTGGCTTTGATAGGTAACCAGTGTAGGGACTGCAGTATGGGAGAGATATGATCTCTTTTATTTGAATTAGTAAGTAGTCTCGCTGCGGTATTCTGTACCATCTGTAGAGGTTTTATTGTTATTGCAGGGAGCCCAAACAAGAGAGAATTACAATAATCTAATTTGGTAAGGATTAAGGACTGTAGCACTAGTCGGAAGTCTCGAAAGTGAAGGAGAGGTTTAAGTTTTTTTAATACTTGTAATTTAAAAAAGCATTCTTTTGAGGTGTTTTGGACATAAGTTTTAAAATTGAATTGGTTGTCTAATTGAACTCCTAAATCTCTTACATAAGAGGAGTGGTTAATGTCTGTTGAGAGTGAATGTGTTACATTTAAGGGGTTGTAGAGAACCTGGTTTTCATCAGCAGAAATAATGAGAGTCTCAGTCTTATTAGTATTAAGGATCAAGTTAAGGCTAGTAAGTAAATTATTAATTGATTGAAGACAATTGGTCCAGTAGGACCAAGTTTTGTGAAGAGAGTCTGTGATGGGAAGAAGAATCTGGACATCATCCACATAGAGGTAAAAAGTTAATTTTAAGTTAGAAAGAAGTTGCATATATATATTTGCATATATTTTATGCACAATGTTACATAATTAACTTTTAAGTTTTGAAAAGTTTGTACTGAAGTGAGTATTTGTATTAGTTAAATAACTGCATTAACCAACATCTTCTTTATATATGTCCATGCACTGACTATTTACAAACTGTCTTTTTTATAAATATAAGAAATTCTTATTTTTTATGTACCTAATATCAGTTGTCGCAATTCCCCATTTGAAAACACATGTATTTTTTTAACTGCTTAGGGTCTTTTTGTCATAAGCAACATATAAATAAAAATAACAAAACATAACATAACATAACAGGGGTTATTAGAGGAAATGCTACCAATCAGTATAAGGTCCGAACTCAGCACATATTCAATAGCAGCAAAAACATTGCTCTCTTTTTTGTTGCAGTGGTACCTTCAAATGAATCATAGACTGATATGAAATTTATTTCTGTTTCGAGAAGAACATTTCAACAAATCATAAGTGAACAAAAAGAGCTCTCTTTAGTGCATGTTAATAACACGAACTGTATTAAACAAGATCCTTAAGAGAATATTGGTTTTAAATTAATTATGGACATGAAGGAAAGATGTACCATTCTTTCCAATGCTTAGCTGGACTGCCTAAGCTTTTTCTTTTCATTTTTAATAAAATGGCAGCTATCGATTATTAAGCAAATAGAATGGCGTGTCCCTTTATTTTTAAACTCTGGTCAGATATACCGACATTAAAATGTTCTCAAGAGAGGAACTGTCAGTTTTCATATTCATTCCAAGTCTTCTATAAAAAATTCTTCTTAATTATAAGATTCCTGGTGTGACATTTATGTTGTCAGTCATTGTGATTGATAGCCATTGCTAACTTGTCCAGTCTGAAAATATTAGCTACTTTATAAAAATGTATTTTTTGTAAATTAACTATTATACAGTACATTATGCAAGCAGGATATTAATTCTTTATGATGGTGAAAGCATTTGAGGTGCCCTTTATGTTTCTGATCTGCTCCTAAATCACAATCCAGGAATGCATAATTCAGATGTTGATATGTGGATCTTGATTTGGGCAAAAGCAATTTGGATTGAGGGAGTCTAATAAAGGATATTCATGTTCTGCAAAACAACAACTATCATGATAATAGTCTATCCTAAACCTTCTAAAAATATTCCAGACTCATTGGCATGGTGTATACAGTTATCTCTGCTCCCCAATCTTGTCAAAATGTTTCACTCAAACTTGGGCACAACATTTAACATGGCTCACTGAGGTCTTCATCATGAACGTATTTCTTCCTGTCTCAAGATGGATTAATTCTGATGTGGATAAATGCCATAGCAAGTCATATGTGAATTTATTTGTCCAGGAAAAGAATGACATGCATTTCTGCATGGTTCTATTCCATAGAGATCTGAGAAATTTCATATAATCGTCAGGTCAAATCCACTGGACTTTATATAAATAAAAGTGTCCCTAGAGTCACTAGAAAAAGTTATTTTGATACAGGTAGCTGGATAGGTTTAGTTTTAACCAGATATATTCAAAAGAACACGGCCGGTTAAGTGGCAATAGCCATAAAAAAAAAAAAAGTTTTGCATAGGTCTTGTTTACTGAATCCCAGCTTCCTGTCTGAGCAACAATGGAAGCACCCCGGCTTGCAATGTACCACAACCCTGCTGCTAGACAGGGGTTGACTAAAGTACTGTTAGATTTTAAGGATTAGAGTTGGGTGGAAGGAAGGTGGGAGAGAAAGGATCTTCATTTAAGACTAAGGTTTACTGGGAAGGAGCAGGGAGACAGTTAGAAACCAGAACTAGCCCTTGAAATTTTGATTTTTAAATAACAGTGGGTTGGAGGGCTCGGCCTGGCAAGTTACTTATTACATTGAGTGAGAGGGCTGGGACTTGGGCTATGAGGCCCCTACACAAATATATATATATATATATATATATATATATATATATATATATATATATATATATATATATATATATATATATATATAACTGTGTGCTCTGAAGCAAGCTGTGTGCTCTGAAGCAAGCCTAAGATGTCCGGGAACATGTTCCTGGGAAACTTTTGTCTTAAGCAGCTATATTCAGAAGATTATAGCTTTTTAATTAGTGATGGCCAACTAAATATAAATATATATATATATATATATATTTATATATATATATATAGATATATATATATATATATATAGATATATATATATATATATATTTATATTTAGTTGGCCATCACTAATTAAAAAGCTATAATCTTCTGAATATAGCTGCTTAAGACAAAAGTTTCCCAGGAACATGTTCCCGGACATCTTTAGGCTTGCTTCAGAGCACACAGTTAAAGTTAGTTGAAAAAAATGATTCGATTAACTGCTAATATTGGAGTTAGCCATATGTTTCCCAGCTAACTCATCCCCACCCTGGAATGCTCCTAAAATGTCCACGACTTATTAGAATAATTTTTAGCCAAATATATACCATGGATTTTAAAAACTGAACATTTCGCTGGATTACTTCTGAGTTGCCCTTTGTGTGTCTCCACAGTCTTCTAATATCTTTTGATACTGTAACCCTAACAGAGAGAGATCAGTGTATCCTATTATACACTGACAAGGCCAACTTCAGTCTAAGCCTTGTATCCTATCTTCTTGTCTCCTAGGTCCCATGTACTGTATATTTTTTAAACTTTTCTTTCACTCTGAAATACAGAGAGCTATGGAAAAGTAATGTTCTTTCACTGAAATACCAGAAATAAATTATTCAAAATGGTGTCTGTGCTCATAATATAGATTTTCCTTTAGTTTTAGGTTAAAAAGAGAAAAATGTCATTCTCAATTTCATATACCTACCACCTGGGACTGACTTGTTAAAAAATGCATAACCTTCTGAGGTTCTGAAGGTTTTTCATCCCTTCCTATCCCAGCTCTACTCTGTCTGGCTCCAGAAGACAAAAAGATGCAATTTTACTTGCCAAGCAGACTTCATTCTATTTACAAAAAATGAAAATGATTATTTTCATTATTTTCAGAGGCCCCATCCATTCATTTAATTTAAAATGAAACAAACTGAAAATGGTCTTTTTTGGTTCTAATTACTCATTAATTACAAATTAATGTACATCCTTACTAACCTATTTATCCTTTCTTCATAAACCTGTTTGATCCATTGTATCATTTTTGTTGCCTTTTTTTGTACCTTATCTACAGTAGGTCTGCTACTGCATTTTTTTCTGCGATGGGTGAACTAGAACTACATATCGTATGATCCCGCCATTTCTTAGTGGTGTGCAGAGGAAAACATTTCATTTCAGTTCACTCATTCCTTTTGAAGGGCACCTCCATTTGGTTTATTAGTTTAAAAGAAAAAATGTTTCCTTGTTTAACTTGTTCATTGTTTTTAACATTAAAATCAATGGGGGAAGCACAGTATCATATTTTGACCTCCAAAATTGGGGAGTCTCATCAATCCCAATAAAACTGTATGGAAGACACCAACAGAAGTGTGAAGACATGCCAGCACATCGAGGCAATGTCAATATGGCACCAAAAGTGGCATGAATAGCCTAAGACACAACAAAGGAGCAAAGGGATACCAGCAGTGGAAGAGTTCCTCAAGGCACCAGCAAAGGAGCAAAGAAGAAGCAGAAGTGTGAAGAACATCCCAAGGCTTCCAAGAGGGCACCAACAACAGTGGATAGAACCCTAGAAGGCAGCATAAGAGGCAAAATGGCACTCAGAGTGGCAAGAACATTCTAAGGCAACACGAAGGGCATTGAAGCAAAAAAGGTGCCAGGAAACCCCACAAAGCACCAATAAAAGGAGAAAGCAGAACAAAGAGAGGCAAGAACACAACAAGGCACCATAAGAGGTGAAAAGCAGCCCTTCACAGTGGGAAGAACACCTCGTGGGGTACAGTATAGGGTATGACAGCAAGGCAGAGTGGCAACAAGACCCTTAAGGTAAAATGTCTGGGTATGGCAGCAATGCTGAGAAGAAAAAAGATACCTAAGATGTAATATAAGGGATATAGTAGAAAGGCAGAGTGGCATGAGAGAAGTCTCCCTTCCTGTTAAAGCACTTGCCACTTGTCAGATTTAGTTGAAGATAATATATCATCAGTATCACTTTTGTGACAAAAAGTTTTTATATTACAATACTTACTTGAAAAACAGGGTGGCCCAGGGAAAAGTAGCCCGCCTCCAATACCAGTGCCACGCAGGCAGGCTACTTTTCCGTGGGCCACCCTGTAGATCTTGCTATTTGTGTAATTTTTGGTTTCTTGTGATAGTTGCTTTTTGATTGAAACTTTATTCATGGTCAGATCATGACAATGGTCTCTCATCAGTGTAGGTTTCCTGGTAATTTGTGAGGTTTGCTTTATTAATAAGCAACTTAAACTTTATTAATATTTACCCAGACTCTTCTCTTTGTTGATTTTCTGGGGATTCATTATTTCTCTCTTTTTACTGAAAACATTACCACATTTAAAGCATGTGAAAGGTCACTGCTGTGCATATTTTATCTTGTGGCTGAATTTTTTCTTTCTGACAGAGGGTTTTTGAGAACAACATACATAGTATAACTAAGAAAGAAGAAGGGTGGGAGAACTAGTTTGGGACACTAGGAATGTAAAACAAAACAGTAGAGGGAGAAACAGAAAAGAGTTGGGATGGGAAGATGAACTTGCCTTTTTTTCTATTTTTCGACTGGGGTTAGAAAATTGCCTTTTTTTCTATTTTTTGACTGGAGTTAGAAAATTACAAGAAATTAATAGATTCTACGAAAAGGGAATATTTTGGGGCAAGGATCCATAAATATTCCAATAATTTCAAGGAACTATTTAATATTGTCTCCAAGTTAACTACAGATCATAAACAAGCAGATCTGAATTTAGACGAAAATCGCTGCAATGAATTAGCATACTTCTTTAAAGAAAAAATTGAGAAGCTGCTCACTAATTTTGACAACATCTCACAGCAGACCGTAACCCTGGACACTAAAGATTGTAATAAGTGGGAATGTTTTGAAGAAATCTTGGAAATAGAAGTTGAGCCCCTGCTTAAATCAATGAATCCCGCAAGTCATCCTCTTGATACTATAAGTATCTCTGATTTAAAATTGATCCCAGAGGTGACAGTTCCAGTCCTCACAAAATTAATTAATATATGTTTGATGGAAGGAATGCTTCCCTCAAATCTTAAAGGGGCCATAGTGTGCCCCATCCTTAAAAAAAAGAATTCGGACCAGTCTATTTTGAATAATTATCGGCCGGTATCTAATCTTTCTTTTTTGGCCAAATTAATAGAAAAAGTAGTTCTGAAGCAATTAAATTATCATCTTGAAAGTAATGACATTTTATATCCCACACAATTTGGTTTTAGACGTCATTTTAGCACTGAGACCTTGTTGTTATCCCTCTCAGATACTGTGCTAAGAGGAATGGATCATGGGAAGGCCTTTTTGTTGATTTTATTAGATTTATCGGCAGCTTTCGATACTGTGAATCATCAATTTTTAATCACAAGACTAACTGAAATAGGAGTGTCAGGAACAGTCCTGAAATGGTTTGCTTCTTTTTTTGTCTAACCGTTTCTTTCAGGTACATGCTCCAGTAAAATGGACTTAAATACAGGAGTTCCACAGGGTTCTGCGCTGTCGCCCCCATTGTTCAATATTTATATGTTGCCAATTTGTCGGTTATTATCAGGTCTGGGCCTACAATATTTTTTGTATGCAGATGACATCCAAATTTTATTGCCAATAGAAAATTTGGTAGAAGAGACATGTAAACTTTTATCAATATATCTGAAGGCAATTAAACAGGTCCTTGATCAGCTGAGACTTGTACTTAATATGGAAAAAATGGAGATTATTATATTAGAGAGAAAGATCTCCCCTAGGGACATAAGCCAGATGAAATGTGGGAAATATGCGCTTGCCAGCAAGCCATTTCATCAGGTTTAAACATTAACTTCCCTTCTCCCTGAACTTTGCCTGAATAAAAGCATCACTTGTGCTTAAGTCTCTGCCAAGGAGAGTATACCTGACTTCATGTATTTCTCTGGCTTATAATTAATCCTGATAGCCTGAAAGTAGGGCTGGGTTTTCCCTAGTCAGAGGCAGGACAAAGTCAGGAGGTATAGATTTCAGCAGCCAATGATATGATCCGTGCACACCCCCTGAGCCAAAGCCAATGGTGTAATGACTCTTCTGTTGCTATGGGAAAGTAGCCAATCATGTAATGACACATCATCTGCCTTTGTATGAATGTACAATAAAAGGAAGAGGCTCTGAGGACAAATCCTCTTTGCCTTCTCTCTTCCTGCCTGCCATGAAAGCTGTCTGATGCCTCTTCATTACTCCTACATCTGGTGACCCTTGCAACGTGATGATAAACCCCATGCTTATTTCGGCTGGTCATAGCTTAAAGGTACGTACCGTTCAACAGATCTGCTAATCGTAAGTATATTAAATTACTTTTTAGTATATTTAAGTATTTTTTAGCAAGTTTGTTCCCCACACTCGTAAGCATGGGCAATGATTTGACTATACAGCAGAGGCTACATGCCAGGAAGCTGCAGCAAATCATCAATAATCATTATTTCATCACCAGAAGAAAAATAGCGCAAGTCAGCCTGGGGGACTTAGAAAAATTAATAAGTGAAATAGCTTGCCGTTGCCCTTGGTATTCTATGGAGTCTGGAACTCTAAATACCCAGAATTGGATTTCAATCGGCAATTATCTTCATACGGCTCCCAGAGCTCCCATAAAGCAAAGATTACTCTGGCAAAAATGTATAGAAGCCATCGAACGCATAAAAAAAAAAGGTTTAAAAACAGCAGTTTCAAACCATGTGCTTTTAGAAGCAGGCAGACATACCCTTCCCCCATCTTATGCTCAATCTCCCTCAGAGACAGCAAATTCTTTGTATCAGCTACCCACACCCAAGCCAATTCACACCTTCCCCATTTCTTTAGAAAAGCAGTCCTTGAGAACAATAGAGCCACCACCTGGCCTGGGTGGGGCGATTAGCATTGAATTTCAGCAGAAACTGCAGAAAGAAAACCTTACAGAAACAGAATTATTAGAAGGACTTCAAGCCTTCCCCATCCCAGAAAAGAACCATGAACAAAGGGGGACAGAAAATGAAATAGAACATCTGGGGACACACAATCACATGGCTCCTGAGGCTTCCTCTGCATCCACCTCAGAGAAAAGACCCCAGGAAATAGAAAACACTGAGGTCAGAAAAAACTAGCCTTCCTCCATCTTGCCTGCAACCCCCCTTCCCCCACTAACCACTCCCTGAACCTCCATTTGCCATTGCCTGAGCCAGTCATTAATTCTGCATCACCAATTTGTGCAGGTAAATTACCATCTCAGACCACTGCTCCCGGTAACAATTTATGTGCCGCGGTCAGCATGGGATTCCATCTAGAACATGGAAATCTCACAAGGGAGGAATTATTGAAAGGGATTCAAGCCTTTCCCATTACAGAAAGAAACAAAGAACTAGGTGTGGCAGCAATAGAGTTGAGTGCAGCCCGGAATGCCTTGTGCAGTGGCTATGCCCCCAGGTCTTCAAAGAAATCAGCGTGTAAGACCTTGGGCCAGGCAGCTGCACTCCTGTGTTACAAGCAAAGAAAATATCATTATGAAAAAAATGATTTAATTAGACTCCTGCGTTACAAGCAAAGAAAATATCACTATGAAAAAAAAAAAAAAAGGTTTCTCTTTACAAACAGTACAGATTTGGGAAAAAAAATGGTTTCTATTAACAAACAGTACAGATTTGGAAAAAATGGTTTCTATTAGTATTTGAATTCAGTTACAAAAAAAATCTGCATACTTTGAGAGTATTTTCCCCCACAAAGTGTATGCACAGCCTTATGTTAAAACTGTACTGAAATTTGAATAATATTCTGTGTAAATTACATGTGAAAGTTTCCCTTTTGCAAAGTTAATTTGGCTCACATTTAAAATGACTCCATTTCTCTGAGATTTAAGTTTATAAGCAATTGCTTGAATTGCCAGCACACAGAACTTATATTTCTACTGTGATTCTCCCTAAAGTGAATTGAAGTGGTGTTTGTCTGCAAGGAATCAGCCAGCCATTGTCTGTGGTTGATGGTATCAATTGTTAAACAAAGCTATCTTTAAGTTTCTATTGACTGAAGGATTAACTCCTTGGGTGCAGTTCTTTTCTTTTGAGAAACACTGCTCCTCCCCCCCTTTTCTGTAACTCTTGCTAGCCACTCATGGGGGGAGGGAGGGAGAACTTTTGAAAAGAAAAAAAACTGGACTTAGTACTGCAGTTTCTCTCTCTAGTTTATATATGTTATAACTCAGACAGTTCAGATATCCTGCTGATCCAAATCTTTTCCCTCAACCTTCAATGCATTACTGCACTAGCCCTTCCTCTCAATCTGTCTTTAATCTTTTAATACTTTCAAACTTTAGCATGCAGCAGACAGAGCAGAGCAAACAGCGTGTTTAATTTCCTATTCTAATAATTATAAGAAGAAATTCTATTCTGATATTCCACATTGAATTTAAGCTCAGAGTATTATTGATTGCAACCTGGAACAATAGTTGCAATCTATAAAGTAATGATGGGGTCTCCACTAGGAGGCGCTATGCTATTCTACAAGTTATATTATATTATTGTTTTAATAATTCTGTTGTATAATAGTTTTTATTTTTCAGATCTGCGGTCCTCATGTCTTAAGGACACTTCACTTTTATTTTCTTTTTCACAAATTTTTACAGAATTCTGAACCTTATAATTTTTACTGATAGAGGTTGCTGCATATAAAGCAATCCCTCCCAAGCCTTTTCTTGCAAATCTAAATTGATTTTATTAAATTGTATAATAGAATTGATTTCTTCAAGGTTAAAAAAGTAAGAATTTCACTTTAATCCTTACCTTAGTAATTTTTTTGCTGTATGCCAGTTTTTAATATTTTCCAGATTTACAGCCTTCCTGCCATGAGGAGATGTGAAGATGACACTTTGCAGTTTATTGTAACATTTTTCTAACGCCTTTTGACTTTTGATTTTTGATCCTTGATCTAATTTTGTTTTTGATAACTTTTTGATAAGATTTTTATCTCAAATTATGTGTTATCTGTTGTCTGTCTTGATGCCAAGAAGACTATGAATGAATATGAATATGTGTCAGTTTTGTGTAAATGAATATTTGCAGGATGGATGAATATGTGTCAGTTTTGTATAAATTAATATTTGCAAGATGAATGAATATATGTCAGTCTTGTGTAACATATGTTTAATGTAATGTCTAATATACTTGTCATTTGATTCTGCTTACTGCAAATGACTTTTCCTTTAAACGATTAATTTACATTTATTGCTAATTTAATGAATGAAAATTGATCACTGCATAAAAACTTTCTTGATAATGGGGTTACGTTCTGAAAACTAATAATGGCTCTGCTTACTGCAGCCATTCCTTTGCATGAATTTTGTCAATAATTGAACATTAAATACTTATTTGGCATCCCCTATATCACCACAGGGCAAGCCATTGTGGAGAGAGCCAACCATACGCTTAAGAGCTCTGGACCAAACAAAAAGAAAAAGGGGGGATTGCCCCTGGATTTTCCCCCTGAACAAAGTATTGTTTAAATCATCCAAACATATCAAATTTAAGACCACAGCCATGAGTAATCATTATGGGACTAGGGTTAGTCACCCACAGCCATCAGTTTTGTATAGAATATTTAATGTCTGGTACGATCCCGTTCCCTTAAAATGGGGAACAAGGATATGTTTCTCTGCTTGCTTCCACAGGTGTATCAAGCCGTGGAAAGATGGAAAGGTGTCCAGGTCTACAGGACCCGATCCCAAACTTCTCCATGAGCCTCCACAGCCCTCAGAAGGACAGAGACCGGACTCCTTGCAAAAAGCAGCACCACATGACCTGGGGACAGATCAAGGCCCTATCCGACCAAACTGCACAACTCTTAGAACAGCAAGGCCTTGAGAAAACTCCAGAGAACTTATTAGCCGCTTTTTCTTGCCTGAATGCCAACTCATTAACAATTGTGTTCTGCATCCTCATCCTTTGCCTTATTTCTCCAGCTATGGCGAATTCAGAACAAGGACTCTGACAGGACAACATGTACATCCTCGAATCAGAACTTTTCACACCTGTTGAATCGAACAGACTGTTAGATCTGCACACACATGCCAACCCAAGCCTGCGGAGAACGACTGATGCATGCTGTACCATTTAACCTTACAGTATGGACTAATTATCCTTTACAGAGAGGTGTTTTCATTAACTCTCCAGTTAATAATACCATACTACACCTTGGTAGCCGTATTCAAGAGACTGCCGCTCTTTGTTGGGACTATGATACAGGGGATGGGAAAGGGAATTCAGGTGGGCAATATCCATATTGTAACCGAACATTTGTATTAATCACTGAACACTTGCATAATTATACCACATATGTATGCAATTGGCAGATTTCAGGATGTGCAGTGGGAGACCCAAGCAGGTACAGAAAGTATAGAGGGGATGAAGGATTTACCTTTTGTAGTTATATAGCCCAAATGATAACCAATGACATGTCCACTAATCTGTTAGGAAACATATGGATGTTATGTGGGCGTAGAGCATATATGTACATTTCCCCAAGATGGAGAGACAGATGCACTTTAGGCTACATCCTTCCCTCATACTATGCAGTCAAAAATTTACCCAAAGCAAGGCTCTGTAACAAAAGGGAGGCGATAAATAATCCCATAGAAAAGTATACAGAAACTCAGATAGCTAGAAGCCAGTTTCCCCCAATGGGGACAGCTATGAATTACAGAGACTTACACATCCTAGCTAACTGGACGACTGCCATATTTAATCAGACAGTCCATGCATTAAAACTACTTACAACAAAAGTCTCTCAGATTAGAGAAGTAGCATTCAGAACAGCTATACCTTAGAAACCATTTTAGCCTTAAAGGGTGGTGTTTGTGCATTAATTGGATCTCATTGCTGTGTGTACATATCAGACTATAAAGCAAACCTCACACATACCATAGAGCAGATAGAAACCATGGTTGCTGATGCACCACTTTCAGGCAGAATACCAACTTCTCCATGGGACTGGCTATGGTCCTGGCTCCCTGCTATTTCTGGTCTCAAAAGGGTGATTTCTATTATAATTACTGTAATTATCTTAATTATTTGCCTGTGATGCTGTATTCAGTGCATACCCAACCCTCATATCCATATTGAAACCTTGCTCTCAGCCCGAATACAAAGATGTCTTGTAAGATGCCTAATAGGGAATCATGAGCCCTGCAGAGTTGGCACACCACCTGCACCAGCTCTGGGTGATATGGAGATTCAGAAGCTCATCGGCAGCTGGCACACCACGTCAAATTATAGCTTTCTTCTCTCCATAAAGCCTCTTCCCCTATTTCCAGCCCATACCAAGACATAACAGATTTCAGTAAGGGTTTAAAGCTTTATTGAGCTTCCTAAACAAAAACAGAAAGGGTGAGATGTGGGAAATATGCGCTTGCCAGCAAGCCATTTCATCAGGTTTAAACATTAACTTCCCTTCTCCCTGAACTTTGCCTGAATAAAAGCATCACTTGTGCTTAAGTCTCTGCCAAGGAGAGTATACCTGACTTCATGTATTTCTCTGGCTTATAATTAATCCTGATAGCCTGAAAGTAGGGCTGGGTTTTCCCTAGTCAGAGGCAGGACAAAGTCAGGAGGTATAGATTTCAGCAGCCAATGATATGATCCGTGCACACCCCCTGAGCCAAAGCCAATGGTGTAATGACTCTTCTGTTGCTATGGGAAAGTAGCCAATCATGTAATGACACATCATCTGCCTTTGTATGAATGTACAATAAAAGGAAGAGGCTCTGAGGACAAATCCTCTTTGCCTTCTCTCTTCCTGCCTGCCATGAAAGCTGTCTGATGCCTCTTCATTACTCCTACAATGAAACTCCAGGATAATATCACCTTACAATTTTCAGAGACAGTTAGGGATCTAGGATTTATAATCGACCAAGAATTTTCTTTTAAAAAACATATCCTTGCAAAAGTGAGAGAGGGTTATACAAAATTATTGATGTTAAGAAGATTAAAGCCATTATTGGAGAAAAACGATTTTCACACATTATTACAGACCCTTATTTTTGGAAGCCTGGATTACTGTAACTCCCTCTTGTTGGGACTGCCTGCATCCACTATTCGACCATTGCAGGTGTTGCAGAATGCGGCGGCTAGAGTCTTGACGGGGGTGAGGAAAAATGAACACATTACACCTATACTGATTAGATGACACTGGCTGCCAATAGAGTACCGCATTAAATTCAAGGCCATGTGTATTCTGCATAAATTAATTTTTGCAGAACAGGTAGATTGGCTAAATGCAGCCATCAAATTACATGTCCCCCAAAGGAATCTGTGCTCAGCGAATAAGGGCTTGCTTTCCCTACCAACAGTTCAAGTCAGCACATCTTAATCAGGTCAGAGAAAGAGCGCTATCGCTGGCTGGCCCAGGAATATGGAATTCACTCCCAGCTCTGCTGAGACTAGAACAAAATTTTAAAAAGTTTAAACGGGAACTTAAGACCTGGTTCTTTACTAAAGCTTATACAGAATAAGTCAATTTACTGTTGAAGATATTGAGATCAAATCAGTCTTAAGAAGGCTGAAGAGTATATTTAAAGTAGATAGTGGTTATTTAGTCTATACTGAAATTTTATTTTAATTATAGTAGGTGTCAATTTTAGACATGCTAGATGTATTAAAGCAGAAAGGGGGAGGAGGTTGAATCTGAATCTAACTTTATTTATAACTTTATTTTATAATTTTATTAGGATTTTAGTTATATTTTACACACTGAAGAAGAATTGGAGTGTCGAAGATAGGAGTTATATTTTATAACATTTTAATGAGTAATTTTAGCTGGAAAAGTTTAGTTATAAGTTTTATATTGTATGTTAATTAATTTTATATTTGATATTTATTTATTTATTTATTAAGGCTTTTATATACCGACTTTCTTGATACAAATCAAATCAATTCGGTTTACAATGAACTAAGCAGAATATACAATTAACCAATCAACAAGAGATACGGAGCATACAGTTACATTATAACAAGGAAGCCTTAACTTGGAGTAGGAAAATAAAGAAGGGGTGAATGTTAATTATTATTTGTTGTGAATGTTAATTATTATTTGTTGTGAACCGTTCCGATAGATTCTGAGGGACGGTATATAAAAGATGTTAAATAAATAAATAAATAAATAAATAAATAAATAAAAAATGTTATTCAGGAGATACAACACCCTGGTATCAGCAAAAAGGAGAAAAGGTGGGAGAAATAGGCTGGGATTGTAAAGGGGTACAACAAAATGAAGAACCAGAAAAGAGGTGGGGGTGGGAAGAGAAATTATACAACTTTCTTTTTCAATTTTTTTTTCCTGGGGACAAAACACCCCAGTATGACCAACAAATAAACAAACAGGGGTAGATTTTAAAAGGGTTATGCACATAAGTTATGTGCGTAACCCTTTAAACCCCCCCTGCGCACGCCAAGCCTATTTTGCATAGGCTCGGTGGAGCACGCAAGCCCCAGGATGCGCGTAAGTCCCGGGGCTTTGCTAGGGGTCATGTCGGGGGGGGGGGCTGTCGGGGGCAGTGCGACGTTCGGGGCATTCCGGGGGGCATGGTTCTGGCCCGGGGGTGTTTCAGGGGCGTGGCCAAGACCTCCAAAATCACTCCCGGGCCAGGGAATCGCGTGGCAGCGGCTGACCGGTGTGCGCGAGTTACGCCTGCCTGGGGCAGGCGAAACGTTCACGATAAAGGTGGGGGGTGTAGATAGGGCTGGGGGGGGGGGGTTAGGTAGGGGAAGGGAGGGGAAGGGAGGGGAAGGGAGGGGAAGGCCGAAGGAAAGTTCCCTTCGAGGCCGCTCCGATTTTGGAGCGGCCTCGGAGGGAACGGGCAGCACGCGCAGGGCTCGGCGCATGCAAGGTTCACAAATTTGCACCCCCTTGTGTGCGCCGACCCCAGATTTTATAAGATATGCACGGTGTACTTTTGTTTGCACTAGGTGCATGAACAAAAGTACACGCGGGCGTACTTTTCTAAAATCTACCCCACAGGGTGGGAAAAATAGGCTGAGATCCAAACAGCAAACAAAACGGAGGCACCACAACTCTCATACTGGTACATAATAGACATGGTAGGTGGGCATAAACAGCATGATCCCAAGGTGCAAGGCAGGTAGGAAGAAACAGTAGCAAAAAGACACCTAAGGTGATATATCTGTAGCATGTCAGGTAGGCATGCCGCAGCAAAACTGCCTAAGGTGGTATATCAGGGTATAGAAGGTAGACAGACCAGCATCAAGGCCCTCAAAATACTTGTAGTCATCTTGCCACTAACATGGAAATGCTGTATCCGAAGCAAAGGCAAACTGATTTTAAAAAATACCATTTTTTCCATTTACTCTGGCACCAGCCTTGCATGATGAGGGCTCATGACGTCCCATCATTAAGAAGACACATTCAATGGGCACACTGGTTGTAGGCAAGGAAGGTGTTGAGCCTCCTGGCTAGGTCTGACAAGACTGCAGACTTGTGTGCCCAATATGTCAATATATCTATATGCAATGTCTTTGATTGGCTCTCTGAAATAGTGTGTCACAGAAATTTATGCTGGGGTCTGTTTTGCTAGGGTGGGATAAAGATATCTCTTTTACCAGCTGCTTTAGATATGGCCTGTGTCAGTAGAGATAGTTCTTTGTGGGCAATGTGGCTTTGGCATGATAGGGTAGGAGTGGATGTGGTAGCTGACAGGGTGCTGGCCTTGCATTCGCTACTTTCTGAGGTGGCGACTCTTTCCTGTGCTATATCCTCACTGTGCCTCAGCACTGAGAGAAGAGGATCATCTTGTTGGTAGCTGAAGAAGTTCAGAAAATATTGCTTTATAAAATTTTAGAACTTAAAAAGTTTTGGTGAGAAGTAAATTATTGGGGTACACTCTTTATTGTGTGTATGTATGTTTTTCTAAAAATCAAGCCAAAAAGTAAGAAATTGCTTAGAGTTTGTGTGCTTGTTATAAAAAAAAACAAGCCAAAATGTAGGAAGCTTCTTAAAGTTTGTGTGTTTGTTATAAAATGCAAGCCAAAAGGTAGGAAATAGCATAAAGTTTGTGGGTATTTGTCTTCAGCCCTTCCACCCCTCTCCCACTGACTCCTCACTCATTCTTTGATTTATAAGCAAGTTACACTTTCATATTAAAATTCAATCAGCCTTTAAAACACAGGATTGTCCCTGGCCTTATTAAGAGTTTAATTATCCCGTTGCAGGTCATTACCAGATTAATAGTGAATATACTAATACAATATAAATATTCTAATTGTACATATTCCTATTCCCATAGAAACATAAACTTAACTAGGAACTCAACAAAGTTAAGATGAAGGCAGCAGTCCAGCAGAAAGAGGGGGGGGGGGGGGGGGGGCTTGCCAGTCTTTTGCTTCAAGTGTCACATGTTTGATTTTATACCCGTCAGCGAATGATTGTATGAGTGATTCTGGTGCAAAGAGCTCCTGGCTCTCAGAAAACAAGTCCGACTCCGGAGGCTAGAGTGGCAGACCTAGAGGAGCTGAGGAAGACAGAGAGGTATATAGATGAAACCTTCAGGGACATAATAGACAAGTCTTAACTCCTGTATGGCAACCCTGGTGCTGCCTTTGGGGAGGAAGGTCTTCTAGTCAAAGAGAATCAACCTGGTTGAGCAGAATATGATCCTGTAGCATGGACCTGCTCTCCAGATAATGCATTGTCCTCACACACTTAAGAAGTGTCTCGCAGGGTTATTGCCCAGGAGAGAAAGGTTAGGTTGGCTATCATAGTTGTTGATTCAATTATTAGGAATGTAGAGAGCTGGGTGGCTGGTGACCATGAGGATCACCTGGTAACATACCTGCCTGGTGCAAAGGTGGTAGCCCTCATATATCACCTAGATAGGATTTTAGACTATGCTGGGGAGGAGTCAGCTGTCTTGGTACATGTGGGCCCCAATTATATAGGAAAATGTGGGAGGAAGGTCATGGATGCAGAATTTAGGCTTTTAGGTAGAAAGCTGAAATCCAGAACCTCCAGGATAGAATTGTATGAAATGCTCCCTGTTTCACACACAGGTCCCCAGAGGCAGGCAGAGCTCCGGAGTCTCAATGCGTGGATGGGACAATGATGCAAGGAAGAGGTATTCCATTTTATAAGGAACTGGGCAACCTTTTGAGGAAGAGTGAGACTTTTCCAAAGGGACAGGCTCCCCCTTAACCAGAGTATAGCCAGGCTGCTGGCACTATCATTTAAAAAGGAGATAGAACAGCTTTTAAACAAGATCAAAGGAGAAAGCTGACAGTCACTCAGCAGTGCATGGTTTAGAGGGAGGTATCTTTGAAGGATACTATTGAAGCAGAAGAGTTAGGACATCCCAACAGAGAGGTTCCAATAAAAGCAAAAGTAGCCCATGGGCCTATAAGTGAAGAATCACCTAAGCTAAAAGATTCCAAATTATCCCTGTCAACTGACAAGCAGGCTGTTAAAACAAACAAAAGGCACACTTTGAAATGTCTGTATGCCAATGCCAGAAGTCTAAGAAGTAAGATGGAAGAGTTAGAATGTATGACAGTGATGATAAATTAGACTTAATTGGCATCTCAGAGACGTGATGGAAGGATGATAAAAAATGGGATAGTGCTATACCAGGGTACAAATTGTATCACAATGATAGGGAGGAGCAATTTGGTGGGGAGAGGGGATGGCTCTTTATGTTTAAGATGGCATAGAGTCCAACAGGTTAAGGATCCTGCAAGAGACTAAATGCACAATATAATCTTTATGGGCAGAAATCCCATGTGTGTTGGGAAGAGTAAAGTGATAGGAGTATACTACTGTCCACCTGGGTATGATGAGACAGATGATAAAATGGTAAGATAAATGAAAGAAGACCAAACAGTTGCCAGTATGGTTAAAGTGTAAGGTGAAAGAATCTATATTAGCCAAAATATCTTCCTTCAAAAACTGGTAAAAGGATCTATCTGAAGAAAATAGGAAAAAGCTTAAGCATTGGCAATTCAAAAGAAAAACATTGATAAGACAAGATAAGAGATAATTTGAAAAGAATTTTGTCATAGAGGCAAAAAATCAAAATAAAAACTTAAAACAAAATTTATATCCAAAGCAGGAAGCCTGCAAAGGAGTTGGCTGAACTGTTAGATGATCGAGGAGTTAAAGGGGCACTTAGGTAAGATAAGGCCATCACAGAAATACTAAATGAATTACTTGCTTCGATGTTTACGGATGAGGATGTTGGGAAGATATCCATTCCAGAAATGGTTTTCAGTGGTGATGATTCAGAAGAACTGACCTAAACCACGGTGAACCTGGAATTTATAGTCACCAAATTAACAAAAAAAAAAGAGTAGGAAATCTCCTGGATCAGATGGTATGTACCTGAGGGCTCTGAATGAACTAAAAAATGAGATTTCAGACCTATTACAAGTAGTTTGAAATCTATCATTAAAATCCTCCATTGTACTTGAAGACTGGAAGTTGACCAATGTAACCCTGACATATGGAAAAGGCACCAGACGTAATCCAGAAAACTATAGATCAGTGAGCCAGACTTCAGTGCCATGAAAAATTGTGGAAACTATTATAAAGAATAAAATCGCAGAACATATAGATAGACATTATTTAATGGGACACAGCCAGCATGGATTTACCCAAGGGAAGTCTTGACTCACAAATCTGCTTCATTTTTTTGAAGGGGTGAATCAATTTGTGAATAAAGGTAAGCCAGTAGATTTAATTTATTTGGATTTTCAGAAGGCATTTGACAAAGTTCATCATAAGAGGCTTCTAAGAAATCTAAAAAGTAATGGGATAGGAAGTGATTTCCTTTTGTGGACTACAAACTGGTTAAAAGACAGGAAACAGAGAGTAGGATTATATGGTCTGTTTTCACATTGGAAAAAGGTAAATAGTGGAATTCCTTGGGAATCTGTAATTGGACCAATGTGTTTTAATATATTTATAAATGATCTGGAAAGGAGTAGGACAAGGGAGGTGATCAAATTTGCAGATGACACAAAATTATTCAGTAGTGAAATCACAAGCGAATTGTGATACATTGCAGGAGGACCTTGAGAGACTGGAAGATTGGGTGTCCATATGGCAGATGAAATATTAAGTGGACAAGTGCAAGGTGATGCATAATCCATGCTGTAGTTATACGATGCTAGGTTCCATATTAGGAATTCCCACCCAGGAAAAAGATCTGGGCATCATAGTTGATATTTCATTGAAATTGTCAGCTCAGTGTGCTGTGACAGTCAAAAAGTAAAACAGAATGTGAGGAATTATTAGGTATGGAATGGCAAATAAAACTGAGGATGCCATAATGCTTCTGTATTGCTCCATGGTTAGACCACATCTAGAATACTGTGTGCAATTCTGGTTGCCGCATCTTAAAAAAAAGATATAGTTGCACTGGAGAAACTACTGAAAAGTGTGACCAAAATGATAAAAGGGGATAGAACTACTCCTCTATGAGAAAATGATAAAGAGGTTAGGACTGTTCAGCTTAGAGAAGAGACTGCTGAGGGGGGATTTGATAAAAGTCTATAAAATCATGAAAATTCTTGAATGGGTAAATGTGAAATGGTTATTTACTCTTTTGAATAATACAAGGACTAGAGGGCACTAGTTAGAAAGTAGCAGATTAAAACAAATCAGGAAAAAAAAATATTTTTCATTCAATGTACAATTAAGCTCTGAAATTTGTTGCCAGAGGATGTGGTTAGGACCATTAGTGTAGCTGGGTTTTAAAAAAGTTTTGATAAGTTCATGGAGAAGTCCATAAATTGCTATTAATCAATAGGGAACAGCCACTGCTTGTTGCCGGAATTATTAGCACGGGGCCTATATAATGTTTGGGTACTTGCCAGGTACTTGTGACTTGGCCACTGTTGGAAACAGGATACTGACCCAGTATGATAAACCTTATGTTCGTATGTTTAGCACTCTTGCTCACACACCATAGCTATCAGCATCTCCTTCTTGAATGTGAGATGCTGGGAATGGAGGGTGAGACTCCCTTTTACTCATGGATTGTAATGTGCCGCAAGCATGTATGTATTGTTTTCTGTCAGAGGTTTCAGTATAATTTGCATTTGCTGCTACAAGAGTCCAGAAACTGAAACAACTTTGCTTCTATGCCCTCTTGCTCACAGAAGTCCTTTACCTTTTCCTCCAGAATATTTACCTAGGGTGACACTTCTGGAACTCGTATCTTCTGTGGCATCCTTGAAGGGCATCAGAATTTGTACTGGCTCCCTCATCCTTATCCAGTTATGATGCCCCAGGGGCAATGCACTCCTATCTCTGTTTCCAGGGACAGATCCTGATGGGGTGTCTGCTGTTCCACTAACATCCCCAGCATTATAAAATCCAATGGGTGCCAATATCTTGTAACACATATTTGTGAGGCATCCCAAATTCTTCTTGATTCTCTTAGAGAAACTGCCCTGGTCTCACATTTCAATGGAAATCCCCTGCTATTTTCCTGCTTATACACGCTAAATCTTAAATGCAATGCTTACCTTGCTAGTGTTGAGGTTGGAAGGTGTCCAAGCAGTGCACCCTCCCACAGCAGATTCTAAAATGGTGCTCAACAACAACCTTCCAGTTTCAGTGAAGGTGATCTGGCTGTCAGGCCCCTCAGTGGTCATCCTGGTCTGTTTCCTCTTTACAAGCTGCCTAATGTAGCAGAAGCACTTGCGACTGAGCTCATTGATGCTTCAGTGGTTGCGTAACATAGCATTCACTCTCTGCTGGATCTTTCCACCCACCTGCTCCTTCTTATAAGACCTCAGTCTTCTGAACTGGGAGCCATACAGGATATTCTGGACCTTCATTACTTCATGGATCAGAAGATCCACCTCCTGGGAAGGAAGTTGGGCTTGTAGATCAGAGGTACACTCCTCTGAGCCACGGTGCAGGTCAAAAATGCTGTGGGCATGTAACACTTATAGAAACAAATGTGCATAAACCACACTGATTTATGTGTTCCTATGGGCATGTATGTGGGTATGGTTAAGCATTATTACACATGCACAGTAGATTTAATATGCGTAATCAAGTAAAATTGATAGTAAATATGCACATTATTTTATCTGCATTTTTTTATTGCTCACATATGCGCTGTTCTGTGTGCGTGTATGTGTATAAATTTTGTACAGAGATGTTATATACCTGGAATTCTGTACCCCTGAGTGGGTTGTGAGTACCTGTTACATACAAGGGATTACAGGTGCATCCATTTCCTCTAGCATTTTTGGATCCTGCCTCTTCTTTCTCCAAAAAGCATGCAATGTAGGAAAGACATGCAATGAATCTGGCAGTGCTTAAGTCCACGGATGCAAGGGGTATAACATCTAGGGATGTGAATCGTTTTAGGACGATTAAAATTATCGTCCGATAATTTTAATATCGTCTTAAACCGTTATGGAACACAATACAATAGAGATTCTAACGATTTATCGTTATAAATCGTTAGAATCGTGAGCCGGCACACTAAAACCCCCTAAAACCCACCCCCGACCCTTTAAATTAAATCCCCCACCCTCCCGAACCCCCCCCCCCCAATGACTTAAATGACCTGCGGGTCCAGCGGCGGTCCGGAACGGCAGCGGTCCGGAACGGGCTCCTGCTACTGAATCTTGTTGTCTTCAGCCGGCGCCATTTTCCAAAATGGCGCCGAAAAATGGCGGCGGCCATAGACGAACACGATTGGACGGCAGGAGGTCCTTCCGGACCCCCGCTGGACTTTTGGCAAGTCTTGTGGGGGTCAGGAGGCCCCCCCAAGCTGGCCAAAAGTTCCTGGAGGTCCAGCGGGGGTCAGGGAGCGATTTCCCGCCGCGAATCGTTTTCGTACGGAAAATGGCGCCGGCAGGAGATCGACTGCAGGAGGTCGTTCAGCGAGGGTTCCGGTGCCTCGCTGAACGACCTCCTGCAGTCGATCTCCTGCCGGCGCCATTTTCCGTACGAAAACGATTCACGGCGGGAAATCGCTCCCTGACCCCCGCTGGACCTCCAGGAACTTTTGGCCAGCTTGGGGGGGGCCTCCTGACCCCCACAAGACTTGCCAAAAGTCCAGCGGGGGTCCGGAAGGACCTCCTGCCGTCCAATCGTGTTCGTCTATGGCCGCCGCCATTTTTCGGCGCCATTTTGGAAATGGCGCCGGCTGAAGACAACAAGATTCAGTAGCAGGAGCCCGTTCCGGACCGCTGCCGTTCCGGACCGCCGCTGGACCCGCAGGTCATTTAAGTCATTTGGGGGGGGGTTCGGGAGGGTGGGGGATTTAATTTAAAGGGTCAGGGGTGGGTTTTAGGGGGTTTTAATGTGCCGGTTTTGCAATTTTACGTTTTTTCGATTTTTCATGATTTTTCACGATTTTTCACGATATTTTACCCCCCCAAACGGCAACAATACGATTCCCTCCCCCTCCCAGCCGAAATCGATCGTTAAGACGATCGAGGACACGATTCACATCCCTAATAACAACATCTGAAGGTATATGTGGCAATTCATGATACCATGGAATTTGTGGACCAAAAAATAAACAACAAAGGTCTGGATGAATTTTTCATTGGCCTTGCTCTTATTCCCAGTTCACCATTGTTTCTCGACATCTGCAAAAGGGCCTTATACTTGTCTGTATATATTACCAAGTCAGATATACTGTATGTGTCCTGTGTCCTGCAATATATCCAGGCCACATTTAGTAGTCATACTCAACCTTTTCTGTTAACCTTCCAACCCTAACTCCTTTGAAATCAGTATATAAGTAAATCAGCTGCTGACATTGACACATCAGCCCAAACTCCAGGTGAGACACAAGCTCTGATGACCACAGTAAATCAGGTCAGTATTGTAGTTCATTCCTTTTACCACTGGAAGAAGAGGGTGAGGGAGCCTGATCATGAAATCACCAAGGAGTGGCAGATTATTCTCAGTTGGTAGCTGAGAATGGTCTGTTTTTAAGAGTCCTTAAAAAGCACATCATTCTGCATATCTTATAGAGCAGAAGCCAAACCGTTTTGCAGTTGGCTTTTGTAAGATAAGCGTCTGATAGTGAAAACTGTGTTAATCTTTGAGTGTACGTGCTGATGGAATCAGGAAGCTTCCCTTCACCAAACATGCATAGCCTTAACTACAAAGATAGGCAGGCTGACCATGGAGAGGGGGAGGCTGGGCGCAGGTCAATAAATCAGACACCTTGTGTATGCTAGGTATACATTTTTCTGTCACTGTTTTCTGCTTGTTACTGTTCTGTTACTGTTACTCCATGGACCTTTCAGCTGCAGCTTTCTTCTGGATAATACAGTACCCAGGGGCGGATTCCCACTGACGACCGGCCCGGGGGATTCGCCGCCCCAGCCAGCCCCAGAGATACCACATGGTCTGCCGAGCGCGGCTCTGTCACAGCCACCCTCGGCAGACCACGTGACTAGAGCGACCAGCCCACCGGGAGATGCCCGATCCCCCGATAGGTACTGTCAGGGGCGGATTGGCCTATCAGCATCTCCACATGTCACCTCATTTCTTTTCAAAAGTGTAGTGATTGTGAAAGGGCACCTCTTAAGTGTTCCTTTATTTCCTGTGGCAGTGATGGTGAACTCCAAACCTCGAGTGCCGCAAACAGGCCAGGTTTTCAGGATATCTACCACGCATATGTTTAAGAAAGATATACATATACTGCCTCCGTTGTATGCAAATCTCTCTCATGCATACTCACTGTGGATATTCTGAAAACCTGGCCTGTTCGTAGCATTTGAGGACTTGAGTTCACCATCTCTGTCCTATGGTGTGTTTCATCTCAGGGGAAAAACACAAAATTAGAGAAATTAAATTCTAATAACTTGCTTGTATCTTGGCAGCATGCCCATCAGATGTCTTTTGGGGAGGTAATTGGCACTTGTGGATAAATACCTGATCGGTTGTGTCCCTTACTGTTTCCAATTTTAGGGGTGCATGCTTAGCATAAGTCTAACAACAAGCAATGCTATTATAAGTGGAGACAAAAGGGGTATAGTTCATACTGGACACATCAGCATAGCAAGCTACATGCAAGGCAATGTAAAGGCCTTGACAGGTGTAAAAAAAACAAACAAACCAGTATGATGTACTCGATGAAGGACACACACACCCAAATATGTTGGAAAATATTAATAATTTACTTTTAGCAGTCTAAAACTTTTCAATAACTATTTACAATAAAAACAAATGTGATGGGGTGGGGTAATTGAAGGAACAAATAATTTACACAGAACATAAATAGGCATAGGGACTTAGGGAGGCATGCAACTGCAGACTTCAGAGTCTGGCTGCTATGCTTGCAGCTTCATTGCTATTAGCTCTACTGCCTTGCTGAGGCACAACAGAACCTCACTCTGGCGGGCCAGCATAGCAACCAGACCCTGGTGGTCAGGCCACATCCCTTTCATTTCCCTTTTCACCCTTTCAAGACCCTCCCCAGAAGCCCAGAAAGCTTCAGGCTCATTCAGACCCATACAGTAAAGTGCGTGGGAGAGCCGGCGAGCGCCCGCTCTCCCGACGCATGTCCAGGCCCCTCTCCTGTGCGCGCGATTCTGTATTTAAATTAGGGTCCGCGGTAATAAGGAGGCGTTATGGACACTAGCACATCCCTAGTGCCTCCTTATTGGCGGAAGCGGCGGCTGTCAGCGGGTTTGACAGCCGACACTTAATTTTACCGGCGTCGGTTGTCGAACCCGCTGACAGCCACGGGTTCGGAAAACGGACGCCGGCAAAATTGAGCATCCATTTTCCAATCCGTGGGCCGTGGGCAGTTTTTTTTTGTTTTAGAAGATTACAGAAAAGCAGTTTTTTCTGCTTTTCTGTACACTTGCCTGGTACCGTCTGAAATTAACTCCTGCCTTTCTGAGAGTAAAATGTGCAGCTTGGCTGCACATTTTATTTTCTGTATCAAGATGGACTAACTAATAGGCTCATCAACATGCATTTGCATCTTGAGCGAGCTATTAGTTTCGGGGGGGGGGGGGGGGGGGGTTTGGGCGCGCGTTTTCCACGCACTATTACCCCTTACTGTATAAGGAGTAATAATAGTGTGTCAAAAACACACGTCTAAACGGGGGCTAATGGTGCGCTCAGCCTGAGCGCACCGTTCTGTATTGGCCTAATTGTTTGGAGCAGGCATACCATGTAATGAGCCTGGATCTGAAGCCCGAGGCTCGTCAGGAAAGGAGGATGAGGGATTTGGGTTGGGGGAAGCAGGCATTCCTCAGCCAGCTAGGGCTGGCCTATCTGTACCTCTGCATCCATATGTCCCTAGGTAAAACAGGGAGGCGGCCATATGGGGTTCACTTGTTGGGGGGCAGTGAGACTGGACTTCCACTGCCAAATACCCTGGTGGTAGATGGGGGTGGGCAGGGGCACCCTGCTCCTTACTAGTGGTGGCATTGGTTGCTGGGGTGGTCAGGGTCAAGACTGCTTCACCAGAAGGAGTTTCTATCTCCTTCTCCTCCTCCTGATCCTGTTCCACCTCCTCATCCTTCAACAATGAGGAGTTAGCACCTGTGAAGAGAACAGCAAATGTGTTTCATTAAGTGTGTTTATATATAGCACAATGTGCTGTTTACTATCATACAAGCATTTACAGGTGCCTAGCTTGTGAAATGGGGACACAGGTAGACTAGGTGTCTGGGTTAGAAGCATTGTGGTCTACAGAGTAAGATGATTAAGACTATAAGGCTGAATCAAAGTGTAAATGATAGGAGCCTTATAAATCAGCAGGCTTCAATTTGTGTGGCTGGGAATACCCTGCAGGGGTTACAGTTAGTCCAGAGGGTGCCTACCTGGTAACATTTCATGACATTGCTGGCCATGACCCATATACATGCTAATAGCAGGGATGCTCCTACCATTCCCCCTGATGCCCTCCTGCCAGTTGGGTTTTCAGGATCTCCCAAATGAAATACATGAGAAGTTTTAGCATATATAAGAGATAGTGCAAATAAAAATACATATATTTCATATTCATTAGAGATATCCAGATAACCCTAATGTTTTGGGAATGCACCCCTGGACTTGATCAAATGTATGTCAAGGAGTATTTTTTTATGCTGAAGGCAGAGACAAGGGGATGCTGGGCAATAGGCGAAAATTGAGTCCAATGCTGAAAACAGGATATAAACAGATCCTATGCCAATCTCCCTGATGACCACTTCATGTGCTTACCTCAGTCCTACTTGCAGCAGGTTCATCCACCTATATCACTTGCAGCACAGCGATTGGACCTTCTTCTTCAGGTACTCAATCTATGGAGAGAAATAGGGTAACAAAGTTGAGTGTACACTGTAGCTGTCACAGTGACATCCTTACAGGTATGTGGCAATATACTGTACTGAAATCTGACATGAATTGCATGGCTGTATGCATCCCCTCAATATACCTAGAAGTGATGTGCTGCTGCCAGGCCCAAGCTGTGATATCCAGCCAGTGTGAATATCCCTTTCCATAGAGCACACAGCTTAGGACAGAAACTAGAACCATGCAAAAGATCCCAATTTGTCCCTTCTGAATATAGGCCATATATTATCCTCCACTACTGCTACTACTATTTGTTAGAGATGTGATTTGGCCAAACCTTTTGGTTCGGACTTTGTTATCGGCCCACAGCAGGAAATTTCGTTTTCCTGCGGTTCGGGCCAATTTTTTTTGGTCACCCCGAATTTCGGGATTACTGTGCACTAACACCGAAAAACAAATTTTCCTGAAATTTTGGGAAAATCTGCTTTGTTTTTCGGGGTGGCCGAACCAGGACGAAAGCACATCTCTAGTATTTGTTATCTACCCCAAACTAATAACATGGATCGGGTACAATGGAACATACATAATAAAACAAACAAAATAACATAAAAACAAAAGTCATAACACAATCTGCATACAATGTTATACAATATAATGAAAATATACAATTTTTGCAGCATTAGAGCTAGCAGAGGAGGTATTCTAATAGGTGGTCAAAAGAGGTGATGCAAAATCATGTTGGATTGTTGGTAGATTGGTTATCAGAGGAAGCACATACAAAGATTATTCATCAGGGAATGCCATCATAAAATATATGTGTGTTTTCAATGCATTCTTAGAAAATTTAAGATCGTTAGTCATATGTGACTCAGCATTCCAGAGAATAGGGCTGTGGATGGAGAAGGAGCATTCTCCAATTGTAGTGAAGCATGCTGTTTTGGGAGATGGAATGTCTAACACTGGCCTGCAGAACGCAGAACGTATGAAGGAGTGTGAATTCTCAGAGTGGGAAGTATCCAGGGGGAGGAGATGTTGTGAAGAAGTATATGAATAATTACAGCAGTTTTATACTGTAAGCAGAAATGTAGCCAATGTAATGCTTTCAAGAACGGGAGTGATATGGTTATGCATTTGTGACTAAGTGGTCTGCTGAGTTTTGTATAATCTGTACTGGCCGTATACTAGACAGAGGTAAGTCTGAGTATAAGAAATTACAATAATCAATGCCAGACAACACCAGAAACTGAAGAACAGTGCAAAAGCTGGGAGGTTCTAAAAGAGACTTGAGGTGGCTCAGTAGAAGTTTTAACTTCAAAAAAGAGGTCTAATTGTATATGTGGTTTTCACTGATAATTTTGGGTCAAGACGGACACCAAGGTCACATACTTTCTGTGAAAGAGAAATCCATGATCCATTATTTATAAGGATTGGAGGATTTGGATATGAAGCAGGTTGACCAAAAGAGGTAACTTCAGACTTTCTTACATTGAGTGATAGTTTGTTCTGTAGCAACCAGAGAAAGCTGTAGCTTGCACTTTAACCTTTTCTGTACTTGAAACTAACAGTTTAAATATTTTCTTTGTATCATTACATACACAATCATTTAGAGTATATTACATTGCCAACATCCAGATCTACCTCACTCTCCAGAGGCCCCCATAGTGACCCACATGCACCCGAGCTGAGACCGCTCACACTACCCACATTCTGCTTACCTCACATGTGTATGTTGTTCCACAGTTGAAGAGGGTGTGCAACAACCTCCATGCATTTTCACTGTGGCAGAGGTTTTGGTGCACCCCAAGAATGGGTAACAGATTTACTTCATGTTTCACGACTAGGGCTGCCAGGCGTTGGACATTCCTGATGGTGAATTTGGCTGCCAGGCTGGTGGTGTCATTTCCCCTGTTCAGTGTCCCTGTGGAATTGGAAGCTGTGTGTCACAGAAGTGTGTACGTGGATGGAATGCATATATTTGCATGCAAATATCATGCAAATGTATTCACTAGTGTAATTGTGAAAGCAAAGGTATACATATTTTATATCAGGCACATGCATTTGCACACACGATACAAAATACTTGCGCATCAGCACACACCCATTTATACTTGCTTATAGAGGCACTTGTGCACGTTTTAAAATTATTCTCTTAGGGAATAGCTACTATTTATCACTACATGATAACAGCATGGGGTCTATTTACTATTTTGGATCCTGTCAGGTACTTGTGACCTGGTTTGGCCATTGCTGGAAACAGGATACTGGGCTTGATGAATCTGCAGTCTGACCCAGTATGGCAATTCTTATGTTATTTGTTCTATTTTTTTTTTTTTTTTAATTTCATTTAAAGGAATGAAATCAAACAACAAACAAAACAAAATACTAAAAATGTCTGTGTACACCCTGAAGAATTGTAATTGGTAAGGACTTTTTTTTCTGCGCTAATTTCCTGCTGGCTGTTCCTCTTTGAGCCCTATTTAACCACATGTCCAGTCATTTTGAGAAGAAGAAGAAAGGCTGAAGTAGCTACCTGTGTGGTAATAAGTGTCTTTTCCTGAGTTGCAAGACCAGGATTTGTATTGAGCTGAAGGCCATGCTCTCCTCCAGTGAGCACCTGCTGTGAGTTTAGTTTAGTTGTTTGCTCTTGACCCAACAACATTATTGCTGTGCTCCGTGCCACCCTAGTCACAGGATGTTGTTCAGCAAGATATCCCCTGAATACGTTTACAGTATGCTTGTATGATTGTAGAAATCTGATATTTCTCAGAAAACACATATTTAACTATTTTGGCTTTATATTATGAGCACTTTTATAGTAAGGAAGCAGCACAGAAAGGTGGGCCTAAAAACACTGGTGTATTTGGCAGATTCCGAAAGTGGGAGCCATTAATCTATATGCACATATTTTTGTTTCAACTATTTGGAAATAAGGGCTAATAAAAAAAACACATTTTCTGGACTAAATACAATTGTTGACTAGCTTTGGTAAGCTATACTTCTTTCATGCCATACAAACAAAATGTATTAAGTCAGTCAAGAAAAAATGCATCATCTAATATTTTCGGTTTAATTGCTCTTTATTTCCATGCATTCAAGTGGACTAACACAGCAGCCACACATCTTTTAAGTACCAGAGCAAGGAAAGTACATGATGAATTATTGCATCTGAGAGAAACCAGTTATGTTTCCTGGAGCTATCTGGGTCGTTTTTTTTTCCCCTCAAGTGGCTATTGGCTGAAATCATCTGATTGGGAACAGCAGGGGAAGCTACTGCATGTGAACTTGTAAAGAGATACTCTTAAAGTTGTAAGGTTAATCTGGCTAGAAGTATTGACAGAATTATGTTTTCAGTGCTGAGGAGTCCTTGGCAGTATGAGCTTCTTGATGGGGAGGGTTATAAGTAAGTCATCCGTTGAAGGGGCACCATGGTGAAGTTGCTCTCCTGAAGAAGTGTTGTTGTTTTTTTTTTTCTACAATATTTTCCAGTGAGGATAAATTCTTAAGAGGAGCTTCTGTATAGAGATCTTGATTAATGCTTTTCTTATCTCAGAAAGAGGGGAGTTTCAGAAAGTGGAGCATAGGAAAGAATAAAATCTCGTTGAAAGAGGTGCTGAAAATAGGATGGCAAAGGCATGAGTGGAAGAAAAAAAATAGCAAATAAGTTAAAGTGCAGTGACAAAACATTTTTCAGGTATATCAAAGATATGAGGAAGAACAGAGGTAGGGTTGTATAATTAAGAGAAGATATTATAGACTGGGAAAAATATTTGAGTAACCCTCTCCCAAAAGTGAGCTTTGGGGGAACTACACTTAACTTCAGTGCGTAAGTCCAGAGTCTAGGCTTTACACTAGATTCCCAAACTTTCTGTTATAGCCCCGGTCCACGCAGTAAACAAAACAGCAATCTTCCATGTCTGCTAGCTCCCTTGAACTAATCAAATCATTAGTTCACGCATATCCAGGATAGCTCTCTGCTTCAACGGCAGGGGAGAAAGTCTGATACTTCACGCCTATCCAGCATAGCTCTCTGCTTCAACGGCAGGGGAGAAAGTCTGATACTTCACGCATATCCAGCATAGCTCTCTGCTTCAACGGCAGGGGAGAAAGACTGATACTTCACTTTCAATGCATATCCAGCATAACTCTCTGCTTCAACGGCAGGGGGAATGCATATCCAGCACCGTCAATTAACCCCGACAGCCACAGAAGGGAAGTTCATTTGTTTTTAAATATATATGCTTAAAAAACAAAAAAACATCTTTTGAACATTGAAAACTAATATATTGGATGCTAGGGATGTGAATCGTTTTTTCACGATTTAAAATATCGTCCGATATATTTTAAATCGTCAAAAATCGTTAGGGCCACAATACAATACCAATTCCCCCGATTTATCGTCAAAAAATCGTAAATCGGGGGAAGGGGGAGGGCAGGAAAACCGGCACACTAAAACACCCTAAAACCCACCCCCGACCCTTTAAATTAAATCCCTCACCCTCCCTCACCCCCCCCCCCCCCAAATGCCTTAAATTACCTGGGGGTCCAGCGGCGGTCCGGAACGGTATCCTGCAATTGAACGACCTCCTGCAGTCGATCTCCTGCCGGCGCCATTTTCCGTACGGAAAATGATTCGCGGCAGGAAATCGCTCCCGGACCCCCGCTGGACCCCCAGGGACTTTTGGCCAGCTTGGGGGGGCCTCCTGACCCCCACAAGACTTGCCAAAAGTCCAGCGGGGGTCCGGAACAACCTCCTGCAGTCAAATCGTGTTGGTCTATGGCCGCCGCCATTTTGCAAAATGGCGGCGCAGAATGGCGCCGGCTGAAGACAACACGATTCAATTGCAGGAGACCGTTCCGGACCACCGCTGGACCCCCAGGTAATTTAAGGCATTTGGGGGGGGGGTTTCAGAAGGGTGGGGGATTTAATTTAAAGGGTCGGGGTGGGTTTTAGGGTGTTTTAGTGTGCCGGTTTTCCTGCCCTCCCCCTTCCCCCGATTTAGCTACGGACCGCTGCTGGACCCCCAGGTAATTTAAGGCATTTGGGGGGGGGGGTTCGGGAGGGTGGGAGATTTAATTTAAAGGGTCAGGGGTGGGTTTTAGGGGGTTTTAGTGTGCTGGTTCACGATTTTAACGATTTTCATGATACTCTAAACACCCAAACGGCGACAATACGATTCCCTCCTCCTCCCAGCCGAAATCGATCGTTAAGACGATCGAGGACACAATTCACATCTCTATTGGATGCTAGCTGATTCGGACCAATGATTAAAAGTGACCTAATTGAAGTGCATGAAATAAAAGTTTTAACTTGTGAGCACTATGGGTGGTATGATGGTCCTTAAATTTACAGTCTAAATACATATAAGCATTGTTTGCATACAGCTTTATACATTGAAAAATCTTTCAGTACCACGTTTCTTATTTAGATTGTGCTAACCGTGGGATCATATAGTAAGAGAATTTTTGGATTTAGATTTCAATTACCCCAATATTGACTGGGTAAATGTAACATCAGGACTTGCTAGAGACATAAAGTTCCTGGATGTAATAAATGATTGCTTCATGGAGCAATTGGTTCAGGAACCAACCAGAGAGGGAGCAATTTTAGATTTAATTCTTAGTGGAACACAGGATTTGGTGAGAGAGGTAACGGTGGTGGCGCCACATGGCAACAGTGATCATAACATGAACAAAATTAAACTAACAACTGGAAGGGGGACAATAAGTAAATCTGCAGCCCTAACACTAAACTTTCAAAAGGGAAACTTTGATAAAATGAGGAAAATAGTTAGAAAAAACTGAAAGGTGCAGCTGCAAAGGTTAAAAGTGCTCAAAAGGCTTGGACATTGTTTAAAAATACAATCCTAGAGGCACAGTCCATATGAATTCCACACATTAAGAAAGGTGGAAAGAAGGCAAAACAATTACTGTCATGGTTAAAAGGTGAGGTGAAAGAGGCTATTTTAGCCAAAAAAAACATCCTTCAAAAATTGGAAGAAGGATCCATCTAAAGAAAATAGGATAAAACATAAGCATTGTCAAGTTAAGTGTAAAACATTGATAAGACAGGTGAAGAGAGAATTTGAAATGAAGTTGTCCATAGAGTCAAAAACTTATAATAAAACCTTTTTTTAAATATATCTGAAACAAGAAATCTGTGAGGGAATCGGTTAGACCATTAGATGACCAAGGGGTTAAAGAGGCTCTTAGGGAAGATAAAGCCATTGCAGAAAGACTAAATTAATTCTTTGCTTCTGTGTTTACTAATGAGGATGTTGGGGAGATACCAGTTCCGGAGATGGTTTTCAGGGGTGATGAGTCAGACGAACTGAACAAAATCACTGTGAATCTGGAAGATGTAGTAGGCCAGATTGACAAACTAAAGAGTGGCAAATTACCTGGACCGGATGGTATGCATCCTAGGGTACTGAAGGAACTCAAAATGAAATTTCTGATCTATTAGTTAAAATTTGTAAGCTATCATTAAAATTATCCATTGTACATGAAGACTGGAGGGTGGCCAATAGGAATGTGCAGACCAAAAGTTTATGTTCATAAGTCCATAAGTCGAAAGGGAGGGTCATTTGCGGTCAATATGGACATATGGAGAATTCCATAAGTTGAATCTATGTCCATATGTGCAAATAAAAATTTAAACCCCTCACCCTCCTTAATCCCCCACCTCCAAGACTTACTAAAACTCCCTGGTGGTCCAGCGGGGTCAGGATGCCATTTCTGAACTCCTTTGCAAGGAGCACGTGACGTCGGCGTCACGTCGGTGTGAGGCGGCGTCACGTGATTCCCCGCGCGTTCGCTCCGGGACCCTCGTTCGACCCAAAAGGAACTTTTGGCCAGCTTGGTGGTGTCAGGAGGCCCCCCCCCAAGCTGGCCAAAAGTTCCTTTTGGGTCAAACGAGGGTCCCGGAGCGAACCCGCGGGGAATCACGTGACGTCGGCGCCACGTTGGAGTGATGCAGCGTCACGTGATTCCCCGCGGGTTCGCTCCGGGACCCTCGTTTGACCAAAAGGAACTTTTGGCCAGCTTGGGGGTGTCAGGAGGCCCCCCCAAGCTGGCCAAAAGTTCCTTTTGGGTCGAACGAGGGTCCCGGAGCGAACCCGTGGGGAATCACGTGACGTCGGCGCAACGTCGGAGTGACGCAGCATCACATGATTCCCCGCGGGTTCGCTCCGGGACCCTCGTTTGACCCAAAAGGAACTTTTGGCCAGCTTGGGGGTGTCAGGAGGCCCCCCCAAGCTGGCCAAAAGTTCCTTTTGGGTCGAATGAGGGTCCCAGAGCGAACCCGCAGGGAATCACGTGACGTCGGCGCCACGTCAGAGTGACGCAGCGTCACGTGATTCCCCGTGGGTTCACTCCGGGACCCTCGTTCGACCCAAAAGGAACTTTTGGCCAGCTTGGGGGGGCCTCCTGACACCCCCAAGCTGGCCAAAAGTTCCTTTTGGGTCGAACGAGGGTCCCGGAGCGAACCCGCGGGGAATCACGTGATGCCGCGTCACTCCGACGTGGCGCCGACGTCACGTGCTCCTCGCAAAGGAGTTCAGAAATGGCGTCCTGACTCCTCGCTGGACCACCAGGGAGTTGTGGTAAGTCTTTGGGGGGGGGGATTAAGGAAGGTGAGGGGTTTAAATTTTTATTTTGGGTCAACAATCGCGATTTCCAACGTATTCAACATAGCTATGTTGAATAAGTTGGAAATCCGATCGTTTTCGCCTCATCACTTTTTTAAGTTAAAAAAAAAAAAAGTAGCGTTTTACATTTAAGTTCAAAACGAATGCACACCCCTAGTGGCCAATGTAACCGCAATATTTAAAAAAAGGCTCCAGGGGTGATCCAGGTAACTATAGATCAGTGAGCCTGATTTCAGTGCTGGGAAAAATAGTGGAAACTATTTTCAAGATCAAAATCGTAGGGCATATAGAAAGACATGATTTAATGGAACACAGTCAACATGGATTTACCCAAGGGAAGTCTTGTCTAACAAATCTGCTTCATTTTTTGTAGGGGTTAATAAACATGTTGATAAAGTTGAACTGGTAGATGTAGTGTATTTGGATTTTCAGAAGGCGTTTGACAAAGTCCCTCATGAGAGGCTTCTAAGAAAACTAAAAAGTCTTGGGATAGAAAGCAATGTCCTTTCGTGGATTACAAACTGGTTAAAAGACAGGAAACAGAGAGTAGGATTAAATGGTCAGTTTTCTCAGTGGAAAAGGGTAAACAGTGGTATGCCTCAGTGATATGTACTTGGACCGGTGCTTTTCAATATATATATATATATATAAATGATCTGGAAAGGAATACGACGAGTGAGATTATCAAATTTGCGGATGATACAAAATTATTCAGAGTAGTTAAATCACAAGCGGACTGTGATACGTTACAGGAGGACCTTGCAAGACTGGAAGACTGGGCATCCAAATGGCAGATGAAATTTAATGTGCACAAATGGAAGGTGTTGCATACTAGGGATGTGAATCGTTTTAGGACGATTAAAATTATCGTCCGATAATTTTAATATCGTCTTAAACCGTTATGGAACACAATACAATAGAGATTCTAATGATTTATCGTTATAAATCGTTAGAATCGTGAGCCGGCACACTAAAACCCGCTAAAACCCATCCCCGACCCTTTAAATTAAATCCCCCACCCTCCCGAACCCCCCCCAAATAACTTAAACATTTCCTTGCCAAATCCTACCTCCTTCAATCCCCCACCCTCCCGAACCCCCCCCCCAAATGACTTAAATTACCTGGGGGTCCGGAACGGCAGCGGTCTGGAACGGGCTCCTGCTACTGAATCTTGTTGTCTTCGGCCGGCGCCATTTTCCAAAATGGCGCCGAAAAATGGCGGCGGCCATAGACCAACAGGATTCGACGGCAGGAGGTCCTTCCGGACCCCCGCTGGACTTTTGGCAAGTCTTGTGGGGGTCAGGAGGCCCCCCCCAAGCTGGCCAAAAGTTCCTGGAGGTCCAGCGGGGGTCAGGGAGCGATTTCCCGCCGCAAATCGTTTTCCATACGGAAAATGACGCCGGCCATACGCGTATGGCCGGCGCCATTTTCCGTACGGAAAATGGTGCCGGCAGGAGATCGACTGCAGGAGGTCGTTCAGCGAGGCGACGGAACCCTCGCTGAAAGACCTCCTGCAGTCGATCTCCTGCCGGCGCCATTTTCCGAAGACAACAAGATTCAGTAGCAGGAGCCCGTTCCGGACCGCCGCTGGACCACCAGGTAATTTAAGTCATTTGGGGGGGGTTCGGGAGGGTGGGGGATTTAATTTAAAGGGTCGGGGGTGGGTTTTAGCGGGTTTTAACGATTTTAACGATATATCACGATATTTTACCCCCCCAAACGGCAACAATACGATTCCCTCCCCCTCCCAGCCGAAATCGATCGTTAAGACGATCGAGGACACGATTCACATCTCTATTGCATACAGGGAAAAATAACCCATGCTGTAGTTATACGATGTTAGGTTCCATATTAGGAGCTACCACCCAGGAAATAGATGTAGGCATCATAGTAGATAATACTTTTAAATTGTTGGCTCAGTGTGCTGCAGCAATCAAAAAACCAAACAGAATGTTAGGAATTATTAGGAAGGGTATAGTTAATAAAAAGGAAAATGTCATAATGCCTCTATATCGCTCCATGGTAAGACCGCACCTTGAATACTGTGTACAATTCTGGTCACCGCATCTCAAAAAAGATATAGTTGCGATGGAGAAGGTACAGAGAAGGGCAACCAAAATGATAAAGGGGATGGAACAGCTCCCCTATGAGGAAAGTTTGAGGTTAGGGCTTTTCAGCTTGGAGAAGAGACGGTTGAGGGGGGATATGATAGAGGTCTTTAAGATCATGAGAGTTCTTGAATGAGTAGATATAACTCGATTATTTACACTTTTGAATAATAGAAAGACTAGGGGGCATTCCTTGAAGTTAGCAAGTAGCACATGTAAGACTAATCGGAGATAATTCTTTTTCACTCAATGCACAATAAAGCTCTGGAATTTGTTACCAGAGGATGTGGTTAGTGCAGTTAGTGTAGCTGGGTTCAAAAAAGGTTTGAATAAGTTCTTGGAGGAGAAGTCCATTAACGGTTATTAATTGTTTACTTAGGGAATAGCCACTGCTGTTGATTGCTTCAGTAGCATGGGATCTTCTTGGTGTTTGGGTGGTTACCAGGTTCTTGTGGCCTGGTTTGTCCTCTGTTGGAGGCAGAATGCTGGGCTTGATTGACCCTTGGTCTGACCCAACATGGCAATTTCCTATGTTCTTACGTTCTTCTAGATAGTTTGAAGAGATGTACATTGTGTTTTTGTATCGGGTCGGGCTTTGTTTTAGGGCCCACTGTGGGAAATTTTGTCTTTCCCACAGTTCAGGGTTTTATTGTTTCAGGAGACCCGGATTTTTGAGTTAGTGAGCTTTTCTTTTCACCTGAACCATACTGAATTAGACAATTTTGTTGACATTGCCTAATTTGGGAAAAACGAATGCACATCGCTAATAGTTTGGATTAATCTTTCCTTTAACCTTTGTTCTGAGAGCCAACTAACACTTCATGACTAGTATGGAACTACTCCAGGTTTGCGTCTCCTGTAGTGGTTTGGAGGTTCAAGAAAGGGAGTGCAGCTTTTCAAAAACCTTGCCAATAAAACGGTTCTTCTATCAGAGAAGTATACAGCTTTGGGAGGGATGAGCATGGACTGAAGAAGGAGAAAAGGGAAACCCAGCCACCTACCCATCAATATCAGTGGAATTGTAGTCAGTTTGCCTACATATTTCACAGGCTTGGAAAAACCAATTCATTGATACCTCCACCATTTCACTCAAACTATTATCAGTTCACCTTGACCTTCTAGCACTTCATCTTGAACCTCTACCCATTCTCCCTGACCTCACATTCAAAAACTACAGACAGACAGACAGACGTTTTTAACGTGCCCCGGTATATAAAAAACTCTTAAATAAATAAATAAATAAATAAATAGACGTAAAAGTGTTCATACAAGTTCAGTAATGTATGCGTGCATATGTTTTACAAAATAGCAACTTGAATGTTTACTTCTAAACCCTGCCCAGGAACATTTCTAGACCACCCCTTTTTTCCCATTTAAATTTGCAGATGCTATTGCAAGTATGCTTGTATTTACAAGGTTTATTAAATATAATAATAGTGTACACATGCTAATTCCACAAAAATATGCTATTTTTAAATGTGTAAATCCCATGTAACACTTTTAAAATTCACCCAATAAGCCATACTTCTACATGTAAGTACACTTCTATGTGTGTACATAAAGTTATATACACATAAACAAAATGAATGAAATGATATCACATTCCTAGAATCAGTGCCCTGCAGAAATTGTTTGGCCCCCTGGAGATTATCTATCTTCCACCCAGCTCACTGCTGTCTGGGTCATGTATAATATTTTTATTCTGCTGTATCTTGATTGGCCCAGTGGGATAGAGCCCAGATTGTCCAGGGCATTTTTTCCTTGTCATTGGTTGTGCCCCTACTGGTTCACTGTTGGTACTTGTCCTTGGGTTCTGCTTGCTGGTGGGTGTTCCTGTGTTGGTTTTTTTTCTTGGATTCTTTGGACAACCTGTTCTTGACCACTGCCTATCTGAACTTGTTTCTGCTTATATCGGCTGCTCAGTTCCTGTGAGGGGCAGTGATCACTGAAATAGCTTTGTACAATTATCTGAACATAGATCCCAATTTGTGGTGATGAATTTTCACCAGCAGTGAACTTGAGAGGGTCACATCTACAGTGGCTTTTCAAGTTGCAGTCATGGGTCTCTTATGGAAAAGCTGCACGTGTTTTTTAATTTCAATTTTAGATTTACAAAATATTTTTGGAGAAAAATTTTCTACTATAGAACATGTATAGAATGCATTACCTAACTGGTTGGAATAAACATTTATTTGCTGTGATATACTGCAGTTTACATTAGTAAACCTTATAACCAAAACTAAATGAAACAGACACATAAACAAAACTGCCGCTCACACACACATTATTCAATATTATTTAGGAATGATCTGAATCACAAATGATACCATTATACATATCTTTCAGACAAAGTTCTCCACAAAACACCTTATTGTTTAACTGAAAAAGGTATCAGCAAATCAATGTATACAAAAGCTTTGCAAATACCTATAGCAACAAAAGGATTTAATTAAAGCTTCTCTTTCATTTATGAAAACTGAGAGATGCCAAAAATGCACATTTCTTCTTTTTTACTATCACCCTCCCCACTCTCCAGTGTTGCCCAGATTCTCCCTACCTTTCCTTTACAATTTTATGTCCCATACAATCTATTTGAAATTCATGAGATGGTAGACCCCAGAATGATCTTATGATGTCAACTGCTAATCCATGAGGGTTCAAATAGACCATACAGGAAGAAATGGAGAAATATGTTGGGTGGGAAGGGAGATATTCTTCTGGGCATGGGTGTTTTGAAAAAAGGAAATATATTAGGCGTTGAAGAAATAGGTTCCCAGCCACGACTTCAATAGTGTGATGATGAAGTAAGCTACCAAATGTCAGGCAAGTCACTTCTCTGGTTTTTAGGGTCAAATCTACTTAGATATGACCAACCTAAGGTTTGTGTAGAATCTTAATCCTCTATTTTGGAAGGATTGAGGACTCATTTTTTACCATTTCACTTTATTTCTCTACTGTTGATTGTACTTTAAGTTCAAATTTCTTATAAAGTTTTCTGAGACAGAAAACAAAGCAATTAGAATTTAGATTACTAAGATTAATCAAGGTACCTTTAAAAATTTAACAGGGCAAAAATAAACATTTGAAAGAAATTCACATTTCAGATATAGATATATTTTTACTCAAAAATCATCTGATGGCTACTCACCTTAGAGTTTTTATATATACTGTTTCTACTCTTTGGAATAGCTAGCCCCTGGAGGCATGGTTTGAAACTAATTATCTTAAGTTCTGGAAATTTGTCAAAATGTAGTTCTGCCAAATTGCTTTTCCTTAGTATCATCCAAGAATTTCAAACTATGCCTCAAATGCTTGAAAATTTATCTCATGCAGATCCATTACAGATATCATGAAAACCTGACTGGCTGGGGATCTCCCAGGACAGGTTTGGGAACCTTTGGTCTAGATTATGCGTTTCTGGATAGTGTAGAGTGCAGCTCTTGTAAGATGCATTTATACTAGTGGTTCTCAACTCAGTCCTTAGGGCATACCTAGCCAGTCAGGGTTTCAAAATATCAACAATTTATATGCATGAGATAGATATCTCTGCACGACATCCATTGTATGCAAATCTTATTCATTTTCATTTTGGATATCCTGAAAACTTGACTGAGTAGGTATGCCCCAAGAACTTGGTTGAGAATCACTGATTGATAGGACTGTTTTCAGTTGGTGGGTTTGAAGTCATTGGGAAGGTCATGGATTTAGGCTGTTTTTTATGGTGGGTCAGCTGGGTTGTTAGATCTGTTTGCTGGTTGTGTGGGATGGAGGATAGGTCAAGGTTATTTGAGAGTTGTGGGCAAAGGTGCGCTGAGTTGTGAGATTTGTTGATGTACGAGTTTGAGGGATGAAGGTTGGGTTGGAGGTGTTCTTAGGAGTTGTGAGTGGAGGATGGTGGGTTGTTGGGATCTGGTTGTATTTTATGATTACTTTGTATGCAGCTTTAATGCTATGGGAAAGGTAGGATATTAAATAAAAGAAAAATAAAGACAGAAATGAAGAAATTGAAAGCAGTGAATGCAAATATATTTTAAGCAGTTAAAAATGTGTGTGTGTCTGACTGTGCAAAGAAAAATAAATGCCCGTGTCCAGGGGTTGACCTTTGAGGAGAAGGTAATTCAAGAAAAAAAAAACTATGAAAATGCAGCACGCCCAGGGGTCACACAGAAGCACACTCCCTTCACCCGGAAGCACTAGCTTTAAAACAACAACAGCAGCAACAACCACTACCAAGATTTAAGTCTAAGGTACGAACCTATCAGAGGATTGGAAGAGTCCTGAGGGAGTGCTGTAAGCAGAAGTTGTGTGTGCTGGATCATTTGGAGAATTGAAATCGTGACTGAACATTACATCAAAATCAGTTTATACAATGGAAAATATTGGACACTGGACCTAGAGGTGAGGTACAACATGACACATGCTGCCAAAAGAAAGTCCCCTACAATCAGAACTTTAATCAACATAGCAAGTAATAACTCATCTATGATTTCAAACTATACTATTTTCTTTCTTACTAATCAATGCACATTCAATATCTAAGAAAGTCCCAATTATTAATAATATTTTAAATGATAAGAAACCTAATATCTTTGCCATCACAGAAATGTGGTTAAAACCCCATGATACAGTACTGGTTAATCAGATTTCTGGAATTAACTATGATGCATTCTCTATTTTTAGACTCAAACGCAAAGGTGGTCTACTGTTGATAGCTAAGAAAGACGTAAATTTGAAAATGATACCCTCTCCATTGCCCCCCCCCTCCATGAAATAGGAATGTTTGAGTCTAATTGGCTTCAGATCTACTTGATATGCTGTCCCCCTGGATTACTAGATCACAATATGTCACTGATGATTGAAGCATTGACTAGTAACCTAAAATTACATAAACCGGCATTCATTTTAGGGGATTTCAATCTCCATGTGAATTCTCAATCATGTTCTGCAACCTGTGAAACTCTTATTGATACACTGTCCGCACTAGGCTTTGAACCAATTATAACTGAACAGGCTCAAAGCTGGACACACACTGGATCTTATCTTTACTGCCAAAAAAAAATTCAACATATCTTCTATAAATAATTTAAAAGTATCCTGGTCTGACCACAATTTGATTCATGCCTGTGGCATTCTAGATCTGAACCAATTAACTCAAATAATCAAAAGACTACTTCCTCTTATCGCCGCCATATAAGAGAGGAAGATTTAGTCCCCAAATTAGAGCATATATTGGAAAAAATATTGATCTAGAAAATAGCAATAAGGCCATTAATTCTTGGCACAGCTTGACAAAATCCATTGCTGACAAACTGAGCCCCATTATCACTAAAACTATTACTAAATTGAGGAATCATAATCCCTGGTACAATTCAAAGATTAGGGAAGCCAAATGGATCTTACAAAAGAAAGAAAGTGACTGGCAAAAAAAAAATCCCACCCTGCAATTTTTAGGAGACTAATCGATTATATTTAATAATTAAAACAAAGAATTCTTCATGCTAAAATTCACAATTTCAGCTTTAATCCTAGGGCTTTATTTACAATAGTGAAAAATCTAACTGATGATAGTTTCTTGTCAATTTTATCAATTGCTGACTCATGAAGTGAGGAAATTGTTGCGCTTTCCGGACTCTTCCGCAGCGCGGCCAGCCCCGCTCACCTCGCTACAGCACCAGGCTCATTTCCGCAGCAACCTCGGCCTGTTCGCAACGTCCCCAGCTTCCCCGCTCTCCTTTGCCCAACCAGGCATCACAGCGGAGCTCCCGCCGAGGCTCCACATCCTCTTTCTCCTTGGCCCCGCCCCTAGATATGCGCATGACCAATGTCACTCCTTTTGTAGCTCCTAGCACAGGAAACCCGGGTCCATCACCTCATGATGATGTCACAGGTCTGCAGTATATAAGACGGGGCTCTTGCCCTTAATCTCTGCCTTGGTAATCGGGTTGACACCCTGAGTGTTTCTAGTTTGCCTCTGCGTATCTGTGTTCCAGCCTTTGCTCCAGTCTCTTTCCAGAGTCCTTCTGTTCCAACATCCCTTACCTCCTCGTCTCCCCATACTCGTACTGACCTTGGCTTTCCTTGACCATGTTGATTGCTGCCTGCCTCTTACCTCTGCCTGTTTCCACGACCACGTCTGACCACTGCCTGCCTTTGACCTTCTGCCTGTTTCCATGATCACGTCTGACCGCTGCCTGCCTCTCACCTTCTGCCTGATCCACGCTGCCTGGAACTGACCTCTTCCTGAACTCAACCTCATCTGACTGCCTCCTGGAACTTGACCCCTGCTTTGATTGACCACTCATGGACTGACTACTGGTAAATGACCGCTGCCTTGCCTGACTATCCACTGACTGCTTATTGGCATTGACGTTGCATTGGCTGACCACCTTTCCTTGAACCTGGCACTGATCTTAGCTATCCATTCAGAAACACTTTTCTGGCCATTACAGACACCAAGGACTTCCAGCCTAAGGGTCGACCACGCACCCTTGCTTGTGGTGGGCACATCTCTGAGCTTCCTGTCAAGGAGATCCTGTGAGGCCCACCTAAGACCAGGCGGCCCAGGTACTCAAGGGCTCAACCCAGGGGTACCTAGGGTTGCTAGTGGCAAAGCTACAACCAGCCTCTGTCTCCTCTTGTGCTCTGCCTTCTGGTGGCAGGTGCTCTCTGGGTCCAACCAGGGAGCCTACCAATCCTGCACTAGGCCAAGGGTCCACCTCCTGGCACAACAGAAATTGTACACAACAATAAAACAAGGTTTCGGGTTAATTTTTCAAAATTCAATACGCCATATACAAAAGTGCAATTGCTGTAAGAAATTGTGACAACAGAAATTGTGACAACAGAAATTGTGACATACTGTTGCAGTTCCAGTCCGTGGAGGTCCGCAGCCGGTCCCTCTTCCTACCTCAGGGTGGCTCCAACTGACCGCGGCGTCCTCAGTGTGCGTTTGGGCCTTCTCGGGGCCTTCCCACGGCGCTCCCTCCACGAGGGAGACGCTGCCAACTCTCTGCTGTTGACCCCGATCCTTAGGTGCGCACGCGTGCAGGGTCCTGGAATTTAAAGGGACCAACGTGGGAAACTTAGCTCTGCCCCAGGGAATAGCGTCAGACGCCTTCAGCTATTTAAAGCCAGCTGTGAGTTCCATTCTTTGCCTTGCAATGGGTCATCTCTGCTGAGAAGTGAGTTGCTTGTTCCTGATTCCAGCTTGTTCCTGATTCCAGTTCCGTCCTCGCCTGCTCCTGCTCTCCCCTTGACTCGTCTTCCTGGCTCCTGAATTTGGTACGTCCTCTGGTATTCCTGCTTCACTGCTCATCTCGACTCCTAGTCCATCTCCGGTTTCTGCTGCCTGCCCTGACCACTGGTCCATTTCCTCATTTTGCATCGCTGCTGCCAGCCACGACTTCTGGACTTCTGCTGGATCCTCTTCACTGCCGCCTGCCTTGACTCAGACAGTTGTTCAGACTCCTCTTCACCAGATGACCCCGCCTAAGTCCTGTGTGGTCTTCTGACCCTGATCCGCCTCCTGGCTACGAGTCACTGTGGGCCTTCCTCAGTGAGTCTACTTCATCCTCTAGCCAGCCCAAGGGTTCACAGATTCAACACATACTTAGAAGAAAAAAATTCAAAACCTCGTAAGAAATATCCCAAATGCAAATGGTAATAGGATCACACTTATGGACCATGATTCCAATATCTGGTCTAATTTTGAATATATATCCACAACTGAAATTGAATCACTAATAAAAAAACTGAACTCTGCAATACACCCAATTGACAACATCCCCACAATTACTCTAAAATCTGTAGCTCACATAATATCTATCCCCACAGCAGAAATGATTAATCAATCATTAAAAGAAAGAATTGTTCCAGAATCCTTAAAAACTGCAGTAGTCAAACCAGTTTTAAAAAAACAAAGACAGACATTAATGATTTTAATAATTATAGGCCAGTGTCTAATCTCTCATTTATTGCAAAACTATTAGAAAAAGTTGTCCAAATCCAATGGAACATTTAGATAACAACAATATACTCTTTCCCTCACAATTCGGGTTTAGAAAACACCATAGTACAGAATCCTTGCTATTGGCTTTATCAGACACAATTCTAAGAGGATTTGATAATGGTCAATCATACCTCTTGATCCTACTTGATTTGTCTGCGGCCTTCAATACCATAAATTACAATATTTTAATCAATAGACTTAAGGAAATTGGATTATCGGGGGACCACATTACAGTGGTTCACTTCATATTTGAATAACCGCTTTTTTCAAGTAAACATAATAAACTATCAGGAAAAAAAACATTAGATCTATATCTGAGCTTCATTGAGAACCCTTGTTTAGTAGATTTATATGAGAGTTCCATGTAGCTATCAAACAAATACACATGGGAATACGAATACAGTATGAACAAATGAAAACTGAGCTCACTGGAATATTTAAAACAAAATAGGTAGTAATGTAAATATCCACCAAATTAATTATATTAGGAGTGAGGAAGAAGAAAGTGGACAAGGATGAATACCTGAAAACGAAGGGAAAGGGATGATAGAAAAAAATTCAAAGCTCATCTATGCTGTCCCTTTATGATATTGCCATGAGAACACTGTAGAATCCAGCAGATCATGGGCCAGATTCTTAGAAATATGTTCTCTCAATGCTTATCTGATGCTTTCTTGAATTCTGTTATTTATTTATTTTTTTTGTTTGCCACCACCTCAACTGCAAGGCTGCTTTATGTATCCATCACCCTTTATGTAAAGCAATATTTTTTAAAGTTATTCCTGTTTACTCTTTTGAGCTCTTCATCATGACCTCTCCTAAGAAGAAAAACTATTAACTGACAAGTCAAGAAAAGAAAAAAAGAAAGGAAGCTAGATGCCTCGTGAAAAGAAAAAGAAAAAAATAGAGGCAAAGTGAGAATAAGAGAGAGTAAGAAAACTTCATACAGACAGTGATCCCATAAGTTTTTAAGAAAATGCATGTCACTTTTCATCCTAAAATAAAATAATAGAAAATAACACAAGAGAACTTTGGCACTCAATAGATACTGAGAAGAAAAAAAAACAGACTTTTCACTTCATAATGCAAAGCTCTAGTAACTCTATTGGTTATGAAGAAAACTGCAATTGTAGATTTTATTGAAACAGGATATGAGATCAAAAGGTGCAGTAGTATATGAATATTTGAGATCACAGAAGTTCCTTCTTTAAATGTGACTGCATAACTAAAAGAAGGAAGCAACTAAATCCAAATATTTGTGTGCATATCAGACAGCAATTACTGTAAATCAACAGAGGCTTAGTCATTGCTATGAATGTACAAATCCTTTCAATATTGGTTTGCTATAATTTTATTGTATTTCACCTTAAATTTCAAACATTCTGAATAACATGACTGAATGGTGACAGTCTCCTGCTCTCAGTAGCCCTACATTTTTTAAGGGACAGAGTCAAAGTATCTCTGACCGTTCCCAAGAGTGACATCGTTTAACAGACTGCATAGTGGCTCCATGCATTGGTATAGTCAGTGACAATATAGGGTTGGTAGGGCATATAGCACAGCAAATTTATAACATATTTAAACATAATGACAGCCCTTCCAACATCAACATCACATATATATACCCATATAGACCCATTAACTGCACTATATCATTTGCTAGTATAGTTGGAGATCACGTTCACACATTCCATCTCTTATAAAACAGTGCTCAATTTGGGGCAGATTTTAAATGTTACGCACGTGGGGTACATTTGTGCACGCTACCTGGCGTGCACAAATGTACACCCAATTTTATAACATGCGCGCATTGCCGCGCGCATATTATAAAATCTGGAATTGGCACGCACCGAGCCCAAGGGGAGCCCCGATGGCTTTCCCTGTTCCATCCAAGGCCGCTCCGAAATTGGAGCAGCCTTAGAGGGAACTTTTTTTTTCAATTTCTCCCTCCTTTGTCTCCCTTCCCCTATCTAACCCACCCCCAAGCCCAAACTAAATCCCCCCCTACCTTTTTTTCAGGAGTTACACCTGCCCAAGGCAGGCGTAACTTGCGCACGCCGGCCAGCTGCCGGCACGCTGTGCCGGAGCACTCAGGACCACCCACGGACTGCCCATTTTGTAAAGCCCTGGGACATACGCGCGTCCCGGGGCTTGGCGCACCGCTGAGCCTATGCAAAATAGGCTCGGTGCACGCAGGGGTAGGTTTGAGGGTTACGCGTGTAACCCTTTGAAAATCTACCCCTATTTGTACAAGGTGTATTTTGCAATACACCACCTGAAAGCAGCAGTAGCATCAGTCAGCCAGGTAAGATTTTTATAGCAGCCTATTTCTAGCATATTTGTGAGTCCACGCTATTGTCAAAGTCCACAAAAAAACATCTCTAAGAAATCTCTAAACTTTATAGTCATTTTGAGATCGATATTCAGAAGCATTAGGCACTTAGGATATTATCCATTTAAAATGTATCTGATAACTTAGGGATGATCCAGAGGTGTTTCAGGGAGGAGTTACATTAGCCTGCTAAGTTTTCCAGCTAACTCCAATAAGAGTTAGCTAGATACATTATCCAGCTAGGTCTGGTCAGGCCAAAGAGCTGTCCTAAAGTTAGCCAGATAGAGTTAGTCAGCTAATTTTAAGATAGCAGTCTATATTCAATAATGCAGATGCAGTATTTATTTATTTATTTATTTATTTATTTAACGATTTTATATACCGACATTCATCAGTGATATCACATCGGTTCACAGCATAACATAAACTAGTGCCTGGGATGGCGCTTTACATCGAACAAGTTTAACATAAAACAAATATAACATATTAACAAGGGAGTAAATGAGAGGGGAGGGAAAAATGTGAAGGAGAATTAAGAATTAAGTTAATTCTTAGATTATTGTAAGCAAGGGTTGCAAATATTTACAAGATGTACAATGAAAGGGAATAACATAAAATATATCATTTGTGTAGAAAAAGGGGTGAGAGGGAAGAGAAGGGCGGGGGGGGGGGGGGAAGGGATAGGAAGGGGGTAAGGGTAACACAATAGTGAGAGGGGGGAAGTAAGGTGTAAATTTTTAGGGAAGTAAGGTGTAAATTTTTAGAGAAAGCCAGGTCTTGAGGGGTACATAGATGAGAGTGAGGAACAATTTACGTGTATGCTTTAGAGAAGAGCCAGGTCTTAAGCTTTAGCTTGAAGGGTTTTAGGTATTGAAAATACCTCCAAAGTTAGCTGGATAAGTTTATCTGGACAGTAACTGAATATGGACCTCAATGTTTTTCTACTGCATATATTCTACAGCAGAGCTTTCCAAACTTTTCATGTTGGTGACACACTTTTTAGACAAACATAATTTCGGGACACAGTAATTCAGTCTACTAGCAAACCAGAGGTTAAAGGTTAAATGAACGAAATGTATTTCAACAATTTACGTATGTTTCCTTAAATATATACATAATAAAATGTTTCACGACACAACCTATCTTGTGAAAACCTTTCATTTATATTAAAAATATATAATATTCCAAGATTAATGTTATTGTTATAATTTATGAATAACAATAATAAAACAAAGATATTGTGTTATTCAATTTACCTCTTTAATGAGATATATGAGCTTGATGGGATGAACACAGCTTTTGAATATTTGGTGTTAATAAAGTCCAAAGGGTCTTCTGCCTAATTTTAAAAAGCTGCCAGTTTCACACTATAAAATTATTGATAGCCTCATTCACCTAATTCTGTGTGGCTTTGAGAGTGAAGTCTGGAATTTATAGGAAGGGACAGAATGTCAATATAAATCCTGCACCTCAGGATTTGTAACTCTGTGCATCCACTGAAATTCCCCCAAACAATGGAGCTTGGATGTTTCCCTTACAGCTCATCATACTAAAAGATATTTTCAAATGCTGGTGTCACCTCACAGTAACAGCAGCACAAACACCTTCCACTGCCAGGCACATTGTGAACTAAAATAAAACCTCGCAAAAAAGACACTCAAAATCTATACTGCAATCCCATTGTAACATAACAGTAATAACACCAAGGACTCAAACAACAATAACCCTACCTGTGAAAAAGCAAGGGTAAATATTACACTGGGTCCTAGAATACCAATACACCACCTACTGAGGAAACAAAACAAACCAGATTGCTATAGATCCCTATGCTAGCAGAATCTCTCATCATGGTCACACACACAGAGCAGAGACAGACCCTCACCAAATACAGAATACAAAATAAAGGAGCACAAATTAGACAAAAACTGAAATGGAAACCCCAAGAAGCCAGACTCTGTGTATTAACAATGGAAAAACAGAACCACCATTCCTCATAAAACAAATAAAATCAAGAAACATAAAGCATAAGTTATAATAGTAAAACCATACTAATAAAAGAATATTTTAAAATTACTGATAATTAGAATTTCTATTAATTAAAATCATATACATCTTTTTACAATTTCCCAAACACCAATAAAATATTTCAAAACAGTACATATATCAAATAACACCCAATAATTAAAACTAATAAGGATTTTAAAAAGCCCCTGCTGTCCATACGTGGGAGCTATTGATTTCCAGTCACCCTGATATTGTCCAGGATTAGGAGGTTATCCTCTCTCACACAGACTCACATGTCCATTCTCTCTCACACATACACTGTCACATACATACACATTCATTTTCTTATACCCACCATAACCTCTCGCTCTCACAGGCACTGACACACTCTCAGGCTCTAAGACACTCTCTCCTCCTCCACACACACCCCCCACACAAACTCTTACTCTCCTGGATTTTCTCATACACACTCTCTCTGGCTCCGTCACGTACACACAAACACACACACCCAGGCAAGTTCCCAATCATTCCCACACAAACACACACACCCAGGCAAGTTCCCAATCATTCCCACACAAACACACACACCCAGGCAAGTTCCCATTCATTCTCACACAAACACACACACACCCAGGCAAGCTCCCAGTCATTCTCACACACTGAAACTGACCCCCAGGCAGGCTCCCATTCATTTTCACACCACTCCCTCACCATCCCCCAGGCATGCACACATTCATTCACACACACACACAGACCCCCAGGCAGGCACCAATTCATTCTCACACACACATACACCACACACAGGCAGGCACCTATTCTTACACATACAAACCCCAGGAAGACACCCATTCATTCTCATACACAGACACACCCTCAGGCAGGCACCCATGCATTCACACACATACACCCCCAGGCAGAGTCCCATTCTTACACATGCACACACTAAAGGCAGACCCCCTTTCTTTCTTTGGCCAGCAACCTCGGAGCCTCTCTCATTCCTCTGCTGCCACTGTCACTGATGCCGCATGGCTATTGGGGAGGCGCTGATTGGTGATTGCTGCTATTGGCACTGAAGCCCATTCTGCTGCCTCCTCTGTGCAGGCCCCGTGGGTTTCCACTTCCTCCATGTTGATCTCATACATTGTGAGATCCGCATAGAGAAAGTACCACTCTTGCACATTACCAAAGATTACATGTGACAATCAGTAAAAAGTAATTTATTTCTTTTTTTTTACCTTTGCTGTCTGAACTTAGTTTTCTAATCGGTTGGTCACAGGCTTTTTTGTTCCACCTCCCCTTTCTTATTTTTTTGCCAATTCCTTTCATATTGTCTTTTTTTCTATTTCTTTTCTCTCCATCTAACTTCTTCCCTAAAACATTCAGTCAGGTTCTAATTCTCACATGCTTTCTCTCTCTCTCTCTCTCACACACATACAGGCCCTCACTCTCACATGCTCTCTCTCATACAATCATTCATACAGTCTCTCTCTTGCACATGCTGTCTGACTCACACACCCAGGCTCTCTCTCACTCCCACATGCTGTCTTGCTCAAGCACAGGCTCTCACTATCACATGCTGTCTCTCTCACACACATACAGGTTCTCACATGCTGTCTCTGCAAATATTCAGGTCCTCACTCCCACACCCAATCTCTCAACTCATCTCATACACACACTCTATGGGCCCTCAGCCTCTCTCTTCCCTCTGGGCCTCCTCTTCACGGGTCGCTGCAGGATGGGCTCTGCAGCGGCCCTGATCTTCTCGGGCCGATCGCGGCGGCGGCGGCCCTGATCTTTTCGGGCCGATCCGCGGTGGGGGCCCTGCTACTGGGCCTCCTCCTCTTCTCGCACCCTGTAACAATGCTGTTCCTCTTCTGCACGTGGCTGATGCTCCTCCCCCTTTCTGCCCGTGCGGCTCCGGCAACATTTTTCTTCCAGGGCCGCATGGGCAGGAAGGAGGAGGAGCATCATCACGTTTCAATGTGACCTTGTTCTTCGGGCCGTGGTGAGGTGAGCTCCACCACGGCCCTGCCGATCTTCCTGCTGTGTGTCTCCACTAAATATATCTGACTATCTTAAAGACAGCAGGATAAATTTATCCAGGCTAACTTTAGGACTGCGGTATAGAACAACTAGAATTAGCCTGTTAAGTTGTGTGGCCAACTCTGAATATTGAAGTTAGCTGGATAACTTATCTGGCTAACTTAATTCTGTCCCAGAATGTCGCCAAGAAATCTGACTACATTTTATATGGCTAACTACTTAGCCAATAACTCAGAGTTGTTCAGCTGGCATGGATTTTTAAGTTCTTCCATTTGGATAAGTCCGAACTTAGCTGCACAAATAGCTCTGAATATGGTTCTCTATAATGTGTACATTTTGTGACAATTTATGACAAGTGATAGCTTTATTAGCATGAACCACTCTTATTATAGCTTCACTTTTTTGTAGGATGCAGATAAATATGGTTTGGTTTCATAAACAGTTAGGGGCAGATTTTAAAAGAAATGCTCGCGTGTCCATGTGCACACGGGGCCCAACACGCACACGGACGCATGCATTTTATAACATGTGCGCGTGGCTACACATGTTATAAAATACGAGCGGCGCGCGCACATGCATGGCGGATTTTATAATCTGCGCGCATATGTACAGGCGGCGAGTGCAAGGGGAGGGGAGAAATAATGCAACTTCCGCACGGTGACACATTCACCCCATCCCCCAGTTCCCTCCCAGTCCGCTCCAATTAAGGAGCGGACTGGGAGGGAACTTCCCTTCCTCCCTACCTCACCTCCCCCCCCCCTCTTTAACATAACATTTTTGTTTTTTGGTCCTTGTTTCTAAACTTACTTCAGCTTCCCAGTTGAACTAAGTTGTGCGCACTGGCCGCCAGCCTCTGCGTGAGTCTTTGGGAAAGACTGCCCCTGCCCCACCCCAAACACGTCCCCATCCCACCCCTTGGAAGAGGCCTGGCTCTTGTGAGTGTAACGGAGGTAATGCACGCGGCCGGGCTGCACGCAAGGTGCACGCAAGGCCCGGCTGCGAGAGTAACCCCTGCATTTTACGCACTCATGGGGGGGGATTAAAAATTAGGCCATTATTTTTCTGCATCATATTTCCTCTCATAAATTTCGAAAATATGAAAAGTCTATGATATCCTTGCTATTTGGAACCAGCTTTTACCCACAAAATATTTGTGGGGCAATAAGCATTTCTATTCCAATAACCATATCCCCCAGCACTCTTCTCCCAACTCCCCAGTCTGATACTAGCACTCCCAGCACTCTTTGAACCTTCTGCTGCCCACAGAAGCCGCCACCTCTGGTTTCTTCTGAGTTGCATAGCTGTGCTTCTCACCTGCATCCTGTGCAGACTGAGATGTCAATCATCACAGCTCCCTCTGTCCTGCACACACTAGCCACCACCTGGTCCTTCCTGTGAGCTGCAGTGGAAAGCAGTCAGCTGCCTCCCTCTAACTGCATGACTGTGTTTCACAGCCTTTACAAAAAGTATGTGCACTGGACTGTGGAGAACTAAGCAGCTGATTGAGCAATATCCTAGCCGGCCAGCTTTAACATGGCCATGGACCGTCCACTTGGGAACCCTGCCAGGTTGCAAAACCATCTCATGTTTATTCCTCTGAGGCCACTTTGGAAGGCAGGGTCAGCTCCCACCAGGGTTGTGCCGGGGATTGCCTCAAAGTTAGGTAGAAGGGCAGAAATCATTGGGTATGGGATTTCGATGTTGGCTTATTGTTTGTCTTTATATTGTGTGATCGGGATCGAGTATGTTTTGTCTTGTAGAAATGAACTGTGGCCTTGTTAAACCCATGTTTGTGGGTTGGTAATTTGTGAGGATGGAGGAGGGAGGGGTCCAGAGCAGATGGCTCTGCATTCCCATGTTATTCTCCCTTGTAGTCACAGTGGAATAGCGTGAGACACGACATTCAGATGGCACCAGATATGCAAACATAATATAGAATGAGAGATAATCAAGAGAGGAGCTTTGGTTAGAGTGTGGAATTTGACCAGTCTTCAGTCACGCATTTATGAGAGGTATAAAAGAATAGTGTGAAATGGATATTGTATGTTCTTATGGTTGTTGTTTTTTTTAAAGTTTGTTGTGTTTTCTGCTAAATAAAAACTAATTTTAAAAAAATCTTACAGAATCCCAGATAGGTAACTCACAGCCCTGCCTTTTCATCATAAGAAATGTAATGTAATGTATTCATACCACAAATAGCCTCATTTCTGCCAGGTGTATGTAATCACTTGGTTTACAATGAATGCAACATAATCTCCCTTAAAACTAATTGCTTCCTGAGGGATATGCATTTCCAATTCATATAACTCAAACCTCTAGGTTCTCTCATTGTCCAAATAAAAAAAGAACTTGCTTGCGGGGCTATTTTTCAGAAGTTTGAATATTAAGTTCGGTATTGTCCTCAGATAAGCAACAAAACTTAATTAAAGGGTTTCTTCAGGTTTATGTTACATTCATTGACAGGTAGGTAGAAACTGAGAGTGAATTTATTTTTTCCTATACTTAAATTAATAATCTAGACTTAAGGTGTAATCGCAGCAAATGTGCTATAGCCTCAAGATAGAGAAAATTCAACATTAAGGCCAAAAACTACAGCACTGCTAACACATTCAGTATGGCAGTCTATTGATGTATAAACTGAAAAGTTTTAGCACATAGCTATAGAGTGCAATCACATGAAACTAAGGATGTGCAAATTTGAAAGCAATAAATCCACATATATATTCACAAATTTACAAGATTACATATTTATTTGCAGACTTAATAAAATAGAATGGTGCAGTTGCTGCAAAATAAGCCATAGATTTGTGAGAAAATGCACTGATCTGGAGAAATCTGCATATAGATGAATTATTTCAAAACTGTGGGAGCCAAATGACTGGCTGATGTTTGATACATTTTTGTCCATTGTTAAACATTGTCCTTATATTTTTTGTTTGCCTCAGAAGTGATAATTCATCTTTACAAACAGAGATTTCAATATATAAATTGTTATTGGCAAAATGAACATTGATCTTTTTAATGAACCTCTAGCACATTTCAATTTCCATTGCAAACACACACTATACATATTCAAGAACTACAAATCTCTTGCAGAAACACAACTCAATCACAATATACATACTCTACATACACATATATACATACTTTTATAGATCAACTTTGCTGTGATCACACGACTGTGGTAGTAGCTACTGAAGAATATTCTTGCCGGGCAATTGTAGCAACATACATAACAATAGCATATAATTTTCTGCTTTTTGGCTGCAGTTGCCACCATCTCCTTGCCATGGAATTGCGACAAATCTGCCCGCTGCTGTCACAACCTTCTTCTATGACTATCACTGCCTCTTTTGCTTCCTTTGACTTGGTTAAGAACTTAAGAAGTTTGCCATACTGGGTCAGACTGAGGGTCCATCAACCCAGCATCCTGTTTCCAACAGTGGCCTTTCCAGGTTACAAGTAACTAGCAAGTACCCAAATATTAAATAGTTCCCATGCTACTAATGAAAGTAATAGCAGTGGCTGTTCCCTAAGTCAATTTGATTAATTGCAGTTTAGGCCGGGACTTCTCCAAACCTTATTATTTAAACCCAGCTACACTAACTTCCTTAACCACATCCTCCATCTATAAATTCTGGAGCTTATTTGTGCAATGAGTGAAAAATAATTTTCTCCAATTTGTTTTAAGTGTGCTACTTGCTAACTTCATGGAGTGCTCTCTAGTCTCTCTCTTATCTGAATGAGTAAATAATTGCTTCACATTTGCCCATTCTAGTCATCTCATAATTTTATAGACCTCTATCATAACCCCCCACCCCCAGCCATCGTTTCTTCAAACTGAACATCCTAACCTCTTTAGCCTTTCCTCATAGTGGAGCAGTTCTATTCCCTTTATCATTTTGGTCGCCCTTCTGTGTACCTTTGCCAGTGAAACTATATATTTTTTGAGACGTGGCAATCAGAATTGCACAAAGTACTCTAGATTAGGGATGTGAATCGTTTTAGGACGATTAAAATTATCGTCCGATAATTTTAATATCGTCTTAAACCGTTATGGAACACAATACAATAGAGATTCTAACGATTTATCGTTATAAATCGTTAGAATCGTGAGCCGGCACACTAAAACCCCCTAAAACCCACCCCCGACCCTTTAAATTAAATCCCCCACCCTCCTGAACCCCCCCCAAATGACTTAAATAACCTGCGGGTCCAGCGGCGGTCCGGAACGGCAGCGGTCCGGAACGGGCTCCTGCTACTGAATCTTGTTGTCTTCGGCCGGCGCCATTTTCCAAAATGGCGCCGAAAAATGGCGGCGGCCATAGACGAACACGATTGGACGGCAGGAGGTCCTTCCGGACCCCCGCTATACTTTTGGCAAGTCTTGTGGGGGTCAGGAGGCCCCCCCCCAAGCTGGCCAAAAGTTCCTGGAGGTCCAGCGGGGGTCAGGGAGCGATTTCCCGCCGCAAATGTTTTCGTACGGAAAATGGCGCCGGCAGGAGATCGACTGCAGGAGGTCGTTCAGCGAGGCGCCGGAACCCTCGCTGAACGACCTCCTGCAGTCGATCTCCTGCCGGTGCCATTTTCCGTACGAAAACGATTCGCGGCGGGAAATCGCTCCCTGACCCCCGCTGGACCTCCAGGAACTTTTGGCCAGCTTGGGGGGGGCCTCCTGACCCCCACAAGACTTGCCAAAAGTCCAGCGGGGGTCCGGAAGGACCTCCTGCCGTCCAATCGTGTTCGTCTATGGCCGCCGCCATTTTTCGGCGCCATTTTGGAAAATGGCGCCGGCCGAAGACAACAAGATTCAGTAGCAGGAGCCCGTTCTGGACTGCTGCCGTTCCGGACCGCCGCTGGACCCGCAGGTTATTTAAGTCATTTGGGGGGGGGGGTTCGGGAGGGTGGGGGATTTAATTTAAAGGGTCGGGGGTGGGTTTTAGGGGGTTTTAATGTGCCGGTTTTGCGATTTTACGTTTTTTTGATTTTTTACGATTTTTCACGATTTTTCACGATATTTTACCCCCCAAACGGCAACAATACGATTCCCTCCCCCTCCCAGCCGAAATCGATCGTTAAGACGATCGAGGACACAATTCACATCTCTACTCTAGATGCAGTCTCACCATAACACGATACAGCGGGGCTCACTATTGTCATCCATATTCTATCTGCTACCTTCTCTTTCTTCTGATTTATTCAGCTATCACCTCTTCTTCCCATCTCCACTACACCCACTTCCAATCTGAAAGGTTAGCCATCTTGCACAACTTGTCAGGAGTCACATACTGTTGGGTTTTCAGAGTTAAACTGGAAGCCCAGCAAGTTTAGGGATCCTCAAAGACTGGAGTTGCTCATCCCTGCTTTAAACAGAACTGCATTGACAAGAAAGAGGTCCTTTAGAATAGTGAAGTTTATATTCAGATGTATTTAGCTGGAGAACTCAGAAATTATCTGGCTAAATGAATATTTGGACACTTATCTGGCTAAATTCTAACCAAATAACTTTTTAGTTGACTAAAACTTGGCCAGATGAGTCAGGGACATTCCAGAGATGTAGCTGGAGGAAAGTGGGGTTAGCTGGATAGGTTATCCAGCTAAATCTGGTTATTCTGTAGACCTGTCCTAAAGTTAGTCAGACAGATATATCAGCTAACTTTAGGACAGCGGGATATATTCAGTAGCCTGCCCATGCCACTGAATATACAGGTTACGTTATCCAGATAGTTTCCTCAGCCTAACCAGCTGAGCTGCACAGCAGCTGAATCGAACCCTAATATTTCTGATCCTTTATTTGTTTACAAGACTACCTACTTATAGGAATGCAAAAAAAGGGTATTGTAGGACCTAGAAAATATCCTTAACATAGTAAATGATGGCAGCTAAAGACCAACGTGATCCAGATGAGATTTGTCCACTTTAAGTAGATAATATTCATATAAACTACCACAGGCGGCACAAAACCAACTCACCTTTCCCCCATGTCTTTTACCTGAACTCGCAACATTTTTCTTTGCCATTGTCCTCTATATCTGACCGACGAATGGGATGGCCTCTAGCATCTCTGCTCGTATGCCATTTCAGACCTTACCATCTTGAATTTTGAATTTTTTTTTAAACTAATATGTAAGCAACCATCCTGACCCCTTTTCATATCTGATTACCAAGATTTTTAATCATCTCTATAGCCAGTTAGCCACCAAGTTTAGTGAGACTGATTAAACAATCCTGCCTCACCAGGATCATTTCAGTTGTACTACTGCTGTTTAGAGCTGAAATAGCTATGACCTGCAGTTTATTCCAGTGCCCAACTAACATATTTAAGAAATGGCCTTTTTTAACTTAGCTGGATTTCTTGGGAGTGTTGGTATATTTCTTCATTAGTGTAGTTTTACTATATCTGCATGTGTAGACAGGTGGTGTTGCTAGTTTTTCAGAATGCAGTAACATTCAGGACCTTGAAAGCATGATACAGGATATCATATAATGGTAAATATTTTACAAACTTCTGTAGTTTAAGAAGGAAATAGTATGTAAATGTAGTAAAATGTGAAGCTAAGGGTGACCTACCATGCCAGCTACATGATGGCAGCTTAAGTCCCTGAATTCTCTTTCCCTTCCCTTAAACAATTTTAATTTTTTGCTATGAAAATTTGGTTTTTACTTCTTTAAAAAGTCTTATATGACAGAAGAACGGTTTTACCTGATTTTCCTCCTCAACGTTGCCTGAATATTTCACATGACTGCTTCATCAGATGGGAACGTAACAGGCCTGATTTGACTGCCATGGATGATGGTGAGAGAAATGTGAATCTGAGTTGAAATGAAAGTTAGCAGATCATGGGCAGTTGCACTTGCCAAAAATAAGGAGAAGTACTTCCTTTCATAAATCGGGGAATATTCATTTCATATTTGTACTTCTTTGTGTTTTCTGAGACAGCATGGGGGATGTGGAAAGTTAATTGCAAGTAAGTCCAGTCCTGATAAGAGATCATGTGATCAGTCAGATGTCTCAGTCCTGAAGTGGAGGCAAAAGCACAGGTGCTCGATTGGCAATGAGAGCTGCAGCACAGAGGAAAAAAGGATCACTCTGTTTCTAAATAGATCGACTGATAGAAAACTTATACAGGAGCAGATCATGGAAATACTTAGGGGTAGATTTTCAAACCGCGCGATTTGGCCTACTTTTGCTGGCGCATCAGGCGCAAGCAAAAGTATGCTGGATTTTAGTAGATACGCGCGCAGCCGCGCGTATCCGCTAAAATCCGGGATCGGCGCGCGCAAGGCTATGGATTCTGTATAGCTGGCGCGCGCCGAGCCATGCAGCCTACCTCCGTTCCCTCCCCTCACCTTCCCCTCCCTTCCCCTACCTAACCCACCCGCCCGGCCCTGTCTAAACCCCATCCTTACCTTTGTCGGGGGATTTACGCCTCTCGGAGGGAGGCGTAAATCCCCGCGCGCCAGCGGGCCGCTAGCGCGCCGGGACGCGACCTGGGGGTGGGTACGGAGGGCGCGGCCACGCCCCCGGACCGCCCCGGGCCGTAACCACGCCCCTGCACCCGCCCCCAAAATGCTGCCGACACGCCCCCTAAACGCCGCGACGACCGGGCCCGCCCCCGACACGCCCCCCTCAGAGAATCCCGGGACTTAGGCGAGTCCCGGGGCTCTGTGCGCGCCGGTGAGCCTATGTAAAATAGGCTCACCGGCGCGCAGGGCCCTGCTCGCCTAAATCCGCCCGGATTTGGGCGGATTTAGGTGAGCAGGGCTCTTAAAATCCGCCCCTTAATGAACAAACAAGAAAAAATGGTGAGGGAAGGTGAGCACTTTAATTGGTGCATGTTGATTAGAAAGTATAGGCAATACGAAATTCTAAAATTAAAAAGGAAAGGAATGGATGCTTGATATAAGGAAAAGGAAGAATTAAAAAATAAAATAAACTGACATTTCTTCTGAGTTCTTGTCACATAAGTAAAAAGAGTGCCAGGAGGGGAAGTCATTCAGACAAATCTTTGGGTGTGAAACACTCTCTGCCAAGGATTTAAACCTAAATGAATTGTGAGATCTGTCTTGATGAACCTTAAACTACTGTCCCTGATGGCCACCTAGCACTGCTTGATGACTGATTTTTTTGGAGTTATATAACTCCTAATGCTCTAGATTTCTAGTGCCCTGTTTTCAATAGGAGTTTGTGTAATAGGTTGTCAGCAGGGAAAGCAACACTTAACACTGATCTTAGACTGAATTTTTGGAGTTTTAACATTTCACGCTTTTGCTTGACAATGCACTTATACCTGTGGATGTAATTTCCTTTGCCCTGTTCCACATTCCATAAGGCATTACTTTCTGCCAGGGGGACCTTGTTAGTTAATACAGTGCGGCACATACTAATGTCTTTTAACAAAAAAAAAAAGCTATGGGGCAATGCTGGTTAATTTGGTAGGACATCTACTCCTGTGAATAGAAGAAATGAAGGAGGCAGTTCCTGATAATTCTAAATGACTTGCCCAATGGAAAATGCAGATACTCCTGTGTCAAAAGTAAATTTAGTGATGCTAATTCAGGAGATCAAGCTTAGGAGAATGGAGATATCACAGACCTCTCCTTGAGGTCTGTGATATATCTTTGCCACAATGCAAAGAGATATCACAGACCTCAAGGAGAGGATAGAGATCTCTGAGACTCACATCATGGAGCAAATTGACAGTATGGCTTGTTTCAAGAGAATAAAGTCCTTGGAAAAGAATGTTTGCAAACTGAGAAACAAACAGCAAGACATAGGGGCTGATAGTCAGCCATGGAGTTGCTAGTTAAATTAGCCGGATATACCTATCCAGCAGCATGGCTGCACTGCTAAAAATCTAGGGCCAAGTTTAGGACAGTCTTATGGTGCAACCAGAGTTAGACCCATCTCTAACCTACCCTTCCTAGCTAAAATCATGGAAAAAGTAATAAACATCCAACTCTCCGATCACCTAGAGAAAAACAACATTTTATACCCTTATCAATTCAGCTTCTGCAAATTTTTAAACACAGAAACCCTCTTAATCTCCCTCACGATACGATACGGTCCTTAAAGCGATTGACAAAGGGCACCCCTACATTCTTACCATGCTAGATATCTCATCCGCATTCGACACCATCAGCCATGAAATTCTCCTAAACCGCCTCTCTGAAATTGGCATCACTGGCAATGCCCTCCGATGGCTTGAATCATACCTCAGCAATAGACACTATATAGTCAAAATTGATACCAATGAATCAAAACCCATCAACCTAACTTGAGGCGTTCCCCAAGGCTCCTCCCTCTCCTCCACTCTTTTCAATATATATATATGCTACCCTTATGCCAACTCCTATCCAGTTTAGGACTTAACCACTTCAACTATGCGGCCGACGTCCAAATCCTTATCCCCATTACAGAATCCATCTCCAAATCCCTTGAGTTCTGGAAAGCCTGCCTCAAATCTATCACCATCCTCTTATCCAATCTCAATCTCACCCTTAACACATCAAAAACCAAAATCCTCATTATCTCTCACAACCCCAACACTTCAACCATCACAAACATCAACACTCTCTCCCCCTCAATTTCTATCGCTCAACAAGTTTGAGACCTAGGAGTCATCCTAGACAGCCTATTAAACCATAAACAATTCATAAACACCACTATGAATAAATGCTACCACAAACTTCACGTCTTAAAAAAACTTAAATCTCTGCTCCACTTTAATGACTTTCGCACAGTCTTTCAAGCCTTAATATTCTCTAAATTAGATTATTGTAACTCCCTCCTTCTAGGCCTCCCCGCATCCACCATCAAACCCCTCCAGATGCTACAAAATGTCGCAGCCAGAATACTCACCAACACACGCAGAACAGACCATATTACCCCCATCCTAAAAGACCTCCACTGGCTACCTTTCAGAATACGCTTCAAGAGCCTCACTATCCTACACAAAACAATACATAACCGAGACATACACTGGCTCAATGACTCCCTACATTACCATTCACCCATCAGACCCACCATATCTGCCTACAAGGGGACCTTACACACACCCGCCTCAAGGTCTACCCATCTCACTGCCACAAAAGAGAGAGCAATAACTATTGCAGGACCTACTAACTGGAATTGCATGCCTCCTGAACTGCGATTAGAGACCTGCTCACAAAAATTAAAAAAAAAAAAAAAACAACTTAAAACCTGGCTCTTCAAACAGGCCTTTCCATGATACCCTCCCCCCAGCTCCCTTGCATGTCCTCTCCCCCCCCCCCCCCGCACCAATTTGTATATATTTGTATATATTAGTAAGAGTATATATTAGTAAGAGTTTATTCATATCAAGTTTTCCAGGTTAATCCGTCCTAATCCTTCACACCCTTGCTCTTTCTAGACTTGTTCTGTATCTCCTCCTTTTTATTTTATTTTTATCTCTGTAAAGTTACTGAGTTCTTTGTATTTCTTTTTCCCAAATTTGTTCCATGTAAACTGTTCATTACCTGAGGGCTGCGTTACTCAGGTTCAAATCATTACCTGAACTTTCAGGGAGTTCACTATCTGCCTAACAATGGCTTGTTTCAACCATCCTCTACTACTAAAAATGTTACCTTGAAACTTACCCCGCCTTCTCCTCCCCAGAGTTACCAGTGATGAAACAGACTTTCAGTTTCAAAAGCATAACATTTATTAAGTAGCTCAGAAATCTTATAAGAATTGGCAGTATCTGTTTATTTCATGCATGCATACAAAAATCAAGATTGCGGAAACCGAAGGAACGAGATTGTGTTTCCTTCAGGGAGCAAACAGAGACGATTACAGAATGTACTGCTTCTCGTGCCATGATGTTTGCTCATTGTATTAAATTTGAATTACCCTTTTATACACTGTTAAACATGGCTCTCATATGCTTCTACCCCTCCCCATGCTCATCCCCTACATTTGCTGGTACTTTTCCTCAGACGTCACATATTCTGCTTACTTAGTACTTTGTTTCTTGTTTAACTTTCTTGGCACATTCCTTATCTCACATTCATTTCTGCACTCTCACGACATTCCCAGCCTTGGGCTGACAATTACATTTTTTTCCTCTTCAGGCCTTGTTATTCCAAATACTAGTCAACATGAAGCATTTTTCTTAAATCAATAATTAACCTAAATCTTCAAAACCAATGTGATGTCCTTCGAATGTCGATATAAAAAAACTGTCAAATAAATAAACAAATAAATAAATAAATATCTCTGAATATCGGAGATAGCAGCATAACTTATGCAGCTAACTCTGTTCCTCCTGGAAATACCTCCTGCCCACCTCAGAGCATCCCCAACTTATGTGGCTAAATTTTAGCTACATAAGTCATTATGCAGTTAGAATTTAGCTATGTAGCTGGGCAACCATTTAGATGGATATCTTTTCAGTTATCAGTCTAAGAGGCCAATGCAATATTGTGCACTGAGGGCAATGCACAGCTTAACATGCGAGTGGACATGTATTATGGACGTGCTAGACAAAGGCCCAATGTCCAAACAAGCATATAGCTAGTAGTACTCATCACATGTAAATTCCATGTAGATATTAGCTACTACCCCTCAATGCAAAACATGCCCTTGTTAATGCCTCAAATTTAACTCTAGATGGGGAGCTGATCTTAAAGACTTACAGCGCATATTGTTCTGAACGATAATACAAAATAATCATGTTTTCTGTGGTTCTTCATACTTAGTATTTTCATGATGCTAAGTAGGATGAACCGCAGAAAGTAGTACCATCCAAATTAAATATGCTTGCCTGAAAAAAAATATTTGTGTGCACAATATACACGCTCCAGGCGGGTGTATTGTGCTGGTGAGTTAGCTGCCATGAGATAAGATGGACTTGTATCGAGCATCAGTTTTCCTAACCCACACACAGCTACATCTCCTAGGCACCCAATGCCAAGGTGTGTGTATTCCCTCCCCTAGGGTGTCAGCCCCAGGTGGCCAATCAAGCCTCCCCGTCTTTCCATTGGTCTACCCCTACCTCAAAAAACTTTGGAAATGTAGTCCTCCCAAGATCCTTGGACCTTCTCTGCTATTAGCTGGAGGCTGTTGCTTCTGAGCTCCCTCCATAGGAGCAGAGAACTGAACTTTTCTGGTTCTTTTCAGGGGAAAGCTTTCCCCTGGCTTTTTCTCCCTCCCCAGGAAGGGGAGGATCTTTTTTTTTTCTCTTGGTTTCTTTTCCAGAGCAGTTGGAGAGGGGTTTGCTGCTGCAACTGCCTCATCAGTGTTTTTGAGTTGGTAGATTTTGTTGGTTAATTGTTTAGTTTGTTTGCTACTTGCTTTTTGTTTGAGTTTTATTTTCCCCATGTTTACTTTCTAGAGGCACCACCACCGTGCACAGTGCCTGTGAGCCTGTGCACAGCCTTCTTTCCTTAGACCTCTGATTGGCTGACTCCCCTCCATTGTTCTCAGGCTCAAGGGCTTGTTTTCTAGGGATGTGAATCAATTTTTGACGATTTAAAATATTGTCCGATATATTTTAAATCGTCAAAAATCGTTAGGGCCACGATACAATACCAATTCCCCTGATTTATCGTCAAAAAATCGTAAATCGGGGGAAGGGGGAGGGCAGGAAAACCGGCACACTAAAACCCCCTAAAACCCACCCCCGACCCTTTAAATTAAATCCCCCACCCTCCTGAACCCCCCCAAATGCCTTAAATTACCTGGGGGTCGAGCGGCGGTCCGGAATGGCCTCCTGCAATTGAATCGTGTTGTCTTCAGCCGGCGCCATTCTGCGCCGCCATTTTGCAAAATGGCGGCGCAAAATGACGGCGGCCATAGACCAACATGATTCGACTGCAGGAGGTCGTTCTGGACCCCCGCTGGACTTTTGGCAAGTCTTGTGGGGGTCAGGAGGCCCCCCAAGCTGGCCAAAAGTTCCTGGGGGTCCAGCGGGGGTCCGGGAGCGATCTCCTGCCATGAATCGTTTTCCATACGGAAAATGGCGCCGGCAGGAGATCGACTGCAGGAGGTCATTCAGCCGGGGTCCGGAACCCCCGCTGAACGACCTCCTGCATTCGATCTCCTGCCGGCGCCATTTTCCATACGGAAAAAGATTTGCGGCAGGAGATCGCTCCCGGACCCCCACTGGACCCCCAGGGACTTTTGGCCAGCTTGGGGAGGGGCTCCTGACCCCCACAAGACTTGCCAAAAGTCCAGCGGTGGTCCGGAACGACCTCCTGCAGTCGAATCGTGTTGGTCTATGGCCGCCGCCATTTTGCTCCGCCATTTTGCAAAATGGCGGCACAGAATGGCGCCGGCTGAAGACAACACGATTCAATTGCAGGAGACCGTTCCGGACCGCCGCTGGACCCCCAGGTAATTTAAGGCATTTGGGGGGGGTTCGGGAGGGTGGGGGATTTAATTTAAAGGGTCGGGGGTGGGTTTTAGGGTGTTTTAGTGTGCCGGTTTTCCTGCCCTCCCCCTTCCCCCGATTTAGCTACGGACCGCCGCTGGACCTCCAGGTAATTTAAGGCATATGGGGGGGGGGGGTTCGGGAGGGTGGGGGATTTAATTTAAAGGGTCGGGGGTGGGTTTTAGGGGGTTTTAGTGTGCTGGTTCACGATTTTAACGATTTTCACGATACTCTAAACACCCAAACGGCGACGATACGATTCCCTCCCCCTCCCAGCCGAAATCGATCGTTAAGACGATCGAGGACACGATTCACATCTCTATTGTTTTCCCCTAACCATCTGAAACCTTCTCCCCTTCCCTCCACTGACCAAGGCCCGCTCATTCCTAATTTTTTCTCTCTTCCCCCTTCCCATCCTTTTATTATTTTTTCTTTCTATACAAGCGCACAAGAGACCCAGGAGGTTGGGAATCCAGGAAGAGCTATCACTAATACAGAGAAAATTAAGGCCCACATAACACAGAGAGGTCCCTCCGCACATCACCACAAGAAGCTCTGCTGATACCTTGGGGCTGTACTGAAGGTCATCATGCCCCGGAAGGGCCCAGCAAGGTGGAGGTGCAAGAACTCCAGCATGCAACAAAAGCCCACAAGGAAGCAAGAGCTAAAACCTGACCCATTACCTTATCAGGAGCTGGAGCATGAGAGCCGATTAGTTTTAAATGTGCCACATGCTAACTTCATGGAGTGCCCCCTAGTCTTTCTATTATCTAAAAGAGTAAATAACTGATTCACATTAACTCATTCTAGACCTCTCATGATTTTAAACACCTCTAACATATCCCCCCTCAGCCATCTCTTCTCCAAGCTGAGTGCCCCCTAGTCTTTCCTCATAGGGGAGCTATTCCATTCCCTTTGTCATTTTGGTCACCCTTCTCCAATCACACCTATATATTTTTTGAGATGTGGAGACCAGAATTGTACACAGGATTCAAGGTGCAGTCTCACCATGGTGCAATACAGAGGCATTATGACATTTTCCAATGTATTCACCATTCCCTTTCTAATAATTCCCAACATTCTGTTTGCTTTTTTGACTGCCGCAGCACACTGCACCGACAATTTCAATGTGCTATCCACTATGACGCCTAGATCTTTCTTGGGTTGTAGCTCCTAATATGGAACCTAACATTATGTAACTACAGCATGGGTTATTTTTCCATATATGCATCAACTTGCACTTATCCACATTAAATTTCATCTGCCATTTTGATGCCCAATTTTCCAGTCTCAGAAGGTCTTCCTGCAGTTTATCACAATCTGCTTGTGATTTAACTACTCTGAACAATTTTGTATCAACTGCAAATTTGATTACCTCACTTGTCGTATTTCTTTCCAGATCATTTATAAATATATTGAAAAGTAAGGGTCCCAATACTCCTCTGCCCACTCCCTTCCACTGAGAAATTTGTCCATTTAATCCTACTCTCTGTTTCCTGTCTTTTAGCCAGTTTGTAATTCAGGAAAGCACATTGCCACCTATCGCATGCCTTTTTACTTTTCCTAGAAGCCTCTCATGAGGAAATTTGTCAAACGCCTTCTGAAAATCCAAGAATACTACATCTACTGGTTCACCTTTATCCACATGTTTATTAACTCCTTCAAAAAAGTGAAGCAGATTTGTGAGGCAAGTCTTGCCTTGGATAAAGCCATGCTGACTTTGTTCCATTAAACCATGTCTTTCTATATGTTCTGGGATTTTGATATTTAGAACACTTTCCACTATTTTTCCTGGCACTGAAGTCAGGTTAACTGGTCAGTAGCTTCTTTATGATGTCCAGCACCACAGCCCAACACTAGCTCAGCTCCGAAGCAAGGAATCACAAAAGAAGTCTGTGTCCAACATACAATAATGGAGGCCCAGGCATGGGGGAGACCCCCTCTGGCACTGGCCAATCCACACAATGTCAGTTAAGGCTCTACTTCACAGTTCAAAATGCAAACAATACTAGCTATAAGTTCCCTTAGTTCAGCAGGGAAAACAAACCAGCTTTGCCTTCCAGCAAACACACCACCCTGCTAGGCAGTAGCACAACACTCCCCTTCTCCCCACAGCTGTGCTGCAGGCAACAGTCTTCCCAGTCCTTTTACAAAATGAAGCCAGTCAAAAGAAAGAAACAGCCAAAAGCCAGAGTGATTACCCTTACCCTATGTCCATGATTGCAGGAACATCTACCTCCATGTCTTTTTCCTCCCTTGAGCAACTGAGCTCTCCTTTAAACTCCCATGTGCTGCCTTTGACTTCCTCCTTTGTAATCATGGGCTCAGGAGTGTGTATTCCCTCCCCCAGGTGGGAGGTGTTGGGACCGAGGGGCGGGGATGGGGGCGGAACCCGCTGGGGATTCTATTCGGGGTATGATCCCCAGTTACGATGGGGACCACTTCTGGAGGTTGGTGCATGGGGCCGTGTCCACTGGCCGGTGTTCAAGGTGCGGGTTTTCCGGGAGGACCCCTCCTGTCCATTCAAATGCGGACAGGAGGAGAATGTCTTCCACCTGGGGCTTTAATGTCCCCAGGCTGACCCTCTTCCTGTCCTTTTTGAAGGGTTTATTTTTGGGGTTTTGGTTGAACTTACCCCGCACCTCCTGATTTATGGACGCGTGCCCAGGAGAGGACCTCTGCACCAGAGGGACGCCTTGGTCAACTATCTCCTGTCCACCGCCAGGTACTCAGTCTGCCTGTCACGGCAGGAGATGTTGGCCAAGGGACGGTCCCTCACCTGTGAGGTCCTCTTCCGTACAGCGGTATGTGCCCAGCTCAAAGCAGAGCACTTCTGCGTGCTGTCCACTGGACGGGTGGAGGAGTTCGCCTACCGGTGGGCAGTGGATGGGGTGCCCTGCTCCCCTCCCTCCCCTCCCTGTTTTGAGTTAATCCTTAAGATTTGAGTTTTTTGTTTTAAAGTTTGTTTTTATGTTGTGCACATTTTCGGTGACCCTTCCCCCTCCCTCCCCTCACCCCTTGCTAAGGAACAAAGTGAAGGGGGTGAGGGGTCCCCCCATCCCCCAATCCCAGAAGGGATCCCCCCTCCCCTGATATTTTTGTTGGTTACCCCCTCCCCGCCCCATCCCCCGCTCTGTCGGCGGAGATTGTGGGCCCCCTACCCCGAGGTTATCGGCTACCCTCCCCCCCATTGTCCTGCAGAGCCGAGGCATGAAAGACATCTAGAGAGGGTACCATATGCTACAGGCAGAGCCGTTTCTTCACAGTGTGTTCGAGCAGAACGACACAGAGGTAAGTGCGAGTGAGGGTGGTTAAGCCACAGGGATCCTGTGGCTCTTTCTTTAAGCCCCCCTCCTCCCTTCCCCCTTGATTAATTGTTGTTGGTCTCCGGCGCCCTCACTAGGGGGCCCCGGAGAAAAGAATATTCCTCCCTTTTGTTACTGTTTCCTCCTTTTTCTTTAAGGAGACAGGGCAGCCTCCTCAAAGAAGCAGGGGTCTCTTTTGGTTGTGTCTCTTCCCTGGTCTTAAAATAGATCCCTCCCCCAGGGTGTCAGCCCCAGGTGGCGAATCAAGCTTCTCTCCATCTTCCCATTGGTTTATCCCCACCTCAAAGAACCTGGGAAATGTAGTCATCCCAAGATCTTTGGACCTTCTCTGCTGTTAGCTGTTGCTTCTGAGCTCCCTCCACAGGAACAGAGAGCTGAACTTTTCTGTTTCTTTTCAGGGCAAAGTTTCCTTTCCCTTGGCTTTTTCTCCCTCCCCAAGAAAGGGAGGATCTCTTTTTCTCTTGATTTCTTTTCCAGAGGAGTTGGAGAGGGATTTGCTGCTGCTACTGCCTCATCCAAGGTAAGCAATTTTCTAACCTTTTGCTGAGAATTCCCTAGGCTAAGCACCTAGGGTGGGGCAGTGGCTTTAATTTTTCCCTCTCCCCTCCCCCTCTTTCTTTAGTTGTTTATCTTCAGTTGTAATTCTTTAGGGTTTAGTTTCTACTTTGGGGTTTAATTTGTTCTGGGGTAGTTGTGCTTAAGGTTTGGTTTGTGTTTGTTTCTTTTATTTTGTATAGTTTTGTAAGTTAATTGTTTTTTGTTTGTGGGTCTAGTTTATTCCTTTGGTAGTTTTGTTTGTCCCTTTTGTGGTTCTTTTTGAGTGAGTAGATTTTGTTTGGTTAATTGTTTAGTTTGTTTGCTACCTACTTTTTGTTTGAGTTTGTCCTTCCCCCTCTTTAATTCCTAGAGGCAACTAGAGATGTGGTTCGTTTTTTGCCCTATTTAGGAAATTTAAACGCCGTTATTTCAGAGCCCCCGAAACCGGAAACAAAATTTTCCCCGCAATTCGGGGGAAAATTTGTTTTCGGGTTTGCCTGGGGAGAGGGGGCACACATTTTTTTTTTATTAAAACCCACCCCAAACATTTAAATTCACTATAATACACCACCCCCCGATCCCTCCCCAAGACTTACGAAGATCCCTGGTGGTCCAGCGGACCCTTGCTGGACCCCCAGGGATTATTGGCAAGCCTTGGGGGGGTCAGGAGGCTTGCCAATAATCCCTGGGGGTCCAGCAAGGGTCCGAAAGCGATTTCGTTTTCGGCTGCCAGTAACCAAAATGGCGCCGATAGCCTTTGCCCATACTATGTCACAGAGGCTTTCGTCGACATTGGTCAGCTCCTGTCACATGATAGGAGCACAAGATGGCGCCGATGGCCATGTGACACGGGCTGACCAATAGCGCCGAAAGCCCCTGTGACATGGTAGTTTGGGCTATTCGGCACCATTTTGAGGCGCACGGCTTGCAGCACAGCACACCGGGCATGGAGGGCACGGAGGGAAAATGAACCCCGGGACCCCGCTGGACCACCAGGGATCTTCGTAAGTCTTGGGGAGGGATCGGGATGGGGGGGGGGGTTGTTATATATGTACGAAAATGCTTAAAAATGTTTTTAAATGCTTGGGGTGGTTTTTTTTTTTCGCTTCGTTACCGATTCGTTTTTCGGTCCGGTTTCGGGTTTCTCGTTTCGTTTTCGGGCAAACGAACCGAAAACGAAACGAGAAGACCCGAATTATACCATGAAGTATTCGAACCGAAAAACGACCCGGTAGAAAAAAACGAAGCACATCTCTAGAGGCAACACCACCATACACAGTGCCTGCGAGGCCTGTGCACAGCCTTCTTCCTTAGGCATCTGATTATTTGAAACCCATTCAATTGTTCTCTGTCTCCTGAGCTTGGTTTCCCCTCACTGTCTGAACCCCTCCCCCTCCTCTCCACTGACCAAGGCCTGCTGATTCCTAATTTTATCCCTCTTCCCCCTTCCCATCCTTTTATATTTTTTTCTTTTACACAAGCACACTAGAGACCAAGGATGCTGGGATTCTACGAAGAGGTATTCCTAATCCAGAGAAAATTAAGGCCCACATAACAAAGAGAGGCCCCTCCCACATCCTCATAAGAAGTTCCGCCGATACCTTGGGGCCGTATTGAAGGTCATCATGCACCAGAAGAGCCCGGCCAGGTGGAGACGCAAGAACTCCACCTGGCCGGGACCTAGTGCCTGCAAGGAAGAAGGAGCTAAAACCAGACCCATTACCTTATCAGGAACTGGAGCCTGAAAGTCCAGGTGAGGGGACCTCGAAAGGATTTCAACATCTGCCAGAGACCAGAATTGCCCAACTGGTTCACAGAGTACAGTGGGTCCACCGATGAGGTCAAGCCAGAATGGAGGGAGCTCCCTCCATTCCACAACCGAAAGAGACACCTGTTGTGACAGATCCCCCTCCCTTGGAGGAGGCCCTGCAGGGTGTAGTTAGGACCCAGGGAAGGCACTCGACAGATCCTATGAGCCCCACAAGTGATCCACAGGGAGAACAATTCCAAAATAACATGTGGGATCCTCGTGGGTAATTCCCAGGGCGTACTCCTTCCAGCCAATGTAAGATAGAACCCCATGGGCACTCCCCATGGTGAGTCCCCTGCAGGAGTCCCCAACCCTCATAACATTAGTACACCAGGCAGTGCCAACACATCAGAGGGCAACTCCAAGGCTGTAACTAGGCCTATCCCACCCACCCTGAAACCCCAGGGTAGGAACACCTGAGACATCATGGCTCTCAGGTGAGAAGCCCAAGGGGGGAAGAAAAGACACAAAAAGACAAGAAGGGAGGAACAGAGCCCGAGCACACCAACCCCAGCCGTAAAATCTTATGCAGCCATCGTGGCTGGAACCCTCCCTATCTCACCCACCGGAAATGACAGCGCCAGGTCTGCAATTTCCCCACATGTCATTCACAGGAGGAAGTTGCTGCCTGAGCCACAAGCATGCTATTTGGTGTAAAATAATGGAAAAAATTCACGCAAATATGCCCTGGCAGCAGCACATATAGTGAGGGCAGAAAATGTCCACTCTGCCAGCAAGGAGAGCAGCAGAGCGGTAATTTATCTACGCTCCCTGGCCGCCATACATAAAGCCCTGATTACTGCGCTTGTAGTGGAAGACATTTTTTCACTCTCCAGAGTCCCTTGATGCACAATGGGTGTGAGTAGTCCTTTCTAACTTTCCACCATTCCTGACTGAGGCCAGGCTGAGGCAGCAGCTCATCTCCCTAGGAGAAGTGAGGTCATCTATCATTGTCCTTCCCCTAGGGTTCAAAACTAGAGCCATAAAGCATGTGAAGTCCCATAGTGGTGAAGCCTGGATTGTGCTTCCCAGAGGGATGGTTTCCTGTGTGGGATGGGGACCGCTCCTACAAGATCTACTATATTACCTTGGAGGACCGGTGCTACTTGTGCAAGGAAGCGGGGCATATGAGAAGAGAGTGTCCTTGGAGATGGGGACAACCCCAGAAAGAGCATGAGACTGCCCCCACAACCGGTCTTCCCAGATCCGTGGAGCTCCAGAGCGGTACCCCAGATGCCAGGGCCCCCTCGCTCCTGGGAGAGCAAACCACGGTGGCTGCCCTACCAACCGAGCCACAAAAAAGAGCTGCAACATCACAACAGACCTCCAGGAATTACCCACCCCCATCAGAGGTGAAATGTGGTCAGAGGGTATTGCCCTCTCCTGGAAAGAATAAGGAACACAAAATTGGAAACCTTACAAAAGGAAGGGAGAAGAGGGCCAAGCCACCCCCAACTGGTAGAGTGGACATTTATCCCTCCTCCCTCTTCAAGGCGAGTCAGAGGCTTCTGGGCCCCCACCCAAGAAGGGGAGTAAAGTTTGCACCCTCCCAATAGGAGAATCAGCTGGAGGTTGCTTGGGCTTGGCTCCGAACCAAAGACGTCATCCATACAGCCCTCTCCAAGGATTCAACAAAGGGGAATGACAGGATGTTGATGTTAGGTAGGGAGGTGGGTGAAAGGAAAGGTGAGGGAGGTGAGTCTCTCAATTGCCCAACTTTTTCGGTCCAGGCAGAGCATGAGGCTCCCCTGTCCACACCCCCCCCCCCCCCCATCACTTCAAACTGCAGAGATAATTGGTAGAGGGGATTCCCAGGGCATGGAACCAACTGCGGGAACACCAATGAACAACTGAGTTGGACCTTTACCTTTGTTGTACTTGCAGTGCCTCGGCGTCAGCTGTGAGGAATTGAAGGCCTCGAGGAAGGAAGCAATGGCTGGCTCCCTGCTGATGTCAGAGCTGTTCCCTTGGCAACAAGTTTGCATTGTTACTCAGTAGTTTCCCTGCCAATGGAACACCCTTCATGGAGCTGGAAAGGATTAGGGTGAGGGCACGAGAATTTTACTCTGCCCTCTTCTCTCTGGACCCTGTTGAACCTAATGCCTGCAGAGACCTGTGGGATGGGCTTGCTGTGTTCAGTCTGCATGACAAGGAGAGGCTAGATGAGCCCTTCACCTTGGCCATCCTCTCTGCCTCACTAGGTCAGATGCCCAACAATAAAACACCGGGCATTGACGGACTGAGTGTTGAGTTTTTCGCCCATTTCTTTGATCTACTGGGACCTGATCTCATGGAGGAAGCCTGGGAGATGGTGCCCTACCCATTTCCAATCCCCACGCAGTGTTGACCCTCTTACCCAAGTGGGAGAGACCTGAGCCACATTTAGAATTGGCATCCGGTCTCCCTGCTATGCACGGACTATAAGATCTTAGCCAAGGCGATGTTGCAGTGGCTGGGGTCTGGTTAGCGGGTGTGATTCACCCCCGATCAGTACTACACTGTCCTGGACAGGACCATCTTTGACAACATCTTTTTGGTCCAGGACATTATCCATTATTGCCGTAGGGCTGGTTTGTCGGTAGGCTTTTTGTCCCTTGATCAGGGACACATACCTCATGTGAACCCTCCAGGTATTCGGATTTGGCTCCTGTTTCAAAATAGCTGAACAGGACATCAAAAAATATGTTTAAATGTTCTCAAAAAACTGTAAAATTTTTCAAAACAAGACACATCAAATAACATTCATCAGATAAATCTAATAAGAATAAAAAATATTCCCTACTCTCTTGATATCTTTTGATTTCTAGTCACCTAAAATTGTTGTGGATTGGGGAGGAGGGCACATAAACTTTATCCTCTCTGACATACACATACATTGTCACATACACACACATATATACTTTTAAACACACTTACAACCTCTCTTACTCCCCTGGATTCTCTCATACACATGCATGCTCTCACTCTCACTGGCTCCCTCACACACACATACTCAGGCAAGCTCCCATTCATTCTCAGACTGGTCCCCCCCCCCCCCAACACACACACACACACACACACACACACTCCCACACACACAGACCCCAGGCAGGCACTAATTCATTCTCTCTCACACACACACAGGCAGGCTCCCAATCTCACACAGACAGACCCCAGGAAGGCATGCATTCACACACACACACACTCACACACACATCCCCACCCAGGTAGACTCCCATTCATACATATGTATACACTGAAGGCAGACCACCCTCCTCTCTTTTGCCAGCAACCTCTGAGCCTCTCTTATTCCACTGCTGCCACGTGGCTATTGGTGAGGTGCCAATCGCTGCTACTGGCACTGAAGCCAGGTCTGCTGCCTCCTCTGTGCAGGCCTTAGGGTATTAAAAATTTGTGGAACTTCTAGTATTCAAAAATTTATGTATTTATTTATTTTACTTTTGCTGTCTGATCTTAGTTTTCTAATTGGTTGGTCATAGGATTTTTCTTTCCACCTTCCCTTTTTTGCTCTTTCGTTAATTCCTTTAACAGGGTATCTTTTTTTTTCTGTTTCTTCTCTCCACCTGTCTTCTTCCCTTTGTCCCTTCTTCCTTCAAACACACACTCAGGCTCTCATTTTCACATGCTTACTCTCTCTCTCTCTCTCTCTCTCTCTCTCTCTCTCTCTCTCTCTCTCTCTCTCTCTCTCTCTCTCTCTCTCTCTCTCTCTCTCTCTCTCTCTCTCTCTCTCTCTCTCTCTCTCTCTCTCTCTCTCTCTCTCTCTCTCTCTCTCTCTCTCTCACACACACACACATGCTCAGGCTCTCTTTCTCACACACACACACTTGCAGACAGGCAGGCTCTTACTCTCACATGCTGTCTCACTGAACATACAGGTCCTCATTCCCATACACAGTCTCTCAACTCACTCTCATACAAACACACACACACGCACACATACACACACACGCCTCAGCCTCTTTCTCACCTCTGGGCCTTCTCTTCTTGGGCCGTCACAAAGTGTGATCCATGGCAGCTCTGCTGCTGGGCCTCCTCTTCTCGAGCTGCCACAAGGTGGGATCTGTGGCAGCCCTGCTACCAGACTCCTCTTGTCTGCTGCCACGAGAGGGGATCTACGGCAGCCAAGCCACAAACACAGGACGCAGCTCCTCTTCTGCACATGGCAGATGCTCCTACTCCTTCCTGCCCGTGTGACTCCACAACACTTTTCTTTCGGGGCCACACAGGCAGGAGGGAGGAGGAAGAGCATCTAGAGGTGAATTATTCTTCAGGCCATGATGACACCATGGCCCCGCTGATCTTCCTTCTGTGCGCTGCCCTCCTCTCAGTATGCCACTGAAGCAGTTTGAGGTGGACACCACAGCAGCATTCTGAGAGGGGCATTTTTTGCTGCCTCAAACTTCTGCCACCTGAAGCAGCCGCCTCACCCTGCCTCATTATAGAACCGCCCCTGCTTAGGCCTTCATCTCCTTATTGTCTGATCTTGTGGGGGATGGGGGAGGGAATGTAATGACAGTGCCAAAGTGTCTCCTAGAGATGGCAAAAACCTCAGTCCGTCTCTGGTCGGAACACTGACTACTTCTTCTGAAGCCCAGTGCAGGCCCCAGTATATAAATCTATAATATGACATTTCTTTTCAACAATGATTCAGGTAATTCTTTTCTTTGGAGCTGAAGTCATTTCATTTTGTAGTATGCACTTTAATAGCAGATACAGAGGAATAAAGGATTATGAAAGACAAAAGTCATGAATCAAGTAGAGCTCACATAAATGTATTCCAGTCCTCAGGAACTCACTGGCCCCCCTGAAAAAAAAAAAAAAAAAAAAAGACTTACGTATTGAAAAATATACAGATATTTGCAAATGTACAACAGAATTACACAAAGCTTAATATATTATACCACAATTCCTTTACAGAGCTTAAAGTCCAAGAATTAACATCATGCTAATATGATTTATGATTTATATCTGCATTTCTAATGTTTAAATAATTTAAACTAACAACAGTACTTCCTATGTTACAGGACCCAGACAGAAAACCAAGGAGCTCAATTTCAATTTGTTTGATACATTATGACTAATATTATTATTATCAATATTCTTTGATACATTATATTTCAATTTGTTTGATACATTAATACAAATTTTATTATCATGTATTTTATACATTTGTCACTGCCGTTTCTAAAAGAGAAACAAAGCATGTTCAGCTCTACTTCTTTATGTATTGGTCCAATAGATTTTTATACAAATCACTCAGAGTTATGCTTAATTTCATTCTTACAGCCTGATGTACTACATTATTTTTTTTTTTATCATTTTGTGCCTGTCAAAAGACATAGTACATGGGACCATAAATCTATTTGCTTTACCCATTATTCACAGTAACATAAGATGATTTTTTGTTTTGTTCATCAACAAGCTCATCCACAAATATTTCCATTTCAGAATCATTTCACAACATATGTCTTGGGTTTCTGATGAAGCAATGGTTCATTTTACCACCACTATAGTGACTTATTCTTGATATTTTGCCAATTTATAATTTTAATCTAATGAAAATAGGTTTATACAAAACTGAATCAGATTTCTAAATTATATTTTAGAAACTAATAGTGAACTAAGAAAGATGGGTGGAAATATAAAATGGGGTGGTTGAGGGGAGAGTGAATATTTGAAAAAATAAAAGGAAAAAAAAATCAAGGTCAGTTGGATTCCAACCCTGGTTCCAATTGACCTGGAAGCCCAAAGACACATGAGAAAAAATTTCTGGTCAAAAAAATTAAAAATAAATAGTGCTTCAACTCTTCTGCAGAGTGTTTACAACCCAAGTACTAGTACTATGCCAGTTTGCCTTATAATTTTAAATTAAACCTTTTTTTCTTTGCCAAAACAAACCTATTGCCACTCAATTATCAGGGCCTTTACTAACAAGTCAAATCATCCATTCATACTTTCACCCTCCTTACCAGGACTGGTGGAAGAACTAGGCAATTGCCTAGGGTGCCACAGGTTTAGGGGAAAAACCCAGCAGCCACCTACTGCTTCCATCGGACCTGCTCAGAATTGTGAAAAAAGTTTGTCCCGATTCCCGACACTGGTGACAGCTGTAGGACCTAGGCCAGTGATTCTCAACCGGTGTGTCATGACAAACCAGTTTGTCGCCATGCACTGGCAGGTGTGTTGCGTGCTACTCGCAGCCGGTGGGGCCAAATAAAAGAAGACCGTCACTGCTAGCCGCCAACGGAGACCAGGCCGGTGGGGGCCGAAGAAAAGAAGACTGTTGCCGCCGCTGGAGACCAGGCCGGTGGGCTGAAGACGAGCTGTTCAGCTGGGGCCTTTGTGTGTGTGTGTGTGTGTGTATTTAAGATCAGAAGGGTGCTTCTGTGTGTATGTGGTGTATATGTGAGAAGAGGGTGCTTCTGTGTATGTGAGAAAGCAATGGTGCTTCTGTGTGTGTGTGTGTGTGTGTGTGAGAAAGCAATGGTGCTTCTGTGTGTGAGACAGGGAAGGTGCTTCTATGAGAGTGGAATGTGTATGTGAGACAGGGAGGGTGCTTCTGTATTTGTGTCAATGTGTGTGTGTGAGTAAAAGATGGAGCATGTTTTTGGCTGGCTGTGGCAATGAGAGAGAGGGGGCATGTATGTGACTGAGACTGTTTGTAAGAGAGATAGTGTGAAACACTTGCTGAATAATGCACAGGACAACCTTTTAACATTTAGGATCGTTGGAAAATCATGCACTCAAATTACAAACCAACAAGATCCAGGCATCTCCCTGATCAGTCTTTCTCACACATACACACGTCACCTCTCTGGCCAGTCTCTCTCAATCACACAATGTTCTCGCTCTCTCTTACACACAGGCTTTCAATTGCACACATGCTCTCTCTATTTCACTTACACATAAGCTCTCAATCACACACATGTTCTATCTCACTTACACTCAAGCTCTCAATCACACACATGTTCTATCTCACTTACACTCAAGCTCTCAATCACACACACGTTCTATCTCACTTACAATCAAAACAAAGAAAAAAACAAACTACAAGATCCAGAAATGAAATCTTCATATAAGTTGCAAAGATGTTGCAAAGATGCAAAGATGAATTATTGCCTCAGGTACAAAACTTAGATTGTAAGCCCTCAGGGGATAGGGATATATCTACATTACCTGAATGTAAACCAATGTGATATCTCAGATTGAATGTCTGTATATAAAAATAATAAATGTAAAGGTGGCTTTTAAAGTTCATTTTTCTTGATTGACTACCATTTAAATTATTGGGTAGTATGTGATGTGTCTGCTGTTTTGAAATATTTTATTGGTGCTTGAAAATTTTTAAATTATTTTTAAGAGTTTTTAATTGTTAGATGATGTTCTGTTCATCAGCTGTTTTGAAACATTTTTTCATATAGATTTACAATTATTTCTGTGTGGGAATCTATAACAGCTTGGCTTTTTCTTCTTTCCTAATGAGAGGTGTATTGGTGTTTAGGGCCTGATTTAATATTTGTAGGGTTGTTCCATTTGAGTGTATACCATAATGCAGGTGTAACTTTGTAAGGATTAATTTGTATGCATTATTGCAGATTCTGGGACTTTTGTTAGGTGCTATATTGCTGTTTCCATTTCTCCAGGTTTGCTCTGCATGCAGAGTGGCTTTTTTTGGGTTTTCATTCCAGTTTGTCTCCATATTTGTAATTTGTGGTCTTTCTGTACTTGGTGAAGGTCGATCTTGTGTGTATGACTGAGGTGATATATTTAATTAACACGTAGGCACATAAAATACCTTATTTTATTTGTTGTGTTTGTTTTCTCAATTGGACATGCCTTGGTTGTGAACTACTGTCTTTTTATAAGTAGGGCTATTGCGCCTGGTATTAGAGGGAGTTTGTGTTGCTGTTATTGAGATAACACCAGAATATCTTTTTTGTATGATGAGTTGTACAGGGATTGTTCTAGTTCTGCTTTATACCCATTGCTGAGGGGTGGGGGTGGGGTTAGCCCTGTGACTGTCATGTGTTCAGTGTGTCTCACTTGTGAGGACCATCTATCAGGTGTGTCCCGACAGAAAAAAGGTTGAGAACCACTGACCTAGGCAATTGGACCTCCTTCTTCTAGCCCTCGAGGATAGGAAGAGTAAATGTGTTGTGGGCCCGCATGGGGAGGAAGAAGTATTCCCAATCATCGTAGCTGGAAGGAGTGGCCAGAAGAAAAGACTGAGAGGGTCAATTGAAGCATAGGCAAGCCACATGGTAGGAGAGAGGCAGGATTGCTTGGGCTGTGCAGCTGAAGAGAGGCAGCGATCAACCGGGCTGCACAGAAAGAGAGGCAGTGATCAGCCAGGCTGCATGGCAGGAGAAAGTGCGCCCAGCCGATCCTGCCTGCAGAAAAGAGGCAACATCTCTACTGAACGAGGAAGACAGTGGAGGTCTCTTGATGCCATGGAAGTCCAAGAAGAAAGCTTCTGCTGCTGCCTACACCTAGGATGGAGAGTAAAAAATATATATGAGTGTAAGCATGTGTGAGTACATGTGTATATGAGAGTATATGGGGAGAGAGAGAGAGCATGTGGGGGAAAAGAGTATGTTAGTGAGAGAGAATATGTGAGGAAAAGCGAGTGTGTAGGGTGAGAGCCTGTGGGGGAGAGAGAACATTTGTGTTTGAGAGAGCATGAGGGGGAGAGAGAGAGCAAGTGTATGTGTATGTGAAAGCATATGGAGGAGAACATATGTGTACATGTGACAGAGCATGTGGGGGAGAGAGTGAATGTGTGTATGAATATGTTTGAGTAAGCAAATATGCCTGTTTGGAGCGTGTGTATGTGAAAGAGAGGAGAAAGTCTTTGTATGATAGCCACTGCCTCCTCTCATTAATCCATGACAAGCTCAAACTGAAAATCAAAAGTTCCCAGCTATGGATTGTGGGATATTTTTTTATTTTTATTTTAATTATTGAGTAGTGTTTGTGTTTGCTGTTTTGAAATATTTTATTGGTGTTTGGTAAAGTTTTCAAAATTTGCATGAGTCTTGAATTATTGGATATTCTATTCATCAGCTGTTTTGAAATTATTTTATTAGCATGATTTTACTATTATGATTAATGATTTATATATCTCGATTTTATTGTTTTATGAGGAATGGTGACACTTTTGTTTTTACATTGTTGCACTGCATTGAGTCTGGCGTGTTGTGTTTTACAGTTCAGCTTTTGTCTGCACATTTCTATATATACTTTGTGGCTTTATTCTGTATTTGGTGCGGGTTTGTGTTCTGCATACAAAGACTGAGATGAAGCATTCTTTTAACATGTGGTTTTTCTGTAGGGATCTGCAGTAGCTTGGCCTGTTCTGTTTTCCTGATAGGAGGTGTGTTACATGTTACATGTAAACCAATATGATGTTTCGACGAATACCGGTATAAAAAAACTTTAAATGAAAAAATAAATAAATATGAATTCCAAGATGCAAAGTTTTCTTGTTGGCATCACAACAGTGCATGGAATTATACAAATTTTACCTAAGAATGCCATTTTCATGTAAAATATTTTGTTATAAATGCATAATTTAAAATTGTGTATGGGGAGGTGGGGGGAGAGGAGCCAGGATGTAAGGTTTGCCTAGGCTTACACCAGCCCTGCTCCTTACCCATTCTCCTCCTCCTCTGACTCCTGCCTTTGCTCTCTTTGCCAATGATTACGCATAGAAGAATTCTGATTTCCAAGCATGCTTGCTTGCAGATACTGTTACAACAACCTCCAGGGCTAAACTTTGGTTATGTGGTTACTATGGGCCAGATTTTAAGAGGTATGCGTGGGCGTACATTTGTGCGCACAACCCGGCGTACACAAATGTACGCCCGATTTTATAACATGCGGCCTCAGAGGGAACTTTCCTTCTGCGCCCCCCCCACCTTCCCCTCCCTTCCCCTACCTAACCTGCCCCCCCTTACCTTTATCTTATAAGTTGTGCTTGCCTACGGGCAGGCGTAGTTTGCGCGAGCCGGCCAATGGCCGGTCCACGATCCCGGGCACAGCAGTAAATGGCCGTTATGCCTGGAGGCTCTGTCCCCGCCCATACCCTGTCCCTTTTTTCAAGCCCCAGGACATACGCGTGTCCCGGGGCTTGTGAGCGTCGTTGGGCCTATGCAAAATAGGCTCGGCACACGCAGGAGCGGTTTTTGTGGTTACGCGCGTAACCCTTTTAAAATCTGCCCCATGTGCTTCACCATCCTGTACAAAAAAAAAAAACAGTTTTGTAAATTAATCTTTTCTATCCATGCCCTGTACCTTCAACTATACTGTACTACTCAACTCTGTCCTGCCTCCCCATTGAGCCCCTTCCATTACAAACTATTCTCTATTTAGAATCTATCCTGACAACTTGAAATTAGTCACAGCAGTTCCTCCTTTGATTCGTCATTTTTTTCTAACCGCTCTTCCCATTTATTTTCTCCATTTTCTGCATAAGTGCTTGGGTTGTGCATTTCACCCTGAAGGGCTCTTTTGTCGGTCAGTGTACTAGACAGACATCAAACTGATTTCAGACTGCAGCACTTGACTGAGTCAGCCCTAGTATCAATCCTATATAATTTCCATTTTTCCTAAATCTTCCTCACATATCTTCTTCATATGCTGCTTATTCTAGGAATGATTTATATTGTTAAATGTGCTTCTGTTATATACAAACTTGCTTAGCAGACCATTTCTGGTTCTTTGTGTGCCTTGATCTCCTCCAATATTTCACTTTAGAGTTCTTATTTGGGATCTGTCTCTCCTTACTGTCTCTATTCCCCTGTTTATAATCAAAGATCTTATCTCCTTCAACTGAAAACTTCATCCTTATGCAGAATGAACTATGCAAAGTGCATTCAGTTTCTTGCCAGACCCCCGGATTCAGCTGCCTTCTCAAATCAGTTTATGCAAAGTATTCTGGTTTACTTTCTCTATCAACACCATCATTTTACTTATTCTGCTCCTCATTTATAGTCCAGAGACTTCCTACCAAATACACAATTATATTCAAACTGTGGGCCATATTTACTAAGCATTTTTCTCACAGACACAAAATAGGAAAAAACCTTTAGTAAATAAGCCCTGGTATCTCTTTATGCTGATCCTTGCATTCATATCATTCCATTTCTGCTATCTCATAGAACACCACATTTCTAGTGCGCACTCCTCATCTCTACCATACTTTTCCTTCATATCATGTATTCTTTTATTTGAATCCATCTCATTGGAATTTCTTCACTTCATATACATAGACTGATCTCTCCCTTGCTTGTTTAAACTCTCAGCTAGAACATGTGTATTCAGAGAGGTATTTCCTGACTTGAAATGCTCATGCTATGTTTGCTTCCATAAAGGTGAATTTTAAAAGTCTGACACGTGCCTAAGGGGCCAATGCAACAAAGTGTGCTCAGCCTAATGCACAAGTTTATGCACAGCTGAGCACGCGTTTTGGATGTGCTAGACTAGCACGCAATGCAATAAAGAGATGAGCACATTCAAAAAGCTCACCCAAACAACTGCGAGGCTGATAGCGCTCATCGTATATAAATTCCATGTAGATGAGGCTATTAGCTATTACCTCTCGATTAGCGCCCAACATGCACACTTTTAACATGGCAAATTTAACTCCAGTCCTGGTGCTGGCATTAAATCAATCTGTGAGTCAAGGGCTCAGGAGAAATTTAAAAAATAGTGTCCTGTGTGGTTCCTACCTTTATTCTTAAACACCACAAGCAGCAGTAGGTTTTTAAGAATAAAGGTATAATAATGTAATGACGATGAAAAAAAAAATTGTGGATGCATAACATGCATGCACAATAGACACACTCCAGGCTGATTTTGCCCCTTGATACTGTGCATGTTTATTTGGCATCCAGAAATTGACCTAAAGCAGGATAAATCAGATGCTTGTAGTGAGCACTCGTTGCAATTGTGGGCACCCAGCCATGTCTCCTGGGCACCCAATGCATTTGAGTGCTATGGACACACAATTCTTTCCTTGCACATCCTTTTTAATGCAACAGATGATTAAAATATACCATCGGGCGTCCAGGAGAGGTGACTGTGTACATGTTAGGAAAACGGGCGCTCAATATGAGCTCACATTTTAACGTGCGTCTTATTGCATCGGCCTGAAAATTAGGAGATGTGCAAATATTTCAGGCTTGCGTGTGCCGAATGGATTTTAAAAGCTGCTCGGATATGCGCATAAATGCTGCATACATCTAAGAACTTCTCAAAAAAGGAGGGGGGGGGGGGCATGGTCTGGGCCTGGCATGGCTGTTTCAAGATGAACCAGAAATTAGCATGTAAGTATTTATGGGATCCCTTCGCTTGCCGAAGCCTCCTGCCATGTAAGTTGACTTCTACTATTGATGGAATGAAAGTAAACTAAATAAAATAACAAGCCATTTTGGAGGATATGAAAGGTCTGGAGTAACTGGGGGGGGGGGGGGGTACAGGCTGTCAAAACAGGGGGTTTTGGATGACCTAGCATGTAACTGGGCAAACTAGGGAGGAACTGGTAAAACAGACCATGGCATTGGTGTGTGTCCCTTTTAAAATTGGCCCAATTATGCAGAAGAAGTGGCTTTTGTGTGCACAGGCACACATCCACTTTAAACTGGGCACACTTGTGCATGTGACCAGACTATTTTATAACATGTGCACATATACATATCTGACAATAATAAAGTGTGACTGCAGAGAAGTGACAGATAACAAGTAGAACATAGAAAGATTACAGCATTCTAACTTATTTCTGTGATGCTGAATATTCAATACATTTCTTGTTACCAAAACAAAAGTTGCTTTTGGCATAGAGGAAATGTTTTGAAAAAAAATCTACCAAGGTGCAAAGACAACAGCTACTTTGTATTTGTGGCTTTTGCAAACATTTTCAAAGGGAAGTCTGTGAGTACTTTCCCTTTAAAAATTACCCATGGATACAACTGGATAGAGGACTTTGCACTTTGCTCATTTTCTGGACTGAACTTTGCTGGGAAATAGCTGGCATGAATTTGACAATGCAATGTATGTGCACTGTTTCCTGATCCTGCAGAAATCATTCACCCAGGAATGCCTCCTCTTATCACTGCTAAAAGTATGAACAATGCTGATCCCCATTTTTATTTCTAGCTGGGTTAAGGGAAGGAAATATGAAGACAGTCCTTTTACCCAGGTAAATCTACCCTGATAAGTGGTTTTTAAAAATTACCCTTCCCATGTCATAAGAATATGCAATTGCTTCATTTGTTTTAGTTGCTCTTGCATAACTTTTTGTGTATAAAATTGCACTTAAATGCAGAAAGTTAAACTTTATGCACATAAAACTGGAGTTACGTTCGTGAAGTTACAAAGCAAATAGTAATGAAATAAAAAAAAAATCTACAACAAAAAAATAAAAGGAACAAAATGAAAGCAATAACTCAAAATATTGCTTGTGTACACCTTTACCATTTCCATGTATTACATATTCTTTTAACATATACTCTGACAAAAAAAAAAAAAGTTTTGAGAGAAGCATTTCTTTACCTAAGTTTACTTTTAAAAAATGTATGATATAAAATGTTTGTTTATATTTCTTTGAAATAATGCATATTTCTTAAAACAGCTTAACAAATTATATCAATGTATGTTTAGATATTCCTGAATAATTTAGTAGAACTTGTATGAGACTTGTATTGCATAACATTTGCATTCAAGTCAATATTCATAGTGTATAATCAAATACAGTATGCAGTTAAATGAGCCTGTTGTCTGGTTATAATGAATATCTATATCCATCCCTACAGCTAATGAGGAATAAATGACTTCTTGGCAATGAATGGCAGTGCCTAAATAGCTAAGTAACAAAAACAGAATATTAAATAGATCATAAATGATAATGAACTTACTAAAACTATTAATTATTTTAAAAGCCCCACAAAAAGATTTAGTGCTACTCAATGGATTAAATATAGAATGCAGTTAGTTCAAGTACTCTAGAATGTTTGTAGACTCAGTTAATTAACTCACATTCTATTTCTATGTAAAGTACAATTCTATCTTTTTGTCTCTTTCCTATTTCAATAATGGTACAGTCCTGTTTAATGTTATCTACAATTAAATTGGGACAAAAGCCTCCAGATGCTAGGAAGGAGACAAGTTTCTTCATTTGGCCCTGTAGCTGGCTTGTAAATGTATCTTAGCTATTTGGGTAGGAGAAGCAGTGCCCACCTTTGATTCCTGGCAATGCAGATGGAATGGCTGGACTTGAAACTGGGCAAGTGTAAGGTGACGAAGGCATACAATGCAGCATGGGAGGTTTTTTTCTTTTTTTTTTTTAATCTACTGCCATAGGATCTTAGGAAAGAACGATTGAAATCAGAGTATTTTGTCAAATGGAGGGATGATGTAAAATGTCACTTATAGGGGGACGAAAACAAATTTCTATGTATGCATTTTGAATGTTTTGAGATAGTAACCTTTGTGCAGTTTTCATCTGTCCTACATGTAAACATTGTGGGGGGGGGGGGCCTTTGAGCTCTGGTTAGGTTTGGTGTTACCTACTATTCTTACTGGATGAGGGAAAGGGGGAGGGTAGGTAGGGGGGGGCTTAGGTGTTAAGGGATGGGGCTTTCAGTAAAGGGGGAGGAATGGGAATGCATGATGGATGAGTGTGGTGTTAGAGGGTTCAGATGTTGGATGCCGAAGATGTATCAGGTGAGAGAAAAATGAGAAAAATGGTACAGAAGGGGGATTACATACTCAATACCTATATTGAGCAAATTGACCCAGGGGATGACTGGGTTAAAAACAAACATGATGGATATGAGTCTGGAGACATCTCTGTGTTTTTTCTACTGTGTGGTCTCTGTGCACCTTTTATTTTTTGGTTCTTGTGTATGGAGTGGTTCTTCATATGCACATATTCTAAATGATTATTAGATATTTAGTATGTAAACACACCTTCTTCCAAAAAAAATTAAATTTTAAACTGATTTTATAATTAGTTGAAGATGCATTTCTAGATGATTAAAGATAATTTGCTTTATAACTTTGAGCTGCCTTGAAACATAGACAAGAATAGAAGAAAACAGGATAAATGAACAACTTAAATATAAAACATATTTAAGCAATTAAAATTCATGGGGTATTGGAAAGGGGGAAGGAATGCTGGATTAATTTTGGAAACAGAAGACGTCACTTCCATTTATGCCAGTTTAATCTAGGCACACCAATACTTTTAAATGAGTTGGACAGATGTATTCAATGATGGAAGAGGTATAGCAGGTAGGAGATTGCAATTTTTGGAATATTGATTGGATGATCAAATGTGCAGAAACTGTTAGAAGTTAAGAGATCCTGATATTCCACTGAGAGACTCTCTCAGACAAGTGGTGATGGAATACACATAAGAGGGGGGCGACACTAGACTTGGTACTTACAAATTGAGAAAGTGTTTCTAATGTCCAAGTAAGAGGCCATTTGAACTTCAGGGATTGTCAGACATTATGGATTAATATAAGAAAAGCACAAATAGGTCACAATAAAGTTCAGAGTACCAAGTTTGTTAAGATGAAGGATTACTTTAGGAAAGCACTAACATGGTGGAAAGAGCCGTGTGACGTTTAACAGAAAGGAACTAGTGAAATTGAAGCAAATAAAAGTAAGAAGAAAAAGAGAGAAGAATGATTTCAAAAGAGGTGGCATTAAAGGCAAAGGGGCGGATTTTAAAACCCCTGCGCGTCGGCGCGCCTATTTTGCATAGGCTGCCGGCGCGCGCAGAGCCCCGGGACGCGCGTAATCCCGGGGCTTCCTGTCGGGGGCGTGTCGGGGGCATGTCGGGATGACGCGGCGTTCAGGGGGCGGGGCGCAGCGTTTCGGGGGCGGCGACGTGGGCATGGTTTCGGCCCGGGGGCGTTCCGGGGGCATGGCCGCAGCCTCCGGAACAGCCCCCGGGACCAGACCATGGAGCGGGGCAGCTGGCCGACGCGCGCAAAGTTAAGGGGGGGTTTAGATAGGGCCGGGGGGTGGGTTAGGTAGGGGAAGGGAGGGGAAGGTGGGGGGAGGGCGAAGGAAAGTTCCCTCCGAGGCCGCTCCGAAATCGGAGCGGCCTAGGAGGGAACAGGTAGCGCGTGCTGGGCTCGGCGCACAGGTTGCACAAATGTGCACCCCCTTGCGTGCGCCGACCCCGGATTTATAAGCTACGCGCGTATCTTATAAAATGCAGCATACGTTTGTTCGCGTCTGCTGCACGAACAAAAGTACGCGCTCGTGCAAGTATTTAAAATCTGCCCCAAAAAGATTAGTGTTCCAGTGAAACAGTACGCAAATCGCTTCTCCCAACTCCCCCCCCCCCCCCAGTAAAGATTAATTTCCACTGTTATAGCTATTATATCAGTTTAGTCCCTGTGCTGGTGGTTAAAATCTTCTGATGTTATAAAGGTGTTCAGTTACAAAGCCTTCCCTAATTCCTCTCTCCTCCATGACCCCCTAACCTCTACCTACCTACCTACCTACCCTATTTTTTTTTTTTGTTTGTTTTCTACCTTACCTGTTCCTTTGGAGCCGAAGTAAGTTGCGCGCACTGACCAGCTGCCGGCACACGCTTCCCCAGGACAGGGCCTAATGGCCGCTGTTACGGCCGGCTACCACCCCTCCCTACCCACACCACACACCCTGGCCCACCCATTTTCTCTGGACCAGTACTTATGCGCATATCAGAGGTTATGCACGTGGCTGGGCTCTTTCCAAAATGCGCTCGGTACACATGGCGCATCCACGTGCATAACCCCCAGTTTTAACATGTACAGGCTATCGAAAATTCGGGCGTTAGGTTTTAGGGAATATTTAGATAAGAGCTGAAATGACTATCTTGAGACCAATGGGACACATAGAAGAAATCCAGCCCTTTTCTGGGAGATTGCCAAGGCGGTAGAAAGAGGTGATATGATCTCTTACACGATTGTAAGGAAGATGGCTATTAATAGTGACATTCTCAATTTAGAACATCAGCTACAAAAATCAAAGAGAGCCCAAGAACAGATTACTTGTGCTATAATTAAATCAGGTTCTTGGAAGCACAAATTGGTCTTAATAAATTACTTTACCAAAGAGCAAAAAAGGGCATGACATATTATAGATATAAATATTTGTATCATAGTAATAAAGCAGGAAAATTGCTAGCAAACCTTACCAGATGATGGAACGACCCTCAATTTATTATGACCATGAGAACCACCTCTGGTCAGTTAAGGCATGCCAAGCAAGAGCTGTACTCTAATATCAACAATTATATTCAGTTCAGTCACCAGATTCAACCAAGATTAGAGAATATTTGATATCCATAGGGCTGCCTAATTGACAGATGATCTGGTTCTTAAATTAAACCTCCCCATCCAAGCATTGGAACTTCAGATGAGCATACAACATGCACAGCTTCAAAGTCTCCCAGCCCAGATGGTTTCTCTGCAGAATTTTATAAATACTAAAGAGGCGACTACTTCTCCCTTTAGGCAGCATGGCAGTGGAACTTATCACATGTGAACCATCCTCTTCTTTTCTAATGAATCCCATATTACATAACTTCGAAAGCCAGGAAAAACCCAGAGAGGTCCATATTCAAATACCATTTAGACGTATAACATAATAGTTATCCATCTAAATGGATTACCCAGCTATATTCAGCATTTATCTGGCTAAATTCTAGCTCACTAATAAGTTTTTTTTTTTGGGGGGGGCGGGGGGGTGTTAGAATTTAGCTGGATATGCTAGAGGTGGTCCAGGGATGTAATTGGGATGAGTTGAGTTTGCCATCTAAGTTAACTGGATGACTCTAATATTCAAAGTTAGCTAAATGACTTAGATCTGGTCCAGTAAGAAAGCCGGAAAACTGACAGGGTCATTCATGTTTTTCGATAGGCCGCTAACGCATGCATTATGGTGGTATCCCACACGATAGTGACATAACGCATGCAATAAACCGCATCGCAAAATGTGTATGCAAATTTAAAACTAATGTAAAAGTAGGTGGAGTTTGGGCAGGATTAAGGTAAAGTAAAGATTGGTGGTGCCACGTGTGTTAGCTATTGCAGTAATTGTGAGCCTTTAACTAGGATATTACCTATACCTTTTTTATTGGCAGTACAGTCCAAAAAGTTATTATTGCAGCCAGTATCACAGACTACGCTATTACCGCGGTGTGTATAGCGCATAATAAAAACTGCAAAAATTACTGACACACCTACCAAGCAATCCTGGCCCAATAAAAATACCTGTTTTTACCAGGTCAACTTTACTAAAAGCATTTTGTGAGTGTCAAGTGTACTTGTACACACATAATTCATGCCTCGCCAGGCTCACTGCAGATGACAACACATGGAAGAAGAACACCTGGACCAAAAGCCAAGGCCACTTCTAAGACATCCGAGGGAAGTACCAGCAGTGCAGGCAGAGGATCTGCTGCTGCGGGCTCAGGCCCTGGCCCAGCAGCAAGCACACAGGCAGCCACAGCATGGGAGATACAGGGAGCATATCTTTCCTCCATGATTGTCCTTGCTGACCATGCTTGAGGACTTTGTGGTTAGCAGGTATTGCCTCAGCTCTTGGGCAATCCAGGAATTATATGAAGACATTCTATAGGATCTGGATCCAGTCTCTGAAAGATCCCACGCCATCCCCGGTCTCACCAAACTCTTGGTTGCCCTCCATTTCATGGCAAGCATCTTCTTCCAAACCACAGTAGGAGTTGTGGCGGGACTGTCCCAAACCACTTTCTCACACTGTCTGGACTGGGTCATTAAAGCAGTCACTGACAGCATTAATCGATACATAAAATTTCCTCATGACAGACAGGACTTGATGGACTTGAAGAGAGGTTTCTATGCCTTTGTACAGTTTCCCAATGTTGTCTGAGCTATCGACTGCACTCATATGGCCATCATTCTACCCCATCAGAGGGAGGATAAATACTGAAACAGAAAGGTCTTCCACTTCATCAACATGCAAGTGGTTTTCCGACACTCGAATGTGCATTCTCGATGTGGTTGCCAGGTACCTGGGAGCCACACACAATTCCTTTATACTTAGGCAATCGGGCCTCTTTGACAATTTTGAGGCTGGCGTGTACGGTGATGCTTGACTCGTAGGTAAATACTCAAAAGAAAAGTCCAGTAAATGTTAAACACTTCAAATATCAATAATATACAATAAAGTTGAGCTCAAATTCAAAATGATTGTATATGGTCAAACTGAGGAAACCTCATATAGTGCCTCAATTAGGCTAAAGGTTGCCTGATTGGCTACTTGTTTCAATCTCTAACACCAACGATGTGGTTGTTAGAATGCTTGTATAATCATCGGAGACCCCAGAGAGACAGGATGCCAAAACAATTGCTTTTTTTTGGCTATCTTGATAGTTCAATAGAAATCCACTGTTGTGGGAGTTGATGATGGTATACTAGAAAAAAGCACAATGTTATACCAATCACAACTCACTGTTATGACGCCAAGGTGCTGTATATGAAACTTCATGCGGCAAGTGTCATAGTCCTGACACTGCAATGTTTCGAATTAGATATCTTCCTCAGGGAATCACTCTTAAGCATGGATTATACTTAAGTATCTCGGCTGTTATTAACACCAGGGACTTTTGGAAAGTCTTGGGGGAACTTCCTGACCCCCACGAGACTGGCCAAAAGTCCAGCGGGGGTCCGGGAGTGACCTCCTGCACTCCGGCCATTGGATGCCAGTACTCAAAATGGCGCCGATCGCCTTTGCCCTCACTATGTCACAGGGGCCGACCTGTCACATGGCCATCAGCGCCATCTTGTGCTCCTACCATGTGACAGGGGCTGACCAATGGCACCGGTAGCCCCTGTGACATAGTGAGGGCAAAGGCGATCAAGGCCATTTTGAGTACTGGCATCTGACGGCCGGAGTGCAGGAGGTCGCTCCCGGACCCCCGCTGGACTTTTGTCAAGTCTTGTGGGGGGGGGGGTTAGGAGTGTCCCCCAAGACTTGCCAAAAGTTCCTGGTGCTCCAGCGGGGGTCCGGGAGCGACCTCCTGCACTCGGACCTTCGGCTGCCAATAATCAAAATGGTGCCGATAGCCTTTGCCCATACTATGTCACAGGGGCTACCGGTGCCATTGATCAGCTCCTGTCACATGGTAGGAGCACAAGATGGTCCTATGGCCATGTGACAGGGGCTGACCAATGGCACCGGTAGCCCCTGTGACATAGTAGGTCAAAGGCTATCAGCGCCATTTTGAAACTGGCAGCCAAGGGTGTGAGTGCAGGGGATGGTTCCCGGACCCCCCGCTGGACCACCAGGGAGTTTTGGTAAGTCTTGGGGGGGTCAGGAGGGTGAGGGGTTGTAGTTAATTTAATTTTAGTGGGGGAACAAATAGAAATCGACGTATTAACATATCGAGACGCCATACGGCCAATTGCAACGTATCTGCCCCCTGACTAATCCGAATCCCGAATGCAAAGTATGGTGCCCCTCTGCACATCCCTACAGTTTTCATTGTAATGCCATAGCACATATAGTCTAGCATGCTCAATAACTGCAAAATTGGAATGAAGTAGGGCATTGTAGCATGCAAGGTCATGTGGAGAGACAACCTTTTACCTTTGGTACCATACATAATGAAAGGAGAGCACCAGAAAGTTTATAATTCCAAACAGTGAGCATTTTATTAGCAAACACATGTAGTGCACTGTTTGAAATAAAGGTAATGTCTTAGGTAATCACATTCTGCAGGAACAAGATAGCAAATAGCAAAAAACTCTACATTTCATGAACAGCACATTCAGTGTTCACCTGTACATTAACAGATTGAAATGGCATCATTTCATATACAGGCATTGCATCTTATCCTTTAGGCCCAATCATGATTACAACCAATAAGAAAGAAAGAGGACATGGCAACACAAAAGTATTGTAGTGTTGTAAAGTAACAGCTACATGCAGAACTACTATGTACTGTCAAAACAAAAGCCCCAAACAGTCCATGTTAAAGGGGGAACTCAAAGAGGACAGCCTAAGGGCTACAGCATCAAAGTTCAGCATGAAGGCAGCAGGAATAGGACCGTAGAGCGCAGCCTCATGGCAGCAGGACCAGCACAAGACCCAGTAGCATGAAGGCAGGAGGCTTAAGAGGAGATCCAGCAGCTTAGAGGCAGGAGATGAGAAGAGAGACACCCAGCGCCATGGAGCAGGAGAAGGGATAGCCTGACAACAGGCAGTAGCTGAAAAGTGATTGTAGGCTACTTAAAGTAGGCTGTGATAGGGGCAGAGCCTCAAGGATGGCTTCTTAGTTAGTGTGCTGCATGAAAATGCTTCAGAGAACACCATCCATTGTGCATGGTGGCCCAGCAACTATGTAGTGAGGACACGCTGAGCAGGTTCCTTCCATCTAGATGGCACATCCCCTCTGCAGTGAGGACACGCTGAGCAGGTTCCTTCCATCTAGATGGCACAGCCCCTCTGCAGTGAGGACACAGTCAGCAGGTTCCTTCCATCTAGATGGCACAGCCCCTCTGCAGTGAGGACACAGTCAGCAGGTTCCTTCTATCTAGATGGCACAGCCACGCTGCAGTGAGGACACGCTGAGCAGGTTCCTTCCATCTATAAGGCACAGCCCCTCTGCAGTGAGGACACAGTCAGCAGGTTCCTTCCATCTAGATGGCACAGCCCCTCTGCAGTGACGACACAGTCAGCAGGTTCCTTCCATCTAGATGGCACAGCCACGCTGCAGTGAGGACACGCTGAGCAGGTTCCTTCCATCTATAAGGCACAGCCCCTCTGCAGTGAGGACACACTCAGCAGGTTCCTTCCATCTAGATGGCACAGCCCCTCTGCAGTGAGGACACAGTCAGCAGGTTCCTTCCATCTAGATGGCACAGCCACGCTGCAGTGAGGACACGCTGAGCAGGTTCCTTCCATCTAGATGGCACAGCCCCTCTGCAGTGAGGACACACTCAGCAGGTTCCTTCCATCTAGATGGCACAGGCACGCTGCAGTGAGGACACGCTGAGCAGGTTCCTTCCATCTATAAGGCACAGCAGCTCTTTGAAAAGGCTGGCCCAGTCTTCTTGGCAAATGTGTCTTCTTGGCCCTTACTGGGCAGTTTCACAATTCTTTCAAGGCCCTTTGTCACACTGTGGTTTCCCACTGGGGCAGACGGAGGTCATATTTTTTTGGTGCTTAGCCATGCAGCGACTTGAATCTCCAGGACTGCTGTGGGGTGTTGATTCTAGGGATGGAGCTGAGGACTCTGAAGGCTGCTCCAGCATACGGTGAAGAATTTGCGTCAGACATTGGTGATGTTGCTGATGGCAGCAACTATAGTATTAGCATTTTGGGTGCTGGCAGACATACTTTGTTGCAGGATCCTGTTCTGCTGATTCACCTCAGGACCCGTTTCTCTCCCCACAAATGCTATAGTTCACCTGCAGACATGCTTGCTGCAGGTGCTAGTGCTGGTACCAGTCCTGCTGGCAGTGTCAATGTTGCTGGCAGTGTTGGTGCTGCTGGGAGTATCCATGATGGTGGTGGGGTTGGTGTTGGTGCTGAAGGCACTAGTGGTGTCTGAGGACTCAAAAGGGGCATAGGTGGGTTGCTGCCCACTATGTGGCCTGGTAATGGTGAATCCACAGGCTAGTGTGGTGTGCTGGTTCCTGGTCGATGCTGGTCTGAAGGGTGCCAGTCCAGATTGCCTTCCTCCATTAATGTGTTCAGATTGAGGGAGACCTCAACTGGGTTTCTTGACACTAGGTGTTGGAGCAAGTACATTGGCTGGGATTTCTGTGCCTACTTCTCCTCCTCCTCACTGCACTGAATCTTGGCATTCATTTGTAAGGACCTTTGTAGCATTGGTAGTGGGTGGCTGCTCCCAGGGGCATCCTGGTTGGATCCTGGGTGGTTCTGGCAGCATCCTGCTCAAGAGCTGTGGAAACAAAGAGAAGAAACAAAAAAAAAAAAAGATATAAGTACATATGCCAGCAAGTATTATTTTTTGATTTGGCAGAGAGGTGCACTTTGCTTCTTTGCCTAGTGAGAATCTTATGCCAAATGCTATGTGCACCCATTGCTGCCTGCCCATTTAGGGCTGAGGTGAACTTACTGGCTGCAGCTTGCATCATGTCCAGATGCTCATCCATTCCCTCGAACCTGTCCGGTACCAGCCTCTCCATCTCTGTGAGCTGTATTGTACAGTGGGCTCTTCCTCCCATCATCTGGTTGTATTCCACTCTTGCTGCCACCTTGGCCTTGATCTGGGCCTTAGTGTCCTGAATCGATGGGCAACCTGCTTTGCACTTCTTCCAATGCTGCTCCACCAGGTGTTGGACTGGGCGATATTTCTCCAAATCTGCCCCTTCGCTACTTTGGAGGTCTTGGCTGCCTGATTGCCAAACTGATGGAGATAATTGTGGTGTGATGATCAAGTCATTCTCCTGCATGCTGAATTTACTGTCCCTGATATGAGCATGTGGTGTTGCCTGGCTGCCTGAAGGGGAGGCCACTTCCTCTTCTGTAGAGGTGTCCTTTCTTTTCTCACTCTCCATTCCGTTCCCCTCTCCCCTCCCTTCTGCCCCACCTTCTGCCCCTGCCCTACCAACTCCTTTCCCCTCTGCCCTCCCTGTCTATCCCTACCCTGTCCTACTCCTCCCCCCCAAACTTGCCTGACTAGCCCCTTCCCCCTCCCACAGCTTCCTATCCCTTCCCTGCTGCCTCTCTGTACTCCTGCACCTGTCCCTACTCCTACTCCGACTCCTTCCTCTAGCACTCCGGCCCTCATCCTTCCTTCTCACGCCTCTCCCCATACCTCTCATGCTCCATCCTCACTACATCCTCTAAGCACACTTCTTTCACACATACACCTCCCATAAGCACATACACAAACACACACACATACACCTCCTCAGCACATACACACATCTCATCACTTCTGCTCTTCACCAACACTCCTCCACACCACCTCCACTCCTCCACACCACCTCCATTCTTCCAGATAAAAAAAAACAGATGGACAAACAAGACAAACTGCCAAAAAATGTCATTCCAACAAAGATGACAAAAGACCAAGCTAAAGGGAAACAGATAAGAACAGATAACAAGACAATGCACTCAAAAAATTGCTATCTAGAACCTCCACCTACCACCAATGCACTCTTCAACTCTCCTCTGTCCAAACTCCTGACACACCCTCAAACAGACACATGCAGGAAGCCTGCTTTTGTAATGGGGAATAAATGTTGTATACTGCAATGATATACCGCTGCACACGATGATGCAACACTGCACGTGATAACGCAACGCCGTATGTGTTATTTACCTATGCCATGTGGCAGGCCAGCGATTTGAATATACACACTGTTTTTCTGTATTGTAGGCGCTATTCATGCAAATATTATAGCATTTTGATGAATCTAGGCCTAAGATAGCCAGCTATATTCAATAGTGTGGCTGCACTATCAAATATGCCTCCAAAGTTAGCCAGATAAACTTGTGTGGCTATCTTTGCCAACCGGACTGCGTCTGAATATAGATCTCAGAGTGTCCAGAGTCTTACATACTTAGGGGCGGATTTTCAGAGCCCTGCTCGCCGGTAAGCCTATTTTACTTAGGCCTACCGGCGCGCGCAGAGCCCCAGGACTCGCGTAAGTCCCGGGGTTTTCGGAGGGGGCATGTCGGGGGCGTGTCGGGTTGTGGGCCCGAACCGTGCGGCGTTTTCGGGGCGTGTCGGGAGCGTTCCGGGGGCGGGCCCGGGGGCGTGGCTACGGCCTGGGGCGGCCCGGGGGCGTGGCCGCGCCCTCCGGACCCACCCCCAGGTCGCGTCCCGGCGCGCAGGAGGTCCGCTGACCCGCGGGGATTTACGCCTCCCTCCGGGAGGCGTAAATCCCCTGACAAAGGTAAGGGGGGGGGTTTAGACAGGGCTGGGCGGGTGGGTTAGGTAGGGGAAGGGAGGGGAAGGTGAGGGGAGGGCAAAGGAAAGTTCCCTCCGAGGCCGCTCCGATTCGGAGCGGCCTTGGAGGGAACGGGGGTAGGCTGCGCGGCTCGGCGCGCGCCGGCTATACAAAATCCATAGCATTGCACGCGCCGATCCAGGTTTTTAGCAGATACGTGCGGCTCCGCGCGTATCTACTAAAATCCAGCGTACTTTTGTTTGCGCCTGGAGCGCAAACAAAAGTAGGCTATTCACGCTCCTTTTAAAATCCGCCCCTTATTTCTCTGTTGAACTTCGACATCAAACTCATTGCTAAAATTATAGTGGATAGATTAACACAATATCTTCCTAAATTAATTGGGGAAGTACAGCTGGGATTTGTTAAAGACAGAAGTTCAATATTAGATTTTTTTCAGGCTTTTAGCATCTATGGAATATATTACAGGCAATAAGATCCCTTTGCTGATTTTAGCTTTGATGCAGAAAAAGCCTTTGACAAAGTAGACTGGTTCTTCACAATGGAAACTTTGCAAACATTTGGTATAACATGATATTATCCAGAAGTAGTCCAAGTTTTATATCAGAGGTCAGTGGTCTTTGTCATGATGAATAACACAAGCTCTGAGCCCTTTGATATATGTCGAGGAATATGACAAGGATGTTCCTTTTCTCCTGCTCTCTTCCTGTTGTCTTTAGAGCCCCTTTTAAAATGGATACTTGAAAACTCCATCTTGAATTCATGGAGAGACCTGCGGGTCCCGAAATTGAAAAAAGAATAATTTATGCGGGAGACCTGTGGGTCCCGTTGTTGAAAGATTTAATGTGAAGAGGGAGTACAGATTTTAACAGCATAAGCTACATTTTCCTTTGTTAAAGACGGAACTGTTTGAGAACTTCTTATACGCTCAACGTGTTAAGTTTGGCTCCTGATGAAGCTGGCAACAGCGAAACTTCGGCCGCAGTTGAGCCGTTTTTAAGGCATACATACCGTCTACTGCACAAGAAGTGTCTGCATCAGTTTATTATTAAAAACGAGCCGCACTTAAGGCTTACACATTGTACACTTCACAAGAAGTGTCTGCATCGGATTATCTTTAAGAACTTTAACTGTCAATTGTTTTACACTGAAATACATCGCTGGAAAATTCATACATTATAAGTGACTGCAAGTGATTGAGAAGACCGGGTGCTCGCCAGTTTTCTGGGAGAGACACCGTCTGGCTTGCTGATGCAGTTCACTTCCACATTACAAATTTGTCGTCTTCAATAATTAGAAAACTAATAAAAAATAAAAATATATATATATAAATCAAAAATTAAAGTTAAAAAATTGAAAATTAAAAATTAATTTAGATACAAGTGAGCAATTGAATACAAGTTAATAGTCTCCCTTCATTTTTTCTTTTGTTTGACTCTCTGACGGGAGTTTTTGGCTCTTTTCAAAAAATACTTGAAAACCCCAACATAATGAGAGTACCTGTTCGCTCACGAGGCCAGTACACTTTCAAGGTTGTTGCTTTTACAGATTAAATTTTGGCTCATATAATAGATCCTGATAACTCCTTTTATCATATATTAGAGTCGTTTACAAAATATGGGACATTAGCAGGCCTTGAATTAAATTTAAATAAGTCTGAGGCCATGCCATTGCAGAAAAACATAATCCACCTATGTGGTCCAGATTTTCCAATGAAGTGTGGGATGGACTTCATTAAATATTTGGGCATCAGAACTAGTAAATATATCACTAAATTATATGAAACCAATTACAAGCATCTGTATGATGATACCAAGCACCTACTCTTCAACTGGATGGATTTGCTAGGGATGTGCAGCCAAAATATTTTCATTGCATTTGTGATACGTATTCGTCGGGAGTCATTTCCGTTGCATTTGGACATATGGCACCCCCGATATGTTGATATGTGAATTTGTTTTCCGGTTCCCATTAAAGTAAATGGGGGAAGGATTTCCAGCCTATTTTTGGCTGCAGAATTGGGGTTTTATTATCAATTTTGATGAAACTTCTGGGGAGCAATCATCACAACAACAAAAGAGCTCCAAAGTACTTAGACTGTGGCAAAGTGGCACTAAAGTGGTATGAATAACCTAAGGTGCAAAGGGGTACCAGAAGTGGCAAGAGTGCAGCAAGAGTGTCAAAAACACACCACAGCTTCAATAGAGAGCACCGATAACAGATGCATGAACCCTCAAAGGCAGCATGACAGGCAAAGCGGTAAAACAAGTGGCATTGACATCCTACAGCACAATGAAGGGGGAATATAGCAAGCAGAAAGACTAGCACCAACACATGGGGAACCATGATAGTGGCAATAACACCACAAGGAGTTGAGTGAGTCATCTGGTGATTGGCAACAAGGCAGAGTGGCAGATAGTTGATAGGAGCAAGACAGGCTGGCAGAGCCGAGGTAGTCAGTTCCCTGTGGTTTGATAAGGGAAAGACAAGGAGGCAAGACAAGATGAGGCTCAGCATGTGGTGGGACTGTCAACTGTGCATACTGTGCACCCAACCCATCTTGAAACAGGGACCAGGGAGTCTAACATGAGTGCTAGGACCTGAAACATGATGAACTATGCCTGGGTGGAGTGGAGCATCTGCGGGTGCCAATTTTGGTGGTAGTAGCAAATATTCAAACAAGAGCCCTGGGGAGAGTTCCCTTTCCTATGAGCAGGAAAGGGCTCCCTAGAATGGGTTCACCCCTAGAGTGGGGTGTTTCCTTTGGCGTCCAGTGAGCTCTCGCTGGTCTTTTAAAATCAGGTGGATGTAGCTGATATACAAATGAGAGTTTTCAAGGCCGAGACAGAGGAGGGTGAATGTGAACAGTGGTGCAACATGGGTCAGAGGGTAGAAACAGCCAGGCTACACCCAGGGAGAGATCCCTTTCTTACGAGCAGGAAAGGGCTCCCTAGAATGGGTTCGCCCCTAAAGTGGGGGTTTCCATTGGGGTCCAGTGGGCTCTCGCTGGTCTTTTAAAATCAGGCTGGCTGCACCCGGGATTCCCAGGGACTGTAGTGTGACAATATCCTTGACAAAAGACAGGTAGGCCGGAAAGCAGTCAGAGTACAGCTTGGCATAGAAAGTGGCTGATTTCAAAATGGAACAGTGGTTCAACCTGGGTCAGAGGGTAGAAATAGGCAGGCTACACCCGGGGAGAGGGCTCATGATATCCCCTGTCATTGAAAAGACACGTTCACTGGGCACACTGGTTGGGTGACATAACAGATATTGCTGAGCCACTTTGGCTAGGTGTGGCCAGACAGTGGACTTATGTGCCCAATATGCCAGCAGATCTGTCTGCATGTTGTCTGTCGACTCTGAGAGATACCGTGTCACTGACAGCTGTGCTGGTGTCTCCTTTGCTTGGGCAGGCTCAGAGTCACTCATGCCAGCTACTTTCTCTCTCGCCCATTGCACAATTGATTAACCTTTATGGGCAACATGCCTTGGGGGTTGTGACGTGGAAGAGGAGGTAGTATCTGTCGCTGACACAGTGCTGCTCCTGCTTGGGCTAGCAGCACAACTCTTTGAAGTGCCTGTTGTTTCCACCTCTGCTTCAAGCCTAATCTGTCTCCGCCTATGGTGCTCCTGTTCACGGACTTTTGCTAACAGCAGCTCCTTCACAAATGACAGACAATTGGACTGTTGGGCGAGTTTCCCTTTCACACGGGGATCACAGACTGAGGCGAGCATGTATGTGTGGTCATCTGTTAAATATAAGAGAGATTTAATCCTTAGTGCGCCTTTTCTTGTGGTGACATAGAAAACCACGCATAGTGCTGGTTACTTTTATGAGTAAATGGAGGAAGGTGAAATAGGTCTTGCAAATCTGAGGTTGTTCAATATAGCATGTCTACTTAGGCATATAGAGTTAGATATTCAAAAGCCATTTAGATAGATAATGTAATAGTTATCCATCTAAATGGCTTACTCAGCTATATTTAACTCTTATCCCTTATAAGAAGGGGCATTAGAGGAGCAGACGGGAGCTATTTGGGGTGGTTCAGAGTTAATAACATAAGTTATGTATCCATACTGCTCAATATATCCTGCTAGTAAGCCGGATATGTTTATCCAGCTAAATAGCTGAGTTTCACAGTGGCTGAAAATGGGATTCATAGGAGATTGGATAATGAACTCTACCTTTTATACTTCCCCAAGCACTGGAACAAAAGTTGGTCTCTCTTTAGACCTGAGGTTTCTCTTGCACTGTAATGTCTCTCAACCTCCTGGTCAAGTTCAACACAGCAATTTGATTAAGCACCTATTAGGATCTGGGTCCGTACTCAACTGAAATTGAATTACAGGGTTTCTCACTTTCTCCCTATTGCAGGAAACAAGAGGCCTTTTACCAGGAATTGGTTGGTTGTTTTTTCAAAATGGACCATGCAAGGCCTACAGACAATGTGGCATCTTTTGGGCTATAATGTAGAGATAGTCACCTTTCAGGATTTGTGAGAGAATTTTAATTTAGAACAATACCATTTCTTCACATATTTGCAGGTTAGATACTATGCTCACACTTTTGACATGCAAGAACTCAAACAAGACAGTAAGCAACTTTTTTTTAGATCTCTTTGATTTGGACGATCCCTCCAACCACACTGTCTCAAAATTTTACAGATTTTTTTAAATCAATGTGTAAACAGGTGAAATATGCTTCTCAAAGATCTCATTCGAAAGAGGAATTAGCTATCAACCTCACTTCCACTTATTAAATCCAATGTTTCAAAAGAATTAAGCAACTCACGAGTAACATGGATTTGTGAGAAAATCAGTATAAATGTTAGCTATGTTTTTATATCCCACAGAAATAAGTGTATACTCTCTCGTTGTCCACCTCATAGTTTTGTAGAAAATGTGTAATGGTGATAGTACCCTTGGACAGTGGACACCAATTCTCATCTTGTATTAAAATTCAAACTTTCTGGCAAAGGGCTTTGGGATTCTTTTTCTCTATCATTGTAACTCAAATACAAGTTGATGGAAAAATAATACTTTTTTATGACTTAAGGAGGACCCCTTTTCACAGCAGATCAGTTTGTCTATGGTGCAGGAAGATACTCCTGTTAGTAAAAAAAGGCCATATTGTAGAAGTGGCTAGTACCTGAACTTCCAATGGATACTCAATTAAAGAATATTACCTATTCCTTATGCAGTATGGCAAAGCGTAAAACATATCTTTTTTTAAAAATCTAGAATATGTAAATCGTTGTCACTGTAGTATGATTTTGAATGATCTGCTAAATGACTAGATAGAAAATGTTGCTATCCATGTCATGTTGTTACAGAGGTTAACACTCAACCTGTGAAGGATGAATCAAATAGGGGGAAGGTAAGGGAGAGGAGTTTTGGGGGGGGGGGGGGTAGAGGGGCAGTTGGAGTTCCATTTGATGTTAATGAATTAATTTCTATTCACATGGCGATTGATAAGCTCACAATTGCTGAGATATTAGTCTCTTCTAAAATTCAATAAAATAGATTTAAATATAAGTAGAGCAGGAGTGACCAACTCCAGTCCTTGAGAACCAGAAACAAGCTAGTTTTCAGAACATCCACAATGAATATATATGAGATAGATTTGCATGCAATGGAGGAGAATATGCAGATCTATCTCATGCATATTCAGTGTTTATATGCTGAAAAACTGACCTGTGTGTGCTTCTCAAGGACCGGAGTTGGCCACCCCTGCAGTAGAGCAATTTAACACTATCCTACACTGGAAGCACATAAATAGGGATCCCAAAGTGCTTGACTGGTTAGAAACTGTATGTGAAACAAACGGTAGTGTTAAACCCTGTTCACTCCAAGGAAAGAGGAGTTTTCATGAGATTGCACATGAGCTAATACAGAGGTTTGCCTTTTGGCAGATGATACTAAGATCTGCAACAAGCTAGGCACTACTGATGGAATAGATAAAATGAGAAGTAATCTAGGAAAGCATGAGAAATAATCAAGAGCTTGGCAGTTCAGACTTAATGCAAACATATCATTTGGGGTATGTTCCTTTTGTGCGTCAAATGAGTTGGAGTGCCTTGTTTTAACTGTTAATGTTTTGTTATATCTTGCTTTTAAGATTGGCCCCTAAAGCGGGCATGGTGGTGGCCACAATTTTGACAGTGTTAAGGTTTTAGGGTATCAAGGTTACATATTTGAGCTGCTCCCATCAGTGGTTCTTGCATCCAAGCTAAGATTTTCACCTACTGCTGCTATAACCTTCATGGGACTATTAGATAGTATTTACTTGCAATATAAAATTTAAAAAAATTAATACGATAAACTTCTTGTTTTTGTATATGATTATATTTGTGCATATTTAGCTATAGTTGTCCATGATATATATTTAGGACCTGACAGTTTGCTGCATGGAGCACCTATATGAAACTGAATATACAATATTTCATACATTTGAATATTAATTTAGGAAAATTCCATTATTTAGTGATTTCTTTACAGAAAAATAGTAGTACTAAAGTTAGCCAGATAATAAGTAAATAAATGCAGGGGAGGTGCTGATCCCCCTGTTTTAAAAAAAGAGATTGGCCAAATACCTCTTGAATCCCCCCAAAAAGGGCCACTTGGCTGAATACTGAATGCAATACAGTTGCTGGCTCCTGGCAAATTAGTATTAATGAATTTGAGTTACTCCAGTTGAAAAAATCAATGACTGGCCCCTTCACTGACAGCTAACATTGAAGGGATCTATTAGAACTGAGAAACTTTAACTGGCTCACGTTAGGGAGATAACTTTATTGTGTTAACCTTAGTAATGCAAGTTATTTTTTAAATATTAGTCAGATAAAATTGCAGTGCTCTAATTAATCCCTTTACTGACTTATCATTTGGTAACTTTGGCCAGATAACCATAAAGCCTAACACCTCAAACTTATTAAATTATGAAGCCACTATTGAAAGATATAGGAAGCATGAAAGCAAGGTTTACTCAACGAAGCATAATAAAGTGTAAAATATGCATTTCCATTAGCTAAAATAAATGTGTATATTCCTCTCCTTTATTTATTTTCATTTGGTCTTATATTAAAAAAAATAGATGTATTTGCATTTATCAGTCCTGGATTTAGGTGGCCGAATGTTCAAAGCCTATGCAGGAGCAAGCTGATAGTGGAAGCAGAAAGAAAGTTAGAAACAGACTTTGCCATATCCAGCAGAAAGTAAAAACAAGCATTTCCTGGCCTATGGTGAATTGCATAATATTATGAGACTGCCCAAGGCTTGTAAATATAAATCCACCTACAATCAAATCTGCAAGAGGACCATAAATGACTGAGCCTGAGCCAAAAGATAAATCCTTAACTAGATATATATTATTAAAAAGAGTCTGTGCTTGAAAGGCAAACAAAGCTGCACTTTCCATTAGAACACTCTCCTATGGAAGGTAGTTAAGACTTAAGACATTGTGGATTTTGTTTGCACATCTAACCAAAAATTTGAGGCAATGATGGAGCAGCTGCATAGAGTCCCATAACTTTCAAATGTATTATCATTCAAGGTATTTGTCATCTTTTCCTCCACAAGCCAACAACAGCAGGCATGGAGAAACAGAGCCCAGACTCACTGCTCCCATAGTAGCTACCCCTTCCTCCTGTCCCTAACTGACATTTTTTCACCAAATGAGAAATGCATGAAGAGAGGAGGAGGAAGTGGTAGCTCACAGTCAGTGGTGAACAGAAGGCTTTTGTGGAGTTTGTGTGATGGTGGTGGTAGTTCCTGAATTCTGTTCAAGAGGTAGTGGACCCTAGGCCATGTAGTAGAGGAAGATTTGACTCTCAACACTGGCCCCATTTGAGAGAGGAGGATCCTACTATTTGCCGTAGTATATGGTTTTAATGGGAAAGTGTTCCAGCAAGGATTGAACCAGATGTTTTGCTAGAAAAGTAAAAAGTTAACTCTGGGTTATTATATGTCACATATACAAGTAAGATTGCAGAATATAAGTTCATTAAAAAAAATAACTTAACAGATATGATTTTGGGAAAAGGAAAAACCACCTTGGGGAGGGGTGTGTTGCTGGGTGAAGAGATTGTGTGTCTTTTAAAGGGAGTATAATGTTTGGAAAAAGGAGAAACACATTTTGGTTAACAATGAGTTGTTAAGGTAGGAGTTTGACCATAGCTAAATGTAAGGAAGTTTGAATGAATAACAGAGACAAGGGGATGGAAAGATGAAAAATGGGAAGTGAGATCAGAGAGGAGATGTAAAGGAGTCAAAGCACAGCTATGACAAAAATGATGGACAGAAGGACTGCATGCTGTCATTAGGGAATCATAGGGCAGTAATCAGGGCACAACATTGCCTGGCACAGAGATCCATCACTATCAATTTCCTCTTCTGATCTGAGGACATGAGAGATTTACATTTTCAGTAACACATTGATGTGAAGTCCATCTGTTTATTCTTAAAGCATGTATCATAAGACCTTGATTCAAAAATCTTTTTTATTTAAATATTCTTTGTTTCATTGACTTAATGAGATTATTCTAGAATAGTTACAGAAGATTTCTTAGTGCAAAGCATACCGGCAAGCAAAACAATGTTTTTGATTGTAACTTGAAAGTAATACTCACTGAGACTATTAACAGTAATAATAAAGGAATGCTTTTGTGCTTTCATCAGTAAGCAACCACTTATGCCTAGGATGGGACAAGTGAAATCTGCAAGAATGTATGACCTCTTACTAGAAGCAGCTTTATGAAGATGCAAATAGTGTATTAAATTGCTGTCACCTTTATCTCTTTGAAATGATAAAAAGATACACTTTCAATATATCAGTGAAAACCCTGGATTAGTTTACTCTTAAGCATTCATGATATTGGAATTTTGATGTGAAGAAAATAATATTCAAGTCAGTGTGCCTCCCTGAGATTTTGAAATAATATTTTCATGAGAAAATTAATTCAGATTTACTTTTCAGTCTTTGTTTCACTCACAATCTATCACTACAACTGTTTTATGCTAATGAATACAAAGATTTATGTAAACTGTTTTCATTTTAAATGGCTCTTCAGAGCTCTGTTATAAAGACTGTAACTGCAGAAGAGAGAGTCCACGGCTATCATTTTAGAGTTTTTAATCTTCTTTATGAAAGTTCTAAACTGTAACAAAATTTGCAACTTCAAATGCAATGCTGCAGAAAGTTAATTTTGCACCTCTCACATATATTGCAACCAAACAACACAACATTATTCATGGTTGTATTGATTAAGGCACGGTGTCGGGTTGGTACACGAGTGCTGCGAATAACCGACATTGCATTTGGAGCGCCAGAAGAGGGGCAGGGGATACAGCCTTCCCTTGGCGTGTTGAGGCATCACCAGGACGAGCGGGATTGGCACTGAGGATGCGTCCAACGTCAAACCCCCCCCCCCCCCAGTGACGGCATGTGTGGCAGAGGCTGTGAAGCCCACAGAGTTAAGGGTAGCTGGGAACATGGAGGTTCTTGGCAGCGGCACGAAGCCAGGGGGAGCTCATTGGGCTGTGTGAAGCCCGGGGCCCATCCCGAGGGGCGGAGGCAGCTGTGCAGGGAGGTATCTGGCCTGCGTGTCCTGCCTCTGGCCCTTTTGACTCCTGCTCCCCGCGTGGCTGCCTTCACTGTGAAACCCACCCACCCCTTTTGTGTTAATTGGAGGGTTATCAGGATAGTCAGATTTGCTGTTAGTAACACCTGTTTTGTATGTCTCCTGTTATCTTGTTTCAGGTGGGTAGAAGTACCCGAACCAGAAGGCAGTGAACAGCACGTGGTATAACCTAAATTATTGTGATAGGGGGTTGTCTATCGCCAGAGTCCTCTGGTCCTGGTGCAGCAGCAGGCCAGATGCCCCCCATCCTTCAATGGGTAAGTCACCTTGCTTGGATGTGGTGAGTGACCGGAATGTTCTGTGATTATCTCCTGGAAGGCAGGGCCTTGATTAATTGTGGTGAACTGGATGTGGCATGCTGCCTGCACTGAAAGGGGATGCTATGTTAGTTTATCCATGTTATAGCTTGGGTACACAATTTTGTTGTACACTGTCGTTGTAAGAAAGCTGTGGCCAATCTACTCCACATATGGTCTCTATGGTTTTCTGTATATGTGGGAGTGTACTGATGATTTCCCCCCCCCCCCCCCCCCCTTCCCTAGTGACAGACTGTTGTGGCTGCCTGGGGTAATAGAAATGTTCAAACTGACTTACTCTGCAAAATAGAACAATGTATTAAACCCATATGGATGTGGAAAAAAATGGAAATTAAAAATGGAAATGTTACGCCTGTTGGTCGCAGAAGGCTGCGACCTCTCATGCTCATCTCTTTTTTCCCTGCTCCATCATCAGGGAAGAATGTCAGGCTGTGCCTATCCCCCCCAAGCTCTCCGGCGTTCCCGGGACAACATGGGTGCTGCCGACCGCCATCTTGGATCTGGAATCACCTAGGCATCATGGCGGGAACCTCGTGGGCGTCCCCTCCCGATGACGTCAACCAGCTTGTGTATTTAATCCAACCAGCCCTTGCCTTCCTTGAGTTAGCAAGGAGTTCCGTCTTGCTGAATTCTCTTTCAAGGATTTCCTGTTCCTGACTTGGTCTTGGCATCTGGACGCTCTGAGTACCCGCTCCTTGGGGGCTCCCCTGTGTTCTTGGCTATCCGCTCCTTGGAGGGCCTACCTGGCTGACTGCTACAGACCTGCTTTTCAGGTCTCTCTTTCTCTCTCCAGGAACCATCTTCAGTGAGTACCTCTACTGGCTTCTACTATACAAACTGTACTGAGGATTCCACGTGGTGTACCCCAGGCCACTACCGCCTTCCCTCGGTAAAAATCAATCAGCTTTCCTGCACTACATAATATCTACACACCAACTACAGGAGCCACTTCTGGGTTCTGGCATCTCTACCAGTTCTTCAACATCTATTATACAGACAGCCTCAGCATACCCGTTCCGCGGGCCACTACCGGATCTCCTCATCTGTGGTCCCACTCTGGGCATTCCCCATTGCTCAGCACTGCACTACTACATCTGCTATTCTGTGGACATTATTGTTTTCTCCATTTATAATAAAGTCTCTACTTCTAGCTGTGTCCCACGCCACTGAGACTGCGCCTGCTGATAGTGAGGCTCATAGGGCTCCTTCCTGTGGGCGGATTCACCTCTCAAATCAGCCCAGGGTTCACATTCTTCCATAAACATAACAGAAAATTAAAAAGCTTTTTGCACACAAAAAGAAAAGTAGACACGGAGGTTTTTCACTTGTGATGGTGCTTTTTTTACATCTATGGCATGTGTTGCCAAGAATGTGCAACTGAAGTTTTCCTCCAACTAAATTGATTTATGTGATCATATTCATAATTTTTTGGGGTACAACCATTTTGTTGTTTAACTTATAAAAAGCCTCCCTAACAACTTGTCTGATGTGAGGGACAAAAGTTAATTTGGAGTCAATTTCTACTCCCAGATTTCAAACCTTTCTAGCTATTCTGTAGAGGTCTACCCATAATATTTACAATGTTTCTCAAATCTGTGGGAGAACGTCTTCCAGTCCATAATTATGAAATTTTTGCCACATTCAAAAATAGGTGATTGTTTTTTTAACCAATTACCTATTTCCTCATATAGAAATGGAATTCACGATATGGGAATAAACCATTATTGCAAGGGATATAAAACTGTTCATCATCAGTGCATACATAATGTACCGATCCCAATGTCTTAAAAAGAGCACACAATGGTGATAAATAAATATTAAACAACAATGATGATAAGGATGATCCCTGTGGGATACCTATTAACATCTTTTTCCAGGAGGAGATTTCTTCCTTATACTACTCTCATTGCTGTCTATCTACTAAGTGTGACTCAAACCAGGCAAGGGTCTTACTGCCCAACCCAATTCAGCTAAACGATTCAGCAGCATGTTATGTTGTGCACTATTAAATGCCTCTGTTAAATCCAGTTGTATCAATATATCTGAATTTCCTTGATCTAATTCTCTATGCAGAAAGTCTATCAAGGATAATAGTAATGTCTCTATTCCATGGTATTTACAAAAGCCGTGTTGTTGAGTGTCCAATACAGCATTTCTATCCCAATGATCTTCTAATTGTAAAAGGACACTTTTTTCAATAATTTACCTAAAGTAGGGATGTCAGAAACTGGATAATAGTTGGAAACAACTGAGGGATCTATGATCAGAGTTTTTGGAATGATTGAATTTTTGATCTCTTAAATGCAGAGGAGAGGATGCTTTTAGTTAGGAATTTATTCACAACACTTACACTCATATATGCTAATTTTTATGTGTGTAACTCATTGGAAATTCACTCCTACATGTACATTAACAATGTGTGTAATATCCCACTAACATAGGCACCTGGGACTTCCTGTCCTCCCACTTACCCTTCACAATTTACATTCAATAAACCATGATACACTGAAATTGGTCATAAAAGACTGCAACTTTATTTGACAACCAACCTGATTCACAATCGTTACTAACATTTAAATGAATTCCATCCTCCTGCCAGAGTCTGGATGGCCCTCCCATCATGACCCAGCAGTGGACCACCTTAAAACCCACCTGAGGTTTTAGACACCTTCAGGCAGACCATGCCATGAACAGTGACTCTAAACTCCACCTCTCAGCATCAGAGAGTGGAGAATCCCCAGAGCAGACCATAGAAGTAGAAAGCCTGGGATTGGGAAACAGGCCACAGACTCTGGCTTACTTCAACAATAGAAGAAGAGGTCATATGACCAGAAATTGCTGGTATGACCAAAGCAAAGTGATCAATGTCAACACAGTGACACAGCCAGCACTAGTAAATAAAGTCCAACTCGACAAAGGGAAGTTTGCTAAGCATTGTCAATCCTCAAGGTGAAAGAATAAAGGGGCTTCAGAGGGATTAATACAACCAAGTAATAAGGGTATATATATATTCTCCTTCCGTGATCTTTGTGCGAGAAGTGGGCATAAAGAAGAACACTGCCCATTTGAAAAAGAAGATGAAGGGACCTGGGGAGTAATTGGTAAAGTAAAACAGGAATGTGTGAATATGTTCACAAAACTTCAAAACAGGCACGCGCAAGTTATAAAATCCGAGGTTGGCGCATGCAAGGAGGTGCACAATTGTACACCTTGCGTGTACCGAGCCGCGCAGTCTTCCCCCATTCCCTCCCCCTACCCTGACCTTCCCACCCCTTCCCCCCCAGCCCTACTCTAACCCCCCCAAAATGTTTGTTGTACCTTTTGCGCCTGCCAGCCAATTGCCAGCACGCGATCTCTGACACAGCGGCAAATGGACACTGTGCCAGGAGCCGCTGACCCTGCCCTCTTTTGCCCCTTTTTGCAAGCCCCAGGACTTACGTGCATCCCGGGGCTTTATGCGCACTGCTGGGCCTTTTGAAAATAGGCCCGGCGCGCATAACCTTTTGAAAATCCGGCCCAGAGTGTAGCAAGATATTTGATCATAAGGACTTGATCAAGAATGAGGTTATCAATGAGAAGAAGAAGATGATACTGATCTGTGTACATGGCAACTGACAACAGAAGCTCACCAGTCAGATTCTAACAACCCCAGTAGGAGAAACTGTTTTGGAATTGGGGGTACTTCCTGGACTCCTTTATCCAATGATTTTAGGGAGCAATTATCCCCAGTTTAAAACACTGTGGGGTCAGCATATGGGCAGTTGACCCAGACTGGAAAAGCCAGCACCCCACGAACCCTGGAGCAGTTCCCCAAATGACTTAGGGAGGGAAAACCTTAAATGAGTTGAGCAGCTTCAGCATAGAATGGGAAATGAAGAGTAAAATAGGAGTCTTTTTAGGAGTATACCTTAAGTAAGGGCAAGTGCTCTACCTAAGAAGATTCAGTGTGTGTGTGTGTGTGTTGGGGGGGGGGGGTATATTAAGGGGTATGCACAAAAAAAAAATCCAGGATAACTTAAGGGACCAGATCCAGAGAGCTGGGCTGCTCCATCTTAAGCTCTAGACAACAGGGAATCCTGGTCTGGAAGGAGGTCTCTGGAAAAGTGTATAAGAAAGTGTATAAGAAAGAGTCTGGTAAAAATACCTTGACCCTGTGAGTAATGGTCCCACAAACAAATTGTAGCTATTCCTTAATATTTGAAAGAAAGTACTGGGTGTACCAATATTTTGAGGCATTGTTTACAATTGAGGTACCCGGAATACACAAGGTGTGCAAGAGCCGATATTGTGTGGTTTTGAATATCTACCCCATACATGGTACTTATGCATGCATATGCAATTTTAATGTATGCAGCTCCCATGTAAATCTTTGAAAACTACTTCAGAAAAAGGCCTCAAAATTAACCTTAGTTATCTTCCAATAGATGCACATCTCAAGACTAACTTTATAAGTTTGAGATTTCTTTATGATCATTTTCAGTGGACAATTCCATGACAGTGTGAGCACTTCATTCTTTTTTATATGCCACAATAAAATTTGTCTCAGCACATTAAATCCCTTTGAATGTATAGGCATTCTAGCCTAACTGAAGCAGTATGCCATGCTTGCATGATACTATGATTAAGTACATTGCTATAAATTATAAAGTTGAGTATATCCCTTTTTTTTCTTTTTCTAGTGTCATTCACAAGAAGAAATGAGGAAACAACCTAAAACTTTATGTTTTAATGAAGCTTTTCACTGTTTTATTGGATGTTTATTTTTATTCATACCATTATGATCATTTAAAATATTGGTTTTAGTTGTTTTTTAATTTGTCCTTTTTTTTTTTTTTAATGAATATCTACTATGTAATCCACCCAGAATAACTGTGTTGCTTGGGTGGCAGAATATAAGATTTTAAAATAAATAAATAAGAAGTGGACTTTTTTTTCCTTCTTCAGTTTGATGGTTGTGCACTTCATCTTAGGCAAAAGAGCAAGGACCAATTAGAGAAGTATGGCTGGAGAGCGTATTCTCTCACTCCCCTCTTGTTTTGATTTTTCTTTGGTCTGAAATCCAGTTGCCTGGAAATCTATTCACTTGATAAGACAATTTCTAAATACCTCCCAGAACAATAAAGTTTTTGTTTTCCCATCCCTCCCGACGCAGCCTGGTGGCGAAACACGGGTCCGTGTCAGGGGACCTGCTCATATACAAACCCTTGTATTACACTGTGGAATTGTTGAAATAAAAATCTAAAAATTTGCTTTTGCATCAAGACATGTGGACATTTAAATCCTTCTGCACATTTTCCTGTTGACTGCTGTGATATAATACGTGCAGTACGATCCTGTTTTGCTTCTTGGATTGTTACCTGATACTCTATGCAATCCTATTAGGGATCATTTATGCTTTATCTATAAAAAGTCAGCCCTCACTTACAAACCTTGAGACAGGCAGGCAGAGCTTAGAAAAATAAAAAGCTCCCTCTGTGTCTCCCAGAGGTCTCATAAGATTGGCTTTCAATATTAAATAATAAACTTAAATTGGTTTGTATTAAAGTTGGACCTCTCTGTCTTCTTGGGGCAGAGCTTTGAAGTGGTTCATTAAAGAGTTACTTGAATTTAAAAAGAGAGCAGTTGATATGCTACAGTGTTTTCTACCTGTGGGGTTATCCAAATAGGGTATTCAAATGGGGCGGCATATACCTATGCTCAATTCTGGTACCGATGTGATATTCTTCTATAACCTTAGCGGCACCCTCCTAGTCAGCGGGTGGCTTCTGTCCTTTTCACCACCAAAACTCATTTAATTCAGCAATCTATTAGACAACATTGGGAGATTTTAAAATGACATCATTTTCCATTAGCTCCCTCTTTTAGCATTAAAAGGTGTTCAATATCAGAGCGAGACTTCTCCATTCTTTACACCCTTAATAGACAAGAAATGTAAGAACATCCTTGTAGATGACGTTGACTTTGACCAGAATAGTTTTCTGGAAGTCAGTTACCCTCTGATTTATTTTCTCATCATCTTTTTAAAACAAAGAATTGTTGTATTTCACAGTAGGTTGTTTACACCAACTGGTGTCCTTTTTGCTTGATTTACAAAGGGAAAACTATTAGTGTTAGAAGTAAATCTAAGAGCACATCGTAATTATATCAATTGCACACAGATGGAAGCTTCTTTGGTTATGAACTGTAGGGATTTCAGTAGATTTAAACATTTGTCTTTTACTGTTCTTGAAGTTCTCACAGTAAATCAATGGGGAGATGATTTTAATTGCTTATTTGTGAGACGCAAATAAGTGTTACTTTACTGCTACAAGACTACCACTTCTGTCAAGCTGAATAAAGAAATCAAGTAGAACACATTTTAAATTTTATAGTTTTGCTGGTCTGGTAAGGTAATTTTTGAAATAAATATGTTTTCTGATTCACTTTGGGTAATTAATAAAGTTTGGGTTTTGAGTTTATATTGATGATGATTGCTTGGACAACATTTTAAGAAATGTCATTATGGCCCCTCCAATTTCTAACCTGTGGTGAGACTGATGAATTGAGCTGATACGTTTGTAATTATTTTTATATTTAAATACAAATGACATGTATATTATATTAACTTTATTGTATATTTTCTTTAGATAATCATACCTCCTGAAGCAGACACTATCACCAAAATGCCAGCACCAAGGTTACTGCTGGTAAATTTTCAGTATTTTCGATTTCTGCATTGTTAAGCAAGTCAGTGAGGGAAAGCTCTGATGCTACATAGATCATCTGTACTGCTACTAAGGAAAGTTTTGAGGATATATTTATCATCTTCATTGCAATACTTTGAAAAATGTGCAGATAAGTATCATTTAACTTTTATGAAGAAATTGTTCAATATATGACACTTTTGATATATAGTTTATGATTGTTCATAAGACACATTTATTTTAGACACTAACACTATCACAGTTATTCAATTAATTGATAGTATATGAGTAAAACATTGTAGGGATGTGCAGCCAAAAATTGCATTCGTGATACGTATTTGTGGGGGGTCATTTCCGTTGCATTCGGACGTATGGAGAATTCCATACGTCAATATGTCAATACGTTTTCAGGTTCCCATTAAAGTCAATGGGGGAAGGATTTCCAGCCTATTTTTGGCTGCAGAATTGGGGTTTTCTTATCAATTTTCATGAAACTTCTGGGGAGCAATCATCACAACAACAAAAGAGCTCCAAGGTACTTAGACTGTGGCAAAGTGGCACCAAAGTGGCATGAATAGCCTAAGGCACTGGAAAGGTGCAAAGGGGTACAAGAAGTGGCAAGAGTGCTTTAACAGAGGCACAAAGCAGCAGTGAGAATGTCAAAAACATACCACAGCTTCAAAACAGAGCACCGATAGTAGATGCATGAACCATCGAAGGCAGCACGACAGGAAAAGCGGCAAAACAAGTGGCATTGACATCCAACAGCACAATGAAGGGGGAACATAGCAAGCAGATAGACTAGCACCAACTCACTGAGGAACCATGAGAGTGGCAAGAACACTACAAGGAGTTAAGTGAGTCATCTGGTATATGGCAGCAAAGCAGAGTGGCAGAAAGCTGATAGGGGCAAGACAGGCTGGCAGAGTGGAGGTAGTCTGGTCCCTGTGGTTTTGATAGGGGAAAGACAGGCTGGCCCAGGAGAGAGTTCCCTTTCCTTTGTGAATGAAAGGACTTCCTAGAACAGGTTCACCCCTAGAGTGGGGTGTTTCCGTTGGCGTCTAGTGACTACCGTTGGCGTCTAGTGTATACCGTTGGCGTCTAGTGAATACCGACTGTACTTACACACTTCAGCTGAAGACAAAGGAACTTGAAGAGCTCTCAAAAATAAGAATATTGCTACTCAAGTCCAAATCTGCAATATCAACCTATGTTGACTTTGTACCGTACAGTGCTTCTGTAAACAATGGGAACACAGAGGATGAACTAGGTACAACTACCACCAGTTTTCTATAGCACTAGAAACATTAATGTAGCAACAAAGAAACAGCTTGGGAAAATGGTCCGTATTATGAAGGTCATGAAAACTATATCCTAGCTCCAGGCTGGACAGATAGGCACAGCATTAGAGGTCGAGCCCTGGTAGGGACATAAGGCCTGGATGAACAGGCAGAGCAATCGAGGTCAAACACTTGTAGGACACAAGTGACAGGCAAAGCAGTCAAGGACAGAGGTCAATCCCACCTAAGGACACAAGGCCTGGATGAACAGACAAAGCAGTCGAGGACAATCCCACCTAGGGACATAAGGCCTGGATGGACAGGGATAGTAATTATTTTTCTTAATTTATTTATATTCTTATTTTCAAACGTTTCCAGCACTTCATAGTTGATTACACTCAGGTACTGTAGGTATTTCCCTATCCCCAGAGGGCATACAATCTAAGTGAAACCCTTGTAGGACACAAGGCCTGGATGAATAGGCACAGCAATCGAGGTCAAACACTTGTAGGAACACAAGGCATGGATGAACAGGCACAGCAGTCGAGGTCAAACACTTGTAGGAACACAAGGCATGGACTGACAGGCAAAGCAGTCGAGGTCAAACACTTGTAGGAACACAAGGCCTGGACTGACAGGCAAAGCAGTCGAGGTTAAACACTTGTAGGAACACAAGGCATGGACTGACAGGCAAAGCAGTCGAGGTCAAACATTTGTAGGACACAAGGCCCGGAGTGACAGGCAAAGCAGTCAAGGAGAGAGGTCAATCCCATCTAGGGACACAAGGCCTGGATAAACAGGCAAAGGAGTCGAGGACAGAGGTCAATCCCACCTAGGGACATAATACCTGGATGGACAGGGATAGTAATTATTTTTTCTTAATTTATTTATTTTCTTATTTTCAAACGTTTCCAGCACTTCATAGTTGATTACACTCAGGTACTGTAGGTATTTCCCTATCCCCAGAGGGCACACAATCTAAGTGAAACCCTTGTAGGACACAAGGCCTGGATGGACAGGCACAGCAGTCGAGGACAGAGGTCAATCCCACCTAGGTACATAAGGCCTGGATGAACAGGCAAAGCAGTCGATGACAGAGGTCAATCCCACCTAGGAACACAAGGCCTGGACTGACAGGCAAAGCAGTCGAGGTCAAACATTTGTAGGACACAAGGCCCGGAGTGACTGGCAAAGCAGTCAAGGACAGAGGTCATCCCACCTAGTGACACAAGGCCTGGATGAACAGGCAAAGCAGTCGAGGACAGAGGTCAATCCCACCTAGGGAAATAAGGCCTGGATGGACAGGGATAGTAATTATTTTTTCTTAATTTATTTATATTCTTATTTTCAAACGTTTCCAGCACTTCATAGTTGATTACACTCAGGTACTGTAGGTATTTCCCTATCCCCAGAGGGCATACAATCTAAGTGAAACCCTTGTAGGACACAAGGCCTGGATGGACAGGCACAGCAGTCGAGGACAGAGGTCAATCCCACCTAGGGACATAAGGCCTGGATGGACAGGGATAGTAATTATTTTTTCTTAATTTATTTATATTCTTATTTTCAAACGTTTCCAGCACTTCATAGTTGATTACACTCAGGTACTGTAGGTATTTCCCTATCCCCAGAGGGCATACAATCTAAGTGAAACCCTTGTAGGACACAAAACCTGGATGGACAGGCAAAGCAGTCGAGGACAAAGGTCAATCCCACCAAGGGACCTCTCTGTCCTCGACTGCTGTGCCTGTTCATCCAGGCCTTGGATGAACAGGCACAGCAATCAAAGTCAAACACTTGAAGGAACACAAGGTCCGGATTGACAGGCACAGCAATCGAGGTCAAACACTTGTAGGAACACAAGGCCTGGATGAACAGGCACAGCAGTCGAGGACAGAGATCAATCCAACCTAGGGACACAAGGCCTGGATGAACAGGCAAAGCAGTCGAAGACAGAGGTCAATCCCACCTAGGAACACAAGGCCTGGATGAACAGGCACAGCAGTCGAGGTCAAACACTTGTAGGAACACAAGGCCTGGACTGACAGGCAAAGCAGTCAAGGTCAAACACTTGTAGGAACACAAGGCCTGGATGAACAGGCACAGCAGTCGAGGTCAAACGTAGGAACACAAGGCCTGGATGAACAGCAACAGCAGTCGAGGTCAAACACTTGTAGGAACACAAGGCCTGGATGAACAGGCACAGCAGTTGAGGACAGAGGTCAATCCCACCTAGGGACACAAGGCCTGGATGAACAGGCAGAGCAGGCGAGGTCAAAAACTTGTAGGAACACAAGGCCTGTATGAACAGGCACAGCAGTTGAGGTCAAACACTTGTAGGAGCACAAGGCCTGGACTGACAGGCAAAGCAGTTGAGGTCAAACACTTGTAGGAACACAATGCCTGGACAGTTAACGGTCAGGCACAGCGATTCATGTCAGGTACATGTGCTGCAGTGCTTATATTATATGGAGCATAGGAGGCAATTGGAGGTGCTGCAAGGCTTTGAATTGCTTTTATTCATCTTGCCATTCACAGGGAAAACTTGGAAACCCAAGCAAAGGCAGGTTTACTTTCAAAAACACTAGCATTTCCATCAACTCTGGTGCAAGCCTTGAGCGGTGAGGGCTCATGATATCCTCTGTCATTGAAAAGACACGTTCACTGGGCACACTGGTTGGTGGACATGACAGATATCGCTGAGCCACTTTGGCTAGGTGTGGTCAGACAGTGAATTATGTGCCCAATATGCCAGCAAATTTGTCTCATTTTCTCTATCGGCTCTGAGAGATACCGTGTCACTGACAGCTGTGCTTCTGTCTCCTCCTATGCTTGGGCGGGCTCACAGTCACTCAATCCAGCTGCTTTCTCTCTCTCCCATTGCACAACTGATGAATCTTTATGGCCAACATGCTTTGGGCGTTCTGAAGTGGAGGATGAGGTACTATCTGTCGCTAACACAGTGCTGCTCCTGCTTGGGCTAGCAGCACAACTCTGTGACGTGCCTGCTGTTTCCACCTCTGCTTCAAGCCTAATCTGTCTCCGCCTATGGCGCTCCTGTTCACAGACCTTTGCTAACAGCAGCTCTTTCACAAATGACAGACAATTGGTCTGTAGGGCGAGTTTACCTTTCACAAGTGGATCACAGACAGAGGCGAGCATGTATGTGCGGTCGTCTGTTAAAGGCCTTAATCTCTCTTTCACCTGCTGCTGCAAAACGTCCAGACATTAATCGGGAAGTCATTCCGTCTTCCCGTTTAAAGGCCTCCAAATGTTCATCCTGGAAATTAACTATAAGGATGATGTCAGCCAAGGTGGCACTTCTGGAACTCAGCTCCTCCATGACATCCTTAAAGGGCTGCAGAATTTTTACCAGCTGACTCATAACTAACCAATCATGATGCCCTAGGGGATTCTGCACACCTATGTCCATTCTACCAGAAAGTTCATGAAGGGGTGTCTGCAGCTCCAGTAACCTCTCCAGCATCATAAAGGTGGAATTCCACCGGGTGGCAATGTCTTGAATGAGACGCTTGTGAGGCATATCCAAATCAGTCTGCTTTTGTCGGAGAACCTGCCCCGCCTTGACACTTCTGTGGAAGTGTGCTGCTATGTTCCTGCACTTCTGTATTAACCTACGCAGGTATTCATTCTCCTTGTCATTGGACTCCAAGCCCAGAGCTGACTTCACTACCAGATGCAGAGTGTGTGCAAAACATCGGATGTTCTTAAACCGCCCATCGGTTATTGCCTTAACCATGTTTGCACCATTGTCTGTGACAAAGAACCCTGCCTGTGTTTTCCTGTCTCGCTGGTGTAGTTGTCACAAAGAAGTCTTTTTCAATTCTTTATTGGTGGAGATGTTAAAAACTGCCTGACTCTGGCCGAGTTTCGCCACATAAAGTGGCTGCCTCAGGGGCTATAGGAAACATATATATGAAAGCATCAAATCATAAATACATAAAAAATCATAAAATTATTAAAACAAGACAAAATCTTTAAATATTAATAAACCACAAACAATAATAAAATCATAAATACAAAACTAAAAACTCTGTCACATAAATATAACACTAATAAAAAACATATATAAAAAAGGGGACAATCGGATAAAGCAGGCATATGAGCAACATCAATCTTAAATTCAAAATTAGCTGTAAAATCAAATAGAGTATCTTAAAAAACAAACAAAAATTAGTGAATAATATCATTTTTCTTTAAAAAGGTCCGCAAAACATGTCTATCTGACAAACTAAAATTTTTTTTATATTTTTATATTGAAAAAATGGAACTAATTGCAATATAAATTAGCTCTGTCTGAATCCTCTGAGCATCTGCATATCCATCCACAGCTGAGGATCCTGCATCTTTGTCCACATCTGAGCATCCTGCAACTTCATCCATGTTTGAGCATCCTGAATCTTCGTCTACATCAGAATCCTTGTCTGAGTTCCGAGTTCTCTTCGTCTTGTCCAAGTCTCCGCTTCCCCTCATCTCATCCAAGTCTCCAAGCATCTTTGTCTTGTTCCTGTTCCAGTACCATCTCCTGTCCTCGACCGCTATCACATCTGCCGCTCCCAAGTGGCAGGTCCGAAAGGGCTATCGAGTTTCCAGAGGGTTACACCAGAGACCAGCATTGCGTTGTTGGGTCTCTTCTGGTGCAATGGGTTCGGCAGAAATCAGGCTCCTGGTATCCTGCCTGTCCGCCTGTGCTTGAGCACACCATACCTCAGCACACCCTGGAGTCCTCTGGGGTCATGCCATGGCCCAGGGCACACTAAACCTCCCGGAATCGGGATCGCTCCCTAGCGATCCCTATGGCAGTATCCAATACAATTTTTTCTGAGTAATTATAGTTGGACATAGGGCTGTATTCATCATTCCTCGCAGAATGATGAATCCCAAGAAAAAGGGGGCAGGGGGATAAGGGGGGGTGGGCCTTCGAAAGGCTGCAGCCGTTCGCACCACGGTAGTGTGATTTCGCTGGCTGCAATGTGGCTGGATGCAGCCTTTCGTGCAATTAGCACCATTGTATAAGGTGATGCTATTCGCCATGCCACTGTCGGTGATAATGTTCCTCACATTTTCGCCGGCAATGGTGCCATGGTCAACTCCTCCCCCTCCTCCCCCTCCTTGCCCTAACTCCTCCCCTCCCCGCCCTGACTCCTCCCCTCCAGCTAATTTGCAACCTATCACACGCCTAAAGGCCCTTTGCGAGTGCGATAGTGGTTTATCGCGTGCGTTCGGGCCTTATCACACGTGATAAAGCCCTAATGCATGCGATAAACATTTTAAAAATAACCCCAAAAATAGCTTAGGATCCTCTGAAAGGCTGAGATAATTACATGGCTGTAAGAGTGCCAGGAAATGTACATTTAATTAAATTGAACACTTTAAAACCACAGAATTAGACATGTTTTTAAAACAAATACAGGAACAGGATGGAAAGTGTGGAAAGATTTGTGACAATGAATCTAATAAATTAATATATTTGTGCGATTATTTTCCTCATTTGCCAAGTCATTTTCCAGCTACATTTCTTTTTAATTTTTTGTTGTTTAATTTGCTTTCATTTTTATTGATTTTTTTTTAAGAATACACTGCAAAAATATATCTCTGAATATTATAAGAATATAAGAACATAACATACACCATACTGGGACAGACCAAACCTAGCATCCTATTTTCAAGTGTCCAATCCAAGTCACAAATCTTGCGTGCCCCTGTCCGCACTGCCTTTGACCATGTCTCCTGATTCTGGCTTTGTAGGGATGTGCAGAGGGACACCATATGTTGCATTCTGGATTCGTATTCGTCGGGGGTAGATACGTTGCATTTGGCAAAGGGGCCCCCAATACATTTATACATTAATTCTTATTCATTTCCCGGCTAAAATTAAATTAACTACAACCCCCCACCCTCCTGACCCCCCCCCCCCCAAGGCTTACCAAAACTCCCTGGTGGTCCAGCGGGGGGGTCCAGGAGCCATCTCCAGCACTCACACCCTTGGCTGCCGGTATTCAAAATGGCGCCAATAGCCTTTGACCTACTATATTACAGGGGCTACTGGTGCCATTGGTCAGCCCCTGTCACATGGTAGGAGCAATGGATGGTAGGCACCATCCATTGACATAGTGAGGGCAAAGGCTATTGGCGCCATTTTGAATACTGGCAGCCGATGGCCCGAGTGCAGGAGGTCGCTCCCAGACCCCTACTGGACTTTTGGCAAGTCTTGTGGGGGTCAGGAGGGTCCCCCAAGACTTTTCAAAAGTTTCTGGTGGTCCAGCGGGAGTCCGGGAGCGATCTCTTGCACTCGGGCCGTCGGCTGCCAGTAATCAAAATGGCGCCAATAGCCTTTGCCCTCACTATGTCATAGGGGCATTTGCCCTCACAGGGTCCTTTGCCCTCACTATGTCAATGGATGGTGCCTACCATCCATTGCGCCTACCATGTGACAGGGGCTGACCAATGGCACCAGTAGCCCCTGTGACATAGTAGGTCAAAAGCTATCGGTGCCATTTTGAATACCGGCAGCCAAGGGTGTGCGTGCAGGAGATGGATCGCGCCCCCCCCCCCCCCCCGCTGGACCACCAGGGAGTTTTGGTAAGTCTCGGGGGGGGGGGGGTCAGGAGGGTGGAGTGTTTGTTTAAATTGGCTCCTTTAGACGGCCGAATAATTCAGCGAAGATTCGTTGTATTCGTGGGGAATTGTGATACGTTTTGCTTACCCATGAATACAGTGAATATGGCCCTATATGTTGCAGATTACCAATTTGTAGGGAATGAATGCACACCCCTATGGCTTTGTCCCTTGCCGTGTCATCGCCTATGCTGTACTGGCCTTCCCTTATTCTCCAGGCCTACAGCCTAGTGACCAACTGCACTCCCTTGCTGCTCATGCACACGCCTCTCTACTACCTCTCCGGGAGACCCAGCGAAGCCCACCCAAGTCCAAGCAGCCCGGGTCCCTATGGGCTCCACCTGGGGGAACCACGGGCTTCCAGTGGTGAAGCTCATCCTAGCTTCTGTCTCCTTCTGTGCTCCACCACCTTGGGGCAGGTGCTTCCTAGTACCTACCAGGGAGCCATTCTATACTGCTCCAGGACAAGGGTTTACCTCCAAGGGCAACAGGTTGCCAAGGCCATGGACTCGGTGGAGTCTCCTGCCTACAGGGCCTTACCGGGTTTGGCCGCAACAGTCAAAGAACATCACCAAGCTTTGGAATGTTTAGCCTCTTTGGTGGAAGAGCTTCATTCCCAGCTGCAAGATACATCTCTGGCCAATCCTGTGGACCTATCAGCCTCTATGCTACCTAAAGCGTCATTGGTGCTTCCTGCAGCTCCTCGATACAATGGGGACCCACGCTCCTGTCGTGGCTTCCTCAACCATTACTTCATTCAATTTCCACTGCATCCCTCCTTGTTCTTGAAGGAAACCACTAAAGTGACCTTCATCCTTTCCCGCCTAGAAAGGAAGGCTCTTGCATGGGCCTCTCCATTGTGTGAACTCTCCTATCCCATGCTTTCCAAGTTATCCGAGTTTGTTGCTCTCTTCAAGCAGACCTTCGGAGACCCAGGCCACAAAGCTGTAGCCAGCCATACTCTAGTCCACCTTCGCCAAGGGTCACAGACCCTCTCAAAGTATACAATGGAATTCAGGACCCTGGCTACTGAGCTCGGGTGGCAAGAAGATTGTTGCAAGCCATCTTCCTAGATGGTCTCTCCAGTGCTTTCAAAGAGGAACTCTCTGTCCGTGAGACTCCATGTCTCTAAAGGACCTGATTTCTCTCACCGGGAAGATCGATTATTGACTTTGGCAACAGCTTCTAGAATTAAAGGCCTCTTGCTCTCCTACTCCATGCCCCACGTGTGTCCAGAGTCCTCCAGCCAAGACTGTATCCCCACCACCTCCTTCCGTAGTGGAACCAATGGAAGTGAACCATGGGTGACTGTCTCTGACCGAACGTCTTCGTCGGAGGAAGGAAGGTTGCCTTTACTGTGGCACCTCTGTTCATCGTCGGCAGTCCTGTCATCCAGAAAACTGCAACACCTGAGCCCGGTGGGGGTCCCAAGCTTGGGCGCTTCTGTCACTGGCCCTCAACCTTCGCTTTCTGTCTCTCTGGGCATTGAGTCCCACTCCTTCACCACCACTGCTCTTGTCGATATAGGGGCAAGTGACAGCTTCATCATGGATGACATTGTCAAGCTTCTGAACATTCTTCTCCAGTCACTCAAAGTGAGCCTTTGTATTGCCTCCATCCAAGGAGAACATCTTCCAGGGCTCATCACCCATCGAACAGTAGCCATTCGTCTTACCATGGGCATTCTCCATGAGGAGGAGATGTCCTTCTATCTGTTAAAATGCTCCACACATCCTGTCATCCTGAGGCTGCCCTGGCTCCAGTCCCATGAACCACAGTTCGATTGGCATTCCCCTCAATTGGTACAGTGGGGTTCCAAATGCCAGAAGACAGGTCTATGTGAAGTATCTCCAGCCATCTCTGTCTTGAAGTCTACCACTCTATCTGGTTTGCCTACCCAGTCTGCTGAGTTCGAAGAAGTCTTCTCGAAGCAGAAGGCTGACACACTACCTCCGCTATGCAAGCTGAATTGCTCTATAGAACTTCTGCCGGGCACGATGCCTCCCAAGGGTATAACTTATCCATTGTCTCATCCAGAAACCCTCCGATTCTCCCATCGGAGCGGGCTTTTTCTTCGTCAAGAAAAAGGACGGTGGTTTATGCCCTTGTATTGACTACAGAGGGCTCAATGCCATAACCTGAAAACACTGGTACCCATTGCCCCTTATCAGTGAGCTGTTTGACTGCCTTCAAGGGGCACAGATCTTCACCAAGTTGGATCTGAGGGGTGCGTTCAATCTGGTATGCATCCAACCTGAAGATATCTGTAAGACTGCATTCAACACAAGAGATGGTCACTGTGAATATACCATGATGCCCTTTGTGTTATGCAATGCCCCAGCAGTCTTTCAGCGCCTTATGAACGAAATCCTCCAAGACCTCCTGTTCTCATTCGTAGTCGTATATCTTGACGACATCCTGATATTTTCTAAAGACCTTGAATCTCACCGAGATCATGTTAGGATCATCCTCCAACATCTAAGAGAAAATCATCTTTATGCCAAGTTAGAAAAGTGCCTCATGGCTGCCTGGTAGGACGCGGAGGAGAGAAGCTCTCATCGTCGATTGCCTATAATCTCTACAATTTAATTTTGAATGCCTCATACCAAGCGGAAGGGTCATGTTAGGGGAGCCTTATCAGGTTTACCTGATACTGATCCTTTGCAGTGACAAATTAAGTGTTTCTTCTCCCAAATTGAGGGGCTGGTCATAGAGGGGATTGTTGTGGAGGAAACACAGTCCTCTCTGACCCTGGAAGTGACTCTGAGGCCCGGCGAGCCAATTAAGCCGGCACACCCAGCACAGCCAGTGGTGTCCCTGAGAACAACAGAGACCAACAGTCAATACAATCAGGCTTGAGGAGAGTTGGCCTGGCTGGAGACCGAGCGCGAGGAGGAGGAGGGAGGAATCCCATGGCGAGGAGATGGCTGGTCTATTCAGAGCTCTGACTCCCATGATGTGGAGAGCCAAGGGAGACCTGAGGAGATGACAACGTCGGGAATGAAGTTGCTGGGAGACCTAGGGGATGTGAGAGAACAGTCAAACCTTGGAGCAATGAGTATTCGGCTTGGACAGCCTGAACAAATTTCTAGGGATGTGCATTCGTTTCATCCGTTTCATCCGTTTCCTATACAAGCATGTAATATGAAATATATGAAACGAATGCACATCTAATTGACATGCAATGGGAAATGTATGAAACAAATTAAATGAATGAAACAAATGCACATCCCGACAAATTTCCTTAACCACTGTGTAGTCTGCTCTGAAAGTAATTGAAGCTACATTAAAAACATTAACAGCAACTATGTTGGAAACAAAAAATCAGATTATGATAAATAATTCATTGATTGTGTCTTTCAATTCTAAGATAGAAGATCATGAGCAAAGGATTGTTCAATTGGTAAATGTGCAAAAAAATATTATTAAGTCTGATTTGATACTTGAGAAGAAAATAGAGAAATTGGAGAATACATTGAGGATATACAATTTGAGAATTAACAATTTCCCTGTCATAAGAACTGTATCACCACTCAAGTTATTAAAACATTATTTGAAGCAGGTCTTAAAAATCCCTGAGACACATCTCCTTGTATGTACAAATATCTATTATTTGCCTCAAAGAAGTCCTGTGGGAGAAGACGTGCAGGTGAATTCATTGAACATTTCAGAGTTACTTGAACTTTCTATTGAATCTGAAATTAAGGAAAGAAAATCTATGTTGGTTTCTTTTGCTTTCATTACCGATCACAATAATGTTTTGAAACTATTTCTTAGGAATAGGATGACTAAGTTTTATGGGGCACAAATCTGGATATATCCCGATATAGTTAAAACTACTCAGGTTCATAGAAAACAGTTTCTTGAGATGAGAAATAGGGTTCTAAGGATGAGAGCCCGTTTTGTTTTGAAATATCCAAGTAAATGTTGTGTTCGCTTCATGAATAATAATTATATTTTTTTTGAACCGGAACAGCTCAAGGATTTTTTGGCTGGCCACTCGCATAATACCCCAAGGGATGAATCGGCATAAGAGGAATTAGGTGCTCCTTCCTACCTGAGTAGGTCAAGATCCAGGCAGCAAGCAGAATGGTCAAGAAGCAGGCAGAGGTCAGTACCATTGTCCCCAGTGTTCTTATATTTAGGTACAGACATATGTTCTTTCTTTAATTTGCAGTTTTCGAAAAATGTATAAATACTGAAATATGTACCCTCTCCTAATTGCATATTATATTGTAATTCTGGAAAACTTTGAAAATAAAAAATAAAAAAAATAAAGTGCCTCTTTGAGCAAAATCATTTACCCTTCCTAGGGTACATCATATCCGATCAAGGGTTCTCCATGGATCCAGATAAAGTCCAGAGGATCCGAGACTGGCCCCAGCCAGTAGGCCTACGGACCTTATAACATTTCCTTGGCTTTACCAACTATTACAGGAGCTTCATTGCCAATTATTCTACCCTAGCTGCTCTGCTTACAGCCATGACCAAGAAAGGGGCTAACACTCGTGTGTGGACCCCCATAGCACAAGCCACCTTTCAGAAGCTAAAAGAAGCATTCTCTTCTGGTCCCTGTCTTCAGCACCCAGACCCAAGATGCCCATTCATTGTAGAAGTCGAAGCCTCTGCAATTTGAGCGGGGGCCGTCTTAAGTCAGTTTTCTCCAAAGGGTAAATTGATACCTTGTTCATTCTATTCACACAAGTTCTCTCCTACAGAGCAGCACTACACCATTGGTGACCAAGAACTTCTAGTTGTCGAGCTGTCAAGTGGGGAGCCCCTGGTTGGAAGGCGCGCAACATAAATTTACCATTTTCACCGACCATAAGAATATTGAGCACCTTAAAGAAGCTCAGCTCTTGAACCCTAGACAAGCCCGATGGGCGCTCTTCTTTGAACGTTTCAATTTTGAACTACGTTATCGCCCGGCTTCCAAGAACCTCTGTGCTGATGCACTATCAAGATCCTTCGAACCAGAAGATGTTCCTGATGTTCCCAGACACATCATAGATCCTGCCTGCATATCCCTTGCCATGACCACTACAGTTCCAGTTGGGAAAACTGTAGTTCCATGTAGGTTATGTGAACAAGTTCTGAAATGGGCTCATGCTTCCAAGTTGGCAGGACACCCAGGTCGTACCAGAACCCTAGAGATGTTGCGGAAATATTACTGGTGGCTCAACATGGTGCAAGACTCTTGTAACTATGTAAATTCATGTCCCGTCTGTGCCCAACAGAAGCCACCTACCTGGCAGCCTTGGGGCCTACTCCAACCGCTTCCAGCACCTACCGAGCCATGGTCCAGCATCTCAACGGACTTCATCAGAGATCTGCCTCCATCCCAGAATAATACTGTAATCTGGGTCATCATCGACCATTTTTCGAAAATGGGTCACTTCATTCCCCTGCCAGGCCTTCCATCGGCCCCAGAATTAGCCAAGTTGTTTCTAAAACATTTCTTCCATATCCATGGACTCCCAAAGGAAATCCTATCCGACCAAGGGCCGTAGTTTGCCACCAAGTACTGGTGCTCTCTATTCAAAAGTTCAACATTGCCTTTCACGTCAGCCTATCACCCACAGGCCAATGGTCAAGCTTAATGGGCCAACCGGACCTTGAAAACATTTCTTCATTCCTTTGTGAATGACCAGCAGGACAACTGGTCCGATCTGTTACCCTGGGCTGAGTTGTCACATAATACCCACGTTGCTGCTGCCACCAATGTATCACCGTTCTCCGTGGTATTCGGGCGACAACCTCAGTTGCCACTTCCAGTTCCTCTCACCGTTCCTTCTTCAGCTGCACAATTCATGGCCCACACCATTCACCAGGTGTGGAATCAAGTCAAAGAACGCCTTACTCAGGCTGCTGAGTACTCCAAGCACACTTCTTATGCCCACAGATGTCCCGCTCCACTCTTCTGTCCTTGTCAGAAGGTGTGGCTAAAGCACCCAACACATAAGGTTGAGACTCCCTTCTCATCACCTGGCTCCCAAGTTCATGGGCCCGTTTCCAGTACTCTGAAGAGTGGGAGCAGTGTGTTATCAACTTCAACTACCTCGTGCCATGGGCATCTATAACACATTCCATGTCTCCCTTTTGAAGCCATTGGTCCTCTCCTGCCCTCTCGCAGTGATAGTTTACCTCTGCGGATCTCTACCTAACCAGATTCATCACTCCAGGTAAGAGAGGTCCTCGACGTCCATCGGCATTGAGGCAGATGGGAATACCTCTTATCCTGGGAGGGTTATGGGGCCTAGGAGAACTCATGGGAACCATCCCATAAGATTCTTGATAAAGAATGCCTCAGGACATTCCACAGGACCTAGCCTGAAAAGCCATGGTCGCCTAGAGGAAGGCCTAGAAGGGGGGGTGTACTGTTGCGCACTCTGTACGTGCTCGGCCCGCACATGGGCCTGCTCACCTCGCTAGCTCCTTTGAAGGTCACAGGTCTGCCTCCCCAGCAGCAGCTGCAATCTCCTCCAGGTCTCGTCATCCCATGGTGGTGGTCGCCGGGCCTTCCACTGCGCACCAGGCCTCACGCCGGAGTTTTGCGTCCTCAATGGCGTTGGCCATGCCCCTACGTGCACGCACGCGTTCAGACCGACTGGACTCTTGTAGGGCCAGGTCGGTCTGCACTAGCTCCATGGGTCCTAGCTCCACGGCGCGCCCTGATTGAATGTACTACATAAAGAAGTTCCTGCCTGCACTTCCTTGCCTTGGCAATAGGGTCGGCAGTGTAAGTGTACTAGTTTGCTTCCGCGTTCACAGTCTTGTTCCAGTCTTGTTCCAGTCTTGTACCAGCCTTGTTCCAGCATCCTACTGTTCCAGTATCCTATTGTTCCAGCATCCTACTGTTCTAGCCTTGTCGAGCATCCTCCTGTTCCAGTGTCCTTCTGTTCCAGCATCTGTCTGTCCTGTTTCCCCAGGTAGTACCTTCGGACTGACTCTCTGGTACTGACCTCTGCCTGTTCCTTGACTATTCTGCTTGCTGCCTGGATCTTGACCTCTGCCTGCCTTGTGACATCATCTGACCTCTGAAACCTGACCCCTGCTTCGTTGACTACTCTCGGACTGATTCCTGGTATCTGATGCCTGCTTTGTTGACTACTCCTTAGACTGATCCTCGGAACCTGACCCCGACTGCCATTGACCATGTCTCCTGATTCTGGCTTTGCCTTTTGCCTTGTCATCGCCTACGCTGTACTGGCCTTCCCTGATTCTCCAGGCCTACAGCCTAGTGATTGAACACGCTCTCTTGCTGCTCATGGGCATGCCTCACTACTACCTCTCCAGGAGACCCTGCAAGGCCCACCTAAGTCCAAGTGGCCCGGGTTCCTACGGGCTCCACCTGGGGGGACCGCGGGCTTCCAGTGGTGAAACTCATCCTAGCCTCTGTCTCCTCCTGTGCTCCACCCCCTGGGGGCAGGTGCTTCCTGGTCCCTACCAGGGAGCCGTTCTACACTGCTCCAGGTCAAGGGTCCACCTCCAAGTGCAACAAGTACCTGGCAAGTACCCAAACATTAAATAGATCTCATGCTACTAATGCCGACAACAAGCACTGGCTATTCTTTATTGATTAATAGCAGTATTCATGGCAAAGCATAATAATAATACAAATAAAACATAGTAATATAACAGAAACAGATAAAATAAAACAGCAAAAGATTTCACACAAAATCTCTGCAATCATCCTAAAAATGTATCTTAACAAAACCCTGACATTTCTTTCACCCTACCCATGGTTCAGAGCCAACAGAACCTCTTCTCTGCAACAATCCAACCCCAGTCTATAAATTAAATCCCTTTACCATAATTAATGTTCTCTCTTACAGGAGTACACATCATGTTTTTAGTGGCTTTTTAATATCATCAGACAAAACATCATTCCTCTTCTTTATTAACTTTGATGAATACTCCTGAGTTGAATGGGTAGATAATTTCATTTTGCTAGTGGGGTTCTTCTGCCATCTAAAATTAGTTTCTTAATCAAAACCATTTGAGCTTACTTTGCAGTAAGTGGCAGAGGAAAGCCCAAAATAAATATGTGAATCGTCTAGCATCTGGACACCTGCAAGTTCTGTAATTAACTAAAAGACATAGCAAAAATGCAGGAGCTCATGTAGCTGGGTCTGTCTGACAGGCTGTGCAGGGGACCAAGGAAGCTGGAGGCTTTGCCAAAAGACAAATTAGTGTTGCTGGCTATTTAGATTATTGCAGAGCCTTGTGGTTAGGTGTGAGAAATGTGAGTACTGGAGGAAATTAAGTGGGGTTCTTGTATGTTCTTCTTCCTAATATGGTGGCGTGCAAAGGAGGAAGACAAAATAGACTGTCCTAGATCAGAAATATTTGACAGCTGGGATATATCCTTAGCAGTGTGGAGAGAATTAGGGATGTGCAGAAGGATGCCATAGGTTGCATTCGGGATTCATATTCGTCGGGGGGCAGATATGTTGCATTAGGCAACGGGGCTTCCCAATCCTTTTATACATTAATTTCTATTTGTTTCCCTGCTAAAATTAAATTAACTACACCCCCCCACCCTCATGACCCCCCCAAAATTTACCAAAACTCCCTGGTGGTCTAGCGGGGGTCCGGGAGCCATCCCCTGCACTCACATCCTTGGCTGCCGGTTTCAAAATGGCGCCGATAGCTTTTGACATACTATGTCACAGGGGCTACTGGTGCCATTGGTCAGCCCCTGTCACATGGCCATCGGTGCCATCTTGTGCTCCTACCATGTGACAGGGGCTGACCAATGGCACCGATAGCCCCTGTGACATAGTAAGAGCAAAGGCTATCGGCGCCATTTTGATTACTGGAAGCCGACGACCCAAGTGCAGGAGATTGCTCCCGGACCCCTACTGGACCACCAGGGACTTTTGGAAAGTCTTGGGGGACCCTCCTGACCCCCACAAGACTTGCCAAAATCCAGCTGGGGTCCAGGAGTGACCTCCTGCACTCCATAGCCTTTGCCAGTATTCAAAATAGCTATCGATAGCCTTTGCCAGTATTCAAAATGGTGCCGATAGCCTTTGCCCTCACTATGTCACAGGGGTGATGGTCGGCCCCTGTGACATAGTGAGGGCAAAGGCCTTATATTATTTCATCTTGAATCTCCTGTTTCCTGCTTTGCTATCATTTAAAACATTTAATAAAGCATGAAGAGCCATACCTTGTGGGCCAGAATTTACAAGCCCTATGCGAGCCGGGCCTATTTTATAAAGGCCCGGTGATGCACGTAAAGCCCCGGGACATGTCTAAGTCCCGGGGCTTTACAAAATGAGTGGTCCGTGGGTGGGGTGAAGGCAGGGCAAGAGGCAGGCGCAAAACGTAAGACAGAAGTCGGGGAGGTTAGAGTAGGACTGGGAGTGGGGCAAGGGAAGTTCCCTCCCAGGCCGCTCTGATTTTGCGTGCATGTTATAAAATCGGGCGTACATGTGTGCGCGCCGGGTAGCGCATGCACATGCACATCCGGCGAAGGTTTCAAAATTTACCCCTATATTTTCAGTTTCCAAGTCAGCCTAAGCATGCTTAAGTCTAGGCTCAATGTCTTCTTTAGCCCATTTTTTGTTGCATTCAAGACTATACTATTTTATTTTATTTTATTTTATTTAACAACATTTCTATACCTTTATTCATGTGAACATCATATCGGTTTACATCAAACAAAAGTTAGAAAGTACATCGAACAGGGTAGGGAGGGAACTGGGACAGGGAGGGAAAATAACTGGAGGAGTAAGGCAGAGAGAGGTTAATAATAAATTCCATCCAAATTCCATATTCACTGTCTCCCATAGAGCCCTGTAGAATTGTCCTTTTATTCATTTAGATCAAAATAATCAATAATTTTCTTTTCTATCAATGCCTGTGTTGCCAGGCCTTTAAGTAAATATTCATCTGTTGACCATCTTCTCTGTGAATTTAAATTAGGTCACAGTGTTGGGATTGGCTCATGATCTAAATAGGTGATTATTCCTATTTCAGCAATTTGACTAACTAACAAAATATTTCTACTGACAAACTGTGTATTCTCTAATATGAATTGGGAAATGGAAAATATTAATAATCTCTAAAACTTAGGTGGAGGCATCTTCAAACATTAAATAGAACTCTGACAACCATGTGTTGCTTAAGGAATGCAGATTTTTTATTTAAATCTCTAGTGATCAGACTTACTGGGGTACATATTCAAAAGCCATTTAGACGGATAACGGGAAAGTTATCTGTCTAAATGGCTTAGCCACATATTTAAAAGGCTTATTCGGCTAAATGCTAGCCAGATAAACATTCCGGGAAGGAGCAGAGATAGCCTGTTAACTTAACCAGCTAACTCTAGCGTGTCATCGGACAGGTCTAAAGTAAGCAGGATACCACATATCCAGCTAACTCTAACTTCTCTGGGTAAATTCAGTGGCATGGCTGGATCGCTGAATATCCCAGCTAAGTTAGATGGATATGTGTATCCGGCTAACTTAACTAGCCTCTCAGCAGCTGAATATTAACCCTCTCTCTCTAGATATGGATACATAACTAAGGGATTGATTCACTAAAGGACAAGCTGAAAACTACTAAGATAATGAAATAAAGAGTATAAACACTTACATAAAAGGTAGCAGGTTTTTTTTTAATGGGTGCGTGATTGGTTCTTTTTCCTTGAAGTGTCTGTTGCGGCCCTGGCTGCGAGCACCACGGCCCGGCCCTTACCGCCTTGTTTCTGGACCTGCTCCCGACTCCGGAGCCCTGACTTGTGGCCTGTTTGGCGGCGTCCCCGCTGGGGCTGCGCCACCGTGAAGGTGTTGCGCTGTGCCCCGAAGTGACTCGCTTGGCTTCGTCGCTCCGTTCCTGCTACAGTACCTGCTTGGTTCTTGCCTGCCTGCTACAGTACCTGCTTGGTTCTTGCCTGCCTGCTACAGTACCTGTTTGGTTCCTGTTTACCTGCTACAGTTCCTGCCTAGTTCCAGTACCTGTGTACCTGAGTCCTGCTACAGTTCCTGCCTGGTTCCAGTATCTGAGTCCTGCTACAGTTCCTGCCTGGTTCCAGAACCCGAACCCAGTTACAGTATTGCTACTGTCTTAGTCTGGTTCCAGTTACCTGTCCTGATCCACAACCCGCCTAAGTCCCAGTGGCCGGGCCCCTACGGGCTCCTCCTGTGGGGGCTTCGGCTTCCAAGGGTGAAGCCACCTAAGTCCCAGCGGTTGGGCTCCTACGGGCTCCTCCCTGGGGAGTACCAGCTTCCAGGGTGAAGAGCATCTACGTCCCGCCTGAACATCTGCCTCCCGGCCTGCTATTCATTAGATACATTGACCATCTATTCCTAGTCTCCAGCAGGTCGGCCCAAGGGTCCACTAAACTGAGACTCCCATAACAGATTGCAAGGCCATGGACTCGGCGGATGCGCCTGTTCCCTTGGACCTGCCAGGGTTGGCTCAGCAGCTGCAGTATCAACAACAATACCTCAAGGTCCATACTGGTTCAGTAGGGGAGTTGTCGGCCCAATTGGATGCCAGGGCCTCGTCTGCCCCAGAACCAGCACTCGAGGGCCAAGATTAATCAGTGACCCAGCTGCCGGCACCCTCCCGCTACGCTGGTGATTTAAGGACCTGCCGCGGCTTCCTGAACCAATGTTTTGTACGGTTCTCCCTGTTGCCTCGGCAGTTTCCCTTGGATGCGGTGAAAGTGGCATATATCTTGTCCTTGCTCTATGGGAAAGCCTTGATATGGGCTTCTCCCCTTTGGGAAAACAATGATTCTTTGCTAACGGATTTACAATTGTTCATCAAGAACTTTTGCCCGCCCGAGTAGCCACGGCTACGTCTGATCTGCTGCAACTTCGTCAGGGGGCTCTCTCCTTGGCTGATTACGCAATGGAGTTTCAGACTTTAGCCCAGGAAGTAGGTTGGCAAGATGGTAGTCTTAAGGCCATCTTCCTGGAAGGTCTCTCCGGACGCATTCTTGACCTGCCTAGAACTTGGCTGGCTAGGTTTAGCCGTCTAGTGAAACTTGTTCAAATTCTGGGAATACATAGGAAAAGATATGTCAGGGACAGAAAGTTAGGTAGCTAGCACTGAAAAAAAGGAAAAAAAATTTTTTTCATGAAACATCTGCTTTTCTAAAGACAAGCAGCGGCGTATAAACATGGTCTTTTCTCAAAAAGTGGGTAACCCTATGATTGTATTTTAAATGGGCAGCCAAATTGGCAATTGTACCTAAAAGTAAAAAAACGCCGGTAGGCGGAAGTGTGCACTAGCCCATAAATGAGGGTATACCTAATTGAAAAGAACCATAGTACACATGTGACTTCATTGTGATTTTTGAGATTATTGTGTCACAGTTTTTCCAGTTTTTGTCCATTATAATACTATGGAATAGGCCTGGCCGGCCCTGAGGATGTGCCAGTCAACATCACACTATGATACCGGTATCAGAGCTGATGTTCTGCTCAAGGATTCCAGGCTTGTGACCCCCCTTTAATCACAAAATGGCCCTGAAAGAAGCTGGCTTTTATTTTCTAATGAGGTGGCATGTTGAGGAATTCTGATGAACAGCATTAAGACACCAATCACACCAGACATCAAGAAGAGGGGTTATGTCAGGGCAGAAAGTTAGTTCACTAGTCTTGATTTTTAGCACTGGCCACCAAATTTGACTTGCCAAATCTAGACGCTGCAACAGAGGACCTAAATCTGACCAGCCAACTGTCTTCCTGCTAAATACCCCTGAGGTCCATATTCAGTCTGGCCAAATTTGGACTTAGCTGGACATATGGTGGGATTTGAAAAATCCTGCATCACTGATCAACCATGAGATAGCTGGATAACTGTTTATTCTGCTAATAATTAACTGGCTAGGGTGGGGGAGAGGAAGGATTGGGTAGGGATGGCAGAACCAGCCATCCTGCTAAGTTAGATTTTCAGCTTTAACCTGTTAACATAGCCAGATAACTTTAGGACTGCTGAAGAACATCTCAAAAAAGGTATTGATGCACTGGAGAAGATACGGTAAGGGCGACCAAAATCATAAAGGGGAAGGAACTGCTCTCCTATGAAGAAAGACTCAACAAGTTAGGGCTGTTCAGCTTCGATTAGAGACAGCTGAGGGGGGATATGATTGAGGTCTCAAAGTCATGAGAGGACTAGAATGGGTTAACGTAAACTGTATGTTTACTCTTTCAGATAATACAAAGATTAGGGGGCACATCATGAAGTTTGCAAGTAGCACATTTAAAACAAATCAAATAAACTTTTTTTTTTTCACTCAATCTATAATTAAGCTCTGGAATTCATTACCAGAGGATGTCATTAAGGCAGTTAGCTTATCTGGGTTTAAAAAAGGTTTAGATAATTTCCTGGAGCAGAAGCCCATAAACTGTTATTAGTGAAATTGACTTAGGAAATAGCCACTGCTTATTACTGGCATTAATAGCATGGCATCTATTTAATGTACTTGCCAGGTACTTCTATCCTGGATTGGCCACTGTTGGAAACAGTATGCTGGGCTTGAGGGACCCTCAGTCTGACCCAGTATGGCAACTTCTTATTTTCTTATATTCTTAGCTAATTAAACTTATCTAGCTAACTTTAACATAGCTGGGCATATTCAATGGAGAACCCATGCTGCTGAATATCCTTACAAAGCTAGCTTGATAATTTTATCCAGCTAACTTTGGCCAACTAGCAAATGAATATGAATCTCCCTGTGTCTGCTGCCCCAATCCCCCTCCTTCCCTCCTTTCAAATTAAAAAAAAAACAACAACTTGGCTTTCCTGCACCCCTCTCTTCCTCCCTTCTGAAGCTCAATAATAAGACAGGCTGCTCTGCACAGCCTTCCTCTTTCCCCTAACTAAAAAAAATAAAATAAAATAAAATAAGCCAGGCACTCTGTAACCTCTACATTACTCCAGAAACTAAAAAAAAACATGACAGGTATTCACCTCTCCCTCATTCTCTCCTTCTTAGAACTAATAAATAAATACATAAAAGCCAGACTGCCCCATACTCTCTCCCTCTCATAACTAAAAAGCCAGGTGCCCAACACCTCTTTCCTCCCTCCTGTAACTAAAACATTAACAAGCCAAGCACCCCACAACCCCCTTAACCAAAAAATAATAGCCAGATCGGGGTTCTCCCTCTCTCCCTCGTTTCCTCTTACCCTGTCTATATTTGCAGAAGGAAGTACGGTATTCTTCTTGGGGGAGAGACTTTAATGTCAAACCCATCCTGAACTGTATAGAACAGATCAAATTAGAAGCTCTGTGAAGAGTTATGCTGGAATTTTAGACATCCTTTCGGAGAGGATGGCTTACTCAGTTTCTGGAGGTGAGTACAATTAAATTAAATGGAATATACCTTTTTCTCCAACGTTCCCCATAATATATAATTCTCATACTGTCGTACTAGATAAATGTGCAAATTAGGCTTCGATTATTAGATCTGGCCCTATAGGTGATATCTCGTGGCATGATCATGCCCCAGTGCCTGTGGAATGGTACATTGGGCCTAGTTGCTAGACATAGAAGTGCTGGGTCCAGATGTTTCACTTCTTATAAATCAGGCATGCAAAGAATCTGTTCTTAAGCCTATCATAAATGTCTTTGAAATAAATGAAACTGGTGATTCCAAAAAGGACTGTTTGGGATGTGTCTAAAGTCAATGGGTGAGGTCATCTGAAATTGCATAAAGTAATCATTAAATCTAAGATGAAATTCAAATCTCAGCTAAGGGAGTTTTAGAAATTAAATACAAAAGATATCCGTCCTGTGCCTTAAAGGGAAGATTGACTCATAAAGTGAGCAGTCTAATCAATTATTGAATAGAGAGGTTGAATTAAGTTTGTGAAAACAAGGCAGAGATATTATGAGAAAAGTTGCAAAACTGGAAAGCTTTTGGTTTATAAATTGAAAAAATGCTGCAGTGTTCATGCTGTTAAAAACTTAAAAACAGAGGATGGCACTATTGTAACAGGATCTAGGGAGCTGAGCGAAACTTCTTTCTGTAGGAGCATGCATTCTTCAGCAATACAATTTAAAATACAGTTAATTTTCTGAGAAAGAAACCCTGAAAAACATTTAAAATTGGAGGAGGCTATTGCCTTAGACACTAAAACTTCCAGCCTGGAAGTGCAGATAGCAATAACACCCTTTAATTTGGTAAAAAAAAACAAAAAACTGGGGGAAAACTGATTCATCTTAAACATTAATGAGACTAGTTCCCATATACTGACTCTGAAAATGGCAGATGGATTCAATGAAATATTACTGGAGAATCATTTGTTTAGTACAATGATGCTTGCAACTATAAAGGTTATTTGTAAAGGAGGAAATATTCCAGAGCTGTGTTCATTCTAATGACCTATTTATTTATTAAATAATGATATAATGATCTTATCAAAGTTCCTAGCTAGTGGACTGAATGTCTTATTTTTGCTTGTGTATGAGAACCAGACAGATTCTGTTAAGGACCAACAGAGAACAGATAATATAATAAGGCTACTAATCTAATACTCTGGGAGGGGTGAAAAAATAATGTTTGCTAGTTTGTTTACCACCACATTTCAATTCGGTGATTTCAAAATAAAAAAATAATCTGTTTATTTGTTTTCATTTGTTTCCAATTAAAGTCAATTCATCCTATTCTGGGCTGGAAATTGGGGTTTTCTATTCAGGCTCAGTGAAACTTTCTAGCAGACATCAGCAGCAGAGGGAAAAAACACTCTAAAACACCAAGGGGTAGATTTTCAAAGGGGTACGCGCGTAAGATACACGTGTAAGATACGCGCGTACCCCCCGAAAACCAACACCAAACCCCCCTGCATGCTCCGAGCCTATTTTGCATAGGCTCGGCGGCACGTGCAAGCCCCGGGACGCACGTAAGTCCTGGGGCTTGCAAAAGGGGGCGGTTGGGGGCGTGGCCAGGGGCACGGTTAGGGATCGGGGGCGTGCCTGGGGGCGTGTGGGCGGTCCGGGGCGTGGCTGAGTGCCCCGACACAGCAGCCTGTGTCGGGGCCTGCCGCACCGGCGAGCGTAAGTTACTACTGCCCGGAGGCAGTAGTAACTTCTCCGATAAAGGTAGGGGGGTTTAGATAGGGCCGGGGCTTGGGTTAGGTAGGGGAAGGGAAGGGAAGGTGCAGGGGGGGGGAGTAGAAAAAAAAGTTCCCTCCGAGGCCTCTCCGATTTCGGAGCGGCCTCAGAGGGAACGGGCAGCGCGCGCAGGGCTCGGCACGCGCAAGTTGAACAAATGTGCACCCCCTTGCGCGTGCCGATCCCGGATTTTATAAGATTTGTGCAGCTACGCGCATATCTTATAAAATCCAGCGTACTTTTGTTCGCGCCTGGTGCGCGAACAAAAGTACGCGCGCGTATGTTTTTAAAATCTACCTCCAAGAGTGGGGGAAATTGGCACCAGGACTGGATTGAATACCCAGGAATCATGAAAGGGCAAAGTAGCCCAAACAGAGGCATGATAGCGCCGTGAGAGGGACAAAGCAGCACCAGGGAATGTGAGGCAAGAATGAAGATAAAGCAGAGCTGCTTACCTGTAACAGGTGTTCTCCAAGGACAGCAGGATGTTAGTCCTCACACAAATGACATCATCGGATGGATCCCAGCATGGAAACTTTTGTCAAAGTTTCTAGAAACCTTGACAGGCACACTGAGCATGCCCAGCATGCCACTAATCACTCATCCAAGCGGAGTCCCCCTACAGACTTATAACATAGAGTTTGCAAAAAATAAAATAACAAACCGTGAGAAAAATAACAACTCTCTGAGGTGGTGGAACTCTGACACCACCTTGGGAAGGAACTTCGGGTGCGTTCGCAGAACAAAAAATTGTATAGGGTAGATACGACATCAGAGCTTGCAGTTCACCAACCCTGTGAGCTGATGTAACTGCGACCAAGAAGATAACTTTCCAGCTAACTTTGGCCAAGCGGGGTCCCTCTTCAGTCTTATAACAGAGTTTGCAAAAAATAAAATAACAAGAAAGGTACTTTAGATTGCAAGAATGTAATGGTACAAACGGAGATTTCATGAGTTGCGAGAAGACTTCATTGAGATCCCAGGAACCCTCCAGGGAGTGAGTGGGGGGGCTATAGTTGTAATGAGCCCCTCATGAATCTGCCCACTAATAGATGGGAAGAAATTGCAGCACCATCTGAACCTCAATGGTATTATCCTGACGACACTGAGGTGAGCTCTCACTGATATGGTCTGCAGTCCAGACTCAGAGATGGACAACATGTAGTCCAAGAGTGCAAGAGGGGAGCAGAAGTAGGGATCCAGACCGCGACCCTCACACCAAGATGAAATCCACTTCCACTTCAGATTATAATATTTTCTAGTGGATGGTTTTTTGGACTCCAGACTGACATAAGATACCCCTTCTGACAGGCTAAAGGCCCCTACTGTCACCTGGTCAACATCCAAGCCGTGAGAGCAAGGGCTTGCAGGTTGGGATGGCAGAGCATGCCCTGGTCCTGGGTGATTAGGTCCGGAGCCGTCCCTAACCGGATCAGGGGGGGCACGAGACCAGATCCCAAAGGGTTGGGAACCAGACCTGGTGGGCCAGCAGGGGGCAATGAGGATCATGGAGTCCTGGTCCTGCTGCAACTTCTGGAGTGTCTTGGATATGAGTGGCAGGGGCAGGTAAGCATACAGCAACCCCGTGCCCTAGTGGATCAAATTAGCATCAGCTATCGATATTCCTGCCCCTCTTGCAGAGGGAGAAGAAGCGGCTCACTTTTCTGTTTTCCTTCGAGGCAAATAGGTCTATGTCCGGGATTCCCCAGTAGTGGAAAATGTGGTTCACTACTTCCTGACTGAGGGACAATTCATGTGGCTGGAAAGGCCGTCTCACGGCATCGACCAGAATGTTGTCTACACCCGGAAGGTACACTGCTTGGAGAGTGATGCCATTCTTGATGGCCCATGACCAAACATAGACTGCCTCCTGGAAGAGGGGGAATGACCCTGTCCCTCCCTGTTTGTCCAGGTACGACATGGTCACCTGATTGTCATTCTGAACCAGAACTACCTTGTTCATGAGGTTCTCTCGGTACACCTGCAGGCATAGCAAATTGCTCGCAGCTCCAAGAGGTTGATCTGGAGTCGTGACTCCTGAACCGACCAAAAACCTTGGGTGCAGAAACCCAGGACATGCACTCCCCACCCCGTCTGAGAAGCGTCAGTGATGAGCATGGCCTGGAGCAGAGCACTCCAGAAGGGGCAACCCTGCTCCAGGTTGGAGGGGATTGTCCACCACAAGAGGGACTGCTGTAACCTTGTCAAAACTAGAATATGAGCATGCAAGTCCTGCCATGCCTGACACCATTGAGAGTGCAGTGCCCATTGTGTCCGGCGCATGTATAGCTGAGCAAACGGAGTGAAATGTACCGTTGCCACCATATAGCCCAGCAGCTGGGTTAGGTTGAGACATTTGAGAAGGAGTGATGGGGAGGACTTTTTTTACCCATCTTTTTTGATGGGCAATTCCAGTTGTCTCAGCTGCTGCAAACTCTTGGGATTTGTCATGATCAGTTTGAAAGTGAATTTTGTTTATGCTTTTTTTTTTCCTGCTCTGTACTCAGGAAGAACTTCAATGATGCACTTGTCATCTTGCTTGTTCAGCACATTAGTGGCCATAAAATAAGATACAGGGCAGAAAGCAGTGCCTTGTTGTGAATTGGTAATTAGCTAAACAACAGGAGGAAGGGAGTAGCACTGAATGGTCATTTCACTCAATGGGAGAAAAGTAAATATTGGATTGCCTCAGGAAACAGTACTGGGATTGGAACTTTTTAATATATTTATAAATTATCTGGAAAAGAAAATGATGAAAGATTCAAAATTGTTCAAAGTTGTGAGATCACTAGCTAGTTATGAGAAATTGCAAAAGGACCTTGTGAAACTGGGGGACTGGTGGTACATAAAATTTAATGTAGATAAGTGCAAAATGATGCATATAGAAATACTAATCCAAATTATAGGAACATGATGCTGGATTCCATATTAGGTTTAACTACCCAGTATTAGATCATTCTGGACAATATTTTGAAATCCTTGGCCCAATGCATGATGATTATCAAAAAACAAAGAGAATGTTTAGTATTAGGAAAGGCATGGAAAATAAAACAGAGGATGTCCGTATGTCTCTGTATCTATCTGTTGTGTGAATGCACATTGAGCATTATGTAATATGTTCAGTTCTGGTTACTGTATCAAAAAAGCAAAACAAAACTGCAGAACTTTTAAGGTGCAGAGAAGTGTGAAAAAATGATAAAAGGATGGCATAAACCCTCTATGAAGTGAGGCTTATCAGGAAAGAGATCTGCAGCTTGGAGAAGAATTCAAGGAGAGATGATAGAGGTTTACAAAATCATGAGTGGACTGTCACTGTAATGGGTAAACAAGGAACAGATACTTAGTCTTTCAAATAATACTAGGACTAAGGACACTGCATTAAGTTAATAGGTAGCACATTTAAAAGAAATCAGTGAATATATTTTTTTCTCTCAGCACACAATTAGAATTTGTTGTCAGAGGTTGTGGTGAAAACAATTTGCATAGCTGGATTCAAAGAGAGATTTGTACAAGTTCCTGGAGGACTTGGGAATGCCACTGTTTATCCCTCTTTCTGAACAAGAAGAATTTGATCTATTTTTTGGGATCCTTTGGGTATTTGTGACCTGAATGGCCACTGTCAGGAAAAGGATGCTGGGCTTGATGAACCTTTAATGTGACCCAGCATGGCATTTCTTATATTCTTTTGTTTTTATATGTGATGATGGGTCAGGTCAAGGTCCATTAAGCCCGGCATCCTGTATTATTCATAAGTACCTGACACTTCAGAAAATCCTAAAAGTTAGGTCTATTTTTGCTGGCTTCAAGGGAATGCTGGATTTGGGCTTGGGTGGAGAGTGGGCCTGATGGAATAGAGAGTTCAGGGGTTAAGAAAATCCAAGGATTTTGCTGTGGAAACAGAGTAGGGAAAGTGCTTGAGGAGGCCTAGTTCCTTGTTGATCCCTGGGGGAAGGGGCCGGAGACTCTGTGTCTTCCTTGGATGCGACTTTTCACATCATTGTTATCTGAGACAGGGGTTGCCGTTTGCAGCATGCCTTTCCAACAGATACAAGTGCCTTACCCAAGTTTAAGGAAGTGGAACTGAATCAGAAGGAAGTCACCATTAACATCCATTGCTTGTATGACTGAATTGCGCTGCTGGAAACAGGTTGGGTTGGGGGAGAATGCTGGGATGGGACTGGAGGATGCAAAGAATATTGAGATAAAGAAAGTGCTGGGGATAGGATAGGGTCAGAGAGTGGGGGAAGAATGTTGTGGGAGGACCAGTTCCTTGTCAATCACAATCTTTTTGAAGTATTACATAGTAGGGATGTGAATCGTTTTTTAACGATTTCAATTATCGTCCGATAATTTTAAAATCATCATTAATCGGTAAGGGACTCGATACAATAGGAATTCCACAGATTTATCGTGAAAAATCGGGTTTTTTTGTTAGTGCGCACTAACGGGCAGTGGTGCGCACTAACAGAAAATGATACAATTTGACACTTTTCAGGTCAAGTTAAGGTCAGTTAAGTCAGTTAGAAATGAATATGTATTCCTATTGGCTGGCTGCCCTCTTATTTATTGATGTTACCAAGGTTCCCACTGAAGTTATGGTTTAATATATGAAGGATGGGTGGAAATGGTTGGTAGCTTGACAAAAAAGTAATGTGATCACTGATCAGTCAATGTGACTAGAACTTGTGCCCTATCCCTGATACAGGGAGTGTTGTGATCTTCCCGCACACAGTGCCCTATCCTGGTTACTGGGGGTGTTGTGATCTTCCTGCACGCAGTGCCCTATCCCGGTTACCGGGGGGTGTTGTGATCTTCCTGCACACAGTGCCCTATCACGGTTACCGGGGGTGTTGTGATCTTCCTGCACATAGTGCCCTATCCCTGATACCGGGAGTGTTGTGATCTTCCTGCACGCAGTGCCCTATCCCTGATACCGGGAGTGTTGTGATCTTCCTGCACGCGGTGCCCTATCCCAGTTACCGGGGGTGTTGTGATCTTCCTGCATGCAGTGCCCTATCCCTGATACTGGGAGTGTTGTGATCTTCCTGCACGCAGTGCCCTATCCTTGATACCGGGAGTGTTGTGATCTTCCTGCACGCAGTGCCCTATCCCTGATACTGGGAGTTTTGTGATCTTCCTGCACACAATGCCCTATCCCTGATACCGGGAGTGTTGTGATCTTCCTGCACACGGTGCCCTATCCCAGTTACCGGGAGTGTTGTGATGTTCCTGCACACCGTGCCCTATCCCGGTTACCGGGGGTGTTGTGATCTTCCTGCACACAGTGCCCTATCCCTGATACCGGGAGTGTTGTGATCTTCCTGCACGCAGTGCCCTATCCCTGATACCAGGAGTGTTATGATCTTCCTGCACACAGTGCCCTATCCCTGATACCGGGAGTGTTGTAATCTTCCTGCACACAGTGCCCTATCCCTGATACCGGGAGTGTTGTGATCTTCCTGCACGCAGTGCCCTATCCCAGTTACCGGGGGTGTTTTGATCTTCCTGCATGCAGTGCCCTATCCCTGATACTGGGAGTGTTGTGATCTTCCTGCACGCAGTGCCCTATCCTTGATACCGGGAGTGTTGTGATCTTCCTGCACGCAGTGCCCTATCCCTGATACTGGGAGTTTTGGGATCTTCCTGCACACAATGCCCTATCCCTGATACCAGGAGTGTTGTGATCTTCCTGCGCACGGTGCCCTATCCCAGTTACCGGGAGTGTTGTGATGTTCCTGCACACCGTGCCCTATTCCTGATACCGGGGATGTGTGCAGGAAGATCACAACATTCCCGGTATCAGGGATAGGGCACAAGTTCTAGTCACATTGACTGATCACATTACTTTTTTTGTCATACCAACTTTTTCCATTTCCCATCCCCCATATATTAAACCATCACGTCAATGGAAACTTTGGTAACATGAATAAATAAGAGGGCAGCCAATAGGAATACATATTCATTCCTAAACTGACCTTAACTGACCTGAAAAGTGTCAAATTGTATAATTTTCGGTTAGTGTGCACTAACTTCCTGTTAGTGCGCACGAACACCCGTTCGTGCACACTAACCGAAAAACCAATTTTTTTACAAAAAAAAACCATGCCGATCAGATTCCCCCCCCCCCCCCAGCCAAAATTGATCGTTAAAACGATTGGGCACAAGATTCACATCCCTATTACATAATCTAGACACACCTGCAGTCACACAGGGAAGATGACTTGAAACTCTAAAGCTCCCGTGACGTGTGTTTAGCAGAACAACTCCAAATAGTGAAGAGTTTTTCAGATGACTTCAGAATAACATATGGCCCAGACAAATGTTCTAAGGCAGTGGTCACCACCCTTGCCCTGCAGGACCCCCAGCCAATCAGGTTTTCAGGATATCTACAATGAATATATATACATTTGCATGTGCAGCCTCCATGACATGCAAATTTTATCTCAGGCATATTCTTTGTGTATATCCTGAAAAGCTTACTGGATGGAGGTGTTTCAGGACAGATTTGGGAACCTCTGTTTCAAAGCAACCTTCCTTATAAGAAAAGTAAGTAAAACTGAAAACATCTTTCTGACTGAAGATTGAAATGCAAAGGAACTGGTGCAGGAAGGTGTATATAAACCTAGGAGCAGAAGAAGGTGGAAACATTTGGAATAAAGTATTGAGGGAAATGATCAGAAAAGAGTACTATCAGAGATTGTAGCTGATATTGAAAAGTGTCTTAACAGCAGGGAATAAGATACAAGCTGTTAATCAGCTAGCAATTCCTCCATACCTATGTACCTTTGAAATAGTAGGCTGGTCCCATAAATTTCTTAAAGCATTGAATGTAAGAATAAGAAAGCTTATTTATACCCATCAGGTAATTTGTAAGAACCAGTGAAGATTACACATCCCTAGAGCTGAAAGAAGTATCAATCTCATTAAAACTGACTATATATAGAGAGCTATATGAAGGAGTATCCCTAAAAATCCTCCTTAACCAGTGCTGGACCAGGCATCTAGCTTGGTCCATCTTAAAAGCTAGAGATGCAGGTAGGTCAGTGAGCGGATCCCGGAAAGCAGGAATAAGAGTCTGGGCCCATCTGGGAACAGACAGGCTTCAGGTCTCCAAGAGAAGGAAGCTCCTGCAAGAATTTATTTATTTATTATTTATTTATTTAACAGTTTTTCTATCCCGACATTAAAATACACATCATGTCGGTTTACATGATAACAAGAGGTGGAAATTACAAATAAGAGTATGAATTCTGAAGGTAAATGCTGAATGTGAATGTGGTTGAAGGTAAGTCATTTATGTTAAACAATTTGCTTGTGGAAAATATTTTATGTAAGAAGAGTCAGAGTCCAGCGTTGCGTCTATCTTATGGAAAATTACAAACCACTTGTGCTGTCTCACAAGCTTATCATAATAGGCCTTCACACATACTTAATGCCATCAATGAACCCAAACAACCAAATAGTGCGAAAATATGAAAGTGAACAAGCATCATCTGCCTCTTTTCTTAAATTTGGACACACATACTGGTGAATAGAAAGAATGACTGAAAATCCACCAGCGCACAAGCGGAAAGAACCTACCGAATTAGGATAACAAAAATAAATCTGTTTAATGACTCAAAGCAGAAAACAAGGAGGGACGGATGACTTACAGAAGCACAAATACAGTGAAAAGAACAAAATGTACCTGAATGTAAACTGGTGTGATATCTCGATTGAGATCAAATGTCGGTATATAAAAATAATAAATACATAAATAAATGATTCTTCAGAAACTGCACGTAGATCTAGATTTGACACAACACCGGTTAAGGAGAGGTGAATTCAAGCCTAAGAATGAGAGATTAATATTAGCAACAGAGGGCTACAGACAAGATGGTTCACAGCCAGCATAGGAAAAAAAAATTGTAAAACAGAAATGGAAATGGCTACACTTCTTGTCATTTGATGTGATGTGCTGATGTCAGAAGGCCTACATATAGAAAAGTACAACAAGGTGGAATGGATCATTCATTGAAAATTGTGTACACACTACAATATCACTGAAAAACACCAAGATCACATCCCAGAAAATCACTGAGATCAGAACTCTAACAGAATTGAAGAGAATGATGAAGTTGTGATCACCTGGGATGTTCCTAGTCCAACCAATAGGAAGATTGATGCTAGAAAACTGGTCATTGTGGTAAAGGAGAAAAACACAAGAATGGCATTGCTGATAGAGGTATCAGTTGTTCTCTTCTTGCAGATACTAAGTGGGTTCACTATTGCCAATATTGATGTTTTTTCTAATTGCTTTGCTTTTGTGTGGTACATGGGGTAATGGATTTCTGTTTGTTGCTGACCTTACCAGTTATCTGTTTTCAGTCTCCTAGCACTCTCCCTACTCACATTTGCATATGGCCACTGGCTGGCTGAAATGCTTTTCTAGTTGTGTATGGAGTCTTTTTTTTTTTAATCCATACAGTTGTTTCTGTTCTTTTTCAGTGCTGTTAATGCACTAAACCACGGTTGGTTTAGTGATTCTCTGTGGCATATATCTCAGTGGGATGTTCTTTGGGTTACCTGTTCATATTGTTCCTATTGCTAATACCCTTAAAATATTTTCTTTAAATGTCAATGGTCTTAACCATCTGATCAAGCAGAATAAAGTGTTATTCTTTTTGAAGAAGACTAATTTTGGATATCTGTCTGTTACAGGAAACTCACGTCGCTTATCAAGAGTCTTTTAAACTGTCTGGGGGGCGAGTTAATATATGCTGTTTCTCTCCTGCTATCCATAACAAACGCGGTATGCCTATTTCATCCAATGTTCAAGTACTTTCACGGTGTTTAGAATTACAGAGCAGATGGGTACTAATTTCAGTGTTAATTGGTTATAGTCAAGCAGTGATTTTTAATATTTATGCCCCCACATCAGACTCCTCTGGGCTTTTTCAGGATGTCTCCAAGCAGGTTTTATCATTGTTAATAACCCGCTCATTCTCAGGGGTGATTAAATCAGTCTTTCGATTTGGCCTTAGACAGACACCTTGTTTGAGATTATCTCCTACTAAATATTTAAATCCGATAAACGGTATGATGGCAGTCAGTCTGATTCTTGGAGACTATGCCACCTCACTGATAAAGACTTGACATTTTTCCCCTATCCATAAGTCTTTCTCTAGGACCGATTATTTTCTAATATTATTCAATACTCTCCTCCCCTCCCTGTTGGAAGTGAAAGAGAGTAATAGCTTAATCTCTGAGATTGCTGGCATTTCTCTGACTTTGTCCTGGTAACATGATACACTGACTCGTTTCTTGTGGAGATTCAATAACTCTCACTTGATTGATTCTGTTTTTGTTGATTATATGAAGCAGTATATAGAAAATTATGTTAAATTCAATTGCCTTTGCTTACTTCCACACATAGTAAAATGGGATGCTCTTAAAGTTACCCTCACATGGATTATTATCAGTTATACAGCACAATTCAGAGTAGGCTAATATAGAAGCTCTGATAAGACAGCTAGAACATTATTTCTAGGTGAGGTTTTACAAACTCTGTGTTTCAAAAACTCCAAAAATACAACTCATTGCTCATTCAGTGGGCTAGTAATTCTATTTTTAAGTGATACTATTTCATGCAACCGGTCCAACCTGGGTGCTATCAAGATAGGCCAAGAGTACATTGTAGAAATCTCATCTTTGTGTAGTTTTCCTCATTCCAAATCACATCAAATCTTCACTGATGTGTACTGTGCTGTTCCAACCTCTGACTGTGCATGTAAAACTGGCCCCAAAACCCTAGACCATCACTAAAACCTCAACCTGAGTTACTAGTTGACACTGCTATTGTGGTATAAATAGATGCCTAATAAGTATGCCACCCCAGAGGCTCTCTTTCTCTCTCTTTCTTTCTCTCTCTTTCTCTCTCTCCACTCCACTCCCCTCCCCTCCCCTCTCTTGCCCAAAACGGGATTTGCAATATTTATTACAAATTCATTTTCAGGCATATCACACAGCTTAACATCAGGAAAAAAGATGTAGTTATTTCTGGCGTTAAAACAAGTGTTACGCCTGGTTAAATGGCCCTCATTTTCAATAACTCTGCCTAAACTTCCCCACTTTGGCTAAAATTTTAAAATTTGCATATGCATCTTATGATGATATAAATAACACGTGTTATAGTGTTATTGGGGGTGTTAGGGCCCTAACACCTCTTATAACGCCAAAATGCATTTTGATGAATCAAAAAACAAAAAACCTTGCGGCCAAATGGGGAGGCTGAGCAGGAGTCAGTGCTGACCGCTGTTACAACCTGGGACCACCGATCGAAGCAGCTCCAACTCCCCCAAAATAAAAAAATATATTTACATTATGCTTGCAGCAGCGGTGGCCCTTACAAAATGACTCACTACCAATCCCCCACCTCCTGGACCCCCCAAAATCACATAATACCACCCCCAACTCCCCGAGCCTCCTAGTCACACAATATTAAATCCCTACCCCTCCAGGTCCCCCAACATCCAATCCCCTGTCATTAGTCACATGGCTGGGGCAAGGTCAGGTCATTGCCATTTTGGTAAATGGTGCAAACCATGCAAGTGCACCCAATCCCAAAACAGGATCCACTTTAAGGTGGGGGGTTCTGGGGAGGGGTTGGGATGGGAGAGGGTGCAGGGTGGTGTGGTGCAGTACTGAACCAGTTTTTATTATTTGAGGGGGTTGGTAGTGAATGTTGTCAGGGGGCCGGGAGTGTGGGGTGGAATTGTGTGATGTCAGAGTGCTGGGGAAGTGGGGGGGTTCATAATGAATGGTTGAGGGGCCAGAGGGGTGGAGGTTGGAAGTGAGCTGGGCTAGGGTTGGGTGGTGTACGTGTGTGTGATGTCAGGAGGGCCAGAGGGCTGCGAGGTGGGGGTTGGTGTTGAGTCACTTAGGGGGGTGGGGCATTGGTAGTGAGTCTCGTCAGCAGGGATGGAGGGTGGAGGGCTTTGACTTTGAATGGGGGTTGCTACCTCTACACACATAATTTAAACATATTTTTCTATTTTGGGGGAGTCAGGGTTGCCTCGAACGGCAGCACTGGATTGAAACGGGGGTCAACACTGACCCCTGCTAAACCTCCCTGTTTTGCCTTGGTTTTTTTTTTTTATTTTTATATTTCTACCACTTTAAATGTGCAGTGGGAGCCTCGTGACCCACACCACACATCTAATGCTTTTCAAGGAGGTATCATCATTTTATCGCGGCTGACTACCTTCTTGGTCGGGCGTGATAAAATAGGTGCATCAAATTGACTAGTAATTACCTTCTTTGCATCATTTGCATTATTCATGCATACAAATCACATGCAAAGCATGTAATTGTAATAGGGGAGGGTATCTCAGTGGGAAGATGCAAAATATTGTGTATATTGCATCTTATCTTTATTTATTTTTTTATGTACCGCAAATAAGAATATAAGAATTGCCATACTGGGTCAAACCAAGGGTCCATCAAGCCCAGTATCCTGTTTCCAACAGTGGCCAATCCAAGTACCTGGAAAGTATCCAGACATTAAATAGATCCCATGCTACTAATGCCGGCAGCAAGCAGTGGCTATTCCCTATTATTTAATAGCAGTTTATAAATTTCTCCTCCAGGAACTTATCCAAATCTTTTTAAACTCAGCTACACTAACTATCTTAACCACATCCTCTGGCAATGAATTCCAGAGCTTAATTGTGCATTGAGTAAAAAAGAATTTTCTCTGATTTGTTTTACATTTGCTACTTGCTAACTTCATGGAGTGCTCCCTAGTGTTTCTATTATCCAAAAGAGTAATAGGACAGTAGTCTGACCATCTAAGCGGTTTACAATAAAACATTCAAAGTTAAAAAGACAAACCAAGCAATTATAAAAATATGTCACATTTACAATACATCGCAATTCAACCATATATGTATTTAGCTATTTGGGACTAGTATAATGAACAATTTCCTATTAGAGATAGATTTTAATGATTAATGTATATTGTAAGCGGCAGTATAAAGGTGGGTTTTCAGAGATTTCTTAAATTCTTTGGCAGTTGCAATTAGGCGGATTTTTTCAGGGATGGAGTTCCACAGAATTGGACCGGCAACGGAGAAGGCTCGCTTTCGAGTCAACGCCAAACTTGCGATTTTTACAGATGGTACTTCTAGTATGCATTTATCCATGGAATGAAGCTGTCTGGTAGGTTTTATTCTTAGAAGGGAGCAAAGTCAGACAGAGTTAGAATTGTATAGTAGATTATCGATGACTGTCAGAATTTTGTAGGTGATGCGATAAGACAACGGTAACCAATGAAGCTGCTGCAGAACAGGTGTGATGTGTTCTCTATAAGGTAAGTTAAACAGAATCCGAGCTGTAGCATTTTGGACAAGTTGCAAGGGATGGATGGAAGATGTGGGTAGCCCTAAGTATAAAGAACTACAGTAGTCTAAGTTTGTTAAAATTAATGCTGGTGTGATCGAGCGGAAATCTGAAGAAAATAACAGGGGTTTTAGTTTTTTAAACATATGCAGTTTAAAAAAGGATTTACTATGGGTGATATGTTAGTGGTCATTGCTAGTCTGGAATCAGTGATCATACCTATGTGATATAATGTGTAGGGATGTGCATTCGTTTTGGACGAATTAGACAATTTCAACAAAATTGTCTAATTCATCCTGGTTAGCGTGCACTAACCCGAAAATCAGTGTCCCCCAAAAAATAAAAAGCCCGAACCGCGGGCCCAGCAGTGGCCCGAACCGCGGGCCCAGCAGTGGGCCGAAAACTAAGCCCGAACCAAACTGTTGTACTGCTACACATCTCTAATAATGTGCATTAGAGCTGTAACATGGCTTGTTAAATCAACCTGTTAGTCAGATAAGTGATTTATCTGTCTAAGGTCTAGATTTATCAAACTGCATGTGCTAGAAAAAGGGGTGTGTTTTATGGTAATTGCCTATTTATCACAATGTGCATTATCTTAGCAAAGGTATTACCTCAAAGCATTAATGTTTGGTGATACCTACATTTCCATACCTGCAAAGTGCTTATTTCATGAGAGAGAGAGAGACTGACTGACTATCTGCTAAAGCTGTTGTAGTAGTTAGATATTTATGCTAATATAGGAGGCTCAACTAATAACTTGAGGTGAAGTTTAGGTAGTAGTGTAGGGCTTAGGGGCCACTTTTACATGCAGAGTGAGAGAGTGGACACGCCGGAAGGAGTGGAGAGAATGAGACGGGATCTAAGGAAACTGGAAGAGTGGTCGAAGATATGGCAGCTGAGATTCAATGCCAAGAAGTGCAAAGTCATGCATATGGGGAGTAGAAATCCGAATGAACTGTACTCGATGGGGGGGGGGAAAGGCTGATGTGCACGGAGCAGAGGAGGGACCTTGGGGTGATAGTGTCTAATGATGTGAAGACAGCGAAACAATGCGACAAGGAGATAGCAAAAGCCAGAAGAATGCTGGGCTGCATAGAGAGAGGAATATCGAGTAAGAAAAGGGAAGTGATTATTCCCTTGTACAGGTCCTTGGTGAGGCCTCACCTGGAGTTCTGTGTTCAGTTCTGGAGACCGTATCTACAAAAAGACAAAGACAAGATGGAAGCGGTACAGAGAAGGGCGACCAGGAAGGTTGAGGATCTTCATCGGATGACGTACGAGGAGAGATTGAAGAATCTAAATATTTACACCCTGGAGGAAAGGAGGAGCAGAGGTGATATGATACAGACTTTCAGATACTTGAAAGGTTTTAATGATCCAAAAACAACGACAAACCTCTTCCGTGGGAAAATAATCAGCAGAACCAGGGGTCACGATTTGAGGCTCCAGGGAGGAAGATTCAGAACCAATGTCAGGAAGTATTTCTTCACGGAGAGGGTGGTGGATGCCTGGAATGCCCTTCCGGAGGAAGTGGTGAAGACCAGAACTGTGAAAGACTTCAAAGGGGCGTGGGATAAACACTGCGGATCCATAAAGACAAGAGGCCGCCAATGAAGAGTGGGTGACTCGCCAGAATGATGGCTATTGACACAATATCCTTATTAAATAAACATACACATGCTTACTGTGACTCCTACATCGCTCTAAGCTTCAACAGCAAGAGGTAATGGAAAAAAGGATTTGCACTCACAAAGAGGGGAGTAGCTGGCTTGTTACGGCGGTTACTACCCCAAACCAAATATGCCTGATACTTCACTTTCAATGCATATACAGCATAGCTCTCTGCTTCAATGACAGGGGAGAAGAATAACTGATACTTCACACATCCAGCAGAGCTCTCTGCTACAACGGCAAGGGAGAAGAAAAGGGTTCGCACTCAAAAAGCGGGGAGTAGCTGGCTTGTTACGGCGGTTACTACCCCAAACCAAATGTGCCTGATACTTCACTTTCCATGCATATCCAGCATGGTTCTCTGCTTCATCGGCATGGGAGAAAGACTGATACATCACGCATTTCCAGCATAGCTCTCTGCTTCAACGGCAGGGGAAAAAAAAAAACAAAAACTAAAACAAAAAACTGATGCTTCATGCATATCCTGCATAGCTTCAACGACAGGGGTGAAGAAAAAAAGGATTCGCAATCACAAAGCAAGGAGTAGCTGGCTTGTTACGGCGGTTACTACCCCAAACCAACCAAATGTGCCTGATACTTCACTTTCAATGCATATCCAGCATGGCTCTCTGCTTCCACGGCAGGGGAGAAGAAAAAAAACCCAACAAGGGCTGTACAACACAGTCTAGGTAAAACAAATAAGCATGGGTGTAGCTTGCTTATCGCGGCGGTTACTGCCCCTACTACCCCTAACTAATCAAGCTAGATATTTCACTTGGATGCAGCTCCATCACTGCTCTCTACATTAATGGTGGGGGTGGAAGGGGAATAGAACAAGGAGCTAAGAGAAACAGATAAGAATGAGAGAAAAAATGTGTGAGGCTTGCTGGGCAGACTGGATGGGCCATTTGGTCTTCTTCTGCCGTCATTTCTATGTATGTTTCTATGTATGTACGAACAGAACAGTGCACTCTTGTGATGATTTGAAGTCCTTCGGAGTGAGGAAACACGCAACGATGACATTTGTACAATGTTCTCTCAACCTAGCTTGATGGGTATCAACCTCACAAAGTTTAGTGTGCACTGTAATTGTTTCTATGACCTCCATCTAGTATGCACCTATGGTTTTTGCTGATATCTAGAATATTAGACAGGGACCAACAATGTGAAGAACCTTGCTGTATGGGCAGGGTCAATTAGAACCCTGAAAAAACTGAACCACTGATTGAGCAGTATAAATTGTGACTATATACATTTAGGATTTGTTAAACCTTTTGGCTTCTCTTTTCTGTTAAGTTCTTTGTCTTCTATGGAAAATTAAACCACTGAATTTAGTTTGCAATTGGACAGTCTCTGAGGCCCTCAAGAAATCTGTATTACTGAGCTACCTATAGGTCACATTCTGCTGACTTTTTGAGCCATCACCTGGCAGACCCATCTGTCCTTGGGCTGGAATGCATGGGCAAGAAAAAAGTACACAGCATGATTGATGGCTGGCTATTGGTGTGAAAGTCAGACAAAGATTAGATATTCTATATAAACCATATTATGAAAGCAACACTTCAGTACTGGCGGTAACGCAAGACATTCATTATGTACTAGTACTCCAGCGCTGAAGATCTAAGAGTAAAGGAATGCTCGACTGCTGAGATTTATGACACATCTTCAGGGAAGTGAATAGATTTAGATTTATATTATGTATGTATATGTATATATGTTCTCTGGTTTTGATTTACTTATTCTATACATATACTTTATTGTGTTTTATTTTCTATTACATTTGTATTATTTTTCAGTGTTTACATAATGCCTTTATCTTATGTGCTTTTATTATTGCTGGATTATTATATATACTCAATTTACTGGGACAATAAATGTGAAAAACAGTTAAACTCAATGTATAGACATTTTCTGTTTGCCTGTGGGAATTAAGAAAGAGAACAATGCCACCTAGTGACCTTAACCACTCCCCAGCCATTACACCAGCTTGACGTTTTGCATTCCCTTAATGCACACAAAAGTAGTGTGCTACTGCCAGGTCTGAAAATGCCCCAGTACAGAGACACTCCATGAATTGCCATGGTATCCCTTTTCATTTTGGAGACAGCTGGATAGTCCAGCCAGTCAAAATATTCCTTTCCAGTAATAGCTATTTAAAGTGGGATAACTCTGGTACAACTGAAAGCACACAGCTTTGGGGAATAACAGGAGCCATATGACTGGGCCAAATCTCTCCCTTCTGAAAGAAGGACATTGGTTTATTCTGCTATTGGGGCCACCTTTTTTTTTTTTTTTAGTGTGAAAGTGGCACCTGCTTATAAATTAAAGAATGAGCTGGGAGAGGGGTGGGAGGGTTGGGAGGGTTGGGAAATACAAACATACTAACTTCTGTTTCTTAGCTTCCTTACTATTAAAAGCACAAACACTGAAACACACTAAATAATACACCTCAATAGTTTACTTTTCCCCAGTACTTAAAAAAAAAAATGTTCCCAAGTAAAACATACTGATTCCGTTCAGTCACCAGCAAGGTGATCCTCTCCTCTCAATGTTCCCATTGGATTTTGTTCTTTAGAATAGTTTCCACAATTTTTTCCATAACTGAAGTCATGCTAATCGGTTTATAGTTTCTCGGATCACCACTGGAACCCTTTTTAAATATCAAAGATATTTTGGCCACACTCCAATCTTTAGATACAATGGAAGATGTTAATGATAGGTTACAAATGTTTACTAATGGATCTGAAATGTCATTTCTGAGTTGTCTACCATCTAGTTCAGGTGATTTGCAACTCCTTAGTTTGTCAATCTGGCCTATTACATCTTCCAGGATTATGGTGAATTGGTTCAGTTCATCAAAATCATGACCATTGAAAACCATTTCCAGAATTGATATCTCTACAAGATCCTTATTAATAAACACGGAAGCAAAGAATTCATTTACAGGTAGATTTTAAAAGGGCTGTGCATGCGCCAATAAACCCGTGTATCTCGCTACTCACAAACATACAGCTATTTTATAAAGTACATGTGTTGGTTCTAAAATACTCTTTGCATGAGTGAGAGAGAGAGACTATTTATAAAGCTCAGTCTGATACTCTATACATGGACCATGGTAAAGGGACACTTTAATTTGGGGTGAGCTTTCTGGAGGTGGGTTGGGGTTAGAGAGGGTGTTGTTACAGACACATTCAGAGGTATTCATTGTAAAATTGACATCATTAAATAATTTTAGACCTTATAAGCAATGAAAACTCTAACAAGAACAGTTCATTTGCACTTTGCAATCTGCTAGCTGCATTGTATCAATCAACTCCTTTTCATCGCTGTTCAGTTTACGATTGTGTCAATTCAGATGTCACCTACTATCAGCTATTCTAGGTTGAGGCGATGAGGATAGGAGGCATTGTATGGACCATTGCACAGCCTTTGAACATTATGCAGCCCCAGGACACTTTTGCCAAGAAAAAGCAGGATTTGTGCATCAAGAACCAAAGGCAGGAAACATTTAGCTATAGGCCTTAGATGGGAATGATGCCATGCTACTTCTGGCATAGAAATATTTCTCCTGTTTTTCAGTAACTGATTGAATTCTGTGAGCGTGGGAAGTGATAATCAGATTCTGCTATCTATGGCTTCTGTCATAAATACCCTTGTTCTTCTCCCTGTCATCTCTACTTCTCCTAAACATGTTTTGAGTGTGTATGGGGAGTAGTCCTCTTTTATGTTAAACAGATCAAAGAAATTTGACCTTACCAGGGATCTATTGCTCTGGTTGTCCATGATAATGTACATCCTTATTGACCTCTTAGGCTGTCCCTTGGGACATATATTGAAATAGGACTTTCTATCATGGCACTTGCCACAGACTTCAGTGATTTGGGATATGACTTCAGATAGTACTGTCTCTGATACACTGTTATCCCTACTATACTTCAGCTGGGTTTAGTAATTTTCTGGGATTTTAGGCTTGTGGTGTTTGGGTGGAGGCCTGTGATTATGTTTGTCACTGTTACACTCTGTGCATTTAATGACTGCCTTACAGTCTTTAGAGAGGTGGTTTATTGAAGAGCAACATCTGTAACAGATTCCATATCATTTGAGCAAGTGCTGAAAAAGTGTGAAAAGTGGAATATAAATCTAAATAAATAAATAAATAAGTTTATGCACTCAATGTCTTTTCCTTAAAGCTATGGCATTTCTCTAGAGGGTGAGATTTTCTGTGTATAGGGTGTTATCTGTCTGGGTCCTCTTCTTTGATGTGGAGAAGGAAGCAGGAGGTGCAGATGTAATGAGTGACCCCTCTATTTTGTGTACAAATATGGGTCTTTTTGTGTTATCATACTTTTTAGCTAATCTTCCATCTCAAGGGTAGTTTTTGCACCAGTCATATTTCAGATATCATCTGATGCACTAACTTGAAACTAGGATCATTTCTAGTCACTGCTTGATCCTGGATGAACTTGGAGAAAACTGTAAATGGAGGAAAGGCAAGATTATTTTCTACTTTATATCTAGAGCCTAGGGAAACCCACTTTTCTTGTATAATTGGCTTCACTCCATGAACAGTGTCCAGGAAACTCATGCCTCACAGATATGGATCATCTTTAATTGGTTTAAGTTGTAATAGCAAATCTCCAAGTTCTAGTAGTTTATGATTGTCTCTGTTTGAAATTGTAGGAAAGTTCTTAGTTCTTTGGAGGGGATCATCTTCGCTGACTTCAGGACTGTCATAATATGTTTAGTTCTTTTGCACATAATTGCTGCTGAGGGATTATCTATATGCACTGACCTTAACCTCTTCACATGTTCTGAGGACTTGATTCACAGCCATTTTACTAACAGATCCATTTCTTTTTTTGAAGAATGTTCAGATCTTTGAAGACAATTTTGAATATAGATTTCTATACTCTGTGTTCTTGGAATGGTGGACAAACTAAATGAAACTTCAGTTAACAAACTGACAATGGGCCATGCACTTGGCCATATCTGATCTGTCTGATACTTCACTTTTCAGGTGATGATGTGCTTGTGGTATGCTATTGAGTGACATGTTATTGGATTTCTTTCTCACTGCATTAGCTCTAGGCATTGAAGCAATGTGGGATCATGTGCATATGGTTCTTGTGGAGGACATGTAGCATATGCTCTTGTTGATGATACACTCAGCCAACCTGGAACTCACTTCATATAGGATGCTTGTTGGTTTGAAGCAAAGTGTCTCCTTGCACATGTGTACTGGATCGAGAGTTGGTAGTAGTGCATTGTCAATAGTACAAGCATGTGGATCACTGTCGTGGCAATTAACATCCATAGTAGGGTGTTCTTTGAGATGACTGCTGTTATGTCTGCTTCATAGGCAGGCCGATTTGCATCAGTAACTATTATCTTTCATGACTGCTTGTGAGAACTCATCGTCATATTCCGAGGTGACTGCTAGGACATAGTCTCTAGTATGCTAAACAGGATGCTCTGAGAGAACCTGATCTATCTGGATCTTGTCCTGCAGCAGCTTTATAGCTCTTATCTTGGACTTCTGCAGCAGCAGCGGCTTTCCTCTCTTGATGCAACATGTCTAGACTAGCTCTGCATCGAGATTAGCTTTCTTGTGAGTGGCTGCTGCTGCAGAAACAATAGCAGCTTTCTGCTCTTCTGTCTCTAGCTCAGTTTTCTTGTGTGCGGCAGCGTCGGTGGCTTCAGCATCTGTTGTACATGTCTTTTCTTCGATTCTGGCTTTAACTAACTTTATAGCAGCCTCTTGTTTACTAAAGGAAGCATTTTCTCATGCAACCTCTACTTCTGTGTATGTGCTGGCTGTCTGGGCTGACTTCAGTAACTTTGAAGTCCTCATTTGGAAAGATTGGAATATGGGGATGCTGTTTCCAATTCTCAATTCTTTGCTGTGCTTAGTGATATACCCTTACACTAAATTGTCATACTCTAGATCAGTGGTCCCCAAACCTGTCCTGGAGGGCCACCAGCCAGTCGGGTTATTGGGATATCCACAATGAATATGCATGAGAGAAAATTTGCATGTTATGGAGGTAGTGCATGCAAATTTTCTCTCATGCATATTCATTGAGGATATCCCAAAAACCCGACTGGCTGGTGGCCCTCCAGGACAGGTTTGGAGACCACTGCTCTAGATCAATGTCCTTGTGCAGATCTCTCCCATCAATACTTTCCTCAGAATTGATTCTTGTTGGGAATGCAAGGTATATTCCTGACTGCAGTCTATAACATTTATAACTATGCTCAAGTTGACCTATGGCTTGTTGAATCTCTTCTGTACCTATAGCATTAGAGAGTTCATGTCTACGAGACTTTACGTCTAACCAAATTTTATTTAGCTTCTTCAGATAACCAGTATTCTCGGATTCAAAGTTTTCATAAGCTTTTGCTGTTAAGACATGTTTTGCCCTAGAAGCCATGGTCATTACGGGGTCAGTCTCATTCACTGGGTACAAGGTTCTCTGATGTAACAGCTTCTGCCATTATAACAATAGTAAACACTGACAGGATCTAATTACATTTCTGAGCACTGCTGTGAAGGCTACTGATGGCTCTGTTGGAGGGGAAGCTAGCAGGGGATCTGGAACTGCTTCTTGGCTTGGTGTAACTGACTTCACAAACAGTAAAGCACAAGACTTAGTTTATTTTGCAGACTGAAGTAAATGGGCGGTCCCCAAAGCGTGGATGTGCGGGCACTGCAAATAACCGGACACCTGATGCACGCATGTAGGTGGTCGCCCCCACTGCACCAGAGATGTACCTTCGCTTGGTGGGAGAGGAGGGATCCGACCCCCTTCTCCTCTGCATGTGGACAAGAATGACGCTGGCCTCATGTTGCCAGCTACATGGGATGCTGTGGCACGGCAGTGCCGTTGATGACCGCTCCCCCGATTGGTCCTGCATTGGGAGCGACGACATCATTGAGGCGTGGCCTGATGCCGGGCTGCTTGATTGGCCAGCCTTTTCCCTCCTTGGCCCTGAATGGAGCCATTTCATTTCTTCAGTCTCTATGGTCCTGGTGAGTCACTGTCTTCTATGAAAAAAAAAAAAAAAGAAAACACTATTGAAGCAGCAGCTCTTAATTTTAATAACTTCCTTGCTAGGAAGTCTGAGCTGCTGCACCTTTCATGGGGAATTTGGTGTTGGGTGTGGGGCTGTGTTGCCTCTTGGCTCTAAATTTAGAGCTGCCTGTTACTTTTTCACTTTGCTCTTGCCAGTTTCTTTCACTCCCCCCTAAAAAAAATAATTAAATAATTTCACATTAATTTGTTTGCATTTTGGACTATACACATTTTAATTGAGTTATCGTTAGGAGGTGTTTCCAAAGTTTGTACAGAAGTCCCTGAGGTTCGACTCCTTCACTCGGCATGCCCAAGCACACTGTGCTACGGGGGTTATAGGTACCCCCATCCATGATGTGCCCACTGGTCCAGAACACACTGTTCCCGACCCTGTGGTCCTCCCGCCTGCTGGCATTTGTGACTGCAGGGGAGCTAGAAGCCGATGGGGAGGAGGTAGAGCACCTGGGCCACCTCGAGGAGCAAAGGTTTCCAACAAAGGAAATGTGAAGCATGGGACAAGGGTCTAAAAGACCTCGAACAGAAAGCTTTATTTAGTTAATTTAGCAAAAAATGGGGGCCATGGAGGAAAAGCGTCGGAGGGTAGCAGCAGCACCATTGGTGCCCTTAGCATGGATGTGGCACAGCTTGCCCCCGAAGAAATCAGGGATCGGGCAGTTATCCAGTTGCAAGTTATGCTGCCTGTCCTTACAAATGCTTTACCTGAATCAGGTGTGCAGTGTCTGGCGGGCCATGCAGAACATGTCTCAGCATCTCCTCATGAGCCCATCACCAGGAACTCATGCAGCCCAAGTGAGATGCAGTATAGGTCCCCATCCTGGCCTCCTTCCTGCTCACTGTCTGATTATTTCCACACCAGTCCCAGCCCTTGGCACAGGACAAACTGCTGTCTTTCCTATGACTGCCACTCCTGTGGGGACCCAGCTGGCACCACGTATTACTGGGGATACAGGTCTTAAGAGATTAACCCACGGCCCAGGTGGGACAACTATTATGTATTTATTTATTTATTTTTAGATACCAGTGTTCGATTTTACATATCACATTGGCCTCAATATTCCATGACTGCTTTCTGATATCCACTGTACCCACACTGGGATCCCTCACCATATCCCAAATGGGGTCGGGAATATGGAGGGTTCAGTCCCTTCCCTGCGCAATATAAAGGTAGGCTGTCAGCTCCTCTGGAGGGCCCTCAGAGAAAGGGATATGGTGATGCCCTCAGTCAAGGACAACACTCGTCGTCAGTGCACTCAACTGAGTCCCATTGCAGCATCCCTGCTTGCAGATCCTTGACACCAAAGCTGCCACTAAGGACTCCTTCACCTTCAGCGTGGCCAGATGAGGAGCAGGGTAAGCTTGATGAGCATAGCGTAGAAGTTTCCCTAAAGGAGCATACAGGCAGGGAAAGGCGCAAGCGGCCGAAGCACAGGCAGTCATCATCTTCCTCTTCCTCACTTAGTGGCTCTTCCACCTCATTCTCCTCTTCTTCCTGTAATTCAAGTCCTGCTTCAGCATCTCGTGGGTGGGAGCGGGAGGACGCCATCCATTCCCGTGAGCTGTCGGAATCAGAACATGAACTGTGAGAACTGATGCCTAGGCCCCTCGTGTGTCGTATCAGACACAGGCACTACATTGATTTGTTATGCTTGATGGAAGGACATAGGAAGTGGGCCAGACCAAGCAGAAGAGGAGAAAGGAGCTGGAAGCTCCTGAGATCAAGCTTTTGCGCACTTGACCTCAGATGTGGTGCAATCCGAGCCTGCTGCGATGCAACCCTTGCTCTCTTACTTAGACACTATCCTGCGGGCATACAAAGAATACAGTGGTTTCACATGGCTCAACTACGACGAGGCCTTCCATGAAAGAATGGCTAGTCGTTCCACCATATCGTGAGGAAAACATGACTTCAGCCTGTGGTTCACAACAATGTCTACCCGGGCTGTTGATGCTAAAGCAAGTTTGCTGACCTTTCATTGTGAGCCTGTACACAGCGGGCAAGCCAAGCACATGCAAGGCATGAGCAGTGCATGCTGGAAATATAACCGTGGCTCTTGCTCCATGACCTATTGCAGATTTAAACACATCTGCAGCCAATGCGCCTCACCACCCCAGGCCAATAAATGTCCATGCAGTGATAAGGTTGGGTGGTGCCCAGTGAGGTGGCAAGCGCTGCCTCCCTGGTTGGCCCGTTATCCCAACAGGGCTGTAGCAAATACTATACTGAGAAGTTTTCGAGAGGGTTTCCATTTTTCCCTCATGAGTCAATCACAATATGCTAAGGTGGCAAACGCTCCTTTAGCACGCTTTCTGGCTGACATCATACAGGAGAAGCTTGGAAAGGAGGTTTAGCTGGGGTGCATGGCTGGCCCATTCTCTGAGCCTTCCCTAGAGTACCTAGTGCTCTCCCCTCTAGCAGTCTTTCCCAAAAAAAAGCCCGGAAAATACAGGCTCATACATAGTATTTCTCATCCACTCGGAGCTTCCGTGAACGACCATATTCCCTGGGTATACTGTTCAGTGCAATATTTGTTGTTTGACACCACGTTGGACTGATTAAGTTCCCAAGGTCGATATCTGCATTTAAGCTGCTCCCAGTTCACCCGATCAGTTTCCATCTACTCGGCTTCCAATCTGAGGGCATTTTTTATTATGACAAGTGTCTGCCAACAGGATGCTCAGTCTTGTGCGCTTATTTTAAGACCTTCACTACTTTCCTTCATTGGGCACCTGAAGAGGCTTCTGGACTAGCATCACTATCTCACTATTTAGACAATTTCCTATTCATAGGAAAGAAGGATTTGCTGGAATGCTTTAAGCTGTCCCTCATATTTTGCGAATTGGTGAGCAGACTTTGTGCCCCTTTGGCAGAAAAGTCTCTTCATCTGGTAACTGCCCTCACTTTCCTGGGGATTGAGCTTGATTCCACGTGCATGGAATCCAGGCTGCCACATCACAAAGTAATGAAACTATTAGAGTTAGTGGCTGCCACCTTGTGCAGCAGGAAAGTCACGCTGAGACAAATGAGGTACCTCATAGGCAGCCTTGCCTTCGCCATGCGGGTTATTCCCATGGGTAGTATATTCCTGTGTTGTTCAATTCAGTCCATGGTAGGCCTCATTCATGTCCACTATCACTTGTGGGTTAGCAAGCCCATCAAGGAGGACCTAAAGCTTTGGTCCCAGTTCCTCAGAGACTTCAATGGTGTCTCAGCCTAGCTCCCCAGCCCAGTCAGCAGCAACAACATTCAGTTATACTCTGACGCATCAGGAAGCATTGGTTTTGGTTTCTATTTTAAGGGCGACTGGTGTACAGCATAATGGCTGGACAGCTAGACTGCTTGTGGCCTAACCAAGAATATCATATTTTTCGAGCTCTTTCTCATCATTGTTGCCAAGCATATCTGGGGCAGTGTTCTCAGCTGTCAATGGGTGGTGCTATGGTGTGATAACTCGGCAGTAGTTCAATCAATTAACAATGAGACTTCTAAGTGCATCCTGATGGCACAGCTGCTGAGGGAATTTGTCTTATGCTGCCAGTGGAAACATTGTTGCACGAGCGAAGCATGTTCCTGGAATGTGCAATGAGATAGCTGACTCTCTTTCTCATTGCAAGTGGTCCCTGTTCAGGAAGCTGGTGCCGAAAGCCATCGAAGTCAGAGAGGTCTTCAGAGGTGGACAGCACATGAGATGCTGTGAAGATCACTTGACCCATCAACATGGAACTCATATATCCTCAACTACAGCAAAGTGAAGGCGTTCTTCTCCCCTGCCGTTGAAGCAGAGCTCTCTGCTTCAACGGCAGGGGAGAAGAAAAAAGGGTTCGCACTCACAAAGCGGGGAGTAGCTGGCTTGTTACGGCGGTTACTACCCCAAACCAAATGTGCCTGATACTTCACTTTCGATGCATATCCAGCATGTTTCTCTGCTTCAACGGCATGGGAGAAAGGCTGATACATCACGCATTTCCAGCATAGCTCTCTGCTTCAACAGCAGGGGGAAAAAAAAAACCTGATGCTTCACGCATATCCAGCATAGCTTCAACGGCAGGGGAGAAGAAAAAAGTATTCGCACTCACAAAGCGAGGAGTAGCTGGCTTGTTACGGCGGTTACTACCCCAAACCAAATGTGCCTGATACTTCACTTTCGATGCATATCCAGCATGGCTCTCTGCTTCAACGGCATGGGAGAAGACTGATACATCATGCATTTCCAGCATAGCTCTCTGCTTCAACGGCAGGGGAGAAGAAAAACTGATACTTCACGCATATCCAGCATAGCTCTCTGCTTCAATGGCAGGGGAGAAGAAAAACTGATACTTCACGCATATCCAGCATAGCTCTCTGCTTCAACGCCAGGGGAGAAGAAAAACAACCAATAAGGGCTGTATAACATAGTCTGGGTAAAACAAATAAGCATGGGTGTAGCTTGCTTATTGCAGTGGTTACTAGCCTTACTACTCCTAACTAATCAAGCTTGATATTTCACTTGGATGCAGCTCCATCACTGCTCTCTACGTTAATGGTGGGGGTGGAAGGGAAATAGAACCAAGAGCTAAGAGAAACATAAGTATGAGAGAAAAAATGTGTGAAGCTTGCTGGGCAGACTGGATGGGCCGTTTGGTCTTCTTCTGCCGTCATTTCTATGTTTCTATGTTTCTATGTTTATCATTGCAAACTGCTGGTCCAGCCACTGGGTTCCAGAGGACCTCTTCATTAGATATATAGTTCACGCCAAGCGGCAGGGACTGTCCAGGAATATGGTTTGTTCACACCTAGCGGCCCTAGTGTTTTTCTCAAAGCTTGAAATGGGTCGTGCTGAGCACCATTTCGCAGTGAAAAGAGTGATGGTCAACTGGGCCAGAGACTAGAGTCTCTGCCTCAGCATGATGCTCGGAGACCACTAACTCACAATCCACTGTTACAACTGTGGCATGTCCTGCCCATGGTAGCTACTGACGAGTTCGAGACTGCACTTTTCCGAACTGATTGTGTGTTGGAAATTTTGGTGCCTTGCGTGTCAGCGAGTTTACTGTGCCTTTGCCTAAGGCATCATAGCTTCAGGGCTTGTTGGGGGAGGATGTCAGAATATCAGACGGCTCCTTATATCTAAAGTTGAGGCATTCTAAGACTGATGAAAGTGCCCAGGACAAGTCATCACATTGATTTGGAGACATGTACAGTAGCGGCCATAAGCTTATACTTAATACTACATTCAAAAGGGACCAGTTTATTTTTGCTGCACTGCGATAAATCCCCTTTAACTCACTATCAGTTTTTGTCGGTGACCAAGAAAGCCCTAGTGGAGGTGGGGCTTCAGAGTGAATGATTTGGCACTCACTCATTCTGCATTGGAGCCACTTCTAGTGCTGCCACTGCCAGGATCTCACTGGCAGTGATGCAGTGGTTGGGTCGCTGGAGGTCGGGAGCTTATGCATCATATGTTAGGCATGAGGCCAGTTCCCATACACTTGCACCCGGCTGGGCGCATGCTATGACCTAGATTTCTATTTCACTTGCAGCTGTCATCTGGTATTGCTCTGCCTGGATCGTTGGCCACTCATTCATCACGCATGCACGGAAAAGAGCCATTGAAGGAAAGTTTGGTCATGAACTTGGGCTTTCGCAGAAAGGTTAGACAATTGATTGGCTGGGTCAAGGAGGCATGTGGTGGCAACATCTATGGCCCATATGGTAGTTGAGAAGAGTGAGCACTGCCTGACCTAATAATCATTCACCTTGGCAGCAGTGACTTAAGCAAAGGCATCGGCATCGCTCTGATGAACACAATCAGGAAGGTCTTTAGCCACATGGCCTTCTCATGGCCATCCACAAAAATCTGCTGGTCCAAGGTCATACCCTGATATATCTTGATATGCAAAGGGTGGTAGGGTAGATACCATGCCAAGTTCAACCGGCAGGCAGCCAAAGCTATACAACCCTAGACAGGGTACATTTGTTGAACCTGGGAAATGATCTGATCCTGCAAGCTATGCAGAGACTTTTCACCCAGATGCAGTGGCTATAGCCATTGTTTAGGGGGTGCCCATCACACGCGGGTAGGAAGATGCATCTGCGCTCTCACATGTTGAGCTCCTGTGGCAGTGACAACCAAGTCCAAGAGTGCCTTTGTAAATGCAGAAGCATTAGAAGGAATCTGGGAGGTGTTGATATGTACATCAGAAGCCTAGTGGCCCTCACCTGTTTTCCAAGGATGATCAATGTCAGGCCTGTGCTCAGGGCCTCAATGGATAGAGAGCTGATACATGGGGAGGGGCTCAGCAAGGCTTAATTTTTGGTGGTCTGGCTGGATCTAGAGATTTGAATCGGGTGCCAGAATTGGTTATGGTTTCGGTATTGTGGACCCGCAGGAAATTCGTTTTCCCATGGTCCAGACAGTTTTTGGTTTTTGCTGTTCTGAGCCGAAAAAAACCCCCACCCCAACCCTTTAGATCTAATTATTTACAATCCCCCACCCCTCCCGACCCCCCAAAAAACTTCCCTAAATTCCCTGGTGGTCCAGCGGGGGTCCCGGGAGCAATCTCCCGCTTTTGGGCTGTCGGCTGCCAGTAAACAAAATGGTGCCGGTGGCTCTTTGCCCTTACCATGTGACATGGGCTATCGGTGCCATTGGCTAGCCCCTGTCACATGGTGGGAGCAAGGGATGGCCGGTGCCATCTTAAAAAATGGCTCGGGCCATCCATTGCTCCTACCATGTGACAGGGACTGGCCAATGGCACTGATAGCCCCTGTCACATGGTAAAGGCAAAGGGCCATCGGTGCCATTTTGATTATTGGCAGCCGAGAGGGGGATATCGCTCCCGGGACCCCTGCTGGACCACCAGGGACTTTAGGCAAGTTTTGGGGGGGTCGGGAGGGTGGGGGATTGTAAATAATTATATCTAAAGGGTCGGGGTGGGTTTGTTTTTTTTTCTTCTGTGTGCTCTTTCTCTCCCCCCCCCCCCAAAAGAAAACCACATGAAAATTTTGTGGGGTTTTCCTATCATTTTCAGGGTCCCCTGATACATGCCAGATTAGAACATATCGTACAATATTTTCATCCATCAAAAAAATGATGCACATCCCTACTGGGATCCCCTCCAGTGGATTGGCTATAGCAGAGGGCTTGCTTTGTGGTGGTCCAAGTCATGATCCCATCTGGTTCTTGGTGGTCATGATGCCTGTTCCGGGGGCTCGCTGGGTGTGAGACTCAATGGTTCTGCTTGGGCAGATATTAAAGTATTGGTACCTGCCTGGCCACAATTTTGTAAGCATTATTACTGAACAGACTCAGCACCTAATTAGACTCCCATGTTAGGGATTTTAATAAACAGCTGTAGCCTTTGCATCCAAATTGTGTGTCTCGTTTTCCTTGTGTGTAAGTGGGGAGCCCAGCGAGGCTGGGGTGGGGGCAAATAGGAGGCCATGGGTGTCCAAGCTGCCCGGTTACTTTGCTGCTTGTTTTCCTAAGAGTTCCCAAGGCTAGACTTCCACTGAATCCCAGATTTATAATTCCTATAATTTCAATATTGTTTCAATGTTTTCATTCCCTTTCAATGCTTTTTGCTACTTTTCGATGCTTTTCACTGTACTGTCCTCAGCTCTCGATCTGTTTACTTGAGTGTCTAGACAGTCAGTAAAACCTTATTCCCAGCTTCAAATACCAGAGAAAAAATCTGTCTTGAATACAAAATAACATTTATTTGAATGATGAACAGTACAATACTCATGGAATGAGAAGCATCACGAGAAGCCACACAGAAAGGAGACTGCCACAGCTGTGAAAAATTCAGTAGTCCGAAGGAGGCAATTGGAGCTGAGATAGAAGCTATAGAATGTGAATTATGTAAAGCAGTGCTTCTGTGTAGCTTGAAACAGAAATAGGAGATGCTGCTAGTGAAGGCAGAACAGTTTTAAGTAACTCAGCTAAAAACATCATATCCCCGTCTCAATAGTTGTCATCACGAGGCAGCTGTATGATGCAAATGTGCTGATCCTGTGTCGGAGTCAGTTCATGGTTCTCTGCAAATTCATTAGACCTGAAAAATGATACAGAGATGAATAAACTGAATTACTGGAGCATACTCAACACTTTTGCTTCCATCTGAAAAGTCAGGACCCTCCAACTCCCTGTGTTAAACTTCCAAAGAGCTCCTGCCCCAGTCATGCCTTTAGCCCTCACAAATGGTCTGGTAGTCACTTGTCCCCCAACCTAGTCAAAATTCCTTCAGCACCTAGATCTCTAACTTCCTACTGGTTTAATTTATAAGTCAAACATTTAAGACAACCCTTCAAAGAACATTAGTAGATTCATGTTGCCCTTTTTTATTTTATGAGTTTGGAATGCAAATAGTTGACCAGTTTGCCCCCAATTAATTGTATGATGCTGAATTAATGGATTCTGCATGGACTAAATTGATTTCAGACTCAATGTCTCAGTGACCACTGCTCCAGCAGTGTGAGGTGAATGGGACAAAGATGCTTATTTCCTGTCTTCCACTGATAGGCATGGATCTATGGAGACTTTTCCTGGGTGCCTTTATTTAATGAACTGATGTCTAAAGTAGTTATTGTGCAGGGAGTGACTCTGAGCCTGCTGACTGACATCAACTGTTATTCTTTTCCCAAATGCACTTCTTTGTCATCTGGAATGTTCTCATGGAGTCTCCTAAATAGCACATTAGAGTTTTCCACTATCAGTTCTATAATTTGTTTTCTTCTTAAGTGAAGCAAAATATCCATTGGAATCAACATGAGCCTTTCTCTAGAGTGCTTAGTCAAGCCTTTGGCTCTTGATCCTTGGCGTGCTCCTCTGTACTTTTTTCCCTCTCCTCTTCCCTTCTCAAGATGAAGAGACACATGCTTTTGATCTATATGTTACTCTACTTATCCTGGGATCAGGTTGCTCTCCCTTTTCTCCCCTTAGTACTATCAAATAGCCCCAGTTGTAGGGCTTACTTTTCTTCAGTTTTGAAGCAAGTCCCATGTTAGATAAGTAAGCATTCTCTGTTTGGTATGTATGACCTATTTATATGTAGTGTGTATGCTACTTTCTGCTTAGGCACAGTTATTACGCATACACTATTAACGCTAGCAGCCACCACTAGTTCGCATTGTATTGGCGTTCCTTCGTCGCCAACCCCTTTGCCCGTCTTGCTCTCCCCCCTTAACACACCCGTGATTGAAGTAAACACGCTACAACTGTGGTTTTGGTATAAACAAAAAGGCCGCAGCTTTATTCCTTTAATATATTTGGATAAAATTTGAATAAAAATTTTCTGGTATACCCGAGCCGATGTTCTTCGTCTAACTGCCCGCCGTACCTAGCCGGGCGTCTTTTAGCCAGGGCCGCTGTTGGTCCCGCCATGTGGTTTCTGGCGGCCCCTCCGCCTTATCCGCGCCTCCCTGGCGCTGACGACTCTCACGCCGTCCGCTGATGCCTCCGGCATCCCTTACCATATAGCCAACCGGCCCGGGTAACCGCCTTCACCAAAGCTGCGACAATACCCTCCTTTATGAAATTGACTAACCTTAATTCTTTATTTAAGCTTCTTGTAGGGTGGGTGGGTGGGCTTTCTCCTGGCTCCTGGCTCTTCTGAAAAGGGGGGATCGCCGTTCCGCGATCCCCTTTTAAGTAGGTCGTAGCGTCATCATCGGGCGCCCACGGCGCCAGATGATGACGCCCTATTCTTTCTCCTCTGACCCGCCCCCCGGCTCCTCCGGACCGCCGCCCGACACGGGGTGGCGCGTCCGTTATTGTCGTGGGCTCGGCGATCCCGCCTGGGCCCACCTATTAACGCTAGCAGCCACCACTAGTTCGCATTGTATTGGCGTTCCTTCGTCGCCAACCCCTTTGCCCGTCTTGCTCTCCCCCCTTAACACACCCGTGATTGAAGTAAACACGCTACAACTGTGGTTTTGGTATAAACAAAAAGGCCGCAGCTTTATTCCTTTAATATATTTGGATAAAATTTGAATAAAAATTTTCTGGTATACCCGAGCCGATGTTCTTCGTCTAACTGCCCGCCGTACCTAGCCGGGCGTCTTTTAGCCAGGGCCGCTGTTGGTCCCGCCATGTGGTTTCTGGCGGCCCCTCCGCCTTATCCGCGCCTCCCTGGCGCTGACGACTCTCACGCCGTCCGCTGATGCCTCCGGCATCCCTTACCATATAGCCAACCGGCCCGGGTAACCGCCATAACGTAAGGTAGGTGTAACCTTGCCTTGCGTTCCCCATTTTAATTACTTAGCTGCGGCCTTTTCTAACTGTGCGCCCTCTGCTGCTATGGCCTCTTGTAGGCTTCTATGGCCTCTTGAAACATATTGTTAAATATGTCATATCCTATGTCGGATAAGTGTATCCCGTCTTTTCTGTACAAACCCTGGCACCCATCTTCCGCCCATTGATGCCTAATCTGATGCAACCCCTTTTTGTGCGTCCATATTTCCAACTGTTTGTTCACCTTCTTTCGGCCTCTGTTCCATAATTTAGAGTCCCTCCATTTTGGCCTCTGAATGATTTCTGACCAGACCAATGCGGTGCTCGGGAATAATTCTGATATTGAGACCAAGTCTCTCTGTACCATTTGTATCAAAGTTTTGCATGACATTGAATTCAGGTCATTGCCCCCCAGGTGCATTATTATCATGTCTGGAGCCGCCTTTTCTTCCTTTAGGCGCCGTAACCAGGGCAATAACTGCTTCCAATGCATGCCCGACTTTCCCAACCAAGTGATGTTCCACCCGTGTGTTGCTAAACCGAGGTGTTGCCCGTACGTTCGTCCGCTCGCTCTCTTGGCCGCCCATCTTATATATGAGTGGCCAATGATCCATGCTGACTGCCGTACCCGAAGTTCTGTAAAATAGAATCAAGAGTTTGATTAGTTCAGTGGGATGCAACCTTGTCCAGTCGTACGTAAGTATCGACGGCGTTTGACCTCCATCTCCCGATCCTTTTGATTGTCTCTTTGTCTAGACCTGCCAGCGCCGCACTTGTTGCCGCCCCGATTCGGAATGAATGGGAGCTAAACTTCCTGGTATCCCATTCCAGTTTGCTAGCCGCTGATTTTAGTACTGCTACCAGTTGGAATCTTGTCAGTGGTGATCCATCGTGATGAATCAGAAGATGCTTTCCTCCTTCCGGGCGGGCGGCTAGATATTCTTGTGAATTAAAGATTGGGCATGTCGTACAACCCGCTATTCTATTGAGGTGTAGTATAGCGCCTTTCCCTTGCTGGTCGGTCTTTGATCTGTTTATAGTAATGCTGAGGGTTTCCGATGAGCACTGTACGTTCTTCCGCAGTAGTCCGCTCACTCCCTCGTCTTTCTTGTTGCAGGCTACTAATTCGCTTATTCGGAGCGCTCCGAAGAATGCCAAGGAGAAGGCCAGCCTGAATAGCTTGATTTCGTACTTAGATGAACAGATGTCCGCTAGTGCTACCCATAGTGCTTTCAGCATGTTGTGTGTAATGGGGTGCCTTCTATCTTTGTTTGGGCCGATCTTCCTTGCCCAACCCGACAACATTTTTTTTATCAGGAATGATTTCGTGGGGTCCCCCCAACCGAATGCTTTGAAAAAGAATGCTGTTCCGGCAAGATGCTTGATAACTGTGTTCCTGGATACGCCGTTGTCTTTTTCGTAGGCGATGAATTTAGTGAGAAGCTCGTTTCTTACTGGTCCTTGCCTCCATCCGTTTTCGCGAAGGAAACTGGATACTTCTTCGTAGCTTTTGCAGTACGAGGTCCAAGTCGTTGATGCTACTGATCTTCGTAACAGGTCTTTTGTTGTATCCGACCAATTTGCCATAACCGCTCCGGCATTGCTGTTGGTGATTCGTCTGCTGTAGGGACCTGCTTATGAAATAAATTCCATTTAGCACGGGATAATGCGTCGGCGGCGCCGTTTAATGCCCCCGGTACATGTCTCGCTCTTACGGTTATGTTGCATTTTAACGCCTGCAAGACTATTTCCCTCAGTAGGTTCACCACTATTGCGCATTTTGCGGATTGTGTGTTCAAGACGTGCACTACCGCCTGGTTGTCGCACCAGAAAATGATGTGGCGGTTGCTTAGCTTTTCGCTCCACAGCACCAACGTTACCCATATTGGGAAAAGTTCTAGAAATGTGATGTTTTTTGTTATGCCCTTCTCTTTCCAGTCTTCCGGCCAAGGTTCCGCACACCATTCCCCTTGACACAAGGCACCGAATCCCCAACTGCCCGATGCGTCTGTTTGTATGTCCAGGTCCCGATTGGATAAAGGAGCGTCCTGAACGACCGATACCCCGTTGTAGTTATCCAGAAAAGAGCTCCAAATTTTGAAGTCATCTCTAATTTCTTTTGAAATCCTGAGGAAATGATGCGGCTTCTTTATCCCTGTGGTTGCTGCCGCTAGTCTTCTCATAAACGCTCTTCCCATGGGGATCACTCGGCATGCGAAGTTCAGGGTTCCCAGTATGGCTTGTGCCTCTCGTAGCGTTATCTTCTTCGCGGATCCTGATTGCCGAATCATGTTGCGCAGCTTTACGACTTTTTCTACGGGTAGCCTCGCTATCATTCTTGCGGAGTCTAATTCTATTCCTAGGAATGATATGGTAGTTGTTGGGCCTTCCGTCTTGTTGTGGGCTAATGGAACGCCTAATTCGGCGGCGATGAGCTGAAACTGTGCTAGCAGTCTTCCGCATGCGTTGGAGTCTTGCGGTCCAACGAATAGAAAGTCGTCAAGGTAATGGATGATATTGCTTGATTCCGTTATCTTTGCAACGACCCAGTGTAGGAAGGTGCTGAAAAGCTCGAAGTATGCGCATGATATGGAGCACCCCATGGGCATACATTTGTCAAAGTAAAATTGCTTATTGAAAGTGAAACCAAGTAGTGGGAAGCTATCAGGGTGAACTGGAAGCAGCCTGAAGGCGGACTCTATGTCCGCTTTCGCCATCATGGCTCCTCTACCGCAATTCCGCAGCAGGGCCAGTGCCGAATCGAAGGATGTGTATTGCACTGAACAGTCCTCTTGCAACAAGTGGTCATTTACTGACCTTCCCGGCGGGGATGATAAATTTAGGATGAGGCGGTACTTTCCCTTTTCTTTCTTCGGGATAACCGCTAATGGCGATAGGAACATGCGTGGGAATGGCTGCCGCTTGAATGGACCTGCGATTCTTCCTAAGTCTAATTCCGTTTGAAGCTTCACCCTTACGACGTCCCTGTGCTTCATTGCTGACGGGGAGTTGTTGGTGTTTTCTCCTTGCATTTGCCCCTGGAATGGGATAACGAATCCTTCTTTGAATCCTTGCCATATTTTATTTGCCTTGTCCTTGTTTGGGTATACCTGGAGCCAAGTTTTCAATGTTTCCAGTCGTATTGGTGAAGGTGCCTTCTCGTATTGTATCGGTCGTATTGGTGAAGGTGCCTTCTCGTATTGTATCGGTCGAATGGGTGAAGGTGCCCTCTCGCATTGTATCCTGTTATGCATTAGCCTTACTCCCTGGAGATGCTTTCTTGTTGCACTTTATCATGGGGTGTGTCGCGCCGCAGATTGAGCAAACATGCTTGAACTTGCATTCCTGAAATGTACATACCGCTTTGTTGTACTTCCAACATGTGTTATCGTGGGCGTGTAACGGCTTCGTTGCGAATCTGTACGGGGAAGTTCTTCTTGAGCCCCTGGGTCTCGCTCCTTGCTCCGTGTTCTTGCTTGTCATGTGTTGGATCCAAAGGCTGACATCTTGAGTTCCCCAGGTCATATGTCTGTTCTCTTCCATCTTGTCCCGAAACTGTTCATCGTAATTCAGCCATGACCATCCGCCATGCTGCTGATATGCTTTGGTGATATTGACTGCATACGCCAGCATCGGTCCATATTGTGATGGATCCTTCCTACCGACTACGCTGACCATGTAAAGGAATGACGTGATCCAGTTAACTATGGTCTTCGGTATTCTCCTCTCCTTTTCTTTGTTGTGCGCTGTCTTTGACCTTTTGCGCCCCTCGGTTTTCCTTCTCCCTAGCAGTATGCTAAATATATCGATGTATTTCTTTTTCTGTATCTTCTTTCTTAATCTCCTGGGCACGTCTTCCCATAGTTCTGATAACGTCGTTAGTGCGGGAGGACCTCTTGAGTCTTTGTCGCTCCTTTTCTTATGTGCCTGCTGGTCGTCGCTAGACTCGGAAGATGATGAACTAACAGAACTAGAAGTGCTGGAGGAGTTGCTTGAGCTGGTGCTGTCCCTGCGCTTGCGCTTTACTTTATGGCTCTTTTTCCCGGAACTGGGGCTATTCCGTGACCCTGCACACTCTGCCCCGTCCCGCGGAGCATTGAGCCCCAAATCCCCGTCTTTACTCAAAAACTCACCCTCCGCTCCTTGCCTTGCTCGACTTGTGGATGGGTGATCTACCTGGTCGCGTTCACTGCCGTGCGATCTTCCTTGTTCGACTTGCGACGTTGTACCTCTATTTTTGGGGAGATTCGCAATCCTCTGAATCCTGTCGAACTCTTCCTGTGCCGGGTTGTATGTATTTGGGCCTGATAGTATGTCCTGGGAAGTAGGTCGTGTGCGCTGCCACGATGTGCTTGGGCCCCCTTCTGAGTCCTGATGCTGCTGTAAACGTCGGGGTGTTTGTGCCCAATCCCACTCATCGGGGTGACCTTGTTGTTCATAGGTGTTACCAGGAATGTGTTGGTAGGGAGGTCTCGTGGTGTGGTTCCTACTTGGGTATCCCATTTGATTTGTTTCCGTTCGCCCGCTTCCTCCTTCGTTCCAATTTGACGCTCCTCCGTGGATCCCTCTTGTACTGTCTCGAAACGTCTGAGGATAAACTTCCTGATAGTTGTACTCTCGTTGGTTGTGGTACTCGCGTTCCCAGGAATGGTTAAACCGTGGCCTGGTACTCTGCCATTCTTCGCCAATCCATCTGTCGTAGTTCGGGGAGCGGTTGTTCTGCCAGTGTTCCTCTGGCCTACCGTCGTAGTTTGGAGTTTGGTCTCCGTGACGTGGTTGAGTGATGTCTGGCTGTCTTGCCGCGTCCTTCTCCTTATCGACTGCATCTATGGTTACATCATCGGTGTTAACTTCTATGTCTGGTTCGCCCGTTGGGGGTGTCTCAATGATTGGATCCTTGCCGCCTCTTCTTCTGCTCCTTCCGCGCACGCCACTTGCTCCCTTCCTGCCCCGGGTCTTTTGTGTCCTTGGCGGCTGGGGGGTCTTTGTTCCTCCTGCATTCTTTCCCTTATTTGCCGCCTTGGATCTCGTCACTCTTTGAGGCTGCTCCGCGTTCTTAGGCCTTGAAGGCCGACCTGTAATTTTGCGGGGTGACATTCTTTGTCTATGAATGCTGTAAGAGATTATTCTGTGTTAATATTTATTTAGCAACCCTTCGTGCCTGCGCCCGGCTCTCCTTGATGTATTACCATCACCTTCCTACCCACGTATATATAAATTATTTTTTTTTTTTTTTTTTTTTTATCGCCGGCCTAGGTCTTTGACCTCCCTTTGTCTTCCGCTCTACTGCCAGGGTGATCGGCGCTCCTTCTTGTCCCTCCCTTGTTTAGAGCCCTTGCTTGTCGCATCCCCCCTTTGCTTTCGCTGCGCTTCTGTTGCGTTCCTGTCCACCTAACCTCGGTGTTCCTGGAGCAACAGCGGGGCTTGAAACCTGGTCTCCTGGTTCAATAGTCCACTGCTCTAACCACTAGGCTATTCCTCCTCCCCATCTGTATTCCGGTAGCACTCGTTGTCGCCCAGTGGGCCTGAGTGCTGACCCTTTGCTTACATGCTCCTCTGCCACCCTCTGCCCTACTCTGCTCCTGCAATAGGGGGGGGGGGGGCCCTGGTCTCCCCTCCTCCTTCCGTCCTGCTGCTATCGCTTCCCGTCCCTCTCATTGCCCCCCCTTTTTTTTTTTTTTTTTTTTTTGGCGCGCGCATGCAGCACTTACCTACGCCCCTCCCCTCGTCGCTCCTATCGTCCTGCTCCGTCTGGTTTTTTGGGGGGGGGGGTGGTGAGGCACTACGAAATGCCATGACGAGCAGGGTCTCACAGCCGATGCAATAACGTGGACCACGCAACGTTACATGTAAATTCACACACCATTCGCAGACAATTAATTCGTTTATTAGCAGTTTATCTCCACTTCTTCTACTGCGAGTCGCTCAGGGTTCACCAAAAGAACCCCCACCTCGTTCCTATTATTATTATTAATATTGAGGCGCCAGCGGGGGGGGGGGGGTGTGCCCGATGTCATGGGCGCTTGTCTTGCCCCTCCTAGGTGCTCTGCCGGCGTCCATTGGGTGGTATGTGCCACCGGGGGTCCCCGGAGGTGTGCGGTGGGGGGGGGGGGGGGGCTGGGCCGGGCACGGGGGGCGATGCCCTTTTTTTTTTTTTTTTTTTGCGGTGTGCTCGCTGGCTCCCCCGTGGGGGCCGGGGGGGGGGGGGTAGTAGGATTGGGACCACCCCGGCTGCGCAGGGTAGGCCCGCTGGCGTCGCGTAGCCGCGGCGCGGCAGAGCAGTGCAGGGGGGGGGTGCGGTGCGCTCGCCGGTTCGGCGTGGGGCCCGGGGGGGGGGTGGGCTTGGGACCCCCCGGCTGCACGGGATAGCGCGCTGACGGCGCATCACACGCGGGGGCCGTACGGGGCGCCGGCGGGCTGGCTCCGGGGGGGGCCCGGAGGAGGGGGGGGGGGGGTTGGGCCCGGGGGTGACGGGTGATGCGCTTCCAGCCGGGCCGCTACCGTGCAGGGGCTGCTTATCGCGACGGCGGCCAGGGAGAGGGGGGGCCAGAGCGCGGGCCAAGCGCCAGCATGTTGGTAGGCAAGTGCGGCGGTGCCGGATCGCCATGCCTGCCGGGGCCAGCAAGGGTGCCGCGGGGCACGTGGACCTGGTTCATCCCGGCCGCAGGGTGGTATATTTGTGCAAGGAAAGGGGGGGGGTGGTGCATCTTGGGGGGGGGGGGCTTCAGAACGGGCGCCCACATGATATTCGGGCGAATTATCTGCGGCTGGCCTAGGGGAGGCTTGGGGGGGTGGCTAGCATCGGAGGGCCAGCGGCGGCTGGCGAGGAGGGGTCGTCGGTGATGCGCATAACGAGTGGAGTGTAAGAAACCGGCATCCCTGGTAGCCGGATTCGAGGCCTGGGGCCATATCCGCCGTCTTTGTCTTACCGTTCAGTTGCACCGCTTTCTCCTGGCTCCCGGCTCTTCTGAAAAGGGGGGATCGCCGTTCTGCGATCCCCTTTTAAGTAGGTCATAGCGTCATCATCTGGCGCCGTGGGCGCCCGATGATGACGCCCTATTCTTTCTCCTCTGACCCGCCCCCCGGCTCCTCCGGACCGCCGCCCGACACGGGGTGGCGCGTCCGTTATTGTCGTGGGCTCGGCGATCCCGCCTGGGCCCACCTATATCTTGTGTGTTAGCATGCTCTCTAATAGCATAGAAACAGAGAACATGATAGCAGATCCATATACAGCCCATCCAGTCTACCCTGTATATGTCCTGTTCAGTTTTATAGACTTTTCTTCTCTCTCAGAGATCCTCTTTGCCTGTCCCATGTTTTATTTCATTCTGATTCTGTCCTTGTTTCCACCAGCTCCATAACGAAGTTGTTCCATGTGACCACTACCTTTTCTCTAAAACAATATATATTTCTTTAGATTGTTTGAGCCTACCACTTTTCATCATTATCTCAGAGCATACTTTCTTTTGAAATAGTCTGGTCCCTGTACATTTATTCCTAGGGTGAATATAAATGTTTCTCTCACATCTCCTTTTTCTCTCCTTTACATCTTCAAGTCTGTCCCCATAGACTTTATGATGAAGATCATTGACCATTTTTTAACTGATCTCTGGACTGACTCTATTAATGTACATCCTTTTGCAGGTGTGATATTTAGGATTATACACAATGCTCCAAATGAGGTATCACCAGAAGCTTAAACAGAAGCAATATCACCTCATTTTCCTTTTGTCTATTCCTCTCCCTCTAAAATCAAGCATTCTTCTTGTTTTCTCTGTCACACTTTGGCCGCCTCAGGGTCATCAGATATGATCATTCCCAGATCCCATTCTTGTTTTGTGCACAGAACTTCACCCCCATTACCCATACTACTTCCTTCAGTTCTTACAACCAAATGCATGACCCTGCATTCTCCAGACCATTCCTATCTAGATTCCTCCTCATGTTTCCATACCTTCCAGGGTATCTACACTGTTGCAGATTTTAGTTTCATCCACGAAAATGCAAATCTTTCCTGATAGCCCTTCCACAAGAGCACTAACAAAAATGTTGAACAAAACTTGACTGAGGACCGATCCCTTCAGCATTTCAATGGTAATCACCCTTTTCTCATCATGAACTCCATTTACCTGCATCTTTTGTTGCATCCCATCCAATCTGTTTCTAACCACTAAGTTACTTTAGAACTCATATCTAGGGCTCTCAAGTTGTTTATAAGTCATCTATGCATAACCATGTCAAACACCTTCCTGAAATTCAACACTACATCTAGTACTCTCCCTCTGATCTAACTCTCTGGTCACTCAGTCAAAGAAATTGATTAGATGCTGCCATGGATCATGTAAACCACTGGATTGCAGGATCAGCTGTACCCTCTGCTTTTGAAATAATTCCATCAATTTACTCAGCACTGAGGTCAAACTAACTGTCCTGTAGATTTTAGGCTCTTCCTTACTTCTACTTTTGTAATCAGGAACCACATCTTCATGTCTCTAATCCTTTGGTACCACTCCTGACTCTACAGAAGCATTGAAAAAATCATGCAGAGCTGTCTGAACTGCCATAAATACATTTATTTATTCATTTAATTTTTATATTCTGCTTCAAAGCAGATTACATTCAGGGATTGTAGTTATTTCTCCCTCCCCAGAGGACTCACAATCTAAAGTTATACCTGAGGCCATGGAAGGTTAAGTGACATGCCCAAGTTTATAAGGAGTGGCAGTGGGATTTGATCCCTGGACTAAAGCCTACTGCTCTAACCACTAGGCTACTCCTCCATGCCTTGCCCCTACTCCTCCCATATCCCAGCCCTATTGCTTTATGTACTTTTAGTTATGTTAACTCCTCATAAGCACAGTCTTCTAAGAATTGTTCAAGGTCTACCTCACTTCTATTTGTGTCAGTTATCTGTGGTCTTACCCCAAGACCATGCTCAGTGAACACTGAACAAATATGTTTGATAAGCAATTCTAGTTTCTCATCAGCTTCTAAATATTCCCTCCTTTAGCTTTCAATCTTATAATCCAATGCATGCATGCACTATTGATGTGATATATGAGCTGGTGTACTAAAAATTAAATGTATCACCCATTAAGTGATGTTTTGACATGCATGATAATTTTAAGAAAGTACAGACTAAAAATAGTTTTAGAGTATGCTCTCTTAAAAAATATTGTGATTCTGAATGACATAGAAGAGATGAAGAAGAATAAGGAGGTGTTGCTGCAGAAGTCAGAAGAAGGCCTAGTAAGCAGGTATGCCAAGTATCATGCATTAAGCAACAGACTCACACAATGGGACACAGTCTCACATGTTCATGTAGTGAGCTCCTCCTCTCATGCATTCACAGCCATTGATAGCCACACACAAAAGTTCACAGGAGAGAAAGAGGAGGCCTAGCAACACCCAGAGCCACATGAGCAGCGAGAGAAGCCTGAGGCAGCAAGAGACCGGCAGCTGGGATGGAGACCTGTGAAATATTCTTCATCAGAGCTGGCTAGGTGAGATAGGAGCTCCAGGAGAGCCTGCAATATGTCTGGGTTAGCACTTAAGGAGTAGGAATCATTGGAAATCTCCTCCCAGAAAATCCATAATGTGATTAATATGAGCCACCCACCTTTGTTGCTTCCCTGTTCCCCATGCACATGTCTTTCTTTTCCAGCTACTGCTCTCTCTGTTGGGCTTTCAGCTCTTTTCTCTCCCCCGCCCCACACACACACACACACATATACATATACACTTGGGATGTACAAAACCCAAACTTTTGGTTCGGGCTTCGTTTTCGTCCCACCATGGGAAAGATCGTATTTCCTGCGGTTTGGACCTTTGTAATTCGGGGATACCCAAATTTTGGGTCAGTGTGCGCTAACTCTCGTTAGTGCGCTCTAACTTCCGTTAGCAGGTACTGACCTGAAACCAAATTTTTCACAAATTTTAGGAAAAATTAGTTTGGATATTGGGGTTCCCGATCCTGGTTGAAATTGCCTAATTTCATTGAAAATAGGCAATTTCAATGAAATTAGGCAATTTCATTGAAATTGCCTAATTTGTCCTGAATGATAGCACATCCCTAATACACACTCTTCCCTGAAGATCTAAAAATAAATATTAGACTACTCTGGTCCATCCCAGCTGAAGCAGCTCTCTTTACAGCCTTCTTTCATGCTTCTGGTTATCCCAGGTATGTCATTTACACTGTCCAACTCCTTCCTATCCTTTATAGAAGAACAGCCCATAGAAACTCTGGGTTAGCTCTCTGAATCCAGAGGCTAGGGGGCCTGGGAGAAGCTGAGGAGAACTATCCCCTTCCCAACCAGTCTCAACAGCTGCACTTGAGACAGAAAAAGGTAGTTGGAGAAAAGGTGAGGTACCTGATAAGCTGCAGCACACTGGCCATCCAGCAAAGACTCCAGCAGCTTAGCTCTGTGTCTACTTGTTCTCTGTCGGCAATAGAGAAAATGTCATTTGCCTTCCCTGGTACAAGGAACAGTCCATAGAGGGTCCAGGAGAGTCTGATTTATACCCCAGATATACCTCCTGGAAAATGTCACTCTTTGACCTTCAATTTCACTTATTGAGGTAGTAAATCTCACTCATTGGGATGGCCATCCTTGGGGTCTCTGAGTATGTGATGATGCTAGAGCAGGGGATGAGAAGAAAATTCACAGAGGAGTGCTTCTAAAGATTGCAAAGAAATCCCAGCAGAAGGTACTGACAGGGCCAGTGAAAGAATGTTTGGCACCCTAGGTGAACCTTAATACTCCCTCCCCCAACTTATCTTCAGCACAGCATTTCCTCTAGCAGTAGCGCCAGCACAGCACTCGCTTCTTTGGCATTATTGGCTCTGGCACAACACCCCTTTGGGTTTCATGCTAGCTGAATTTTGCTGACCCCAAATGTTTGGCGCACTAGGCAATCGCCTAGCTTGCTTAATGGAAGCACCAGCCCTAGGTGAAGATGAGGGATGTGAATAAGATTCTAGAGTGGATATTACTGAAAAAACTCTAAGAGATGATGCTGTTGATGGTGACAGAGGTGGTAAAGGTGGCACATATGGAGACAATTATGTTAACAATAAAGTTGTTGAACATGTGTTCTAAATACAGCATTATAAAATTGTTAATTATAGTGTTGTGTCATTGTTGTAAGTAAAAATAAGCACTATGTTTATGTTATTAATTATACATATTATCACACGGTGGCCTCATAAGGCAATTATTCACATGACAGTACTGGGAATAACATAACTCCAGGGCAGTGATATTTTGCAATCTTATTAAGCATTGAATCTCATTATTTCATTGCTATTATAATCATATCCCTTGGAATACTTAAAAAGCATTTTTGTAATTTGTCATTTGCATGTAAAATAACTTAATAGAATGTCACTCAGAGAAATAAAGCATGAACTAATATCCCAGTATTTATCCTGTGATTCTTTCAGTCTTGAGAGTAACTATTTTGTGTTGTCAGATACCTTTCAAGAACCCAACTCCTAGATACATAACACAGTTGCATTTCACCATTTGCTTTGGTGGTCTTTCTTTTTTTTTTCAGTCCAAAATCATCAGGTATGATTCATATAGTCCTCCTCTTGATTGTTCATCTGAAGAAAACAAAGAGAGGGTTGGCTATATTGTTGAGTAAAGTGAATTTAAAAAGTCAGCAGACCTCTCGTGACTAATCCCACTTCACTGTAGAGGAATCCCCTGATGTTACACTATGTAAACTTGATCATGTAATAACAAATATGTGATTGCTGCTGCACTGCATTTACAAATCACCTCTTCTTTCACCCCAGTGAAGAATTTTACAACACAGTCTATGTATTCAAGTGGATAGTCTACATTATAGTTCAAACATCAAATATACTGTTCATGCATAAGGGATGCTTTACATTAGGGAGTCTCATTCTATCTTTACAGTGAGGCCATAAGGGTAGACCATATTAAGATTTTAAATTCATTATTGTTCTAGATATCTTAACTGTTTTCTGGGTTACCCCTACACACCTCTTCCATGAAGTTTTTACTTTGATCAAGCAAAAACCAGTCCAAATCTGCAAATGTATGTGACAAATGCATGCAATGTTCAATTAGGGGAGCCTCCAATTTTCTGGTTAATACACAATTTTCCAGTTATTAGCCTATGTTCTATAATCTGTGTTTCAATATATTGTTTTGTCTTGATACATAAAGCAGTCAGCAAGGGCATCAAATGATGCAAACCACTAGTAACAACTGACAGTCTGGCCTTCATCGAATGACTTATGAGGAGAGATTGAAGAATCTAAATATGTATACCCTGGAGGAAAGGAGGAGCAGGGGTGATATGATACAGACTTTCAGATACTTGAAAGGTCTTAATGATCCAACGTCAACGACAAACGTTTTCCATTGGAAAAAAATCAGCAAAACCAGGGGTCACGATTTAAAACTCCAGGGAGGAAGACTCAGAACCAATGCCAGGAAGTATTTCTTCACGGAAAGGGTGGTGGATGCCTGGAACGCCCTTCCAGAGGAAGTGGTGAAGACCAAAACAGTGAAGGATTTCAAAGGGGCGTGGGATAAACACTGTGGATCCATAAAGTCTAGAGGATGTGAATGAAGAGAAGAGGCTTGGGGGTGGCTTGCGGGAATGATGGCTACTACCTGATGATTAATACCCATATTCAATAAACATACATACGGTTAATGTGACTCCAACATTGCTCTATGCTTCAATGGCAAGAGGAAATGTGGGAAAAAGGATTTGCATTCATGAATAAGCATGGGAGTAGCTTGCTTGTTGCTGCGGTTACTACCCCAAACCAAATAAGCCTGATACCTCACTTTGAATACATATACAGCGCAGCACACTGCTTCAACAGCAGGGGGAATGGAGAAAAGAGGATTTATATCCAGACAACAACCAACAAGGACTAAATTGCACAGGCTGGATAAACAAATAAGCATGGGAGTAGCTTGCTTGTTACAGCGGTTACTATCCTGAACCAATCAAGCCTGATACTTCACTTTGAATACATATAGGGGTAGATTTTCAAAAAGCGCGCCTTAGCGTACTTTTGTTGGCGCATCAGGCGCCAACAAAAGTACACTGGATTTTAGTAGATACGCGCGTAGCCATGCGTATCCACTAAAATCCTGGATCGGTGAGCGCAAGGCTGCCGATTTCGTGTAGCCGGCGCGCGCCGAGCCGCCCAGCCTGCTGCCGTTCCCTCCGAGGCCGCTCAGAAATCGGAGCGGCCTCGGAGGGAACTTTCTTTCGCCCTCCCCTCACCTTCCCCTCCCTTCCTCTATCTAACCCACCCCCCGGCCCTATCTAGACCCCCCCTTACCTTTGTCGGGGGATTTACGCCTCCCGGAGGGAGAAGTAAATCCCCGCGCACCAGCGGGCCTCTAGCGCGCCGAGACGGGACCTGGGGGCGGTTCCGGAGGGCGCGGCCACGCCCCCGGACCACCCCAGCCCGAAACCACGTCCCCGGGCCCGCCCCCGAAGTGCCGCGTCCCGCCCTGAAAACGCTGCGCCGATCGGCCCCACCCCCGACACGCCCCCGACATGCCCCCCTCGAAAAACCCCGGGACTTACGCGAGTCCCGGGGCTCTGCGCACGCCGGTATGCCTATGTAAAATAGGCGCACCGGCGTGCAAGGCCCTGCTCGCATAAATCCGGGCGGATTTACGCGAGCAGGGCTCTTAAAATTCGCCCCATACAGCGCAGTGCACTGCTTCAACAGCAGGGGGATGAAGAAAAGAGGATTTATATTCAGACAGCAACCAACAAGGACTAAATTGCACAGGCTGGATAAACAAATAAGAGTGGGAATAGCTTGCTTATTGCGGTGGTTACTACCCCTAACCAATTAGGCTTGATACTTCACTTTGATGCAGTTCCAGCACTGCTCTCTATATCAATGGTGGGGGTGGAAGGAAATTAGAACCAAAAAGTTACCAATAAGGGCCCTGAACTCAGAGTAGCAGATAAGTATGAGAAAAATAAGTGTGAAAGCTTGCTGGACAGACTGGATGGGCCGTTTGGTCTTCTTCTGCGGTCATTTCTATGTTTCTATGTTTCTATAAAAATGTAATTAATTTATTTTACTGTGGTCATAGGATGAACAAATTCTTGTCTTTCCAAGATATAAGGACACAGATGTATAGTGGCCTGTGATCAAAGGCATCAAGACATTGTACAGCATGCCAAAGACATTTTTTGCTATGTATGAAATAGTATAGTAGAGTCATTGCACAGTAAAAATGATTTATATTGATTTACAACACTATGGTCATAAAAACATACTGTTAGCATTGTTTAAAATATGAACCTAACTGCCATACCAATTCTTCTATTTTATTTGGTAACTATAATTCATTATAGCCCAATTTTTTCAAAGCGCTGCACATGGAAAATCGCCAGGTTACGTGCATTTGTAATGCCAGCGCACGCACGTGTTATTTTGCGTAGCCAGAAGTTGTATGCATGTGTTTATACTGGTGCGCACAAACATGCGTGTATCAAAATGGGGTGTGTAGGTGGGGTGTCAGGGTGGACACTAGACGTGCGCGTATGATTTATTTTATAAGGGCCGCGCGCTTATGAAATGGTGAGTTCAGCCAAACACATGCGCATATATTTGCTGCTGCAAGTTTACGTGAGCCAGTGAAAACTTTAAGTTTTGTTCAGGTGTTTTCTGTTGGTTTGCCTCCTTACTGTGGGTCACTGGATGCAGGAGCAGGGAAGAAGATGGGAGGGAGTATTTCTGGGACTTACTGGTGCAAACTGGGAAAGTGTCAGCTAACAGCACATTGCTAGCAGGATTAGAATGTGGGTTTGAAAGGGCTAAGGCAGGGAATCAGATTTTCATGTATGCACTGGTGCTTTAAGTATAACATCAAGATGAGTCAGGAATAGGAGGTGAGAAATCAGTGTTGTACCTACAGCTATTGAGGGGGATATTGATAAATACTGTAACTTTTCAACATTATGATACTCAGCTCAATACAGCTCAGAAGAGAAAGAGAGAGGAGAATGAGAAGAAGAATGTAGAGGAGGAAGAACCCCTTTCACAGAATTTACAGGACTCAGACACAGTTTCTGGATCTGTCTGAGGAGGAAGTAATGTGCAGATTCAGATTTAACAAGGAAACCATACTTTACCTCTGCCAAATGTTAGAGCCTGACCTGCATCCTACCACCCAAAGGGGCCATTAGGGGTGTGCATTCGTTTTCGCCGTATTGGCGATCCGCAACATATATTGCACTATTCGTAGTATTCATGGGGAAGCGAAACGTATCGCGACTCCCCACAAATACACAAATCTTCCCCGAATTATACGGCTACCTAAATAAAAATCTAAACAAAACCCCCACCCTCCTGAACCCCCCCAAGACTTACCAAAACTCCCTGGGGGTCCAGTGGGGGTTCTGGGAGCCATCCCTTGCACTCACACCCTCGGTGCCTGTTTCATCATGGTGCCGATAGCCTTTGTCACAGGGGCTACCGGTGTCATTGGTCAGCCACTGTCACATGATAGGAGCAAAAGATGGTGCCGATGACCATGTGACAGGGGCTGACCAATGGTACCGGTAGCCCCTGTGACAAAGGCTATCGGCGCCATGATGAAACCGGTACCAAGGGTGTGAGAGTGCAGAGGATGGTTCCCGGACTCCCTGCTGGACCACCAGGGAGTTTTGGTAAGTCTTAGGGGGGTCAAGAGGGTGGGGGGTTGTAGTTAATTTTAGTTTTAGCTGGGAAACGAATAGAAATCGCCGTATTAACGCATCGGGGCGCCATACGGCTGAATGCAATGTATCTGCTCCCTGACGAATCCGAATCACGAATGCAACATATGGCGTCCCTCTGCACATCCCTAGGGGCCATGCCTTGCCAGTACACATCAAGGTGACTACCTCCTTGGCCTTTTTTACTACTGGCACCTTCCAAAGCCCTCTAGGGATCACATCTGGAATCATTCAGTCTGCCACCTCTAGGTGTCTAGAGCAGGTACTGCCTACCTTGCTCAGGAAAATACACTTTATCGCCTTCCCCTCCAGAAGACAGGAACACCACCAAAAAATGACTGATTTCTATCAGATTGCATGCTTCCCCTCAGTTCACCATAAGGGCACCAGGAGAAGATGAGGCCATGTACCACAAATGCAAGGGATTCCACTCCCTAAACATGCAAATGTTCTGCAATGCCAAGGACATCATCATGAATTTGGTGCCCTGGTTTCCAGGATCCACTCACAATGCCTACATTCTCTCACAATCAAGAATTTGTGAGCACTTCCAGCAAGGACACATCACTGGGGGATGGCTTCTACTTAGGAAGATACCCACCACTTCTAACACATACCCATTTCCCTGCTTACTTTTGTCACCCTTATATTTAGGTTTCCACTGCAGGGATCCCTAAACTAGCCCTGTGTGCTGTGCCATTATGAAACCCAGAAGGTATATGAAACCCTGATTTTCTGTGTCTTTTTCTATAGGTGACAGAGGATATCCACTGAAAACCGGGCTCATGATCCCCATTGCCATCCCAGGAACTGCAGCTGAGTGTCATTACAATAGGGCACACTGCAAGACCAAGGTTTTCATAGAGACAACCTTTGGCTTACTTAAAACATGCTTCCACTGTTTGGACAGATCTGGAGAATGCCATCTGGAGAATGCCTTCTTTACAGCCACCCTAAAGTGTGTGAGATTTTTCCAGCCTGCTGTATGCTACATAACCTTGTACTAAACAGACACAAGCCTTCTCCGGAGGAAGGCCATCAAGAGGATGAGGATGGAGGAAGAGCATCTGACTCAGGAAAAATTGCTGGAGATACATTGCTTGAGTCAAAGACTGGCTGTACAACAAAGAAGCATGAAAGACATTTCAGAAGGTGATAGTACATTTATTTACAAAAAAGTACAACAAGATAAAAGATAACAAACTAAAGCATCATTTCCTTGGCCAGCTTCTTTTTCTGGATTCAGGAAACTTAGGCTGCCCCAACCTGGAGCTCCTGTGCAGTGGACTCCTGTCACAGCTCACGCTGCCCTCAGAGGGCAAAGGAGCATGTGGCAGTTCAAGTTCATGGCTGCAGGAAGATACAGCAGAGGCAGCAATGACTGTGGTGGTGCAGGTGGTAGAAGCATGACAGGTGGTGCATGCGGGGGTTGTGCTTGCTGAGGTGCCATCCATGGATAGCCTGGTGCAGGCTGAGGTGCAGGTAGCTGGGGCACAATGGGCTCTTCAGCATCGGCAGGTGCCATGAATGGGAATGGTGGCCCATAAGGTGGAGGGTACTGCATCTAGGGCACTATGAAAGGACATGGAGCCACTGTTGGCTGCAGCTGCAAGGGGGCATCCACTGCAGCATCCCTCTCCACACTGCAGTTTGCTCATCTGTTGCTCGGGAAAGGTCCCATATTGTCTGCTGAATCTCCTGCTTATCCTCCCTGATGGTATCACAGAGGCCTTGCGCTTCCTGCTCACCACATTATGCAGGCCTGAGATTATGTCCAAGAGGCTGACGCTTTGCTATATTACAGCCTCTTGGCCTGACTGGCAACCATTTCAGGTTCTGGCTGGTCAGACGCACTGCTGTCCTGTGGATGATCCTGTAGCAGATCAGCCAGTGTGTCCTCCTGCTCCTCTTCCTGTCACTGCTGCTCCTCTTCCTCCTCAGGCTGTTGCAGCTCCTCATGGGCTCCCTCTCCCTCCTCATCTAGGCTGTCAGGGATTACCAGCAGAAGCCGGTACCGCCTTTGGGGCTGCCTAGGTGCAGGAACTCGACGCTTATCATCTGGCTCCTCTAGAAAAATAAATAGGTAAATGTTAAACACTGGCATTCAGTTTTTTTGTACTTTGGTTCATATACCCTGCATGCTCTACTAGATAGGCCTAATTACTAGTCCTTTGATACAGAGCTATAACTGAGCATAGTATTCAATATTGCACCTAGTCTGATTTATACTCCAGGTGGCAGTCCCTGAGGCAGAAGGAGGGCTTAAATGAGGCTGCAGAGTGCTTGGGATTATGAATTTCTAAGGAGAAAGAATAGTTTAAGTGAGCTCTACATATCTGTGTCACAGTCTACCACTGACACAAAGACAAGGACCTGTCTTTTGAAGAGTAGTAAAAGGGGAGATAAGCAAAGAAAATCACCAAGATACCCCTAATGTAATTTCCACTGCTGGGACAGAAGACACAGTCATGCTGGACATCTGGAGTCACTGTGTAGGACAGTTAATGTAGTGAGGGATAGGTATGTGCAATCGTACCACATCTCTATTGCCCATTAGCATAAAAGATTCATTTACCACCAGGCCCAGTCTGCTCAGCATGCAGCCGCTCTAGTCATCTCCGCTTCTTGAGGCGAAGCCACCAGGCCTTCTTCTTCAGGTCCTCTATCTATAGGAAAGAAATGGGAAGAATGCCATGAGTGTGCTCTGTAGATGGTAATGGAACCTCCATACTGGTATGTGACAATAATTGCTATAACTACATTTTGCCTCCATTAACAACCATGATAGTCAGCTTCACTAGTCATGTTGGGGGTGGAAGGTAATTGGAACCAAAAGGTTACTAAGGGCCAAAGAGTAACAGTTAAGTATGAGAAAAAAGACAAGCATGAAAGCTTGCTGGGCAGACTGAATGGGCTGTTTGGTCTTCTTCTGCTGTCATTTCTATGTTTCTATGTAGCTATGGGAATATCCTGGTGCATAAACATCAATCCTGCAACTGGCCCTCATTTATGCCTTCTCAATTCATTGTTAATTAATTGCTTTCCTAATGTCTGTGCTTCCCTTGTCACTCTTTGGCCAACACTAATGCATGAAGTTTTTCTTGTTATCATCTAGGAGCATGAATGCTAATGAGTAAGAAATATAGTCAGCTGGGAATGGCTGAATGTCTCATGCACAGTAATTGTGACTACCCTGAAAAGCTGACTACCTAGGTGCAAGCCAGTCTTGAGGGTTCAACATATTGATGGACATATCAGCAGTAAACCATTTTATATTCCATGGGAACGTAACTACCATCTCTTCCTTACAGCACTTACAGTACTTATAGCAGTGAGGCTTCAACCATTTCATGTAAATGTGGCTTACTGCCTTTGTTACCTATTTAAACCTTATTGTAACTATGATCATCCATAACAATAATCCTAGGTGTTAACAGTACCATATCATACATAGCCATATAATATAAAACTCAATGGTGGCCACTGCCATTACCTGTCCTTCATACCATTCCAACCCCCCTCCCCCAGTGCCCCCATATGTGGTAGCTTACATAACTGTAAAGACATTTAATTTACACCATGTGATGGGAGGTACTTCATTGAATTTGTGCTGCAGTGGTTCATAGTGGTTCGGGGGACCTGAACCATGAAACAGATTTTCCCCAAACTTCGGGGAAAATTCATTTTTCGGGTTAGTGCAGGGGGAGAGACACATTTATTTAAAAAAAAAAACACCCCAACCCTTCAATTTTACTATCTTACAACCCGCCCACCTTCTCGATCCCTCCCCAAGACTTACTAAAAGCCCTGGTGGTCCAGCGGGGTCTTGCGAGCAATCTTTCCCTCCGGGCTGTTGGGCTGTCGGGCCTGTCGGCCCCTGTCACATGGTAGGAGGAATGGACGGCCAGCACCATCTTGTGCTCCTACCATGTGCAGGGGCTGACCAATGGCACCTATAGCCCCTGTGACATAGTAAGGGCTATCAGTGCCATTTTGAATATTGGCAGCCGATGGCCCAAGTGCAGGAGATCGCTTCAGGACCCCTGCTGGATCACCAGGACTTTTAGTAAGTCTTGGGGAGGGATCGGGATAGTGGAGGGTTGTAAGAAAGTAAAATTGAAGGGTTGGGGTGGTTTGTTTGTGAGAGGCGAGGCCTGCTTCTTATTAGAGCAGCAGCCGCAAAGATTGGCCACCCAATTTCATTTTAACAGCACCTCCCACATCAGCAGACTTTTTATTGTATGGGGGGTAAAAAAGGAGCAGAGAGAAGGGAGGATAGGTGTTCCCATGCAAGCACTATGTTGTTTGGTGCCATTTTGGCCAGGATTCAATAGGAAAAGGAGACAAAAAATGCTAACAAATAAATCAAACTTTAGTTCTAGTGTATGTTCAAAAATATATGATTACTTATGATTATAGAAGGACATCATTATTTTATTCAAGCCAAGAAACATCAATTTGCAAATATAACAAATGTGTATAAATTGTTATCAGTCTGATGTTCGTGAAACTGGAAGACAGAATACTATCAGAAAATATGTGTTATGAATTCAATCTATTTGTTAACATTAATCAAAAATACTGCATAAACCTTGAATGATGTTCAATTAAGGATCTTTCTATCAGGTAAAAATTACTACTATTATGCAGTATAAGGAATCATGCAAATACTTGTTTTAGCTAGGCTGATCCATATAACTTCCTAAGGATTATAGGAGATTGCTGTTAGTAATTTAAGATTCTGTCATAAACTGCTTTAAGAAAAAAACAATGAGCAAGTGTATAGAAATATAATTTAAAAAAAAAAATTGTACAGGGTAGGCAGTGAAAAAAAAATACCACAAGCAAAATCTATATTTTATTCATGTCCTGTCATTTTTATGGTGGGCAAGCTTTATACATATGTTTTGTATAACTGGAATACATTCCTATGGTCCACTGATCTGTTTTATAACGTATTTAGAATAATGTAATGCCCTATGGCTTTAGGAGTTTTAGTTGCAGGATACATTTGTGTTCTTTCTGTGCACAACAGGAAATAGCTATTGAAAAGAATACATATTACATTCAGCAAAGCAAATTTTCTGTAATCAGAGTAAATTGCATATTTTTAAGAAACATAAATCATTGTAACCACTGAAAACTTTATCAAAACCATACAAAAAGACCATTAATATTTACAAAATTCCTCACTCCCCCCCACCCCCAACAAAGAAGCATGAAAGACTGGGTGGGTGAGGACAAGAGCACAATATCAATGTAGAAGTAAAATATGAAGATTATTTGATTTTCAAGGTTGAAATAAATAAAAATATCTAACTGTAGGTAATAGGATGCATTTGTCAGCAGTCATTTAAATTTGTATTTATCACACTGAATATATTGTGAACCAAAACCTTGTAACTGTTGACACAGAGAGGATAATAACTAAAACGTCCTAAATTGGTGCAAATGTTGTGGGTAGCTTTGTTTTTTTTTGTTTTTTTTTCTTAACCTGCTGCATTTGCACCAATTGCCAAAGTACAACTATGAGGGTAGATGGTGAAGCAATGTGACAAGGCAATAGCTAAAGCCAGAAGAATGCTGGGCTTCACAGAGAAAGGAATAACCAGAATAAAAAAGGAGGTGGTAATGCCCCTGTACAGGACCTTAGTGAGGCCTCACCTGCATTCAGTTCTGGAGACCGTATCTCAAAAAGGATAGAGACAGGTCCAGAGAAGGACATCAAAAATGGTCTATATCGGAAGACAGAGAGGCTGAAGGATCTAAATATTAGGGATGTGAATCGTGTGATCGATCGTCTTAACGATCAATTTTAGCTTGGGGAGAGGGAAATCTGATCGTCATTTTTTTTTTTTTAAATCGTAAAAAATCATAAATCGGGGGAGGGCAGGAAAACCGGCACACCAAAACAACCCTAAAACCCACCCCGACCCTTTAAAACAAATCCCCCACCCTCCCGAACCCCCCCCCAAAATGTTTTAAATGACCTGGGGTCCAGTGGGGGGGGGGGGGGTGGGGGTCCCGGCACGATCTCCCACGATCTCCTGCTCTCGGGCCACGGCTGCGTTAATAGAAATGGCACCGGTGGCCCTTTGCCCTTACCATATGACAGGGCAAAGGTAGCGCCGGCGCCATTTTGGTTCCTGTCACCCGACGTCACGAGTGCAGGAGATCGCTCCCGGACCCCCGCTGGACCCCCAGGGACTTTTGGCCAGCTTGGGGGGGCCTCCTGACCCCCACAAGAATTGCCAAAAGTCCAGCGGGGGTCCGGGAGCGACCTGCACTCGCGCCATATTGCCAATATTCAAAATGGCGCCGGCGCTACCTTTGCCCTCACTATGTCGTGTGCCCTCACTATGTCGTGTAGCGCCGGCGCCATTTTGAATATTGGCAATACGGCGCGAGTGCAGGAGGTCGCTCCCGGACCCCCGCTGGACTTTTGGCAAGTTTTGTGAGGGTCAGGAGGCCCCCCCAAGCTGGCCAAAAGTCCCTGGGGGTCCAGCGGGGGTCCGGGAGCGATCTCCTTCACTCGTGACGTCGGGTGACAGGAACCAAAATGGCGCCGGCGCTACCTTTGGCCTGTCATATGGTAAGGGCAAAGGGTCACCGGCGCCATTTCTATTAACGCAGCCGTGGCCCGAGAGCGGGAGATCACAGGAGATCGCGCCGGGACCCCCCCCCCCCCCCACTGGACCCCAGGTCATTTAAAACATTTTGGAGGGATTCGGGAGGGTGGGGGATTTGCTTTAAAGGGTCGGGGTGGATTTTAGGGTTGTTTTGGTGTGCCGGTTTTCCCGCCCTCCCCCTCCCCCGATTTACGATTTTTTGACGATAAATCAGGGGAATTGTTATTGTATTGCGGCTCTAACGATTTTTGACGATTTAAAATATATCTGACGATTGTTTTAAATCGTCAAAAAACGATTCACATCCCTACTAAATATGTGTACTCTGGAAGAGAGGAGGTGCAGGGGAGATATGATACAGACCTTCAGATACCTGAAAGGTATTAATGGCGCACACACATCAGACCTTTTTTGTTGGAAAGGAATCAATAGAAATAGGGGTTATGAAAGGAACTTCCAGGGGAGATGACTCAGAATCAATGCCAAGAAATATTTCTCACGGACAGGGTAATATGCCCCTCTGGAAGAGATGGTGATTATAAAAACAGTCAAGGAATTCAAAAGGACATGGGATAAACACTGTGGATCACTAAAGGTTAGAGGTGGAAATGAAGAAAAGCATGCATGGGGTAACTTGCTGGTGCAATAGTTACAACCTTTAGCAAAAGGCATGCAGATTACTACTACCTTTAACCAATAAGTCTTGATGCTTTTATTGCAACTGCAACATTGATGTCCACTTTGACAGCAGGGGGGGTGGGGAAGAGGATTTAGATTCAGACAACAACCAACAAGGGCCCCAAATTTTATGGTCTGGAAAAATGATAAGCATGAGATTAATCTGTACAGAGTGGCAATTAATACACTTATCAGAAGGCATGGGGATAACTATGCTTAACATAAACAACTACAAGCGCAGAGAAACTTCATGGATCCAAAAATGTATTTAGTACAAAAAGGTTCAAATGGCAACTCCACTGTCAGGGTTATTGTATAATTCCAATCACAGGTAGGGGTCCCCCAACCCGGGCCCCGTGTTTCGCCCACTGGCTGCGTCGGGAGGGACAGTACCGTATAATCAATAATCTTAAAGAGATTCAACATCAAGTTAACAGCCAGTGGGCGAAACACGGGGCCCGTGTTGGGGGACCCCTACCTTTGATTGGAATTATACACAATAACCCTGACAGTGGAGTTGCCATTTGAACCTTTTTGTACTAAATACATTTTTGGATCCATGAAGTTTATCTGCGCTTGTAGTTGTTTGTGATTTCCTGCTGAAAGCGCAGCTCCAGCCCGTGTGGTGTTTGGATAACTATGCTTAACTAATAAGCCTTGATGCTTTGAAGCAACTGCAGCATTGTTCTCTGCTTGTACAGCGGTGGGGGCAGGGGCGGGGGAGGGGGGCAGAGGAGAATTGGATTCAGACGACAATCATCACAGGCCCTGACTTTTGCCGCTTCATGCAGGCTACCCCATTTTTCTCCTAAGGCTAACAACTGCTGCTCCATACAAGCCACCCCCATGTTTTTCCCAAGAATAGCAACTGCCGCTCAGCGCAGTTATACCCAAGCCTTATGATAAGGATGTGCATTTGTTTGCAACGTATTGGCAATCCGCAATGTATACTGCCCTATCCATTCTATTTGTGGGTTCACGAAATGGATCGTGATCCCCCACGAATACAAACATATCATTGGTTTTATTCTTTTGGCTCGCAGTGATTTCTTAGCGGCCATTTGAAATAGGAGATAGCAAAAACCAGCCCTTTCCTGGGAGTCATAAGTGACCTCACAGCCCTGTCAAAGAGTGGGTCAGACAGGTTGGCAAGGAGACCAGAATGCAACCTCTCAGAGCTAACTTAGCTAAGCATTTTTTGTAATGCAGCCAATCGCCGCTCTCACTCAGTGCTCTGAGACGCTGTTCCTGATGACGCAGCACTATTTATGCGTGAAGCTAGTGGCGTGCCACACACTTTCTTGGCGGGGATGGTGGGGAGGTGGTCCGGGAGGTGGCTGCTGAACTCAGAGCTAGTCTGAGTGTATCACAAAACTGTATTCAATTGCTAGCTACTTCGATAGAAAAAGATATATTCAATTTCTAGCTAGTTTGATAGAATTGCCATTGAAACAGATATTTCATCGATTTTGCTGCTGTGCCAAGCCAGGCTTTTTTGTTAACTGGCATAACTGTAGTTTTTGGTTTTTTTTAATTGAACTCACTGTCTCTCTGTGCTCTTTTAATTCAAGAAGGCAGTGCACTGGGCAGTGGGCATCAGTAACAGTGGGCACTGGGTAGTTTTGCAGACTCACGCATATTGGGACAGCGGTGGTCTCTGAAGGCAAATCACCAGTGGGCCTCTTTTATAGTTACAACTTTGTTGTGTGCACATACATTACATTAGAGCACACATCAAGTCAATGTGCCTGTGGGAAGCAAGTTTTGTAGACTTATGCCTATTAGGACGGTGGTGGTCTCTGAAGGCAAATCCCCAGTGTGCCTCTTTTGTAGTTACAACTTTGTTATGTGCACATACATTAAATTAGTACACACATAAAGGCACTGTGCCTGTGGGCAGCCAGTTTTGCAGACTCATGCCTATTGGGACAGAGGTGGTCTCTGAAGGCAAATCCCCAGTGGGCCTTTTTTGGAAATAATTATTTTATTTGAAATCCCTAGTAGGCACTGACATTAAATTCATAATGTAGGGAAAGCTAGACATGCTCGGGTGATTAGGACTGGGAGAGGAGACACCTCAAAAGGGATTGACAGTATCCCATTAAAGTTAAAAAGGGACCTGTTCCAATCTAAAATCTCTGGAGGGGCAGGCAGTTCCATCTGTAAAAAAATGAAATTTAAAGATGATGCATTGCTACCACCTGTTTCTGACCCTGTAGTTTTGGAGGTGAGGGAAGGGGAGGCTGAGTCATGCAATACAAAAGGATGAGATCCAAAAGCAGATGTGCATCAGTAAACTCGACAAAGCATTGAAAATGTAGCGCAGGGATCATCTTGTGTGGGATTCTCAGCATCAGAAATTGAAGAAGTAATAGCTGAAGAAGGTTTAGGTGTATTAGTTCTGTCTTAGCCTCCACTTCTGTGCTGCAGGGGAGAGAAGAAACTGATGAGGAGGAGGAAGAGCAGTCAGCGCAGGCACAGAGTGTGACTAATGCCCCTGGCATTGCTTCTCAGGGTGCACCCACTACTTCAGCTCCAGTACCAGCATCCACTCCAAAGGCTATAGAGAAGGGATCAAGAAAGAAATCTGCAATATGGAGTCACTTTAAAGTAATGGAGGACACGTGTTTTGCTCAGTGTAATTACTGTGCCGGAGCTATTAGCAGAGATAAGCAAATGGGACATCTAACTAATTTTGGCATAAAGCATCATATGCAGAAGCAACACCCACCAATACTGCCTTCTGGGGATGGGGAAATACCAGTCAGGGGACCCCTTTTTCCAGGCAGCATAAAGTGGTTGAAAAGGAGTAGAGTCACCCCACGCTCTAAGCCCCTTCTAGCAGTCAGGTGGCAGGCCAACAGCCCCCTGCCATGTGTCAGAAGCGACAACCCACCATGGAGGAAATGGGGGTGATGTTCAGTAATGCTAACCTGGGGAAGGAGGCAGGCAGCCTCAAAAGTTGTAACCAGGAGCATTGGTGAAATAATTGCCCTTGATGACCAGCCCTTGCAGATAGTAGGAAATGTGGGTTTCAAGCATTTGCTGAAGGTCTTAGTTCTAAATTACAAAGCCCCCTGCAGAACCACATTTAGCAGAAAGGTCTCCCCAGCCTGCACAACCAATGTCGAGGTCGCATCCAAGCACTGCTAGCTAAGTAAGAGGGGAGTGTGCATTTCACCTGCAATATCTGGAAAGCACTGAATGCTGCATACTCTTACCTCTCCCTAACAGCACAGTGGTGGGACCTGGCTGAGGCAGGGGCAGGCAGCAGCTCTATTACTGAACAAGTATCAGGGTGGAGGTGGGCTTTACTGCACACCCACCTGACGAATGATGCCCATACCTCATCCAATAATGTAGCATGCATCAGACAGATGCTGGCGGGCTGGCAGCTACATCAGCAAGACAGGAATCTTCAGGCAGGATTCTTTGTCACAGACAATGGTGCCAACATGGTAAAGGCAATATCCGACGGGGCTTTCAGAACATCCAATGTTTTGCACATACTCTGCACTAGAGATGTGAATTGGAATCGGTTCGGATTCCGGTTCCGATTCACATGTGGTTTTTTTTTCATTGTGCCCAACCACGGTTTTGTTTATCGGCTGCGCCCGAGCCGATAAACAAAAAACCCACCCCGACCCTTTAAAACTAATACCTTAGCTTCCCCCACCCTCCCGACCCCCCAAAAAATGTTTTACAGGTACCTGGTGGTCCAGTGGGGGTCCCTGGATTGATCTCCTGCTCCCGGGCCGTCGGCTGCCACTAATCAAAATGGCACCAATGGCCCTTTGCCCTTACAATGTGACAGGGTATCCGTGCCATTGGCCAGACCCTGTCACATGGTAGGAGCACTGGATGGCCCCCGCTTGAGGCTGGCTGGGAGGCGCCCATCTTCTTTTCTTCGGCCGCTGCCGGCCTCGATTTTAATTTATTCGGCCCCCGCCGGCCTTCAGGGCCGAAGAAATTAAAATCGAGGCCGGCGGGGGCTGAAGAAGTGAACACCGGTGCTGCTAACCGCCGCCAGAAACCAGCTATTCAGCTGGGGGCCTTAGATCAGAAGGGTGCTTCTGTGTGTGTGCAGTGTGTGTATGTGTTATGTGTGAGAAAGGAATGGTTCTTGTGTGTGTGTGTGTGTGTTATGTATGTGAGAAAGGAATCTGCCAGTTTAAAAAAAAATGAAATGTGATAATACATATACCTCAACTTTTGTGCTGGTAGCGCAACTTTTGAAAAGTTGGATGAAAGATGAAATTACTGAATTTTAAGTATCCCTCTTCTGGAAAATAAAATTAAGCAAAGTGGGTAGAGACAAATACTATAGGAAAACAAAATTAAAATATTTAAAATGTTCATCTCATCAAAATCACAAATTTAAGATACTGATACCAGGTGGGGTTTGTTTTTTTTTTTTTTTGAAGCATAATTTAAGCATGAAGACTACAATAGTTCCAATCTGAAACGGTTTTGCTAATTTTTTTTAAACCTTTAGAAAATGTATATTTTTAAATTACTAAGGGGCGGATTTTCAGAGCCCTGCTCGCGTAAATCCGCCCAAAACCGGGCGGATTTACGCGAGCAGGGCCCTGCGCGCCGGGAGGCCTATTTTACATAGGCCTCCTGGCGCGCGCAGAGCCCCGGGACTCGCGTAAGTCCCGGGGTTCTCGGAGGGGGGGCGTGTCGGGGGGCGGGCCCGGTCGTCGCGGCGTTCCGGGGGCGTGTCGGCAGCGTTTTGGGGGCGGGTACGGGGGCATGGCTACGGCCCGGGGGCGTGGCCGCGCCCTCCGTACCCGCCCCCAGGTCACGGCCCGGCGCGCAGCAGGCCCGCTGGCGCGCGGGGATTTACGTCTCCCTCCGGGAGGCGTAAATCCCCCGACAAAGGTAAGGGGGGGGTTGTAGACAGGGCCGGGGGGGTGGGTTAGGTAGGGGAAGGGAGGGTAAGGTGAGGGGAGGGCAAAGGAAAGTTCCCTCCGAGGCCGCTCCGATTTCGGAGCGGCCTTGGAGGGAACGGGGGGAGGCAGCGCGGCTCGGCGCACGCAGGCTATACAAAATCGATAGCCTTGTGCGCGCCGATCCGGGATTTTAGTGGATACGCGCGGCTCCGCGCGTATCTACTAAAATCCAGCGTACTTTTGCTTGAGTCTGATGCGCAAGCAAAAGTAGGCTGATCGCGCATCTTTTAAAATCTACCCCTAAGACTGGAATCTTCCCATTTAAAAGGGAAGGTGTATAAGGATGTCTTTCGGTTCCATATCTCCCACATGAATAATCATATGACTGATAGTTTGAAGAAAGACACTTGCTTTATTGCCTGAAAGCGTAAAACAAGAGAAGCTGTACGGTGTGGGTGGCTGCCCCTTGGGAGGACAGAACCTGAAGGAAGGGTGTCATTTCACCTTCTGATAGGAATGCAGTTTTCTTATTTAACAGTTGGGATCATCACTTTCACTTTTAGTAAAAGTGAAAAATGCTGCAAGTCTGAAAGCAAGGTGCTTCTGTGAGAGTGTAATGTGTATGTGAGAAAGGGAGGGTGCTTCTGTATGTGTGTGTGTATATGTGAGTCAGGGAGAGTGCTTGTGTGTGTCAATGTGTGTATGCAAGAGAGATGGAGCATGTTTTTGGCTGGCTTGTGGCTGTGAGAGAGGGCATGTGTGTGATTGAGCCAGTTTGCAAGTGAGATAGAACATGTGTATGATTGAGAGCTAGTGTGTAAGTGAAATAGAGAGAGCATGTATGTGATTGAAATCCTGTGTGTAAGAGGGAGCGAGAGCATTGTGTGATTGAGAGAGCCTGGCCAGAGAGGTGACGTGTGTATATGTGAGACTGATCAGGGAGATGACTGGTATATGTGTGTGAGAGAGAAAAGAGACTGGTTGTGGTCCCTAAGGAAGAGGACCGTGAGGACAGCTTCAGCAGTTACTGCTGCTTCTGGTATGGCCTGCAAGGGAAAGGAGTAGGAGAACTGCTGGAGAGGGTAAGTAAAGGTGGCTTTTTAAGTTCATTTTTCTTGATTGACTACCATTTTAATTATTGGGTAGTATGTGATGTGTCTGGTGTTTGAAATATTTTTTGTGTTTGGTAAAGGTTTCAAAATTTGCTTGAGTCTTTAATTATTTGAAATTCTATTCATCAGCTGTTTTGAAATTATTTTATTAGTATGATTTTATAATTATGATTCATGATTTATATATCTTGATTTTATTGATTGTTTCATGAGGAATTTTGACATTTTTGTTTTTCTATTGTTGCACTGTATAGAGTCTGGCGTGATACGTTTTACAGTTTAGTTTTTGTCTGCACATTTCCATTTATACTTTAAGTGGCTTTATTCTGTATTTGGTGAGAGTTTGTGTTCTGCATGCAAAGACTGGGATGAAGCATTCTTTTAGCATGTGGTTTCTCTGTAGGGATCTGTAGTAGCTTGGCCTGTTCTGTTTTCCTAATAGGAGTTGTATTGATATTTTAGATTCTGGTGTAATATTTGTGGTATTCTTTTTCATAGGTGGGGTTGTTATTCTTTGAGTTTTGGCAAATAGTACTGTGTTGATACTGGAGGACCATGCCGAAATGTAGGGGTGTATACATATATATGTAAATATATGTAAATTATATATGTAAATTATATTGTATATGTAATTGGGTACCCATGGGCCAGTATGGAGAAAAATACTCCAGGCCACTATTTTCCCACAATCCGACCCTGGGTTCATGCAACTGTTATTGGTGCTCTCTTTTGAAGCTGTGGTGTGTTTCTGACACTCTCACTGCTGCTTTGCACCTCTGTTAAAGCACTTTTGCCACTCCTGGTACCACTTTGCCCCTTTACAGTGCCTTAGGCTATCCATGCCACTTTGATGCCACTTTGCCACAGTCTAAGTACCTTGGAGCTCTTTTCTTGTTCTGATGATTGCTCCCCAGACGTTTCATCAGAATTGATAAGAAAACCCCAATTCTGCAGATGTTGTATTTGTGGCATTTTGGACCCTTGGTCGCTGTGGAGGTGACTCCTCCCACGGGGTGGGGTCCCGTGGGGAACCACAGCAATAGGCTGAACTAAGATATCAGACACAGAACTGGATGTCAGCTATATTGTACTGCTGTACTGCTGTAGATAGATTGTGTACTGCTGTAGATAGATTGTGTAGAGCAGGAAGGTAAGGCACTGAGATCCATGAGGTGCCAATATGTTCAACAAGCTCGGATGCAGAATCTCACCCAGATGTTCACCATAGGAAGGAGCCTGAAGTGCAGGTAATGCCATGGCTGGTGGGTGGAGTTGGAGCACCAGATCATAGAGGTACTCACAGGAGTGTAGGCATCTTTCTGGTGATGAGATGGTAGAACCGTAGGTCCGTGGTACAGGATACATAGACCGGTAGGCCCTCGAGGAGTGAGTACATGATTGTCCAAGATCCTGAAATGGAGACGATAGAGAAGACCCCCGAGGAGCGGTTGTCTAATCAGTAGGGATGTGAATCGTGTCCTCAATCGTCTTAACGATCGATTTCGGCTGGGAGGGGGAGGGAATCGTATTGTTGCCGTTTGGGGGGTAAAATATCGTGAAAAATCGTTAAAAATCGTTAAAAATCGAAAAATCGAAAAACCGGCACATTAAAACCCCCTAAAACCCACCCCCGACCCTTTAAATTAAATCCTCCACCCTCCCAAACCCCATCCCTCGCCGGAACATCGTTAAAAATCGAAAAATCGAAAAACCGGCACACTAAACCCCCTAAAACCCACCCCCGACCCTTTAAATTAAATCCCCCACCCTCCCGAACCCCCCCCCAAATAACTTAAATAACCTGCGGGTCCAGCGGCGGTCCGGAACGGGCTCCTGCTCCTCAATCTTGTCGTCTTCAGCCGGCGCCATTTTCCAAAATGGCGCCGAAAAATGGCGGCGGCCATAGATGAAAAAGATTGGACGGCAGGAGGTCCTTCCGGACCCCCGCTGGACTTTTGGCAAGTCTCGTGGGGGTCAGGAGGCCCCCCACAAGCTGGCCAAAAGTTCCTGGAGGTCCAGCAGGGGTCAGGGAGCGATTTCCCGCCGCGAATCGTTTTCGTACGGAAAATGGCGCCGGCAGGAGATCGACTGCAGGAGGTCGTTCAGCGAGGCGCCGGAACCCTCGCTGAACGACCTCCTGCAGTCGATCTCCTGCCGGCGCCATTTTCCGTACGAAAACGATTCGCGGCGGGAAATCGCTCCCTGACCCCGCTGGACCTCCAGGAACTTTTGGCCAGCTTGTGGGGGGCCTCCTGACCCCCACGAGACTTGCCAAAAGTCCAGCGGGGGTCCGGAAGGACCTCCTGCCGTCCAATCTTTTTCATCTATGGCCGCCGCCATTTTTCGGCGCCATTTTGGAAAATGGCGCCGGCTGAAGACGACAAGATTCAGGAGCAGGAGCCCGTTCCGGACCGCTGCCGTTCCGGACCGCCGCTGGACCCGCAGGTTATTTAAGTTATTTGGGGGGGGTTCGGGAGGGTGGGGGATTTAATTTAAAGGGTCGGGGGTGGGTTTTAGGGGGTTTTAGTGTGCCGGCTCACGATTCTAACGATTTATAACGATAAATCGTTAGAATCTGTATTGTATTGTGTTCCATAACGGTTTAAGACGATATTAAAATTATCGGACGATATTTTTAATCGTCCTAAAACGATTCACATCCCTACTAATCAGTAGAGACCTGGAAGGGTGTTGGAAGCGAGATACCCCCGAGGAGTGGGTAACTAGGCTCTTGGAATAAAAGCGGCATCTAAGTTTGCAGCTTAGAGCGGTCAGAGTAGCTAAACCAAAGTCCTTGCTAACTTAAAGGGTTTAGCAAAATGGAGGTTTGATATACGTGGAGGTATTAATGTCAAGCGGTGGGGACGCCCCCAAGGTTCCTGCCATGACATGTATTTGAGCGTAGGAGATATGCGTGCATGTGCACGCCCTAGGAGGCCAAAGGAGTGAGCTTGGCAGACTGGAACGCCCATGCAAAGTTGGAGATGCCGAGGCCCTCGGCACTCGGCACCGGAGGCAGCCATCTTGCCCAAGGAGGAAGAAAAGGGAAAAAAAGAAGTAAGGCAGTGCAGTCGCAGCCGTCTGCTACCAACGGACACAACAGCAGCCAAAAATAGGCTGCAAATACTTCCCCCATTGACTTTAATGGGAAAATGGAAAACGAATAAAACTAATCAACAAATTTGTTTTCCCCCTATGAATCTAATGCAATGAATTTGGGTCCCAGCGAAATGAAAACCAAATCAAAACACATTTTTTCCTTCTGCACATCCCTAATAAATACTACATCATACACTCACAAATTAATGAACCCAATATATAAAATGTATATACCCGAAAGCACAGTTACTTCTAAGGATAGCATATATTGCTTAATATTCAATCCAGTGAAGGAAGCAAACTTTACCAATTCATGCTAAACTTGTACAAAATTATCTTAATATTAAGCATAAAAAAATTAGAAATCTAAAAATAATAATGTTGTGAAAATAATAAAAGTTAATAATATTCATGTTGTGGGGAAACTGGCTAATGCACCATTAACAAGGAACAAAATTAATGATTGCATGCTTCACAATGATTCTACAAAACAATAAAGTTATGTCTATACACTGTATAATACAATAGTTTAAATTAATATTTATGACAAAATGATAACTCACTTAAATTATTCCTTGGCAACATTACTTAATGAATTCAATAACTGAAAAATAAATAAATAAAAATAAGAGTTCTAATAAATTACGTTAAAGGGCGCCGTTAATCAACTCAAAATACTTATATTTTTATTAATGATCAAGCAAAGTAAACTAGTTTAGCACCTCATTTGGCTCAAATTATATCAAAGGTAGATGTGATTAGAAAGCTAAAGTCAAATATAATAAATTAAATTGTAAAAATGATCAATAACACTATAACTGAATAAAATCTAAGAAATATGAACTGTATGAAAATGGAGATAATTAGCAGATAAAATGCAATTGTATTAAAATAAGGGCACAAAAAAACTAAGACCAATACAAGTAATTAAAATTATGATTATAATTGATACCAGTGCACATATAGTAAAGGATTTGAATTATTGATGCTGTTTATAAAAATACCAAGAAATCCATTTCTTGATTCAAACCTTGTGGTGCCACTGTATTGAAATCATAAATAAATCTCTGCTCTATTTTCAGTAATAAATTGTCAAGTTTGCCTCCTCTCCAGCCTATTGTTGGCTGCTCTAACTCACAAAATCTGTAGTCATTAAAGTTATGATTAGCCAATGCTGAATGCTCCACTAATGGCTTAGGGGTAGATTTTTTTTTTTTTGTTTAAAGTATGTTTATTAAACTTTTACAAGTAACAGAGAGAAATTTTCATGCAGTATAGCATAACCAAGCTACAACATTGAAAAGAACATATTCCATAAGAAATTACAAAGTGAACAATAAAAGCACACATATTGTAGGGAATGTTACCTATCTGTCAAAATGAACTGAACATAGGAGGTAGGAAGAAAGAAAGAGACAAGATAAAGGGAGAAAGGAAAGAGAAGGGAGAAAAAGAGAAAAAGGAAAAAAGAACAAGAAAAAGAATAGAGAAGAAAAAGAAACAAGAATAAGAAGCAAGAGAACAAGCAGTAACCTTATACAAGGATGACCATCTTAATGCATCAACGATATGACTCATAGGTCAAGAACCTATCGAGTGTTCTAGAGGTTTCCATACCAGAGACCATTTTGCTAAGCAGTTACATTTAATCGCCATGGCTCTTTCAAATTTGTAATACATACATACCGAATTCCACCACAGGTGATGTGAAAGCAAATCACTGCGCTTCCAGTTTGACATAATGTTATGTAGGGCAACTAGAATTAAAAAATCCAGCAACTTCTTATGCGGGAGAGAGAGTGATAAAGCAGATGTAGTGCTTCTGAAAGTAACCATTGAATATGTGAGAGGTATAAGAGAGTGTAATAGTGTGGTTATGTCAGGCCAAATTTGTTGCCAAAAGGTGTATACATAGGGACAGGAAAAAAGCATATGTTGCATTGTCACCTTTGGGGCAGTGCAGGACCAGCAAGAAGGCGACATAATCAGGCCCGCACGATGTAGTAGTTTCCAAGGGGTCCAAATGGCTCTGTGAATGATACAAAAGGAAGTCTGGGTAAGGCTGGAAAACAGTGATATGCGATTTGAGATGGACCACAAATGGGTGTTGTAAGAGATTCATTTGTGCCTGCTGCCCAGAGCGGGTATAAATTCTTTTTAGCAATAGGGGTGGAGGCATTCTTAAGCAGTTTATATATTTTAAAGGCCAAATGAACTTTAGAACCATAATCCAAGTAAATCTGATATAACAACGGCAGTTGATCCAACTTCAAATGAGCACTTTTTATGGAGAGTAGAATACTACGTAGGTGCAACCAGACATAAAATTGAGTGGGAGGCAGATCATATTTATGTTTGAGAAGGGTGAAAGGTATGATACCAGTACGTTCACAAAATTCTTCAATAAGCCAGATGCCACTGTTCTGCCAATTAGGCCAATTGATCTGGTGATTCCTAATTTTAACGAGTGGGTTACGCCATAGTGGAGCCAGTTTGGAATTATGCCAGGTAATACCTGTATGGGGGAGTTGGAGATCAAATTCAGTGAAAGCTCTGTGCTGTGAATGGATTATGGCATTGTCAATATAATAAAGGGGTAAAACCATACCAGGAAAACAAAAAAGCGGGTAGTAGAGAAGAAATTGTTTTTCTAAGAGAGTCCAGCGTGGTTGATCGCTATTCTCGTTGGGGGTTAGAAGATCTTAAAAATAATAAAAGCCCTGTTATAGCAGAAAGGCCTGATGATTCACCAAAAAATCTGGGAAATTTACTCTGCCATGTATCTTGCTAGCCTTTAATTTAACAAGGGAGATCCTTGGGGTTCTATTCCACCAAATAAATCTGGAGAGCAATTTCTCAACAGTAATATAGAAATCCTTGGAGAAGAAAATGGGCACCATGGCAAGAATATAAGTAATTTTTGGGACTAACACCATCTTTATGGACTCAAATCTACCCCATAAGGTGAGATGCAATGGGGACCATTTAAGGATGATGTCACGCAGTAACTGTAAGATATGAGATTCAAAATGGGCTATAGTGGAAAGAGGATCTGCAAAAAAATTAATCCCTAAATATTTCAGGCCTAGGGTAACTTTTTGGATAGAGAAATGTGTGAAATCCACCATATGCCCCAGATGATTTAAAGGAAGCAACTCAGTTTTATGCCAGTTAATTTGATAGCCTGAGATGCAGAGTAAGTAGAGATTAAGGCCAATAAATGAGGTAACAATTTATCTGGGTGCAAGAGAAAAAGAAGGACATCATTGGCATAAGCAGAGAGCTTAACAGTGTCGTTGGCAACCACAAAACATTCAATAAGCGGCTGTTGTTGGATAGCTGTGAGCAGAGGTTCCAAAGCCAGGTTAAAGAGGAGGGGTGAGAGAGGACATTCTTGGCGGGTACCTCTAAATAACGAGAAAACAGGTGAAATTCTATTACTAATGTATAAATAGGATGTTGGCGAATGATAAAGAAATTGGATCCAGGACACAAATTGGGAGCCAAGGCCACATTTTTGAAGGGCAGCAAAAAGGAAAGGCCATTTATGCGATCGAAGGCCTTTTCAGCATCTAACGAAATGGCAGCAGCTGGGTGCAAAAGAGTTTGGGCCATGGCATGTATATTAAAGAACAGGCGAGTACTATTGGAAACCAAGCAGCCTTTGATAAAGCCGGATTGATCTGGGTGGATCAGAATTGGGAGAACTTTAGATAATCTACTGGCCAGTATTTTCTTAAAAACCTTATAATCGGTGTTCAATAGTGAGATCGGTCTACAGTTGCCAATGTTTGTTTCATCTCGACCTGGCTTAGGAAGGACTACTAAACAAACCTCAGTGAAGGCATGGAGTATATAGATTAAGAATAGTGAAGACTTCCTGTTGAACCATAGCTTGAATAGGATTCCAACGACCATCTGGGTCTGTGTCTTGATGAGTGACTATAGCTGACAGGCCTTTACGCAGTAGTATGGCTGTACCCCTTTTTTTGTGATATGCTGGACTGAAAAAACCTTGTCCGACCTACTGTTGCTTAAGTTTTAATGACTCAGAAGCCGACAAATGCATCTCTTGAAGTAAAGCAACATTGGCTTGCAGAGTCTGCAGGTAAGTAAGGATCTTTTTCCTCTTGATCTGATGTGTGAAACCATTGATGTTCAGTGATACAAGGTTAAGCGAGGATTTATGCTATGCCATCAGGAAGTCCAATCAAGTGATAGTGACCGCTATCCGTGAATTATAGTGTATCCCGCAAATTTTATACCTGAGATCAAAGCGAGGAAAGTAAAGGGTGCCTGCTTGTGAGACAACAAACAAGGAAAGAGGAAGGAAAGTGCAAGAAAGACAAGTAAATATAGAGAAAGGTAAAGGAAAGAGAAGTAAGGAAAGAAAGAAATGAATGAAAGAAAGACAAGCAAGAAGGAACAAGAACTCGAATCACAAGGAGTATAAAAGTATATGTGAGTAAAGAGCCTCCGGGCAGACCATAGGCAGCTCTGAGATCGCAGTTCCACTCCTTGGCTGGGTCTGCAATAATGGTATCATCGGGTAAAGATGACCAACAGTAGGGTGTCATGTAATTGGCTATATGGAGCCTCAATGAAAAAAAAAAAAAAAATGAAAGCACAAAATTGAAGAAGGTTGCAGTAGGGATGTGAATCGTTTTCCATATCGTCTTAACGATAGAAATCGTGTGGCAGGGCAAGAAAATCGTCTTAGGCACGATTTTTTAGTTAAAAAATCGTTAAAAATCGTTTTTTCCGATTAGTGCGCACTAACTCGAGTTAGTGCGCACTAACGGGAGTTAGTGCGCACTAACTGGGAGTTAGTGCGCACTAACTGAAAATGATACAATTTGACACTTTTCAGGTCAGTTAAGGTCAGTTTAGGAATGAATATGTATTCCTATTGGCTGCCCTCTTATTTATTCATGTTACCAAGTTTCCTACTGACAGTATATGGGGGATGGGAAATGGAAACAGTTGGTAGCTTGACAAAACAAGTAATGTGATCAGTCAATGTGACTAGAACTTGTGCCCTAACCCTGATACCAGGGGTATTGTGATCTTCCTGCACACAGTGCCCTATCCCTATTAATACCAGGAGTGTTGTGATCTTCCTGCACACAGTGCCCTATCCCTAATACCAGGGGTGTTGTGATCTTCCTGCACACAGTGCCCTATTTCTGATACTGGGGGTGTTGTGATCTTCCTGCACGCAGTGCCCTATTCCTGATACCGGGGGTGTTGTGATCTTCTTGCACACATCCCGGTATCAGGGATAGGGCACTGCATGCAGGAAGATCACAACACTCCTGGTATTAATAGGGATAGAGCACTGCATGCAGGAAGATCACAACACTCCTGGTATTAATAGGGATAGGGCACTGCATGCAGGAAGATCACAACACCCCTGGTATCAGGGATAGGGCACTGTGTGCAGGAAGATCACAATACCCCGGAGGAGTGAGGGTCAGGCAGCTCCCCCCTGTCTGTGAAGCCAGCCTCTCACTAGTAATGCAGGGAGGGAGCTGTCTCAGACTTCACCATCCTCCCCCCCCCCTCACCCACACACCATTCACTAGCTGGGACATGGGGGAAGTCAGGAGTGAGGGTCAGGCAGCTCCCCCCTGTCTGTGAAGCCAGCCTCTCACTAGCAATGCAGGGAGGGAGCTGTCTCAGACTTCACCATCCTCCCCCCCCCCCTCACCCACACACCATTCACTAGCTGGGACATGGGGGAAGTCAGGAGTGAGGGTCAGGCAGCTCCCCCCTGTCTGTGAAGCCAGCCTCTCACTAGTAATGCAGGGAGGGAGCTGTCTCAGACTTCATCATCCTCCCCCCCCCTCACCCACACACCATTCACTAGCTGGGACATGGGGGAAGTCAGGAGTGAGGGTCAGGCAGCTCCCCCCTGTCTGCGAAGCCAGCCTCTCACTAGTAATGCAGGGAGGGAAGCTGTCTCAAGACTTCACCATCCTCCCCCCCCCCCCCTCACCCACACACCATTCACTAGCTGGGACATGGGGGAAGTCAGGAGTGAGGGTCAGGCAGCTCCCCCCTGTCTGTGAAGCCAGCCTCTCACTAGTAATGCAGGGAGGGAGCTGTCTCAGACTTCACCATCCTCCCCCCCCCCCCCTCACCCACACACCATTCACTAGCTGGGACATGGGGGAAGTCAGGAGTGAGGGTCAGGCAGCTCCCCCTGTCTGTGAAGCCAGCCTCTCACTAGTAATGCAGGGAGGGAGCTGTCTCAGACTTCACCATCCTCCCCCCCCCCCCCTCACCCACACACCATTCACTAGCTGGGACATGGGGGAAGTCAGGAGTGAGGGTCAGGCAGCTCCCCCCTGTCTGTGAAGCCAGCCTCTCACTAGTAATGCAGGGAGGGAGCTGTCTCAGACTGGTATCAGGGTTAGGGCACTGTGTGCAGGAAGATCACAACACTCCTGGTATTAATAGGGATAGGGCACTGTAAGAGATGACTGTAGTAGATTGAATAAAGATCTGATGTTTCTGCTCTCCTCACACCAAACAAAAACAACACACAAGCAGAGAAGCCCTTCTTACAAAGCTGAGCTAGTGAGTTAAGTAGGAGGAAAAGTAAACATACTTGTGCCAGTGTGGCTACTTAAAAAATACACTTACCAACAATCAATTACATATATTTGAACTGTGTACAGTTCCAGCCAGGACCACCTTTCTAAAATGCACAGTGATTGGCAAATTCAACATGCACTAGCATTTCAGGTGCCTGCTAACAAAAATAATAAACAAACAAGTTCTAGTCACGTGAGTGCTGATCATTACATTACTTTTTTTGTCAAGCTTCCAACTGTTTCCATTTCACATCCCCCCAACCATTACCTCAGTATTAGCCTTGGTAACATCAATAGATAAGAGCACAGCCAGCCAATAGGAATACATACATACATATTAATTCCTAAGTGACCTTTACTGACCTGGGAAGTGTGAACACTTTGTTTCATTTTCTGTTGGTGTTCGTTAGTTTCCAGTTCCATTTCCCATCCCCCCAACCATCACCTCAGTGGTAACCTTGGTAACATCAATAGATAAGAGGGCAGCCAGCCAATAGGAACACATATTCATTCCTAACTGACCTTCAGTGACCTGGAAAGTGTTTATTTGTATCATTTTCAGTTAGTGCGCACTAAATCGAGTTAGTACGCACTAACGGGGAGTTAGTGCGCACTAACTCGAGTTAGTGCGCACTAACACGATTTAACGATTTTTAACGATAAATCGTTAGAATTTCTATTGTATCGTGTTCTATAACGATTTAAGACGATATAAACATTATCGGACGATAATTTTAATCGTTGAAAAACGATTCACATCCCTAGGTTGCAGTAAATAACAGTGACGCAGCACTGAAGGGGAGAGCCATTAGGGCTTCAGGTAGCACTCAGGCAGAGAGGTTGGGTAAGCGAACACCATAGACAGTAACAATGAAGCCAAAAAAAATGGCGACAATGGTATCAGTAATCATAGACAAAAAAAACAAAGAATGTAAATCAGGGTACCATATCTTGTGCATGTTCACATGAATGTAGAAAGTCCTCCATGTCTTTGGGATCCAGAAAAACTTTGGGTTGATTTTGATGAGTGACCCGCAACTGCGCAGGATAGAGTAGGCCATAGTTAGCTTCTATTTTTTGCAGTTGGGGACGAAATGCTAGGAACGCTTTGCGCCGATCCGCAGTGGTCTTCGCTCGGTCACGCACGAATAACAGCGGGCGCCCCTGATATTGTATGGGCACCTTTGTCCTGGCTGCTGATAAGATCATTAAGGCTTGAGGATAGTGCAGCACTTTTAAGATAATCGGTCGAGGATATTTAGAACCCCTCAGTGGATGAGAGGGAATCCTGTGAGCCCTATCCAGCTCAAAAGGCTGCTCAAAATCCATCTGTAGACTTGTAGGGATCATTTTAAGCAGGAAAGAAATGATATCCGTACCTTCTGACCCTTCCGGAACTCCCAAGATCCTGATGTTATTTTGTTTATTTCTATTAGAGAGATCCTCGATGACTCGGTGCAGACCTTTCAACCCTTTAGAAAGACATGATTCCGGTTCCATAGTAACGAGCAAGGATGAGACCTGCGTTTCTATGTCATCCAGTCAAGCTTGGAAGGATTCCATTTTTGCAGACATAGTTTGTAGATCATTTCGAATTGTGGCGGTATTATCAATATTCACCTGAACTAGGTCCTTCAATTGTTTAAGTTCTGTAAGAACCAAGTCAGCTGACGCCATTACTTTAGGCGGCGGGGCCTTGTCGGGCGAAGGAGGGTCCAGCTTGGCTGTTTTAGATCCGGCGCCTGCTGCGAAGGCCGCTTCGATTTTTCCTGCTTTATTAGTGGCCATAGGTTTGCCACAATCGAAAATGATCGTTAGATGAGAAATAGGCTCCCGTGGTCACGGTTACCCGAGAAATAGGAGAGAAGTCAGGCGGAGCTGCTAGCTTAGGCGGCCATTTTGATCGCTGCTCGAGAACGCCCCCCCAGCTTAGGGGTAGATTTTAAAAAGAAGCACACGCATGTTATAAAATCTGGGGTCAGCGTGTGCAAGGGGTGCACAATTGTGCACCATGCATGCTTCGAGCCATGCTGCCTTCCTCAGTTCCCTTTCCCCCAACCTAACCTTCCCACCCCTTCCCCTAACCTTTCCCCCCCTAGCCCTACTCTAATCCCCCCAAAATGTTTATCTTTCTTATGCGCTTGCCTCCGGCCAGGTGCAAGTTGAACATGCCTGCAGCCTGCGGGCACATGATCCTCCAACACAGTGGCAATGGCCGCTGTGTCCGAGGCCTCTGGCAATGCCCCTGCCCCGCCCCTGGACCGCCCCGCCCCCAGACTGCCTCTTTGGTAAAGACCCGGGACTTACATGCATCCCGGGGCTTTAATTACGTCACCGAGCCTTTTTAAAAGAGACCCTGCATACGTAACCGTTTGAAAATCTGGCCCTTAGTGATCACTCTTCTATTTATATTGCTCTTGTGTTCTATTATTCTTTTATGTAAGTGTCTGATTGTTTTTCCAATGTACATTTTCTCGCACAGGCAAATCGCTGCGTAAATGACCCCAGCACTTTTGCAATTGGTACATTTTCTTAATTTAAAAACCCTATTTGAACCTGGAATATTCACTTGTTCTAAAATCATGAGAGGTCTAGAACGGGTAGATGTGAATCGGTTATTTACTCTTTCGGATAGTAGAAAGACTAGGGGACACTCCATGAAGTTAGCATGGGGCACATTTAAATCTAATCGGAGAAAGTTCTTTTTTACTCAACGCGCAATTAAACTCTTGAATTTGTTGCCAGAGAATGTGGTTTGTGCAGTTAGTATAGCTGTGTTTAAAAAAGGATTGGATAAGTTCTTGGAGGAGAAGTCCATTACCTGCTATTAAGTTCACTTAGAGAATAGCCACTGCCATTAGCAATGGTTACATGGAATAGACTTAGTTTTTGGGTACTTGCCAGGTTCTTATGGCCTGGATTGGCCACTGTTGGAAACAGGATGCTGGGGCTTGATGGACCCTTGGTCTGACCCAGTATGGCATTTTCTTATGTTCTTATGTTCTTATGTTTTCATATTAACATTGCATACTGAACAGTGACCGCAAGGGCGATAGTCCAGGGGTCTTGTCTTTCATTTGTTTTAGATGTAAGGCTGATGGGGAAATAAGATCTTTTAGATTTTTGATGCGTTTGTTGGCAATCATTAAACCCTTATCTTTGAATGTAGGAAGAAGTTGCATATCAGACCAATGTTCTTCAGTATAGAGACAATTTTATGTGATATATGTGTATAGGTAATTCGACATACTCGGGTAGATTTAAAAAAAATTGCTCGTTCGTGTACTTTTGTTTGCGCACCAGATGCAAACAAAATTACGGTGGATTTTATAAGATACGCGCGTAGCCGCGCGTATCTTATAAAATCCAGGATCGGCGCGCGCGCAAGGCTGCCGATTTTGGGCAGCCTGCACGAGCCGAGCCGCACAGCCTGCCTCCGTTCCCTCCGAGGCCGCTCCAAAATCGGAGCGGCCTCGGAGGGAACTTACTTTTGCCCTCCCCTCACCTTCCCCTCCCTTCCCCTACCTAACCCACCCTCCCGGCCCTATCTAAACCCACCCCCCCTACCTTTATCCATGGATTTACGCCTGCTGGAGGCAGACGTAAATCCGCGCGCGCCAGCGGGCTGCTGGCGCGCCGAGAACCGTCCCGGAGGCTGTTCCGGAGGGCACGGCCACGCCCCCGGGCCGGCGCCACGCCCCCAGGCCGGCGCCATGCCCCCGGGTCCGCCCCCCAAAACGCCGCGCCACGCCCCCCAAACGTGGCGTCACTCGGCGATGCCCCCCCCGACATGCCCCCGACACGCCCCTTTTCAGAAACCCCGGTACTTACGCGAGTCCCGAGGCTCTGCGCGCACCGGCGGCCTATGCAAAATAGGCGCGCCGGCCCAGGAGGTCCATGCTCACGTAAATCCGGCCAGATTTACGCGAGCAGGGGTTTTAAAATCTGCCCCACTGTTTTTTCATTAGATTTTTTATCTTTCACTTTTAATAGATCTTTTCTATTTTGTTTTTCTACTCTTTTGTATCAATCCTTAACATATCTTTCTGGATAATTTCTTTCTATAAATCTTAGTTTCATTTCAACCAATCTCTTATTAAAAGTATCATCATCTGCACAGATCCTCCTTAATCTTAAGTATTGTGAATATGGTAGGTTTCTTAATAATGATCTGTTGTATCAACTCTTATAATATAAGAGCTTGTTAGTATCTGTTGGTTTTCTATAAATATCAGTATAAAATCTGGCATTATTAAATGTTATTTTAATATCTAAAAATGGAATTGTCAAATTGTCAAAGTTCATTGTGAACTTGAGACTAGTGTATTCAGCCATTTAAAAGAAGTATTTAATGTGTCTGTGCTTCCTTTCCAATCTAGAAAAATATAATCTATATATCTCTTCCATAACATAATGTTATCTGCATATTCATGGTCTTCAAAAAACATTTTTTCATATTTTCCCACATATAAATTTGCTATTGATGGGCTATTACTGACCCCATAGCAACACCTTTTGTTTGTAAAAAGATGTTTTTATTAAAAGAGAAAAAAATATTTTTAAGAGCCAATTCAGCAAGGTCTAATAACAATTGATTTGGTATTCATCTATGTGTGGTATGTAATAAAAAAGTATTCTTCTATAATTTTAAGGCCACAATCTGCAGAATATTCATATAAAGTAACTCTATATCTAATGTAACTAATTTATCCGCATTAGTGCGGATTGTTAAAATCATCCAATATAGTCATAAAATGTGAAGAATCTCTGATGTATGATGGGATCTTTGGAATATTTGATTTTAAAAATATATCCACAATAGCAGAGAGGGGTTCAAGTAAAGAACCGATTGCTGACATAAGCAGTCTTCCTGGGGGGGGGGGGGGGCAGTTAGTGAATTGCCAAGACTGGTGTACTTTATGTCAGTGAAAGGAGGAAGTACAGAAAAATGAGTGTAAGATTGAGAGGAGAACACAATGATTTTGTAGATGTCAACATTGAAAAATCAGAAATGATAATACATTTGTTCAGCAGTGAAGAAGGCATTGGAGCTAGACCACTGACTGTTGGCATATGTATGGGTAGATGCCACATCATTTATGGCAAAAAGGTTTTTGTAGAACTAGCACATGTATACAGGCATGCACAAATTTACTACTGTATTTTATAGGGATGTGAATCATGTGCCCTATCGTCTTAACGATTGAAATCGTCTAGCAGGAGAAGAAAATCGTGTTTGGCACGATTTTTTAGTTAAAAAATCGTTTTTTCCGATTAGTGCGCACTAACGGGAGCTAGGCACTGCATGCAGGAAGAACACAACACCCCTGGTATCAGGGTTACGGCACTGTGTGCAGGAAGATCACAACATCCCTGGTATCAGTGTTAGGGCACTGTGTGCAGGAAGATCACAACACTCCTGGTATTAATAGGGATAGGGCACTGTGTGCAGGAAGATCACAACACCCCTGGTATCAGGGTTAGGGCACTGTGTGCAGGAAGATCACAACACTCCTGGTATTAATAGGGATAGGGCACTGTGTGCAGGAAGATCACAACACCCCTGGTGTCAGGGTTAGGGCACTGTGTGCAGGAAGATCACAACACCCCTGGTATCAGGGATAGGGCACTGAGTGCAGGAAGATCACAACACCACTGGTATCAGGAATAGGGCACAAGTTCTAGTCATATTGACTGATCACATTACTTTTTTTGTCAACTACCAACAGTTTCCATTTCCCATCCCCCCAACCATCACCTCAGTTGGAACCTTGGTAACATCAATAGATAAGAGGGCAGCTAGCCAATAGGAATACATATTCATTCCTAACTGACCTTTACTGACCTGGAAAGTGTCAATAATTTGTATCATTTTCTGTTAGTGTTCCTGAGTTTCCATTTCCATTTCCCATCCCCCCAACCATCACCTCAGTGGGAACCTTGGTAACATGAATAGATAAGAGGGCAGCCAGCCAATAGGAATACATATTCATTCCTAACTGACCTTTACTGACCTGGAAAGTGTCAATAATTTGTATCATTTTCTGTTAGTGTTCCTGAGTTTCCATTTCCATTTCCCATCCCCCCAACCATCACCTCAGTGGGAACCTTGGTAACATCAATAGATAAGAGGGCAGCCAGCCAATAGGAATACATATTCATTCCTAACTGACCTTTACTGACCTGGAAAGTGTCAATGTGTATCATTTTCTGTTAGTGCGCACTAACGGGAGTTAGTGCGCACTAACACGATTTAACGATTTTTAACGATAAATCGTTAGAATTTCTATTGTATTGTGTTCTATAACGATATAAGACGATATTAAAATTATCGGACGATAATTTTAATCATTGAAAAACGATTCACATTCCTAGTATTTTATAAAGTTTGCATATAAGATGTATAGGTTCTAAAATATGTATTTAAACATGCACACATATATAAAAATGTGCTGCAGAAATTAAGAGTTCTCTGGAAAAATAGCAGCACTAATGCGGATAAATACCAATTATCCAGCTAAGTCTGAAAAAAGTTACTTGTCCATCTAAGTAATGCTTTTCAGATTTATCTAGTTATTTTTTTTTATTTTTTTTATTTAGCGTTAATAATATCACATCGGTTTCCATAGAACATAAATGCAGTGACAATGGCTTTACAGTCAAACTGATTTTGAACGGGGGAGCAGAGATACTAAGCAACAGGGTGTAATAATTAACAGGGTCTAGGGAGGGGGATGCTATATTTAAAAATGGGGATATTACAATAATCTTCTATAACTTATGTACAATCAATAAATAAGTGATATTAAAGAACTTGGTAACATACAAGGGAAATAAGATGGACAAAGTTATAGTACATTATTAGTCGGCATAATTAGACATAAACGTGGGATTAATTGCATTTTATAGTTAATTCTGTGAGATCAGAGATGGAACAGTAGAAACATATTACTGAAGGGAGAATATACATTATGGGGCGGATTTTAAAAGGCCTGCACGCGTAAATCCTTCTGGATTTACGCGCGCAGGGCCCTCGTGCGCCGGCCCGCCTATTTTGCATAGGTCGCCGGCGCGCGTAAAGCCCCGGGACGTGCGTACATCCCGGGGCTTTGGAAAAGGGGCGGGGAGGGGGCGTTCCCGAAACGACGCGGCATTTCGGGGCATGGCACAGCATTTCAGGGGCGGGCTCGGGGGCATGGCGCCAGCCCAGGGGCGTGGTCGAGGCCTCTGGACCAGCCCCCGGGACCGGAATCCGGAGCGGGGCTGCCGGCCGTCGCGCGCAAAGTTACGCCTGCTTTCAGCAGGCGTATCTTTGCCGACAAAGGTAGGGGGGGTTTAGATAGGGCCGGGGGGGGAGGGGGGTTAGGTAGGAGGGGAAGGTGGGGGGAGGGCGAAGGAAAGTTCCCTTCGAGGCCGCTCCGAAATTGGAGCGGTCTCAGAGGGAACAGGCAGCGCGCGCTGGACTCGGCGCGCGCAGGTTGCACAAATGTGCACTCCCTTGCGCACGCCGACCCCGGATTTTATAAGATATGCACGGCTACGCACGTATCTTATAAAATCCAGCATACTTTTGTTCGCGCCTGGTGCGCGAACAAACGTACGCGATTGCGTATTTTTTTAAGATCTACCCCTATACTTTTAAATCAGTGGGTTGAGAGAATTTTCCTTAGAGCAGGATGATAAGGAGGGGAAGAGGAATGTGCAGTTGAGGAGGTCTCAGGAGTAAGCTTGCTTGAACAACCAGGTTTTGAGTTTCTGCTTAAATGTTTTTGGACAGAGTTCTTGGCGTAAGTTGGTTGGCATGGAGTTCCACAGCACAGGTCCTGCTATGGATAGTGAGTGTTCTTTGGTGGAAGTGAGTTGAGTGAGTTTGGAGGAGAGTGTTTGTAAAGTGGCAAGATACTGCGTTTGGGTGGGTTTGGTGGAGGAGTGAAACAGTAAGGAGTAGTTGAACCAGTGCATATTTGGGTTGTGGATGGCTTTGTGTATGAGTGTCTTTAAGTGGATCCTGGAGGCTATAGGAAGCCAGTGGAGTTGTTTAAGAATAGGGGTAATATGTTATTTTTCTCTGGTGCTTGTCAAAATGCGTGCTGCAGCATTTTGTAGCAGTTGTAGGGGGGCAATAGAGTTTTACGAAGGCCTATGAGTAGGGTATTTGAGTAGTCTAATTTGGACAGAATGAGGGACTGCAATACTGATCGGAAGTCGTTGAGGTGGAGGAGGGGCTTTAGTTTTTTTAGTGTGTGCAGCTTGTAGTAGCAATCTCTCAAGGTGGAATTAATGAATTTTTTTAAAGTTAAATTCGGTATCAATGGTAACGCCTAAGTCCTTACTTATTGTGAGATGGAAAGAAGGGAGAGCAGTGTGTTAGAGGGTGGGGGTTGAGACTGTGGTGTGGGGGTGCGACGATCATGAGTTCTGTTTTGTTGGTGTTTAGAGCTAGGCTGAGTTTGTAAGTAGGTTGTTGATGGAGGAAAGGGCACTATCCCATGTTTTTAGAGCGTTGGAGAGGGTGTCGGTAACAGGTATGAGGATTTGCACATTGTCGGCATATATGAAGTGAGGGAGGCCGAGAACTGACAGGAGATGGCAGAGGGGCAGGAGGTAAATGTTAAAAAGTGTGGAAGATAGCAAGGAGTCTTGGGGGATACCTTGTGTTATGCTGATAGCCCTGGATTCATAATTTCCTATTTTAACTTTGAAATGTCTGTGTGAGAGAAAAGATTTAAACCAGAGGAAGGGGATCCCTGAGATGCCGATTTCAGCTAGCTTGTCGATAAGGATCCTATGGCTAATGATATCAAAGGCTGCGGCTATATCCAGTAGAGCTAATATGAATGTTTGGCCCTTGTCTAAGCCTGTGAGGATGAGGTCAGAGAGTGAGGTCAGCAGTGACTCTGTACTGAAATGTTTTCAGAAGCCATGTTGAGATGAAAAGAGAAGGTTGTGTTGTTCCAGGTAGTCGGTTAGTTGAGTATTGACAGTCTTTTCAAGAATCTTTGCTAAGAGAGGTAAGTTAGACATGGGGCGGTAGTTGGCTAGATCCAAGGGATCAAGTTTTGGTCTCTTGAGTATAGGTTTTACAATAGTTTGTTTAAGTGAGTTGCGTACATTTCCAAGGGTCATGGATTTATTAACAATGTCAGCTATGGGTTGGGATATTGTGTTGGGGATAGATAGGAGAGCTTTGGAGGTGATCGTGTCTGATGGATGGGTGGAGGGTCTCATTCTTTTTAGAATGGATTCAATTTCTGTGAAAGTATTTGTTACGAGCGTGGCCTCCGGCAGCTGTTACACTCCGAGGCATGGAGGCGCGGTCATCTCTAAAGCTGGTGATGTGAGCCCTTGGGCCATGGCATGACCCAGGGAGGAGCCCCAAGCCACACCGCAGGAGGTGAGCTGGTGCGAGCATGGGTAATGAAAGCAGGACAAGACTGAAGCAAGGACTACGATACACGGTATGACCCTCAACCGGACCTGCATGCCCCAGGATGACCAACAACGCAATGTTGATCGATGAACAGTCATCTGACCATTCCAAGCCCTTTCGGACCTGCCGCTGGGTACAGCAATGGGCGGCAGGCCAGACAGAGGACGAGAGCAGACGGAGTCCTTGGAACACAGAAGACTTTGGACTAGGACTGAAGCGAAGACACTGTAAACAAGGACTGAGGTGAAGACACTGTAGACAAAGGCTGGAGGAAAGACATCATAGATGAGGACTGAGGCAAGACACCACAGATGAGGACTGGAGCAAAGACATCATGGACAAGGACTGAAGCAAGACATCGTAAATGAGAGCTGAAGAGAGACACTGTAGAGGAGTGCTGAAGCGAGACACTGTGGAGGAGAGCTGAAGCAGGATTAAGAGCTGATGTGAGTCTGAGATGCAGCGCACCCTACATAGTCCACCCGTGGGACTGGTCGCGGACCATGCCGGACTCAGGGCAAGTTCAGAGACTTGACATGGACTTGACGCAGGTTGCAATAGGCTCTGAAGACTGGGACAACTCTGAAACAGGATTTGATTCTCAAGGATTAAAAACAATGGACTGAAGCAGGAGGTCTTCCAGAGGGTTGCGCTGTTGAGATGAGGATGGCCTTGTACCGTGAGGTGCCCTACACAGCCCACCCATGGGACTGGTCATGGACTACGACAGCAGTATGCTAGGAAGGTGGACATCTGGGAACCAAGGCATAGAGGCAGAGACAAAGGCAAGAACATCAGGAACATTGAGACAACAGAAGATCTGGACAAAGAACATCTGGAACACAGAGAGGACTGAAGACCTGGACGAAGGACATCTGGAACATGGAGACGACTGAAGACCTGGACGAAGGACATCTGGAACATGGAGACAAAGCCGTCAAAGCAGAAGAAGACCACGGAGGACCTGGACTGGTCAGATGACACAAATGACTGTGGAATCCGATCTGAAGGCAACGAGAAACTGAAGAGGAGTCTGTTTTATAGGGCTGAAGCAGGAAGTCATCATCAGAAGGAGCCATCAGCACTTTCTGTGGCTGGCCCTTTAAATAGAATGAAGAGGCGCGCGCCAGCGCCTAAGGAAAGGTTGAAGAGAGAGGCAGCACCATGGACAGCGGTGCTCTCCTGCACCTCAGTGTGGAGATAGGCAGGCAGGCTTCAGGGCGGCCTCCAGGCTGCAAGATGACATCGGAGTGGCAGTGGCTCCTCCCTGCCACTCAAGGAAGGCTTCAGCAGCAGCACCATTCCACGAGAGCGCTGGTGGGTGCGGCTTCCAGACTGCAGGTCTCAGCAGCGGCACGAGGCCGTGAAGAAGGCTGGGAGAGGCAGGCATTGGCAGACGCAGCCTCCCTGCACCACAAGGACCCCAGCAGCGGCTCCCTGCGCTGAAGAAGGAGTGACAGCGTAAGCCCTGCCGCGCAGACCAGGAGATGGCCACGGCCTCCAGGCCACAGTGAACGGAGTTGGTGGCATCCTGCCACGTCGGAGAGAAGGAAGGTAGGGAATCTGTCCGCGGATGCGGGCAGATTCACAACAGTATTAGTCTCAAAGGTGCTAAAGTTAGCGTTGGTGTTTTTAGGGGAGGTTTTGATGGGTGAGGTAGAATTGGGGAAGCGAGTTGTGAGGTTAGTTATCTTATCATGGAAGTATTGCGCAAGTTCTTCACATTTATTTTTGGTTTCTTCGCCGGGGATAGAGTTTATCAATGTTTTGGTTAGATCTGAGACAAATGAAAAAAGGGCTTTGGGGTTGAAATGGAGGTTATGTATCCTTAGGGCATAGAAATCTTGCTTGGTTTTAAGTGTGTTCGCGGTAGTTATGAAGGAGGGTTTTGTACCTTGCTAGTTGTGTTGGGGAGGGGTTTTTGTGCCATTTCTTTTCTTGTGCTTTGAAGTTGTGCTTCATGGTTTTTAGTTCAGGTGTGTACCATGGTTTCTAGTTGTTAGGAGAGGAGTTTATTTCTTTGGTTATAAATGGGCATAGTTTGTTAGCGATATTGTTGGTCAGGAGATTCCAGGAGGACAGTGCAGATTCAGAATCCGTTAAGTCTACTTTATTAAGATCATTTGTGAGGGCATCTATTAGGTCATCTCTTGGGCAAGGTTCTCTGTATTGAATGGTTGTTTTTGTGCTAGAGCGGGTGAGCATGTTTTTTAAGGAGCAAAATGATTTGATGATGAAGTGGTCAGACCAGGGTACTGGTATACATGTGGGGGTGTCTAGATGGATTAGGGAATTTGTGAAGATTAGGTTGAGGGAGTGGCCTGCTTTGTGGGTGGGGTTTGTTATGATCTTTTGGAAGCCCATAGCCTTGAGGGAGATTAGAAGTGTTTCACAGGTGGGAGATAGTGGAAGGTTATCAATGTGGAGATTAAAATCAGTGAGGATGATGGCAGGTATGTCACGTGAGATATTTGCAGCGATGAAATCAATACGAGAGGATGTATTCATGTCTAGGGTTCCTGGTGGGGTGTAGACTAAACATATTTGTAGTTGGGGTGAGTTGAAAAGCCCAATTTCGAATTTGGCTGGGAGGTTTACTGGTTGCTGTTTTAGCTTAAGGTCTTTTTTTGCTGCAAGGAGGAGACCTCTACCTCTTTTTTTTGGCCTAGGTACAGAGAAGATATCATATCATATTGCACTAAAAATAAGAGAGGGTTATTTTAAATTACTTACCCTCAGAAAGCTTAAACCTCTACTAGCTCCAAGGGAATTCAGAACGGTATTACAATCCTTAATATTAACAAATATAGATTATTGTAATGCACTATTGCTCAGCCTCCCCAATAGCACCATCAGACCTTTGCAAGTTTTGAAAAATGCAGCACGTGTTTTAACTGGAACAAAAAAGTGTGAACATATCACCCTGTACTGATTTCCTTACACTGGCTACCTGTATCATTCCGAGTACAATACAAAGTAGCATATATTTTGCACAAAAAAATACATGGAAACAACATAGAATGGCTTAACTATTCTATACACTTACATGTCCCACAACGAGATCTTCGATCTAATAATAAGAGGCTCTTATCTGTTCCTACAATAAAATCAGCAAGACTCAGCAAAGTCCGGTACATAACATTCTCTATTGCTGGTCCTAAGTTATGGAACACACTACCTACCAACTTGAGACTGCAAATAGATACGAAGAAATTTAAAGCAGATTTAAAAATGTGGCTTTTTCATGTGCACATACAGAAGCATGAAAACGTACCAGCAAGTTTTATTTTCTGTTCTTTTAGTATATTGATTTTATTATTTTAGGACTTTTTATGTATACTATTTTAAGGATGTATTAATGTTTTATTATTTTAGTATAATTTAATGTTTCATGTTATTAATTATATCCTTGACTATTGTATTTTATGTCAAATTACACCGTTGTAATGGTCTCATGACTGATGTAACAGTATATAAAACCCAAATAAACTATAAACTATATGCGTAGTTAGGGAGTTGGATAAGTAAGACTGTATCGGTTTCTTTGAGCCAGGTCTCTGTTATAGCGCATATGTCCGGTTTCTCATCTTGGAGTAAGCCGTTGAGGATATGAGTTTTTTTGGCTAATGACTGAGAATTAAGTAGGAATATGGTGAGTGCCATGATGCCAAGGAATTGTGTGAGAGGAGTTAGCATAATAGGTAGAAGTAATCTGCGGTGAGAGTGTAGTTGGGTCAAGAGGAGTGTGTTGTGCTTGTGGTGGTGGTGTTTGAGTGTAGGTATCAGGCGTGTCAGCATGTTGCAATAGTAGGGGGGCTATAAGTGGTTGTGAATGAAAAATTAGGTGCGGGGGGAGATGTTTTGAGGGGGTGGGGGTTTGGTTAAGGGGCGAATGGACGCTGCAAAAATGAGGAGGGTAATATGTGTGAGGTGGGGAGCAAAGGGGTAGGGATGAGGAGTTCGATGGGGGAGAGGGAGGCAATAATAGGATGAGGAGTATATTGTGGGATGAGGAGGGCTCTGTGGATCTTGACGTTTTCTGAATAGATTTCGAAATACAGAGAAGGTGGTGAAGGGGAAGGGGAAAGCAAAGTGGGCAACACAGGAGGAGCCAAAGTATTTCAAAGGGGAAACACAAAGGGGCACACTAAGGGGCAGGCCCCTTAGTCACGCTCCTTTGTGCGCGCGACGCCAAAGTACAGACAAGTAGTACTTTTCAGACTTTCCAGCTAAGTGGGATCCTTGCTGCTACTTAGCTGAATAAGTCAGAACTTATCCAGATAAGTGCCGCTACATATAAGTCAAAACATATCCATCTAAGAAGCAGCAAGGGGCTACATGGCCGGATAAGTCAGATTTTAGCTGGATAAGTGTGCATAACTGCTATACATGCATATTTATACTTCCAAATTTAAAGTGATATGCAACTAAATGTTACACATGTAAACTAGATGCATTTATCCCACCCCTCCCAAATAAGTTGGCTTTTATATGCATGTCAGGAGATTTCTAATATGCATGCAACAATGAAATAATCAGTTTTACCAATTAGTCTACCAGTTCATCCAGTACATCTGCATGTCATAAAGACCCTCCTGGATTTTCAGCCTGAAGTCCCCCCATTTCAGCCTGAAGTCCCCCCATTTCACCCAGACCACCCACTCAATCATTTTTTTAACTTTTAAGATGTTTTTGATCACTTACTCTAGATATTGACCAGGAGTAAATATACACAAGTAAGCTATATGTGTAAATTGCTTATAAAATAGATACTCACTTGAATAAATGTTAGCTCCTACACAGAACACCCCTGGCCCACCTTTTTACATATACAAATGTACTTGTGGATCCTGATTTACATATGAACAGTATGTTGAGGTTAATAAAATAGCATATACTCACGTATATTCTATTTTACATGTGTAACTGCTATTGTTTGCACTCACAACTTTTGAAAATTCACCTTTAAGTGAACAAACTCGTGGGGCCAAAAGGGATACATCCTAGATATTAAGGGTCAGATTTTCAAAGGGTTACATGCTTAAATAGGCTGACAGGGCTTTACTAAAGGGGTGGGGCATGGGTGGGGTGGGGGCGGGGTCAGACTCCCAGCATAGCAGCCATATTTGCTGCTGTGCCGGGGATCGAGTGCTGGCAGTCGGCTGGTGCGCACAACTTGCGCCTGCCTCTGGTAAAATAAAGTTCGGGGGGTTAGAGTAGGGCTGGGGGGGAAAGGTTAGGGAAGGGGTGGTAAGGTCAGGCTTGGGGGAAGGGAACGGGGAAGGCAGCGCGGCTCGGTGTGCACAAGGTGCATAATTGTGCACCCCCTTGTGCGCATGTTATAAAATCTGGCATACCTGTGCGTGCGCCAGGTAGCACGCGTTCATGTAGGCCGCACGTGCTTCTTTTAAAATCTAACCCTAAGGGTGCTCAAAGAGTATTTTCTGGGTCTACTCAAGGATCTTCAATAGATCTTTGCAAATGGGCGTGGTCCTACAGAACTGAAGAAGGGAATATGTTGTACCTCTTCGTAAAAGTGGAACCAGAGATGAGGTTGGGAACTTCAAGCTACTTTCTCTAACCTCAGTGGTGAAAAAATTAATGGAAACCCTACTAAAGGAAAAGGTAGTGAAGTATCTAGATTTCATCAGGTTGCGGTATATGAACCATCATAGTTTTACCAAAAGAAGCTCATGTCAAATAAATCTAATCAATGTCTTTGATTTGGTGATTACAGAATTAGATCACGGTTATGCATTGGATGTGATTTATTTGCATTTCATTGTGGGTCTGAAATGCCATTAAGTTTCTTTGTTAGCCTCCTGAAGCTAATGCACAGCCTCCAACTCGTCTCCACAATGAATGAATAAAATGCTCAGCCTCCCCTTTACCTACCCTCCACAAGGCACCAAAGTAAAACTTCACAAACAACAGCACCAAAGTTGAGTTTCCCCCTCTCCTGATACTCCGGTATAAAGGACCATGCCGGGGCAACTCTCCCTGCAGTACTTTCTTTTTCATACCCCCCTCCTCTCCCCACCACTCATTGCATCCAAAGAAAGAACATGTTTGATATGGGAAGAAGGAAGGAAAATTCGCTATTGACTCACCAGTGCTAAAATCCAAAATGGTGCTGGCTGATCGTCTGTGATTTTTTTTTGCCCTGCATGTACCGTAGTTAAGATATGATAGGCTTGGGAAACCTCGGGGAGTGGATAGAGGGAGCTGCTGGGTATTTTCTTTTTCAGGCAGGTTGTAGAAGAGACCATGGCACACATCACACTTTGTATTACCATCTACTGTATGTTAATGCCAATCCCTTACTGTTGACAGTGACAGATCATGATATGAGCCACAAAACACCTGGATTAACATTCTTTTGTACAATGTGATGTTTTGTGGAACAGAATGCTCAAGTTAAAATCAGCTGTTAAAAATCAATCCTAACATAGGTTAGTGAAATGCTCCCCTTAGCAATATATTTAATACACATTCAGCTCTCAAATCCAGATTTTTTCTTAAAAGCTAAATGTTGTTTCCCAAAATATTCCTGGGTAGGGTGAGACATATCTGTATATAGCCTAACTTTGGCTTCCCAAAAAGGGTTTCCATCTTCTCAAAGAATACTAAAGGTAGTTTAAGGATATTAGGCTGGACTGCATATCTATTGGGGTTTTAAAGTAATTACAAAAATAATTAAATGCTTTTGTGGTCCATATGACCTCCAAAGTGACTGAACAGGTTTTTCACTATTAAATTATTTTGTATTGATGCATCAATCATGTTAAAATGGTGTGAACCTTAAAACATTATTTTTATTTATCATGTAATTAGTGGTTGTATTTCAGGAGAAACCTCAGATAAAATTATCTTTTGCATCATTGAAATTATCCAGTGTATTAAATTTATTGGAGGATAGCTATGCCAAACTGATGTTCTGGGACTACATAGTTGCCAGACTGACTCTGTATACCAGCAACAGCAGGTGTTCAGTGTGGTAATTAGTGTTTATAGCAGCCATGAAAAGTATGAGGTAAAGATGCACTTCCATTCAATCACTGCCTGAGCCTATCTTATTCCAATTCAACAAAGTCACACTGACAACTCTGTCTAACCAGTTGCATTATTTACAAAGTCAGCTTTAATGGCACAGAAAGCATAAATAAATACCAAAGTTTGTGCTTGAAAGCTTTACTGCCATCTGGATTTCTCATGACAGCTGGAAGTCATAGCTGTTCATAAGTAGAGAGTTTTTAAAGAAGTCAAGAACTTCAGCTGTGACTATTTCCTTGATTATGAATTGGAAAATGGGTAGGCAACTCCAGCCCCGGAGTGCCACAAACAGATCTGGTTTTCAGGGTATCCACGGTGAATTTGCATGAGATATATTTGCAGGCACTGTCTCTATAGTATTCAAAAATATCTCATGCATATGTATTGTGGAAAAACTGAAAACCAAACTTTTTATTGGTACTGCAGAACTGAAGCTGCCTATGCTTGAACTAGAATCTGAAGGAGAACCTGTTTAGAGGTCTAAAGTAGTGCGGCAGTAGGTAGTTCTTCACGGTCACCTCTGTGGTTGAGCATCCTGCTCAGCTTGATACTTCTTTCCATCCAAAAATCAAGATGAGAAAAGTGCCATCATCTAAAGATCATAAGGACATAAGATTCTCCATACTGCGTCAGAGCAAATGTCTGTTAAACTCCTGTTTCCAACAGTGACTAATCCAGGTCACAGGTTCTTGGCAGGATCCCAACAAATAGATAGATTCCATGTTGCGTGTCCCAGGGATAAGCAGTGGATTTCTGCAACTCCACCTTGATAATGATTTATGGACCTTTCCTCCAGGAACTTGTCAAAACCTTTTTTAAATGCAGCTACACATTCCAGAGCATAACTATGTGTTGATTAAAAACATATATATATATTTTTTAGTTTTAAATGTATAGTTTACAGCTAAATCAGGGTGGTTTTTTTTGGGGGGGAGTGTTATAAGAGTCTACAGACATTTATGCCCTAGGTGTTGCACTATGAGTGAACCCTTGGCCTGGTGCAGGATTGGTATGGCCCTCCGGTCAGACCCGGAGAGCACCTGCCACCAGGAGGCGGAGCACAGGAGGAGACAGAGGCTAGCTGGAGCTTCGTCAATAGAAACCCAGGGTTCCCTCAGGTTGAACCCTTGGTTACCCAGGCCACCTGGTCTTAGGTGGGCCTCGCAGGGTCTCCTAGAGAGAGATAGTTCAAGGGAGTGCCCACCACGAACAAGGGTGCGCGGATGGTGTCCAGACAGGCAAGACCAGAGGTCGCAGGAGGCCAGAATAGAGAGTCCGAGTGTTTGGCGAGGATCAAAACCAGAGTATCAGTCCAGAATAGTCAGCCAAAGCAGGGTCAGTAACAGAGGTCAATCTGGGCATAGTCAGGTCAAGCAGAAGGTCAGGTTCCAAGTGGCAGTCAAGAGTAGTCAGAGTTCCAGGTAGAGGTCAGGTCAGGCAGCAATCAAGAGTAGTCGGAGTTCCAGGCAGAGGTCAGGCAGTGAGCAGGAGTAGTTAGAGATCTGTCTGAAGGGTACTACTAGGAGTAGAGAGACGAAGGAACAGGAGACGCTGGAACAGGAGACACAGGAGATGCTGGAACAGGAGACACTGGAACAGAGAGACTGGAATAAGAGACACAGGAGCAAGACACTGGAGCACAGGAAGGCAAACTAGAGACACCGGAGTGTATGACCCGATTGCCAAGTCCCCAATTGCCAAGGTCCCGAGCTAGGGGCTGGGCTGAGGTATAAATACCTTGCATGAGTGATGTCAGAATTGGGCGCCGCCCGAGGTCTTCCCGTGCTTGGGTCTTTAAATTAGGCTGAGCTCTGCAGGCAGTGGTCAGTTTCAGGCAGTGGTCATAGTCAGAAGGCAGGCAAAGGTCAGTACCGTGAATCAGTCTGAGAAGGTATGACAGGAGGAGGAATGAAGAACAGAGATCAGGATAGGTGCTTGAACACAAGGAGGACCACAGGAATGCAGGAGCACTGGAACAGGACAGGAACACAGGTGCACTGGAACATGACAGGTCCACAGGAATGCAGGAACACTGGAATGAGACTGTATCGAGGAAGCAGGAGAACACAGGAACAAGGAACAGCAAACTAGCTACACTGAAGTGTCAACTTGATTGCCAAGGTGAGGTTCTGGGGACGGGACCTCGCCTTATATACTGGAACTAAGTGGTGTCATCATCGGGTGCCACAGACCAGTTTTCCGTGCTGGGCCCTTTAAAGGGATGCACGATCCACACGTGCGCACCTTGAGGCAGGGCCGATGCTGTGGAGGACGCCGAGCTCTGGTGTGAGGATCGTTGAGAGTCGGAAGACCCTGATGGGCCTGGGGAAGCCTAGGAGCGCTGCGGATGGTGGGAGCTGGCCGCGGCAGCCAGAGATGAAGAGCCGGAGCTGGTGGAGGGGAGAGTGAGATGAGCAGGGCCAGTGACGGCACCAATGCAGCCGGGACACGCAACAGTATGCCCTCTTACCGGCTTGGGTTTGTCAGGATATTTATCTATCTATTTACTTATTTATTTATTGTGGCTTTTCTATCCCGACATTTGTTTGCACATCACATCAGTTTACATTGTAACAAGTATTAAAGAAATTACATCTCAAACAAGTGGATAAGGATGTTGGATATGGAACTCCTGGAGTAGGGTTTTGTCAAGGATGTGGTGAGAGGGCTCTCATGAATTTTCTTCTGGCCGAAGCCCAAATTTTGTAGAAAGCATTTTGCTCTGCTGTATAACAAATTGTTGAGAACTTTCCCATCTCCCCTGAAGTATGACCCCCCCGCCCCCAACCCCTAGCCCCTGTTACTCAATCCCTATAATCCCAGCCCCCCACCCCAGAGCCCACCTAATCTTAGCTGATGTGGGATCCAAGTTAAGGTAAGGTGGGCTCTGGTGGGGCCAGGGGTGGTGGGGGGTGGGGGATGAGCATCAGAGGGGGCCAGGGGTTGGGAAGTTTGTACACTTTGGGGGGGACTGGGGGCTGGGCTGGGGTTTTCAATTTGGGGGGCCAGGAGGTGGAGAGCTTAGACTTGGGGCGGGGGGGGGGCTGCCACCACTGCACCCTAATTATTTTTTTTTTATTTTGGGAGGAGTCAGGGTCACTTAGAATGGCAGCTCTTGGTTGAACCAGGGCTTGACATTAACCCCCACTCAACCTCCCTAATAGGCCATGGGTTTGTTTCTTTTTTTTTACAGCCATTTTAAATATACGGTGGGAGCCTGACCCACGTTAGGGTCCTGGGCCTCCCACTGCTTCCCTAGGCGATGTTATTTTATCAAGGCTGACTATCTTCTTGGTCGGCCACAATAAAATATTAGCATCAAATTGCTTATTAATGACCTTCTTTGCATGTAAATATGGTCATTGTAATAGAGGAGAGTATTTGGACAGGAAGATTCAAAATATTGCACTATTGTGTATTAGATCCCTAATGCAGCTTGAGGTATGATTCTGTAAGTTTGTACCTGAGGCAACAGAGAGTAAAATGATTTGCTTTAGGTCACAAGGCATGACAGTGGAATTTAAACACTGCTCTTACCACTAGGGTACTCCTCCATGTTGGTTACTTGACCTATAATTAGATGAAACCAATCATGTGCAGAAAAAGGAAACTTTTAACAAGACACAATTTTAAATAAAATACCCCAATTCAGGCCAAGTTTTGCTTTAACAATTGGCTGTATCAGGGGCTTAATGCGGTAGTGTCAAATGTGAAAAAAGTGGGTAAGAACATAAGAGCATGCTATACTGGGTCAGACCAAGGGTCCATCAAGCCCAGCATCCTGTTTCCAACAGTGACCAATCCATGCCATAAGAACCTGGCAAGTTCCCAAAAAACCAAGTCTATCACATGTTACTGTTGCTAGTAATAGCAGTGGCTATTTTCTAAGTCAACTTAATTAATAAATTAATTATAAAGTCACACCACTATGGAGCCAAATCTGTTAATTTTTGTTATAATTATTTTGTTCAAGTTTGTTTTTAATTATGTTTGTAATATTGTAAACCGCCTAGACGGACATGCAAATGCCCAATTGTGCGATATATAAAAACTTGTAAATAAATAAATAGATAGATAGATAAATAAATAAATAAATAAATAAATAAATAAATAATAGCAGGTAATGGACTTCTCCTCCAAGAACTTAACCAATCATTTTTTAAACCTAGCTGTACTAACTACATTAACCACAGGTATAGTGCCCAAATGATTAAGGCCATGAACTTGAAATCCATTGGGGGTCTCCCCTTGCAGGTTTGAATCCTGCTGACTATGTTTTTTTTAATCAAAATCCAGTGGGAGCACAGAGAGGATCACATTGCTGGTGGTTGAAAGTAATCAGTAAGTTTTGCTTGGAAAATTTTCTTTTTTAAAAGTATTGGGGTGAAGTTAACTATTGTTAACACCCCTAGTGTGTATGTTTGTGCTTTAAATAGTCAGTAAGGCAGAGAATAAACAGAAATTAGAGTGTTTGTTTTTTTAAATAGTTAGTAAGGCAGCTAATACACAGAAGCTAGAGTGTTTGTATATAAAAACAACAAAAAAGGTAGCCAGAATCTAGAAATAAGCTAGGAGCAGTGTATACCTAAGTAAAAAGGTTGAAAAGTTCAGTTCAGTTACTCACCTTGGAAAGGTGTTAAGATAGTGTGATTTGGTTTGATTAGGTACCAACATTTGTTAATCAAGAGAGTAGTGAGTCACTCTGGCTGATTAACTGATGTGTTAAGGTTGTGTGATTGATTTGATTAGGTACCATCATTTGTTAATCAGAACAGCAGTGAGTCACTCAGGACAACTAACTGTAGTGTAAATCTCCAAAGGGATTGTTTTGCACTAATTTACCTTAGAAGCACAATATATATTGCAAGGGAAGAGCTCAGTAACCCACAATCCAGTGGGAGCACTGAGAGGAGAGGATCACCTTGCAGGTGGCTGAATCAGTAAGTTTTGCTTTGGAAATTTTCTTTTTTAAAAGTATGTGGGCGAAGTTAACTATTTGTGAATATTATTTAGTGTTTTTGTGCTTTTAATAGTAAGGAGGTAAATAAACAGAAGTTAGACTGTCTAACCAGTGGAGAAAAATAGTTAGAAAAAAACTGAAAGGAGCAGCTACAAAGGTAAAAAGTGTGCAAGAGGTGTGGTCATTGTTAAAAAAAATACAGTCTAGATATATTCCACACATTAAGGAAGGCAAAACTATTACCTACATGGTTAAAAGGTGAGGTAAAAAAAGCTAATTTAGCCAAAAGATCTTCAAATGTTCCAATGGTGGTTCTATATAAAATGTTATTAAAAGGTGTTGTAAAATCTGTGAGTAAGTTGTCACTCATGATTAGGAGTATCTACCTTATAAATGGCCTGTGACCGACGGCCCGCAAATGCGCAGTAGAGCGCAGCTCTACTGCGCATGTGCGGGCAAGGACGTTGGTCAGAAAAAAAAAATGGCGGTGGGGCCGCAGGAGTGGGAGGAGAAGCAGCGGCGCCGCGCGCGCGCGGTGCCGCTACTTCTCCTCCCCAGATCTGCCGGCAGATCTCGGGGGGGGGGGTGTCACTCCCGCGCCCCCCCCCCCGAGATCTGCCGGCAGGAGCGGGAGGAGAAGCAGCGGCACCGCGCGCGCGCGGCGCCGCTGCTTCTCCTCCCGCTCCTGCCGGCAGATCTCGGGGGGGGGGGGTGTCACTCTCGCGCCCCCCCCCCCCCCCGAGATCTGCCGGCAGGAGTGGGAGGAGAAGTAGCACCGCTACTTCTCCTCCCCAGATCTCGGGGGGGTCACTGCCGCGCGCGCGCGGGAGTGACACCCCCCCCCCCCGAGATCTGCCGGCAGGAGCGGGAGGAGTTAATGGAGCCGGGTGAGGGTTGCGGGAAGTCGCGCTTACGGCGCCGGGAGGAAATGGAGGTGGGTGAAGGGAGGGACTGAGTGGGAGGGAGGGAGAGGGGGACTGAGTGAGTGGGGAGGGAGGGAGAGGGGGACTGAGTGAGTGGGAGGGAGGGAGAGGGGGGACTGAGTGGGAGGGAGTGAGGGAGAGGGGGGACTGAGTGAGAGGAGAGGGAGGGTGGGGAGGAGTGGGGGGAGGGGGGTGGTGAAGAGTGAGGGGAGAGAGAATGAGGGGGAGGTGAGAGACAGAGGGATGTAGCCCGTTTTAACGGGCTTTACGGCTTGTCTGTTATAATGGCACCTCTGTTTAAAGTGACTCTTCTCCAATATTTAAATATTAATCTCATCTTTGTGTACTTTTCCTCACTCAATCACATCAAAGCTTCAGTGATGTATACTGTGCTGATCGTACCTCTGACTGTGCATGTATAACTGCCCCCCAAACCCTAGACCACTACCAAAACCTCACCTCAACTTACTAGTTGACCCTCTTACAGTGGTATAAATAGTTGACGTATATGAGAGCCTTATAAAGAGTCTCTCTCTCTCTCTCCTTTTTTTTTTTTTAGCACAGGCACTATTAATGTGAATTTTTTTGCAAAATGGTAAATCTAGGTCTTTATCACAAATACATCACAAATTTTAAATAGTAAATACATTATATATATATTTTTTCTGCTTGGATAGATAGTTTTGCTCTTTCAACTGGCAGAAAATATGAAGCCTATAACAATTCAGTTACATTTTAACAATTAAGTAATTCATATTAGTATTAAGCAATAACTCTTCTCACAGAGGCTTTTTTTCCTTTGATAGGTATTTTCATTAATAAAGAATAACTTCAATATATAAGTGTTTGCAAAAATGATTTTACCTTTTTATTTTAGTTAACTTTAACTTTTAAGTGATCACTTTCACTTTTTTTTCAGTTACAGGTTTTATTATCCACTTAAATACTTTAGTATGAAAGGACAATAAACTCTTCTACTTTGAAACACTTCTATTTTTATCTTTCTCTCCCTTTTGTTCTCATGTCCTTTTCTGAACTCTGAATTTTCATAATTATATAAGTAATTTTCCTATACTGTATTTTCTCAGTAATAAATCTAACTTTAGAACAATCTTTTTTTTTTCTCTGAACTTCTATTGTTTCCTTTTCAGGTTTTCAATGGAAATTTTGATTCACCCTTAATTCAGGTAAGTAATAATAGCAGATATTTTCTGTAATAATTAAATCTCTGGTGTTTTGGCTTAAAATAACTTTGATAAACTCTGGTAATGTCTAATCATTTTTTTTACAGAAATGATGTGCTCTTCTTTTACACTGAACTTATGTGGGTGGGTACCAAGAAGTCCAAGAAGAATTGTAGGGATATTCAGGATCCTGAAGCAAGGTCCTCATGATTGTGCTCAGTCTTCTGATAGGAACCTGATTTACTAACTGTAATTACAACAAATGAAGAGAAATATAAACTCATTCCTTCAATCTTCCACAGTCTTAATGTGTTCATGTGTCTTTCTTTCAGGATATATTTAAAAGATGACTATATTTTAGCCATATATACATTGAAAAGAAACATATATTTCTACCTTTCATTGGCAGGTATGAACCTCATCTCATATACCCTAAGACTTATGACTATTTTTTTTTTTTTTTTTGGTTTGTGGTTCAGTTCATATCCCCCATGGGTAATTTTATTTATTCTGTGGTTGGGGATTTTGTTTGGGTTTTTTTGGTATTTCTTGAATCTCATATTAGTGTGCGCTAACCATAGTGCGCACTAACACAAAATACAAATTTTTCTGAAATTCTGGAAAAATTTCCTTCGTTTCAAAGTGCTCCCGAACCATGACGAATTAGACCATTTTGTTGAAATGGTTTAATTCATTTAAAACAAATGCACATCTCTAATATAGGATACAATTTCAGTTTTTCAAATTTACTGCTAGTTCTTTTTTTAGTACTTGGATTGTGACAAATTGAGCCTTCTTCTGGAGTTCATAGAATAATAATTTGTACAGGCAACATATCAATGTATTCTTGAAAATTATTTGTAATCAAGTTGGTGGCAATTAATACAGGTGTGATTATTTCTGCATCTTTCAGATACCTTTTTTTTAATTTGTCTCCAATTGCATCTCTTGGTACTTGATGATCTTCACTCTCTCCATATGCAAGACTGTAGTTGCCTGGTACTGATGCCACTATTAGCAATAGGGATGTGCTATTGTCAAGGGCGAATTAGGTAATTTCAATGAAATTTCCTAATTCATCCTGGTTCAGGGACCTCAAAACCTGAAAGGATTTTTTCCAAAATTTTGGAAAAAAATCAGTTTTGGGTTAATGCGCACTGAATGGAGTTAGTGCACGCTACCATTAAAATGTTAGCATGCACTAACTCCTGTTAGTGTGCACTAACTGAAATTCAGGTCTCCCCTAAATCACAAAGGCCCTAACCATGGAAAATCTGATATTTCCCACGGCGGGCCGAAAACAAAGCCCAAACCAAAAGGTTCAGGCTTTGTACATCCCTATTTAGCAATGTTATTGTCATGTTTTTCCCTTTATGCCTGGTTTTCTATCATCAAGTGGTTCCAGAATTGATTCAGGAAACTATAGAATAGTTTGCTTGACACTAGTGTTAGGAAAAATGATTGAAACTATTATAAAGAACAAAATTGCTGAACATATGGATGATCATATTTAATGAGAAAGATGGGCTTAACCAAGAGAAGTCTTGCCTTGCTAATAAATCTGCTACAGTTTTTATGTGTGAATAAATGTGGCTAAAGGTGAGACAGCTGATATAGGGCCTCATTTTCCAATATCACATGAGAGGGCGTGTCCCATGCAAATAAGGCATTTTTCGTGCAGCGGGGAAACATCGCATCACGCGATGTGTTCGCCATTTGCGGAAATGGATTCGCAAATTGCGAAAACATCGTGCACCGCGATAAAACAACCAATGAATCTTCGCAGTACACAAAAGTGTCCAAACAGCCTATTTCCACTCTTAGGTGCTGCAAGCAACATGTTATATGAAACTGAGCACTTATCTCAGAGAGAGAGAGAGAGAGAGAGAGAGAGAGAGAGAGAGAGAGAGAGAGAGAGAGAGAGAGAGAGAGAGAGAGAGAGAGAGACTTACTTGCTATAGTGCCTATGCCCTAGACAGGTATTTGTATCCCTATGGGAGGGCCACCTAGTAACTCGAGGTGGGGATTAGGTATGAGCGTAGGGGGTTGGGGGCCACTTTCACATTCAACATGAGATGTACGGAAACAGTGGTCTCTAGTGAAGATTTGCTGGCCGTCGGAGTGAGGAAACTCACTCCAAGAAGAGATTTGGGCAACGTTCTCTCCACCTAGCTTGTTGTTGCCCAGGTAGAGTGTCCATCAAGCTAGGTGGAGGGAACGTTGCCCAAATCTCTTCTTGGAGTGAGTTTCCTCACTCCGACGGCCAGCAAATCTTCACTAGAGACACTGTTCTTTCCGTACGTCTCATGTTGAATGTGAAAGTGGCCCCCAACCCCCTACGCTCATACCTAATCCCCACCTCGAGTTACTAGGTGGCCCTCCCATAGGGATACAAATACCTGTCTAGGGCATAGGCACTATAGCAAGGTTCTCTCTCTCTCTCTCTCTCTCTCTCTCTCTCTCTCTCTCTCTCTCTCTCTCTCTCTCTCTCTCTCTCTCTCTCTCTCTCTCTCTCTCTCTCATTGTCATGGACCACAATAACCCTTTACTGGCCCATAAAACAAATGAAAGTGTTGTAGCTATTAGCCGTGCTAACACTGCAGCTGTTTCGCGGCACACGATAACTGTTTCCCATTTTACATATACTCCGCCCCCTGAATATAAAATTACGAATTTGTATTCGCAAATCACGTTAACGGCTGTTAGCGTGATTTGCGAATTTATCTCCCGTGATAACACCTTGGAAAATGACCCCCATAGTATATCTGGACTTTCAGAAAACATTTAACAAATTACCTCAAAAGTGACTCTTAAGGAAATTAGAAAGTCATGGGATAGGAGGAAATGTTCTATTACTGATGTGTTTTTTTCCTTTACTGCAATATCCTGTTTTCTTGCATCAAGCATTTTAACAGTTGGCATGGGAATGTTCCAATAAATCAGTCTTCATTTTCTACAATTCTCTCTGGGTTGTGATCTGAGTGTAGCCCCACCTTGGTTGCCTATCCTGAATGGATAGAGCCATAAAATGATTTGTTACTTTTCAGGGCTGGACCTCTCACCAGCTAACTCTTTCACATTCCCTCATATTCTCAAGGCTGGATTCTTTGTAGATGTGTAGGGCGGAGGGAGAGAGGGGAGAGATATACTTCCAGGGCCCATTGTGACAGGGGTGCCCTATTTACACATTATTTTATTGTTCCTGTAGTGTATGGACTGACCATGGAGTCTGGGGCAACCAATGAATCAGCAAAACTTGACTGTTCTGGTCAGGAACAAGAATTTATTTACAGTTGTCAAATTAAACAGCAAATTAAAAGTAGCTCACCTAGCTTTAAACATCAAGCAGTTCATATGTACGGGCATACTATGGGCTTGAAGCAGCTCTCCAGGGCCTCCCAAACTCCTCTAGGCCCTGGTCCCTTATAGTGTTAGACAGGGAACTTCTAGGACCCAGAATCCTTTGCATCTCTGTGCCTTAAGTTGGGCCAAGGCAGATGACTTGAGCTGGAGTTTTAAAATGGTTTGAGGGAGTCTTTTTTGTATACATCCTCACATACCCTCCCCCTCAGCTCACCTTTACTTGGGTGAGTGCCTGCCTGTGTCAGGGACTCATCTCTTAATAAAAAGTCAGCATTGATGTTCTTCTTCCCAGTCCTATGCTGCATAAGAGCTGCAGGGCTAGGAACCATCTCATCACTCTGGAATTGTTCTTGTTTTGGTTTATCCATATAAGTGGTTGGTGGTCTGATACCAGGATGATCTGCTGTCCCAATAGATAATACTATAAGCCTTCTAGAGCCCATTTTACAGCTAATGCCTTCTTCTCTATTAAATAATATGCCTTCTCCCATCCTGATAAGCTTCCAACTTATAAGTCACTGAATGCTCTTGGCCATCCTTCATTTGGCTGAGGATCACCTCCAGTTCTACCTATGAGACATCTATCTGAACAAGGAAGGGCTCTGTAAAGTATGGACTTATTAGGACTGGATTTGAGCAGATTGCTTCTTTCAGCTTGCGGAAGGCTTTCTCTGTCTTAGCCAACCATTGGACTTTTTCTGGTGGTTTCTTCAATAAGAGTCTCGTAAATGGTTCTGCTTTCTCAGAGTAGTTAGGTATAAACCCTCTATAATAGTCTTTCAGGCCTAGAACTGTTCTAACCTTCCCTTTTGTTTGAGGGGTCAGTACCTTGGTAATTGCCTCAATCTTTCTGGACTGTGGGTGGACTTGACCCTTCCCCAAAGTATAGCTCAGAGATTGGACTTATTGTCCTCCCAGCAAGCACTTATTTGGGTTTGCTGTCAGCCCAGCCTTCCTGAGAGTGAAAAAATACCACTTGAAGTTTGTTTAGGTGTGTCCTCTAATCTAGGCTGTAGACCACTATGATATCCATGTATGCAATGGCATAACCCAGGAGTGGACAGAGCATATGGTTGGCTAAGCCCTGGAACATTGTGGATGTGCCATGGAGGCAAAACAGGAGGACCATAAAGTGGAAGAACCCCGCTAGTGTTGAGAAGGCAGTCTTTTATTTTTTTTTTCTTTTACCATTTGTATGAGGAGTACTGCAAGTATCCTTTGAGGTCCAGGGTCAAGATCAACTGAGCCAATCCCAGATGCTCAATCATCTCATCCACCCTAAGCATTGAGTATGCATCCAGTTTGGACATTTCATTTGCTTTTTTAAAGTCTATACAAAATCTTATGCTCCCATCCTTTTTCAGTACCAGGACTGTGGGTGAAGACCAGTCGCTATTAGATTCTTCTATAACTCCAAGCTGGAGCATCTCCTTCACTTCTGTTTTGATAATGTGACACCTGGCTTCTGGAATCCAGTATGGCCATTGATGTCCAATCACTACTGGTACTGTAATGATATTGTATTGGACCAAGTGGGTATGTCCTGGCAGGCTGGAGAAGATATTCCTATTTTGTTCGAACAGAAGCTTTAAGTCCACTTCCTGGAAAGTTGACAGCTCCTTTCCAAATGGCACATGGGTTTGGTCTGCCTCAGGTCAAAGCTCCTGGATGAATCCTGCTTGAACCACTCCACACTCCTGTGGAACCCATTTCTTTAGCAAGTTGACATGGTAAATCTAGTTTTCTTCCTTTTATCCAGCTGAGCTATTTTATAAGCAACCAGGCCATTTTTTCCAAGACCTCATAGGGCCCTTGCCAATGGGCGAGCAACTTGCTTTCAGAAGAGGGAAAGAGAATGAGGACCTGGTTTCCTGGCAGGAATATACTTTGAGCTGTGGGAGAATTATATACCCAAGACTGGGAAGTCTGAGCTTTCTATAAGCATACATGGGCTGTCACCTTGACTTTTTTTTAGAAGTTCCTGTACTGTTATGACATAGTTGACAAGATTCTGTCCAGGGTTTCCTTCATCCATGTCTTTCAAGCCACGTTTAATATGCCTCTCAATCTTTCTGTGTACAATTATTCAAAAGGTGAAAATCCTATTGAGCTCTGGGGCACTTTGTGAATTGTGAATAGTAAATAGGGCAGTAGCAAATCCCAAATTTTGCCATCTTCATCTATGAATTTCTGCAACATTTCTTTAAGTGTCTGATTGAAGCATTTTACAAAGCCATCCTTATATGAATGGTACACTAATGTTTGTAGAGTTTTCACTTTCAGTAGGCTGCAAAGTTGCTTCATTACTTTAGAGATGGATGGGGTTCCTTGATCTATCAGGATCTCTTTAGGAAGCCCCAGTCAAGAGAAATTCTCCATTAGAGCCATTGCCACTGTTGGGGTCTTCATATTTTTCAGAGGTAGTGCCTCAGGATATCTTGTAATATGGAAATTTTACATATATCACACTACTAAAGAATCAATATATTATAGTGACATAGTTATTTCGGACAGTTGGAAACGTTGATGCAACATATTTTGAAAAGACGCGGGTTCACCTTGAGTGTTTGTGATTTGAAGTATGTGAAAATCTAAGGATAGCATTTCCTCCCTGGATACATCTGAATTCTCAGGATCGGGACTTGAAAAAAATAAATGGAAAGAGATACACGTATATGATCTTTAATTAGAAGTACTACATGTTTTGAAGACGAAGTGGCATGAAAATGCTTTTTTTAAATGCTTAGGAACATTAATTTTGTAATTTGATGTACGCTCCCCTGAAGAAGCCTACATAGTGAAGCATGTCTGGAGTTCTGTAAAAGAGAAGAAGCAAAAGAAAAGAATGTAGTAATTTTTAAATTGCATGGATAGATGTATGAGGGTTTGTTTTTTTATGTATAATGTGGGATATACATTGTTCCTGGGTTGTCTTTATGTGTATCTTGTGAAACAAATGAGATTTTATATATGAGTTTATACAAGTTGATGTTTTGTAGAAAATAAAGAATGTTCTAAATAATTATTCTATATGTCACTAGAATATATTGATTCAGGATATCTTGTAGCATAATCTAGGATCATGAGAATATACTTATTACCTCAAGATCTCTCTAATGGCCCCATGAGGTCCATGACCACCCTTTCAAAATACATTTCAATTATGGGTATAGGAATGAGAGGTGCTGCCTGAACACTGGCAGGTTTGGTGAGATGGCAGGTAGGGCAGGACTGACAATACCACTGGATGTTTGTATATACACTGGTTAAAAGAATTGGACCAATATTTTCTGTTTTTTTTCCTCTCCCAGGTGGCCCCCTAGGAGTGGCTATGATTTTTTGGTGATATGATTTGGGAACTAGAAGTTGCTCTATTAACTTCCCTTCCACACTCCCCTTTATGATTTGGTATAGCAAGTCTCATTTCATTATGAAATATGGAAGCTCAGGTTAGTTGTTGGAGCTCCTGGAACCTCTTTACCATCTATTCTCTGTAGGTGCTCCCTAGCCTACTTAAAGGACTTATCCTCCCTCTGGGCACATTTGAATCCCTCTAATTTATCCTCCCTTTCCCAGTTAAAGGGGTCAGGCATCAGACTTGAGCTGCTGTGTGGTTCTTCTGACTCAGTGGTACCCACCCCTTCTGCCTCTTTGTCAGCTACAAAACTATAATTGTCCTGTCTCTGTCTCCAGGTTTTTCACTTCCTTGAGATCTTAGAAAACAAGTCCATGTCCTCTATGGGGAAACTTTTGTGAAATGGTAGCTCCTCATTATTGTTGGTGGGCGTCTGGGGGGGCGGGGGGGATGAGCAGGGACCAAAGACTGTTAAAATTCAGACAGTTTCTCCCAATTAGGAAAGGATAGGGGAGCCATGGAAGAATCCCCACTTCTGTTTTGTCCAGGCTATTGGGTGTCTTTAACCGCAGTTGGCAAGTTGGATATTTTCTGTGGTCTCAATCTGTGCAGGTTAACAGTACCACATTATGATAGTTGATTTTGATCTGTTTCACCAGCTCATGCTGAATGAGGGTCTTCATGCTTCTCAAATCTAAAAGGGCCTGCATCAGGACATAATCTACAACTGAGAATAAAAAAAGTGCTGGGATCTTGCCTGGGAGTATTCACAAAATGACAATATAGGGTCACAGCATTAATGTCATAGCTTCTTCTTCATGAGGATAGGCAGTTCCATGCAATATGACTGCTTTCTTTGCAAGAGTAACATGGGGGTCTCCCATGTTAGGATATGGGGTTACAATTCGCATTTGGGCCTGCTCCTCTGGCAGCCAGAGGTTCTGAATCTTAGAATATCATTGGCCTCTATGTCCATCCCATATCTTCTCATGGGAATGCAATGTGTCTGGCAAGGATCAAGCTTTATAGTAGGCCTCAGCCACTTCTAAAGCTTTTTCCAGTGTCAGATTCAGTTGTCGGTAGACTCACTGCTACAGGGGCCATCAAGGCCATCTAGGAATTGCTCCAAGAGAATTATCTTGGTGTCCTCCTCGCCATTTTTCCCCTCCAGACAGTCACTTCCAGGCAACATTATAAAGTCTATGGAAACTGTTTATTGGATTCTCCCCAGGCTTCAGGAAGCCAGACCGGAAGCATTGTCAATAGGTCTCTGGGGTGAGCCTGACTTTCTGGAGAATGGCAGTCTTAACTTCCTGGTATGTGTCTGCGCCATTGGAGTTTGCGGTCTGAAAAGTAACTTGGCAATCTCCAAGTAGAAAGCTACCTAGGTAGGTCGCCCACTTGACCTCTAGCCAGGCAGTCAGTCTAGCAATCCGCTCAAAATTATTTAAGAAGCTGTCAGGGTCCTCTGCAGGAGGCATCTTCAGTATGGCTGTGGCCAAGGGAGGTAGTTCAGATATCGCCATTTTCACCATCTGCACCAATTGAGCCAATATGGTGTTCTTTTGAGCCACTTACCCACTTACTTTGCAGTTCCAAATACACCAGTAGCAATGCATGCTACTGGTGTATTTGGAACTGCAAAGTATTTTGCAGCTGTTCTGCCAAATAGATATAATCTGTATAACTTACTCCATATTTGTCTGCATTTTGGGGAAGGGTGGAGAGAGAAAAAAAAAACCTGTTGGCCTATCTGTCCTGCCTCACTTCTTGAATCCTGTTTATACCAGGCAGGCTACCCCCTTAATCTGGTCATAGCACCACTAGGAAAGCCCCAAGAAACAGGGAAAAAAAAAAACCCTCATATTTTTTTTTTCACTGCAGATATTGGACGGTGCCTGTGTTTCCCTCTTTAGGACACCAGATCCTACTGCTGCTATCATATAGACTGGCCACGATGTCTGTACAGCCAAGCAGTACAGCATGACTTGGCTGCTCTGGTCAGCAACAAGGATTTATTTAGAGTGGTCAACATAAACAGCAAATCATAAGTAGCTCATATTGCTTAAAACATCAAGCCGTTCATATGTATTTAGTACTGGCATGCCATAGGATTACAGCAGCTCATAGGAGCCTCCCCACCTCCTTAGGCCTTGATCCCTTATAGTGTTAGCAGGGAGTGACCCAGGACTCAGAATCCTTTGCACCTCGGTGTCTTAAGGTGGACCGGGGCAGATGGCTTTAGCTGGGTTTTAAAATGGTCTGAGGGAGTCTTTTGTATTCTCCCTCACAGTCCCTTTGTGTTCCCTTGGCGAAAATACTTCTCCTCCTTAATGAGGGTGCAGTGAGTACAAAAGAAATACCCTGGAGTCCCTGATTAGTATCCAAAATTATAATCTTTACTGCTTAACACTGGTGGTGATTTGGCATAAAAATCAAACTGCAACATCTCAGAATTCTCTTCTCAGTAACTTACAGTCTCTTCCCTCTATCTGTGCAGGACTCACTTATATCAAGGCCAGGGAAACATGAACTTTCTTGGATTAAAAAAACTGGAGCTCCCAGATGGGCAAAGTCTTTTAGGATGGTCAAAACCCCATCCAAAACTGATAAAACTGGTAATAGTCTATAGCACAGAGAGTAAATTTTATCTTCCTCTCCCAGGATGATGAAACACTGGATAGGTGTTCCCATTGATGTTTGCTTTCCTTTATTCATGGTTAGCAGATCTTCAGGATTTCTATGGTTCTTACAAAGTCTCTTTCTTTCTTCTCCCTGGATCCCTGATGGGAAGGATCCCCTTGAAACAAGCAGCTCTCTTGCCTGAGACAGGAAGGAAGGGCAGCCAAAACATCCACCTGGATCTTCTAGCAAAAATGCTTTTCTTTTCCCCAAAAAAATATTAGCACCAGAAATGTTCCTTGCAGCAGGTAACTAACAAGCCCTTTTGGGTCAAAGTGCAGGTCTTCCCTATCTCTGGGCATTCCAAACACAGGGTTCCCCAATCCCTGTGCCCGAGAAGTCCTAGATATTGCACACGATCCCTACCATGAAAAATCTCAAATCCCTGAAAACAACCCAGAGGGATATCCCAACCAGCTAGTGAGTAGACTGGAAGGGAAACCATCCTGACCCTGATCACTATCCCCAGGCTGGGTTAGCTTGCTTTCACTGAGCAAGCCTGAAAAAAAATGAGAAAGGCAAAAGTACCTCTACATCTCCTAACTCTCTGAGAACTAAAGGGACCGCCTCTTGAGCTCTCTATGAAGAGCTGCTAAAAAGACTCTCAAGGGGATGGCCATGCCATACTTCTCAGAGGGAATGCATTTGAATGGTAAACTTCCCCTCACACTAACCTGCACTCTTACTGACTAAACTAAAAAAGTCACCCATGTTTTACTGGTGACGTGACTGGAGGGTCCATCACATGAGTATTGCTCTGGTATCATAATACTTATAGAGGTCTATAGGGGAAAATTCTGGTCAATGACATTTTGGAAAATGGTGTCAACTGGGCGTGGAGCTAGGGGGCAAGGGTATGGGTCTATCTTAGATCAGCAGGGAATTAGTCTTTCTTGTAAGCATGGTCAATGGGGAAGGGGAATTGTGGGGGCAACTGGGGTGGTTCTACTACCAGGGATCTTTGGGCTAGGGAGGTTTACTGCAAAGGGGAGGAGTTTGATTAGGGGGTGGGGAATAGCTGCACAATTTTTCCCATAAAAATTTCAATTTTATCTCTCATTCCCACAAAACCATTCTTACATATGTGCCCTCTAATTTCCCTTCAGTTTTTATGAGTTTTTTCTTTTTTTTACAGTTTTTCTGCATCTGAGGCACAGCCTGGCTAGTGGCTACAGCACTCCTGACAAGTAGTGCAGTAACCATCTCTCCCTCAGAAATTATTAGCTGGCAAACTTTTCTGTACAGTGATAATCTTACTCTGATGCTGTTGCTTTAAAGTAGTGCCACTAATGCCTTCTGGTGTTCCATGAAGGGCACTCTGTACCTTTGTAGGGCTGCATATGGTAACAATGTGCAAAAATTATTGATATCACTAACTCTTGTTAAAATATCCCCAAAAACGTTACTTTGATTTTCTTCTGCTGGCTGCTTCACCATGTTTTCTCTCTTGAACCTGCCACAAGACAGTTTGATTTCTATGCAGTGGCTTCTGTAACAGTTTTAAGTAGGGATGTGAATCGTTTTTTGACGATTTAAAATATCATCTGATATATTTTAAATCGTCAAAAATCGTTAGGGCCACGATACAATACCAATTCCCCCGATTTATCGTCAAAAAATCGTAAATCGGGGGAAGGGGGAGGGCAGGAAAACCGGCACACTAAAACCCCCTAAAACCCACCCCCAACCCTTTAAATTAAATCCCCCACCCTCCCGAACCCCCCACAAATGCCTTAAATTACCTGGGGGTCCAGCGGCGGTCCGGAACGGCCTCCTGCAATTGAATCGTGTTGTCTTCAGCCGGCGCCATTCTGCGCCGCCATTTTGCTAAATGGCGGCGCAAAATGGCGGCGGCCATAGACCAACACGATTCGACTGCAGGAGGTCGTTCCGGACCCCCGCTGGACTTTTGTCAAGTTTTGTGGGGGTCAGGAGGCCCCCCCAAGCTGGCCAAAAGTCCCTGGGGGTCCAGCGGGGGTCCGGGAGCAATCTCCTGCCGCGAATCGTTTTCCATACGGAAAATGGCGCCGGCAGGAGATCGACTGCAGGAGGTCATTCAGCGGGGGTTCCGGACCCCGGCTGAATGACCTCCTGCAGTTGGTCTATGGCCGCCGCCATTTTGCACCGCCATTTTGCAAAATGGCAGCGCAGAATGGCGCCGGCTGAAGACAACACGATTCAATTGCAGGAGGCCGTTCCGGACCGCCGCTGGACCCCCAGGTAATTTAAGGCATTTATGGGGGGTTCGGGAGGGTGGGGGATTTAATTTAAAGGGTTGGGGGTGGGTTTTAGGGGGTTTTAGTGTGCCGGTTTTCCTGCCCTCCCCCTTCCCCCGATTTAGCTACGGACCGCCGCTGGACCCCCAGGTAATTTAAGGCATTTGGGGGGGGTTCGGGAGGGTGGGGGATTTAATTTAAAGGGTCGGGGGTGGGTTTTAGGGTGTTTTAGTGTGCCGGTTTTCCTGCCCTCCCCCTTCCCCCGATTTAGCTACGGATCGCCGCTGGACCCCCAGGTAATTTAAGGCATTTGGGGGGGGTTCGGGAGGGTGGGGGATTTAATTTAAAGGGTCGGGGGTGGGTTTTATGGGGTTTTAGTGTGCCGGTTCATGATTTTAACGATTTTCACGATACTCTAAACACCCAAACGGCGACGATACGATTCCCTCCCCCTCCCAGCCGAAATCGATCGTTAAGACGATCGAGGACACGATTCACATCTCTAGTTTTAAGCCTTGCTTGGTCATGATTTCAAGGAAAACCATACTGTATTAACAACAGCTTCTGTCTGAATGAGGCTAGTTGATACAATTATTTGTTTACTTAATTTTTTTTCCCTTAAAAATGTTCCATGAGCAATTTCAGAGTAGTTAATGCCTGCCCATCTAATTTTAGCCTTATTTTAGCTGAACTAACCACATTTACACACACACAAAAAAAAAAATGCAGCGATATATCTGGTGCTAATAACTGAATTTTCATGTCTTTATTTCAGAATTGGAGGATTTATCCAGTGTCCCTAACTACTACCCATGTGTCCTTTTAATGTTTTTATTTACTATATTATTCATTTTGGGTACCCTTTATCTCTTTTTTTACAGGCACCAAGATTGCCATTATTTTCTCTCTCCCTGCCTTTTAAACCCCACAGCGGTTCATCCTAAACTGTCCAGGGGCTTTGGCAATGTATCCCTCAAAGTTATTTTACTTTATTTTGCCATTTGTACTTATTTTATCTTATTCAAATGGGATTCATGGCCTGGACGTGATGTAATTCCTGACATCAGCATCAACAATACCCTGTCCTGCCCTCCCAAATCGTTCCATGGGATTTCCATGACCCTGGAAACCCCAACAAGCCTTATAAACTGCATCAGCAACACTCTAAGACTTCTCCTTTCAAAGACTAAGCCACAGCAGAGGAGAATTCCTTTGATCTCTGCCGCAACGATCAAAGGGAGCCATTGCTCTCGCCAATCCTCCCACGATCCCCCATGCATGTCAGGAGGTGGGAGAGCCATGGGAGTCACAACATTGCTTGACGGCTCTCTCCTCTCCATTCAGCATAGCACTGCCTTGCTTAAACATGGCCTCCCTTTCCAAAACACTGCTTTATTAAGCAGATTGATGCAGCTTCTCTACCGCACTGACAGGACTGCAGGAAAGAAGGAAAATACTCCCTCAGTCCCCTCATTTTTTTTAACGTGGAATCCGATGTTGCCTACATTCCTGCAGCCTAACACTGCCGTCCAAGGCTGCATCCTCTGCTGCCAGGTGCCCCTCCCCCTCCAACAAAACCATAGGGCCTTCACTGTTTGGCCCATGCAAATCCTTAAACCTCTGCAGGAATTCCCTTCAATTCAATTTAAAAAAAGCTATACCACTGCACGATAAGAGTCAGTCTCTCCAGCACAGCTAGTGAACCTCCAACCTGCCATTTATATCCCAATTGTGCCAAGGAGCAGGAAATTACCAACCAGGTAACAGTTTATTTTTTATTTGTTTCTTAAACCCTTTTCTTGCCCCCTTGTTACATTTACATTAGTGCTTTCATTTATTTGCAAAGCAAACTTTTCACTTGCCCGCAACTGTAGATCATCATTATTTTCAATATCCTTAGACATTTCAATAATTCTTTGCTAGACTACATTGTTTGTACAATTACACCTTTGAAGCTTTTTATGCTTCTGCAGAATCAAGCATTACTTTAGTGATTTCTTTACATGCTAGTAAAATAATTTCCTCCCCCATATTATGAGCTGTTTTTACTGCTATTAATTTTGTAACTTGGAATGAGGCCAATAGAGTTTTCTCAAATACCTTTAAATGTTTTTTTTTTCCATCAATTTCACTGATTTTTTAAGTGATAAAAGGAGGTAACTAAAGTAATCTATTGACCTATGCACAAGAAGTCCATGGCTCTGCTCTAAATGACTCTTAAGTTTGTTCAACACCATTGATTTATTCGACAAATTCATGCCACACACAAGACTCTGTGGTTTGAGATTGTCTTCTTCATCAATCCATACAAAGCTGAATTTTAAATACTCCTCATTGTATTTACAATAATGCATGTTGCCAGTTTTTGATGTGGTATCTCTGACATTATCACCAACAGAAATATTCACATCAGCACTGATATGTATGTCCAGGGAAACCACTACTCATGCTCAGTGCCAAGTCTGGCTTTTTGTTTAATTGCAAATGTATCCATGGGAGAAGTTGTAAAATCTGAAAGAAAGGTAATAACTAATAACAGTAATAAAAATAAGAGAGGAAATTGAATATTCAAACTTAGAAATGGCACACATGATTCATGACCATCTACTAGAGATGTGAATCGGAACCGGAATCGATTCTGATTCCGGTTCCGATTCTCATCGTGATTTTTTTTTAGTCTGGCCCGATCAGGTTTTTTTTTTATTGGCTGTGCCCAAGCTGATAAACAAAAAACCCACCCCGACCTTTTAAAACTAATCCCTTAGCTTCCCCCCCACCAAAAAAAAATACCTTTTACAGGTACCTGGTGGTCCAGTGGGGGTCCCGGGAGCGATCTCCTGCTCCCGGGCCGTCGGCTGCCACTAATCAAAATGGCGCTGATGGCCCTTTGCCCTTACCATGTGACAGGGTGTCCATGCCATTGGCCAGCCCCTGTCACATGGTAGGAGCACTGGATGGCCTGCACAATTTCGTGGGGTTTTCCTATCGGTTTTGGGGAGCCCCCAATTTCTGACAATTTTGAAAATATTGTACGATATTTTCAATTGTCAGAAATACAATTCACATCCCTAGCTTCTACTAGTATCTAAAAATTGACTTGAGATTAAGTTCTATACTATTCTATACTATGTTCAACCCCTTCCACACTCATTTGAGAGACAGAGTATGAACAGAAGCGAAAGTGTCAACGTGGCAATAAAACTGTAGATCTGCAAAACATTTTCCCCTTACTGATCCACATAAAGTTGTATTTCAGTGCATTGAATACACATACATTTCCTACCTTTTTAAAAAATATATATACAAATATACATTTTGTGCATGAAAAAAGTAGGACTTGATTTAAATGTGGAAATTGGTATATTTTAAAACATTTGTGTAATTGAAATTACTAGTTTTCTGATTCCTATACCAGTTCACCCAGTCCTTCTCCAGGCCATTGAAACCCTCCAGGTTCTTTAGCCTGAACTCCTGCCCCTTCCCCAAGCCAGACCTCCCACCCAGCCAATAGTACACAATAAAAAAGTTTGATCTCAATTACACAAGATAATTAGAATATTTCACAAGTAAGTTATCAAATGTATGCATGTAAGTCTCTTATAAAATATCAACTTATGCATGTAACTGTTGACCCCACTTTGGAATGGCTCTAAACTGCTCACTTTTTATCATGCACATATGTGTGCATTAAACCTAAAATATGCTCATACTTTGGAAGTTTATAAATAACAATGGTGCAAGTGCACGTGCAAGTTACTTACTTGCATAACTCTTTGAAAATGCACCCCCATTCTTTCTAAAATGAAAAGAATGAGCATAAATCCAAACTCTAGGATGGGGGACAGAGAGAGGGGAGAGAAGAGAGACTGGTGGGGATGGATATGGGGGATTGTATGAGAGACAAAAGCATTATACAGATAGATTGGTGGGGACAAGGAGATAATTGCTAGCCTTATAAAAACAAATCATGTCAAAACTGCACAAATCCCCAGATGTGCCCACTGCCCAGATGCTGTCTCTCTTCAAAATATAATGCATTAAAATTACACAGTGTGGCTTTCCCTTTACACATTTACAATATAATTATCATGGTAAAGAAAAAAAAAACCAAAAACAGAGGGTTAATAACAACCTTAGAATTGCCATTCTGGGTCAGACTAAGGGTTCATCAAGCCCAGTAACTGTTTCCAATAGTGGCAAATCTGGGTCACAAGTAACTGGCAGGATCCAAAACAGTAAATAGATTCCATGTTGCTAACATCCAGGGATAAATAATGGCTTTCTAAGTCTTATCCGGTTAATAACAGTTTATGTACTTTTTAGGAAAATCCTTTTAAAGGCCCACAAAAACAAGCTTGGTACATTTCTTCTAAATGCTATGTAAAAATAAAACCTTTAAGAAATTGTAAACAGGTAGATGCAGGCATTGATTTCCTCTTTTATTCAGCTTATCAGACAGCATGCAAACTAATGAAACAGATTACCAGCAGAAACCAGGAACCTAGGTCTAAGTAAGTGGCCCTGCTTAAATTCACAGATAAATAAACTATAGATTTTGATAAGCATTTAACAAATCAGCAGTCAGTATTTAATATAATCCATATTAATATTTATTAAATTCATGTAACTATTATCTATGCATAAAGTCACATGTTTCTTTCATAATCCAATGGTTAATTTTGCAGTAAACAACTTTATTTATTATTATATATGGTGTCTTTTTTTTTTTTTTTTAAACAGTTTTGGCCTCTGTTGGAAACAGGATACTGGGCTTGATGGACCCTTGGTCTGACCCAGCATGGCAATTTCTTATGTTCTTATGTTCTTATGTACTGGATAGAGCATGGGAGAAATTGATTGGCCAGCAGCAAATGGGGGCAGCAGCATCCTCCTCTCTTGCTAAAGCTGCTTGATCCCTGCTGGGCCCTCAACGATACTCTTTGGCCACTGCCTGAACCTCCTGTCCTGAAGTCCAGTTACATCTGATTCCTGCTACAATTGGGTAAGTCCCTGATCTCATGGCCGCCAATATTATTGTAAATAAATAAAATAGGAGAGATCAGCATTAGGGCCTTGGGGAAACCTCAATGCTACAGTTAGGATGCCGGGCCTGCTCACTGATATCAGCGATTATGTCAGCACAATATCTGATACTCAGGGGGGGCCCAATTTTAATAAAAATATAGAAAATTAGGGGAAAAGTGAGAGAAATGAAGGTAGTAGCCAGGTAAGAAAACCCTGACCACCTGACCAACCTCACTTCCTGACCCTAGTGGTTATGTTAAAATTTTCTGCCATTTTGGAGACATGTTCTATTTGGGATTTTAAACCCCCAAAGCTCCTAGAAACCAGTGAATATTAATTATGGGCATCAGGAGAGATCCTGAAGACCCCAATCCCAGTGAAATCTAAAAAATGGAACCGAGAAATTTGAAATAATAAAAAGAAATGCCTATAGCTGAAAAATGACTTTTACAAAAGGAAATTTTATTGGAGCAAGAGAATTTATTTATTAATAGGGAAAATATTTTTGAATGTCCATAACAAAATAAATAAATATTTTGAGACTAGTGGTAGTGTTTGACCACCCCTAAATCTAGTGGACTAACCCAGGTATCCCTTAAAAAGCAAGGTCCACTATAGCAACTAAGAAAATTCCAAAGCCATAACACGGGAATACATAGTCACAGCTTCCTTGGCAATGATTGAGGATGAGTCATTTCCTGTTTGAACATTGCAGCAAGGTGAGGAGTAGGTGTGGTGAAAATCCGGCCCCTGTGAGACCTACAGACCTTTCCTGCATTCCGACGTCATCCAGGGGTGACTGGCTCAAGTTTAAAGGCCAGCCCCCTGCGGCACATCTCCCATGGAGGAACGAAGGAGACAGTTCTTGTTTGAACATTGCAGCAAGGCAAGGAGTGGGTGAGGTGAAAACCCGGCCTCTGTGAGACCTACAGACCTTTCCTGCATGCCGACGTCATCCAGGGGTGACTGGCTCAAGTTTAAAGGCCAGCCCCCTGCGGCGTATCGATGCCGCCGGCACATCGCCGAAGCCGCGCGCGCCAAAGGGGCGCACGGCTTTGTTGGAGTTTATTGGCAGAAAACCTCCTCAACTTATTTCATTATACATTGAAAGGAAAAACATAAGAACTGTGAGTAAAAATATTTCATTCTAAACCTTCAGTTACCACTCAAGAAGATAGTAAATTTAATAAGGTATAGAGAAGAATTGAAGGGATCTGGATCTACGAACATTAATATTTTGCCTTAAGTATTATGCCTCATACCAAGAGGAAGGCAAGGATTAAGGAGGTAACAACCTCATCTCCCATTCCTGTGCCCACCCAATCACAGATTCCGACCTTCTTCTCACCTGTACCTTTAAAAAATCCAATGGATATGGCCGCTGAGGAAGCTGCCATAGAGCAGGTGACAGATCCTCTGGCCGAGGTATCTTTAAGTCCTGGAGCCCCTAAGACTCCTCCACCACAAACTTTTTCCTTTGACCATTTAACAATAAATTATTTTAGTGAAGGGACTGGAGAAGGAGACCAAGCTAAAGGAGGCCAAAGTGAATCCATTAACCTTGAAGATAATCAACTACAGATAACAAAATCTGAAAAATTACAATGGGCTCTATATGGTCAGCCATAAAATTGCTAGAAGTTGCTATCACGAATCTAACTAAACTTCCAGAGTCATCAAATCAACGTTTCAACAAAATTGAGTCTGTGATATCAAAATTGGATGAAAAACAACAGTCAATGGATGACAGAATAAATGATTTGCAAAGCTGCTCTCAAAAATTAACAAAAATAGAGATACTTTATGACAAAAGGCTTGAGGCTATTGAAAACTCATTGAAGTACTTGAATTTAAGGGTCTTGAATTTTCCAAGGCATAATTCAATAGCGCCATTAGATATGTTTAAATAATATCTTAGTGACATTTTACAAATGCCACAAAAATCCATTCCCCCATTGCAAACATTTATTACGTTGTACCATATCGCATAGTGTGAAGCAAATTAGAAAAAGGGGAGGAGTTTGGGGAAGGTTTTGTGGCCAAACTTCATAATTTGTAAAGCCATATTGCATGGCTTTAATGTGTATTTTAACTACACCTTTTTCATTTGTGTAAAGCTGTGTAATAGGGCTTTCTAAATGCTGTTTTAGTTCCTTGAGAGCCAGCCTAGCTATTTCAGGCTTGCTCTGACAGATTTGTATCTCCAAAAACTACTTTCTTGCCACCAATCATAAAAAGATTGCTATTCACCAGCATTGACTTTTTCTCGCTCCCTCAAAACCTTCTCCAGGTACCCAATGTTTTCCCAACCAAAAGTTTCTTCTAGAGGAAATTGAATCTTCACATTATATTTTCTACAAGAATTCCACCTTTTCAAGTAAGTTACATCTGTGGGATTATAACAATGCCACATTCAATGGTCTATAGTATTTGGCAAAGGCTTAGATATGAGTATATAATAACTGTGCCCCATGGCAAAAATAAAAAATCTAATGCATCAAACGCTCCTTTGCATGTACCAGAGAAAACCAGTCACACAACAGTCCCCCTGTACCACCATTTGGCAATTGTTAGCCAAAAGACACCCTTTTTCTCTCTGGCTTTCTCTTTTTCTCTGTCTTCAAAACAAAAACTATGTGAAAGTGGAAACATAGCAAGTAAAAAATCCAGAGACACTATGCCAAGGGTCTATTCTACCACAAGGGACTCCGATCCTCAGATAGCAGGGCTCCCAGTATGGGGACTCTAACCCCCAAGACTCACTCCCCATCCCCAGGGAGGACTCCAACCACACTGTGCTGGCTAGGGAGGAAGTAACCCAATAACTGGGTGCAAATGATGCAGAGCAGATTCAAACCCCAACTTAACGGGAACCAAAAGAAGGGGACTAAAGACCCAGCTCACAAACCCGGATCTCTCACTCCCCTGGCAAAGGCAAATGGTAAAGCCTCCAGGTGAGAGCCAAGAGGGAAGTAGGCAAAGAGAGAACATCCAAGCAAAAGGAGTTAACACTAAACTTACCTGAGAAAAGCTAGGGGGGGAAACAGGAGCAGCGCAAGAGGGTCTATTGGATAACCAATACCAACACCAGACAGCCCAAAAAATAATGTGAAAGAGGCAGCAAAGCCTGATCGCACCATCAACCCACAAGGATCCAATAAGCCCTTAAATTGCTGAAAATCCTCAGCAGCAGGTGTATCATTGGCTATAAGGAAAATGAAAGGAACCAGAGGGAATAAAACCACTATAAAGCTAGAGGTTCTTAGGTGAGGAGAAGGAATGTTTCAGGACCAGTTGAGGAAAATCCCCTTAAAGGCCCCCCAAAACTGGCTTTGCATAGTTCTGCTAAACTCTATGTAAAAATAAAGCCTTTAAGCAACCTTGACAGGCAGATGCAGTTCCTGACTTCCTCTTTTATTCAGCTTATCAGATTGCATACAAACTGATGAAAACGGATACAGCAGAAACCAGGCACATAGGTCTAAATAAGTGGCACTGCTTACATTCACACTTATAAATGATCTATAGATTGTGATAACAAGCATTTAACAAATCAGCAGTTAGTATTTAATTCTCCATATTTAATATTCATTAAATTCCTGAAAGTAATACCTTTGCATAAGCTCACATGCTGCCTATGAGTTCTAATGGTTCTTTCTGCAGTTAACAACTTTATTTATTATTATATATGGTAAACTTAAGCTCCTAAAGTATAACTGTCTTCATCCTAGCATGCAATGACTATGTTATCTTTGGTTTTTGGCCTTAAGGAGTTTTAGGCCAAAAAGGAGGAATGGATATACCTCACTCTAAGGAACCGAATTCAAAAGAGAAATAAGTATGAGGAACAATGAGCATAGTTCATGAAGATGCATCAGTTTATTTCTTTAATGATAGTGGCAAAGCATAAAGGGGCAGATTTTATAGCCTGCATGCGATCTACATTTCTGCGCGCTACCCGGGGCGCACAAATGTACGCCCAATTTTATAACATGCGCACATGTTATAAAATCCGGGGTCGGGGTGCGCGAGGGGGTGCACACTTGTGCACCTTGCGCGCGCCGAGCCCTAGGGGAGCCCCGATGGCTTTCCCCATTCCCTATGCTATCCCCCTATCTTCCCCTAGCTAACCAACCCCCCAGCCCTACCTAAATGCCCCCTAACTTTATTTCAGGAGTTACGCCTGCCTCTGGCAAAATAGGCTCGGCGCGCGCAGGAGCAGGTTTTCGGGGTGACGCATGTAACCCTTTGAAAATTTGCTCCAAAGCTTTTAAAATCCAAACAATTAGCAAACTTGCAATAAGTCCAAATGGGTCAATAATAGTCAAGTAACGGCAGAACTAAGTCCCCTGACACAGCCATAATTTGTCAGGTGGCTTCTTTGGGAGGGACTTAGCTGTGGCACCACACAAAGTAAAATAATTTTCACATAAACATCATTAGATAGCATAATGTTTACGTGAAACTTATTTCACTTTGAGTGATGCTCACAGCTATGATACTCCTAAAGAAGCTATCCAGCGAAACATGGGCATGTCAGGGAACTTAGTTCTGCCTTGACTTGATTATTATCAATTCTTTTGGACTTATTGAAAGTTTGAAAATTGTTTGGATTTAGAAATCTTCATAGTTTGCACTTTGAACCATTATTGTTAAAGAAATAAACTGATGCACCTTCATAAACTGTGCTCATGATTCCTCACATATTTCTCTTATAAAGTTTCAGCCATATTTCTAATCTCAAATGCCAGATATTATGACAGCTGTTAGCATTAACTACAAAGGAGTTCAAGCAGGAATTCCTGGACATTTACCACACTTTTCCTCCAGGAACATATCTAAATATATTTTAAATCTAACTACTCTAGTTGCCTTTACCATATCCTCCAGCAATTAATTGCAGAGTTTAATTGTGCATAAAGTGAAAAAGATTTTAAATGTGTCACTTACTTTTTGCACTGGATGTGGACCCTTGGGCTGGTGCAGGATTGGTATGGACCTCTGGTTGGATCCAGAGAGCGCCTGCCACCAGGAGGCAGAGCACACTAAGAGACAGAGGCTAGCTGGAACTTCACTAATAACAGTCCGGGATTTCTGCAGGTTGAGCCCTTGGGTACCTGGACCGCCTGGACTTAGGTGGGCCTCAGAAGGTCTCCCGGAGAGGTATCGGAGAGGTATGCCCACCATGAGCAAGGGTGCATGGCTGATGCAGAATGGATGAGCTAGACCTGAACCAGAAGTGCCGGAGACCTCAGGGAGGCAACAGTTCAGGGAGGTCCACTGGGTGAGACAGGCAGTGCCTATAGGTCTAGATAAGTGGAAGCCATGGTTGGTCTCCAAGCAGGTTGGCCCAATGATCACAGGAGGCCAGAAGAGAGTGTTCAAGTGAAGAGCAAGGGTCAGAGCCAGAGTATCAGTCAAAGAGAGGTCAGCCAAAGCAGGGGTCAATACCTGAATCAGTCCATGCAAAGTCTAGGCAGGCAATGGTCAGTTCCAGGTGGCAGGCAAGAGAATGGTCAGGCAGGTAGTGGTCAGTTCCAGGCAGCAAGCAGAGAATGGTCAGGCAGGCAGAGGTCAGTACCAAAGGTCAGTCCGGATAGGTACTACCTAGGAAGGATACAGGAACATGGAGATGCTGGGACTGGAGACGCTGGAACAGGAGACACTGGAAACATGGAGGCAAACTATCACACCAAAGGTGTCGACCCGATTGCCGAGGCAAGGCTCTGGGGGAAGAGCCTTGCCTCGGCAATCGGTGCTTCCCTTTAAAGGGCAATCTGGGCCCTTTAAAGGGAAGCGCGGCCCCCGCACGCGTACCTAGGGGCAGGGCCAATGCAATGGAGGATGCTGAGCCCTGATGTGAGGAGCGCTGAGAGCTGGAAGGCCCCGACGGGCCTGGGGATGCCTGGGAGCACCGCAGGCGATGGGAGCTGGCGCGGACACCAACGAGGGGGATCCAGAGCTGGTGGAAGGAAGCGCGAGGTGAGCGGGGCTGGCCACGGTGCCGGCGTGGCCGAGAAGCATAACATTACTAACTTCAAATAATGTCTTCTCTTTTATGAAAGAGTAAATAGCCAATTCACTTTTATTTGGTCCATTTAATTCATGATTGTATAGACCTCTATCATATCTCCACTACAGCTATCTCTTCTTCAAGCTGAACAGCTCCCCTATGAGAAAAGACTAAAGAGGTTGGGACTGTTCAGCTTGGAGAAGAGACGTCTGAGGGGGGTATGATAGAGGTATTTAGAATCCTGAGTGGTCTAGAATGAGTGGGTGTGAATCGGTTATTTGCTCTTTCGGATAGTGGAGGGACTAGGAGGCACTCTATGAAGTTGGCATGTAGCACATTTAAAACTAATTAGAGAGGGTTCTTTTTCACTCAGTGCACAATTGAACTCTGGAATTTGTTGCCAGGAGATGTGGTTAGTGCAGTTAGTGTAGCTGGGTTTAAAAAAGGTTTGGATAAGTTCTTGGAGAAGTCCATTACCTGCTATTACGTAGGTTGAATTAGAAAATAGCCACTGTTATTACTAGCATCAGAAGCATGGAATAGACTTAGTTTTTGGGTACTTGCCACATACTTGTAGCCTGGATTGGCCACTGTTGGAAACAGGATGCTGGGCCAGATGGACCCTGGTCTGACCCAGTACAGCATGTTCTTATGTTCTAATCTATCTAACCTTTTTTCAAAGGGAAGCCATTATATCCCCTTTATCATTTTGGTCCTCTTTTTCTGTAGGGATGTGCAAGGTAAAAAAAAAAAAGTGTTTTGTTCCCCACAAATTTCATTTTGTTTATTTTTAATTTGAATCCTTTGATTTAAAAAAAAAAAATGAATCAAAATTACAAAAAAGAAACAGGGCCTCCCAAGGCCTTCCATCACCACTACACATCCCTCCCACCTGGAAAATTGTGAGGGCCAGGATATTCCCCAGCCCCTACTTAGCCAGTCCACAAAGATCTGCTCATGAGACCTAGACCAGAAAGAAATCTCAGCCTTGCATAGGCCTAGCCTATGGCAGGTCACCACATCCTCAGCCTAGGCCCTACACAAGGCCAAGGCTTGGAGGCCAGATCCTGATCCTCAACCTAAACCTGATGCCTGGCATAGGCAACATCATAGCTTCTGCCTGGCCTTGGCCAGGTACCGACTCCTGGATTTCAGCCTAGGCCAAAGCCCAGGCTCAGGCTCGAAGCCAGGGCCTGGTCCAGTGGCCAGATACTGACACCTGGGACTCAGCTGAGGTCAAAGCCCAGGCCCAGATCCAAAGATGGGTCCTGGCCCAGAGATCGAGTCCTGATGTCTGGTCCTCAGCTTAGGCCAAAACCAGGACCCAGTCCCAATGCCAGGGCTTGTCCTGGATGTAGGGTTCAATGTCTGGCCTCAGCCTAGACCAGAGCCCATATCTAAGCTCCATGCCAGAGCGTGATCTGGAGAACGGGTCCCGATGCCTGGGCCTTGACTCAGGCCCAGGCCAAATGCCAAAACCTAGCACAGATTCTGGGTCCCAAGGCCTGGGCCTTGACATAGGCCACAGCCATGCCGAGGCATGATGCCGATGCCTAGGCCTAGGCCCAGAGGTCATATCCCATGTCTCAGAGTCTTCAGTCTTTGGTCTTCTTTCTTCGATATTTTTCTTGAAATGACACCGTCCGCTGGAGATGCACCAGACTAAATGAATTCTGGTACATCCAACTCAGAGGAGGGCCCCATTTTTTTGTATGGTTTGCTGTATGGCTTTCCATAAAGCAAAATCACTCCATCCACTGAGGATAATGTGCCATTGTTAATTTACTTTGGTATGAATGCAATGGATGGTGTCATTTCAAGAAGAAGACAGAAGAAAAAAGACTGAAGACTCCGAATCCCGGGCTCTGAACTATAAGTCTGAGCATGACTATGGGCTCTGGCCTAGGCCTAGGCCAAGGTCCAGATGTCAGGATCTGGCCTCCGGGCCTAGTCCCTGCATTGGGTCTGGCCTTGGGCTGAGGACCCGGCATCAGAGCCAAGCCTCCTAGCCAGGTTGCTGTCAGACCTGGGTCTATGGCTTTGCCTAGGCAGAGGCCCAGGTTTCAGTAAAAGGCCTCCAGGCCAAGCCCCAGAATTGAGCTTGGGCCCAAGCTCTGGCTTAGACTGAAGATGAGGAATTAGGACTCAGCTTCCTGGCAGGGCCCCATCATCGGACCTGGTCCTGGGTCTGGACCTTGTCCCAGGCATTGGGACCTGGCCTCCAGTCCCTAGTCTCCCAGCCCTATTCATTTAGATTTCCTTTTTTGTTTGAAACAAATGCACATCCCTATTCCTCTATACCTTTTGAGTTAAATTATTTCTTTTTGGAGATGTGGCCTCCATAAATATATATGGTACTCTAGATACAGTCTTACCATGGAGTAATACAGAGATATTATGACATTCTCTGTTTTATTCTTCATTCCTTTCCTAATAATTCCTCACATTGTTTGCTTTTTTGATCACCGCTACACAAAAGCTGAGTATTTCAAAGTATTGTCCAAGATGACACCCAGATCTTTTTTCTGGGTGATAAACCTTAATATGAAGTCTATCATTGTGTAGCTACACTGTGGCTTACTTTACCCTATTACCATTACTTTCACTTGTCCATATTAAATTTAATTTTCTATTTAGATGCCCGTTCTCCCAGTCTCTCAAGGTAGTCCCTTCCTACAATTTCTCAAAATCCACCTTGGCCTTGTCTTCCCTAAGTGCCCCTTTAAAGTATTGATCATCTAATTTTCAAAGTAATACTACACTCATATCTTTCTAGTTTTATACCCTGGACACATCATCGGAAAAATCTCTCTCATTTGAAAATAAATCAGCCTTGCATCTCTGCACCCACACAAACACTCACTCACTCTCACAAAGCATTACTTCTCCAGAGCTACTATAACAGTATTAGGCATCCTAGGTGAACTTTATATCCTTGAATCCTCCACATCCTCCGCATTATACATTTATTATTAGGGATGTGCATTCTTTCTAAAATATTTTTAAAAATGTGACAAATAAGGGCAATTAGTTTCATTTGGCGTGCCCAAAATAAACTGGGAGCCCACTGAATGAAACAAACCTTATTTGTTGCGTGCATTTGAACTAAATTCCTGGGCCTAAGTCTAGGCCCAAAGCCGGAACCTCACTTAAAGTGAAGAATGAGGCCCAAATTAGGTGCCATTGCCTACAACTTAGCACAACACCGGTGCCTTGGCCTAGGCCTAGGCCTGAAGTCATTGCCTCTCCTAGGGCATAGACCAAGGCCCGACAGTGATGCTGGAGTCTCTTACCTGATCCGTTGGGGGTATCTGATGGCAAAGTTGGTCCTTGGGTTTTGAAGTCTAAACCTAGGCCGAAGCCCGGGCCCAGGCCCGATACTGCGACCTGACTGAAAGGGTGGGTCCCTATGCCTGGTCCTAGGCCACAGCCCAGACCCAGGCCCGATGCCTCAACATGGCCCGAAAGGCCAGGTTCCGATGCCAGGGCCTGGACCTAGGCAGAAGCCCAGAACCAGTCCCAATCACATGACCTGGGCCAGAGGATGGGTCCCAATGCTGAAGCCTCAGCCTGGACCCAGCCCAATGCCTCAAACTGGCCCAAAGGCTGGGTCTTCACACTTGGGTCTCGGCCTAGGCCAGAGCCTGGACCCGGAGCCCAAACCCAGGCCTGTCGCAGAGACCTAGCCTGGAGGTTGAGTCTCAATGCTGGGGCCTTGGCCCGGAACCAGGTGGATCCCAATACCGGGGCCTAGCCCAGATCTTGGCCCAACACTGGGGCCTGGCCTGGAAGCTGGGTTCCAATGCCTGGGGTGCACAAGAGTTTATTTATGTATTTATTTATTTATTTAAGCTTTTCTATACCGTCGTTTAGTAGTTTCCGTCACAACGGTTTACAATAGGCACAAACAAATAATGATGCTGAAACGTTACTTTACACAAGTGCCATATCGGTCCGGTACATAGTTTTTTAAAATAAGATAAATGTAGTGTGATAAGATACTGTACAGTGTTTTGTTTTTTTTCGGAATTAAAAGCAATGCTAATTTTATCAGTGTCACTTTGCCTTATAGTGATGGATGATCAGGCAAAGTAATATAAAAATAAATAAAATACAGCTACATGCGTCTTGCTTTTGTTCATATCTCGCACTTCACCGGCTTCACTATTCACCTACTCTCTTTGATAGGCCTTCTTAAATAACCAGGTTTTTAGGTTTTTTCAAAAGGATTTGTTGTCGCTTTGTAACCTTAATTCTAAAGGCATGGTGTTCCATAGTATGGGTCCTGCCAGCGATAGTGCTCTTTCTCTTACTTGTTTGAGTCTTGCTGTTTTTATTGATGGAATTGTAAGAAGTGCTTTGTTAGCTGATCTTAGATTTCTGTTTGGTATGTGAACTCCTGCACATTCATGCCATTGGATGGCAAAATTATGATATACGGCAATTGTACAGCAATGCCTTCAGGCCAGGCCCCGACATCTTGCCTAGTTCTGGGCCTAGGCCCCAGAGTTGGGTCCTGGCTCTGGCAGGACCACAGTAATGAGCCTGAGTCCAGTTTCCAGCCTAGGCCCAGGACCAGTCCTAAGGACCTGACCTCCAGGTTGGGTTGCAGCATCAGGCCTCGGTCTGGTCCGGTGCCCTACCATGACCTCTGGGCTGGGTCATATGCCAGGCCAGGTGTTGGGACTTGGCCTCCAGGTTGAGACACAGCATCACCCCTGGGTCATAGTTGAGGCACCAGTGTTGGGACTCAACCTCTGGGTTGGGTCACAAAATCAGGCCTAGATCCAGGCTACAGCCTAGTGTCAGGACGTGACCTCCAGACCAGGCTTTGGTGTTGGGCCTGGATTCAGCTAGGATGTCCGTCTTGTATAGGCCAAGAGTGCATTAGGTCACTGTGACCTCAGCCTATGTAAGGATGAGGCTTCGGACTAGACCTAGGCTTCGCCTGTTGATCTTCACCAAACCGTGAAGTGGGGGCTAGGGGGAATCCTAGCCATGACATTTTTACAGGCGGGCAGGTAGGAGCCCCCATTTTTTATTTTTGGCTATTTTTAGGGCTTTATTTTTTTGTTTGATTTGTTTTTTTTCTCACATATTAAATGAATCAAGCAATACACAAACTGAAATTCATGAACAAAAAAATCCCGAAAACAAACCGAAAATGCAAACAAATATTTTTCCCTTGCATATCCCTATTTTTTTATAACATACTTTACATGAAAAGGAAAACATACAGTCTTCTGAGGTAAAAATATTACTTATAGAAATATGTATATTATATTTACATGCACTGCTGTAGTACAACCAGAAATACTGCAAAAAAGGCACTTGTAATTTATATAATATTTGGTTTATTGTAGCATGTTTTGGGTAATTGAATTATAATTACAATATAGTGTACCTCTCATAACAAAATGGCCCTCAAATTGTAGCAAATGGCCCTCAAATTGTAGCAAACCTGCCGTATGAAAAGACAATAAGGTAAATATTACAGCTGACCCTAAACATACCAATGTACTTCCTATTAGCAAAATAGAACAAGTCAAGGTGCTATAGATCCCTTCACAGAAAGTATATACTAACTAGACAAACCTTTTGGTTCGGGCTTCATTTTCGGACTGCCGCAGGAAATTTCGTATTTCCTGTGGTTCGGGCCTTTGAAATTCGATGGACCCGGATTTCGGTTTAGTGCGCGCTAACGGGAGTTTGCATGCACTAACAGGGAGTTAGCGAGCACTATCTCCTGTTAGTGCACGCTAACTCGAAAACCAAATTTTCCCGAAATTTCAGGAAAATTTGGTTCGGTTTTTGGGTTCCCCGAACCAGGATGAATTAGGCAAGTTCATTGAAATTGCCTAATTTGTCCTAAATGATTGCACATCCCTAATACTAACTGAACACAGACAGATCCTCGACAAATATATAGAGATCATAAATATAACCAGAAATGTGCAGACAAAAACCAAACTGGAAATTGCAAGAAGCCAGATACCATATAAATGCAACAATGGAAATACAGATACAGTGCTAATCCTTATAAAACAGTCAATAAATTCAAGAAAAATAAACCATTAATAATAGTAAAATCAAAATAATAAAAAGAATACAAGTTTTAAAACTATTGATAAATAGCGTAACATCCAATAATTAAATATTTATTATTATTTAAATTTTTCCAATTACATTACAATATTTGAAAACAGCAGACATATCAATTATCATCCAATAATTAAATAATTAAAAGAAATAAAGTTTTTAAAAATTTATTTATTTATTTATTTATTTATTAACTTTTATTTACCGACATTCGTGAAGCACATCATGCCGGTTTACAGTGAACTTAAAGGAGGAAAATTACAAAAAACAATAAAAACAATAAAACAATAAATTGTATATCCCAATTTAGACTACCTTCTCTTTAGCTATTCCCTTTATTTATTCACGTTTTAAATATTCCCTATATTTATTCACGTTTTTTTGACGAGTTATTGTTGTCTATGTAATATTTAATATTTATGTTCTTATGTTCAGAAACTCTGTTTAATGTAACGCCTTTTCCGCGACAGTTTTGTTCTATGTAAACCGACCTGATTTAATATTTGTATTGAGAATGTCGGTATATAAAAATCCGAAATAAATAAATAAAAACAATAATACATTAAAACAGGGGGGGGGAGGGGGGGAAAGAAGAAGAGGGAGAGTGGGAGAGGGAGGGGATAGGGATGGGATCGGAGAGGCAGTAAAGATTGAGAAAAATAGATGAACTATATACAATTGAAAATATGTACAATTACAATCAACTTATGTATTACTAAGATGGTGCTCTAAAAGACCAGCAATGTTTTATCAATTTGACGTTGTTCTCTTCAATATAAAGTAGTTAGGGTCGCGTGGAGGAATAAGGGAAAGTATGGGGGGGTGTAGAGGGCAGAGGAAGAATAGGACAGAGGGGGGCAAGTGAGTAGGTCGAGTATGGTGGAGCTGAGTAAGGGAGGGAGCTTATGTTTGGTTTGCATTGGAGTAAGCCTGTCGGAAAAGCCATGTCTTGACTCCTTTCTTGAATTTGTGAAGTGATGGCTCTAGGCGGAGGAGGGTGGGGAGGGAGTTCCAAAGGGTAGGACCAGCGATAGTGAAAGCCCTCTCTCTGGTAAGTGATAAATGCGCAGATTTGAGGGATGGGGTGTGGAGAGTGCCTGTATGGGCGGTTCTTGTGGGGTGGTCAGAGGAACAGTAATGAGGCATTTCATCTAGCCAGGTGTGATTGTGCTTATGTAAGGATCTGTGAAGGATGGTGAGAGTCTTGTATTGTGAGCGGAAGGAGATGGGCAGCCAATGTAGGTCCCTTAGGATAGGGGTGATGTGGTCCCTTTTACGAGTGCTGGTTATGATTCTGGCCATGGAATTTTGTAGAATTTGAAGGGGTTTGATGGTGGTGGCAGGCAGGCCTAGTAGAAGGGAGTTGCAGTAGTCTAGTTTGGTGAGCATAGCGGTCTGTATGACTGTGCGGAAATTGTGGGTGTGGAGGAGGGGTTTGAGTTTTTTAAGGATGTTTAGTTTATAGAAACCTCCCTTTAGGAGAGCTTTGATGTGGGGTTTAAAGTTTAAGTGTTGGTCTATAAACACACCTAGGTCTCTTACAAAAAGGGGCTGAGAGTGGGCCGTGGTATTATTCTGGAGAGTGTTCTGTAGTGTGGGGAGTGTGTAACGGTCAGGCTGATTAGAGATGACAAGTATTTCAGTTTTTGATGAATTTAGAGCTAGGTGGAGTTTAGATAGCAAGGCGTCTATAGTGGCGAGGCAGGATTCCCAGCGTTGTAGGGGTTCATTTATGGATTTTTGAAACGGGATGAGAATCTGCACGTCATCCGCATATAGGAAAAATTTCAGGCCTAGGTCGGAGAGAAGGTGGCATAGTGGTAAGAGATAAATATTAAAGAGGGTGGAGGATAATGAGGATCCTTGGGGGACACCTTGAGTGATAGGGATGTTTGAGGATTCGTATTTGTCAATTTTTACTAGGTATTCTCTGTGTGTGAGGTAGGAGGAGAGCCATGAAAGGGCTGTGTCAGTAATACCTATTTCTGCCAAACGGGTCATTAATATTTGGTGGTTGACTGTGTCATAGGCAGCTGAAATGTCTAGTAGGGCGATACGCGTAGCCGCGCGTATCTTATAATGTCTAGTAGCGCGTATCTTATAATGTCTAGTAGGGCGATACGCGTAGCCGCGCGTATCTTATAAAATCCGTGGTCAGCGCACGCAAGGCTGCCCAAAATCGGCAGCCTGCGCGCGTCGAGCCGCGCAGCCTGCCTCCGTTCCCTCCGAGGTAGCTCCAAAATCAGAGCGGCCTCGGAGGGAACTTTTCTTCCACCCCCCCCGCACCTTCCCTTCCCTTCCCCTACCTAACCCACCCCCCCGGCCCTATCTAACCCCCCCCCACCTTTGTCGGCAAAGTTACGCCTGCTGAAAGCAGGCGTAACTTTGCGCGTGCCGGCCGGCAGCCCCGCTCCGTGTTCCAGTCCCGGGGGCTGGTCCGGAGGCTGCGGCCACACCCCGGAACTCCCCCGGGCCGAAACCACGCCCGCGTCGCCGCCCCCGAAACACTGCGTCACGCGCGACACGCCCCCAACACGCCCCTTTTACAAAGCCCCGGGACTTACGTGTGTCCCGGGGCTCTGCGCGCTCCGGTGGCCTATGCAAAATAGGCGCGCCGGTGCGCGAGGGCCCTGCGCGCTTAAATATGGCCGGATTTATGCCCGCAGGGCATTTAAAATCCGCCCCACTGTGTTTTACAACAGACCGGTGTGTCATGACATGCAAGTTGAGAACTGCTGCCCTACATGATAAGGCACTTGATTACAAGTTTTAGTGCCACTAGTAAGGAACATGTTATTATTTCCCAGCTGATAGCACTACTGAAGGACAGGCAACGAAAACGTGAATTTTAGAGTGGTGGAAAGTTTACCGGAGCCTCTAGTTGATTTTTGGGCAACCATATCAGACAGTTGCCACGACTCTGTCTTGTAATAGATGCCTTCTTCCTATAGGCGTTTCATCACCTATTACTTAATGAACCTTAGGAGTGGATTTTAAATCGTGTGCGCGGGCATCCATATGCATGCGCTACCTGGAGCACGCACGTGGAAGCACGATTTTATAACATGTGCGCGCAGGTATGCGCATGTTATAAAATCGGGGGTAGGGGCGAGCAAGGTGGTACACAATTGTGCAACTTGTGCACGCTGACGCCTGTGGCCTTTCCCGGCCACAGCAAATGGTCACTGTGCCGGGAGCCTCTGACCCAGTCCCACCCCTTTTTCAAAGCCCTGGAACATATGCGCGTCCCAGGGCTTTAGGAACATAGGGCTTTTAAAATTTAGGCCTTTATTGCTATTTTATTGAGAATAAGCTGGACATAGTTTTTATCCCTGCTGCAGATGTGTGTATATATATGTATATATGTGAATATATATATATATATATATATATATATATATATATATATATATATTCAGAGAAGTTATTTGATTTATATTCTACTTTTCAGGCAAAGTAGATTATATTCACGTACTGCAGGCACTTCTGTCTTCCATATATGCTAATATATGGCTATGCTGCGTTTTATGTGAAAGCATTTAACTCTACTTTCAATCTAATTTGTATTTTTATGATTTTCATTTCAATATTAAAGACTGGTTTATGCACATCTTTTTTGATTTATAAATTTGAGTAAGTCTATAGTTATTTACATTGCATTCATTTATTTACTTATTATTATATTATTTATTTTTTTATTTCTGACCGCCTGCATCAGTCAATGATTTATATATACAGGGTGACCCATGGAAACGTAGCCTGCCTCCAATGCACTGGTATTGGAGGTGGGCTACTTTTCCATGGGCCACCCTGTATAACAACAGATCATTTTTAGAAACAACAGGAAAAAGTTATCAGGTTTAATCCTCAGATGTTATTAAAATCCACTTTTGATCAAAACAATTCCATTTGTTTTCAGAAATTCACAGTGGCTTTTCCATGGATCTAATAAGGATTTTTGTCAAGTATCATAACAAAGAAAGATTAAAACAAATTCAGTAAACTCCAAGCAAACTGCATGACCTTATCAAATTGATTCTCAAAATTCTTTGGCACTAGCTTGTATATCACTGTGCATCACTGCCAGATCCTAATTTGCTAAGGAACAGATTCCAGGTAACCTGAATATTAACAGAGCATTTCCACTGGGCCATTGGTCATCCAGAAAAAAGCTTTTAATATTTTATTACCACCTGAAGTTTCTAAACATCTTTATTTCAAACAAACTTCATTCAAGGTCAAAACTCTGGGATCTTTCTGTTTTTCTTAAGTGATGACAGGCCTTTTTCTTAAATTCCACTTATTTTTAAAAAAATAATTGATTTTGTATTATGTTTTGTTACAATTCCAAGTCACAAGAAGCCTGCTCCTACCTCCCAGCACCGGACCTGGGCTGCAGCCTTCCTCTCCTCGGCTATGCTGGGTGGCTGCCGCCGTGGTCATGCCGTCTCCTTTCTCCCCAGCTTGGCCATGGATAGCTCCTCTCTCTCTCCTTGGTGAGGGAGGGGCGCCCCTGGTCCCACCTCTACATGGGCTGCCTCCCAGCTGCAGTGAGGGGATGCCACCATGCCAGCCATGCCGCAACAGCTGACCTCCTCGACCTCTGCCCCTATGGTCACATGTGCCACTGTCTGACAGTCAGAGCTTGCCTTGGCAATGGGTCTCATCGCTCTTGTCTGCTTGAGTTGCTGTTCCAGTTCCTGCGTTCGTGTCCCTGCACCCATCTCCAGATCCAGCCTCCGCTCCAGATTCTCTCGCTTCAGTTCCTGTTTGCTATCCTATCTCCCTTGGATGACCTCAGACTTCCTCTGACCTCTGAACTGGACCTGACCATGCACTCTTCCGCCTGCCCTTGACCACTGGACTGGATCTGAAGCCGCCTTCAGCTTTGGCCTTGGGCCTCTCTCTTGGCTGCCTCCACACTCTCTCGTCAAGTACCTGGGATCAACCGCTCAGTGGCCCACCTAAGACCAGCTGGCCCCTGCACCCAAGGGCTCAACCTGCAGGGAATGTGGGCTGATAGTGGCGAAGCTCCAACTGGCCTCTGCTTCCCATTCGGCCTCGCCACCCGACAGTGGGGACCTGTGGAGGTCAACCATCTACAATCGCAACATATGTGTGAATCTTTCTCTTTCTCTCTCTCTCTCTCTCTATATATATCTACACAAAACATGTTTTAAGAATATTAGTAGCAAAATATAATTGCTAAAAAAAATGTGAGCCCTAATTATAGCATTTTGATAATCTGATTAGCATATGGATTGTATTATTTTTACTTTTCTGAAATTCATGCTTTGTAGTCATATGCAACATATAATTCAAGAAACATGCACATTTTAATTTAATTTGTCATAATAAATAGGAGGGCATATTTCATTCAACATTTTGATTTTCTCCAATGTGCTTTCATTGCCTTGCTGTCCTCATGCTGAAATAAAGAAAGATATAATCAAAGTTAATCAATCAAGGTCTATTCAACAGTATTCGTCTGGGCTGAAATTCATGCAAATGATAATAGTCAGTCGCACAAATCAAACCAAATTAAAAAGAGTAGGTTATAAATTAATCAACAACACTAGCCCAAAATTAAGGTACTAATGCATGACATCCATTAACAAGTATATTCAGCACAGTAAAAAGATAATGCCCATTCCAAAGCAAATTTTAAGCTTTAGCACATGTGTGTTAAATAGTGCATAGAGAAGTACATACCACACTTTTTAGCATGCACCCTGTAATGTTTGACTAGCTACGAGAAGGCTCCATGACCTGACATACTTACCTCTGAGCAGTGTGAGCACTAGTGACGTGATGAGGATGCCACCATGCTACTCCTGTCCTGGGCCTCTTTACATGCATGTGCGTGTCTACTTGGCGTGCCATGCCTTAAAGGCCCCACAGCAAGAAACTCTTTTGCTGGCACCCAGTGATGACTTCATATGGCTGGGTTCTTATGCCACAACTGTGCTACAAAAATCAGTGCAGCAACTGGTCCTCCTGCTCCTGCAGTGCTTGTTGCTAACTAATATTTGTCTTGTCTTTCTCCTTACCCAGCCTTGCTGTCCCATGCCCTGATCTCTGTGTTTCTAGCAGGGCCGGCGCAACCCACTGCGCAAGCTGTGCACTTGCACAGGGCGGCGACCTGAAGAGGACGGCAGCCTGGGAGGCATAGAGACCCAAAGTCAAGAGAGAGCCATGGGGCTGGCATCCAAAATTAAAGAATGCTACCACCACCACTGGACTGCAATCCATCAAGTGCTGAGAAAAGAAAGTGGCTGCCGCCCATGTGGAGGTAATCCGTCAGATGGCCTGAAGAAGCTAATATCACAAAGCTGCACATTGGTTCTGGGGCCACCTGGTGGTTCCCAACCTGCTGCGCGGCCGAGATGAGAAAGCTACATGGCCACCCAGTGGTTTCCAACCCACATTGTGGTCAAGTAGAGAGAGCTGCAGGACTGCCTAAAAGTTGTCAACTCACTGCACAGCCAATACGAGAAAGCTACATGGCCGCCTGGCACTTACCAACCGGCCAAGTGGCGAGAAGAGAAAGCTGCAGGGCTGTCCGGTGCTTCCCAGTCAATCACACGGCCAGAAGAAAAAGGACCATGAGGCAGTTCCCAACCTGTACCTCAGCAGAAGTGAAGAATAGGAAGATTCTGGGCTGTCGAGAGAGACCTTGGTGAGTGTGAGAGGGAGCCGCTGTGTATGTCTGACTCTGTGTGTGTGTATATGTGTGGCTGAGCATCATAGCAAATTATTACATCATAGCAAATTGTTACATAGACCTTTGTATATTGTTTCCTAGAGCTTTTAATTTCACATATATCTCTTGTATATTTGTTTTTCCACTTTACTTTTACTGTTCGATGTAAGGGCTCTGCCCACAAGTTATTAGTTGTATGTAAACCGATACGATGTGCAAACGGCTATCGGTATATAAGAAACTCCAAATAAATAAATAGCAAATGTGTATGTGAGGGAGTGTGTTTGTGTGTCCCTGAGCATATGTGTGTAAGATGGAGCACGGAAACAAGTGCAGAGACCAAGCTCTAGGGAGATGGAGTAAGAGGTCTAAATAGTAAGTAGAAAATTATTTTCAGTAGTAAATTATGCAGTTTATATCAAGAAAGGTTGTGATAATGAATCATAGGGTGAATGGATGGGAGTCCAGGCCTGCCAATTCTCTTTGTGTGTGTGCCTGAGCATGTGTGTGTATATGCTTGTATGTATCTGATATGCATGTAAGAAAGGGAATATGTGTATGAGTGTGTGTGTGTGTGTGTGTTTCTGAGCATGTGTGTGAGAGGGTGAGGGTATGTGAGCATATGTATGTAAGAAGGAATATGTGCATGTGAACATGCGTAAGTGGGAGCATGGGTGTGTGTATGAGAGAGCATATGTATATTTGTGTGTATGTAATATATAGTTATATATCTATATCTATGAGAGAGGGAAGAGAAAGTGTGTGTACCCTTCTTCCACTTATCCACGAAAATCTCAGAGTGGCTAGAAATCAAAAGTTCCCAGGTATGGAGAACATAAATTATTTTAACCTTATTTGTTTAAATTTTGGGTGTTATTTGCTGTTTGAAATATTTTAAAGGTGTTTTGAACATTTAAAACAAATTTTATATTTTAATTATTGGATCTTCCTTCAGCAGCTGTTTTGAAATATTCTTTTCATTAGTATGTTTATACTATTATGAATAATATATTATTTTTTTATTTTATTGTTGAATGGCTGAGGATTGATAATTGTTCTGTTTTTCCAATGTAGAATTGCATACAGTCTGACGCAGCAGCTTCATATTTTGCCTGCATGTTTCTATTATACTTTATGGTTTCTATATTTCTGTATTTGGTGAGGGTCTGGCTATGTTCTGCATGTGTGACCGAGGGAAGGTCTTCTGCTAGTGTGTAGGAATCTACAGAGCTTAGTTTGTTCTGTTTACCTAATAGAAGGTATATTGATCTTTTAGGGTCTGGAGCAATATTTGCAGTGTTGCCTTTTCATAGGTAAGCTTGTTACTTTTTAAGTGCTAGAAGTTAGTGTTGTTTTAGTGTGGTAAGTTTTTTATATTTTAATTGTAATTTACTCATGGCTTTCTGAGGGTGCCCACACCTGTCATGTATTACAATAACCCTATTGCTATATTGATTCCAAATGTCTGTTTTGCAGGCTTTTCTGGTTGCCACCATAGTAGTACATGTAAATATAATATACATGTTGTGATATTTTTATCTCAGAAAACTGTTTTGAAATATTCTTTTTCAGGTAAAATCCTTTATTATAAATGCATAATTATTAACTGTTTGCATGGAGGGGAGGCTGTGCCTAGGGCACCTAATACTTGCACTGGCCATAGGTTCCAGGTGAGGAGATGAAGACCTGGAAGGTGGTAGGTGACAGTTTTTAAAGTATAGGACACTGGAAGGAGTTGGGCTTTCTTTCACAGCCAGAGACAGAGACTGAATAAAAGTGGTGTATGTGGGAGGGGCAACACAATAATTGTTTGCACAGGGTAGCAAAAAAGCTATTACCAGTCCTGGTTTCTACCCCTGCATTGTCCTACTGTTTACTGTGTCTTCGTGCCCTGTCCTTGTCTGTCTGCCTGACTTCTGGTTTTGACCTTGACGGCACCTTGGACTACAGTCTACGCTGACTTTAGCCTGGACCTTGACACTGCCTGACACTGCCTTGACACTGCCTGATCTCTGCCTGCCCCGACTTTGGCCTGGACCTTGACACTGCCTGACCTCCACCTGCCCTGACCTCGGCCTGTACCTTGACACTGTATGCTCGCTGCCTGCCCTGACCGCTGCCTGCTACTCTACTTTGGGAGATTGCTCCTTACAAGTCCCTCACCTAAGCAATGCCTAAGAACCCAAGGACTGAACCTGCTGGGCTGGTATAGGTGAAGCCCTAGACCCAGTCCTTGTAAGAGGGAGTCCACCTGCTGTCGGACTGGGCCTAGTGGGTTCTAGACTGCTAGACTGCATCAACCATACCACAGTCCAAGAGCTCACATTCTTGACAAACCCAGTTATGATTCTTTTGCAATTGTTCCTTTATTTACATGTGTTCTAACTTATTCGGCTAAGTAGAGGCACTTAGCTGGCTATGTCTGAAAGCACTACTTGTCTGTTTAAGTAGTGCTTTTCAGATTTATCCAGGTATGTAAGATAGCCAGATAAAATGTAAAAAATATACTACTTATCCAGATAAGTTCAAAATGTGTCCATCAAATTAGCAGCTAAGGTACTGCTTAACTGGATAAGTCAGAATTTAGTTGGATAATGTACTCAAATGATATAACCTCATATTTGTACTTCCATTTTTAAAGGGATATAAACAAGTATAAAGTTGCTTGCTTTATTTAGACACATTTACCCTTGTAAATCAGCTTTTACTTACGGAAGTCAAGGAATTTTCTAACAGGCACGTGGGAATGAAATAGCCAGTTTTACGAATTAGTCTAGTAGTTCACCTAGTCCATCTGCAACTCATGATGACTCTACTGGCTCTTTAGCCTGAAATCTTCCTATTTCATTCAGAACCCCCCCCCCCCCACCCCCACCAGTCATTTTTTCACTTTTAAGATATTTACAATCACTTGCACCAGATATTGAATAAGAGTAAATATACAGAAGTAAAAGACTTATGGGCATCACTTTGGCAGACGGCAAAATAGCAACTCATGCTCATAAATGTTGGCCCTTCCCCGCCCATTTTTCTACACGTGGTTCTCTAAACAACTTTCAGACTCTGGCTTGGGAGGAGGGAGGATGCACATGAACAACTGTGATTTCATCATCACCCTGCTAGCAGCAAGTGTTTGAGTTAAGGGACCGGCAGGGGAGAAGTTGTTCTAATGCTACACCGAGACACCTTGGGGGAGGATGGAGGATGTGCCTGACCAACTGCAAATCCCTTAGATGTCCTGATAGCAGTGGATGAGTTAAGGGATTGGGAGAGGGAGCAAGTGAATGATTAAATCAGTCATCAGAGTAATTGATGTGGATTGACACATGCTGAAGGCAACTGAAATTTTAAGGAACTATTTTCTAGGTTTAATATTTTTACTTATACATGAGTATATACAGTAAGTTAAGTTCCTAAAGCCTAGATTCATCATTTTGCTATGTTTATCATTTGAATAACGCACGCTTTAAAAAAGGGGCATGTCTATTGTAATTGGCGGCCTGCTGCATCATATAGGTAAATAACGTATGCGGCATTGCTGCTTTGCACAGCACATTGTATCATCACATAGTCCACTATAAACACTGCCTTCCTGCACATTCCTCTTTGAGAGAGTGTCAAGAGTTTGGTTAGAGGAGGTAGTTGTTGTTGGTGGGTACTTGAAGATTTATAGTAATTAATTATTGCATTATCTTCTTTGCTGTTGTCTTCTTTGCTGTTGTCTTCTGTTTCCCTTAATCTTTGTTTATTGTTATCTTTGTTGGAGTGCAAGTTTTGTTTGTAAGTCCAGTCTGTCTGTCTGTTTTTTTTGTGTGGAGGTGGTGAGGAGGAGTGGAGGTGGTGAGGAGGAGTGTGTGTGTATGCTGAGGAGGTGTGTGTGTGTGTGTGTGTATGTGTGTGTGTGTGTGTGTGTGGACGGCTGGCACCATCTTGTGCTCCTACCATGTGACAGGGGCTAAACAATGGCACCGGCAGCCCCTGTGACATAGTAAGGGCAAAGGTTATCGGTGCCATTTTGAATACCGGCAGCCGACAGCCCGAGTGCAGGATATCACTCCAGGACCCCGCTGGACCACCAGGAACTTTTGGCAAGTCTTGGGGGGGGGGGGGGGGGTCAGGAGGGTGGGGGATTATTCGTTAGTAATACATTGTATTTGTTGGGGTTCGCCATACGTTTCGTGACCCCACAAATATGGCATATACATTGTGGATTGCCAATACATTCCAAACGAATGCACACCCCTGCTGTATGCATCTTTTCATGTAATCCTTCACTGTCGAGTCTACCACTTGCCATATTGCTCCTGTTTCTTCTACTTTAGTTGTATACTCTTTATATTTTCACCTTTGTAGTCCCAGCTCCTCTGATTTTATATACATATGATTTTTCATAAAGCATTCTGTTTTTATATATACTTTCTAAATATATTTTTCTCCCCATTTGTCCTGTTATGCTGACTTTGCAGCGGCTCTCCTACACTGATGTCAACTGTTACTGTTTCTCTGTTGTATGCTCTGCCACTATGCCTGTACTCAGTTGTCTTTTGCTTTCTTTTGTTAAAGCTCTCTTGGTGCTCTCTTATGTCCCTATTTGCAGATTTCTTGATAATTCCATGATGAGGTCCCTCACAAAACTGTTGTCACAAACTCTCTAGGGGGATGGATATTCTACTACAGTATGTATTATCCCCTTTATTATTCATTATTTACAAAATTATAAATTATCTTTTTGCTGCCTAAGCTTCTCTGTGTTGTTGTTTCTAGTTTTGTTATATTTCCCTGCTTTCAGAGTTTGGAGAATCTGACTGTTTTTTGGATACTGTTTTTCATCACACTGTCAGTGATTGGATATGATTGTATATATTGCTGTTACAATGTTTTGTAGCCTTTTGTTATTTATGGATCCCTATTTTATCTTTCACTTTATTTATTCATAGTTTGGTTTTCTGTCCCTCCCGACACAGCTGACGTGGCAAAACACGGTCCATATCAGGGGACTAAAATCAACTCCTTTTGATACGAATATTAATAAAAGTGGAATTGCCTGACAATCTTGTCTAATTGACTGAATCCTTTTGTTACCTTGTAATCCTAATGTGTTTAGTGCTACTCCTTTTGGATTTGGATATTAAAGTAGATAGTGACAAATACACAAAGCCTTCGTGACCTGCTCTAGGGAACATAATAGAGGACCACAAGATTTATGGGGCTAGTGTAATCAGATTGTTTTTCCTTTTATTTATTTAAAGTTGTAAAATAGTAGGTCATCAGGAACAAGAGATGAAAGACTATACACTCAAGTGATGACAATGCACATAAACAGCAAGAGACAATGCGTCAAGCAATGCATACTAAAAGAAAAAGCAAGGACAGTAACTTTCAAAATGGTGGGCGGCTGCATCCAGGGACATGATTATTTTATAACTTGCATGCGTATGGCCATGTATACATGTGCGCTAAATTTTAAGTATGTGAGCATGAGCATGGAAATCTTGCTTCTACCATGTAAACTGGGGGATTTTAAAAGGAACATGCACCCACACCATTCCCAATTTACCAATTTGTCAACCAGTTCATCCATTTAACAATTAGGTCCTTCAACACCCCTGATTTGATAGCCTAAACTCACTCCAGATACCCCAGACCATTTAAACCCCTCAGAAATGGCTCAATGCTTTATTTTATAACTTACATGTCATCCACAGTAGAAGTAAAGTTATGCAGCAGAGGATCTCAGTGTGGGCCAGGGCACATATTTACATACACATCTCTTGGCCAGACCCTGAAACACCCACATGTGGTACAGATTATGTCCATGCCCTACCCCTTTTTGGAAACTTTTTGATGACCTTCGGAGTGAGGAAACTCACCCAAAGATGAGATTTGTGCCATGTTCTCTCCACCTAGCTTGATGTTACCCAGGTAGAGAGACAATCAAGCTAGGTGGAGAGAACATGGCACAAATCTCATCTTTGGGTGAGTTTCCTCATTCTGAGGGACATCAAATGTTCAAAAGAGAGCACTGTTCTGTTCGTACATCTCACATTGAATGTCAAAGTGGCCCCTAACCCCTATACTAATACCTAAACCTCACCTCGAGTTACTAGGTGGGCCTCCCATAGAGATATAAATACCTATCTAGTGAGAGGGCATTTCCACTAGGTGCTCTCTCTCTCCCCCCTCCCCCCCCCCCCCCTCTCTCTTTCTCTTTCTTCCTAGGGTGCCCACACACCATGGTGGGAACCTTGGGGGGTGTCCCCTCTGAGTGATGTCAGCACATCCTGGTATTTAGTCTGCCCTTTGTTTGGCGCTAGCACTTCCCTAGCACCTCCTTATTGGCAGAAGTCTTTACCGGCATCAGTTGTCGAACCTGTGACAGCTATGGGTTTGGAAAACGGATGCCGGCAAAATTGAGCATCCGTCCACTAACCCACAAGCGGTGGCCTGATTCTTTTTTTTTTTTTTTTTTACGGTTTTTTATTTTTTATTTTTTTGGGGCCTCCAACTTAATTAGAGATGTGCTTCGTTTTTTTCTGCCGGGTCGTTTTTCGGTTCGGATACTTCGTGGTACAATTCGGGTTTTCTCGTTTCGTTTTTCGAAAAACGAAATGTGGAAACCCGAAACCGAACCAAAAAATGAACCGGGAAACGAAGCTAAAAAAAAAACCCACCCCCAAGCATTTTCAAGCATTTTCATACACATATACAACCCCCCCCCTCCCGATCCCTCCCCAAGACTTACGAACATCCCTGGTGGTCCAGTGGGGTCCCGGGTGCCAATTGATCCTTCGTGCCCATGTGCGCTATTGCCAGGCTTGCTCAAAATGGTGCCGACTGCCAAATAGCCTCTGAACTACCATGTCACAGGGGCTACCAGCGCCATTGGTCAGCCCCTGTCACATGGCCATCGGCGCCATCTTGTGCTCCTGTCATGTGACTGGAGCTGACCAATGGCGCCGAAAGCCTCTGTGACATAGTATGGGCAAAGGCTATCGGCGCCATTTTGATTACTGGCAGCCGACAACGAAATCGCTCCCGGACCCCCGCTGGACCCCCAGGGATTATTGGCAAGCCTTGGGGGGGTCAAGAGCCCCCTCCTGACCCCCCCAAGGCTTGCCAATAATCCCTGGGGGTCCAGCGGGGGTCCGGGAGCGATTTCGTTGTCGGCTGCCAGTAATCAAAATGGCGCCGATAGCCTTGGCCCATACTATGTCACAGAGGCTTTCGGCGCCATTGGTCAGCTCCAGTCACATGACAGGAGCACAAGATGGCGCCGATGGCCATGTGACAGGGGCTGACCAATGGCGCTGGTAGCCCCTGTGACATGGTAGTTCAGGCTATTCGGCACCATTTTGAGCAAGCCTGGCAATAGCGCACAACATGGGCACGATGGATTAAATGGCACCCGGGACCCCGCTGGACCACCAGGGATGTTCATAAGTCTTGGGGAGGGATCGGGATCGGGGGGGGGGGGTGTTGTATTATAGTTTATTTAAATGTTTGGGGTGTTTTTTACTTTAAAAAAAAATTTGTGCCCCTCTCCCCAGGCAAACCCGAAAAACGAAATTTCCCCGAAATTCGGGGAAAATTAATTTCGGGTTTCGGGGCCTCCGAAACAACAACGAATTAGGAAATTTCCTGCAATTTCCTAATTCGGGTGAAAAATGAACCACATCTCTACTTAATATCACTTAATACACTGTCCTGGTGCCGGCCAAAATTAATTCCTGCCTTTGGCAGGAGTTAATTTCTGAGAGTAAAATGTGCGGCTTGGCTGCACATTTTGCTTTCTGGATCACGCGTGACTAACTAATAGGCTCATCAACATGCATTTGCTTGTTGCGGGCGTTATTAGTTTTGGGAGGGTTGGCCGTGCGTGTTCCACGCGCTATTACCCCTTACTGTATAAGGGGTAAAAATAGCACGTCGAAAACACTTGACCAAACGGGGGCTAACGGTGTGCTCGGTCGAGCACACCATACGGCATCAGCCCAAGTGAAAGCTAGCTACATCCTCAAGCCTCTGCATTGAGGGTGACTAAGTTACATTGTGCACACCAATGAATGAAAGTCAGCAAGTAGGGAGAAATGAAAGCTAGATATAACTGGTTAGAGTAAGAAAAGGAGACATACACCAAAAACAGAAATTTGCACACAAAAAGTACTAACAACATATATAAGTAGTACATACCTGAAGTGAGACCTTTAACTTTTAGAGGAGAAACTTATTTGAGCATCTGCAGAGAAAGAACACACACAAAGAATCATTCCTTAAGAGAAATATAATGCATTGCATAACAGAACAAAACACAATAGTGAGAAAAAAGAAAATGACTTATCTGAAAATAATTTGATGATTGCTTCTTGTAATTTGGTGATTTCTTTTCTGGGAACTGGTTCCAATTATATTTTCTGCTGATGAAATGAATAATAGTATCAGACTGGAGTATGATTTCTGAATGTTGTTGATTATATGCTGTTGCATCATCAAATCCTCCCTGGAGGACGTGGATTAATCCTTACAGGATCATAAGGGATCACAGGGAATAACCCAGTGATCCCAGAGGTTTGAAGGCTGTAAGTTGTGCTGTGGACCCTGGGATGAAGAAGATCTGTAACCGTGAGCATTTGTGAAGCAGACTCAAATAACTTTATTGGCATGACAAATTAATATGTGTTGCCAAAGAAATATAGAGAATAATTAAAATAAAAAGGTAGAAAAAGAGAGGCAAATAATTACAAATTGGTAATAAATTAGAGGTACAGGTTGCAGAAAGTAGAGCATTACAATTAAACATGTCTCAGGTTTTGGTGCTGGTCTGTGTTAGCCCTAGTGAGGTTTAATTTCTGGCCTCGTGGCAGGATACCACATTTTTTGCCTTTATATCTGCTGTTTCTCTTTTCCCCAGGATTTATCGTCGTGACTGCCGATGCTCGGGGTGGTGCTCCGTTTGCTATCGCAATCGTTAATCACAGATATAATACAGAACATACAAGGCAGACACTTTTCATGTGATAATAAAGGCTGCAGCTTTATTATATAGTTAATAATCTTGAGATGCACGAGTCCCTCATCATATCATGTGGATAAAGGTGAACCAGTAGATGTAGTGTACTTGGATTTTCAGAAGGCGTTTGGCAAAGTTCCTCACGAGAGGCTTCTAGGAAAAGTAAAAAGTAATGGGATAGGTGCCGATGTCCTTTCATGGATTACAAACTGGCTAAAATACAGGAAACAGAGAGTAGGATTAAATGGACAATTTTCTCAGTGGAAGGGAGTGGGCAGTGGAGTGACTCAGGGATCTGTATTGGGACCCATACTTTTCAATATATTTATAAATGATCTGGAAAGAAATATGAAGAGTGAGGTAATCAAATTTGCAGATGTTACAAAATTGTTCAGAGTAGTTAAATCACAAGCAGATTGTGATAAATTGCAGGAAGACCTTGTGAGACTGGAAAATTGGGCATCGAAATGGCAGATGAAATTTAATGTAGATAAGTGCAAGGTGATGCATATAGGGAAAAATAACCCATGCTATAGTAACATAATGTTAGGTTCTATATTAGGTGCTACCACCCAAGAAAGAGATCTAGGCATCATAGGAGATAACACATTGAAATCATCGGTTCAGTGTGCTGCGGCAGTCAAAAAAGCAAACAGAATGTTGGGAATTATTAGAAAGGGAATGGTGAATAAAGCGGAAAATGTCATAATGCCTCTGTATCGCTCCATGGTGAGACCACACCTTGAATACTGTGTACAATTCTGGTCGCCGCATCTCAAAAAAGATATAATTGCGATGGAGAAGGTACAGAGAAGGGTGACCAAAATGATAAGGGAAAATGAAACAGCTCCCCTATGAGGAAAGACTAAAGAGGTTAGGACTTAAGAACATAAGAACATAAGAAATTGCCATGCTGGGTTAGACCAAGAGTCCATCAAGCCCAGCATCCTGTTTCCAACAGAGGCCAAACCAGGCCACAAGAACCTGGCAATTACCCAAACACTAAGAATATCCCATGCTACTGAGGCAATTAATAGCAGTGGCTATTCCCTAAGTAAACTTGATTAATAGCCGTTAGTGGACTTCTCCTCCAAGAACTTATCCAAACCTTTTCTGAACCCAGCTACACTAACTGCACTAACCACATCCTCTGGCAACAAATTCCAGAGCTTTATTGTGCATTGAGTGAAAAATAATTTTCTCCGATTAGTCTTAAATGTGTTACTTGCAGCCTAAATTTAGACCAAGCAATGAGCAGCTTGCATTATCTCAAGGCCTCCAGCAACTGCTGGAAACCAGGGTGGGCTAAAGCACCTACAATGTTTCAAGACCCCCACCAGCAACAACACATCCCACTTCCCCCTCCCCCAGGCAGCCAAAGTGCCTGCGGCTTGGTGCCAGCAGTGCAGCAGGGGAAGTGGACTTTTCAGCTTGGTGAAGAGACGGCTGAGGGAGGGTTATGATAGAGGTGTTTAAAATCATGTGACGTCTAGAATGGGGGGTAGATGTGAATTGGTTATTTACTCTTTCGGATAATAGAAAGACTAGGAGGCACGCCATGGAGTTAGCATGTGGCACATTTAAAACTAATCGGAGAAAGTTCTTTTTCATTCAACACACAATTAAAATCTGGAATTTGTTGCCAGAGGATGTGGTTATGGCAGTTAGTGTAGCTGAGTTTAAAAAAAGGTTTGGATAAGTACCTGGAGGAAAAATACATAAACTGCTTTAATTAATAAGCAATAGTAGCTTGAAATCTATTTAATGTTTGGGACTTGCCAGGTACTTGTGACTTGGATTGGCTACTGTTGGAAACAGGTTACTGGGTTTGATGAACCCTTGATTTGACTCAGTATGCCATATCTTATGTTCTTATGTTTTTATCAACTCACCCTGTTACCAGCATTATCTTTCAATTCTTCATCACCAGCCAACTCTTTCTCTCTCTCTCTTTTTGTCTCTCATATCATGAGGAGAAAGAGATTGCTGTGGGACTGGGAGAGAAGGATTTATCAATAAAAATATAACTAGAATGCTCAAACTTCTATGCTTGTGCCCACATATATTACTTTAATGACATGCCAAAATATCAGTTCTGGCTATGCCACTGGTAGGGGTTGCATATATATGGGTTTGAGTAAGTAGTGGGGATAGCAATGTGTGGGATATGTTTGGGTGTATTTGTAGGAAAGTTAGATTGTGTGTGTGTGTGTGTGTGTGTTTGTGTGTTGGTGCATGTAAGTGTGTGTGTGTGTGTGTGTGAGAGAGGTACAAATAAGGGTGTAGATGTTTTTGTGTGTGTAAGGTGTGTGTGTGTGTGTGTGGGGTGGGGAGAAGTGGAGTATATGCAAAAAAATATCCTGGCTATGCAACAGTTCTATAATCCCTACCATTTCTTCAGAGATCTCCTATATTTGTCATGTGCTTTCTTGAATTCGTATACTATCCTTGTCCCCACCATCTGCACTCGTAGGCTGTTCCATGCACCTGCCACCCTTTCTGTAAATAAATATTTCTTTAGATTACTTCTACCCACTTTTTACACTTTTCTCATGACTTCTCATCCCATAGCTTGTTTTTCATTTAAAAAGCCTCGCATCCTGTGCATTGATACCCTGGAAGTATTTAAATGTCTCTATCATATTAAAAAAAAGTTGAAAACCTGGCTATTCAAACAAGCATTTACTTAATCTTATCATACCCCTGACCACTTAGCCTTGTAATAGAAATTGTAATGTGATATAATGTAATATATTTAAAGTCAATGTAATACAATATACTGCAATTGTACAGCATTGTACTGTTAATGTAATGTAATGTAATATAATTATGGTTAATCTATCCTAATTACTGTATCCACCTTCCATATTCCACCTTCCTCTCTCTTGGTCTCCCTGACCTTCTTCTCTCTCTACCCCGTTCCTTACGAAACCCCTGTTAGATGTAACTATTATTTTCCTTTCCATCTGTTAAGTTGTTACCCCAGTTGTATGTAAACCGATGTGATGGTCATTTGAATGTGGGTACATAAAAGCTCTAAATAAATAAATAAATAAATAAATAAATAGATCATATCTCCCCCTAACCTGCTTTTCCTATTTAGATCTTTTCTTGCTTAGATCTTTAAATCTGATGCAGTGCTTTACAATGAAGATCACTGAATATTTTAGTCAATATCTATTTTTAGTCAATATCTGGATTGACTCCACTTGGTTTATATCCTTTTGAAGGTTATATTTTCGGGATGAGGCCTCACCAGGACTTATAGAGGGGCAATATAATCTCCATTTTCAGTTAACCATTCCTCTCTCTATTACCCAAGCATATTTCTGGCATTTGCTATTGACTTATCATCCAGCTAGCCACCTTGAGATCATCAGATATGATCACCCCCAGAACCTGTTTTTGCTTTCATGCACAGAAGAATTTCACACCCTATACTGTACCTCTCGCTTGACTTGTACCAAGGCTAATGAAAATTACTTTCTTAAGCCTATAGTGTATGAAAAATGCTAAAAATGAAATGGTAAGGCTAATGATTTTCTAAAAGTAAAGAAAAAGGGGAAAAACAATATTCATTTAAATTATTGCTCATTAAGATAACTGGTAAGGTGATATTGCAGGATACATTTTTTAAAAATAGCAATGATCTAGTGCTCATCATTAAAATAGTTATTCTTATTACTCCTACTTTTATTATTCAGATTTTTTTTCCAGGGGAAAGTTTTTTCAAAAGAGTTTCTCAGATTATAGGAATGAACTAATAACCTCTGACTGCCAAAACTCCATTCTTAATTAACTAATAAAGTTTCTTGTCTCCTACCTTTAAGTATCTTAGGTATTATAACTAGAGTTGATTTGGTGATTACAATACTTTTTCAAAAGTCAATTATCTCATTCAAGTCTTTTACACTTTTAGCACATTTTATCATTCTACTAATTGGATGACAGCAATTGCCTGTGAAATATACATTAGCAGTCTCTGCTGTCTCTCTTAATAGTAAAATTCAAACATATATACAGTAGGTAGATAATAAAAAAATATGAAACATGTTCAATTAAGAACTATTGTCATAATCCAGATTACATAAGTAATAAAGGACATGAAATCTATAATAAAGAGGAATAAACAGGTGTAATGCTTAGCAATGACAATGTTGCACAGTATCCATGTTTCAAATTCAGACCTGTATATTCAGTTCTCATCAAAGGAATGCACATTGCACACTGTGAATGCTTGCAAATCCTGGAGGTTGAGTGTTACTCAAGGAGGTTAATAATATACAGTAGACACAACTTTATTTTCTACTTTAATAAACATTCACTTTGTTTTCAATATTAGACTCCTCCTCAAAAATCACCATGTTGTGAAACTGAATCCCTTTTATGACTTTATAAACATTTAGAGATCAATATTCAGTGAGTAGGGTGTCGGTAACTTTACCTGGTTACCTTAAATTAAATACTAAGAGGAACATACCTGGCAAGTGTTCTGCTGAATTTTCTCTGCAAAAATTACCCAAGTAACTTTACCCATGTTACTTTAGGGAAGCTATTTTTTTAACCAGACTTACCCATTTAACTTTATACCTGTTGTTGCAGATGTGGATCCTTAGATTGAGGTGGAGTTGGCGAAACCATGGTTGGCAAGTGGAGCTGGCAGTAGCAAAGGCTCAACAGGAGCTTCACCAATACCAGCCTATGTTCCCCTTAGCTTGAGCCCTTGGGTGCCAGGGCCAGCTGTTCTTACATGAGGGGATCTGTGGAGGTGAAGATCCATCACAATGAAGTCACTGCAGGCCAGCACAGAAAATGAAGTGGAGTCATGACAAGCAGTGGTCTGGACAGGCAGCAGTCGATAGAGTCAGGTTCAGGCTGTGGTCAGAGGCAGGCATCATACTTGCAGTGTCATGGTTCAGACAGAGGTCTGGGCAGGCAGAGGTCAAGAACCATCTAGGTCCAATCTGAGGTCAAGCCAGAAGTCCAATACAAGTCAATACCAAACGTCCGGTCCAAAGTCAAAGCCAGAAATCCAATCCAAAGAGATGAGGCATGAAGAGGAGAGAGGAGGACGAGGGACCACAGGTGCAAGACATGACACTGAAGACAGATGAAGGAAAGACTAAACACAAAGACAGGAGCTCAGTAGACAAACCAAACTGCTAAGGAACCAGGAACAACACACAGTAGAAACCAGGAAGCAGGAACCAGGAATGGCAAGTCTTGTGGGGGTCAGGAGGCCCCCCCAAGCTGGCCAAAAGTCCCTGGGGGTCCAGCGGGGGTCCGGGAGCGATCTCCTACGCTCCTGACGTCGGGGGACAAAAAACAAAATGGCGCCGGCACTACCTTTGCCCTGCTGTCATATGACAGGGCAAAGGTAGCGCCGGCGCCATTTCTACAACGCACTGGAGGCCCGAGAGTAAAAGATCACACCGGGACCCTTCCTCTGGACCCCAGGTAATTTAAGGCATTTTGGGGGGGTTCGGGAGGGTGGGGGATTTATTTTAAAGGGTCGGGGTGGGTTTTAGGGATGTTTTAGTGTGCTGGTTTTCCCGCCCTCCCCCGATTTACGATTTACACGATATTTTAAAAAACAAAACCGCGACGATAAGATTCCCTCCCTCCCCCAGCCGAAATCGATCGTTAAGACGATCGATCACACGATTCACATCTCTAATACTTAGTTATCTCACTGCTAACCCACAGCATGCTATAAGACACTGGAAGCAAAGCTCTAGCTTGACATGAGGCATACAAAACTATTTACAAACCCTTAGTCCATTCCACCTTTTACGGGAACACTACATGTACACTAGAGCACTTTGTTATGCTGTGTCAGATCTTCATGAATGGAATCATGCATCTGGGGTGCATTCAAAATGTGTACATGTCACTCACAAGCAAGCAGTGTCTACCCAGTTCTAGCACTCCTGGAACACTGAAGCTACCCTGTCACATGGTAAGGGCAAAGGGCCATCAGCACCATTTTGATTAGTGGCAGCCGATGGCCCGGGAGCCGGAGGATGGCCTGGAGTGGGAGATCACTCCTGGGACCCCCACTGGACCACCAGGTACCTGTAAAAAGGTTTTTGCGGGTCGGGAGGGTGGGGGAAGCTAAGGGGTTACTTTTAAATGGTCGAGGTGGGTTTAGGGGTTATTTCTGTGTGTCGTTTTTCCCGCCCTCCCCCAAAACGATAAGGGAACCTCCACGATCAATATTGTGGGGGTTTCCTATCGTTTTGGGGGAGCCCCCGATTTCTGATGATTTTGAAAATATCGACGATATTTTCAATCGTCCGCATCCCTAGTGGTATACACTAGAAGGCGAGGTTGTGTTGGAGGGAAGTTGTGCTAGGAGGTTAGTGACTTTATTGCGGAAGAAGAGGGCCAACTCTTCAGCTTTTGATTGAGCTTGGTTGAGTGGAATTTGTGGAGCATTTATTTGTGTTAAATTGGAGATGTATGCAAAAAGAGCTTTAGCGTCGTAGATGAGGTCATGAATCTTATAAGCGTAGAAGTCCCTTTTTGATTTTAAGGTGGAGCTCTTGTAGTGGTGGAGAATGAGCTTCTATGCAGAAAGGGAGCTGGGGCCAGGTGCCTTTTGCCATTTACTCTCTTTCTGTCGTAGACTCTGTTTGAGTTTTCGAAGTTCGTTAGTGAACCATGGTTGTCTTTTGGAAGAGTTGGGGTTGAGTTTTTTTGTTATTAGAGGACATAGTTTATTTGCTACTCCCTCTGTTATGTTCGTCCAGGACTGTAGGGCTGAATTGGGAGTGGAGACATCTATGAGTGGGAGTTCTAGGGCCAACTGTTTGCTGAGTTCGTCGGAGGAGCAGGATTTTCTGTAGAGAAATGGTGAGGTTGGTGGAAGTTACTGGTTTCCGCCAGAGTGAGGCTGGTGGAGATTAATGCGTGGTCTGACCAGGGGACCTGCTTGCATAATGGGTGAGATGAGGGCGTGATCCCTGAATTTACAAAGATAAGATCCAGCGTGTGACCCGCTTTGTGGGTAGGTTTGTTGACTAACTGCTGGAAACCCATGGCTGACATGGCAGTGAGAAAAGCCTCGCAGCTAGTTGATAGTGTGGGATTGTCGACATGCAAGTTGAAATCTCCTAGGATTATCGCCAGGGAGTCCAGATTTATGTGTGATGCTATTGTTTCAACCATAGAGGATGGATCTGCTTCCAAAAGGCCTGGTGGGGCATAAACAAGAAGTATTTGTAGTTGGTCCGATTTGAAAAGGCCTGTTTCTAGTTTGGAATCTGATTTAACTGGGAACTGTGCGAGTCTCAAATCTTTTTTGGCTGCTAGTAGAATGCCCCGCCCCTTTTTTTCTGTCGGGGGAGGGAGAAAAAGTCGTAGGTCTGTTATGGTAGTTTATTTATTATTGCTATATCCGTAGGTTTAAGCCATGTTTCAGTTATGGCGCAGTTGTCTGGGTTTGTGTCTATAAGACGGTCATAGAGGATCAGAGATTTCTTGGAGAGGGATTGGGCATTGAATAATATCAGGGAGAATAGCGCCAGGCCTAGAATTTGGGTGACAGGTGAGATCATAATGGGGATGAGGGATTTGTAGGTGTGGTGGCGGGATATTATAGAAGATTTTCCTGTGAAGATTGTACTATGCTGCAGAATCGGAATTGGGAGACCCAGAGGCATTGTGGCCTGTTGTGACTTCATTGTGTTAGGAAAAAGATGGGGTTGATTGAATGAATGATATGGGTGGTATCTGGCCCTGGCTTGCTAAAGGCTAAGGATTTAGGGTGCTTAGATGAGTTGTAAGAGAGGCGGTGGTCGGCTACTGCTAGACCGGGTTTAATAGCTGCTGTAGCCGATGAATGCTGGTCTAGGTTGATTGCAGGGTGAATGCTGGTCTAGGCTGATTGCAGGGTGAGTGCTGGTACTGGATTGGTGACTGCTGTGGTTGGTGATTGCTGGCACAAGTAAGGTATAACTGGTGAAGAGAGGGGTTTGACACAGTCTAATAAGAGTCAGGAAGTAAGAGGGGTGTACTGGTTGCCTTCTGGCGGTAGAGACTAGATGAATTAAGTGTAAGCCTCTGTGGTAGCTTTTAAAGTGAAGTTAGAAGGGGGCTGGCGTTGCACTACGGTGCTGCACAAAGGGGCGCACAAAGGGGCCTGCCCCTTTGTCGCGCTCCTTTGTCGCGCGGCGCCTAGCTGTTTTGAAGATTTAAATCCCAATCGGAGCTGTCCCCCGATTGGCTGCCCTGCCCTGCTTTGACTCCTGTGGTTGGACACCGGATCAGAGGAGTAGGCCCGTATCGGAAGCGAAGACCCCGGGTGGATGGCAGGGGAAGCCTCGTGGTCGGCGTTTGCAGGTGCTGGGGTGAGTGAGAAGCTTAAAGTCCTTACCCCGGTGGGTCTGCGGCGCCAACTGCACAGACCTTTCTCACTTGCCGATTCACCACGGGAAGAGGGAGCTGCCCGGCCACTCTGAAGATTTAAATCCCAATTGGGGCTGTCCCCCGATTAGCTGCCCTGCCCTGCTTCAACTCCTGTGGTTGGACACCGGATCGGAGGAGGAGGCCCAGATCGGAAGCGAAGACCCCAGGTGGATGGCAGGGAAAGCCTCATGGTCGGCATTTGCAGGCGCTGGGGTGAGTGAGAAGCTTAAAGGCCTTACCCCGGTGGGTCTGCGGCACCGACTGTGCAGACCTTGCTCACTTGCCAATTCGCCACGGGAAGAGGGAGCTGCCCGGCCGCTCTGCAGATTTTCCTAGGCATCACACATATAAGTAATGTGTGATGCCTAGGATAGATAAGAGTTTGCAGAGGGGTAACATGTAGATGTTAAAGAGGGTATAGGATAATGCAGAACCTTGGGGAACACCACGGTTCAGTTTAATTGGATCAGATTCGTTATTGCCCAGCTTGACCTTGAAGTGTCTGTTTTCAAGTTAGGATTTATGCCAGAGTAGTGTTTCTGTTATGCTGATGTCAGAGAGTAATTTTAATAGTATTTTGTGGTTGATAGTATCGAAAGCAGATGAGATGTCGAGCATCACTCTAAGTATGGTGTCAGTGAGTGATATTAGGAGAGTTTCCGTGCTGTAGAATTTACGGAAGCCAAATTGCAATAGGGATAGTATTTTGTGGTTGTCTAGGTATTTGGAGAGATGGAGGTTGACTACTTTTTCTGTGATTTTGGCTAGAAAAGGCAGATTTGAGAGGGGTCTAAAATTGGAGAGGTCTGAGGGGTCGAGGTTTCTTGAATATGGGTTTGACAACTGCTTGTTTTAGGGAGGAAGGGAGCAACCTTGTTTGAGGGAGCAGTTGATGATATCGGATAAGGATTTTGCTATTATGTTGGGAATGGATAGAAGGAGTTTTTTAGGAATGGTGTTAGATGGGTGAGATGAGAGTTTGATTTTATTTAGTAGTGTTTCTATTTTGGATGAGGAAGTTGTTTCAAAGGAGTGAAGGCTGGCAGTCGTGTTAGTGAGGAGGAAATTGGCGTTAGAAGTGTTGGTGGGAATGTTTTTCTGTAAGCGTGGAGACTTTATTATGGAAGAAAAGGGCAAGGTCATTGCATTTGTTTTTGTTTTTGGAGTCGGTGTCAGGTGTGTGTGAAAGGGAGGGTTTAGTGAGGTCAAATATAATGGAGAAGAGGGCCTTGGCATTGTATTGGAAGTCTTGTATTTTTAGGGAGTAGAAGTCTCATTTTGTTTTTAGGATAGAGATCCTATAGGCATGCATGGAGGTATTGTATAAAACGTGTAGTGTGGGAGAAGGGTGTTTTTGCCATTGTCTTTCTTTATTTCTTAGTTTGTTTTTTAGTTTTTTTTAATTCAGGAGAGTACCTTGGATTTTTGTTGATGTAGGATGGGTTTATTGTTTTTGTGGTGAGCGGGCAGATTTTGTTGGCGATATCATTAGTGGTGTTGTACAAGGAGGAAAGTGTGGTTTCGGAGTTTGATAGGTCTATTTTGTGGGGAATGTCGGAGCAGGCAGTGATGAGGTCATCTCTGGGGCAGGTTCTTTGGAACTGGAAGGTGTGGTTGAGAAGGCGTGTGGTAGGTGATGTTTTCTTTATAGCTAGGGTGGTGTTAATAAGGGTGTGATCAGACCAGGGGACTGGAGAGCTGGATGGGGTTTCAGTGGTGATGATGTTTGAATTTGTGAAGATTAGGTCTAGCATATGGCCAGCTTTATAGGAGGGGTGGTTTATAATTTGTTTAAATCCCATAGCATCAAGGGAGGCAATGAAAGCTTCACATGAGGGTGATTGGGGGCAGATGTCAACATGGAGATTGAAGTTGCTGAGTAAGATGGAAGGCAAGTCAAGGTCTAAGTTTTCTATAAAGAATTCAATGAGGGGGGGAAGCGTTTCTTTCAAGGAGTCCAGGTGGGGTGTAGATTAGACATATTTGAAGTTGTGATGATTTAAAGAAACCAATTTCATATTTAGGGCGAATGTTTACCATTTGTGATGTTAATTTGAGGTCTCTTCTGGCAGCAAGGAATATACCACCTCCTCTTTTTTTGGGTCTGGGAATGGAGAAGATGTCATAGTTGTGTGCAGGAAGTTTATTTATTTGTTTATTTATTTATTTATTTAACACTTTTTTATACCGACCTTCATAGTAATAACCATATCGGATTGGTTTACATTTAACAAGGGTATAACTGGCTCATAACTAAAGTAAGTTAAACAATAGAGATGAATAAGGCAAAGTTGCATTCAACAAGGAGAAAGAACTTGGAGGCTTATGTAGCTGGAAGGAAGTAAAAGGAGGTGATAATCAAGAAAATACAATAGAGGATATGGGTTAAAGCATAAGGTGCTTTAACCTGGAGGTGCCAAGTTGGTTTAGTAGGGCAATGTCAGTATGTTTGAGCCATGTTTCTGTGATTGCACAGATGTCAGGCTTTGAGAGCGACATTGCGGACGGGATAGAAGGCAAGGTTTGTCTTTTTGCGGATGACACTAAGATCTGCAACAGAGTGGACACGCCGGAAGGAGTGGAGAGAATGAGACGGGATCTAAGGAAACTGGAAGAGTGGTCGAAGATATGGCAGCTGAGATTCAATGCCAAGAAGTGCAAAGTCATGCATATGGGGAGTGGAAACCCGAATGAACTGTATTCGATGGGGGGGGAAAGGCTGATGTGCACGGAGCAGGAGAGGGACCTTGGGGTGATAGTGTCTAATGATATGAAGTCTGCGAAACAATGTGACAAGGCTATAGCAAAAGCCAGAAGAATGCTGGGCTGCATAGAGAGAGGAATATCAAGTAAGAAAAGGGAAGTGATTATTCCCTTGTACAGGTCCTTGGTGATGCCTCACCTGGAGTACTGTGTTCAGTTCTGGAGACCGTATCTACAAAAAGACAAAGACAAGATGGAAGCGGTACAGAGAAGGGCGACCAGGAAGGTGGAGGATCTTCATCGGATGACGTACGAGGAGAGATTGAAGAATCTAAATATGTACACCCTGGAGGAAAGGAGGAGCAGAGGCGATATGATACAGACTTTCAGATACTTGAAAGGTTTTAATGATCCAAAGACAACGACAAACCTTTTCCGTAGGAAAAAAATCAGCAGAACCAGGGGTCACGATTTGAAGCTCCAGGGAGGAAGATTCAGAACCAATGTTAGGAAGTATTTCTTCACGGAGAGGGTGGTGGATGCCTGGAATGCCCTTCCAGAGGATGTGGTGAAGACCAGAACTGTGAAGGACTTCAAAGGGGCGTGGGATAAACACTGTGGATCCATAAAGTCAAGAGGCCGCCAATGAAGAGTGGGTGACTCGCCAGAATGATGGCTACTGCCTGGAGACAATACCCTTATTCAATAAACGTACACATGCTTACTGTGACTCCAACATCGTTCTAGCTTCAACAGCAAGAGGAAATGTGGAATAAAGGATCTGCACTCACAAAGGGGGGAGTAGCTGGCTTGTTACGGCGGTTACTACCCCAAACCAAATAAGCCTGTTACTTCTATTTCTATGCATATACAGCATAGTTCTCTGCTTCAACGGCAGGGGAGAAGAAAAAACTGATACTTCACGCATATCCAGCATAGCTCCCTGCTTCAACGGCAGGGGAGAAGAAAAAAGGGTTCACACTCACAAAGCGGGGAGTAGCTGGCTTGTTACGGCGGTTACTACCCCCAAACCAAATGTGCCTGATACTTCACTTTCAATGCATATCCAGCATGGCTCTCTGCTTCAACAGCATGGGAGAAGAATAAACTGATACCTCAAGCATATCCAGCATAGCTCCCTGCTTCAACGGCAGGGGAGAAGATAAACAACCAATAAGGGCTGTATAACATAGTCTGAGTAAAACAAATAAGCATGGGTGTAGCTTGCTTATTGCGGCGGTTACTACCCCTACTACCCCTAACTTATCAGCTAGATATTCACTTGGATGCAGCTCCATCACTGCTTTCTACATTAATGGTGGGGGTGGAAAGGAAATAGATCCAAGAGCTAAGAGAAACAGATAAGTATGAGAGAAAAAAGTGTGTGAAGCTTGCTGGGCAGACTGGATGGTCCATTTGGTCTTCTTCTGCCGTCATTTCTATGTTTCTATGTTTCTATGTTTGAGTCGGAAAGGATATCATTGAGGATGTGGGCCTTTTTCACCAGGGATTGTGCATTGTATAATATTAGGGAGAATAATGTGAGGCCCATGAGTGAGGGTGGACATCATGATGGGGATCAGTGCTCTTAGGTAATGGGGTACGGGTGTTGTTGGGGAAATTATGTGGTTGCGTGAGTGAAATTTAAGTATGGGGATGGGTAGGGGAGAAAGCATTGTGAGGGTGATGGAGGGGGGCGTGGGGCAGGGTGCAAGGAGTATTAGGTAATGGTGCAGTTAGGGAGAAAGTAGAGCCGGTAATATGGGGGGGGGGGGGGGTTGAGTGTGAGGTGGCACTGAATGTGTGATTCAGGTGAGAGTTCTAAGCAGAAAGGAGCGAGCAGGTTTATAGGTGGATATCGTGATTAGAGATGGTTTGTGTGGAGGTCCAGTGTGAAATGGTGTTTTGGAAATGTAAGGTCTCTAAGGGGGGAAAGAGGCTGTGAGGAGGATAGGGTGTAAATGGCAGCAGAAAAGGACAGCAAGCGTATGGTACCTGCTGTGCCACACAAGTCACCCCCTTTCTTAGTTTCCCAAACTGTCAAAGTCAGAGCCCTTGATGTTTGCTCTCTCATTCCAATTCCCCGTTACCTCTTGTCGTTGAAGCAGAGAGCAATGTTGGAGTTGCATCCAAAGTATCAGGCATGTTGGTTAAGGGTAGTAACCGCCACACCAGCAAGTTACCCTCATGATTATTTGTTTTCCAAGACCATAAAATCCAATGTCCTTGTTGGTTGCTGTCTGAATCTAATTCCCCTTTTCCTCTTTTCCCCCTGCTGTAAAAGCAGGGAGCAATAATGGAGTTGCATCAGCAGTATGAAGGCTGCAGGAAAATTCGTATTTCCCGCGGTTCAGGCCTTTGTAATTCGGGGGACCCAAATTTTGGGATAGTGTGCGCTAACTCCTCATTAGTACGTACTAACTCCCATTAGTGTGCGCTAACATTTTAACGTTAGCGTGCACTAACCTGAAAACCGAATTTTCCCAAAATTTCAGGAAAATTTGGTTCGGGTTTCGGGTTCCCCTAAACGATTGCACATCCCTAGTAGTAACCACTACACCAGCAAGTTAACCCCCATGCACTCTTTTTTTCATTTCCATCCTTTAGCCTTTAGGGATCCACAGTGTTTAATCCCATGCCCCTTTGAAATCTTTCACCATTTTTGTCTTCACCACCTCCTCCGGAAGGGGATTCCATGAAGAAATATTTCCTGACATTGGTTCTGAGTCATCCACCTGATTTTATAAGTTGCCCACATTCGCACATAAGTATCAATGCACACATATCTCACATTGGGGAAAAAAGGGGAGGAATGTGGGTGGGGCATGGGCATTTCTGGACAGGGAAAAAGGTATGCATACAAGTAGTGATGGGCCTGGGCTAGTGCCCAGGTATAGTTGAGCACAAATTACTTTTGCTATGGAGGAGACGTAAGTCTTTAAAAAATTATTTCCAGGCATCTCTGCAGTGTTTGAGGGGTCTGGGTAAACTGGGGGGGGAGTGCAGCCTAAAGATCCAGGGGGGTTTTGAGACCTAGAAGTAGAACTGGCAAACTGGTGGACAAACTGGTGAAACTGGTCAGGGGCTGGATGCATGTTTGTTATAAAATTCCATCACTTGCATGCCCAAAAACCAGCTTACCTTGCTTGTGCTTACATAAGCTTAAAATTAGGAGCACACATACACATGTCAGAGCTATTTTATAGTATGAGTGTGTATTTGTGCTCAGAATATAAAATTGTGGCATATCTGGCCATGCAACAATATACACATGTATATGTGTGTCATCACACCCATTTGAAAGTTACCATCCCTGGAAGTACATTTTTTTTTAATTTATATTTTATTATAATTTTATAAATGTCATGACATAACATGTCAAAATACAATGCAGATATCTTATTGTCTTTGAATACAAAGAAATAAGTAATATTGGACATTACCAAGCAACAGGAAAAAAGTTTTACAAGACAAACTGAACAATCCAATATTATCTGCTATATAAGGTTTATCAATAGATATCCTATTCACTATGAAATTAGCAGTAAACAATCTAATATAAATTGAGCATTCTTTTAACGGTAGTACATTTTAGGAAAATAGGAAGTATAGCCCTCTTTCTCTACTATGCGGCAGGGAGTCAACATTACTATTAGTTGGGAGTCAACATTACTCCCAACTAATTTCTTGGCTTCTAGAAACACTTTTAAATCTGCTGGTTCATAATATATGTATCTCACATTGCTCAATCTTAATAAGCATTTGCAAGGGTAACAAATTACTTTTTGACCCCCTATTTGTACAGCTAGTTGTTTCATAGCCAGGAATTCTTTCCTTCCACGTTGTGTCACTTTGGCTATGTCCGGGAAAATCCAAATATGATGGTTATAAAACTTAACAGCTCTGTTACGCAAACATAATCTAAGAACTGTATCCCTATCCAAGGGAAATACAAATTTTACTAATAGTGTGCCTCTCTTTTCCACAATTCATCAATAGATGTCTCAAGCAACTCAGTCACATTTAAAGGAGGTGTTTGTTCTTCACTCACTCTATTGGACAAAAAAGGAGTGTTATGAATGCACTGTCCACTGGTCTCCCCGCGAGCAGGCTCACTCACCCCATGCTGCTCCTGTCCCCGACGCGGCAGGGACGCCGCCGTCGGGCCTTTGGCACGGTTGGAGCCATGGTCTTGCCTGCCCTCATGTGGCCCAGAGGCTGCCTGTGCTTCTCCTCTTCACCGCTGCCGGAGCCGCGGTCTTTCCTGCCTTCTTCGGGGCTGGGACTGCCCCCGACGCTGCCTTCCATCTTCGCAGCGCTAAGGCCACAGCCCCGGGCTGGAGTGGCAGCAGGAGCCGCCCCCGGGGCCTCCTGCAGCGGCTGGAGCTGCTGCTCACGTCGGGCCTGCGTCTCAGGCCAGCCCTGCCTCTTCTGACGCTGTACGTCAGTGCAAGCCGCTGTCCGCGGTCCTGCACAGCTTCCTGCTTGCTTCCCTTAGGCGCCGGTGTGTGCCTTTCTGCAAGATTTAAAGGGCCAGGCACAGGAAGTATGCTGGCCCCACCTTTGATGGGACTTCCTGCTTTAGCCCTATAAAGGGCTGCTTCGTCAGTCTGTTCTTTGCCTTGCATCGTGGTGACTTCACTCTGGAGGCTCCTGCCTGCCAGAGCCTTGTAAGGTCTTCTGTCTTCGTGGAGCTCCTCGTCTCATCTGCCTTCTTCCATGTCTTCATGTCTTGGTGACCTGCCTGAGGTCCCGGTCCATGTTGTGATGTCTCGCTATGTTCCTCCACGTCCTGATGTGTCTTCTTGCCTATGTCTTCATCTGGTGCTCTTGAGCCTTCTGTTCCTGTAAGCCGGTGCTCTCGGATGGAGTATTCCCGAGAATGAGGTGGCTTGCAGGTGGAAAGTGTCCGTGTGCTCCTGAGCCTCCGTCCCTGCCAGCCTTGGGGGAAGCTTCGGATGACACCGGCTCCGTCATTGGAGTTCCTCCTTGCCTGGACCTTTCCTGCGTTGTCCCGTTCTCCTTGTGGTCCATGACCAGCCTGCAAGGGCTGTGTAGGGCGCACAGTGGGACAGGGTGATCCGCGACTCAGTCCCATGGGTGGCCTGAGTAGGGCGCCCTGAGAGACAGTGCCAATGTCCATGCCTTGTGTTTTGCCTATTTGGATGTCAAGTTCTTCATCATGGATGCCGTTGCATCAGCCAAGTGTCTTTGTCATGGATGTCATTGCATCAACCTGCTGTCTTCGTCCAAGGATGCCATTGCATCAAACCCGTGTCTTTGTCCAAGGATGCCGTTGCATCAACCCAGTGTCTTTGTCTAGATGCCGTCGCATCAATCATTGTCATGTCTTCGTGTCAAGGCCATCTGCCCTCAACTTCAGGCCAGGCCTGCTGCTCCATGCTGTTCGCAGCAGGTCCGAAAGGGCTCGGAATGGTCGGAGGACCATTCAACTTCCAACATCCTCGGATGTTGGCCTTGGGAGCTTGACGGCCTGGCAGAGGGTTAGACCGTCAGCCATGCGGAGCCACCGTCCACCCTTGGCTCGGCCCTGAAGGTCTGGGTCCGGGCTGAGGCCCATGGGCACACTAAAACACTCCGTTCTCAACAAGGAGGAATAACGTCTGATGGTATTTTTAGAACCTCGTTCATATACTTTTTAAACTGATCTTGTAAAGATGTAAGTCTGAACAATGGAACATTCATGACCCTAAGATTTAAATATCTTGATTCATTTTCTAATCTTTCAAGGTTTTTCATCTGAGTCATCTCCTCTTGTATTATGCCCGCTTGAACTTTCTGGACTTGGGATACTTTCTGTTCCAAATCCTCCAATTGTAGATTCTGTTTTTCAAGTTGTTGTTCTGTTTTTAATACCCGTTTATTCATTTCCATTGTGACATTAGTTAACTTTGATATATATTTTTCCAAAGTTATAATTGCAGTCCAAACAGAGTCCAAAGTAATTACCAATGGGTTTTCTAACTTCTTAGCAGGAGTTTTGCTGGCTAATTATAACCCTCCAATGTCCAACACCTCCATGTGTTCATTGAAGGGTCCCTCCCTTTGCTCCTAATTCTCCCTTATTATTCTTTTCTCCCACTTCCACAGATGATATATTTTCAACTTCTGTTAAATCAGATAATATTATTTTTTTTTCAGGGAAGACTCTTTCCTCAGAGCAAACCAAGAAGGGGGCAGAAGGGGTTGCCGGCTCCCCCGGGCTGAGTGAAATAAGTGAAGCAGGTGTGGCATATCTGGCCCTGCACCCATATACACATGTATATGTGTGCCAGCACACCCATTTGAAAGTTATCATCCCTGGAAATAATTTTAAAAGGAGTTACACATTTAAATGTAACATACTATCATAGGAATGTAAAAAAGCCATTTTCATGTGTAAAGTGTACTTACACATGAATATTCTATGGGCAATTCAATGGCACATAATCAATTACTCCTATGGAGGTAAATTTTAAAAGGATATACATGCATAAAAGTGTGCTTTACCAGCTGAATTTTCAAAGGAGTTTTGCACCTAAATGTAACATACTATTGTTGTTGTGATCCCGGTCACTAGCCTAGTGACCGGGCTCTTACCTGGCTCCGCGGCGCCGCGAACCGCCGGGTTCCTGGCCTCCAGGGCCGCGTGGCAGCGGCGTCTCCTCGTGGAGACGCTGCCAGAGACTCCTCCCCTCGGCAGGGGAACGCGCGCGCGCGAAGGGGCGCGTTTTGAGGCGTCTGTACCCGGATGTGCAGACACGCCTCCTCCGACGTCAGACGCTGAGCGGGGTATTTAAACCGGGGATCTGGAAACTCCAACTTGCCTTGCAACGAGGTCTCTCTTCGGAGTGCTAGTTGCCGTCGGATCGCCTGCCTGGTTCCTGATCTCTGCCTGCCTGACTCTGGTTTCGCCTGCCTGCCTGCCTGGTTCCTGATCTCTGCCTGCCTTACTCTGGTTTCGCCTGCCTGCCTGGTTCCTGATCTCTGCCTGCCTGACTCCGGTTCCGCCTGCCTGCCTGGTTCCTGAACTTTGCCTGCTTGCCGCCTGCCTAGACTTCAGCCGTGACTTCTACTCCCCTGCTTGCCGCCTGCCAGACTCCGGTTCGTATTCCTTCCTGGATCCTCCTAGCCTTCACCTAAGTCCCAGCGGTCCGGGTCCCTACGGGCTCCTCCCGGGGGGATCTCGGGCTTCCAGGGTGAAGACCCCTAAGTCCTAGCAACCCGGGCCTCCACAGCTCCTCTGGAGGGGTCACGGGTTTCCAGGTGAAGATCCTACGGTTCCATCGAGTTCTGCCTCCCGTTCGTCACTCCGTGACGGTCGGCCCAAGGATCCACTTTCGGATTGGACAATCACAACAGTTTGCAAGGCCATGGATCCGGCAGATCTCGCTGGTCTCCAGGCCATTCCGGGCCTAGCTCAACGCCTGGTACAACAGCAGCAGGTGTTGGATTCATTAGTAGCTACGGTAGAGCGCATGGCTACGCGAATGGACCACGAACCCCCTGCACCGGCTCCGGTCCCAGTACCGGCTCCGGTAGTCACGTTCCAGACTCCTACTCAGCTGCCTGCTCCTTCCCGATATGCTGGGGATGCCAAGGCTTGCCGTGGATTTCTCAATCAATGCTATGTACGGTTCGCCTTGCTTCCTAACCAGTTTCCTAATGACGCTGTTAAGGTGGCCTACATTTTCTCCTTGCTGGATGGCAAGGCATTACATTGGGCATTGCCTATGTGGGAGAAGAATGACGTTGCTCTATCTAATCTGGATCTGTTTGTGGCTGATTTCCGGGCCGCCTTTGACGAACCCGCTCGCCAAACTTCTGCAACTTCGGAGCTTTTGCAAATTTGCCAGGGGGCACGCTCCTTGGCGGAGTACGCTTTGGAATTTTGTACCCTGGCCCTCGAGGTAGGGTGGCGTGATGATGCCCTTCGGGGGATTTTCCTTGAAGGGTTAGCAGGTCGGATTAAGGACGTACTAGCTGCTCGTGATCTTCCTGAAGACCTCAACGCGCTTATAGCGCTCGCTGGACGCATTGATCTGCGATTGCAGCAAAGAGCCAAAGAGGTACGCCCGCCACGGCGGATGTCGCCCCTAGCGCCCGCTTTCTCCAGACCCTTTAACCCGGCTCCCCGGTCCACGGGAGCTTCCGCGGAGTCTTCCGCCGATGAGCCTATGCAGCTGGGAAGGTCCTCTCTGACTGAGGAAGAGAAACGCCGCCGACGGACACTAGGACTGTGTTTGTATTGCGGAGGGAAAGGACATTTCCTGTCTCATTGTAAAGAACGACCGGGAAACGCTCACGCCTAGGAGTGAGGGAGGAGTGTCTCCTGAGCTGTCTTAATGCTGCTCCTCAATGTTCTGTACCTGTAACCTTAATTTATCCTGGAGGTTCCTTCGACACACGGGCTTTGATTGACTCAGGGGCCGGGGGAAACTTCATTACTCGCGCCCTGGTGGAATGTCTACAAATAACCACACGACCCCGTGAACCTCCATTGCGAGTCACCTCCATTCAAGGAACCCCATTGCCCGGAAGTATTTCTAGGGTTACAGACCCAATTATACTCCAGACCGGTCTGTTTCACAGGGAGTCGATCTCCTTACTCGTTTTGGATAAATCCGTACATCCTGTAGTTCTTGGCTTGCCTTGGTTACAGCAACATTCTCCTATAATCCGCTGGGATGATTTACAAATTGCTCAATGAAGCCCACAATGTCTTCAGTCTTGCATCACGACCCCAGTATTTCCACCTGTTACCTTGGCACATGTCGGGCCTTTACTCCCGGCAGCGTACAGCAGCTACGCCGACGTCTTCTCTAAAAAGAAGGCGGAGTTACTGCCTCAACACCGTCCTTTCGACTGTGCCATTGAACTGCTTCCTGGCACAATACCACCTCGGGGCAGGGTATATCCCTTGTCCCAACCTGAGACTAAAGCCATGTCTGAATATATTAAAGAAAATCTCGCTAAAGGATTTATACGACAGTCCAAGTCGTCCGCGGGGGCAGGGTTCTTTTTTGTGGCCAAAAAGGACGGGTCACTACGTCCCTGCATCGACTACCGAGGCTTAAATAGTATCACCAAGAAGAACCGCTACCCGTTACCACTAATTCCAGAATTGTTGGACAGACTCCAAGGGGCTCGGGTTTTCACTAAGCTGGACTTAAGGGGGGCCTACAACTTAGTGCGCATCCGTCCCGGAGACGAATGGAAAACGGCCTTCAACACCCGGGACGGGCACTATGAATATTTGGTTATGCCTTTCGGCTTATGTAATGCTCCCGCCGTTTTCCAGCATCTTATGAATGAAATCCTGAGAGATCTGCTAAACACGTGTGTCATAGTTTACCTGGATGACGTCCTCATCTTCTCGCGAGATCTGGATACTCATCGTCAACAGGTCCGGCAAGTTCTCCAGATCCTCCGAGATCAGCACCTCTTCGCCAAGCTTGAAAAATGTCTTTTTGAACAAAGCTCCTTGCCCTTCTTAGGGTATATCGTTTCTGCCACGGGATTCAGCATGGATCCAGAGAAGGTTTCTGCCATTAGGAAATGGCCTCAGCCTACAGGATTAAAAGCACTGCAACGCTTTCTGGGCTTCGCAAACTTTTACAGGCATTTTATTCCAGGATACTCCCGGCTAGTGGCACCGTTAACAGCCTTAACAAGAAAGGGAGCAGATGCTCGTCACTGGACTACGGAAGCCTGTAAAGCATTCCAAGATTTAAAAGACGCTTTTCTTTTGGACACTTGCTTACGTCACCCTGACCCGTCACGTCCCTTCGTGGTGGAAGTAGATGCGTCCAGTGTGGCAGTAGGAGCAGTGCTATCGCAGCACTCCAGCTCGGGGACATTACTACCATGTTCATATTTCTCTAAGAAATTCACTCCTGCGGAAGGCAATTACGGAATTGGCGATAAAGAGCTTCTCGCCATCAAGTTGGCGTTCGAGGCATGGAGGCAGTGGCTAGAGGGAGCTCAGCATCAAATCACAGTCTACACCGACCATAAAAACTTAGAGTTCCTCGCTCAGGCTCAACGCCTCAATCCCAGACAAGCAAGGTGGTCCTTGTTCTTTAGCCGATTCGATTTCCTTCTCAAATACCGACCAGCCTCTAAGAACATTCGGGCCGATGCTCTGTCCCGGAATACCATCCTCGAGGAAAAGGATGACTCTCCTCAGTACATCATTGATCCGGCCAGAATCTCTCTCGCCAGCACCAGTATATCTGCACAAGGAAGAGTGGTAATACCGCGACGAGCCCGAAGAAAGGTTCTAGAGTGGGCTCACGACTCACTTACTGGAGGTCATGCTGGCCGGTTAAGAACTCTCACTCTCTTAAATCGGTTCTACTGGTGGCCTCGGGTATGACAGGATGTACAGGAATATGTGGCATTCTGCCCCATATGTGCCAGACAGAAGCCGCTTTCTGGGAAACCCTGGGGTCTTCTGCAACCTTTGCCAATTGCCACAGAACCGTGGACTCATATTGCCACTGACTTTGTGGTAGATTTGCCTCCTTCCGAGGGAAAGACTGTAATTTGGGTCATCGTGGACCGTTTTTCTAAAATGGTACATTTGGTCCCTCTGAATAAACTTCCCACAGCACCTGAGTTGGCGAATCTCTTTATACAACACATCTTTCGAGTCCATGGTCTTCCCCAAAGCATAGTTTCCGACCGTGGACCCCAGTTTAAAGCTCGCTATTGGCGAGCGCTCTGTAAAAAATTTGGGGTTCAATTGAATCTCTCTACAGCTTTTCACCCCCAAAGTAATGGTCAAACTGAGAGAATAAATCGGACCTTCAAGGTCTACCTCCGCAGTTTCATTTCTGAGAAGAAAGATAATTGGGTTGCATTGCTGCCTTGGGCTGAATTCGCATATAATAATCATGAACATTCAGTCACTGGCCAATCGCCTTTTCAAACAGTCTTTGGTCGTCATCTCCGACCTCCTGTTCCGATCCCCGTGGAGGTCGCTTCTCCTGCGGCTCAGACTGTGGCTACTCAATTCCATCATCTTTGGACTACGCTTCAACATCGACTCTCGTCTGCAGCGCAGAAAGCTCGTATAACAGCGAATCGTCATCGACGTCCTGCTCCAACATTACTGCCTGGTACTAAGGTATGGCTAAGCACCAAGAATCTACACCTTCCAGGTTATTCTCGCAAGTTGGCTCCTAAATTCTGCGGTCCATTTCCTGTGGCGGAACGTGTTGGATTGGTGTCCTACAGGCTTCGACTTCCGTCTTCGCTACACATTCATAATGTGTTCCATGATTCTCTCCTCAAACCGGTGGTACATTCCCGTTATCATCATCTCACGCTTGATGATGTCTCAGCTTCAGTTCCTGGAGATCCGGTCTATCAGGTACAAGAGGTACGGGATGTCCGTTTTCACAATCGTCGCTGGGAGTATCTGCTGGCCTGGGAGGGCTGTGGCCCCGAGGAGGACTCCTGGGAACCTGCACGGAACATCCTGGATAAGTCTTTGTTGACTCAATTCCATTTGGACAATCCTGGGAAGCCCGGCCCTCTACGGAGGGGGCGTAAAGGGGGGGGTACTGTTGTGATCCCGGTCACTAGCCTAGTGACCGGGCTCTTACCTGGCTCCGCGGCGCTGCGAACCGCCGGGTTCCTGGCCTCCAGGGCCGCGTGGCAGCGGCATCTCCTCGTGGAGACGCTGCCAGAGACTCCTCCCCTCGGCAGGGGAACGCGCGCGCGCGAAGGGGCGCGTTTTGAGGCGTCTGCACCCGGATGTGCAGACACGCCTCCTCCGACGTCAGACGCTGAGCGGGGTATTTAAACCGGGGATCTGGAAACTCCAACTTGCCTTGCAACGAGGTCTCTCTTCGGAGTGCTAGTTGCCGTCGGATCGCCTGCCTGGTTCCTGATCTCTGCCTGCCTGACTCTGGTTTCGCCTGCCTGCCTGCCTGGTTCCTGATCTCTGCCTGCCTGACTCTGGTTTCGCCTGCCTGCCTGCCTGGTTCCTGATCTCTGCCTGCCTGACTCTGGTTTCGCCTGCCTGCCTGCCTGGTTCCTGATCTCTGCCTGCCTGACTCCGGTTCTGCCTGCCTGCCTGGTTCCTGAACTTTGCCTGCTTGCCGCCTGCCTAGACTTCAGCCGTGACTTCTACTCCCCTGCTTGCCGCCTGCCAGACTCCGGTTCGTATTCCTTCCTGGATCCTCCTAGCCTTCACCTAAGTCCCAGCGGTCCGGGTCCCTACGGGCTCCTCCCGGGGGGATCTCGGGCTTCCAGGGCGAAGACCCCTAAGTCCTAGCAACCCGGGCCTCCACAGCTCCTCTGGAGGGGTCACGGGTTTCCAGGTGAAGATCCTACGGTTCCATCGAGTTCTGCCTCCCGTTCGTCACTCCGTGACGGTCGGCCCAAGGATCCACTTTCGGATTGGACAATCACAACAATTGTAGCAATTTTTAAAATCCAATTGCATGTGTAAAGTGAACTTATGCAGGTAAATCCTATGAACAATTCAATGACATATATTGTAGCAATTTTCAAAAGCCCGCTTACAAAAGTAAAGTGCATTTATATGTATAAAAGCCAGTTTTATGTATGTAAGTATTTTTGAAAATCAGGTCCTATATGTGTAAATGCATTTTACACTTAAGAGGCTTTTTAAAATTCCTACAATATGTGCCATTTAATTGTCCATAGGTTACGCATGTGTTTGTGCAATTTAACAGGTGAATTTTCATAGGAATTATTCATGTAAATTTAATATACTATCAAAGTAATTTTCAAAAGCCATTTACTCATTTACATGGGTAAAACCTATGGACAATTCAATGATGTATATTGTAGCATTTTTCAAAAGCCCACTTACATGGGTAAAGTACATTTACATGTGTAAAACCCAATTTTAAACATGTAAATGCTTTTGAAAATCAGGCCCTAACCATGTAAATTGACTTTTCAAAATTGCTATGATAGTATGTTCCATTTACACTCATAAATCATTTAAATATTATCTCCCCTGCATGTAACTTACTTTTAAATCAGGTCCAATATATTTTATAACCCTACATGTCTCCTTGATATACTTTTCTTCCAAAGTTTCTATTTAGTAAAACCCAAATATATGAGGTTATTACTCTTCCAAACATGAAAAAAGACAAGGATGAATTGACATTATAGATTTGCATTGTGAGGTACCATGGCCAAATCTAAAGCACTTGTTGGTAGAAGGTCATTAAAACATGAAAACAATAGGGATGTGCATACTATTTTTTTTTTAACTTTATTTCCTTTTTTCATTTTTCAGAGATATGTTGGTTGGTTTTCATTTTAGGGGTTTTATTTTATTTTGTGTGTGTGTGTGTGTGTGTGTGTTGGTTTCTTTTGGAAGTAGGGTGCACTATTTTGATAATAGAACACACTATTCCCAAAAAACAAAAAAATTACTAAATGTGTTTGTTTTTTTTTATATATAATTTTCAGTTCCTTAGAAACTAAACAAAAACAGACTAATTTGTCACAGTTTACACTTTAATTTCAAGCAAATGCAGTTATATAAAGCAATGTTAGCTCTTTAGCATGTTTATTTGGCCTTGTCTTGTTTTTTTATTTAATTATGTACCATGTTTATTGTTAATGACTATTTGTAATTTTATGAATGTTTTTATTGAAACTCATATAGAACTGTGGATACCATTGACTATAAGTGCCAGGATAAAGAAATACATACAATTAAGAGATGGTTAAACATCTCTTTCAAAATATTCATTTTGCCTAATCACCTCAGTGGCCACACTTTCAGGAAAAAATAGTGTAACAAAGAATGAACAAATAAATAATTAAGAAAATAAGTATAGCTAGTATTTTCCCATTCTGGGGGTAATTTTGGTAACAGTTCATATAAATTTCCAATTAAATATGCACCCTAGTTAAGTACATGCATGTGTTTCCTTTGGAGATTATCTAGGAATGACTCTGCTTACTGCAGGTAAAAGTACACACTCTGTGTAAGTAAGTTTACCCTCATAGTGGCCAGGCAATTTTATAAGAGACCATTTTTGCAGGTAAAACACTCTTTTACCTGTGGAAATGGCTTTGAAACTTGCCCTCCCTGTATCTGAAAAAAGAAAGCAAGCTTATTGAATCAAGCCCTGAATTTGTTCTGCAACATGAACTCCTCTGGCAGTACGTCATACTCTTTGGGTAATGAGTTGCAGTCAGTTTCTAAATTAAATAAGACATTGATTTGTACTGAATTACTTTCAGAATATTGCAGAGCTCAATGCATTCCCAGGGGTTAACACATTTTCAAAAAATCCCACCTATCTGATAGGAACAGTGATTTCCTTAACAAATGGAGTTCCATTCTCAGCAAATGCTCCCTTGATTTAATGATTTCAATTACTGACAACCACAGAATCAGACGCTAACAATATCTGCAGTGAGCTGGATAAAATTCTTGCATCTTAAAGGTTGACCAGTCAAAGATAATTTTTTATTTAGATTATTCTGATCCACAATCTATCACTGAAATATTTACCGAGGAGATTGAAACAGTTTAAATTTAGCAACTTTAAATGAGATTTAGAAAATCCTCAAGTTTCCATTTACAGCTGATTATAACCTACATGACATTGTTATGATTTAAACTGAAGATGAAGAGTCTAGACTCTCAAACAGGAAACCAACCTTCCCAGTTCCAGCTTCCATCCTTCACATAAAAAATTTCTATTTATATATATATATATATTCAAGTCATGCAATATCACCGTGCATGCTCTGATCCAAGAGACAGGATGAACACCTCAAAGTCCTGACTGAATCCTTCAAACAAAAGGCTACAATCCCCAGATCATCTCCAGGAAGATTGCATCTTCACTTAAGCACCCAGTACAAAAAAAAGGAAAACCACAGAGCAAGTAACCCTTGTAGCTACATACAACATAGAGCTATTAAAACTGAAAAAAAAAAATCATAATAAATCTACAGTCACTGTTCTTGGGGAAATGAGTCACTGAAAGAAATATTCCTTACTCCAGTGGTTCTAGTCTTTTGGGAGCCACCTAATCTGCAGCAAAAATAAGTCAAAAACAAGATTGTAACAGAAATCCAGAAAGAAGACAATTACTCATGCTGTTGCATTGTACCACACTGCAAGCTATGACAGCACATATTGCAGGAACCTATGGTCATCTGCCTGGGAAAAACATCCAACATAAGGGGATCCTACTCATGCTCTTCTTCTAATATACAGGCCAATTTTAAAATGAACACGTGTGCACCCATACATGCACATATCAGCATGCAAGCAGAGATAAGCTGGAATTTTAAATCCTGCACACACTTGCATGCTTATAAATTAAATGTCTACTGTATATATAAGTTTGCTCCTAATTTTAAGGAGTTACTTGATCAAACCTGTTTTGTGATACTTCCATAGGACTTTGCTGGATTTAGCGCACTTATGTAGGCAGTTTTTAAAACATGCTTGCATGAGGGACATTCCAAGTTTTTCAAACTAGTCCACCAGTTTACTCTGTGTCAATATTGAGGTCTTCCAGAGTCCTCTGGTTCTTCATCCTGCACACCCCCCAGTAGAGTCGGACCTGTCTAGTAAGCCCTAAAATGCGAGATCTACAATAAAGTTAAGCAGCTCATAAACTCATAAACTCATGAGCTCTGGCCTCAGTTTTAAAAATCTGAATTAGGCACACAAGTGAAGGCCCCTCGCTGGAACAGCCATGTCCTGTCACTTTTAAGGCCCCCTTATTTTTAGAGCAAGCGTGGTCTTATACATTCATATATCACAGGATTTTAAAATCCACGTTGCTCGCGCGCAGCCCACATATGCGCATATGTGGTCATTTTTGCACGAGCGTTGCTTTTAAAATCGGCCTCATAGTTTATAATGTGTTGCAGTTCAGAATTTTCCCTGATTCTTTTCGGCATTTACATTTGTCTGATCTGTGATCTTAGCCAGTCTTTCAGCATTGAATGCTACTTTACTGCTAATACTCTATTAACAAAATAAAGCATAAAGATCATTTTTACTTGGCCTCATAATAAGCACTCCCTCATAGCTTTCTACATAATCATTGATCCCACTTGTCCATTTATATAATGCATGCATGTTCAGAGCCCTTTTTTTAGTTGTATATGCATATTTTCTGATATGCTTGCATAACATTGTCCAATACACTAAATATTGGGTGTAAGTAGTCCATGTAACACATGGCTGATGAACTCATGTATCTGAAGCTTTCCCTATCTTTCAGTGGCTTAGCTCTTCTCCTGTACAGTTGGCATTTAATCAGAGAGGGTGAGGCCCTTCAATCACCAGGCTACCCTCATCAGTGTATGCAGTATCTCCTGTGTAAACAAAGATTTCAGGATGTTTGTTTCCAGAAGATTTCCTTTACTGTTTGCAAACTACATAATGCATTTAATGTTAATTATTTCTGGATGGGAAGCAGCTGAAAAAGCTGACAGTTCCAGACTTGCTTCAGGTGAATTACCTCAAGCTCTGAAGTGTTGCTTTGTGTGGGTCCATCTCCATTATAAGGGGTACAGGTGGGTGAGGGGGACAAAGCAATAGTTACATCTAAGGAGTCCTTAATAGCTTGTAGCTGGGAACTTTAATGAGAAAGTCTTCAAATAGTCTTTTTGCCTAGTTGTCTGACAGAAAACAGGGGTGCTGTGGGAGCCGCTGTACTGACAGGCTGACTTCATTGCCCTGTGGAGCTTACAGAGGTATTATTGTTGGCAAGGTGATAAAGAGACTTCTAGCTGTAAGCAGAGACCCATGTGATCGATAGCTAGCCCTTTCCTGGGACTTGGAGGCAGTAAGATCTAACGATAACATCAAGCCTTGTTGTGTTGTGCCTATTACAGCAAGGACATTCAGGAGAGCTATGTCTAAAATGATGATCCACATAAAGTGGAACTAAGCTGAGGCAGCTATAAAGATAGATGAGTGAAGTAATTGAGGTTAGAGGAAAGGAGTGCATGCCTAGCTATATGCAAGCCAGTGTTTGGGTAGGAGAGTGAGTGCAGTAGGCTGCGCTGAAAGGGGCTAGAATCTGGAATATAATGGTATACAGTATGGAAAAGAAGATGACACATACAAAAAGTAACAATTATAAACCTTTCATAAAACTATAAATTTACAAATTGTGCATATTAATCTAAAAAGAGGGTGGGGTAGAAACATCTAGGGACATAACTATTTACATAACTATAAAGCCCCAGGAACCTCAGGAGGACAAGCTGGGGGCTATGATGTTTGTCTTATGCCCAGCAGCTCAAAAGCTGCCATGTAGCCTTCTTGAGCCTGCACAAGATGTTTCACCATAGCTACCAGCCTCCTAAGGTCAACACTCACTTCACCCAACTCATCTCTCCTCTTCTGAACTGTGGACCCCCATAGCTGCTAGAGCCTCTGGGCTTGAAGCAGGTACTCCAGCCAAGAGCCCAGTTCTGCAGCCATGGGGTGCAGGCCTGATTCAAAAGAAAGCATCCCTGCAAGTTGCTTGCATCCTTGCCTAGCAGTTGCTGGGCACTCTCAGGGACCTGTGTCCTTAGGTCCCTGGGGGAAAAAGAGAAGTTGGTTCTACAGTGATGTTGATAGGAAAGTGAGGTTGATTTCCCCCAGGCCTGGGGCTGCCAGTTGTGGTGAGAGCAGCTGGCCCAGCATAATCAGAAGTGCATGCACACACAACAAATAATAAATGTCTACTAAAGTTCCTGAGTACGTTTAAAACTTTGCACATGTTGAAAAGTGTGTGCATACTTTATGGCACCGAAATTCATATATTCTAAACTCTGCACAGATGGGTCCATGCAGGTTCTAAAATACTATATCAGTTCTCCACAGATCCCTATACGTGCATATATGGAGCCACACAGAGATGTTTGAAAGTTATCCGATAAGGATTCAGTGCATTGTTTGCAAATTTTACTTAACTACAACCTTACAATGGAAACCCTCATCTTGAAGGTCGTAAGGACATCCTTTATGCATCTGCATCAGATTTGACAACTTCATAATTAATTATATTGATAAACAAAACTTTTCCACCCTATATACACAGTAATGTTTTTGTTGGTTTAGTAGCCAAACCCAAACAAAATTAAATGGATGGATAACCTCTATCATGCATACCACTTAGTTAATTATTTATTGTATATTCTACTCTGTTAATTGTATGTTTTTTAATGTTCCTTATATAATTATATGATAATTGTAAAGCCTGTTGCTCAGTTCTGTTCTCTGTAAACCGACGAGATGTTCCCAACGTTCGTCGGTATATAAAAGCTATATTAAATAAATAAATGTAAAAAATCCAAAACAAAAAAATAAAATAAAAAAGATTAAAAAAAAAACCATCCCAGGCCTCTAGCAGTTCTGGCTGGGCTTTCTCAGGACAAAAATCTGCCCCAAGCTTGGCTCAGGATCAGGCCTGGGCCCTGCTCCAAAGTATGTCTTGAGCTATGGTTCACGGATCCTGGTTCCAAAAGGGCAGGAGTCATGCCTTATAATTTCTGCTTGGGTATTGGAAATTTAAAAATGGTGTCTTCTGCTTGGAGGATGGTGCCACCGTAGTATTATTTCAACTTCGTCTTCTTCTGGTGCAACTAGCACCATTTTGATGTGCAGCCATAGAAATGTAAGACTGTGCATCAACATAGCACCAGTTGCACTAGTAGAAGGCTCCAAAGTGGTGTCATTTTGGTACCATCCTCTAGAAAGATCCACCATAACCTGGGTAGAAGAGATGGGCAGGATATGGGAAGGGGGTAAGTGGGGGCCAGGGAGAGATCTCTTCAGCTCCCACACTTTTAAACAGGGGGAGGGCCTTGGTTCCTGCCCTGCTTTAACTCTTGGCGACGAGGGAGTTCTGGGAAGGCCTCAGGCCACCTCAGGATAGAAATGAAAAATAAGTAATTTGTGTATTCGCTAGAAGAGATTGGAGAAAAACTTATGGGAGGGTGATAGATAAACTCCATTTATGGAAGAATGTATGGAACTAGTAGAGGTGTGCTTGGAAAAAACTTCTGTTTTATTTTGGTTTTTTCTGTTCATGTTTTTTATTTGTTTTGGTGTTTATTTCAGTTTGGTTTGGTTTTATTAGACATGAAATAAATATTAAAGGAAAGCAGAAATCTATTTTCCCTTCCATGGTATCTCCAAATTCAAATGGGGCAGGAGCAATCCGTAGTTACAATTATATGTTTAAGAGACCAGCTTAGTGTAGAGGATACATTTAGGTAATTGTTTATAATATCTTTCACTTTGGTTCTCCAAAAGTTACATGTAACAGAATTCAAGGCTTGCAACATACTCTGCAGACAGAGCTAGAACTTGCTTCTCCAGAAATGTGGAATTGGCCACATTACTTCCTGAGGACCAGATAAGAGGGATGGAGCTCTTCTGAGACATGTCTTCACCCAGGAATTCTTGCAGGATGTCTCACGATTCTTTTCTCTGCATCATTATTACATCTTCAGCAGTTTGTAAATCACAGGTTACATAAGTGTATGCTGGAATTCTCTGAAACTTTCCAATTGGGATTGTTCATTCTTCACCAGTAAACACATCCCCAGATTATCTTGAGATCCCAGTTAAATAACAACAGAGTGGCCTTGAGGATATGAATTACTTTAAGAGGCTGCATTTTCACACAGGTATTGTTGATCTTTGATTTTTCAATAGAGTTATCAGCTTCACATCCATCTTTGTTCATATTAGAAGTTAGTATAACTGCCATTATCTTCTGTAGGAGTTGTTTTCAGCCTGTATAATATGCATAGATTGAGCCTTAGTGTAAGCACTAAGTGCAGTACATAATACAGCCTAACCAAACCCATCATTAACACTACTATCCAATGGACTGCAGGATCCTTGACAGCATGGTTTTCCCAGAAGCATATTGTGTCTAACTAATCTTATTGATTTCTTCGATTGTGTGATAAGAGAATTAGGTCAAAGGCATGCACTGGATGTGGTTTAACTGGATTTCAGCAAACATTTTGATACTGTTCCATGTAAGAGGCTCATCAATAAACTGAGTAGCACAGGGGTAGGTGCCAAAGTGATGGACTGAATTTTAAACCTGATGAGTGATTAACAGAGAGTTGCTGCAAATGGAATTACTCTGATAAAATAAATGTGATTAGTGCAGGATGTGGTTTTCAGTCCACTTCTGTTGAATATTTTGTGAATGATACTGTGAATGGATTAGAAGGAAAAGTTTGCCCATTTGCAGATAATGCTAAGATTTGAAAAAGAATGGACACCCCTCAGGGAGCAGAATCAGCAAACAGAATTAAAACCAATCTATGGAAACTGGAGATGAGGTCAAATGCTTGGCAATTAAGATGCAATGCAAAAAAGTGCTGTCATGCATTATGGGTGCAGAAATATAAGGGGACAGTTCATCTCATTAATGGATGAGTTATGCCGCAGAACTGATAATGGATCAACTATGATACTCGTACCACTTGACATTTCGTCAGCATTTGACATGATGAGTCATATTTTAATGTCTAGATTAGAGGAAGTTAGGCTCAATGCAACTGTGTTAGAATGTTTTTCCTCCTTTTTATCAGAAAATAAGTAACAGGTGAGACTAGGAAGAAAGTATTCTTCCTGGAAAATGATGTGATCAGGTATCCCTCAATGATTGGCATCGTCAGTCATTCAATTTAATATTTAGTTACAGCCTTTAATTAAAATTCTGTCCTCATTAGGTATAAAATATTACAGTATATCTTTGCGGATGGCATCCAATTTTTGGTTCCATATGATGTAAGTGGTTATTGTCCTACAGAAACTTTTAATCACTGTTTTCATACAGTGAAAGAATGGATGTGAGGGGCAAGATGGCAGCATGATTCAGCCATGGACCAGCAGCCCAAGGTTTCCACTAAGACTTCTGGATTTCCTTATTTAATATGCCTCCTAAACACAAATGCAAAGTGTATGTTTAATCCTCAGAACCTTTTTTGCTGATCAGGCAGCAGATGATTTTAGAGTTCGTGGTCGCTGCATTAAAGGAGGGGGGATCCCCCATTGCCGGTTCAGGCTGTTTTGGCTGGGGAACAGATTTTCCTGAGCCCTCTCGATGTTCACTTTCTGCTGGCTCAGTGTGACAAGGACTCGTATGTTGCAGCATCGTCAAATGAAGTTGTCATGCCTCAAGCTGCTCTCAGGGGAGAACATGGTTGCTGATACTATAGTTGCCAATTCTCTGGGAGAAGCTGTGGTTTTGCCATTTTCTATATTATCTGAAGATGTTAAGGAATCTGATGGTGATTCTGGTCAGATTCCTAGTATTCATTTCCTCAGTTTTCACTGTTCCTTCTAAACTAGCAGTCATTACAATGGGACTTAGCAACTAAGGCTAGGGTCTCGTATTTCAGCCTGTGATATTTCCCAAGCATACATCTCATGAGAGGCTTCTATCTTTAGAGCAAGATGTTTCTTCTATTAAAAATACTCAGTCTATGCTAATTAAGGAATGGAGCAGTCTTCAGAGAAGAATGGAATTTAAGACTCATTCATTTTGCTAGGCTTATGGGTGAACATCCTAGGATGACTTTGAGGCAATACGTTTTGGAAACTTTGAAGATTTCTGAAGAGACTGTTCCTGTTCTAAACAAAGTTTACTTTCTTACACCTGGGAACAGACAGACACAGGTTGAGAACCTAGATTTAATGGCCTTCTTAGAGACCTCAAATTTAGAGATCATTGAAAGAACCACTTTATTGCTTAGTATTTTTATCAGAGTCAGATCTCAGCTTTATCATGACAGTTTCTTTAATAATATTGGTGATTCTTTTATGGACTATGCTGTCCAGTAGGGAAGTGCAGAAGGATGCCATAGATTGCATTTGGGATTCGGATTCATCGGGGAGCAGATATATTGCATTCGGCCATATGGCGCCCCGATGCATTAATACGGCGATGTCTATTCGTGTCCCAGCTAAAATTAAAATTAACTACAACCCCCCATCCTAATGACCCCCCCCCCCCAAGAATTACCAAAACTCCCTGGTGATCCAGTGGGGGGGGGGAGGGGGGTCCGGGAGCCATCCCCTGCACTCTCACACCTTCGGTGCCGATTTCATCATGGCACCGATAGCCTTTGACCTACTATGTCACAGGGGCTACTGGTGCCATTGGTCAGCTCCTGTCACATGGGCATTGGCGCCATCTTGTGCTCCTTCCATGTGACAGGGGCTGACCAATGGCACCGATAGCCCCTGTGACATAGTATGGGCAAAGGCTATCGGCACTATTTTAAGTACTGGCATCTGAAGGCCGGAGTGCAGGAGGTCGCTCCCGGAACCCGCTGGACTTTTGGCAAGTCTTGTGGGGGTCACGAGGCCCCCCAAGCTGGCCAAAAGTCCCTGGGGGTCCAATGGGGATCCTGGAGTGATCTCCTGCCCTCAGGCCATCGGTGCCAGTAATCCAAATGGCGCCGATAGCCTTTGCCCATACTAATTCACAGGGGCTACCGGTGCCATTGGTCAGCCCCTGTCACATGGTAGGAGCACAAGATGACACTGATGGCCATGTGACAGGGGCTGACCAATGGCACCGGTAGCCCCTGTGACATAGTAGGTCAAAGGCTATCGGTGCCATGATGAAACCAGTATCGAAGGTGTGAGAGTGCAGGGGATGGCTCCCGGACCCCCCACTGGACCACCAGGGAGTTTTGGTAAGTTGGGGGGGTCAGGAGGGTGGGGGGGTTGTTTAAATTGATTTATTTAGGTGGCCGAATAATTCAGCGAAGATTTGTGTATTCGTGGAGAATCGCTATATGTTTCACTTCCCCACGAATACAATGGAAATGGCAACATCCGTTGCAGATTGCCAATACGTAGGGACCGAATGCACACCCCTACTGTTCATATCTTTCCTGATCTCTCTCGTGTTACTTGGGAGAGGAGAAGAGTTTTCTTAGCTCTTTGTCAAGGAGTTCTTGTACTAGAAGCTAGTTTTATATTGAGATACCCTTGTAAATATTTCATTAACCCCTAGATTCATCATTCAGCTATATTTATAGCAGAATGATGAGTTGAGGAAAAAAAAAGGGGGCAGGAGGGTGATAGCGGGCAGCAGGCCGCATCGCGGCAGTACGGCTTCTCCCACCGTGGTGTGGCCACGACTCACACTATTGCCCCAAGAGCGCCATGGGAAAAGGTGTAGTTATTTCCCACAGTGCTACCGGTGATAATGTGGAAAATATTATCGCTTGTAGCACTGCCAGGAGATAAGTGCCTAAACCACACCCATACTCCTCCCCTTCCCCTAATTAGAATAATACTACAATGCGGTCAGCATCGCATTCAATAAGGTTGTACCACATGCGATACCGGAAAATCGCAGAATAAAGAATGACCCTGTTAATTGGGTAATGAGCGCTTTATATTTTTTGTTTCCGCACAGTTACAAATGTTTGTAAACTCTAGGAAAGCTTTGGTTTCCAGTTTGTCGGTAAACTGAACGTCTTTAGAACTGATTGCAGATTAATGTCATGTTATAGAGATTTCCTAAAACGTTTTCCTCTGATTGTCTCCTCTTTTTCAGTCACCCTGTATCACTGTTTTTTTTTTTTGTGGTCTACTTAAAATTGAACAGTTTCCTTAATAAGGCAATGGGTTGTATTACTGTCCATATTTCTTGTTCTTATGTTTCTGTGCAAAGTGTATTCTTTGTAATATAGTTAAAAACGTATAAATAAAAAGTTAAAAAAAATAAAAATAAAGAATGGATGTATAATAGATTATCCAGAAAACTGCATTAATGTGGATAGGAAGATGTGTCCCACCAACAGGTGAGATGCTTGTGAAACTTACAGATAGAGAAATGCCTATATCAGTAATGGTGAACTCCAGTCCTCGAGTGCCACAAACAGGCCAGGTTTTCAGGATTATCCACAATGAATATACATGAGATAGATTTGCAAAGAATGGAGGCAGTACATGCAAATCTTTCTTATGCATTTTCATTGTAGATATCCAGCACTCAAGGAATAGAGTTTGCCATCCTTGGCCTATATTAAGTCAAAGAAGAGATCTTGCAGTGATCCTGGACTCAGAACTGAAGATAAAGGCACTAGGGATGTGAATCGTTTTAGGACGATTAAAATTATCGTCCGATAATTTTAATATCGTCTTAAACCGTTATGGAACACAATACAATACAGATTCTAACGATTTATCATTATAAATCGTTAGAATCGTGAGCCGGCACACTAAAACCCCCTAAAACCCACCCCCGACCCTTTAAATTAAATCCCCCACCCTCCCGAACCCCCCCCAAATAACTTAAATAACCTGCGGGTCCAGCGGCGGTCCGGAACGGCAGCGGTCCGGAACGGGCTCCTGCTCTGAATCTTGTCGTCTTCAGCCGGCGCCATTTTCCAAAATGGCGCCGAAAAATGGCGGCGGCCATAGACGAAAAAGATTGGACGGCAGGAGGTCCTTCCGGACCCCCGCTGGACTTTTGGCAAGTCTCGTGGGGGTCAGGAGGCCCCCCACAAGCTGGCCAAAAGTTCCTGGAGGTCCAGCGGGGGTCAGGGAGCGATTTCCCGCTGCGAATCGTTTTCGTACGGAAAATGGCGCCGGCAGGAGATCGACTGCAGGAGGTCGTTCAGCGAGGCGCCAGAACCCTCGCTGAACGACCTCCTGCAGTCGATCTCCTGCCGGCGCCATTTTCCGTACAAAAACGATTCGCGGCGGGAAATCGCTCCCTGACCCCCGCTGGACCTCCAGGAACTTTTGGCCAGCTTGTGGGGGGCCTCCTGACCCCCACGAGACTTGCCAAAAGTCCAGCGGGGGTCCGGAAGGACCTCCTGCCGTCCAATCTTTTTCGTCTATGGCCGCCGCCATTTTTCGGCGCCATTTTGGAAAATGGCGCCGGCTGAAGACGACAAGATTCAGAGCAGGAGCCCGTTCCGGACCGCTGCCGTTCCGGACCGCCGCTGGACCCGCAGGTTATTTAAGTTATTTGGGGGGGGTTCGGGAGGGTGGGGGATTTAATTTAAAGGGTCGGGGGTGGGTTTTAGGGGGTTTTAATGTGCCGGTTTTTCGATTTCGATTTTTCGATTTTTAACGATTTTTCACGATTTTTCACGATATTTTACCCCCCCAAACGGCAACAATACGATTCCCTCCCCCTCCCAGCCGAAATCGATCGTTAAGACGATCGAGGACACGATTCACATCCCTAAAAGGCACAGGTTAAAGCTGTGGCAAGAACAGCATTTTTTTTTAAATTGAAAACAAAAAGACCCTTTAAACATTATAGTCTGGATTTTCAAACTGTTACGCACACCGGGCTTATTTTCGAAAAGGGGCAGGGAGGGGGCAGGAAGGGAGCATGGCGAGGCGGTCCGGGGGGGCAGGGGGATTCAGAGGCCCCTGGCACAGTGGCCATTTACCACTGTGGTGGGGATCACGTGCCGGCAGTTGGCCCCAGGGATGAAGTAAGTTTAAAAACACAAAAAAGAAAAAGGTAGGGGGGAAATGGCGGGGGAGGTAGGGGAAGGGAAGGGGAGCTGGGGTGAGGGGGTAGGGAATATCCCTCCGAGGTCACTCCAATTTTGGAGCGGCCTGGGAGGGAACAGGGGAAGGCAGTGCGGCTCTGCGCGCGCAAGGTGCACAATTGTGCACACCCCTGCGTGCGCCAATCCCCAATTTTATAACATGTGTGCGCCTGCGTGCGCATGCTATAAAATCAGGCATACATGTGTGCATGCCGGGTAGGGCGTGCACATTTAAAAATCTACCCCTATATTTTGAATGCTGATTTTAGTGTAGTCCAGGTATTAGTGTCAATAGGCTAGACTACTGTAACTCGTTTTACCTAGGTTTACCTAGGTTTACCAAATATGCTAGTAAGAATGTTACAGCTGGTTCAAAACACAGCAACAAGGATGATAATAGGTATAGCATACAGACAATTTACCCTGGTTATCAGTATTTCAGAGAATCCAATTTAAGATATTAACAACAATTCATTTTATAGTGAAGTGCCAAATTGTTTTTCAACCATTATAGTCCCCTATAGCAGAAGGGGACTATAATTTTGCTATAGCACTTCTGCAACTGTATTCCAATTTCCAAAAATTGTTGGTGGTTTCTTCCCCAAAAGTATGCAACATGAAATAGAACTTCTGGAAGCATGAAATAGAAATTTTTCTATTGCCGGCTCATTATTATGGAACTCTTTTCTGAATGAGCTAAGAAGTAAGGCCAACTATTTGAAATTCAGATAAAATGTTAGGATGCTCCTTTTACTCCATACTTAGGAGCAATGAGTAATAGAATAGTTATTAATAAGTAATGCCTACTGTCTGATTTATATGTGATTTTATGTGTATGTGAGTGTAAGGATTCTATGAATATAATTATGCAATGCACTCTGATCAATAATAATTGAATAAAGTGGAATATCAGTTTTATAAATAATTAATTAGTTAATACATGAATAGGGAGTGAGAAACTGATGTGCACCAAGTAGGTGGGAAACCTTGGCGTGATCAGGTCTGATGATCTCCATTTAGCAAAACAGCTTGATAAGGTCATAACAAAAAGCCAGATGATGGCGTGCATAGGGAGAGTCATAATTAACAGGGAAAAGAGGTGACCATGCTTCTGACCAGGTCCTTGGTGAAACTTCACCTAGAATATTGTGTTCAGTTCTGGAGGTGTTGGGGGCAGGGGGATGAGGCCTTATTTCTAGTTCCTTTTATGGGGAGGGAGCAGGGAGAGGGGATGGCAGATACCAAGTCACTTACATTTTTAGTTTTTTGAGGGCTTGTGGGGGAGATCAGCCAGTAGAAGTGTTTAAAATTAATGGAAATTGGGCTGGGAGGCCCACAGTCAAGCTCTGAAGCAGGTCTAAAGATATCTGGGTAGCTTAACCAGTTATAGCTTAAAATCAGTTAAGTTAGTGGAATAGCTTTTCCCCGCCCCTAGAATGCTTATTATAATCTGGATAGATTTTAGCCAGATAGTAATTACCTGTCTAAAATCCAGCCAGATAAGTGCCTCAGTATTCAAATACTTGCCTTTTAGCAGGATAACTAGTAAGATATTTAACTAAATGACTTTAAATAATGGACCTCTTTGTTCTTTACAAATGATTCATCAACTTTGACCGTTTTTTGCTGTATGGGATTTGGCTACAATTATTCATGTTCTCATCAGAAATGGAGTAGACTACTGTAATTCATTTTATCTGGCATTATCAAAAGCTGCTTTAAAATATGACAGTTTTTTTAAAACATGGCACTAGATTGTTGACTAGGAGGGGAAAAACTGTTACCCTCAATTCTGTATGAGAGTCACCAGTTTCCTATCAAGGCAAAATTGTAACTTAAACATTTTTCTCAGCTTCATAGATGTAGGCATCCAGAAGTACCTAGCCAATTTCTTAAAGGGAAATGTACCCTCATGAGAGTTACACTCATCACAGTAGGGGCACTTGATGATTCCCTCTGTAAAGCTGACACGTATAACCTTTACTATGTGGGTCCTAATGTGTGCAACTCTCTTCCAGTTGAGCTACAACAAGAAAGCCAGTATTAAAATTTAGAAAACAACTTAAAAAAATTTGCTTTTTTGGAAAAATGTAAAGATAGTGGAGAGCTGTTTAAGGAAATGAGATTTTTTTTTATGTGATGTATTATGAATTGATAAGTGAAACACTGATTTTGGGGAGGGATTAGTCTTGGGCATTGAGACAGGAGGGAGATAGGATAGATGGTGATTATTGTGAATTGATATTCCATTTATTTTATTGTACTCATCTTTAAAGTCTCTGTGGGTGATGAAAAGAAGATTATCAAACTTTAATAAGTAAAGAAATAATGGCTCATTTTATGCAAATTCAGAACCAGAACAAAGGTTCCCATGAGGAGACAATTTCTCCCAACTAGTGATTAAATTAAGCTCCCTACATTCGCTATACATTCCCAGAGGTAGACCTGCCATAAGGCTGTAATTTAGCTGCCTAGTGCTGATTAGGGATGTGAATCGTTTTTCTGATGATTGAAAATATTGTACGATATTTTCAATGTCATCAGAAATCGGGTCTCCCTGAAACTGATACGAAAACCCCACGAATATGTTCATGGGGATCTCTTATTATTTTGGAGGAGGGCGGGAAAAATGGCAAACCCTAAACCCACCCCAACTCTTTAAAACAGATCCCTTAGCTTCCTCCACCCTCCCGACCCCCCCCCCCCCCAGAACTTTTTAAAATTACCTGGTGGTCCAGTGGGGGTCCCGGGAGCAATCTCCCGCTCTCGAGCCATTGGATGCCACTAATCAAAATGGCGCCGATGGCCCTTTTCCCTTACCATGTGACAGGGTATCCGTGCCATTGGCCGGCCCCTGTCACATGGTAGGAGCACTGGATGGCCCGCGCCATTTTTAAAGATGGCGCTGGCCATCCATTACTATCTTTAAAGGGGGTAATTAGATGGATCAGCTTTCCTGTCTAGCAGTAGTACTTCAGTTTTATTAACATTCAAAATGAGTTTCATGAGGGTTAAAAGTTGTTTAATAATTGATAAATACATAGCTGTTGTTTTGTAAGTGGCTTCAAGAGATTTACTTACTGGAATAAGTATCTGTATATCATCTGCATAGATATAGTGGGTCAGTCCTAGACCAGCAAGAATGTGATTTATTTTATCAAAGATAGAATTCTTGATTTTTACCTGAAAAAAGCGATTTGACAGATATGAGAACCATTGTAGTGTTGTGTCTGAGAGTTCAATTTCTGCTAACATATCAAGAAGAATAGTGTGATTAACAGTATTGAATGCAGTGGATAGATCAAGTAGAATCAATAAATATCTTTGTCCATTATCAAATCTTCTTAAAACAGTATCATTTAAGGCTAAATGTTTGGTGAGTTGTTTCTGTACTACTTTTTTTCTATTGCCGTCAGTAGGCATTACTTATTAATAACTATTCTATTACTCATTGCTCCTAAGCATGGAGTAAAAGGAGCATCCTAACATTTTATCTGAATTTCAAATAGTTGGCCTTACTTCTTAGCTCATTCAGAAAAGAGTTCCATAATAATGAGACGGCAATAGAAACATTTCTATTTCATGCTTCCAGAAGTTCTATTTCATGTTGCATACTTTTGGGGAAGAAACCACCAACAATTTTTGGAACTTGGAATACAGTTGCAGAAGTGCTATAGCAAAATTATAGTCCCCTTCTGCTATAGGGGACTATAATGGTTGAAAAACAATTTGGCACTTCACTATAACATGAATTGTTGTTAATATCTTAAATTGGATTCTCTGCAAATCTGATAACCAGGGTAAATTGTCTGTATGCTATACCTATTATCATCCTTGTTGCTGTGTTTTGAACCAGCTGTAACATTCTTACTAGCATATTTGGTAAACCTAGGTAAACCTAGGTAAAGCAAGTTACATTAGTCTAGCCTATTGACACTATAAAGGATAGTTAGACTATAAAGGATAAGTTAGAGATAGGTCAGTAATTGTTAAGTACTGCTGGATGACGATAATTTGTTGTAAGAATTGGTTTAATAACTTCTGTTTCCAAAATGTATGGAAAATGACCTTCAGAAAGTGATAAATTGATTATTGCTGCAGTGGAACTGGAAATTGTGTCACTAGTCGGTTTTAGTGTATGGATGGGGTTACTATCTAATGGATGGTTGGCAGGATTCATATGTTTTATAAGGATTTCTATCTCAAATGCAGATGTTTGTTCAAATTTAGACCACTTTGTTAATTCTTTGGTGCTCATGTTGATAGATTGGGTATTGCTGTTATTGTTTGTTCCCTATAGTCAATTTTAGAATCTAATTTTTTTAAGAAATGTGCAATCACATTGCATCTTGATTCAGGAATAGAAGAATTTTCTTCCAAGGTGTTTCCAGTTAGTTTTTGCACTATAGAGAATAAAGTTCCTGGGTTATGACTGAATTTATGTATTTTGTTCATGTAGAAATATTAGGGATGTGAATCGTTTTCCATATCGTCTTAACGATAGAAATCGTGTGGCAGGGCAAGAAAATCGTCTTAGGCACGATTTTTTAGTTAAAAAATCGTTAAAAATCGTTTTTTCCGATTGGTGCGCACTAACTCGAGTTAGTGCGCACTAACGGGAGTTAGTGCGCACTAACTGGGAGTTAGTGCGCACTAACTGAAAATGATACAATTTGACACTTTTCAGGTCAGTTAAGGTCAGTTTAGGAATGAATATGTATTCCTATTGGCTGCCCTCTTATTTATTCATGTTACCAAGTTTCCTACTGACAGTATATGGGGGATGGGAAATGGAAACAGTTGGTAGCTTGACAAAACAAGTAATGTGATCAGTCAATGTGACTAGAACTTGTGCCCTAACCCTGATACCAGGGGTATTGTGATCTTCCTGCACACAGTGACCTATCCCTATTAATACCAGGAGTGTTGTGATCTTCCTGCACACAGTGCCCTATCCCTAATACCAGGGGTGTTGTGATCTTCCTGCACACAGTGCCCTATTCCTGATACTGGGGGTGTTGTGATCTTCCTGCACACAGTGCCCTATTCCTGATACCGGGGGTGTTGTGATCTTCTTGCACACATCCCGATATCAGGGATAGGGCACTGCATGCAGGAAGATCACAACACTCCTGGTATTAATAGGGATAGGGCACTGCATGCAGGAAGATCACAACACCCCTGGTATCAGGGATAGGGCACTGTGTGCAGGAAGATCACAATACCCCGGAGGAGTGAGGGTCAGGCAGCTCCCCCCTGTCTGTGAAGCCAGCCTCTCACTAGTAATGCAGGGAGGGAGCTGTCTCAGACTTCACCATCCTCCCCCCCCCCTCACCCACACACCATTCACTAGCTGGGACATGGGGGAAGTCAGGAGTGAGGGTCAGGCAGCTCCCCCCTGTCTGCGAAGCCAGCCTCTCACTAGTAATGCAGGGAGGGAGCTGTCTCAGACTTCACCATCCTCCCCCCCCCTCACCCACACACCATTCACTAGCTGGGACATGGGGGAAGTCAGGAGTGAGGGTCAGGCAGCTCCCCCCTGTCTGTGAAGCCAGCCTCTCACTAGTAATGCAGGGAGGGAGCTGTCTCAGACTTCACCATCCACCCCCCCCCCTCACCCACACACCATTCACTAGCTGGGACATGGGGGAAGTCAGGAGTGAGGGACAGGCAGCTCCCCCCTGTCTGTGAAGCAAGCCTCTCACTAGTAATGCAGGGAGGGAGCTGTCTCAGACTTCACCATCCTCCCCCCCCCCTCACCCACACACCATTCACTAGCTGGGACATGGGGGAAGTCAGGAGTGAGGGTCAGGCAGCTCCCCCCTGTCTGCGAAGCCAGCCTCTCACTAGTAATGCAGGGAGGGAGCTGTCTCAGACTTCACCATCCTCCCCCCCCCCCTCACCCACACACCATTCACTAGCTGGGACATGGGGGAAGTCAGGAGTGAGGGTCAGGCAGCTCCCCCCTGTCTGTGAAGCCAGCCTCTCACTAGTAATGCAGGGAGGGAGCTGTCTCAGACTTCACCATCCTCCCCCCCCCCTCACCCACACACCATTCACTAGCTGGGACATGGGGGAAGTCAGGAGTGAGGGTCAGGCAGCTCCCCCCTGTCTGCGAAGCCAGCCTCTCACTAGTAATGCAGGGAGGGAGCTGTCTCAGACTTCACCATCCTCCCCCCCCCTCACCCACACACCATTCACTAGCTGGGACATGGGGGAAGTCAGGAGTGAGGGTCAGGCAGCTCCCCCCTGTCTGTGAAGCCAGCCTCTCACTAGTAATGCAGGGAGGGAGCTGTCTCAGACTTCACCATCCACCCCCCCCCCCTCACCCACACACCATTCACTAGCTGGGACATGGGGGAAGTCAGGAGTGAGGGACAGGCAGCTCCCCCCTGTCTGTGAAGCAAGCCTCTCACTAGTAATGCAGGGAGGGAGCTGTCTCAGACTTCACCATCCTCCCCCCCCCTCACCCACACACCATTCACTAGCTGGGACATGGGGGAAGTCAGGAGTGAGGGTCAGGCAGCTCCCCCCTGTCTGCGAAGCCAGCCTCTCACTAGTAATGCAGGGAGGGAGCTGTCTCAGACTTCACCATCCTCCCCCCCCCCCCTCACCCACACACCATTCACTAGCTGGGACATGGGGGAAGTCAGGAGTGAGGGTCAGGCAGCTCCCCCCTGTCTGTGAAGCCAGCCTCTCACTAGTAATGCAGGGAGGGAGCTGTCTCAGACTTCACCATCCTCCCCCCCCCCCTCACCCACACACCATTCACTAGCTGGGACATGGGGGAAGTCAGGAGTGAGGGTCAGGCAGCTCCCCCCTGTCTGCGAAGCCAGCCTCTCACTAGTAATGCAGGGAGGGAGCTGTCTCAGACTTCACCATCCTCCCCCCCCCTCACCCACACACCATTCACTAGCTGGGACATGGGGGAAGTCAGGAGTGAGGGTCAGGCAGCTCCCCCCTGTCTGTGAAGCCAGCCTCTCACTAGTAATGCAGGGAGGGAGCTGTCTCAGACTTCACCATCCACCCCCCCCCCCCTCACCCACACACCATTCACTAGCTGGGACATGGGGGAAGTCAGGAGTGAGGGACAGGCAGCTCCCCCCTGTCTGTGAAGCCAGCCTCTCACTAGTAATGCAGGGAGGGAGCTGTCTCAGACTTCACCATCCTCCCCCCACCCCCTCACCCACACACCATTCACTAGCTGGGACATGGGGGAAGTCAGGAGTGAGGGTCAGGCAGCTCCCCCCTGTCTGTGAAGCCAGCCTCTCACTAGTAATGCAGGGAGGGAGCTGTCTCAGACTTCACCATCCTCCCCCCCCCCCCCTCACCCACACACCATTCACTAGCTGGGACATGGGGGAAGTCAGGAGTGAGGGTCAGGCAGCTCCCCCCTGTCTGCGAAGCCAGCCTCTCACTAGTAATGCAGGGAGGGAGCTGTCTCAGACTGGTATCAGGGTTAGGGCACTGTGTGCAGGAAGATCACAACACTCCTGGTATTAATAGGGATAGGGCACTGTAAGAGATGACTGTAGTAGATTGAATAAAGATCTGATGTTTCTGCTCTCCTCACACCAAACAAAAACAACACACAAGCAGAGAAGCCCTTCTTACAAAGCTGAGCTAGTGAGTTAAGTAGGAGGAAAAGTAAACATACTGGTGCCAGTGTGGCTACTTAAAAAATACACTTACCAACAATCAATTACATATATTTGAACTGTGTACAGTTCCAGCCAGGACCACCTTTCTAAAATGCACAGTGATTGGCAAATTCAACATGCACTAGCATTTCAGGTGCCTGCTAACAAAAATAATAAACAAACAAGTTCTAGTCACGTGAGTGCTGATCATTACATTACTTTTTTTGTCAAGCTTCCAACTGTTTCCATTTCACATCCCCCCTACCATATTGGTAACATCAATAGATAAGAGCACAGCCAGCCAATAGGAATACATACATACATATTCATTCCTAAGTGACCTTTACTGACCTGGGAAGTGTGAACACTTTGTTTCATTTTCTGTTGGTGTTCGTTAGTTTCCAGTTCCATTTCCCATCCCCCCAACCATCACCTCAGTGGTAACCTTGGTAATATCAATAGATAAGAGGGCAGCCAGCCAATAGGAACTCATATTCATTCCTAACTGACCTTCAGTGACCTGGAAAGTGTTTATTTGTATCATTTTCAGTTAGTGCGCACTAAATCGAGTTAGTGCGCACTAACGGGGAGTTAGTGCGCACTAACTCGAGTTAGTGCGCACTAACACGATTTAACGATTTTTAACGATAAATCGTTAGAATTTCTATTGTATCGTGTTCTATAACGATTTAAGACGATATAAACATTATCGGACGATAATTTTAATCGTTGAAAAACGATTCACATCCCTAAGAAATATTTCTTTTTGTTATTAGTTAGCTTTTTGTATTGAGTTAGATATGATGTATATATTGCTAGAGCGGTTGTGGATTTAGTTTTATGCCAAATGTTTTCTTTTTTTCTAACTTCATGTTTAGCACTTCTGATGTTATTGTCGTACCAAGGGTTATTTTGAATGGGTTCTTTTAAAGATTTTGATATTGAAGGGTTTAATTCATCTGCTATGGAGTTTGTTATTTTAAGCCAAGAATTGGTAGCATCTTCACTATTCAATAGATTGATATTTTGAGTGGTTGCCTAAGTTTTAAGTTGCAATTCATCAATTTTAAATGGTGGACGATAGGAAAATGTTATCTTTTGAGTGTTTGTGAGTGCTATATTTATGCTAAGGGTGATAGTTGACTGAATCATAAAATGATCTGACCAGGGAACTGAGGTGTGACTTGTAGATTGGACAGAGCAATTTCTTGAATTGATAAATATCAAGTCTAAAGTATGTCTGGCTTTTATGTAGGGCCGGAGATAATTTGTTCTAAACCTAGTACTGAAAGTGATTCAATAACAGTATCACAGGTGAGGGAATGAGGGCTAGAATCAATAGGTAAATTAAAATCACCTAAAACAACTGAAGGTTTGTTAGGTTTCACATTACTAGTCAAAAATTCAATAACTGGAGAACAATTGTAATCTAGCAGACCTGGGGGACAATAGAGCAAGCAAATCTGGAAATTAGTTGACTCAAATAAAGCAATTTCATCCGGAGGAGAAATTTTGATAGGCATCAATTTTAAGTGAAGGTGATTTTTTGTAATGAGCATCAAACCTCCTTTCCTTCTGTTGAGTCAGGGTATTGAATAATTTGTAATGAGTATTTGATTGATCAAGACTGTATCGGTTTTCTTCAGCTAAATTTTGGTTATGGCAATGAAATCAGGTTTTAAGACTTCAAGAATATCTGATATTACCAGAATCTTTTTTGTTATGGACTGTGCATTAATTAGTAGAAAAGTAAAAAAGAGACAGTTGCTGTAAAACGAAGCATTATGACATGGAACATTAATAATAGAGCAATTAATTATGCGGCTTACTTTGTGTCTTGGTAAAATGTTCATCTTGTATCTGGGTTCTTCTGTCTGATATTTTCCTTGCTTCAAGCAGACTGAGATCAGAAAGTTTGTAAGAGAAGACATTTTTTGAGATTTAGATTAGAATAGCAAAGAGGACACAAAAACTAAAGATTATATTGGAATCCCAAAGGTGTCGCACGAAGGGGCGCAGAAAGGGTCAAGCCCCTTTGTCATAATCCTTTCACACATGACGCCCGGCACACAGTGACTACGGCCCAACGCTCATGCTTATGACCTCCTCGGTGCCCTTGCTGATGTCAGGCACAGGGTGGAGTCTGCAGCCGAGGGGGAAAGTGGAGCAGCAGATAGTCCAGGACCAAGAGGAATGAAGGCAAGCAGGCAAAGGTTGAAGACTCTGGTGTTGTTCGAGGCAACTGGCAAGCAGGAACTGAGCAGCAAAGGTGAGGAGAAGTAGAGATCCTCTCTCAGCCCAACGCTTGTACTTATGATCCCCTCGGCACCCTTGATGACATCAGTCACAGGGTGGAGTCAGCAGCCAAGGGGGGAAGTGGCACGGCAGATAATCCAGGACAAAGAGGAACAAAGGCAAGCAGGCAAAGGGTGAAGCCTCTGGTGTTGTTTGAGGCACTGAGCAGCTAAGGTGAGGAGCAGCTCCTTTCCTTCTTCTTATGTGATATATTATTCCCCCTTTCTACTAGAATATAACAACATAAGAAGTGCCTTGCTGGGTCAGACAAGGTCTATTGAGCAGATGAGTACAGCATTCTGTCTCTGACAGTTGCCAGTCCAGGTCACAAATGCCTGCCAGATCCAAAATAACTGATCTATTTCTTTTATCTCACTCCCAAGAATAAGTGCTGGTTTTCCTAACTCTGGTTATGGACCTTTCCTTCTGAAAGGTCTTTTGAACCCATTATATTAATTACCACCATGTCCTCTGGCAACAGATTGCATATCTTAAGTGCTGAGTGAAAAAATACTTCCTATGATTTATTTCAAATCTGCTGATTGCTAGATTTGTGGAGTGTTCCCTAGTCCCAGTGTTAATAAAAGGGTAAATAACATTCCCTATTTGACCATTCCACCATACTCATGATTTTATAAATCTTAACCATATCCCCTCTCCATCTTCTCTTTTCCAAGCTAAAGAGCCCTAATCTCCATAAGGGAGGTTTTCCAGCCCCTTTATCATTTTTGTTATCCTTCTCTGTACCTTTTCCACATCTGCTCTGCATTTTTTTGAGATGGGAGGACCAGAACTGCACACAATGCACAAGGTGCAGTCACAACATGGATCTATTTAAAGTCATTTTGATATTCTCAGTTTTGTTCTCTCTTTCTTTCCAAATAATTCCTAACATTCTGTTTGCCTTTTCAAAAAAATCTAGTAAATTGGTAAGCCAAAACTTCCCTTTACAAAAACCATATTGATGCTCCCCCACTGAACCACGTTTATCTATGTGGTCAATCAATTTGTTTTTAGTACTTGTCATCTCCTCTCCGTTTCTTTGATTTCATCATTTATTTATTTATTTATTTATTTATTTATTGATTGCTTTTATATTCTATCACAACAGTTAACAAAGCATAGAACATTTAACAAAACACATAGTACAGGTAAAATAAAGTTATAAATACCAAACACATAGTACAAGTGAAGTAAAATTATAAATACCAAAGATTTAAAATCAAATACAGTAATTCATTAAATATTAACAAAATAAGGGGGTTATTTTCCAAGCCGTGATAGGCCCTTATTGCATGCATTAGGGCCTTATCATGGCGGTAATATTTAAATTAGGGGGAGAGGAGGAGTCGGGGTGGAGTTAGGGAGGGAAATATGTTAATAGGTGGTGGCACCGCTGCCGGCAATAATGTTTCAAACATTATCGCCGGCAGTAGTGTGGAGAAAAACTTACACATAAGAACATACAAAATTGCCATGCTGGGTCAGACCAAGGGTCCATCAAGCCCACATCCTGTTTCCAACAGAGGCCAAACCAGGCTACAAGTACCTGGCAAGTACCCAAACCCTAAGTCTAAACCATGCTACTGATGCAATTAATAGCAGTGGCTATTCTTTAAATCAGCTTGATTAATAGCAGGTAATGGACTTCTCCTCCAATAATGTATCCAAACCTTTTTTAAACCCAGCTACACTAACTGCACTTGGTTCTTGCCTCTCTTTTGTTCTGGGAATTTCTTCAGAACATTTAGAAAACTGCTGGCATGAGATTTAATATTGAGCAGGGAGATAAAACAGAAAGGATGTGGCAGGCTCTCACCATCCTACAAGAAGGTAATTTAGAATATACTGGGGAGAAGGAACTGAGAAGTTGAGGCCACAGGGCAGGTAGTCGGGGATGGGATGAGGCTCATGATAAGGAAAAGGGTGCAAGGTACTAGGGGTGTGCATTCGGATTGACCGCATTAGTAAAACGCAACTCATTTTTTTTTTTTACTTAAAAAATTGATTCGACATAAACGATCGGATTTCCCACATATCGAACATAGATATGTTCGATATGTGGGAAATCGCGATTGTTGAGCCAAAATAAAAATATAAACCCCCTCACCCTCCTTAATCCCCCCCCCGACTTACCACAACTCCCTGGTGATGGAGCGAGGAGTGAGGACGCCATTTCTGCAATCCTTGGCGAGAAGCATGTGACGTCGGCGGCACGTCGAGTGACGCCGGCGTCACGTGATTCCCGGCTCGTTCGCGCCGGACGGCTCGTTCGGCCCAAAAAGAACTTTTGGCCAGCTTGGGGGGGTCAGGAGGCCCCCCCAAGCTGGCCAAAAGTTCTTTTTGGGCCGAACGAGCCGTCCGGCGCGAACGAGCCGGGAATCACGTGACGCCGCGTCACTCGACGTGCCACCGACGTCACATGCTTCTCGCCAAGGATTGCAGAAATGACGTCCTCACTCCTCGCTCGATCACCAGGGAGTTGTGGTAAGTCTGGGGGGGGGGATTACGGAGGGTGAGGGGGTTTAAATTTTTTTTTTGCACATATGTACATATACCCAACTCATTGGATTTTTTTTATGTCCATATTGGCCGCAAGTGGGACCCCCTTTCGGACATAAAAAATATGAACATAAAATTTTGCTCTGCACATCCCTACAAGGTACCATGGTGTGAAGGGAGGAGATGGATTTAAGCTGTAAAGAGGATAGGATAAAGAAGAGATTAGGCTGAGGAAGAAAATGGGAAACAGATAGAGGAGAAGATGAAACAAGGGAACATTGAGGAAAAGGTGGTGATAGGAAGACAGAAGAAAGATGATATCCTTGACAGTCAAAGCAAATGCAGGTTTTCCCTTTTCATGATGTATTCTGACAGAAAGATTCTTCCTGTCAACAGATGGCTCCAAAAAAGGAAAAGTCCACAAACTATGAAATGTAGGGAAAGTCCTGTTTGTCATTTTGGGCTCAGGATTTGCATTGGATTTGATTTTAGTGAAGCCTAACAACTCCTGCATCTCCAAAGTTTCGAGGGCTCAGATTTTACCAATTAGTTTTGTCCCATCTTTAATCAGGTCATTAGACACAAATTATATGGAAAAAATATTCAATGCATTAATGCATTATAGACAGGAAAACTGTGAACTCCACTAAGATTATTGAAAGAAAAAATGTGGAAAGCATTTAAGAAGTAAAAGAGAAAGAGAAAACAATCTAAGAATAAGATAAAAGAAAGATCAACATGGGGAAAATAAACAAGCAAGTTGATAAATTGCTCAGGCTAAAAAGAAATGTTGATTTCAAATTAACTGATCAAAAATGATTATTTTATCATTATGGAAAGGTTATCTGAAAAGTTTTATTGCAGATTGACATTTTAAGGGGTATTCTAAAGCCGTTACACATTATTATTGTAAGTACTATCTGTATCCGGAATTTAATATAAGGCATAAATCTCTGCCATTGTATTCAGGCAAAAATATTAACAGGATCATAGATATAATTATCTTTGGGGAGAAAAGATGTGATGCAAATATTTTTTCCAAGAATTCCTTAGGTAATCATGACATATCACATAACTCAATCTGAATTAGGGTGACAAAAATGCTAAGGAATCTTTTTCCTGTGAGGGAGGAGGATTTTCCTAATTTGTATTTATTTCTTTAATGAACTATAATTAGAAGCTTCCAAACACAAAATGAGAGGCGTGGAAAATAATGAAAATATTCACATCCAGTTTTAAAATTGCAACATGCAATACATTAAACAATCAAAGGATACCTAACATCCAAATACCTCTCAAAATAAGAAGGAGGTCAATATTCAAAACTAAACATCTAAATGGATAATTTAGAGTTAGATGGATAATTTGGAATTAGATGAATAACTTGTGAGTTATCCATCTAAATGGCTGGTCCCAAGCTGCTGCCGCATGCAGATCCCATAAAGCCCTGCAGCAGCCCTGATCCCTCCTTGCGCAGGGCTTCCTGCAACTACAGAAACTCATGCAAGGGCTGTGCCACTGCACAGCCTGTGAGTATGTGCTTATTTATAGGCCCCATGCAGACTTCCACTACTAATGCTGCTGCTGCTGCTGCCAGCACGTAAAGAGTGCTGACACTTGAGGAGGTGCAGGAGAGAGGAAGCACCAGATTTCAATTACCTCTTACAGCTGAAGGCATGCAGGGGTGAGGAGGGTTCTCCCGGCCCCTCGACGAAGCAACAGTGACTGATTGCCTGATGCTAACGTCATCAGGTTGGGATTGGCAGGACCATCAAAAGCCGGCCCCCTACGGTGCTAAAGTGAGGTGGAGGAGAGAGGAAGCGCCGGAATTAAATTACCTCTTACAGCTGAAGGTGTGCAGGGGTGAGGAGAATTCTCCCGGGCCCCCGACAAAGTTACAGTGACTGATTGCCTGATGCCGATGTCATCAGGATGGGACCAGCAGGACCATCAAAAGCTGGCCCCCTGCGGTGCTTTGACCTGCCAGGAATTTGGAAAAGAACTTTATCTCTTTTGAAATGTGAGTAACAATTTCTCTTAGTTTTTATTGCTGTTTCTCTCAACCGAGACATCCATTTGGGAAGGCAATAGTTTGTTATGAGAGAAGGAGGTGAGAAGAGTGATCTAAGGCTTTACCTTGTTAAATAAATTTGGTGAAAATGATGTCTCATACAAAAAGGAAGGCGAAAGTAAGGGAGATGGTCACATCATCTCTCTTATCAGAGCCTTTCCAGCCTTGGATTCCCACTTTTTTCACACTTGCGTCTGGTATAAAACTGGAGGAGATGGCCACTGAAGGATATGGTACAGAGCGAATACCAGTCCTACAGGCTGAAATATCATTAAGCCCCTCCCCCACCTCAATTAATTCCCATAGATTTTCTGAATTTACAAGTTGACATAGAGGAGAAGAGAGGAGGAGCCCAGGATATAGTGGGAAAATTGGAATCGGGATCTCTACGCAGCATTGTTTTGCACCTTGACAAGCCAGCAGAGATTACATTAGATTCTCTGTGGTCAGCTGTTAAATCTTTAGAGACGGCGATTGTTAACTTAACAAAAGTTACAATGGATTCAAATCCATGCTTCATTAATATTGAGGCTTCTCTTTTAAAATCTGATAAAGAAATGGAACAGTTGGAAAAGAGAATGGCTAATATGGAAAATTGCCAACAAAGATTCACAAGAGCTGAGATATTATATGATAATAAGCTTGAAGCCATAGAGAATTTGTTAAAGTATCTGAATCTCAGAATATTACATTTTCCAAAACATGATTTAATAATGCCGCATGACATGTTTAAGGAATATTTAAGTCAAATTTAAAAAATGTCACAACAAGCAATGCCAGCCATCTCAAAGATTTATTATGTACCTGCAAGAGGTACTATTCCATCAGGCAGCAAACCAGGGGAAAACTCATTGAATTTGACAGGAATAATTGAAGCTACCCGGATACTATTATATCAACTTGATCTACATTACACGTTTCCTTTGATTTTGCCTCGGATCGTGATGCAGTGTTTCGTCTTTACATGCGGAATCGAGTGGCTTTATTCCATGGTGACAAAATATGGATTTACCCCGACTTTTCAAGAATGACACAAGAAAGGAGAAGGAAATTCCTTGAATTAAGATCGGAAATGGAAACAAAGGGGGGGGGGGGGTAAAATGATATTAAAATGTCCATGCAAATGTGAAATATTTTGTCAAAATCAGAAATATGTATTCTTTGAGTTATCACAGCTGCAAACTTTTCTTGATTCTTATACATGAGAGGCTTTAGCTTTGGGATCAGAGGCAATGTAGATATAAACCAGGTGTAAAATCTCTTTTTCAATTGTTTGTATGGGGGGAGGGTGGGATTTGTCCTCCTTATTTGCCTTTGAAGCAGCTTTGTTGCATCTCTCTTCTTGGTATATTATTACTTTGAATATTGGATAAAATATTATTTCTTTTTTGATTTATACTTCAGTTTCAGAATTACAAATACCGTATCTGTAGTCATTAAAAATGATATTTTGTATTGAAAATGCATAAATAAAAAAAAATATATTAAAAAAAAAGAGTGCTGACACTTGAGGCACTTGTGACCCCAACTGAAGGATGTATGACCCCATTTGGGGTCCTGACCCACAGTTTGGGAAGCTCTGGATAAACTGATAAGCTATACTGATTAGATCTGTGTTTATAAATACTAATTTTGTTCAGTGCATCATTTTCTGTGAACTATCCTAGAATAAAGATTTTTTTGGACAAGAGTACACTTAATAGAAGGGTGATGTTGTTATTTATATATTTATTTTAACACAAGATATCCCTCTTTTTTCTAATTTATTTTGCAGCTTTCAATGCTGTGAGACATTAACCTAATTAAGAGCAGTTGTTTTGAGCATCCAAAGATTTATACAGAACTATACATTTAGGAATTATACGATAGAGGAGTAATTGAAAAACATGTTATGATCTTGCTAATATGTTATGCGTTCAAAACAAAAGGATCATATCCTCTTTTAGACCTATATACCAATTGCTCTTCAGATACATTTGCAATTAATTTTTCTCTGATACACACTCATGATTATCTCATGCAAACACATTTACACTATCACTTGTACCCACATGCCCTAGGTTTGTAACATTTTGCTGGAATCCATTACATAAAGGTTAGCCTGTGGGGCTTCCTGTCAATGCTGAGTGCAGAAGCATTTGACTATCTCGACCACAAGAGAGAAGGAGAAAGTGGAAGAGAGAGTTACTGAAGATAACAAACCTGAGGTATAGGTTTATTTCTGTCATCTGCCTTACTTGTCAGTAAGGGTCTAGAAAAAATTCAATGAAAGGTTGATGAGAGAAAGCAGCATGTAAGTAGATAACCAAATGGGGAATTTGACTGCCATAGCTCTGAAAATTACCATCATCTGACCATTCTTTCCTCTATAAACACCCTGTAGTATATCACCAGAAATGGCATGATCTCACAGTTTTCCAGGGCCTCAAGGCTGATAGAAAAGGTCTCAGAACTCAAATTGGTGAACTCATAGAACCTTTCAGTCTAAGACTACTGTTTGATCTGAAACCTCAGAATGCCTACTAAAGCTTAACCATATCAATGACAGTAAATACATTATTAACAAATTACTTGGGAATACATATTTTGTATACTATAAATAAATGCAGACATACGTTTGAAGTGTTCGAGTATACATTGGTGTCTCTTCCAGTGGCATAGCCAGAATTGATTTTTTGGGTGGGCACAAGGTTAACATGGATGGGATGTAGGTATGCAGGTCTGAGACCTACTAGTTGTTTTCTTATTGTTAAATGCCATATATTGCACCCTAGAATGGCTTTTTAAGTAATTTGCAACAGCCATTATGATTCATGGATGAAACTTTAAAATAATTTAGTTCAATAATTTAAGCACTTACCAGCATTAAAAATTCCTTATTAATCAGAATTTATTTTATATTTATTGCAGTTTATAAATGCACAAGTATAGAAAATAATCCGATCCAATCATGTAATTAAACAAAAATGAATGTATTCTTTCATGAACCATCTTTGCAGAAAACCAGAAATCTTCATAAATTAAATACAATACAATATAATTAATCATCAGAACAGGTGCAGCACAGAGCTAGGGCAATTCACATAACATGAAAAAAAAATTCAAATTCTGGTTTCACCTCAGCAAAAAATAACCTTCCACTGCTATTTTGTGAAGTAACACAAACTCTTGCTAAGAAAGAGGCATTTAGAACCTTGCTATACCATACAGTCACAGCACTGACTCTCAGGATTCAAATAACAGCAACCTTATGAAAAAGCAGCAATGCAAATACAAACCACCCCCTAGAACATTAATACATCACCTACGGGAATAATAGAACAAGCTGGACTACTACTACAGAGAAACTATATGCTAGAAATACTGCATTTCTGACAAACACAGGCAAAACTGAGACCGACCCTTACCTAATATAGAAATAAGAGACTATAAATTAGAAACAGAAACATGCAGATAAAGCCAAAATAGAAAGCCTGAGAAACTAAAATGTCTGAACAGTGGAATACTTAAAGAGCAAAATACAAAAATATAAGAAATGCACATTCCTAAAGATGACATATTTAAATTGCTAACATCTCAATATATATATATTTTACCTTTGTTGTCTGATCTTTGTATTTTTTTAATCAGTTGGTCCTGGTCTCTTTTTCTCATTTTTTTCCCTTGTCGCTCATTTCCTAATTCCTTTTCAGTGTCTTTCTTCTACTACTGTCTTCTTCCCTTACACACACACACACACACATACATGCTTTCTCTCAAAGACTCCCTCACACACTCAAGCTCTCATTCTCATATGCTCTCCCCTCACTCCCATGATCACATTCTCTGCAGACACACATACAAGCTCTCACTTTCTCACCCCTCCCCAGGCTTATATTCTTATGCATCCACAGACGCACATCTAGGCACCCATTCTCACCCACACATACACATATTCAAGCTCCCATTCTCACCCATACATACACACATTCAAGCTCCCATTCTCATCCTTACATTCACACATTCAAGCTCCAATTCTCACCCATACATTCACATATTCAAGCTCCCATTCTCACCCATACATACACACATTTAAGGTCCCGTTCTCACCCACACATATACACATTCAAGCACCCATTCTGACCCACATATTCAAGCTTCCATTCTCACCCACGCATACAAACCCAGACTACCATTCTCACCCACACACAAACCCAGGCTCCCATTCTCATACACACACAGATACACACACACACACACACACACACACACACACACACACACACACATTTAAGGTCCCATTCTCACCCACACACAAACCCAGGCTCTCATTCTCACCCATATATACACACATTCAAGCTTCCATTCTTACCCACATACAAACCCAGGCTCCCATTCTCACCCACACAAAACCCAGGCTCCCATTCTCACCCATATATACACACATTCAAGCTTCCATTCTCACCCAGAAATTCAAGCTTCCATTCTCACCCACATACATTCAAGATTCCATTCTCACTCCCATACACACCCAGGCTCCGATTTTCACACACCCACACACCAAGGCTCCCATTCTCATCCACATATACACATTCAAGCCTATGCACAGCTTCCGCTCCTTCCCCCAGAGCAGGAAGATCAGCTGGCCTCTCCTGCTGCCACCTGCTTCCTGTTATCTTTGGGCCATATGGTTGACTGATCTTCCTGTTTGGGGGGGGGGGAGGAGAGCAGAAGTGCCGCGCACAGCTTCTGCTTCCTCCCCCCCCCCCCAAGCAGGAAGATCAGTCGGCCACATGGCCGCGGGACCACTTCTCCATGTGTGCCGTGCAAATGCACGGAATGGTGCGCCAGGCCTGGGTCCTTTTCTTGGCTGTCACAGAGATGGGATCCTGCGACAGCGTTGCAGTTCCGGTGCCAGTTGGGTGGGTCTGGGCCCAAATTGGGTGGGCAGCTGCCCACCCAGGCCCACCCATGGCTACGCCACTGGTCTCTTCATCTATCTCTGTTGATCTCTTCCTATTCTCTGTCTCTTTCCTATCCTATATGCCCCTTCTTCCTTAACTCCTCTTGTTACAGCAGCTAGCCTTCTTTCATCTGCCACCTAAAAAGCTTCCCAGCCCTGCCACATGCATCCTTTGATACCAGAGAGAAATCTACCAGTTCTGACTCCATTAGGCATGGCACCCAACTTTCTACCCTCAACAAGCACTGCATCTCAAAAAGGATATAGCTGTACTGGAGAAAGTGCAAAGAAGGGCGACCAAAATGATAAGGGACATGGAATGGCTGCCCTATGAAGAAAGGCTAAAGAAATTAGGGCTGTTCAGTTTGGAGAAGAGACTACTGAGGGGAGATATGATAGAAGTCTACAAAATCATGAAATAACTTGAACAAGTTAATGTTGTGAAGACGGATGAGAATGTGGACCCCTTGCCTGAGGTGGAGTTGACACAACCTGAGAGGGCAAACACCCACAGGTCCCTAATGCCGGGAGGTGAGGTCGGGCTGCTGAAGGGGCCGGCTGGAGCTTCACCAATACCAACCCCATTCCCCACGGGTTGAGCCTTTGGGTGCGGGGGCCTGCTGGTCTTAGGTGGGCCCCTGTGAAGATGGTTGTGTAACAGCCAGGAGAATCGTCCAAAGTCAGTCCAAGATAGGAAGCAGAGGATCACCGATAGCCAGTCCAGAGTCAGAAGCCAGAGGATCACCGGTAGCCAGTCCAAAGTCAGATGCCAGAGTGTTGCCGATAGCCAGTCCGAAGTCAGAAACTAGAAGAGTCACCGAAAACCAGTCCAAGGTCAGAAGCCAGAAGATCCATCTGCAGAACCAAGGATGGGAACAGGAGCAGGAACAGGACTCAGAAGGCAGGAACAGGTGGATGGTCTTCATCGAATGACTTAACTTATGAGGGGAGATTGAAGAATCTAAATATATATACCTTGGAGGAAAGGAGGAACAGGGGTGATATGATACAGACCTTCAGATACTTGAAAGATTTTAATGATCCAAAGCCAATGACAAACCTTTTCTGTTGGAAAAAAATCAGCAGAACCAGGGGTCACGATTTAAAACTCTAGGGAGGAAGACTCAGAACCAATGTCAGGAAGTATTTCTTCACAGAGAGGGAGGTAGATGCCTGGAATGCCCTTCCAGAGGAAGTGGTGAATACCAAAACTGTGAAGGATCTCAAAGGGATGTGGGATAAACACTGTGGATCCATAAAGCCTTAAGGATGGGAATGAAGAGAAGAGGTATGGCGGTGGCTTGTGGGAATGACGGCTACTACCAGGTGATTAATACCCTTATCAATAAACGTTCACACGGTTAATGTGACTCCAACATTGCTCTATGCTTCAATGGCAAGAGAAAATGTGGAAAAGAGGATTTGTATGCAGGAAACAACCAACAAGGTAGCACAGTCTGGGTAAACAAATAAGCATGGGAGTAGCTTGCTTGTTGCAGCAGTTACTACCCCAAACCAATTAAGCCTGATGTTTCACTTTCAATGCATATCCAGCGTAAATCTCTGCTTCAAATTTATCTCAACTTCAACGGCAGGGGGGAATGAAGATAAGAGGATTTATATTCAGACAACATCCAACAAGAATTGAATTGCACAGTCTGGGTAAACAAATAAGCGTGGGAGTACTTTGCTTATTGAAGCGGTTACTACCCCTAACAAATGAAGCCTGATACTTCACTTTGAATGCATATCCAGCACAGCTCACTGCTTTAACGGCAGGGGGTGAATAAAAAATAGGATTTACATCCAGCCAACATCTAACAAGGCATTGATCTGAGCAGTATTAGTATACAAACATCAGGGTAACTTGCTCAAAATGACGAATACTACCCTCAAACACTAAGCCTTATACTTCACTTTGATACAGCTCCAACACTACTCTCTGCATCAGTGGTGGAGGTGGAAAGAAATTAGAATCAAAAAGCTAACAAAAAGGGCCCTGAACTCAGCAGTCGGAGTAACAGATAAGTATGAGAAAATAAGTGTGAAAGCTTGCTGGGTAGACTGGATGGGCCTATTGGTCTTCTTCTGCCGTCAAAGTGCATAAGCAGTTAATAACAATGGAACCACACACTTTCGGCGCAAACCCATTCCAGGGAGCCCTTTCCTATGCAAAGGAAAGGGAACTCTCCCCGGGTGTAGCCAGCCTATCTCTTAGTACCCGTTGACCCATGGTGAACCGGAAATGCTGTTCACATGGAAACCTCCTCCATGTCGACTCGCCATGCTTTGAAGGCTCATTCCCCACTCTAGGGGCCAACCCATTCTAGGGAGCCCTTTCCTGCACAATTTGGGTCCCAGCGAAATGAAAAATGAATTGAAACAATTTTTTTCCTTCTGCACATCCCTTATAAATACAATTTTTAAAAATCAGCCCTAGGCACAGATTTAATATGAGGGCCCATAGAAATGTTTACATCAGTTATTATCCTGAGACTTCTAGCATGAAGAAGGACTTTAATCTCTTTATTGTCAGTCTTTTTGGTGGACATTATCATAGTGATTTCCCTGTTCTGAATCACCACAAATTCAGTTTTAGCAAATTTAAAATTATTTTGTTGTGTGAAAGCCAGCATCTTTTAGAAGTTAAGCAAAGTGAAATTGTTACTGTTGTTTTAGGCAATGAATGACTCAAGAAGATATAGATCATATGATCAAGGTTTCCAAAATCCGGATTGCAAAAACAACACATATTGGAGTCATTATGACAAATTTTAAATCATTTCCTTTCAACATGGTTTTTGCAAAGGGATAAATGTGTTAGATTTTTTTGAAGGTGTAAAACATGTGGATAAAGATCAGTCAGTTGATATAATGTATTCATAAAAATATCTCAGAGTCCTTATGTACAATACTTTAAATCTTCAGTTTAGTGTCAAGTAGCAGTCAAAAAGGCAAATAGAATGTTTGGGATTATTTTCAAGGGAATATAGAACAAAACTGAGAATATCCTAATGCCTTTGTATAGACCCATAATGCAATCATATCTTGAGTATCGTGTGCAGTTCTGGTTGCCCTGTCTCAAAATAGATTTAGCAGACATTGAAAAGATACAGAGAAGTGTGTCAAAAATGATAAAGTAAATGAAAAAGCTCTCTTATGTAGAAAGGCTAAACAGATTGGAGCTCTTTACCTTGGAGAAGAAGTGACTGAGAGAGAATTTAATTGAGAATTATGAAATCATGGGTGGGATGGGTAAATAGGAAATGCATATTTACCCTTTGAAACAAAACTATTACTAGGGGACACTCCATGAAACTGGCAACTAGCAAATTTAAAACTAATCATAGGAAGTATTTTCTTACTCAGTACAAAATCAGACTATGGAATCTGTTGCCATATGATGTTGTCAAGTCAACTAATTTAGGGCTGGATTTTCTATTGTCGCACAGCTTTGTGAATCCCGTGGTAATGGGGGATAGGGGGGGTGAAGCAGGGGGTGGGCCTGCGAAAGCCAGCAGTGATCGCACCACCGCGGTGTTATCGCTGCCGACTTTCGCACCCAATATCGCCACTTTGAAAGGTGGTGCTATTGGGTGCGCTACTGGCGGCGATAACGGGTCTTACCTTATCGCCGCCTGTGAAGTTACTGCCGCGTCCGCCCTGACACCACCCCAACTCCTCCTCTTCCGGTCCCGACTCCGCCCATATCAAGGTATAACACGTGAAAAGGGACCTTTTTGCATCCTATATGGATAGAAAATGACCCCCTTAATGAGATACAAAAGAGAGTTTGACAAGTTACTGAAGGAAAAGTCCATAAATCGTTATCAGCCAGGTAAACTGGGAACTTTTGGGTATCTCTGACCCAGACCGGCCACTGTCAGAGATAGGATGATGGACTTGATGGACTTTAGTCCTACCCTAGTATTGCACTTCTTATATCCTTATATGTGTTCTTAACATTTTGTGAGATTTAAAATATGTAATATACTAACCAATTTTACCACTTCTGTTAATTTTAATCTAAAATAATGTCCATCTGAATCATTGAGCTTAATCATAGTTACAAATCCCCATGCCTTTTCAATCCCTACACATAGATTTTTGAACTGAAATTACAAATACTTATAGAATCCATGTCCTAATGAAATGTATTTATTACAAAAATCATGTATACCACTATATAATGGGAAAACCAAACTGATAATCCAATACAATGTATGAGTTGTAAATAAATGACTGAGAACAAGAGATTTGGAACTTCCTCTCAGAGTCTTGAAATGTTAGAAATGCCCCTATTAAAACAGGACTATTCAGGGGCATTTAATTTAATAAGGAAATTCCTCAGAGGCCTTTATGAATTGTTCTGCCCTCATCACCAGCACAGTTTACTCTCCCAATCCAAGTCCTAGTACAGCCTCCTCAACCCCAGCATAGCCTGCCCTCTCCCTGCTTCAAGCCCAGCCCCAGCTGGAGCACAGTCCCCCATGGAAATTCCCTGGAGACTTCTATTTATTGCCCTTCCCCCTCCACCTCTAGCCCATCAGCCTGTCCTTGCCCCATCCATCACCAGCACAGCCTGCACCTGCCCCTGTCATCCCAGAATAGCCTGCCCTCATCCCCCAGCAGCCCCAGCACAGCCCTCTCCCCCCTAGGCTAAGCCCCTCCTCTAGCCCTAACTAAACCTGCCCTGCCCAGGCTGAGACCATCCCCCCAGCGATAGCACAGCCTGCACGCTCCAGCTCGAGTCTAAGCTATTCCAGCCTCCAGATATTGGATTCATTATTTGAGGGCTAGGAGATGTTTACATAGAATACACACATATAACCTCTCACCAACAGGTAGATAATCATACATGTGGCATTCAGTGCAAACAACAAGGAGTGGTACCCTAAATAACATTTGTTCCTTTTTCATTTTCATTCTGGGGGTGGGCCATTTCGGGTCCACCCCTGCATCATTATTTTTTTGTATTTTCGTTTCCCTGTTTTGTTGTTAAAATAAAACAAAACCCAGAAGCCGCCCCAAACTATCCTATTTATTAATGTATTGAGGACCACCCCACCAGCAGGCTCCCCCATCTGCCCTAGCTCACTGTCCTGACCCCCCAGGACTCACCAGGGAACTTCCTTACCCCCTACCTAAACTCCTTCCCTCTTCCCTCTTCCCCTCTCCTTCCCACCCCCTAAATCTATCCCAGCAACTTATGTATTTTTTTGTTTTGCTACTTAATGGTCTCTTGGAGCAGAAGTAGTTTGCATGCGCCATCCAACTGCTGGTGCTTGCTTCCTCCGTCCTGCCCCGCCCATACCATGCCACCCGGCCTTCCCCTTTTTCAGGGCCCGGTACTTGTGCACGTATTGGCACTTACACGCGTGCTGGGCTCTTTTGAAAATGAGCGCGGCACGTGCAGGGCACGGACACATGTGTAAGTGTCGATTTTTACGTCCTCGGTAGTTTAAAAATTTGGCTGATATTGAACAGGGCTATGAAGAACCTGCCTATTATAACATTTTAATGCAGTGCTCTTCTGATATCTCATTTGACTTTGGATTTACTATACATTTGGACCTTCAATGTTGATTTGTGATTATTAAGTCTAATGTGATTTCAACTTAATCATTTGTTATAAAAAGTTACATGTTGTTATTTAAAAAAAAAAAAAAAAAAAGATTGTTTTGTGTTTGTAGTTCAAAATATTGTTTTCTGTTTTTTGATTGTTAATTAAATTCAACTTTTTGTGCTTAAAGATTATTTATAGTTGATACATTAGTGTTCCATTTTTCTTCTATATAATACCATATATAGCTAATAGGGGGTAGATTTTAAAAGATGCGTGCCCGTGTCCTAGTGCACATGGTTCCCAGCGTGCGCACATGGATGCACCAATTTTATACCATGCATGCACATGTGGGCCAGATTTTACAATCCATGTGCAAGCGGCTCATGCAAAGGAGGATGAATTTTTGTAAAATACACGTGGCAACGAAATCAGGACTTCCCCTGTTCCCTCTCAGTCTGCTCCAATTAACGAACTTGCCTAACCCCCTACCTAAACTCCCTCACTGTTCCCCTCTCCTCCCCATTCCCAAAACCCTTCCTATGTATCCTATTTTTTTGTTTTGCAACTTACTTCACCGCTGGCACGTGAGTCATCGGGACAGCATACAATGTTGCCTACCCCACCCAGGCCTCTTCCCCTCCCCGCCCCTTTGGAGAAACCTGGCATTTATGCGCATACCGGGGTTTATGCGTGTGGCTGAGCCCATTTTAAAATGTGCTTGTCATGCGCAAGGCCCAGCCATGCGTGTAAATCCCTGGTTTTGTTCGTACAGGCCTTTTAAATTTGGCCACCGATATATATATATAGATAGATAGATAGATAGATATGTACTGTATATGTAATGCATGATTATTAATTTTTAAAAAAGGATTATATTAATTGAAAAAGATAATGCCTTATGACATTTTATTTTCATTGTTTTTTTTGCGATCCTGCTCGTGGCTAGGCTCTCACCTTTGTGGTCCGGGCCGCAGCTGCTTCCTCGCACCTCAGATGCCTCTTCATGGCAGGATGCTTCCATCTTACCGGCACGGCAGGTGCATGCCTGGGTTCACCCTCATGGTGGGAGGCCGCCACCGACATCCTCTTCGCCGCGGCAGGGAGCGGCGGACTTTGGCCTGTCCTCCTGCGACTGTCCCGCCATTGGCACCGGTCCTGTGCAGCCTGGAGGCCGTTCTGTTGCCTCGCCTCTGTGGCCTGGATGCCATCTCCGATGTCGGGGCCTGCATGGCCTGGCTCCGGCTCCTCCTCCTCCTCCTGCAGGGCATCGGCAGGGATGCCGCTGTCCAGGGTCCTGCAGTCCTCCTCTTTCTGCCCTCCTTAGGCGCAGGGCCATGCCTCCTCTCTGACTTTATAGTGATAGTGAGGGAGAGGCCCTCCTGGCCCCACCTGACAACATCATAGAGGACGCCGCCTTCTTCAGCCTGTATAAGCCTCTCGTCTTCATTCCAGCTTTGCCTTGGCAAGGAATGAGTTCTTCCTGAACTCTTGGCTTCCTGCTCCTGCCTGACTTCCTTGTCTTTATCCTGGGATCCCTTGATGTTCTTTGTTCCTGGTTTCTTCATTGGATGTTTGTCTTGTCTCTTTGTTCCCTGATGTCTTCACCATGTTCCTGATCTGGTTTTGCTGTGCCACATTCCTGTCTCCCTGGTCCTCCCGATGTCTTCATCCAGTGGTCTCCTGAGGTTCCGATTCCCATCCCTGCGTGGTCCATGACCACCCCAGCTGGGGTGTGTAGGGCACTGGTGGGAGATTCCATCCATCAGGCTTGAAGATTCCTCATCAACCTGTTGTCTGAAATCCTTCCAATGTAGTCTGTGACCAGCCCGGCTGGGCTGTGTAGGGCGCCTGTGGGACTTGTTTGCCTATTCATCTTGTCATGAGTCTTCCAAGGCCTGTTGTCCTCCTGTGTGGTCTGTGACCACCACAGCTGGGGTGTGTAGGGCGCTCGGGCAGATATCTTCTCATCAGGGCCAAGGATCCTCCACGTCTTCCGTCAATGCCTGGAGGCCTGACGTTTTAGCCTGTTTGATGTCCTTGTCTTCCTTCCTTGGATGTCCTGGTCCAGATCCTTCTCAATGGGGATGTTCGTCTGTCTCGCTTCTCTGACCTGTCTCGCCAGGCCTAAGAAGTTCTGTACTAGACGGTCCTGCACAGAGTTGCCCGGACTCTTCGCCATGCCAAGTTTTAGCCTCATATTCTGTGCCTAGTCTTCATCTCATCTGAACCTACGTCCGTCTGAAGTTCAGTTCATCTGAACCCTGTCACCATCAGCATCCATGTTCCATTCCTCATCCACCTATGCCATGTTCTGCCTGCTGCCTTTGCCGTTACCCAGCAGCAGGTCTGAAAGGGCTTGGAATGGTTGGAGGACCATTCAGGAACCAATATTTCATTGTTGGTCTCACCGAGGTGTGCAGGTCGGCATGGCTTGGTTGGCTCCGCTCCCATATGAGGATGTCTCACCGCAAGGATACACACTTATGTCCCGTGCTGGGGAGTGTCCCCTAGTGCTCCCTTCCATCATCAGCTTAGCAGTTTTAGCCAAGTTGTGTAAAGCAATATGATTGTTGACGATAGGCCAATTTTACAGGCTTTTTAAATACATTATTGCTAAAAGAGCTGACAGTTGAGCAGGTTGATAATGCCCCTTTCCAGTTTTAGCCATTATAGGTCAGTTTATGTTTGATATCCTGTCAGTCACATAGAACGTTGCTTTAATATTAATGCTTGGTGGACGGTATAGAAATTGAGAAAGCCCACTCCTTATCTCTCTTTAATCTGCTTTAATTTGATTAAGGGGATGCATGAAGATTTACCCTTCCATAGGAAATTTGAAAGCAAACTATCTAATCTTTTATAAAAATCCTTTGGGAAAAGACAGAAGGATCATACTCAATACAAAATTAATTTGATATGCCATGAGCTCCAAATTTTCTTTTAAAAAGCTCTGTAATCAAACAAAGTAAATTACATTTATTCATTTACATTATTATGGAGACCCTCTTCTCTCCACAAGATGACCCTTGAGTAGAGATGTGAATCGTGTCCTCGATCGTCTTAACGATCGATTTCGGCTGGGAGGGGGAGGGAATCGTATTGTTGCCGTTTGTGTGTGTAAAGTATCGTCATAATCGTTAAAATCGTGAGCCGGCACACTAAAACCCCCTAAAACCCACCCCCGACCCTTTAAATTAAATCCCCCCTCCCGAACCCCCCCCCCAAATGCCTTAAATTACCTGGTGGTCCAGCGGCACACTAAAACCCCCTAAAACCCCCCCCCGACCCTTTAAATTAAATCCCCCACCCTCCCGAACCCCCCCCCAAATGCATTAAATTACCTGGGAGTCCTCCGTAGCAGCGGTCCGTGGCTAAATCGGGGGAAGGGGGAGAGCACGAAAACCGGCACACTAGATCGTGAGGTCTTCAGCCGGCGCCATTTTTCAAAATGGCCGCCGCAAAATGGCGGCGGCCATAGACGAAAACGATTCAACGCAAGAGGTCGTTCCGGACCCCTGCTGGACTTTTGGCAAGTCTTGTGGGGGTCAGGAGGCCCCCCCCAAGCTGGCCAAAAGTTCCTGGGGGTCCAGCGGGGGTCAAGGAGCGATTTCCTGCCACGAATCGTTTTCCGTACGGAAAATGGCGCCGGCAGGAGATCGACTGCAGGAGGTCGTTCAGCGAGGTCCGGAACCCTCGCGAGATTTCCGGACCTCGCTGAACGACCTCCTGCAGTCGATCTCCTGCCGGCGCCATTTTCCATACGGAAAACGATTTGCGGCAGGAAATCGCTCCTTGACCCCCCTTGGACCCCCAGGAACTTTTGGCCAGCTTGGGGGGGCCCTCCTGACCCCCACAAGACTTGCCAAAAGTCCAGCGGGGGTCCGGAACGACCTCTTGCATCGAATCATTTTCGTCTATGGCCGCCGCCATTTTGCGGCGGCCATTTTGAAAAATGGCGCCGGCTGAAGACCTCACGATCTAGTGTGCCGGTTTTCGTGCTCTCCCCCTTCCCCCAATTTAGCCACGGACCGCCGCTACGGAGGACTCCCAGGTAATTTAATGCATTTGGGGGGGGGGTTCGGGAGGGTGGGGGATTTAATTTAAAGGGTCGGGGGTGGGTTTTAGGGGGTTTTATTGTGCCGGTTTTCCTGCCCTCCCCCTTCCCCCGATTTACAATTTTTTGACGATAAATCGGGGGAATTGGTATTGTATCGTGGCCCTAACGATTTTTGATGATTTAAAATATATCGGACGATATTTTAAATCGTCAAAAAACGATTCACATCCCTACCCTTGAGCCCTGTCAGAGAGACGTAATGGAATGGGTGAAACCCCTGAGGTCTGTCTAAGGTGGATTGATCACTTCTTAGAAGATAAGGTCAGGCTAATTAGAGGTGTGGTCATTTGAATTGGGTCTCAGACAGCAAAGAGCTGGATTTTTATTGTCCCTATCTGGGTTGAGTCCTACACAACTAATCTTGGATTTTTGACAAAGAGGAGATTCTGTTCAGTGCACAACCTGCCTGAAAGAATCTTCCTTGAATTGAAGAAGAGATTTGTTTAGACTTTAGATAATTTACATATTCATTTTGGCTGAGAGTAAAACCCTAGAACATCATGGTGAAGGACATGCCTTGTATCTGGAGGCCAGAGAGCAGAATATCTGAGACACCTTCTCTGTCACTGAAGGGGTTGCAATAACTGTTTTCATTTCAGTGTAAGAGCAGAAACTGAGAAGTTTTCTTTTACTGTTTTTGGTTGAGAGGAGGTTTTTGCCATCTCTCCTCACTGTTGGATCAGGGCTGTCATAGCCAGTCTTCTGCTCTGAATTAGAAGTTTCCTCAAGAGGGGTAACAGATATAAAATTCAAGGAAGAGAAGCAGCATCGAGTTGAGAGACCCACAACTGTATTTCTACCCTAGGTAACGAAGGATGCAGGCATGAGGACATCGGAGGACTTGGTTGGAAATCGTGTACTCGTTTTGTGGTTTAAAGGGTCCTCACCTAGGATTTCTCTGCCAGACTGGGACATTTACTTAATTTAGGAGAAGGAAGGGGTATGCCACATTCCAGGCAGAAACAGGAACCCCTATACCAAAGAGAGTGAGTAAGCACACTTTATAAATACTTGAGAGGAAAAAAATAAAGAGTAAAAATCATTTTATATGTGATTGGACTTTTATTACTTCTGACAAATCCAAGTAAACTTCATTTTGAACACCCAGCCAGAGTGCAGTTTGTTATTACATCATAAACCCTAGCACACAGGACAGTAACTCCTAGCCATTACTGTTCCCTTTCACCGCCTGGACCTGAAAGATTATCTTTTCCCCCATGAATAAGTAATCCATGCCTTGGGATAAAGGAAGCTAGAAATTCTTTTGTGTGCTCCCAGGAAACAGTGGCATTCCCCAAAATAGGGTTACATGAACAAACATACTAATTTTGACTTTTGCATGCATGTTAGGGTCTTTGTACAAAGCAAAAGCACACTGTATTTTTTAATATGCCAATGTGCATGCTAAGCCTTAGAGCACAGGTCCTTATAAACTGTAATATTTTTTTGAAAATATATTTGTTGACTTATCAATACCTTTTATGAACTTTTTTTTTTTTTTACATTTGTTAGGTGTTTATAATTGCTGAAATGCAAGTATCAGAGTCAGCAGGAAAGTGAAATGATCCCAACAATAATAATTATTTCTGCCCTGGCAGTTGCACTCATCATCTCAGCACTTCTTCCAGTGGACATTTTTCTAGTTCAGTTAATAAAAAATCACAATGGCACATTAAAGATGCAAGTCTAAGCATTGAAAGCACAATTTTGAATGGCTATTATACTTTATTCCATTATTTTTTTTCTGTACGTTGTTGAGGATTCCTGTCATCTATTTTTATTATGAAGATAAAGATGAAGATAGGAACAGTCACTTACAAATGAAAAATGCACTCAAGTATACCTTTTGGATTTATGTTTTGTTTAAGGCTTCTAGTTATGGACCAGGTTGTGCAGCATGTTCAGCCAGAAGCTTTGCTATCTATTACATTGTGGAAATATATTTGACTAGTGAAATCAAGAAAGATGTTTGTATTGGCTGTTCCACTGCTGGGGAGCTCATGATATGATGTGTCTTCTAAGCACATTGTTAAAACAGAGATATGGAAGTGTCCTGAAAGAGAGGATGCAGAAAGAACTGAGGTACTGCAGGTGATTTTAACTGAGTTACTGAGATTTTAGTGTTAGTTTTATTGTTATATTTCTATATCTATTTATTATATTAATGTATAATTATGTTGCATTCTGCTGAGGACAGATTATTGGATTAGCAGACTATAACTGTTTTAAAATAAATAAATATACATACATATAGTCAAATATCTCATCATAGATATTCAGCTGGACAATTCTCTTACCTAATGTTATCTAGATAATGTTACCCAGATAACTTTAAAATTAACCTGATCTATTCTGAAAATGGTCAGATAGGTTTATTGATATCTAGATAAGTTTACCTAGATGAGTTAAACCCTACATAGCTGTAGGCATGTGCAAAGGCAAAACATGTATTTTGGTTTCATTTTGTAGGTTGCAGTCATTCATTTAATTCATTTTAAATGCAGAATATATGTTTATTTATGTGTTCACCTTTATATTCAATGGGAGAAGCAATGCAGCTTATTTTGGGCTTTCAAATTAAAGTCTAGATTCATCATTTTGAAATAAATATAGCAAAAATAATATCTGTGATAAAAAAGGGGGGGGGGCATATTTAAGCTAATTTTCCTGGTACTGCTTTGCTTACACCACAGATAACATCACACCCATGTTATTTTCAGAAGCTGCTTTTGGGAGGGAGGGAGGGACAGAGAGAGAGAGAGAGACTCTGTACAGGTTCATCAAAAAAGTTGACTCCTTATACCACTGAAAGAAGAGGCACTAACTCAGGGTGAGGTTTGGGGGTGAGGTTGTTTTTGGGGGACATTTTTACATGTACAGTCATACGAATGAACAGCACAGCACAGTTACCATCAATGAAGATGTAATGTAATTTAGACGGATGAAAGGTGAAAGAAGAGTAGATTTATACAATATTCTCTCTACCTAGCTTATGCTTTGCAAAGTCTCTCTCTTTCTCTCTCAAAATGTTTTTGGTTGTAATGCACAGCTAATGCAGACACAACACACAAGAAAAAGGTATAATTATACCTGCATTACTATGGCATGCTAACCAACACTCATTTCCATTTACTCCATCCAAACCCCTCCCACTTGAATACAAATGAAACATTTACATACACAATTTGTGATGAGGTAGTTATCATGGGTGTTAGGGCCCTAATTCATTTTGATAAATGACCCTGTGAGGTGGTCTAACTATTTCTAACTAAACTGGTGGGTAGACACCATCATAAGAGTAAAGGTATTCCAATGCTTCAAGGATATGTTAACTTAGTGCCAAAATTGGAATGAAGAGCCCAAAGACCTACAATGGGGAAAAATGGTACTAGCAGTGGTAGGAGTTCCCCAAATCACCATCACTGAAGCTAAGCAGAAGCAGTATAATCTGTCTCTTTCATTTCCTCACTGGAGACTAAGATGCTACTGACTAGAAGCACAAAATACACTTAACATTAGCTTTTTAATATCCTGTGATTCATGGAATAAAAAAATATGATTTTTCTTCTGAACCAGCTTTGTAAATACTACCTATATTTCCTAAGAAGTAGAATAATGGAGACACATGATCCTGGTTTTGAATGCTGAAATTCTGGTACCTCTGCCAACTGCTGGGTTGCAATCCATCAAAGGCTAAATAATGGATGAAATTAATAATTATAAGAACTGTAAGGGAAGGGAGTTTGAAGAAAAAGTCTTAAAGGGCATAAAACCATTAAAGATAGCTAGGTAAAGCCTGTGTAATGAATCATTTTTTTCAGGGTAACATCAAGAGTCAGCAAATACTATAGGGGAAGGGGATTTGGAAAGAGCTTTGAAGACATCTAGAGCAGAGGAGGAGGATGTACCCTAAGATAAAAAACATGCTTTGGAGTGGCAGCAGTAGCAATTATACTAGTGATTAAAATCAGAAATGGAAGGAGCAGATCAATTCAGGAAGAAGAGAAGCAGCAGATCAATACAGGAAGAAAAGTAGCAGCAAAGCTCAAAAGAGACAAAGTAGTACCAGGAATGATATGAAGGTTTCAAGATTCCACAATTGCTACAGTGAGTTTGCAAAGCATCAGATTGCCAGTGCATGTCCAAGAGTCAGCAAGTAGCATACAGGAAGAGTATTTGGAAAGAACCTCATAGACAGCTGGAGCAGAGGAAGAAATACCCTAAGGTACCAAGAGTGTCTTTGAGCAACAGCAGTAGCAGTGGCACAAGTAATTAAAATAAAAAATGGTAGGATAAGAACAAAACTTCAAGAAAAATAACAGCAGGGTCCCAAGATATACCCCAAGAGCTGAGGCAGGAGGAAAAATGGCATCAAAATCCAAAAAGTGTACAGTGTGGGAAATTGCAAACAGCACAAATGCTTCAAAACCCCCAAGTTGTACAATGCAGGGAATCAAAAACAGCAGAAAGGCATGAAAACCCCAAGGAAACATGAGAGGACAAAAGGAACCAACAGCAGTAGTATGAACTAGGGATATGAATCGTTTTTCTGATGGATGAAAATATCGTACAATATTCTCTAATCCGTCAAGTATCGGGGGGTCTGCGAAAGTGATAGGAAAACCCCACAAAATTTTTGTGTGGTTTTCTTATCATTTTGTAGGGGGGAGGGGGAAGAAAGAAAGGTCACACAGAAAAATAACCCCCGAACCCACCCACACCCTTTAAATCTGATTATTTAGAATCCCCCACCCTCCCAACCACCCCAAAACTTTCTTAAAGTACCTGATGGTCCAGCGGGGGTTCCAGGAGTGATCTCCCACTCTCAGGCCATTGGCTGCTACTAATCAAAATGGCACCGATGGCCCTTTGCCCTTACCATGTGACAGGGGCTGTCGGTGCCACTGGCCAGCCCGTATCACATGGTAGGAGCAATGGATGGCCCGCACCATTTTTTAAAATGGCACTCATTTCCCCATCACCTTACAGGAATAAAGACAAGCCACCAGCCAGCTGGCAACATTATAAAAAATGGCAACTGCTGGGTTCAGAACCTAGGAGCTGCTCCAGGCTCAAACATATTTTGAAAGTTTTAACTGGAGTCAATGGACCCCTTTAAGGCATGATTCTGGGAGCACTGGGACATGAGTTAGCATCCTGATACTTGCATGCGAAGTTAGCTAACTTTATAGCTAGCTTTGAATCAAATAACATGATGTGATTTTTAAGGCAATCCATAGTATTTGATTTGCATGTAGTAGGGTAGAAATGAACAGATTAGAATGTATTTCCATGCTAATCAGCTCATTAGCATTCTTGTAGTACAGGGAGCAGAATACTACAAGTTATTTCTATATTAAACCATTAACCACATGGTAAACAGTAGGGATGTGCAGCCTGAAAAAAATTGTTTTCTTTTTCAGTCTGTTGTATTTATTTATTTATTTTTTAAGTTTGTTTTCATTAAATTTTTATTTTTTTATTAGTGCACAATTGAAATAGTATGCATAGGGATGATAACTTTCAAAGATGGAAGGTTGGCTCGGTGCCATTTTGAATTTTGACGCTGAGCGGGCTTGGGGCCAAGAGGCTCCCCAGGCCCTTGATTTTAGGAAATTTGCAATTTTTAAGATATTGTGGTTTGGTGGGGATTCAGGGGGTACAGGTTGAGGGCAGTTATAACAGTAATATTGTTTTTTGTAATTTGGAGATGGAGGGGTTGACAGGGGGGCCTTGTATCATGAAAAAGGGGGGCTGAGGGGTTGATGGAGAGCCCTATCGACCTTCTTTTAGCTTGAAAAGGGGGGGGAGGCAGGGGTTTCTATTTAGAGGGGGTGCCACACATAAGGAGCTAGGTGGGGACTGGCTTCATTGCGTGGCTTCTTTACATTTTATTTATTTATTTATTTTTTGTTGCCAGGTCACATTAATTGGTCACCCCAGGGCAGGCAGGGTTTAAGAAGTCCCATGGTTATTTTTTATTTTTCTTTTAGGGGGATTACTTTTCAGCCTCAAGGCTTTTAAGGTGATGGCAGCCCTGTGCAATAGGGGCCACTCTCACCCATGGGACAGGGCTCTGCCACATTGCTTTGTCTTGTAGACGTTTACTGTGAGATAAATAACACAGCGATATTGCAACAATATCTTTTATGGGGAGGGCTTCAATATTGTGGAACTCTAAGCCCACAATATTGAGCCTCTTCCCATGATAAAATATATTTATTTTATTTATTTATTTAGAATTTTTATATACCGACATTCATCAGGGATATCACATCGGTTCACAGAGTAACGCAAACAGACGCCTGGGGAGGCGTTTTACATCGAACAGAATTATATCGAACAGTTATAACATGTTAACATTAGAACAAGTGAGGAGGGGAGGTAAGAAAGGGGATATCAAGAGGGAATATAACATTAAGTGTTAAGAACAAGCTTTGCAAATATAAATAAAATAATAAAATAATAATAATATAATATAGTTATAATATTAATATAATATTATTATATTATATTATATATTATATAATATAGTTATACTATTAATATAATATTAATATAGTTATAATAATAATATAATATAGTTGCTTTGGCAATCCAGGTCTTAGCTGGATAACTAGCATTGAAGTCTGGTTAAGCATGAAAAATGCTACTTGGAACTTGGAACACACTGGAAATTACTGTATCTGGATAAGTGCTGCTACTTAGCCGGATAAGTCCGAACTTGCATGGAGTATGGTTTTTACATGCGAGAGCATGTTTGCACACATATTTACTCATAATTTTAAAAATGCATATTGTATCCAAGCAGGCTATAAAATAATATAGCAACTTTGTACGTACCCATACAACGTGTGTATATGGGTGCACATGCACGCCGCTTTGCAAGTTATTCATAAGCACAAATAATATTCATACATATCTTCAGTTCCAGTTTTAAAGGGATACACGACTACATTTCAAATGTAGTCGTGTATCCAGTAAGTTGACTTTTACATGCATAGGTCAGAGGCTTTTCTAACATATGCATTGCAAAGAAATAACCAGTTTTACTAATTAGTCTACCAGTTCACCCAGTCGATCTGCAGCACATGAAAACCCTCCTGGCTCTTCAGGATGTGCCCACATTTCACCCAGATACCCTACTCAGTCATAACTTTTAAGGTGTTTATGAGCACTTACTCCTGTTATTGAATAGGGATGTGCATTCATTTCAAAATGAATTTAAAAAAAATGAGGAATAAGATCAATTTATTTTATTTGAGGGCCCCAAAACAAATCAAAGACCCTCCCAAATGAAACAAATTTTATTTGTTGCATTTTTTTTAATTGATGCATCGGGCCTAAGTCTGAATCGAAGTTAGGGCCTCACCTAAAGCGTAAGCTGAGGCCCAAAGTAGGGACCACAGCATATGCCCTAGCACAATACCAGTGCCTCAACCTAGATCTAGGCCTAGGCCCAAAGCCACAGCCTCACCTAGGGCATAGGCCAAGACCCAAAGTATGGGCCACAACCTAGGCCCGAGCGCAATGCCTGGGTCTCTTATCTGATCCATTGGGGGTATCTGAAGGGAAAGCTGGGCCTCAGATCACAAAGTATGGGCCTAGCCCAGGCTCAGGTCCAATGATGCAACCCGGCCCAGAGGGCGGGTCCCTATGCCTGGGCCTCAGCCTAAGAAGCAATCCAAACCAGGCCCGACACCATGACCTGGCCTTGAGGCTGAGTCATGACGCCATGACTTAGTCTGAAGGCCGTGTCCTGATGCCTGAACTTTGGCACAGATGCAGGTCCAACACAGCAACCCAGTCTGCCAGGCCGGGTCATGAAACTGGGGCCTTGGCCTAGGCTAGAGACTGGACCCAGACCTTATGCCATAACTCAGCCTGAAGGCCATGTCCCAATGCCTGGGCCTTGTCCTGACCCAGGTCCAACACCATATCCTGAACCGGAGGCTAGGTTCTAACACCTAGGCCTCAGTCTAGGTTGGAACCCAGACCAAGAGCCTGGACCCAGGCGCATTGCAGGTACCCAGCCTGGATGCCGGGTCCCAACATCAGGGCCTCAGCCCAGACCCAGGCCCAGACCTAGGCTTGATGCCGGGGCCTGGCCTGGACACCAGGTCGCCATGCTTGGGCCTCAGCCTCGGATCAGGCCCAGGCCCAGAGTCCAGGCCTTGCCCTGCTCCCTCATTGACCTCTTCTTTCTTCTGATGCCATCTGCTGGAGTTGCGCCAAAGTTAACATTTTGATGTATATAATTGTATGGCAATGCCTTATATCAAAATAGCACCATCCAGTGGGGTGAATGCGCCAGAGTTAACACTGGCGCAACCCCAGCGGATGGTGTGAGAAGAAAGAAGAGGATGACAAGGGAGCAGCATGAGACCTGGGCTCTGGGCCGGGGCCTGACCTGTGGCCCAAGCATTGGGACTCGGCTTCTGGGTCAATTGTGATGTCGGTCCTGGGTCCAGACTGAGGCCAGGGTATCAGTCCTGGGTTCGGGGTCTGGCCTAGTCCGAGGCCCAGACTTCGTAACCCAGCCTCAAGGCTGGGTCGCAGCATCTGGGCTGGGTATAGGCCAAGGCCCCAGCATCAAGATCTGACCTACAGGCCAGGTCGTGGCATCAGACTTGCATAAACTAAGGGCGAGTTAGGTTGCCACAACCTTGGTCTAAGCAAGGCCAAGACTTTGGTCTGTACCTAGGCGTCATTGGTGGATCTTCTCTGGACTGGATAAGTTGAGGCCAGGGGGATCCTAGGTCCAACATTTTTCCGGGCAAGGGGGTGGGAAACCCCATTTTTGAATTTTGGATAATTATTTTTTTTATTGCTTGATTTGTTATTTTTCTCACAAATTAAATGAATCAAGCAATCCATGAACTGAAATTTGTGAGAAGAAAACAAAAATGAACCTAAAAATGAAAACAAATATTTTTCCTCTGCACATCCCTATTATTGAGCCGGAGTACATATGCGTGAGTAAGGTGCCACTTCTACATGCATAATTGCTTCTAAAATAGCAACTTATTCACATATATTTTGACACCCCCCCCCCCGGAACACCCCAACCCACCCCTTTTTTATATGTGTAAATTTATCATGGACCCTAACACATATATGTTGAGGTTTTTAAAAAGCAAATACTCACACATCTGGTATTTTACACGAGTAAGCACTAATTTTCTATGTATGCAACTTTTGAAAATTCACTTTTATTATTTTAATGCACACCAGAAAACAAAAAACAAAAAAAAAAACCAAATGCATATCCCTAGTAATCAGCCTAATGTGATTTTCTAAATGAGACCTTAGGGGGTCATTTCCAAAAGCGATCGCATGCAAAAAATGGACTTTTCGCGTGCGAACACTAAATGTGGGTGGAGTCAGGGCAATGTTGGCCCGGAAAGAGTCGGGGCAGCACCGGGGCCGACCCTGAGATGACATCGCTGGCAGCGAAAGGTAAGGACCATTATCTCCGCCAGTTTCGTGCCGAATAACTATACCTTAGGGTGAAGTTATTCGGTGCGAAAGCCAGCAGCCAGAGCACCACAGCAGTGCGATGGCTGCAGGCTTTCATAGGCCCCGCCCCCCACTTCGCTCCCCCTCCCCCATTATCGCTGGATTTTCTAAGGTCTGCAACCTTTGAAAAATTCAGGCTTTAGCTAGCAAACACTGAATATCAGCATTAACCAGTTAAGTTAGCTAGACAGCTTTGATTTGCCCCTGGCCTGCTCCTAACTTATCTAGTTTTTCACTGGTTAATTACTTAGCCATATTTGTCTAGGGTGATCATAAAGGTGGGAAATTTAAACCCCTAACTAAACTGGACAACCCCCTTTGAATATGGGTCCCAATAATCATAAGTATATGTGAAAAATACTAAGCTCATTGTGGATGACACATTGACATCCACAGTTTAGTGCACATCACAATTCACCAAATTTGATGGAATACTGGGAATTATTTGAATAAGAATAGAAAGCAAAATTTAATATCGTAATGCTTGTGAATATATCCAGCTGTTGTGCAGTTATGTATTATGGACAATTCTTGTTAACATATTTAAATAAATAAATTAATTAATTAATTTAAAAACAAATATATATATATATATATATATATATATATATATATTAAAAAAACCCCAAATTTAGGCAATATATCACTTTATTTGTGCCCAATAATATTAAACATGAAACACTCCTAATGGTGTGGGGTACAAGCACAGATCAATTATTCTCAAATAATTATTCTCACACAATTCTCTTAATTATGATTTAGAAAAATATCAAAAAAGGTATTCATATTATATTAACCATTCATAAAATATACATTGTATACTCAAGTATTTTGCATCCCAAGAGTTATATAAAAACATTCTCACTCTTACTCATACACACTCAAACACACCCTATGGATTCTTAAAACATGTTCTGAAGTTAAACAATTTATAAACAAAAAGATCATAGAATATAATCGACAAACACTTGAAATTACAATCATATCTTTTTATTTGGTTTTTTAACATCAATCCCTTAACTTTGCATAAATCACACAATATATGTCTCAATGTGTAACTTTATCTCAATCTTTCAATCATTAGATCAATCTCTCTTCTTCATTAAATTCTTGGTATTTCCACCAGTCCCTCCAGGGATTCTTCAGATTATGATTTTCTTTTAAATGTTTTTTTTTTATTAATTTGCTACAAAGTAAATATATATATTTGCTTGTAGAAAATTTAAAAAAAATGATTTAAAAGAAAATCATAATCTGAAGAATTTGTTCTTTGGATAATGTGATAAAGGCTTATAGTATTGGCACATTTAAAGAAATGTTTGAACATGCTTTTAGACATTAGATCCATAGCCTGAGCAGCCGTGACCATCTGTCGCTAAGGCGGGGGGGGGGGGGGGGGGGGAGTGACATACACTACACATAGAGAGTACCAAAGAGAACAAATGTGAAGTAAATTAGATGCAGCTTTATTACAAAAAACTATATTTATCCAAAACCTTGTACCTGAGCCATAAAATAGATAAGCTACCAAAATGTCTATTTCTAGTGCAAACAGTATGCCACCTCCAGTGCACGGCCTACTACTCCCAAACAAGGCCATACCCTCTGGGAGGCACCCTTTCCAGGTCTTTCCAGTCACCCACCTCGTCCAAGCAAGGTGACTCCCAATCGCGGAATGGAGGCATCCGGTCTGTCACCGCAACCGGGCCAGTGAGCCATGGCAACAGACAGTCCCCCCATCATGCTGAAGTCAGGTATACCACATGCTGTGCACTGTCTCCAACTGGTGGCTCCCCACTCAGCTCGAGTACCTCCTGCTATAGGGCCCAGATAGCAGTACTGCTTATAGGAGACCCTCCCCAACCCAGCTGCGGCCAATGACTAGGCACCCAACAGCCATGTGTGAATGGCTCGTTTCAGACTGACCAGGAATGGGTCCTGTCCTATATCTGAGAGATGCACCCTGTCTTTATGGATAAGCTCCATGAAATCCACTAGGGATGTGCATTTGTTTTGAATGAATGCACAATCCTCAACTAATAAGTCCCTATTTGTTGCATTTGTTGGTCCGCGAAATGCATGGCGAACCCCCACGAATGCAACATATCATTAGTTTTATTCTTTTGGTTCACGCCGTTTGAAATAGAAGGCCATGTGAGAGTAGGGGCAGATTGGCCTATCGGGGGATCGGGCTTCCCCTGGTGGGCCAGACTAGCCCATCACATGGCCTCCACTGCTCTGAGCCATTGAGGGTGCCGGGCTGAAGATGTGAAGAGACCAGGCCAGTGGGGCCGAAGAAAAGAAGATGGCCGCTGCCAGCCGCCGGCGCTGGAGAAATGAAGACAGGCACAGTCAGCCGCCGATGGAGAGCAGGCTGGCAGGGCTGAAGAAAACAAGATTGGCGCAGCCAGCTGCCACCCAAGACCAGGCTGAAGAAAAGAAGATGGCTGCTGCCAGCCGCCGCCGAAGAAATGAAGACCGGCACAGCCAGTTACTGACGGAGATGAGCTGTTCAGCTGGGGGCCTTTGTATGTATATGTATTTGAGATCAGAAGGTAGGGGTGTGCATTCGGTCCCTACTTATTGGCAATCCGCAATGGATGTGGCCATATTTGTTGTATTCGTGAGGAAGTGAAACGTATCACGATTCCCCACGAATACACGCATCTTCACCGAATTATTCAACCGCCTAAAGAAACCAATTTAAACAAACCCCACACCCTCCTGACCCCCCCCCCAAGACTTACAAAATCTCCCTGGTGGTCCAGCGGGGGGTCTGGGAGCCATCTCCTGCACTCACACCCTCGGAGCCGGTTTCAAAATGGCGCCGATCGCCTTTGTCGGCCCCTGTGACATAGTGAGGGCAAAGGCGATCGGCACTATATTGAGTACTGGCATCCGACGGCCGGCAAGCAGGAGGTCGCTCCCGGACCCCTGCTGGACTTTTGGCAAGTCTTGTGGGGGTAAGGAGGGTCCCCCAAGACTTGCCAAAAGTCCCTGGTGGTCCAGCGGGCTGCCAGTAATCAAAATGGCCCCGATTGCCTTTGCCCATTCTATGTCACAGGGGCTACCGGTGCCATTGGTCAGCCCCTGTCACATGGTAGGAGCACAATATGGCGCAAATGGCCATGTGACAGGGGCTGACCAATGGCCCCGGTAGCCCCTGTGACATAGTAGGTGAAAGGCTATCAGCGCCATTTTAAAACTGGTACCGAGGGTGTGAGTGCAGGGGATGGCTCCCGGACCCCCCGCTGGACCACCAGGGAGTTTTGGTAAGTCTTGGGGGGTCAGGAGGGCGGGGGTGGTAGTTAATTTAATTTTAGCGGGGGAACAAATCGAAATGGACATATTTATGAATCGGGGCGCCATACAGCCGAATGCAACATATCCACTCCCCGATGAATCCGAATCTCAAATGCAACGTATTGCGTTGCTCTGCACATCCCTATCAGAATGGTGTTTCTGAGTATGTGTATGTGAGAAAGGAATGGTGCTTCTGTGTATATGGTGTGTGTGAGAAAGGAATGGTGCTTCTGTATGTGAGATAGGGAAGGTGCTTCTGTATGTGTGTGGTGTATATGTGAGTAAGGAAGGGTGCTTGTGTGTGTCAATGTGTGTGTGCGAGAGAGAGATAGAGCATGTTTTTGGCTGGTTTGTGGCTGTAATACCTCTGAGGGGGCAAATCTTGTCAATTGCTGCCTCAGCAGGTGGGACAAGCTGAACCCAATGCATGCCCCTATGACCCATCCATCACACGATGCCATCCATAGGTGCAATGTCCAGCTGCCTGCCAATGGAATTTCTCATTGTGTGCTGCTCCGCCCAAAACACAGAAGAGTATCCTGTGGTCCATATCACTCAAAGTTGCCGGTAAGGGTCTGCCAGATAGAAGGTGTTAACAGGATAGGAGGAAAAGGAGGGAAAGAAGGAAACATAGTGCCACTTATGAGATACCTACGGAGCACTGACACTTGGGGATCCATTCTCCTGTCTAATATAAGTCCAGTATGCTGGGGAGCACCATCTGCTGATCCGCTGCATGATGATACCTAACAGATCAGATGCAGCTGCGCTGGAGGCTGCCCCAATTAGGAAAGAGTGAGTCCTAAACTGTTTGAACCTCAGGCCAGCCACGTCAAGGGTGCGTTTAAGGATGGTGTTAAACTGATACTTTCTCAGCTGGTATGAGTCAGTATGCAATAGAAACTGCGCCCCCCCCCCCCCCCCCCGGGAGGTCCTGAGTGCCCTAAAATGTGCTGCATTGGCAACAGGACACTTCACCAGGCCAGGTACTTTGGCGAGTGTGACCGATGACCCCAGCCGAGCTGATCAGTCTTTGATATCTCTATCAGGAGAGTCAGTTTTCCATTGGCAATGGAGACGTCACACACTCGAAGACCAAATTGGTCCTGTCTGGCACTAGGTGCAGCAACTAGCTCAGTCACGTGGCATGTGGCAAAGAAAGCAATGCAAAAGGTGGCTTGGAACAAAACCAGTTCGAAATGGTCATTGACAACTGAAGGCAAACAATGCCATAATACAAGCAGGTGATCATGCAAGATAGGTCGGCGTGTATCAGGACTCATGGACTATGTTTGGCCTAACCCATGAGATCATGCCTCATGGCAAAGTCCCTTATTGGACTGGGTAAACCCTGGGCCTTTGTGAAAAAGGTGTAACCCACCAGATTGATTTGGACTGTGCCACGTGACGTGACATGTTGCTTGGCCTGCATGATGTATTCCACTAATATGTGTGAAAGACTCAGGTCCCCTGGCTGGGCAGAGACTTCCAGAAATTCCATGACATTGTTGTAACCTCTCAGATATGCTTGCTAAGTAGATGGTGTGATTGACTGGCATAGCCAAGTTGAGTGCATCCTAGCTCCAATGCTCAATAGGTGTACTGGAATCAGCTCCTCGGTGTCTGGAGTGGGCCTCCAGAAGTCTTCCCACTTAGAACAAAAAAGACAATTAGCAATCTCATTGCAAGGACAGGGGCTGTGCCTCACCCGTGCCACCATGCTTATCTGCAAGCACCTCAAAACCATTAGCCTAAGGAGTTCAGAAACAGGAGTGCATCTCACAGACTTCCAATTGCTTATGCGTATGACCTTTTGGTTGTCACACCATAATAATCACCTTTCTGTTCATCAGTTTTCCTGCGAAATGAGGAGTGCTATGATTATCAGTAAAAGCTCGAGAAAAGTGATATTAGCTGTGATCCCTGAATTTACCCAATTGTTCAGCCATGTTTCAGTGCACCAGCTATCTTGACAGTAAAGGCCGAAGCCTATGCCCCCAGAGGTATCATAGAGCAGCTGTAGGTCAAAGATGGATACCAGTAGGGGTAGCCACACTACTAAACCATTGAAATAGGCCAGGAATTTTTCCCACACCCTGAGATCCTCATGTATAGCACGGGTAACTCATAAGCTGTGGGACTTCTTCATAACTGTCATGGACGCATTAATCAATCAGTGTAGGAATACCCTCCCCATTGGGATGACCCAACAGGTGAAGGTCAGGCTCCAGACTGAGGATTGCACAATGGCCATGGTTACATGCAAGCTAGCTATGGGCCCCAAATCTCTTCGAGCACCTTTTGAATTTTATTGGCTGGGAACCTGAACAGCATTTGAATAGTGTCCAGCTCAAAACCAAGGAAAGTAAGCTTCTTGGATGGTGTTTCCAATTTGTCCACTGCCAGGTGAATGCCATAATCTTTGGCCATGGTTTGAAAGCCGTCAAAGAGATCATAACTTGCATCTGAGTTTCAAGAGCTCACAAATAGAAAATCGTCCAGGTAGTGAATGATGCTAGTCAAACCGGTGCGCCAAGACAATTCCCAATGCAAGAAGGTGCTGAACACCTCAAAGTGCACACACAAAATCAAGCAGCCCATGGACATGAACCTGTCAAAGTAATAGGCGCCTGCAAAATAGAATTTCAGGAAAGGAAAGTCATCCGGTTGTACAAATAAAAGTCGGAATGCAGACTCTATATCAACTTTAGCCATGAGAGCCCCCTCCCCACAATCCTTGAGGAGGTCGAGCACGCTGTTGAAGGAGGAGTATTGGACTATATAGGCCTCTTGGGGGATGAAATCATTCACTGCCTGCCTGGCAATGTAAGAAAGGTTGTGTATCAGCTTGAATTTACCCAGCTCTTTCTTTGGCCCCGCCGCTAAAAGTGATAAGACTATCCTGTCGAAAGGAAGGAGGTGGAATGGGACCACTACCCTACTAAGACAAATTTCTACCAACAGCTTTACCCTCACAACATCAGCAAATCTGGTTGTAGAGGGTGCATTCATGTGGCTGGATGGGTTCAGAGGACCCTCATAAGGAATTCTGAAGCCATCCTTAAAACCTACATGTAGAATGGCAGCTGTTGGAATAGAGCCTAAGACCCATTTCCAGCTTTTCTCACCTAACTGGAGTCTTAGATCTTGCATAAGGGCTACTTACTCTTACTGCCAGGGGCTTTCTTAGCACATTTGGTGGCAGGGTGACCAGTGGTGCAGGAGGAGCAGATGTGTTTGAATTTGTAATCCTGCATTGTACAATCCCCTTGGTTATATCGCCAACATGCTTTGGCAGTGGGAACCCCCTTGGGAACAAAAAGAGCAACTATTCACTTGAGCCTTCAAGCTCTGTGGTGTCATATCTGTTAGCCACAACTTGATGTCATGCGTGCCCCAGGTCATGTATGGAGTATCAACCATCCTTTCTCTGAACTGCTTGTCATATTTCAAACAGGCAAATCCATCGTAAATGGAGTGATCACTGACAATAGTGTCTAGCTAAGACCACATTGCCAAGTGCTGTGAGGAGTCAGCTCAGCCAACTATCGGTGCCAAGCATGCAAAGGACCGTACCCAGTTTTTAATATTCCTTGACACCCGCTTGGGACATAGAGGATCCTTGTGTTGCCTACGCCCCTTACGCAACCCTTCCTCCCATCTGTATCCTTCCATCAAGCTAAATATGTCAACATATTAACAATGGTGTATACGGCGCCTGAGTGAACGTGGGACACCCTGCCACAGCTGCTTGCTAGTGTTCAAGGCAGGTAAACCAGCACTACCAGCAATGGTGTCTTGCAATCTCTCTGCACTGAGGATCCATGAGAACTGGGATACTGAGGAACTCCTGCTGCCTGAGGAATCAGAGCGGCAGGAGTGCCTCTTACTTTTCCTTTTTTGCCTTCTACCCACCTTTTTGCCCTATGGCTGGGGTTGGTTACCAGCTACCCTCTACAGCCTTAGAAGTTAATTGAAGGATTCCCCGGCCCCAGGCATTGAAGTGACCCCCATTAAATTCACCTTCTGCCAACACAGGAGCCGCTGACAGCTCCGCATGTGCTGGATCCAGATCCATGTTGGTAGCATTTCAGAGGTCAAGGGAGCCCACAGTGTCGACACTTTCTACTGGCATGGAGAAAGGGGCTTTGACCAGGTCTCCCCCAGAATGAGGAGGGACTTTCACCACATGCTCCTGTGGTATGGGTCTGCTCTGGGCTTGAGGGCACATAACATACCTGGAAAACCATTGACCCAAGCCAAAGGGTGGTCCAGGTTGCCACTGTGCCTGGGGCCCTTGATAAAAACTTGAAGGCCCCAGAAATGGCCATGCGGGTGCCTGTGGGGCACTGTATGGGAAAGCAGGGAAGCCGTACAGCTGAGCTCCCCCAGCCAAATACCACCCCCTTCCTGAGGGGATGAAACCACCTAGATTGCTGGCTCTGTGTCCCTCATGAGATACCCACCCCACTGGCTGGAGAGTTGGTGGGGGGTCTGAGGGATGCAACCATCTCCATCAGTGAAACTACTCCTAAACTGCCCCAGTTCTGGCCCCTCACTACCCTCCTTTCACCTGGTCACTATTGTCGGCTGGTGGGTCACCAGCAGGGATATGAGAACTTAGTCTTACTCTTCCCCAAGGTTCCTTGTAACTACCAGACCCTGAGCCCCTCTGTGGGTCCCCACATGGCAGCGCACCCAGCGATACCTCCCCAAGTGGGTCAGGTTGATGATCCAGGGCTCTTGGTTTGCAAACTTGCGGCATGGATGAAGTCCAGGGAATGCCCTTGCAACCCAGGGTAAAGAGCCTTGGCGGGACATGAACCCTGTGTGGTTCAAAGCCCCCTATCCCAGTGCCAGCAGGGTACCTACCATTTCTCAGAGCATACCTTGGAAAACCTCAGGAGGATCTTGTAGTAAACCAAAGCGAGGGCAGCAGCTCAAGATGCAGAAGCCAAAAAGGCTAGGGTGTGCCGGCCAGGTTGTACCGCGTGCCACTGACCCTGCCCCCCGGGTTGACCTGCAGGCTTCAAACAGCACAATGAGCCATCCCGGGGCCACCAGACGCACCCCCAAATTCCGCGCCATTGTTGGTCCACCCCCTTAGCCCTATGCCCTTCCCTCCATGGCCTCACAGCATAAAACACAAATGCCTGCACCAGCGGGGGTGTGTGTGTGTGCGTGTGTGTGTGTGTGACATTGGTGCATCAGCAATGTCATCACTCCTTGCTGATGCTGCTCTCAACAATAACGATGATGCTGACACGTCCAGATAAGGGCACCTGTGTTCCCCTCTCTTCCTGCTTCAAGCACGGTGCCGAGTTATCAGTGGCGCTCGTTTACCGGCCCGGCACCGCACCTTTAACAGTGATTAATTAGGTATACTTGAGGATTCTCACTTCTTACTTCTGGGAGTCAACAACATGGAGTTGATCTTCCATTTAGGATGTGCGGAAAACTTCCAAGCGACCTGGATTAGCCACTATTGGAGACAGGATTTTGTGCTTGATAAATACCGCAGAGCTATATTAACCAATACAGGAGCCTGTACATAATCTTGACACCAGATGCCTTAGTAATGAAAAAATTGTTCTAAATAGTTTTGAGAAATAAATTCTTTGAAAGCTTTCTTCAAAATAATAAGTTGATTTCCAAAGGCAACATTTCCACATAGCTGTCAGCAGTGTTCTACTGTGATGGGCTAAACTGGGTACAGGAAAAGCCTTTTAGGAAGAGAATATTATGCACTTCATCACAAATACAAATACATGACAGTCTACGAAATATGTGTTTTCCAAACATAATTAATTAAAATGCTGCTTTTATATTTTTTTAAGGTATGCTTATTTATAATTACTATTTTGTACAAAGTTATACATTGTAAAATTGCTAGTCAGGCTCAATTAATTGCAAAAGGTAATTTAAACCAATCTTCTTCAAACTGCTGAAAAGCTATTTATAAATGAATACAAAAAAAAAAAATCCTTTGCTTTTATATTTGGGTAGTAAAGTGAATAAATCTTTCTTCCTAACCTAAAATACAATAATCACCATTAATTATAATTAACATTTTTCTGCAGTGACTACTTATGTCATTACACTGGACAAACCCCTTCTTATCCAAAACCTTGTTTAGTTTTGATTTGACTTATTTAGGTCCTGATTTGTCAGGTCCTTTTTCCATATACAGATGTGCACGCATATGCCGGTTCGCGCATATGGACATGGTGTTTTTATAACATATGCGCACTTATGCATGTATGTTATAAAACTGGCTGTATGTGTACACATGTGCACTCAATTTAATATTGACGCATGCATGTGTGTGTGAATGCCACATCTACCATGTAAGTGGGGGAGGGGAATTTTATGAGGAGTGTACACCAAGGTTACTTACCTTTTTCCCAGTTCTTTCCCAGTTCACCCAGTGTAGGGATAGGTCTTCCTAACCTCCCCTAGTTTTAAAGGTTCCCTTCTCCCCTGTTAGACTTGACCCTTAAAATCCCGCTGACTAGTCATGATTTTCTTATATTTTGAGTTGCATGCCAGCAATAGCAGAAGAAAAGTTATGTGGTGGGGACCCCCAGGCACGCCCGACATGCCCACGCCCCACCCAGACCATACCCATGTCCCACCCCTTTTTTGAACTTTCGGATTTGTGCTTGTACTGGGAGATATGCGCTTACACAGATGCTTCTCAAAATCCATGTAGTGCATGCTGGCCCAAAGATTTGTGCGTATCGCCCATCTTTGGTGCTTGTAGGGCTTTTAAAATCCACCAGTGAGTGACAGAATGCTCTTAATGATGCAAGTCTTTAATGTTATTGGAAAAAGAGTGGCCTAGTGGTTGGAGCAATAGACTAACAATCAGATAATCCAGTCTTCAAATCCTCTTCTCTCTGTGATGCTCCCTGTAACCACTTTCAAGTCACTTTATCTCAGATACCACTTTTATGAGTTAATTTTCAAAGGAGTTATGCTTGTAGCTTATATTCACGCACATGCTATTTTATAAACATCAAGAGTATTTTTTATTTTGTGTGCACTTTTATCTGTCCAAAATGGACATGGTCTAGGGGTGTTTTAGAGCAGGGAAAAGAGGGGTGCGTGTAAGTTGTATTTTGGAAGGGATTTATGCTTATACATCAAGCAAATTATTTTGGCAATTTTGCACTTGCTAATTAACTAGATATCTGGTGTCTGCTATATTTGTCTGTGGAGGGGGAGGTTCAGGGTGAAGTACTAAGAACATAAGAACTCAAGAAGTGCCATGCTGGGTCAGACAAAGGTCCAGCAAGACTAACATTACATCTCCAACAATGGCCAGCCAGGGGTAAGTATCTGTCAGACCCCCACTAGTTGATCTCTTTCTTGTATCTTGCTCCCAGGGATAAGCACTGGCTTTCCGCAAGTCTACATGGCTAATAACTGTTTATGGACTTTTCCTTCAGAAACTTCTCCAATTCTTTTTTCAACCCCATTATGTTAGTTGTTTGTTTTTCTTTTTGTTGTTGTTTTAATTTACTCTTTATTAAACTTTAAATTTGCTTTAGCACAATATCAGGAAAATATCACAATAAAGAAAATGTATCCCTGCAAGCTAATAAGAGGAACACAATCCTGATATCAAGTCCAAATTCTATTTGGGAAAATCAAGACTTAAACATATTGGGGCCAGTGCAATAAATATGCGCTGAAAGCGGGCACTGAACACTCAGCACCCGCTTTCGTAATGAGCCCCCAGCCACCCCTCCTGGGGATACCATGCAATATATAAATTAGGGGGGTCACGTTATCAAGGATGTGCTAGGGTCACTTGCGCGCCCCTAGTGCCTCCTTGAGAACGGGAGCCCGTTAGCATCGGCTGTCTGCTGGTTAGAAAAACAGATGCATAGCCAGGGGTTCAAGAAAAGGATGCTTGTCAACTGAGCGTCCATTTCCTGCACCCGATTGCCTGCGCTTTTATAAAAACTTTTTTTTTTTAAATTTTTTTAAAGATTTGTTCCCCCTACTTAATATCGCAATGATAATAAGTAGGAGGATGTTCAGAAAAGGAGATTTTTTTCTGCTTTTCTATACTACTTTTAGGAGCATTCAGCAATTAATGCCTGCTCCGGGCAGGCATTAATTTATGAACACAAAAATGTGTGTCTTGGATGCACATTTTTTTTTTGCCTTCAGAGTGAATAGCTAATAGTCTCATTCACATGCATTTGCATGTGATGAGAGCTATTAGTTTCACTCCGTGTTGGATGTGTGTTTTGTGCATGAGGGGATTAGGTAGCGCTTATACAACCTGCATCCAACTGCGGGTTAAACAGTACACTAGTTGAGCGCACTGTATTGCATCAGTCCCATTGATCCTAAAGATATAAATAGCAATTCTGTAACTTAGGGACCACTCATTCTACTTAACCTAACTTTATTTATTATCAGAAATAAAGGTTTCAAAGTGAGAGATGGGACTAGGAAGACAAACTTATATCCCTGCTATTCAACTAAACATTTACAAAATCTTAACTGGAGGAAAGCTTTCCTCCTTATTTGTGTCTCTCTGGCTACATCTAAGAAGACCTGGATTTTTTGCCCATAGAACAGATTACCCTTAAATTTAAAATATTGATGGAAAAATAAATCCCTATCAGATTCATAAATAAAGGAAACAACCAGAGTTGCTTTTTCTTTAATACTATCCATCAAATATTGAAGAAACAAGGATAAATCAGAAGGAGAAGAAGGAGCTAAAACATCAATAGTGCCTTCCTCTGCACTAAGGACTCTCCTCACTTCTGGTACATAATAACAGTTAGATAGTTGCTTCGATCAAATCCTTCAGCAACAGATTCAATAGCTTGAGGGTACACTGAGTGAAAAATACTTCCTACAATTTGTTTTAAATATGCAGGTTGATAGTTTCATTCAGTAAACTGCTGGAGATATCAGCAATCTGCTGATTTCAAGTATACATGCATATTTTAAAATTCCTATTTCCATGTGTAAATTGGGGTTTTATGTGAACAAGTTCTATTTTTTATGCTTAAAATATACACACATTTATTTATAAATAGATAAAGTATGCACTTTGAATGCATTGCAATTATTTGTGCATACTGAAACAAATGTATGCATGTTTGCATAATCTATTAGAATCTATGCAGACCAGATATATGCAGAATATAAAATACTATAATAAATCTTTGAACATCCATATACGCACATATATAGAGCCACACATACGTAGATCTTTGACAGCTACCCTTAAAGAATGTAAACATTTTGGGTAGGGTTATGCACTTGAACATTTATCACCATTGTACAGTGCTGTGTATGTCCAATGGTGCCATAAAAATGATCAGTATTATATATGACTAATTCTATTTGAAAAATGTTTTTTTTCTGAAGATTATATCTATATGGTCTTTTATAGAGAAAAATAGATGTTTTAATAAACAAAACAAAAAAGATATAGGAACATAAGAGCATAAGCACATAAGAAATTGCATTACTGTGTCAGACTGAGGGTCCATCAAGTCCAGTATCCTGTTTCCAAAAGTGGCCAATCCAGAATACAAGTCCCAGGCAAATATTCAAACAGTAAACACTGTAAATACCATACGACTAATGCCAGAAATAAGCAGGGATTATTCCGTAAGATAATTTGATTAATAGCAGTTTATGGACTTTTCCACTAGGAACTTGTCCAAATCTTAAAGACTTCACCTCCACGGTTTACCTTTCTCCACCAAGAAAACTGACCATTTTATCCTGTTCACTGTTTCTGATCTTTTAGCCATTTTGCAATCCAGAAAAGGACATTGCCTCATATCCCATAACTTTTTAATTTTCTTAAGGAGTATCTTATGGGGACTTTGTCAAATGCCTTATGAAAATTCAAATACATTCAATCTACTGGCTCATTTTTATCCACTGGTTTATTAACCCATTCAGAAAAAGGTAGCAGATTTGTGAGGCAAGACTTGCCTTGGATAAATCCATGCTGGCTATGTCCCATTAATCCAGGTCAATCAATATATTCTGTGATTTTGTTCTAGAGAATATTTTCTATGATTTTTCCTGGTACTGAAGTCAGGCTTACTAGTCTATATTTTCCTGGATCACTCCTGGAGTCATTTTTAAATATTGGGGTTACATTGGCTACCCTCCAGTATTCAAGTACAATGGGTGATTTTAATGATAGGTTACAAATTACTAGTAAAAGATGTGAAATTTCATTTTTAAGTTCTTTCAAAACCATGGGATGTACACCATGTGGTCCAGGTGATTTACTAAGCTTTAATTTTGTAAATCTGGCCTACTATGGCTTCTAGTTTTCCTGTGATTTGGTTCAAATCATCTGAATCATCACCCTTAGAAAAACATTTCCAGAATGTGTATCTCCCCAACATCCTCATTAGTAAATACTGTATTTCATCTTTCCTGTTATGGCCACCGGCCGCGACGGTCCGCAACCGGGGCCAGCCTCCTATCCGCGGCGTCAGGCTGCCTCCGAGGCTCCCACTGTCATGGCTGTCGGCTGTGGCGGTCCGCGACCGGGGCCATGTACATACCCGTGATGTCGGAACAATGCTAGGGTTCCTACGGGAGCGGGCAGCCTCCCGCAACGCTCCCTTTGCGGCCTTTGCCACTACTGAGGCCTGGACGCATGGCCTCTTTCCTTCAGGGCTGACTCCTCCCCCTCCAGATCTGTATAGAGTCGCGCGTGCGGCTGAAGAGTAAACTTAAAGGAGCCACAACAGGAAGTTATCATGGCTCCTCCTTGGGACTCCTCCTTGAGTTCCTGTATTTAAGGCAAGGTCTGCTCCTCAGAACTTGCCTTAGTATTGAGGCTTCTAGTCTGGTTGGTTCCTGTGCTCCAAGTTCTTGGTTCCCGCTTTCCGGTCTTGTTCCTGTACTTCTGTTCCTGCTTCAGCTTCTCCTCTCTCATTGGAATGATTCTCCTGGATTGACTCTTGGACCGGCTTCTGACCATTCTCCTGGCTTGATCCTGGACTGGCTTCTGACCTTTCTCCTGGCTTGGACCTTGGACCGGCATCCAACCCTTCACCTGATTTTGACCATAGGACCGGCTTCTGACCATTCTTCGGCCTCCATTCCTGGACTGACTTATGACCTGCTGGAGGCACCAGCTTTCTGGATCCCACGACCTGCAGGAGGCGTCTGCCTCCAGACCTATCTTCAGTCTTCAGCAATTCACCTAAGTCCAAGCGGCCCAGGTCCCTATGGACTCCTCCTGGGGGGGACCACAGGCTTCTAGTGGTGAAGTACCAACTCAACTTCTGCTGTACCCGGCCTTCCCTTCCAACAGTAGGGACCTAAGAAGGTTTACTCTCTCCTGGGCTAACTCTTCCTTGGACTAAGGGGCCACTTCCAGAATCGTAACATTCCACAATGGCCTTATCTTCCCTAAGTACACCTTTAACTCTTCAATCATCTAAAGGTCCAACAAACTCCCTCACAGACTTTCTGCTTTGGATATATTTTTTAAAGTTTTTATTATGAGCTGTTGCCTCTATATCCAGGTCTTTTGAAAATTTTTCTTAGACTGTGTAGATAGGCCTTAGGCCTGAGCTGTGTATTTCCTGACTTTGCTGGCAACATATTTCGCAACCATGTGCTTTGGCAAGCTCAATACCGGAAGAAGGCAACACCCCAGAGACGGTACCTGATTGGACTATAAAGCAACGTTCATAATTGGATATTAGAAGAAGATAATACACCCAGGATGCGCATCAATGTATTTCTATTGGACAATGCAAAAAGTTTAAAAACTCCAGCCGGAGACCTCCGCATTTGAGAAGCAAGCTGAATGTCCTTTGCCACTGACCTGTGTCTCCAGAGAAACAACGACTTCCTCTTATTCCTTGTTCCTCTTTCTATATTGTCTTTGTATTGCTATCAATAAATTTGCCTTTTAGATCATAAAGCTGTCTGAAGGTGCTTTCCTGAATACCCACGAAAAACACAATGGTGCCGTGACTCGGATGGCCTAATGCGGGTATCGCGGACCAGCACACCTTCAGGGATATCTCATTGCCAGCATCGAAGGAAGTAAGGGTGCCGTTGATCGGGAGTGGGAACCTACCCTGAAGCATCCAGAATCTACTTTGAGATTTTTGAGACCTGAAGCACTTCAGAAACCACTAAGAAAGCGTTTGAGGAAGTAAGTCTTACTCTCAAAGAAAAAAAAAAAAAACACTGTTCAGTAACTTTTATTATCTCCTAGACCTTGGCGCGCACTGCTATCTGGCAGATCTAGTACAGTACCAATCAGTAAGTCCAAGCTGAATACTGCGACATACCACCTGGGACTCTTGCCTGGAACCCCCGAGGGAACATGCTACAGGGACGGAGTAGGAACTAGTCAGGTGGGCCCCACACAAAAAGAAATAAGAAGCCTTCAGATCAAGCATTCTACGGGCAAACATACGTGGAGCTGACTGGAAAGGTAAGTAAAAACTTGTCTTATACGAGTGAGTCATAGGTTTTTCCGTTAGTGTACTAATAAGTTCGAAAACAGTTGGCAGACTTGACGCTGCCTTCTGGCCCTATCCCGGTTGTTTCGGCGGTAACGCACTGGAGCCCAAGTACAGTAGGAACCGGTAACCAGTCGAACGGAAAGGAGTAGATAGGTCTTCAGTACTCGTCTGTCTGCAGGCTGTCTCTCCCTGTCCCGCTGTGAATACCTTCGCGTTTGAAGAAGTACAGCACACCGGAAGCGTGAATTCACGGTACGGTGAAAACTACAATTAAGGTAAGGTTGAACCACTCTTTCTCATAAGAGAGTGGCTACACGAAATTTATTATTAACACTTGTGTCGTAGTCTGGTCTGCAATATTGAGAGATCCCAAGATGGTAGGAGAGGCTAGTGAGTTATGTCCTTTGGACAGAGTTATTGCTCTGCATAAACCTATTGAGCAATTGATTCGTAAGTGCCATTCTAAGTGGGTAAAGTGGGCGGAAGAGGATGCCTTCCTCGCTTGGCCAGCAGGAGGCTCCTTTGATACGCCATTACTTGTACAGCTTATGACCTATCTGGAAAATAAGTACCGTAAGTCTGGGAAGGAAGCAAAAAAATTGGCAGACCATGTTCAAATTCATAGTTGGTTTGTCATGACCAAAGCTTTCCTAGAGAAAGAGGGAGAAATTAGTAAGAAAAGCATGTCCCCGCCCCCCTATAGCACTACTGATGCTGCTTCCCAAATGTCTAGTACCAGATGTCTAGTGCAGAGTACAGGACCCTCGCCACCTTTAGAGGAGGTGGTAACCACAATCGGTTACTCCCATTTAATTCCTACAGCGCCGGCTGAGGTGAAACTGCAAAACAGTCCCTCGGTATCGGAAATGCCTTTGTCTGGAACTGTTAAGGTCGAAGGTACCTTGCACTGTGTTCCTGTTAATGATCCCCCCTTACAGGCTACACAAGCGGCCAAAGCAACTAGTGTAGCTGAATCTGAACCCAAGTCAGAACGTAAGCCTCCTTTGCTTACCCCGTACCCACGCTTGATAATGACGACAGATAATCCTGATCCAACAGCCCCAGTGTCGGAGGTATATATCCCTGCTCCACCTCCCCCACGCATAGATGCACCAATGAATCTGCGCATAGATTCACCCTTGTTCAACACTGAGTTAATTGACAAGGTCCTCACCTTGTCAATTAACTCAGTGTTGAACAAGTGTTCATCTTCAGGGGCGACATCTCGCCCCTGAAGATGAAAGACACGGGACCATGAGAGTTTTTCCGGTCTCTGCCACTACTATTCTCACCCCAGCGCAGTACGTGACAAAAATGGAACAGTCCGATACATATGTCATCATCTGGCTTGACATGTTGCATGGCTGGACTCTAGCTTTGAGCCCACAGATGAGGGTCTATCCCCTCCAAGGGTCCCTGGAAATTGATGATATGAACACAGCTAGGAGTGCCATATTGGACAATCCAGACCCTTGCTGGTCAGTTAGTCAATGGCAATATATGAAGGATGGCTTAGCAATTTGGGAGAAATACGAGGAACAGTTTCCTGAGATACCACAGAAAACCCAAATAACCCAGGCCCCATGGGGGGAACGTAAAGATAAAAAGACCCTCCTGCCACCAACCCCAGTAACAGATGCGTTACGTGCACTGCCCATAGTCACCAAAACTAGCTCTGATGGAGCCCCGCGTCCAATTTATATCCCATGGACTTTCACAGATATGCATACCATACTTTCCAAGCTGCCCTTGCTCTCTCGAGGTGCAGAGGGCTGGATACAAGCTTTAGAGAAACATACGATAGGGATGCAATTAGCATTAGGAGATGTTAAGGCTCTGTTTGCTCAGACACCTGGTTTGGAACAGAATGCTGTATGGTCTCGATGTAAGAGATCCCAGGTAATGCAAACTCAGAGCTATGATGGGGATTCTTTTAACCCCCACAGACCTGATGTATGGGAGGCCCTTCGGCACCTGTACCCCAAACAGAGAGATTTCACCCGTTTGTCTGCAGCTCGGTGGAATCCAAAAACTACATCATTTGATACTCATTTGCACTCTTTTCAAGAAGTTTTCAGTCAGGAAATGAATGCTCCCTACAGCGAGCCTAATTCACTTCCTTTTTTCTGCCATATGTTTTTGCAGACCCTGCCTGATAGATTGCGGGTTGCTTTGTCTTCCGTAGTAGGCATAACTGATATGCACTGGGCTCAGATGCACAATCAATTCCTGCACCATGTGCGGAAGTTTGAGGAAGCTAGAGAGAAACCACAGGAAGAGTTGATGAAAGCACAAACTAAGGTCTGTGCCCTGCAGCTGAAACAGCTTCAGGAGCAGAGAACTGACGAACAGAACAGTAGGGCTGCAGATAGCCTGGATTGTTTTTATCAATCTTATGATGATGGTCAGTATCAGAGAGGGAGGCCCCAAGGTAGAGGTAGGGGACGCCCAGCCGTCCGAGGTCAAAACACAGGACCCTGGGATTGGGAAAGAGATTGAGAAATATGGGAACGAGAGGAAGGCAGATATACCCCAGACTGGCCAACACCACAACGTCGTCTGCCAAGTGGGCAGTGTTTCCAGTGTGGCCAGTATGGCCATTATAGCAGAGACTGTCATTACCAGTCTAACAATTACTCTTCATTCCCCAGAGGGAATTTTAGAGGCAGATATGCTGCAAGGGGGGGACCGAGTAGACTCTCACCTGACAATAGGCCCCCACCACAACAATTTGACCCCAATAATTGGAGAAGCAGTGGCAGTCGGAGCCAATACGCCCCTCCATCACAATGACGCCAGGTGCTGTTGGCTAACATTCATGTCCCCATACACAAACAGGAAACACATGCCTCGCTACTAGTGAATGGAACCTATAAGGTCAATTTCTTAATTGATACAGGTGCCGCAGTATCTGTGGTGAGGCATCTATTGCCAGGTATGACCCTTACCCCCGACACTGAAGCAGTCACAGGGCTCACAGGAACATCAAACGACATGCATTACACCACACCTTGCACTGTTAAGTGGAAGGACACAGAGCTTACTCATAGGTTCATATATGCACCAGACTGCCCTATCAATCTGTTAGGTAGGGACCTACTTGCTGATTTTAAAGTAACACTGTCGTGTGAACCACAACCCTCACTTTTATTAGCACTTGCTAGTGCCTCTGCACACAAACGAGATCAAATGATACGAAGTCTCCCCAAGAGCCTCTGGACAGAGGCAGATGTTAACGCTTTTGGTTTAGCCAAGACAGCTAAGCCGCACCACATACATTTAAAGGATCCGACTGTAGGCCCAAAACAAGATCAATATCCACTACCCCCAGATGCACTGGAGTCTATTCAGGAAGAGATAGCACATTTAGTAAGCGCCAATATCCTTGAAGAAAGCACTTCTTCATTCAATACCCCACTATACCCGGTCCTGAAAAAGAATGGACACTGGAGGTTAGTCCAGGATTTAAGGTTGCTGAATGAATTAACAGTCCCCATGTTTCCTAATGTCCCAAACCCAGTTACATTATTACATGCATCACCCATTCACCTGTATAAAACTTGTATAGATCTGTCCAATGCCTTTTACTGTGTGCCTTTGGCTGAAGCATCTAAGCCCCTTACTGCCTTTCGATTTGGACCCCATAAGTATCAGTGGACACGACTGCCACAGGGGTTCCGTGATAGCCCTACTGTTTTCAGCATGCAACTGGGACAAGACCTTGAAACATTTGAGGCAACCCTGCCACCTGGCGTGAGCTTATGCCAGTATGTTGATGATTTATTACTAACAGCCACAGACGAGGATGTCTGTATCCGGTGGTCTCAAATGTTACTATCCCAATTGCATTGCTTAGGGTACAAGGTCAATAAATCTAAATTCAAGTTGGCTCAAACAACTGTATCCTTCCTGGGGATATGTTTGGGTAATGGAGTGCGTTCCATCAGTGATGATCTGATGAAAGCCCTTAAGAACTTGCCGATGCCCCCTACTACAATCACAGAAGTACGTGCCGTGCTGGGCCTTTTGAATTTCTGTAGGCTATGGATACCAGCCTTTAGTGAGAAGGCACGTTTCCTGTATGAGTACACCAAGGGTAACGGAAAGGATAAAGTGCAGTTAAATGATCAAGAAATTGGTATGCTCAAATCCCTGTTGACAGAAACACTCCAGGCCCACACACTGCAATCCTATAATGATTGCCAGTCTGTAAACCTGTGGGTTGTGTCAGGAGACTACACCTGGTCAGCGGTAGGCATACAGGATTCCATGGAGCCCCTGATTTATCTGTCTGGTAAATTTTCACCTGTAGAAAAAGGGCTAACAAACTGCGAAAGAGGAGTAGTTGCCTGTGCAACTGCGAGAGAAAAGCTGAACCATTATATCCCGTACGCAAAGGTAGTAGTTCATACCACACATGATGTACAGTACCTGCTGGCACCAATGAATATGTCTCTTACAGCATCACGTACAGGGAAGTATAAAGCCATTCTAGCTTCATCAGCCACAGAGATTAAAAAGTGGGGAAAAATAGCACCAGCGGTAGCAAGTGCACTAGAACATATTCTTACCGCCACTGATAAGGACTTATTACATCCTCCACACGATTGCATTCGTAAATTGCCCCCAGAAGATAAATTTTGGCTACAGGCCAGTCCCTTGGAAGAGGGAGAACATTGGTTCACTGATGCAGGGGGACATCCCACAATAGCAAGGGGTTTTGCGGCCTTGCACATTGAACATAATTCACCTGAGATTCTTGAAGAATATGTCTTTTCCTTGCCCCCTCAATGCTCTGCCCAAGTAGGTGAGCTGACAGCTGTCACCTGGGTGCTAACCCATCTATTAGAAAATCGTTCGCCCCTTGTTCCAGTCACTGTGTATACCGATTCACATTATGTGTTTTCCTCTGTGCACCAGCATCGACACAAATGGGAACGTAGGGGGATGGTATCAAGCACAGGAATGTCCCTGAATAGTGTTGAGATATGGCAACGGCTATTTAAAGCATTAGAAGAATTCACTAACAGACAGGAAAAGGTTGCCATTGTTTGGGTGAAAGGACATGTACATCCTAATTTGTCCTGGGAGGCATATGGGAATGATGCGGTAGACAAAAGGTTGGAACGGTTTAAACTCCAAGTTGGCCCCCCTACACCACCTGCGGTGTTAGTTACAACTCGAGCCCAAGCTAGACGCTTAGAACAGGAACACAACCCTGATATCAGTGAGACTCCCGACCCCTTGAGAGAAGAGGAGGAGATCCCTCCTTACTACCCCGAAGATCCGGTCCTTCACCCCATTCAAACTGCATATCAGTTACAGCAGACAAGTACTACTGCCGAAGTAGATGAGTGGCGTTTAGCCGGAGCTACTCCTGTAAATTATTTTTCTGAGGATTGTTTCTTATACATACATCCTACTGGGAAACCATGTTTGCCCTTGGCTGCTTTACATGATATGATACCCCAATTGCATTTACCAGCTCATCGCCCAGTGGCCCAAATAATTGATGAAATTTCTTCAGCCTGGTGGAGCCCCCATATTCGCTCATTATGTTCGGAAACTATTGGTCGTTGTGATAACTGTATGGCCAACATTGCTAAGAAGGGCTTATCGGTAACCCCAGGCCACATACCTAAGCCACAGGGTCCAGGTATTGAATGGCATTGTGATTTTACAGACATGACCAGTTTCGCAGGAAAGCATAGGTATTTGCTTGTATGTGTGGATAGGTATTCTCATTGGATTGAAGCCTTTCCTTGTAGACGAGAAACAGGAGATGTAATGGCCAGAATGTTGTGTACTGAGATCGTACCTAGGCACGGCTTTCCCCACAGTATTGTTACAGACAATGGAACCCATTTTGCTAATACATTGATGGATCAGATTACAGAGCATTTAAATTGTCACCACAGACGGGTGTCTGTATACCGTCCCCAGAGTAATGGACTTGTGGAAAGGTATAACGGACTGCTCAAGACTAGACTTCGTCTGCTAATGGAACATACACAGCAGTCGTGGAAAGACTGTCTGCCATGGGCTTTACTGTATTTGAGAAATGCCCCGCTAGCCAGATTACGCATTTCTCCTTTCCAATTAAGTACTGGAAGATTTATGCCATGGGTCACGCCCAGTACGGCTACTGCCGATAAGTTACCTGCCTATTGGCGTAACTTATGCTCTGCTCTCACCTATATTCATTCAGTTACAGATAAACTTCAGGACCCGGTGACAGAATCTACTAAGAAGGTTGAAGTTGGAGACATCGTGTGGAGAAAGAACTTCACACATAAGACGTGGAAAGATCCTGTATACGTTGGACCATTTGCAGTTGCTGAAATCACCCCCACTGCAGTGAAACTTGGACAAGACACTGTGTGGACACATCTTAAGGACATAAGAATTCAACACAAAGTGCAGCACTCTGATAGTATTGAGTAGAGTGATGACTGAAATGCAACAAGATCCTCCGCGTTACATACTTTATGATTATGATTGCTTTATGAAGTTCATTGCGGTAGTTTTTGTGGTTTGGACCAGCATTGCTCTTTTCTTATATTTTTGCTACGATTATCTCATGTTCATAGATTAAGCCCTATGTCCTGGCCATAAGATTTTGCCGCTTAAACTCCTGCCCCGCTGACATTGCTTCAATTTTTCAAGTAGATTATAGTTTCAGTTTACGTTCGTTAGGTTAAGATAAGATTACTAATTAAGTTTAAGTTTAAGTTTAGGTTTAAGTTAGTCATAGTATCAAGCCCGGCCGGCATATAGTTAGAATAGAATAAGATAAGATAAACTTGCTTTATTACTAACAAGTACCTGTTACGATTATTTCTCGCTCTTTTTCTGCATTTTACCTTTCATTGTATTCTGCATTCTTAAAGGTGATCACCATGCGCGTGCGTTCTTTCACACTTTTCTTTCTTATATCCTCTTCTTGTTTTTTCCACATTGTCTCCCAACCTGACTCTGCTTTGGAGGACAATTCTGCTTTGGAGGAAAACTCCTGGGTGACCAGTGTTTTGAAAATGGTACAACCTGTCGATGATACCGATGTATGTTTAGTGTGTGTGCCTCACCGTTTTACTTTAGAACAAGTTGATGGGATTGTCACCGGTATAACTAGAGAGGAATTGTTTAGTCCCGACTACGCTCAGCTCCCAACAAATGAAACTTGGAGTGCTCATTATCCTGGAGTCCGATTCCCCCCATTGAAGGGTAACGCCCCCCGTAGATCATATCTATGTGTATTTAACCCGACCACTAGCCCCGACTTCCCCACTGATATTCCCTGTAATTTCACTTATAATATTCTCACACAACAGTGGCGTATCGATGCAGATACTGAACATGCTTTCTACGATTTCGAATATCAACAGATTGGATTAAGAAGTTTTTCCAATGTCAAGACCATGTCAGTTTTCTGGGCAACATTTGCCTTATCTCTATCTAAAACTCCAATTATAACGCCTGACCCCCTTAGAAGTATAGTTAACGAAGCGCCTATCAGTCTTTTCCTGGAATGTCAACCTAAAGCTAAGAAACGCTGTACTTATGCTAATACAGCCAAGGCTCAGACCCCTTTTTCACCCAAGCACTCTGTGTATGGATTATTAACAAGCTTGAGCCCAGGAGGCTCCACTTATGTAGGCCAATATTGGTGGTGTAAGGGAAAAATATACACTCACCTCCCACCACGTTTTACATTCTGCGTACTTGTTACGGTCACTCCACTCACGAGGATAGTACCTCTTTATCCCGTTGACCCAAAGCGTTCTGAAACTCTGTCAATCCATCGCAGTAAGAGAAATCTCAACCTAGCTACTTCGGTGGCACCTGAAGACGAAGCTCTTCAGCGTGCGGTTGATTATATTAATAGTACATACCCATTAACTAAAACTCGCTTGGATGCTCTGTCATCTACTGCTTGGCTACCTTTCGCCGCTGTGGCCGTTACAGCAGAACTGGGCATGGCCATACGCCGTTTGCAATCATTACTACATGTGATTGTGATCGAACTTAATAGCGCAATTAATGCCCTACAAGACCAGTTAAATGAGGTTACCCTAATGGCTCAGTACAATAGGCAAGGATTAGATTACATATTAGCAGCACAAGGTGGTCTATGTACTGTACTGAACAGTTATGAGTGTTGTACAATTATCATAAACCGTTCTCACATAGTTAAAAATGCTATGGAAAAGATAGTTAATCTAGCTAAACTTGACGTAGCTGATTATGAAGGAGGTATTTGGGATTCATCATGGTTTGGTGGGATTTTCGATGATTTTGGTTCCTGGTTCTCCAACTTAGGAGCTGGATTTAAAGCCTTTGTTTGTATTCTTATAATGTTCATTTGCATCTGTCTTCTAGTATGCCTTTGTATACCATGCATTTGCCTTTGTTTCCGCCGTTTTGGAAGCACTCTTGCTTCTGCTATGCCGAAAGTGCCAGGACTCAATATTATGGTAAATTCTACATCTGAAGTACACTCTCAAGTTGCTGCAGTTAGACAACACCTGATGATGAGCATGATTTAATCTCCTTCTGAAACTAATGAGTGAGATTTTCTAAAGGATAAGGTTGTATTTTCACAGAATTTGGTTTAATTGATGGGAAACACAGTTTAAAGTGGCTTACATTTCTAAGTGAGTTTGCAATGGTTAATTGTGAGAATGAATGAAGTTTGTTATTTTAATGGCCTATGACATCATCGGTGAAGATGACATCAATAACAGCAGCAATGTTATCTCCTCAGGCTGTTATGCTTAACGATGACGGGTAAGCACCAGGTAGCAAATCATTAGGATTGCGTACCGTGGGCAACCTAAGACAGTGGCATTAACCCTGAGTAGAATGATGGATTATTGCTTCAACTATTCTAACCATTCATTGACAATCAATAATCAATCATTAAGAGGTTCAATTGATTTATATGCTGCTAATAGGAGCACACTACAGAATCTTGGATCAACTGGAAGATGGCCAGAACAATACCTGAATGAAGGATGAATGTGAGATTGAATGACAATTAAACAAAGTACAAAATGAGTATGCCTGAACAATTGTGATTGCGATTGTGGATGTGAGTTTTATAAAAAGAATGATTCAACACCATAAAGAATATGGAAGCCATTTTTAACAGTCCAAAAGGTGGGTCATACTAAATTGATGCTATGACCATTTCAATCCAGGAAATACAATCTCAGCCTTTCATTGGTGAATCGTTTCCCAACGATTCAAGGGGGGGATGTAGATAGGCCTTAGGCCTGAGCTGTGTATTTCCTGACTTTGTTGGCAACATATTTCGCAACCATGTGCTTTGGCAAGCTCAATACCGGAAGAAGGCAACACCCCAGAGACGGTACCTGATTGGACTATAAAGCAACGTTCATAATTGGATATTAGAAGAAGATAATACACCCAGGATGCGCATCAATGTATTTCTATTGGACAATGCAAAAAGTTTAAAAACTCCAGCCGGAGACCTCCGCATTTGAGAAGCAAGCTGAATGTCCTTTGCCACTGACCTGCGTCTCCAGAGAAACAACGACTTCCTCTTATTCCTTGTTCCTCTTTCTATATTGTCTTTGTATTGCTATCAATAAATTTGCCTTTTAGATCATAAAGCTGTCTGAAGGTGCTTTCCTGAATACCCACGAAAAACAACTGTCTTATCAATGTTTTACATTTAACTTGGCAATGCTTATGCTTTTTCCTATTTTCTTCAGAAGGATCCTTCTTCCTATTTTTGACAAATTTCTTTTAGCTAAATTAGCCTCTTTTACATTGCCTTTTAACCAAGTTGGCAGTCATTTGGACTTCCTTCCTCTTTTTTTCATGTGAAAAATACAACTAGACTGTGCTTCTAAAATGGTATTTTTAAACAATGTTCACTCGTGTTGTACACTCTTAACTTTTGCAACTGCATCTTTCAGTTGTTATTTTCCTCAGTTTATCAAAGTCTCCATTGTGAAAATTTTGTACTAGAGCTGTAAATTTACCTACTCTCCCTCTTTCAGTCATTAACTGGTCAATTTTTAGATGCTTGAGTGTGGCAAAAGTGTGAGATATGTGCATGACTCAGATGCACACTGGCCCCATGGATTTTTAAAGGGCCACAGCCATGTTCGTATCTCTCAGTACATGCATTCATTTTTTTTTTTTTTTTAAAGATGTTACATTTACCCTGTCAATATTGAGATAATTGAAAGCTCCCATTATTACTATTCTGCCAGCAGGAGTTTTTTGTATCCAGGGGACTAGGGGAAGTTTGGAAGGGTGGGAGTGAACGAATACAGCCATTGCCACTAGGGGTGTGCATTCGTTTTGAACTTAAATGGAAAACGCAACTTATTTTTTTTTTTTAACTTAAAAAAAAGATGAGGCTTAAACGATCGGATTTCCAACTTATTCAACATAGCTATGTTGAATACGTTGGAAATCGCGATTGTTGATCTAAATAAAAATTTAAACTCCTCACCCTCCTTAATCCCCCCCCCCAAGACTTACCAAAGCTGGCCAAAAGTTCCGTGAGGGTCCGGGAGCGGACGCGTGGGGAATCACGTGACGTCCGCGTCACGTCGGAGTGACGCAGCGTCACGTGATTCCCCTCGGGTTCGCTCCCGGACCCCTCGTTGGGCTCAAAAGGAACTTTTGGCCAGCTTGGGGGGGGCCTCCTGACCCCCCCAAGCTGGCCAAAAGTGCCTTTTGGGCCCAACGAGGGGTCCGGGAGCGAACCCGAGGGGAATCACGTGACGCCGCGTCACTCCGACGTGACGCCGACGTCACATGCTCCTTGCAAAGGAGTTCAGGAATGGCGTCCTGACCCCGCTGGACCACCAGGGAGTTTTGGTAAGTCTTGGGGGGGGGGGGATTAAGGAGGGTGAGGGGTTTAAATTTTTATTTGCACATATGGACATAGACTCAACTTATGGAATTCTCCATATGTCCATATTGACCGCAAATCGGACCCCCTTTCGACTTATGGACTTATGAACTTAAACTTTTGGTCTGCACATCCCTAATTGCCACTGCAGATGAGGTGTGTCCAGGGGCAGCAGGATTTTAAACATACTTAGAGAGCTGGGAAGGAGTGGGGAGGCAACCTGCAGACCCCATCAAATAATAATTAAATTTTGGAAGGACTGAGGGCTGGGGGGTATTTGGTCTGACATCGGTTATGTATTAAATTTGGAGGGGGGGAAGGGGAGGAAGATAATCTGGCACAGACCTCTTTTTTATTGCCACTATTACTTAGCCAGATATCTTTGAAGATATCTGGTTAAGCAGCTAGATTTACAGCCACACAAGTCTGGATACATTTTACAAAACCTAACCTGTTATATTCAAACTAAGGGGGTTATTTTCTAACAGGCGGATTTTAAATGCCCTGCTCGCGTAAATCCGCCCGGATTTACGCAAGCAGGGCCCTCGCGCGCCGGCGCGCCTATTTTGCATAGGCCGCCGGCACGCGCAGAGCCCTGGGACGCGCGTAAGTACCGGGGTTTTTTTCGGGGGCGTTTCAGGGGCATGTCGGGGGAGGGGCTGAACGATGCGGCATTTCGGGGGCGGGACGCAGCGTTTCGGGGGCGGGACGGGGGGCGTGGCGCCGGCCCAGGGGCATGGTCGAGGCATCCGCACCAGCCCCCGGGTCAGATGACGGCGCGCCAGCAGTCTGCTGGCGCTCATAGATTTATGTCTACTTCAAGCAGGCATAAATCAAAGGATAAAGGTAAGGGGGGGGGGGGTTAGATAGGGCCGGGGGGGTGGGTTAGGTAGGGGAAGGGAGGGGAAGGTGAGGGGAGGGTGAAAGAAAGTTCCCTCCAAGGCCACTCTGATTTAGGAGCGGCCTCAGAGGGAACGGAGGCAGGTTGCGCGGCTCAGCGCGCGCAGGCTGGCCAAAATCGGCAGCCTTGCGCGCGCCGATCCAGGATTTTATAAGATACGCGCGGCTATGCGTGTATCTTATAAAATCCAGCATACTTTTGTTGGCGCCTGGTGCGCCAACAAAAGTACGCGATCGCGCTTTTTTTTAAAATATACCCCTAAATGTTTATCGCATGCATTATGGCCTTATCACACTCGATAAGCCCCTAACACAGGTAATAGGATGTTAATTAGCTGGAGGGGAGAAGTCGGGCAGGGAGGGTAAGTAGTCAGCCACGGCACTGCGAAGAATGATGAATCCAGCCCTAAACTGGTGTTTTTTTGTTTTGTTTTTTTATCTGGCTACATGTATCTGGATAACTTTAGGCATATATATTCAGCAGGATATCCACGACAGATTATCTAGCTAACTTTAACAAGGTAACTTGCCACTCACCAGCTTACTGCATATGCCCCTCTAAGAGCCCAACTTTCAAACCTATTTGTGTTACTGCACACATAAGTGGACATGCAGAGATTTATCTAGCATTTTATAAACTGCATAGCAGGAACTGCACACTTTACAAATTTCCTTGCATTTATGAAAACACAAATATTTCCAATGCAATGAAAGTGCTTACTTTTCCTACCTGCTTTATAAGCATGAATATGTATATTTTAGGTGCATAAAAAATGTTTACATTGATACATTTAAACAGGTATTTTTTGCACATGTACTTGAAATCACTCACTCAGGATACCTCTGCCAGTTCATCCAGTCTGTCTCCAGTTCAACTAGATCCTCTAAAACTTCTTCTGGAACCCCTGCCAGTTCACCCACACATCCCACTCAACAATTGCAGACAACAGACAAGTCCAATTTCAATTGTGCTAGACAATTAACAGGTGTAAAATTGAGTAAATAAGTTTGATAATTTATATACAAATATCTCTTATAAAATAACAACTTCTGCGTGTACCTTTTGACCTCACACCTGAAACCTCCTTTTTGTGCCTGTAAATATGTGTGTGAAACTGAAAATATGCATGCAGTTTTGATATTTATAAATGGCATGTATGCAAAAAAGGGGCTACTTATGTGCATATAATGCTACCTTTCGGAGCATAAACTCTTTGAAAGTTTAGTTATAAGCAAGCAACTTTCAAATTGTGCACACATACTTTCTTTTTACCTATAAACTTTATGCCAATTTTAAAAAAGAAAAGGTTCATTTTGAAAGCTGAATAAGGAAATGTATGTCACAGATCTGCAGCTGCTAACTGTGTGCATAATCTTCTGAGAAAAATATATGCACATACTTTTGAAACTTCAAAAATAAAAAGTGAATTTTAAGAGATATGTGCTCCAAAGAATTGCAGATGTGAATCTCCAAACAATTTTATAAACCTGCCACATACGCATGCAAGTATCGATGCGTGAATATCTCACATGCAGTAAAAAGGAAACAGAATGGGGGTGGTCATGGGCATTCCGAGGAGGGGACATGAGATATGCGCATATGTAGTGAAGGCAATGCAGCAGGCGTCCATTGCATTTCTGCGCAAATTTACTTCTGCTAAAGATCAGGAGCTTGAGGGGTCTGAGTAAACTGGTGAGAGTGCAGGCTAAATAACCAGGGGGGGTCTTAACGATCTATATATAGACTGGGCAAACTGATGGCCAAACTAGTTAAACTGGTCATTTCCAGCATGCATGCATGTTATCATGCTGGGAGTGAGGTATAAAGTAGGGATGTGCATTCGTTTGAAACGAAATAGGAAATAAAGACGATATTTCCAATTTTGTTGCATTTCTGGGGGCTGACAAAACAAAAGGAAAACCTATGATATTTTGTGTGGTTTTCTTCTCGATTTTTTTTTTTGGGGGGGTAGAAAGGGCACATAAAAAAAAAACCAAATCCACCCCACCCCTTCAAATTTAATTAATTACAAACCCCCACCATCCCAACCCCCCAAGACTTGCCCAACCCCCACACCCCAAGACTAGCTGAAAGTCTCTGGTTGGCCAGCGGGGGTCCCGGAAGTGATCTCCCCCTTTTGGGCCATCGGCTGCCAGTAATCAAAATGGCGCCGGTGGCCCTTTTCCCTTACCATGTGACAGGGGCTACCGCGCTATTGGTTGGCCCATGTCACATGGTAGGAGCAATGGATGGCACGCACCATTTTTTAAGGTGCAGAGCAGGTAGAGGAAAAGAAAAGCAGCTTAGCTAGTGGAGTATGGAAGTCATATACTTTAACTGGGTAAACTGTGAACGGCCTGGGAAAATGGATATTGGCGATGCTGTGAGCATTTACTAAAATCCCCCCCCCCCTTATGCACTCATGATAGTATTCACACACACATGTGTGCATTGATATAAAAGTGTACGTGCATGTACACGCAGGTAGCTGATTTTATAATGTGCGCATATTATAAAATTGACGAATCAATGTGTGCTCGCTGGCAATTGCGTGCACATGTGCGCCCACGCATTTCTTTGAAAGTTACTGCTTAAGTGATTCATTATATTTATATATTTAACCTACTGCATCTACAAATGTATACATTTTCTAAGAATGGAAGAACTGTAAATTTATAGATGCAATAGGGTAAAAACAGGCATTTCAGCCTGTCCTTTAATGGCTGAAGTGTGTTGGCAATCTTCAGTGCTAACATTTGGAGGACGGAATCAGAGCAGTCCATCTGCTTATGTTTGCAGAAGAAGAGAGTATGCAAGGGGAGGAATGTGTGCAAGGCTAAATTAAATTACTTTTTGAGTGATAATTTTAAAATATTACTATGAGGCTATTGGAAATAATTATGATAGCAAATGAACACTTGATAACTGGAGAGAGTTTAAAGGAATTATTGTCACTGAGTTTATCTGAGCTGCATTTGTTTGACTGGGACTGTTTTCAGTAGTACACCAACCTGATGCATCTTCCAGCTTTCCTTTGGCCTTTGATTAGTTCACCATCTGCTCTTTCACCATCCCTCCAGGTGTAAGGGAAGGGTGGTGCACTTATTATTTGTGCTGCCTGCTCTGCATGATGCTTACAGACCTCACGCTGTTCTTGTAGAGCTCCACAAATACCATAAAAGCTGGCAGCACTGTGCAACTCAAAGGAATAAGCATACAGAAAGATTTTTTTTTCTTTTGACAACTTGGTGTCAGGAAGAAAATATAATGACAGAGAAAAAAGAAGGCAAGGTAAAAGGGAAGATGGAAGTGGTAGGAGTAGGAGAGAGTGATAGAGAAGAAAAGTTGGGTGAAGAGAATGAACGAAAAGTGAAGGAGTATGGAAGCAGAAGGAAGAGTGAGCATCATTAAAAGGAAGGGAGAAGAAAGAGACTCAGGAGAAATAGAGAACAGGGTAAAAGATAAGAAGGAAGATTGGAGAAGAATGGGCAAGGTATCAAAGCCCAAGTTTTTATCTTAGGCTTTTAACCTTGACAATATATTACCTTTGAGAAAGATAACTTTGTTTGCTCTAGAGAGTCATTTTCATTATTTTCATGCTAGTATTATGAGGCCTATGTACTATCTGCTGTAAATGCACATCAATGTGGTGTTTAACATGCATATTAATGGATATTAATGAGATGCAAGGCAGGCATGAATGTAAAATATGTGCATTAATGCAGGTGTTAATACAGAGGTCCATATTCAAAAGCATTTAGTCAGATAACTAGAAGTTATCCAGCTAAAGATTTGGACACTTATCTGGTTATTCTAGCTGCTTAGAATTTAGCCGACTAAGCTATGGACACTCCTGGGGCTTAACTGGGAGGAGTTGAGTTAACCGACTAAGGCCTGGATTCATCATTCATCGCAGAATGATGAATCTAGTGAAAACGGGGGGCAGGGGGCTGAAGGGGGTGGGCCTGCGAAAGCCTGCAGCCTTCGCACCACCACAGTGTCTTCACTGTCAGCTTTCGCACTGAATAGCGCCACTGTGAAAGGTGGTGCTATTCGGCGCGCTACTGCCGACGATAACGTTAGTAGCATTATCGCCAGCAGCGAAGACACCGCTGACTCCTCCCTTCCCCGCCCCGACTCCTCCCCCGCTTGAATTTGCATGCTATCGCACGCGAAAAGGGCCTTTTTGCATGTGATAGAGGCTTATCGCACATGATATGGCCATATCGCATGCGATAAGCCTTTAGAAAATAACCCCATATGTTATCCGGCTAACTCCAATAATCAGAGGTAGCCAGGAAACTTAGCTGGCTAAGCCTAGTCAGACCCAAGAGCTGCCCTAAAGTTAGCTGGATAAAGTTAGCTGGCTAACTTTAAAGATAGCCGGCTGTATTCAATACTGAATATACCTCCAGTGTTAGCCAGATCTGGCTACCTTTGCTAACTGAATATGGTCCTCTTTAATTACACTTTATCTTAAGATTTTTGTGTTACTGCATCTGCATTACAATTTTGTGCACTAGACAATGAGCATCTTAGCTCATTGTCAAAACTTTTGCATTATTTCTGATGCATCCAAGTTTGTAAATGAACTAATTGCTGTTATTGTATGTAAACCTCTCGTTACCTTTAAAACTGGTTAGTACATTGGCCTTTACCTTTGAAATAGTTAATTAGGTAAAACAGCATTTCTAGAGAATCTGTATCTTATGTAACTTGCAAAATGTGACATTGTGTATAGTACTCAGAAAAATTTGAGCATTCCAGAACAGAATGAACATATGGATTTATACCTCTGTTGCACTGAATTAACTCATCCAAGGAATCATTTCATAGACATGAAGGTATATATTCAAAGGTAATAAATTAGAATGTCCATTTTGTGTGTGAAAGTATGATAATTCCATGCCCCTGGCTGCTACAGTAAATTCCATTATAGTAGTGGGATAGTGACTATAATGTTTATCACTTTTGAATGAATAAATAAAGGGTATTGTGAATGTGACCTCCTAGACAGCAGTTTGGTTGCATCAAACAGTTTTCAAGATACCTAGTTTTGTTGCGAGCAGGGGATTTTATGCATGCATAATATATTTTGCTTGTCATATTCAGTAAATGAAATCTCTTTGTTATTCTCCTGTCAACATGTACACATGACAGGTTGCATAATTTAGGGCAAATTAATTTTGGTCTCTGGAGAAAACAGAATGGGGAAAATAAGTCACAGAAATTTTTACAAAAGTAAATACTTGGCAGATACCTGGCAAAAGAAAAGTCAATATTAATCATATGCTCATTTAAAAATATTTGTAAGGAGTTAGCAATTTCTGTGACTTTTTTCTCCACTCTGTTTTCTCCAGAGACCAATATACTTGATTTATCTAATTTATAACCTTTTCAAATACTCAGGGCAGGGTATAAGAACAATGAGTAGAGGAAACAAAGTATAATGAAATACAGTAAAAAGTTAGAGATGAGCATTTGTTGGAAGCGAAAAAGGAATTGTTAATGACATTTATAACCATTTTGTTTTTAAAACAAAATGAAAGAAAAATGAATTTGTTTTTGTTAAATTGAAAAAAATAAGACTGCCACTGCCAAAATAAATCACTTCTCCTAAAGTCTTATTCCCCCCCCCCCCCCCCCCCCATTGATTCATCCCCTTTACTGTATTCATTGCTTGAAATTTGCTTTATGGAGAGGAGTGATCTCCAGTCACTTCTGCCCCATTAGTGAATGAATTACAAATGGCATCAGAAGATTGAAACTGGTGCTGTTGTTCATTTCTTCCATCAAAGAAAATGTTTCCAGCGAAACGAAAAAAATGTCTTTGCACACCCCTAAAAAACACAATAATCAATATAAAGTAAGAACTACATCTAGATAAAGTGTAACTCCAGTAAAACAACAGGATACAACCCATGTATACGATTAAACAACTGCTACCTTGATAACCTATAGATATATGGGTGAATTTTCAAAGAGGTGCATTCAAATAAATGCACATATATGGGCGTATGTATTACATTCATATCTGAACCATATTTTATAATCATGAGCATATAAGAAATTTTAAAATCCAGGCACATGCCAAAATTGGAAGTTGGATGCGCATCTGGCAATTCCACTCAATTTTATAAGACACGCAGATGCACGTGCAAGTGCCAATACACACACAATTCGTATAGGCCAAAAAAGGGACATGGTGTAGGCGGGGCATGGGCATTCCAGGGCAGGGCCAACAGATGTACACGCAAGTATCTACATGCCTCGATGTGCTCCAAGGTCCAGTGGCATATAACCTTTCTTCTGCTGTGTAAGAGGTGTAAGTCTTAATAAATCTATTTTCAGGCATCTATGAGAAATTTAAGGGATCTGGATAAACTGGGGGAGTGAAGACTAAAGAACCAGGTGGCTTTGGAGGACCTAGTTTTAGACTGGGCAAACTGGTGGACAAACAGGTAAAGCTGGTTATGGCTTGGACACACACCTGTTAGAAAATGCCTTCACTTATGCGGCTCAAACCTGGCTTACGCTGCTTGGCGCACATAAGCTTAAAATTACACGCATATATATGCACTGCTAGCTTATTTTATAACATGTGTGCACATGTTATAAAATTGCTGTGTCTCGCACCAATGGACACACATATGTGCATCTGCACTCCCGTTTGAAAGTTACCATCCCTGCGCTTATATGTGCACATGTAAATAAATGGACATGCGTAAAATAGGGACATGTTTGAGGTATGTCGGGGCATGGTGTGTACATATGCACATAATGACCTATTTTTAAATCAACTTCTGCACTAACATCATCAAAACTACACAAGTACATTTACTGTCACTTATTTATGCGCACAACTTCAAGCTTTCATACAGTTTGGCGACTTGGAGGTCAATATTCAAAAGCCATTTAGATGGATAATTCACAAGTTATCCATCTATGTGGCAAGTTTTTCCATATTCATCCACTTTACTTTTCCAGCTAAATTATAGCTAGATAAATCATGTCCAGCTATAATTTACCTAGATAAAGAAAACTCATTCCAGGACACGTTTAAGTTAGCCAGTTAACTGACAAATTTCAGCTCTATCCGGCTATGTTAACCCGCTAACTAGGCCTGCTTTACAGCAGGCCTAAAGTTATCCAGCCTTGTGTGTCCAGATAACTTGCTACTTCTGTGGATATCTTCAAAAGATATCTGGATAAGTAGTGCTCTTTTTTAAATAAAAGTATAAAGATGTAAAAGGGAATGTGGCCTGATCCCTTCCTTCCTTCACAAAATTTCATATTGTCCTGTTGGGCCATACATCCCCCACCCTTCAACCCCCTCTGAATGTGAATTGAATAACCTAGAGCTCACATTTCTTCATCCCCACAATTTCCTCTGTTTTTATTATAAAGAAAAATCAGACTGCACTCCCTTAGATGATCCACCCAACCACAGTCCCTATGTGCACAACTGCACCCTCAAACTCCCTGGACCCTAACTGCCGCAGCACTGCTCCTTTTACTCAGGCTATGCCAGCAATTTCAGCATGGCCACACCTGCAGTTCCAGTGGAGCTGTGATGCTCTTCATTCTTCTCAGGGAAGCTCCGCTGACAATTGAAAAGAGGCTGCAGTACTCCTCCTGCTAAGGCCCCCACCAGCAATTCCGGAAGGGCTGTGGTGCTTTTCTTCTTTCTCAGGGCAGCTCCACCAGTTGGTGCTCCTGCTCCTCCTAAGGCTTTACCAGCGATTCCAGCAGAGCCACACTTATTCTGATGGCAGTGATAGGAGGCATTCCTGGCAGCACTAAGGAGCACTTCCAACTGTGGCAATTCCAGTATGCCGAGGCCATATTGGCCATAGACACGCTATGGTTCTGGGCTCAGGTCTTTCATACTGCAGTTGTTATGAAAGACCACATTCAGTGTGTGGTGGATATTCTCCCATGCCCTTTCCTTCCTCTATGAGCCCATTCTCCTGAACCTGGGGCCATATAAGAGATGCTGGACCTTCATGATCTCATAAACAAGAAGATCCACCTCCCTAGGGATAAAATTAGGATTCCTAATTAGCAATATACTTCTTCTGGCCATGGTACAAATAGGAATGCATGTAGTGTGAGCAAGCCCTTTATATCCACATGCATACATAAAGGGGTAAGATTTATAAAAGGAAATATTACACATTTATATTGTCAAAACAGATAGTTAATATATATGTGTTTTCTATTACTCGTGTATAAACATTTAATTTTTGCGTGTCTTCTCTTTAATGCTGTGGTATACGTATATTATTTCCACTTGTGAGTGCAGAGATGGTCTAAACCTGTGTTTCCTAAGCCTCTCCTGGGACACACCTATCTAGTCAGGTTTTCAAGATATCAAGAATGATTATGAACAAGATAGAATTGCATAAAAGGGGTCTCAATGTATGCAATTCTATTTCATGCATATTTGTCTTGGGTGGGTGTGCTTCCAGGATAAACTTGGGAAATACAGGTTTATATATATGGGATAACTGCAAGATTAATCTTCTCTAGGGCTTTAGGATCCAGTCCATTATTTACCCCTATTGTTTGTATGGTACATAAGACCTGGACTCAACCCGCCTGCCCCTGGAGCTTCCACAAGGTATACCTAAGATGTAGTGAAAGAAAAGCAAGTGTGAAAGAGTCCCTCATCATCATATGCCTGGATGATTCTTATATTGGGCTTGGGCTTTCTTCTATATAGCCAGTATGCCAAATATGATGGATATTATTGATTGTACCCATGTAACATATGCCATACTGGGTCAGACCAAGGATCCATCAAGCCCAGTATCCTGTCTACAACTGTGGCCCACCCAAGTTATGAGTACCTGGCAAGTACCCCAAACATTAAAAAGATTCCATGCTACTAATGCCAGCAGCAAGCAGTGGCTATTCACTATTGATTAATATCATGTGGCTCTCACCCCCCCTCCTCATGGTAGAGAGATGGCATACCAGAATGAGGAAAACTGTCACTCTCTGGACATTCAATTGGTGTGTAATGCTCACATGAATATACTCATTGTAGTGTTGAAATTTCCTGGAAGAAGTCATGACTCCTTCATTCTGACTCAGTCAGTACTGGCACAGAACTTCAGAGAAGGGAAACACAGTGAAGGCTGATTGCTGAGTAAGTTTAAAATGAAAGCCAGTACAACTACTTAGAATAAGTTTCAATCAGCTCTGTGGGCTTGGGGGTGTGCATTCACTAGGGATGTGCATTTGTTTTCAACGAATGTGCAATCCGCAACACATAAGTCCCTGTTCGTTTGATTTGTGGGTTCGCGAAACACATGGCATTCCCCACAAATAAAACATATCATATTAGTTTCATTCTTTTGGTTCACAGTGATTTCTTAGCGGCCGTTTGAAATAGGAGGCCATGTGGGAGTATCCATAGCAAAAACCAGCCCTTTCCTGTGAGTCATAAGTGACCTCACAGCCCTGCCATGGAGTGGGTCAGACAGGTTGGCAAGGAAATGAGAATTCAACCTATAAGAGCTAAGCATTTTTCTAATGCAGCCAATTGCTGCTCTCACTCAGTGCTCTGTGACACTGTTCCTACTGATGCTATGCTATTTATTAGAGATGTGCTTCGTTTTTTTCTACCGGGTCGTTTTTTGACTCCGATACTTCGTGGTAAAATTCGGGTTTTCTCGTTTAGTTTTTTTGAAAAACAAAACGAGGAAACCTGAAACCGGCCCCAAAAAAACGAAGCGGGGAAACGAAGCTAAAAAAAAACCCACCCCAAGCATTTAAATTCATTTTAAAACATTACATACAACCCCCCCCCCCCACCATCCCGATCCCTCCCCAAGACTTACTAACATCCCTGGGGGTCCAGCGGGGGTCCCGGGTTCCATTTGTCCCTCCGTGCCCGGTGTGCTACTGCAAGCCGTGCTCCTCAAAATGGTGCCGAATAGCCTCTGAACTACTATGTCACTGGGGCTACCGGCGCCATTGATCAGCCCCTGTCTCATGGCCATCGGCGCCATCTTATGCTCATACCATGTGACAGGGGTTGACTAATGGCGCCGGTAGCCCCTGTGACATAGTATGGGCAAAGGCTATCGGCGCCATTTTGATTCCTGGCAGCCGACAACGAAATTGCTCCTGGACCCCAGCTGGACTCCCAGGGATTATTGGCAAGCCTTGGGGGGGGGGGGGGGGGGTCAGGAGGCCCCCCCCCCCCCAAGCTGGCCAAAAGTCCCTGGGGGTCCAGCGGGGGTCCAGGAGTGATCTCCTGCACTCGTGCCGTCGGATGCCAGGAATCAAAATGGCGCCGATAGCCTTTGCCCATATTATGTCACAGGGGCTACCGGCGCCATTGGTCAGCCCCTGTCACATGGTATGAGCACAAGATGGCGCCGATGGCCATGTGACAGGGGCTGGCCAATGGTGCCAGTAGCCCCTGTGACATAATAGTTCAGAGGCTATTCGGCACCATTCTGAGCACAGCCTCTAGTAGCACACCGGGCACGGAGGGACAAATGGAACCCGGGACCCCGCTGGACCCCCAGGGATGTTAGTAAGTCTTGGGGAGGGATCGGGATGGGGGGAGGGTGGTTGTATTATACTTAATCTTGATGTTTGGGTGGTTTTTAATTAAAAAAAAAAATGTGCCCCTCTCCCCACACAAACCCGAAAAACGAAGTTTCCCCGAAGTTCGGGGAAAATCCTTTTCGGGTTTCAGGGTCCCCGAACCACGAAGAATTAGGCAATTTCATTGCAATTGCCTAATTCGTGATAAACAATTGCACATCTCTACTATTTATACCTTAAGCATGCGGCGTGCCACGCTCTTTATTTGCGGGTGTTGGCTGGGGAGGTGGCTTTACTCAGAGCTAGTCTGATGTCTCAAATCTGTATTCAATTGCTAGCTACTTTGATAGAATTTTCCATTGAAAAAGATATTTGTTCATTCTTGCTGCAGTGCCAGCCAGGATTTTTTTGACTGCACTATTTTTTAATGAACTGAGTTGGTCTCTCTGTCTCTCTTGCTGAGACAAGCTGCCAGCAGTGGCAATTTGCTGCTTATCTTACCCCCCTGGATTAGATTGTGCAGGCACAGGCAGGGTGTGGGTGGGAGATAGTGTGAGTTGGTATTTTCAAACAAGAAGCAGCAACACTAGGAATTGTGCTTGATCAGGCTTCCAGTCAAGTCTTTTCTCTGCTGTTTCATTTTTTTGTGCTCACAGAACAGTCTCAGTTGTAGTACAAGGCATTGCACTGCATCTGTGGGCATTTTTCCAGACTCACATATATTGGGATAGCATGCTCTTTTAAGCCAAATCTCCAGTAGGCCTCTTTTATAGTTAAAAGTTTGGTGTGGGCACATACAGCGGTCTCAGTTGTAGTGTACATCAAGGCACTGCAGTGTGCATTTTTGGGCAGTTTTCCAGACTCACATATCTTTGTACAGAGGTGTTCATTCACCAATAAAGACATAATTCTTTTAACTGAAATCCCTAGTAGGCAATAGAGATGTGCATTTGTTTATCACGAATTAGGCAATATCAAGGAAATTGCCTAATTCGTTGTGGGTCAGGGGCCCAGAACCCCAAAACTGATTTTCCTTGAACTATTAGGAAAATTAGTTTTTTGGGTTTGTACGGGGGGAGGGTAACATTTTTTTTTTTTAAATAAAAAACCACCCCAAGCATTAACATTTACTATAATACAACCCCCCCCCCCCCCACCATCCTGATCCCTCCCCAAGACTTACTAACATCCCTGGTGGTCCAGCGGGGTCCCGCGAGCAATTTCTCCCTCCGTGCCGAGGAAGGCCAGACAGCCCGAGGGCATGGAGGGAGAAATCGTTCGCGGGACCCCGCTGGACCTCCATGGATGTTAGTAAGTCCTGGGGAGGGATCGGTATGGTATGGGGCGGGGGGGGGGGGGGGTTGTATTTAATGAATTGTAGTAAATTGTAATGCTTGGGGTGGGTTTTTTTTGAGCTTCATTTTCCTGCATCATTTTTTGGGCCTGTTTTCATTTTTTCCCATTTCGTTTTTGTTCGCTTTTCCAAAAATATAACTGAGGAAAAACAAACTTTACCCCAAAGCATCCGACTCAAAAAACGACCCAGTAGAAAAAAAATGAAGCTCATCTCTAGTAGGCAGTGACATTAAATCCATGATGTCAGGGAAAGGTAGACATGGTCGAGTGATTGGGATTGGCAGAGGAGGCACTTCAAAAGGCTGTGCCAGTCCCCCATTAAAGTTAAAAAGGGAGCTAATCCAATCTAAAATCTCTGGATGGGCAGGCAGCTCCATCTAGAAAAAACTGAAATTTAAAGATGATATAGCACCACCACCTGTTTCTGACCCTGTAGTTTTGGGGGTGAGGGAAGGGGAGGCTGAGTCATGCAAGACAAAAAGGTGAAACCCAAAAGCAGCAGTGTGACAGCAGACTCGACTTAGCGTTGAAAATGTAGCACAGGCACTGTTTGCGTCTGATTCCGATGAAGAATCATCTTGTGTGGGATTCTCATCATCAGAAATGGAAGAAGTAATAACTGAAGGTTTAGGAGGGTTAGTTAGTTCTGTCTTAGCCTCTACTTCAGTGCTGCAGGGGAGAGATGAAACTGATGATGATGATGAGGAGGAAGAGCAGTCAGCTCAGGCACAGAGTGTGACTGATGCCCCGGCATTGCTTCTCAGGGTGCACCCACTACTTCAACTCCAGTGCCAGCATCCACCTCAAAGGTTATAGAGAAGGGATCATGAAATAAATCTGTGATCTGGAGCCACTTTAAAGTGGCCCTGTCACTAATAGCCCTGGCACAGTAATTACACTGAGCATTGTGCCAGGGCTATTAGCAGAGGCAAGCAATGGGACATCTAACTAATTTTGGCATGATGCACCATATGCAGAAGCAACACCCATATGGGGATGGTGGCAATTCCAGTCAGCGGACCCCTTTTTCCAGGCAGCGTAAAGTGGTTGAAAAGGAGCAGTGTCACTCCACACACTCAGCCCCTTCTAGCAGTCAGGTGGTAGGCCAGCAGCCCCCTGCCATGTGTCAGAAGCGACAAATCACCATGGAGGAAATGGGGTGGGGTTCGGTAATGCTATCCCAGGGAAGGAGTCAGGCAGCCTCAAAAGTTGTAACCAGCTGCATCGGAGAAATGATTGCCCTTGATGACCAGCCCTTGGAGATAGTGGAGAATGTGGGTTTCAAGCATTTGCTGAAGGTCTTAGTTCCAAATTGCAAAGTCCCCTCCAGAACCACATTTAGCAGAAAGGTCATCCCCAGCCTGTACAAGCAGTGTCACAGTCGCATGCAAGTGCTGCTAGCTAAGGCAGAGGGGAGTATGCATTTCACCTGCGATATCTGGACCAACGTGAATGCTTACCTCTCCCTGACAGCACACTGGAGGGACATGGCTGAGGCAGGGGCAGGCATCAGCTCTATTAGTGAACAAGTATCAGGGTGGAGGTGGGCTTTACTGCACACTCATCTGACGGATGAGGCCCATACCTCAGGCAATATTCTAGCATGCATCAGAAAGATGCTGGTGGGCTGGAAGCTACACCAGCAAGACAGGAATCTTTAGGCAGGGTCCTTTGTCACAGACAATGGTGCAAACATGGTAAAGGCAATATGTGATGGACACTTTCAGAACATCCAATGTTTTGCATATACTCTACACCTGGTAGTAAAGTCAGCTCTTGGGTTGGAGTCCAATCACCAAGATAATGAATACCTGCATTTGTTAATACACAAGTGCAGGAACATAGCAGCGCTATTCCACAGAAGTGTGAAGGCGGGGCAGGTTCTCTGACAAAAGCAGACTGATTTGGAGATGCCTCTCAAGTCTCATTCAAGACATTGGCACCCCATGGAATTCCACCTATATGATGCTGCAGAGGTTAGTGGAGCAGCAGACACCCTTTATGAACTTTCTGCAGCAATGAACATAGGTGTGCAGAGTCCCCTAGGGCATCATGATTGGTTAGTCATGAGTCAGCTGGTAAAAATCCCACAGCCCTTCAAGGATGCCCCGGAGGATCTGAGGTCCAGAAGTGCCACCTTGGCTGACATCATTCCTATTAGGGATGTGAATCGTTTTTTGACGATTTAAAATATCATCCGATATTTTTTAAATCGTCAAAAATCATTAAAGAGTGTGATACAATAGAAATTCCCCCGATTTATCGTGAAAAATTGTTAATCGGGTTTGTGTCCACTAACGGGAGTTATTTGGGGAGAGGGCGGAAAAGCCGGCACACCAAAACAACCCTTAAACCCACCCCGACCCTTTAAAACTAATCCCTTACCTTCCCCTACCCTCCCAAACCCCCCCCCCCAAAAAAAAAAAAAAACGTTTTAAAATCACCTGGTGGTCCAGTGGAAGCCCCGGGACCGATCGCCTGCTCTCGAGCCGTTGGCTGCCACTAGTAAAAATGGCGCCGATGGCCTGATAAAAAAAAACCCACCCTGACTCTTTAAAACTGACCCCGTTAGCCTCCCCCACCCTCCCGACCCCCCAAAAAACATTTTAAAATTACCTGGTAGTCCAGTGGGGGCACCAGGAGCGATCTCCCTCTCTCGGGCCGTCGGCTGCCACTAATAAAAATGGCGCTGATGGCCCTTTGCCCTTACCATGTGACAGGGTATCCGTGCTATTGGCCGGCCCCTGTCACATGGTAGGAGCATGGGCTGTTCAGCTTGGAGAAAAGACGGCTGAGGGGGGATATGATAGAGGTCTTTAAGATCATGAGAGGTTTTGAACGAGTAGATGTGAATCAATTATTTACACTTTCGAATAATAGAAGGCCTAGGGGGCATTCCATGAAGTTAGCAAGTAGCACATTTATGACTAATCGGAGAAAATTCTTTTTCTCTCAATGCACAATAAAGCTCTGAAATTTGTTGCCAGAATGTGGTTAGTGCAGTTAGTGTAGCTGGGTTCATAAAAGGGATAAGTTCTTGGATGAGAAGTCTATTAACGGCTATTAATCAAGTTTACTTAGTGAATAGCCACTGCTATTAATTGCATCAGTAGCATGGGATCTTCTTGGTGTCTGGGTAATTGCCAGGTTCTTGTGGCCTGGTTTTGGCCTCTGTTGGAAACAGGGTGCTGGGCTTGATGGATCCTTGGTCTGACCCAGCATGGCAATTTCCTATGTTCTCATGGGGTAATAGCTAATAGTCTCATCTACATATAATTTACATGTGATGGGCACTATATGATACACAGTTGTTTGGGTGCACATTTTGGATGTGCTATTCCCCTTATTGCATCGGATGCTAGTCTAGCGCGTCCAAAACGTGCGTCCATCCACATGTAAACCTGTGCACTAGGCTGGGTGCCCTTTATTGCATCTGCCCCTCAGAGTCTTGTGGAGTATAACATAATTATTTTGTACTAAATTTATAAAAATGCCTGGAGAAATAAGCATTGATCTCTGTTGCAAAGCCATGGCATTTTTTCTTTAATTAGAGATACATTTGTGAGACAAGTGAATAATGACCATTGTTCTTATAAAGTGAAAAATATAAAATTCTTGGGGATAAACGGTGATTGTGAGTGAAAATATACACCGTGTTTGGGAAAATTATATTTCTTTCAAGAAGAAAAGGGGAAATAAAGAAGAAATTGCAAGAGATTAGATCACAAAACACTTCTCTTCTGATGTTTTGGTTTAGACAGAGTTCACACAAAACAATAAGAGGATAACTTTAAAGGATTTGTGAGCATGCAATATACGCAGCTACATGACCACGCCAAACATGCACATGTATTTAATGTAAAATCCATGTAAATCTACCCAACATCATGTTCATGTGTCAAAAAATATGCTTCATATATTTTCAACATAGCCAGATAAGCTTTGACTTATCCAGCTGAGGGGGTGATTTTCTATCGGTATCACACGCAAAAAGGGACGTTTCGCATGCAAAAAGTCCCTTTTCACTTGCGATAGCTTGATAGGGGCGGATTCGGGACCAGAAGAGGAGGAGTCGGCACGGCGTCGGGGGGGGATGCAGCGGAAACTTCGCTGGCAGCAAAAGGTAAGACCCATTATCGCCGCCAGTAGCACACTCAATAGCAGCACGGTGGTGCTATTGGGTGTGAAAGCCGGCAGCGATAACATCACAGTGGTGCGATCACTGCTGGATTTCGCAGGCCCGACCCCCCGCTTCGCCCCCCACCCCCATTACCTTGGGATTCACAAACCTGTGCGATATTAGAAAACCCAGGTCAAAGAGATGACAAATAGCCTGCTAAACAGAACTGTCACAACATATCCAGCTAAGCAGATCTGTTGAAAGCTTATCCAGCTAAGTAAGATAGCAGATAAGTAAAGAAAAGCACTACATAGGCAGATAAATTGATAACTAGCATGTGAAGACTAATCCGGCTATGAAGCATTTTTTAAGACTTATCTGGCTACTTCAAAATTATCCAGATAAGTGGCAGACATCTGCTATGTGCACATCTTTGTGCACCTAATTTTAATCATTTACACGAGGAAATTTAACTTGGTTCTTTTTCTTAGCACTTGTCTGCGTTTAATAACATACACGCCTGAAAGAAATTAAGTTATCCATTAAACCAATTAGTCCTCCAATTTGCCCAGTCTGTTTCTTAATGGTCATCAAGACCTGCCTGGTTCTTCAACCTGTACTCCCCCCAGTTTACCCAGACCCCTCACCCAGTCAGAATTTGCCTATGGTATAAAGAATCATATTCTGACTTAAACCTAATAATTGACAGGAGTAAATATGAGCAGGTAACAGCTATACACATGTTGCATTTGCAGGTTTTAAAATAGCATCTTATACATGTAAATGTTGTTTCCATTCTAGAATGCTTCTGGCTCACCCCTTTTTTATACGTATACATTGATTTGTGCATCATTTTGCATGTATGTTTGATATTTACAAAATAACAGTTGTGCAAATAAGTGCTATTTGTGCATGCATGGGCTCATTTTTATATGTGCAATTCTTTTTAAAATGTACCTTTAAGGTTCCAGATTCTTGTTGATGGAACATACAGATTTAGATGGCGAGAGATAAAAGTGAAAGGCAGTCAGTTTCTCTTTTTGAGTTGTAATAATTAGTATAGTAGAAAAAAGATTTATCTTTAAAGGAAGGAACAAGCAGAAGAAAGAAGAATTTAGCTCTGAAGGTACCCAATGCTATGTTTGATAATGAAATAAATGTACAACAACATAGCATATCACTAAACTAAGGGGGTCATTTTCCAACGGTATCGCACGCAATAGCTAAATAGGGGTGGAGTTGGGGCGGAGTCGGGGCAGACTCTACACCGGGAGGGGAGGAGTCGGGGTGGTGTCGGGGCGTGTCGGGCAGACGCTGCGGAAACTTCGCTGACGGCGAAAGGTAAGACTCCTTATCACCGCCAGTATCGCGCCCAATAGCACCACCTTTCACGGTGGCGCTATTGGGTGCGAAAGCCGACAACAATAACACCGCGGTGGTGCGATCGCTGCCGGCTTTCGCAGGCCCACCCCCCGCTTCACCCCCCACCACCCGTTACCACGTGATTCATAGAACTGTGCGTCGTTAGAAAATCCAGCTCTATGTCTGGCCAGATTTAAAAAAAAAAAACAAAAACTATTAAAGAACAGATAGAGACATTAACAGAGGATAACAAAGGAGGAAAATGTAACCTTTAGAAATGTAAGCTAAAGAATGTAGGTAAAGTAACTTTCAAATCAGCAGGCAGACACATATTGCATGTGTGCATTGATATGTGCCCAGGGTCATGGCCATTTTATAACTTGTGCATGTATATGCACACATGTTATAAAATGGCCTAGCCATGCACACATGTGTGCCTAATTTTGAGTGTGCATGCACATGGGCATGTAAATCCTGCTTCTACCACATATCAAGGGATTTTAAAAGGGGCGCATGCCCACCTCATGGCCAGTTTCACCAGTTCTTCCACCAGTTCACCCAGTTAAGAGCTAGGTCCTCCAAACCCCCCCTAGTTTAATAGCATTCATTCTCCCCAGTTAGCCCAGACCCTTAAAACCCCTAAGATATGACTAGTTTTCTTTTTTTAAAAAAAACGTACACATCCTCCACAGCTGAAGTAAACGTACATGGCACTAGAACTGGCATGTGCCCAGGGTGCACAAGTATTTGCGTGGAGATTTCTCAATCCCACTCTGGAACGTACAAGTCCTATCCAGGCTCTGCCCAGACCACACCCCATTTTGAATCAGAGCTAGTTGTGCACGGTGCGGGAGATACGTGCATATCTGGGAGGCTTTTAAAATATTGTGGGCGCGCACAAGCCTGACTTGTCTACGTAGCCCCTAATTGATGTGCATGCCGGGGTTTTTTAAATTCACCTTTAAGAGTCCAAACATTAGGCGCAAAAGAAAAGAAAATAGAAAGGATTATTCACATACTTACCATTCAGATCTGGAACTCAGAATTCTAAGACACAAAGAAAAACACAGAATCTATTCTTAGTATTGCTCAGATCTTTTAAAGACAATGTCAAAAGATTGTGTTAGTAGAAGAAAGTAAGGAGAATACTTATCTGAGTAATAATTCCAAATCTCATTTCACTACTAGAAAATGAAAAAGGAAAAATGCAAGAATGTCTAAATTGTCTATGAATATTATAAAATTATTAAGGTATTATTAATATTAGATCCTATTTGTTTAAACTATCCTTCCAGCTGGTAGATTATAATTATTTATGGTAAAAGGAATACAACTTTAAATCAAAATCTGACTTGAGTGAATTAAAATCAAATAACACCTGTACACTCATTTTAATTATCTCCCATCTGCTTCTTCCCTCTACCCCTGTGGGCCAAGACTGGGGAATCATTATTCAAAACACACATTATAGAAAAGTGGTAATTTCTGTGAACTAACTTAAGGGCTATAACGTCAGGTCAGACGTTTTATACTTATCATCGTAATAGTTCAATAGGCTTGGGGTTTTCTATTGACCATCATGCGACAGCAATTGAGAAGGTCCCCAACACAGAAGGTTTACATCATATTCACTGGCAATAAATAGTTACTCATCATGGGCATGCCATTGTATCTTTTCCAGTTCTGTTTCTCTTTCTGGTCTCTCCTCCTCCTCTTTATGGCGTATGAACTATGGATGAGGCAAGATATGGTTTCTTGCCAGGCTATGGAGTATGCCGCAAGCTAGAAACTTTCACAGGCCTTATTGGCACCATAGAAGAGACATCCCCCAAATTTGTTCAGGTATCGAAAAGAGATTTCAAGTAGAACAAAAGTCCTCTTTATGACAGCTCAGCTCTGCCTAGTGGATGGTTGTAGCACTCCTTTGCCACAGTTTTGGGGTATTACTTGGGAATCATAAGTCAAGTTTTAAGGGAATAGTCTTTATCACTTATGGGGAAGAAGGCAGAGAAAAGGAACATTAAAGAGGCAAAGATGAAGTTCCCTGCTGCTGGGCCTTGGTGAAGCTTAACTGAACCTACTTTGTAAAGACCTGCAAAACCTGATTGAAACTGAATGAGAAAAGAGAGCAATGGTTAGTTGTATAGTAGTAGTTGTGTGAGCTGCAGCCATCCAGTGATGTGGCCACTCTTGAAGCTGTCATGAATGCTGAAAGTACAGGAAGGATGCTTGTGGCTGGAGCACAAAACCTCATTACAACATCAGTAGAAGCCCTTGCATTTGCAGAAGCAGGCCTAACTCCCAGCAGATGGCCTTATTGCTATGCATGTGCAAACAATTGCCCCCAAAACTGATGAGAAATGAGTATGATTTGGTGTCGAGTTGCCTTTCATCAGGAAAAATAAATATATTGATTTATTCTGAGAAAAGCACTCCAAACTGGCAATAAAGAGTAAGGTGGTTGACTGGCTTATTTGTGCAGTGACTCTGTAAGGAGTCTGGTATCTGCCAGTGGCAAAAAAACAAAAAAATAGAACTGTGGTCATTTTGAAGTGGATTGTCAAAGTGTGACCTCTCTCTCGGGCTGATACAGTAAGGAGCGGTAGGAAGAGCTGCGTTAGTGCTGGGCGCACCCGCGTTTGCCGCACGTACAATCCGGCTCACCTACCGCTCAATACTGTATTTAAATAGCTTGCAAATGCAAGCCGCGTCCAAGAAGTGTCCGTGAAGCGTTAGGCCCGTGCAACCCATTTTACTGTATAGACGCTTTATACAGCGCCTATACAGTATCCTGGGTGCACTGGTACCTGTCATTTCAAATGCCATTTCAAATGACATTTGAAATGACAGGTACCAGGAAGTAGATGGTCCTCTCTCCCTCCCTCCTGAAGCAAGGTGCAAGGCAAAAGTTAAAACAAAAGTGAAAAAAGAGTAATAAAAGTAAACTTACTGGCGGGAGCCGGCGGGCATGTGTTCATCGAGCCGGAGGGAGCCGGCGGCGAAAGCGGCCTCCAACAGCCCCCGCCGGTGGTGAATGAATGCATGCCTGTATACGCCTGTGCAATTTGGGCGCACAAGGCGTGACATCACACATGATGCCAAACATCGTGATGTCACGCCTTGCACAGGCATATACAGGCGTGCATTCATTCGCCGCCGGCGGGGGCTGCTGGAGGCCACTTTCGCCGCCGGCTCCCTCCGGCTCGATGAACGCGCGCCCGCCGGCTCCCGCCTCCCTCGATGAATGCGCGCCCGCCGGCTCCCGCAAGTAAGTTTACTTTTATTACTCTTTATTCACTTTTGTTTTAACTTTTGCCCTGTGCCTTGCCTCCTTTTTCGTTTTTGTTGCTTCGGGAGGAGGGTAGAGAGGACTGGGCTGCCCCTTTTTCACTCACCTGCCCTGGCAGGTGAGCAAGGGCTGGGGGAAAGTTTGCGGCCTACCCTTACCCCTGCTTCTAACACAGGGGTAAGGGTAGGTGGTAAGTTAGCAGGCTAAACATGCGGCTAAACTGCAGGTTAAAAAGGTGATAGTCGGGGCGTGCATTACTGAATGGGGGGGAAGAGCTAATCCGATCGTTTACATCTCATATACATGCCGCGGGAGGAAAGGGTTACTTGTTGATTTAAAGAGGCGTTAAGAATGGGTTAAAGGGGATAGTGGATCGCGGGTTGGGCTAACGCGGCCAAATTGTGAGTAAAAGGTGGGTTAGAAACAGGGTAACTGCGGCCGCACTTTACTGTATTGACCTGTCTGTGAGGAAGGGCATAGTTACCCCTCCAGCTTCTGACAGAGATACACAATGGTTTCCATATTAAACATATTAAAGAATTGCTTCTCAGACAGATCCAAATACTGTGTCGTGGGCCTATATATCCTCTTCATGGAATACCTCCTGCTCTTCTGCTGTCTTTCCCTCCACTGATACAAATTCCACATGAGCCACACATTTATAGCACTAATTGCTGCACTTCCCTCTGCCATCAGGAATATCCAGACCCACTAAAAGTAGTACCCATTCCCATTGCCAGCATACCTTCAGCCACATATACTCTAAGGGATAGATTTTAAAACTTATGCGCGGGCGTAGATTTGTGCGCGCAACCCAGCGTGCACAAATCTACGCCCGATTTTATAACATGCGCACACTTGTGCACCTTGCGCATGCCGAGCCCTAGGGGAGCCCTGATGGCTTTCTCTGTTCCCTCCGAGGCCGCTCCGAAATCGGAGCGGCCTCGGAGGGAACTTTTTTTGCCTCCCCCCCCCCACCTTTCCCTCCCTTCCCCTATCTAACCCACCCTCCAGCCCTACCTAAATCCTCCCCTAACTTATTTCGGCGAGTTACGCCTGCCCGCGCCGGCTGGCTGCGGGCGCGCGAACCTCCAGCACAGCCGCTGTGCCGGAGGACTCAGGAATGCCCCAGGCCCTGCCCTCGGACCACCACCATGCCCCCGGACCACTGCCACACCCCCATACCCACCCCCAGACTACCACCACGACCCCGGTCCCGCCACGGACCGCCCATTTTTGAAAGCAAGATAGGCTCGGCGTACGCAGGGGCAGCTTGGGGCAGCTTTTCGGGTGTTACGTGCGTATGTTACGCGCGTAACCCTTTGAAAATCTGCCCCTAAGGCATACAAATTCAGCAAAAAAAAAAAAAAAAGAGATACACTGACTGACAAACAAACAGAAAAAACAACCCAAACATAGTGATAATGACAGAACAAATGACAGGTACTTCACAGAAACAGCAGACAAAGCACAAAAAAAATATTCATCATTCAAACGCACTAAGGTGCAGATTTTAAAAGCCCAATGCGCTTCAAATCATGGAGGTGCACGCATCTCTCGGGCTGGCACATGGCACGAATATTTTAAGAAGTGTCCATGGATGCCCGTATCTCCCGGTACATGCCCAAAAGAAAAGTCCAAAAAAGGGGCGTGGATTGGGTGTGGTCTAGGTGGGGCAATGCTGTTCCAGGAATTTAAATAGAAAACAGCATGTAAGTATTTACTCGCACAAGAGTACTGGGGTCCCCTACCACGTAACCTTTACTTCTGCTATGGATGGCCTGTAAGCTATAAAACAATAAAAGCTAGGTTAGTTAATGGGTTTTAAGGGTTGGGGTAGATAGGGTATAAGATAGGTTAGTTAGCTAAGGGAGTTAGGAAGTCCTATCCTGTAACTGGGCAAAGTGGGAATGAACTAGTTTAACTGGTAATTGCGTCAGCGTGTGGGTATATTAAAATCCCCCCACTTATGTGGTAGAAGCGGCACATGCGGGCATCCATATAAAATGCCACGCACATTTATTAACGTCCAGCCGGTTTTATAAGATGCGCACATAGACGCGCATATGTTATAAATTGGCTACATCCATGGGCGCGAGCCGGCATACCCGCATTCATGTATGCCCGCCCGGCTATTTTAGAGTTACCGTCCTGGCTGTCCCTGAATTCCCATGTACAGTGCTGATCACCACGCCATGCACCAGGTCCCAAAAGATAAGTGATTGATTTTGAAACCTTAAATAGAAGATGTAAAAGCATCTGTGCATATTTGATACTGTATACATGTACTCCATTTATAAAATACTGAACTTGCCAGTAATTGCAGCTCACATTACTGAATGCCCTTAACCCATCCATTTTGTATATGTGAACTTTTTCACGCAACAATGCCTGTCTGCACGTACTCCCATCCCTTCTTAAAATTCATTGTGTGTACTGGCTACTTACCCATACACTCATTTAAGATATGCAACCCATGCATAATTCTTTGGAAATTAACCCCTTAAAGTCAAACAATGACAGAGGCAATGAAAAAATGTAGTCCCAAGCACAGAGAAGTTGTTTAGTGATTAGAGCAGTGGACTGCCACCCAGGGAAGCCAAGGTTCAAATCCTGCTGATGCTCCTTGGACAAGTTATTTTACCTTCCATTGCCTCAGGTACAAACTCAGGGCTTTACTAAGGCTTTTTTTTTTCCCATTCTGTGGCTATGGGAAAAATGTTCAGTAAATCAGGACCTTAAATTGTAACCGCCATGGGCAGAGAAATACCTACTGCATCTGAATGCCTTGAACGCAGATTTGGAAAGGTATGTATTCAACATCTAAAAAAATAAATATATATATAAATCAAAATAAATTTGTAGTACTGTTTTAGATTATTCATGGGTTGTTACAGAAACCATTTGCACCTGCACTGATTAGTGATACTAGAATCAAATGTATGCTTGGGCTGTAACATAAGGACACTACAGATCGTAGACATTTTCAGGTAGTCACCAATCTAGCATGCCATTTTTAACTTAATATCATTACCTTTTTTAGTTGATTGCAATAGTGAAATATGTTTATCGTTAAAATGCTCAACAGGAGACCTTCTGATGTGGTCTCCCTCCATAAAAACGTCTTGACATACTTGTGTAGTCCTGGTGTAACTTTTGGCAGATTTTCAAGCAGGAACTATCTGGATAATTTCTGTTTTAAAAGCTCTCTAAAGTTATGTGGGTATAAAGCAAATGTGGATGTAAACATGAATGGGTGAGAACATAGTCAAAACTTTATACCAAATATAATGAGGTTTATATTAATTAGAACTATAAGATGATTGTGTTTTCCAGGCATGCCTCTGGGAATGCCAATTATGTATGCAGCAAACATTTTAGCCTCTGCACTGATTAAATTTTCTAAAAGTTGGGGTTTGTCAACTAATTCCTGAAGTTAATCAGCTAGAACACTTTCAGATTCTACCTCATATAGCCTACCTAATCTTTATTAAATGTTTAGTTGATTGCAAAATTTTTCAGTCGCATGTGGCCAGCCCTTCTGCCAGCTACCAGATGGCCCTAGGCTCCTTACCATCAGGACTTGTTACAGTATTGGGATTTTCCATTCTCTTTCAGTCTCTCCACTGAGCTGACTGTGATTGGATATCCCAGGGGCATAAGACAGAGCTAGAGGTGGAGAGTCTGTGGTCATTTTAAGTTAGGTTTTGAGGAGAAGGAGCTATTTTTACTTTCTCTCTGCTGAGTTGGCCCCATTAACCCAGCTTGGTGTTTTTCTTGTATTAGAGGAGATTCCTCATCAGTACACCCCCTGTCAGAGAGGGTCTGCCTCCCATTTTCAAGAGTGAGATTTTTGTAGATTTTCATTCAGCTTTTGGATTAGTTTTTTTTCTTATTCTGGGGAACACACACACTGTGCTTTGAAGAGGGACAACCCCCCAATAATGAGAGCAAGGGCTGGAGACCTTTGAGCAACCCCTCTACTCCCTAGAGAAAGCAAGACCAGTGACAGCACTATCCAACATGAGACATTTTGGATGAAGACATTTGGTTTTTCCTCTTTTTGTTAGCGTGGTGTTTTTTTTCCCCATCCCTCTGCCCACTTGGAAAGAGATAGAAGACTGTAACCAGAACAGGAACATTAGACTTCTCTCCCAGAGAGGTCACCCGAAGTTGTAACATGAAGCTTTGGGAGATTCCCATCCAGATCTCCACCCCAAAGGGATCAGGACACAGGCTGTGAGCATCAGATTGAACTTCGGTCTCAGGTAGGATCTTTTCATGGCTTAGGGCTCCACCCTAGGATTCCCTACATCTACTGGGCTGTTTGCACAGATGAAGAGACAGTGCAAGCTTCCCCTCACCCAGGAGCTAGAGCAATGGAGACAAGTACCTCTGCAGAGAGACAGTGTATAGTTCAACTGTACAGTTTCATTTGTTGAATGTTTGTGAGACAGAGATTGACCTTTTGATTTGAACACCCAGTCTGAGTCCAGCCTGTCTGTCCTTGAAAAGAATACAACATTAGAGAGACAGACACACATCAGGAGAAACACTCCATCACCTGGGCAAAGGACAAAGGATTTCCTTTCTCCCCCACAAAAAGCGCTCACTCCCTGAGAAGTGTAGGAATATGGAGAAGGATGGCAAGAGCAGCCCCAACTAACAAATATTTTTATGGCCCTAGGGGAACCAACAAACCCCCAACAAAGGTTACAAGAACTGCAACATAATTTTGGTCATTCTGAAAAAATAATTTATAATTCTTAAAATCTAAATGTTGATGACCTTTTCCTTGCAGGGTTTGTTAATGAAAATTCTTCAGGACAAAAGACTTCATGTGAATAATTAGGAACAAGAAAACTGCACATATAACTTATGGTTTGTAATCATTGTTGTGTTAATTGAAGGTGACAGAAGCATATTATGCTGCTAGATGAAGTTTCAGCCCTTTATTTTATGATTTGATTTCCCTGAGATCTATGCAGATAAACTAAAATGTTTAATGACAGTCAATTTTTTTTCAAGTGCCTACTCCTTAGACACACATCAAAGAAAGCAGGTCTGCAGTTTATTGCACTTGGCATCCAAATAAAAGTTCAGAATATTTACATAATTGAATCACTGTTCAGTTCCAGCCATTTCTTATCTATCAAAATTAGCAATTCATATCGTGAGGTAAACAGAATATCTTGAAAATTATACCAAAAATAAATAGAGAGTTAAGTGAAAAAAAAAAAAGAAAAGTAATGTATATATTTTTTTATTTATATTCTGCTTTTTGTACTTTTTCAGTGCTTCAAAGTGGATTATATTCAGGTACTGTCCTATCCCCAGAGGACTTATAATCTGAATTTGTATCTAAGGCAATGGAGGTTAAAGTGAGTTGCCCAAGGTCACAAGGAGCAACAGCAGGACTTGTACTCTAGTCTCCTGGTTTATAGCCCACTGTGCTAACTAGGCTATTCCTATATATATATAAAAGTCCTTAGCATAAATGTGCAAGACATAAGCATTTTCCAGTGGAAATTTCTAAAAATGTTTTAGCAAACCACTATATTGTTTGTTTGGTTTTTTGTTTTGTTTTACAAAAATTTTCTTTACAACCCTATCCAGATACACTTAAAAAAAAAAATTCACGTTTTGAGAAAGGGGAATTTTTTTTGTTTTTGTTTTCACTCTTACTTATTGGCAATTAAAAAGCTTGATGCTTTCAGCTTTCTGAGCCACAAACATAGTAAACTATCTACAGATATTTGACTGCATATACTTGTGGGGGATATTTGACTTTTATGTTAAATTTACTCCTGATATGTGGTGGTAGATTACCATAAATACTTAATACAAAACCAAAATTTCATCCCTTTGATGCAGTGAAAAAAAATATTGAGCCTGATTTTTAAAAGTATTAACATGCTTAAAAACAGGTTTTACAGGTGGAAATACAATTTACCCATGTAAATTGTCTTTCTAAAATTGCTGCAATATGCTATTGAATTGTCCGTACGATTTGCACATGTAAGTGCACTTTACGTACGTGGCTTTTTAAAATTGCTAAATTAATGTTACATTTGCATGTGTAAATCCTTGGAATATTACCTATATCAGATTAATTTTTAAAGAAGTTATGCTCTTGAATGTAACATACTATCAGGTGAATTTTCACAGGAATTACAATGGAAATTTTACATACTATCATAATAATTTTCAAAAGCCATTTACCTATGTAAAATCAATGGACAATGGACAATTCAATGGCATATTGGGCCTCATTTTCTAAGCGGCTCACACGCGATAAGGGACGTTTTGCCGACTCCGCCCCCAAGAAGGGGCATCACCAGGGCTGACACTGTGCCGACACTGCGGACAGCGAAAAGGTAAGGGCCTTTTCGCTGCCTATTTCACGCCCAATAACTACACCTTCTATGGTGTAGTTATTGGGCGCGATGCCGACAGCGATCCCACCGCCCCCCCGCTTCGGCCCCCGCCCCCCCGTTAGCGTGATTTTCTAAAGTATCGCAGGCCTGCGATACTTTAGAAAATGAGGCCCATATTGTAGCAATTTTCAAAAGCTCATTTACATGGGTAAAGGGTATTTAGACATCTAAAACCCAGTTTTAAGCAAGTAAATGCTTTTGAAAATCAAGCCATATTGTACCAATTTTCAAAAGCCATTTACACTTAGTGCAATTACATGGGTAAATCCGAAGGAAAATTCAATGGTATATATGATAGCAATTTTAAAACCAGGTGCATAATGTATAAATACCAGGAGCTTATGTCCTCAGACAGAGGTAAATTTGTTCAGTAGAAATCTGAAATCACATAGATCCATTTAATTTCATGGGAATTTATTTCACATAATCCATAATCTCTTAGCTGTTCTCTGTGCATCCTGTTTTCCTTTTTTTCTCTTCTCTTATTTCATTTTTTCTGCCTCCAGTTTCCTCTTTCCTTTCATCTTTGTTTATCTAGATTCTGCCCCTTTATCTTGTCTTCTTCCTTTCATGGCAATCTCTCATTCTCCCATTGTTAGAGGTGTGCATTCATTTTCGACGTATTGGCAATCCGCAACGTATATGTCCCTATTCGTTGTATTTGTGGGGTTGCGAAACATATGGCGAACCCCCACGAATACAACGTATCTAACGAATAAAACCCTCCTGACCCCCCCAAGACTTACCAAAAGTCTCTGTGGTCCAGCGGGGGACCTGGCGCGATGGACAGCTGGCGCCATCTTGTGCTCCTACCATGTGATAGGGGCCGACCAATGGCACCGGTAGCCCCTGTGACATAGTGAGGGCAAAGGCTATCGGCGCCATTTTGAATACCGGCAGACGACAGCCCAAGTGCAGGAGATAGCGCCAGGACACCCGCTGGACCACCAGGGGCTTTTGGTAAGTCTTGGGGGGGGGGGGGTCAGGAGGGTGAGGGGTTGTAGTTAATTAAATTTAAAGGGTTGGGATGGGGTTTTTTTGGGGAAACGAATACATACGTAACTAATGAATGGATCGGGGTCCCCCAAGAATGGATCAATGGATTTGGCTCCCCACGAATACGAATACCGAATGGTAGGGATGTGCAGAGCAAAAGTTTATGTTCATAAGTCCATAAGTCGAAAGGGGGTCCCATTTGCGGTCAATATGGACATATGGAGAATTCCATAAGTTGAGTCTATGTCCATACGTGCAAATAAAAATTTAAACCCCTCACCCTCCTTAATCCCCCCCCCAAGACTTACCACAACTCCCTGGTGATCCAGTGGGAAGTCAGGATGCCATTTCTGAACTCCTTTGCGAGGAGCACGTGACGTCAGCACCACGTCGGAGTGACGCCGCGTCACTCCGACGTGGCGCCGACGTCACGTTCCAACTTATTCAACATAGCTATGTTGAATAAGTTGGAAATCCGATCGTTTTCGCCTCATCACTTTTTTAAGTTAAAAAAAAAAATAAGTTGCGTTTTACATTTAAGTTCAAAACGAATGCACACCCCTACCGAATGGGACAAATCCGTCCCTGCTGCACATCCCTACCCATTGTTGCACGTGTCTGCCCTCCACCCAGTATGCATAAAGTTGAAAGAAATTTGACATTACTTTGAAGGCAATTTTCAAATAGCGCATGTAGTTGAAGAGTACACATTTTCTTTTACCTCAAATATTTTGTAAGTAACCTAGGCTTCTTCTCGGGTTACCAGTAAGCCCTGGGTGTTTAGTAACAGTCCACTAGTTAGAGTAGAATGGATAATGGGACCCTCTTTCTGTGGAATGTGGGATGCCCATCGCACTTATAATAGTATATAACAGCTCACCAGCTACAGCTTGGGAGGAAGTCCTTTTGGTTAGTACGAAGTACAGAGGTAGAATGAGAGGTTAGTTTTTGTTATTTTTCAAGCCCAGCAAGAGGAGCCAAGCAAACCCTGATTCGTGAACCTGGCCAGGTAGGAAGGGTTTCTGCCCAGCCAGTATACAACCTGTCTGGTGGGAGATACTCTGAGTAGGGATGTGAATCGTTTTAGGACGATTAAAATTATCGTCCGATAATTTTAATATTGTCTTAAACCATTATGGAACACAATACAATAGAGATTCTAACGATTTATCGTTATAAATCGTTAGAATCGTGAGCCGGCACACTAAAACCCCCTAAAACCCACCCCCGACCCTTTAAATTAAATCCCCCACCCTCCCGAACCCCCCCCAAATGAGTTAAATAACCTGCGGGTCCAGCAGCTGTCCGGAACGGCAGCGGTCCGGAACGGGCTCCTGCTCCTCAATCTTGTTGTCTTCAGCCGGCGCCATTTTCCAAAATGGCGGCGAAAAATGGCGGCGGCCATAGACGAACACGATTGGACGGCAGGAGGTCCTTCCGGACCCCCGCTGGACTTTTGGCAAGTCTCGTGGGGGTCAGGAGGCCCCCCACAAGCTGGCCAAAAGTTCCTGGAGGTCCAGCGGGGGTCAGGGAGCGATTTCCCGCCGCGAATCGTTTTCGTACGGAAAATGGCGCCGGCAGGAGATCGACTGCAGGAGGTCGTTCAGCGAGGCGCCGGAACCCTCGCTGAACGACCTCCTGCAGTCGATCTCCTGCCGGCGCCATTTTCCGTACGAAAACGATTCGCGGCGGGAAATCGCTCCCTGACCCCCGCTGGACCTCCAGGAACTTTTGGCCAGCTTGTGGGGGGCCTCCTGACCCCCACGAGACTTGCCAAAAGTCCAGCGGGGGTCCGGAAGGACCTCCTGCCGTCCAATCGTGTTCGTCTATGGCCGCCGCCATTTTTCGCCGCCATTTTGGAAAATGGCGCCGGCTGAAGACAACAAGATTGAGGAGCAGGAGCCCGTTCCGGACCGCTGCCGTTCCGGACCGCCGCTGGACCCGCAGGTTATTTAAGTCATTTGGGGGGGGGTTCGGGAGGGTGGGGGATTTAATTTAAAGGGTCGGGGGTGGGTTTTAGGGGGTTTTAATGTGCCGGTTTTGCGATTTTTAGATTTTTAGATTTTTCACGATTTTTCACGATATTTTACCCCCCCAAACGGCAACAATACGATTCCCTCCCCCTCCCAGCCGAAATCGATCGTTAAGACGATCGAGGACACGATTCACATCCCTAACTCTGAGTGCATTTTTTGGATTTTACCCTTTTAAATAGTAGGGCACCTTAATGGAGTCTGTACACTGCCTCGCTCAGGGATTAGTAAACCCTGAGTCTGGGGTTGTACAGTTTAAGGAAGACCTGCCCCCCTTTATGCTCAATGAGGTCAGAGGTATCAGTGACCTGCAAGTAAGGAGAGCCCCAATGTTATCTTCAGTTTTTAAAAAGATTTAATTCATAATCCAAGAGGAAGTTTTGACTGTTCTTCCAGCCTGACTGGAACCCAGAATGTCCTGCTCCAGGGGGTCCCTCCCATCAGGAATTCAAATTAAAGCACAAAGGAATGCATAATAACAAAGAAGGTTTGAATCATCTAACAGTGAGTAAAGGCAAAGCCTAACATCCAAAAGAACACCCATCCAGTGATTCTTCAAACCCTGGGGAGAAGGAACATTTATCTCTCTGTGCAGAGACCGTGCCTTTATATACTTGCCAGTTGGAGAAGGTGGTTCTGCCCATACAAAGGATGCCCTGCCCACTAGAGATGCGCATCGTGCCGGTGATCGTTTCCACTTTCGGTTTCATAAAACTGCAGGAAATTTCGTATCTCCTACGGTTCGGTATTTTTTATTTTCGTTGCGAATCATTTCTGGGTTAGTGCGCGCTAACGAGAGTTATCGCACACTAAACTGAAACATGATTTTTCCCAAACATTCGTGGAAAATGTGATCATTTATTGGTTGTGCTGATACATGAATAATTAGGAAATATCATACAATTTCCTAATTGATCAAAAAATGAATGCACATCCCTACACCAGGGGACCCTATTTTTCCATGCCCTGGAGGGTAGGATTTCCCCATGAAATTTTGTGTGGTTTTCCTATCTTTTTTTTTTTTTTTTTGGGGGGGGGGAGAGAAAGGGCACATTTATTTAAAAAAAAACCCAAATCCACTCAAACCATTCAAGCTTAATTAAATATAACCCCCCCCCCAACCCTCCCAACATTTGCCGAACATCACTGGTTGTCCAGCAGGGATCCCGGGAGTGATCTCCCGCTCTCGGGCCGTCGGATGCCAGTAATAAAAATGGCACCATTGACTAGGGATGTGAATCAGGCTTCTGACGATTGAAAATATCGTACGATATTTTCAAAATCGTCAGAAATTGGGGGCTCCCCGAAACCATAGGAAAACCCCACAAAATTGTTCATGGGGGTTCTCTTATCATTTTGGGGGAGGGCGGGAAAAACGGCACACAAAAATAACCCCTAAACCCACCCCGACCCTTTAGAACTAATCCCTTAGCTTCCCCCATCCTCCCGACCCCCCAAAAAACTTTTTACAGGTACCTGGTGGTCCAGTGGGAGTCCCGGGAGCGATCTCCCGCTCCCAGGCCATCGGCTGCCACTAATCAAAATGGTGCCAATGGCCCTTTGCCCTTACCATGTGACAGGGTATCCATGCCATTGGCCGGCCCCTGTCACATGGAGAGAGCACTGGATGGCTGGCGCCATCTTTAAAAATGGCGCGGGCCATCCAGTGCTCCTACCATGTGACAGAGGCCGGCCAATGGCACGGATACCTTGTCACATGGTAAGGGCAAAGGCCATAGGCGCCATTTTTATTAGTGGCAGCTGATGGCTGAAGAGCAGGAGATCGCTCCCTGGACCCCCACTGGAACACCAGGTACCTGTAAAAAGTTTTTTTGGGGGTCGGGAGGGTGGGGGAAGCTAAGGGATTTGTTTTAAAGGGTCGGGGTGGGTTTTTAGTTTATCGGCTCGGGTGCAGCCGATAAACAAAACCGCGATCGGGCCGGACGAAAAAAAAACACGATGTGAATCGGAACCGGAATCAGAACCGATTCCGTTTCCGATTCACATCTCTACCATTGACCCTTTTCACTTACCATGTGACAGGGGCTATCGGTGCCACTGGCCGGCCGGAGTCACATGGTAGGAGCAATGGATGGCCCGCACCATACAATTCTCCATGTCACCTAATTTTTCAGAGATTGCATTTTTAGATGTAAAAGTTTACAAATCTGCACAGGGCAACCTGAAGACAACTTTGTACATAAAACCCACAGACCGCAATACTTTTTTGAGTTTTAATAGTTTTCATCCTATTCATTTGAAGGAAAGTTTGCCATATTCACAACGATTAAGAGTCCATAGGAATTGCACTAGTTTGAATGAATTCAAAGCACACTCACAACATAAATGTAATGATTTGTTGGAACGTGGCTATCCCTATAAATTGTTGAAGAAATGCTATAAGAGGGCACGTTATGCAAATCGAGAACAGTTGTTGATGAAAATAAAATCTTACTCCAATGATAACAATACTTTAAATTTTGTGACCAGATATATAACCTTAAGAACATAAGAAATTGCATTGCTGGGTCAGACCAAGGGTCCATCAAGCCCAGCACCCTGTTTCCAACAGAGGCCAAACCAGGCCACAAGAACCTGGCAATTACCCAAACACTAAGAAGATCCCATGCTACTGATGCAATTAATAGCAGTAGGTATTCCCTAAGTAAACTTGATTAATAGCCATTAATGGACTTCTCCTCCAAGAACTTATCCAAACCTTTTTTGAACCCAGCTACACTAACTGCACTTACCACATCCTCTGGCAACTTAACCCCAGGTCCAGTTAACATTTTAAGATCTCATATCAACATTTTACAATTAATTCCATGTTTTAAAGATTCAAGGATACACACATCATATGTCCTCTCTAAAAACATCAAAGAAATTGTAAGTCCATCTCATTTACCAGAGAAAAAATATGATACAATTCAAACATTGACGGGAGATATGGTTTGTGGTCACTTCCACTGTGGACAGTGTGTTTTTTGTCCAAACATGATTCAAAAAATATTTTTTGAAGGAGTTTACCAACTGTAATTCAGATCATGTTGTTTATGTCCTGTTGTGACCATGTGACCGTGTTTATGTGGGCAAAACCACTAGACCACTTAAGGTCCGTCTTGCTGAACATAAAAGTTGTTTAAAGAATTGTAGAACTGAAGCACCCCTTGTGTCACATTGGTGTCACAGTGCTACGCTTACATGTACCACAAAGAAATCTGAGATCAGCCAACAAAGCACTACGAACAATCCCATCGGTAAAAACAGCAAAACTAACACAAGTTAGAGAAAGAGCACTATCCTTGGCCAGTCCAACATTATGGAATGCATTGTCACTAGAGACAAGATTACAGAGTGACCCAAAAATGTTCAAAAAAAGTCTAAAAACCTGGCTATTCAGAAAAGCATTTCAGAATGAGAACAGAGAATGAAAAAACTCAGGACAAGGTTACCTAGATGAGTGGTTCCACAACTTTTTATCTTATTTTATACTCAATAATTAAGTTTGAGAGCTCTAGCTTAAGCATAACCCTTGTATGATTACCATATTAATCGTATACATGGACTAGATCCATGCCACATTTCTTATACATTATTTTATATGAGCATGAACCAACATTGTAATGGCACTTTTGTAAATTTAATTTGTAACCAAACCAAATATATGTGCCCATATGTAAACCATTGTGATGGTGCATTACTAAACGACGGTATATAAAAGATTTTAAATAAAATAAATAAATATTGAACAGAATCATAAATTCAATGAGCTACAATGTATTGTTGTTGAGAAGATCAGAATAAACCGAAGAGTTGGGGACAGAAACAAGAAACTTTTGCAGCAGGAACTTCGTTGGATATTCAAACTACAAAGCATGATTCCTTCAGGTCTCAGTTCAGACTTGGAATGGTCTCCCTTTTTTTAACCTTCTTAAATTGGTTCTTGTCAGTAATCTTTGATTTTTTGCAGAGATTCAAATACACCTCATGTATTGTAAAGAATTCATTCATTGTAAACATTGGAGCATAATTTGTAGGGATCAAACATACCTTATGCATTATATAAAAATAAATATTCATCATAAACATTGGTGCATAAGTAATTGAGGATGTGGATTTAAAGTACATTTGTTTTTAAAAAAACATTCATCACAGGTTGTTTCAATATTGACGAACAATTTTTGGACAAATTGAGGAGAGGTAGATTGTAATACAATACATGATTACTTTTATTTGATCAATATAGGGATCAAAGGCACAGCTCTCAAATGGTTTCACTCCTTCCTAAGCAACAGATTCTACAAAGTAAGGATAAACAACAAAGAATCGCATCCAATCCTTACAGAGCAAGGAGTCCCGCAAGGATCCTCACTTTCTCCCACCCTATTCAATATCTACCTCCTCCCTCTCTGCCACCTACTCTCAAACCTCAAGCTTACCCATTACCTCTATGCAGACGACATTCAAATCCTTCTCCCGATTACAGAATCCCTTCAAAAAACCATCACTTACTGGAACGAATGCCTTCAGCCCATTAAGGAATTACTCTCAAGCCTCAACCTAGTATTGAATGCCAATAAAACCGAAATGCTTATTGTCTCTCAGGATCCACTCACAATCTCTTCTAGCTTCTCTCCACCAAACGCTAATAACATGTTCTCACCGGACGTCAGAGACCTTGGAGCATGGCTTGACAATCATCTTAACCTAAAAAAGTTCGTAAACAATACCACGAAGGACTGCTTTTACAAACTGCAAGTCCTCAAAAAACTTAAACCCCTCCTTTATTTCTCCGACTTCAGGCTAGTACTTCAATCCATAATATTATCAAAGCTCGACTATTGCAACTCCCTGCTACTAGGTCTACCCAACAACACGATCAAACCATTACAGATGGTACAGAATTCTGCTGCCAGAATTCTAACAAGCACTAACAAAAAGATCACATCACCCCAATCCTTAGTAATCTACATTGGCTTCCCATTAAACAAAGGATACTCTATAAGGTACTCACAATCATCCACAAAGCGACAAACAAAATAGCTCCCATCACGTTAAGCTTTCAACTCCAACCGCACACATCTTCCAGACCTATCAGAAGCGCTTACAAAGGATCACTGCATGCCCAACAAGTAAAATCATCTCTGAGCAAAAGAGCGCTATCCTTAGCAGGCCCCCACCAGTGGAACATGCTCCCCCCAAATCTAAGACTTGAACCCAATCATCAAGAGTTCAAAAAAAGGCTAAAGACTCTTCTTTTCCAACAAGCCTTCCCAGACTCACAATCCTACCAAGACGGAAAGTCTTCCAAATAAGAAGTATCCCCTAATTATGGTCACTATACCAAGTCCTACCTTCAGGACTCTGCAACTGGACAACAATCTTTGAGTTCTAAAAATTAATCTTATTTATATTTTCCTCTGCAACTGGACTACAATTTCTAAGTTCAAAATTCATTTTATCTTATTATTTATATTTGGCATGGTTAATATGTCACTATATCCAAGTTAAATATTTAAATTATACAGTTTATATTACATAATTTTATTAATTACCAGTAAAACTATTCTATATTATTTATTATCATTATGTTAAATTGTCATCCAGTTATAATGTTCTATATGTACCACTGTTCTATGTAAAGCCCCCTTATCTCTGTTGGGCAGTTTATCGTTATATGTAAACCGGAGTGATTTATAGTCTCTATAAGAACCTCGGTATATAAAAATTAAAAATAAATAAATAAATAAATAAACATCGACAAGTGGTTGCTGTCATGAAATGCAGACCATTTAAACTTAATGTCTTTCTCTGATTGGTCAATTTGGCATATAAATACAAGGTGCATGTGCCGGCGTTCTTCGCTGTTGAAATTGCAGTAGCAGTGTACCGCTGAAGAAAAAGATGAGGATGTTAATGCCGAATATTGAGGTAATAAGGAGTTTTTTGTGTGTACAAATTATGTTATGAAATATAACTAATTAGTTTGTTTTTATACATATAGTTTGAGCCTTGAGACAGCCGCACTGGCGAAACGTTAGCTGACGTCAGCTCTGATTTGGAGGAAGTGGTTTCCTGGCTCCTACATTTATTAGCTAACCTGAAGCCTTTGAATTGGTTGAAATAACCACTGATATGAATGTTTACATGGCACAGCTGGATACATATGTGTACAATCGGCTACATATGTGATGAAGAGGGTCATGAAATATACCCAGATTCAAATAAGTGTCTCTTTAGACATCATATTTAGAAACCTTGTAGCTTCAAAATTTACTGGGATTTTTTCCACATGCAGTGCTAAGTATTTTTGAAAGTGGGACATTGACCTAAACAATTTTTATGAAAAATATAGAAAACATAACAAAACCTTTTTTTGAATAAATATTGAGTGGTTGGCGGCTGCTAAAGATCGATGATTGGAACAACCTCTCAAAATAGTAAACTGCTCCAGATAGAATAGATATTGAGGCTCTGAGGTCTTTACTACTCCTTACATTAACACCTTCTGTAATTACATTTACATAATTGGTATAATAATTTATTTGTGAAGTTTCTTATACATTAATTGATTATTTTGTTATCTTCACATTCACCTGCTTTACTTTGGAGCTCCGTTTTGAGCAGATGTGCATGCATCTTCTTCCTTTCCAAAGCTCAAGCCCTGGAGTGGGCTAATGAATTGAAAGAATGTAGGACATGGATATAGACAAACCCTCTTTTGTTTAGTGTGCATAGCACTTCCTCATCCTCTTTCTCCTGAGCTTCCTCCTTTGTGTCATTCCAGCCTTTGTCTTATCTCCAGGCTGAGTGAGATGGGGAAGGTGGGCACTGAGCACTGGATGTGACTCATTCTGTTGGGACAGCAGAAGCAGAGGAGGCTGGGCAGCCACATGTTGTAGCCAAGGTGAGCCAGATGCCCACCCCACTCCATCATCTACCTTTTCCTGCACTTTTATATACAGAGAGTTGGCCCACTCTGGTGGGTTCATCTATGTTTCCACACCCTCCCTCTTTCTCTTTGCTTTAAAACTTGAAAGAAGGGCTGGTGGGGCTTTTAGTGCTTCTTCCCTAACTCTTCTATTAAGCATATGAAACCTATCTATGCCTGCACTACCTGACCCCAGGGGAATGGTGTGTCACACAACATTTGTGTTAATGTGGGCATGTCTTGGGTTCGATAAGGTTGGGAAACACCTGCATATAGTAAAAATGCATTCTTTAAACTTGTTATTTCTGAAGGTGACTGGGGAAGGGGGAAGCAAAATGTCACATGAACTGTTTTACTCCCATGTCCTAGATTAACATCTGACTGAGAGCATGCACATTGTGGAAGCCATGAATTCTTCTAGCCAGATAGAGGAGGGTAATTTTCTGACAGACCAAATTATCTGGTTAAATTGCTATTTTCTCAGGTAAATGGCTTTAAAATTATGCCCTTCATGGCCCATGACCCACATTTGCAAAGGATTGTAAGATAGGCTTCTTGATTTTCACTCCTCTGTAATTGAAGTGTGCTTTGGAAAAAAGAGCATGCTCCTACAATGAGGATAGAGCCTGGGCATCTTGAGAGCCTACAGGTTGGCTGAGGCTATGGCGGCTGCATACGGGACTGTTTTTGGCAGGTGTGCTTCCAGGAGCCTGGTTGTCTTCACTAGTGTGTTCATGAGGTGCTAAGCTTCTTTCCCCATCCATGCTGGATGAAGTGATTATGGGGTATGTGCATCACTTTTTCTGCTCTAAGTTATGATAGCAAGGCAAACTTATTTCAAAATTGAGCTCTGTCATCTGGGGCTATGGGATGCGAGATGAGAAAGAAATCATCACAAACATGAGGGGACGTTTGAAAGAGTGTGTCAAAGAAAAACAAATGGTGGTATTTTGTGGTATTTCAGCATTGGATTTACTTTTGTTCTTGAACATTTGAGCTATATCTGAAGGATCCAAGAGGTGCTTTACCTATAAAATCATAGTTAAATCACTGAGCATAACTAGTAGCCCTAGAAAACTAATACATCATAGTGGTAGAATCCAAACTACTTTTACTTCATGATTTCTGAATTGTTTGCTTGTGTTTAAAGTAGAAAAAATTGAGATGTCCTTTTTTATTTTTCTCCTGAAGAAAATAGTTTTGCTTCATGATTTTAAGCAGTGGTGACATCAGAAATAGAAACCATGTCTCAGCCACTTTCCAGATGTACATGATACCATTAGTGAAAGTGGAGTGGACATGTTTGAAATAAATAAAAAGAGGAGAAAACAATAAGGGTAATTAGTCCTACTGTCAACAGCAGGGTAAGGACTTGTTAGTCACATAAGCTTCTATTATATGAAAATGTTGAGATTATACAATTCTCCTGTGGTCCCATTTTTTTTTTTTATTTAAAATTTGCAGATCTGTTGGTACAACACTCTCATTTCTCTGAGCATAATATTTTGCACACCTCGAGGTTTTAGCACATCAAAGCTTGTTTCTTTCAAAGGCAGAAGGTTCTTTGGGTGACAAGGTGTTGAAGCATGACACTTATCCCTGGTACAAATAACAAGGTTATTGGCAATAGTTGGCAAATGAAGTGCTAAATGTTTTGCCTTAAGCTGAATATAGCACCATTAGGTTTTTCTGACATTTACTTGTATTAAGTACTTCTGCAGATGAATGAACTATTCTAATAACTTCCTCCAAGCTGACAAGCTGACATTTTATTCTAAGTAAGTACAACCTCTCATTTTCAGTGATCACTGAGGTATAGGACTACCCAGTTTAAAATTGCTCTGTTATATGATGCCATTATTACTTTCTATGAAATGTTTTTAATTAAATAAGTAAATAAACACATAAATAAATGAAAGGATGGATCATATTGACAGTGATATACAATAGTCGCTCACCAATATTACATTTGTGTTTTTGCTAGCCTTATTGCTTGCACTTTTAAATAATGAAGTCATCATTATACAGAATTGTACCCTTAATTAATGGAATTCTAATTGTAACAAGAAACACAACTCCATTTGCATTTGATTGCATATGCAAACTCATTAGTTGACTCAGATTATCCAGATATATCTGCTGGCTCAAGATTTGCGTACTGTGCTTCTCCAGGCATTAGATTTGTATATGGTAATTTGGCAGCACTGTGTATGAATCAATTAAAAAGGACTTAAAAAGATGATCACAATATTTTCCAATGATATTAGATAGTGATCTCTAAACTATTTTCTATTAAACCCGTAGATGTAAAAGGGATTTAGATATTTTTTGAACTAATTCAGTCATCATGATGACGGCAGGTCAGTATTAAAATAAAAACAAAAAACAAAACAAAACACATGATAGATCATATGAAGCTCAATTCTTCTGACATAGGGGTCTATGTATTAAGTCATAGTATTTTACCAGAGGAGGGGTAAAATATCACTTTTATCTGATTACCTTACTTAACTGGATATTTTTTAATATCTACCCTTCAACAACCTTGAACAAGACAAGCTTGAAAGCAACTATCCAGCCTTTTCTGTGAAAATTGTTAGAATCAGCTATCTGCAAACAAGTGAATGATCTGCTGGGTAAACCCCTGCCAATCCTGCCTCAGACCTGAATATGGGACAGATACAGTACTCATATCCTTACTAGGAGATTATTCACCTAAAGTTAACAGAGGTTACCACATTTCTAGGAGCTTGAATTACTTAAACTCCCTATTAGGGACTGTGACAAGAACCTCACATCAGTACTGGTACTATTAGATTTCTCGGCAGTATTTGACACAATGGACTATCACATTATGTCATCATGGCTAGAAGAAACGGGCTTTAGTGGTAAAGAACTAGCCAGGTTCAAACCCTAATTATCTGATAGGCAGAAATCCATTCAGCTCATTAGATCTTCCTTTCCACCTTGGGTCCTAACATGCTGGATGCCGCAATGATCCATTCTGTCCACATTTACCTCAAATTATTCTCTTTAACATATATCTCAAACCAAACCACTTGCTCAACTGATTTCATTATCTGCACCTGAAATTCTACATCCCTGCAGATGGCATGCAGTTCCTTATACCCTTAGAACTGTATCAATAAATATTATGAGAAAACGGTCCCTTACAGCCATCCAAGAATGGGCAACAAATAAAAAAGCTCTACTTGAACCCAAGCAAAATAGTGTTGTTGTGGGCACAAAAAGTAAATGACCAAGTCTCAAACATAAAAATCTCTTCCAGAAACCATGAACCCCCCTTCATGGAATGGGTAATGGACGCATGGAATGCCCTCCCCGAAGAGACGGTGAAGACAAATCAGTAGAGTGTAGGATAAACACTGAACATCTTTAGAGGCTAGAGGATGAAAATGAAGAAATGGAGTAACCTTTGTTAACCTTAGGTGACGGTGTATAATTTTTGCATGAGAGTAACCTGCATGGAACAACAGTTACAACCCTTAATGAAATGCATACAGGTTAACTGCACAAAGTGGTATAACTACCCTAAGGAACTTGATGGGCAGACTGGAAGGAACACTTGAGTCTTTATCTTCCATCAATAATTAAGTATGAAGCCTTCAGATTCTGCTGGACTCTGCTATTGATGTTACATCACATCCAAGCGACTTTAAAAAAAACCTGCTTCTACTGTTTACAACGGCTACACAAACTTCACCATACATCGAGAAGATGAGTCTGACCACAGTAGTCCATACCATGATAACATCTTGCCTAGATTACTGTAACACACTATCCAACAGTCAAAGAACAAAAGGATTTCACTGATTTCAGTTAATCCAGAATGCTACATCATGCCTACTACAAGGTAACAAACACTGTGAACACATCACACCCATTCTATGAAACTTCCACTGACTCCCAGTGCCTTACAGGGTCAAATTTAAAATTCTATAATTAACTTTCAAAACTTAAAGATATAAGGCCTAGACTATCTCAGAAATTTCCTCTTTACACCTCGAAGATAATCTCAAGGAGCTTCCATAGTTACACCTTCACCAAATCACTCTGACACTTGAGATAGGGTCTTCTCAGGAATAATCCCTTTTCTATGGAACCCACTACCTAATTTTCAATAAACTGGTGAAAACCTGGGGGTTCATATTCAGTAGGATATTTAGTGGACAAGTTATCCGGCTACAGGTAGCCAGTTATTTTGTCCCATATATTCAGCGGGATAAATGTACTGCTGAATATACTTGCTTAAATTTATCTGACTAACCTGTAGCCGGATAACTTTAAACATAACCAGAAATTCTTTTTGAATATCGCAGGTTATGTATAAAGCTATTTGGCTATAGTTAGCCATATAACTTTGGTCTTAACTGGATATATTAAAAAAAATAATATATCCAGATAAGTTATGTTCCCTTAAAAAAAAAAAAAATTGTCGCCTGTCCCTTCCTACCACCTGAGTTGCCAAGGCCCTTTGGGGCTGAACTATTCGCCCCCACAAAACAGGTCGTTCAACATAAAAACTGAAATTTTTGGTGCCAGGAGTTCCCCTGCTCCTCCCTCACCCCGTTCCGACTTTCCCTTATAAATCTAAAATTTCAAAATTACGACCTTCAGATTTATCCCCTACACCCACCCCAACCCTTCCCCTTCTCCCTCCACCCCATACCTTTCTTTGAAGCTGGTCTCTAGGATCGCGGTAGCCTCCTACCTCGATCTGGGACTGGCGCTTCTGGGGAGACAAAGCAGCACAGAGAGTGGCATGAAAAACCGTAAAAAACAATGAGAGGTGCAAAGCAGCCACCCACAGTATCAAGAACAACAGAGTGGCAGCAAGGACCACAAGTTGTAGCATCTGGAGCAGGACACAAAGGCTGAGTAATTCTAAGAACCCCCAAGGAGGTACATCAGGGCTTAGGCAGCAAGGCAGAGTGGCAACAAGATCCCCAATTATGGGGTAAGGTACTGAGGATGATTAAAAGCAAGACTTCTAAGCTGATGCATCAAGGTAGGGTGGCAAGGTCGAGTGTCAACGAGACCTCCAATGTGTAGCTTCAGGAGCAGGGAAGTTGCACTTTGACAGGTCCTTTATCCTGTCTACTGCTTTCCTGCTTCTTCTGCCTTGGCTCTATCCTGTCTACTACTTTTCTGAGGAATTTCTTGGTTGCTATATAGTAAACAGTCTTGCTGCAGCACGTTTTAATGGGCCATAGATGTTAATGGGAAACATAAATGAAACATAAATTCTTGAGCACCGTCCATTTATTTGGGGCACCAAAATTAACTGAAAATGATCTGTTTTGCTGCATTGCACCCATTTGTTTCAAACAAATCACATCCTTACTAAGTATGATAAATGTTCCAGTACTTTGTAAGCCCTGCTAAATGTCATTGAGTTTACCACTTTGAGTTAAAGTTACTTTCACTAAAGTGATTAATAATAATAAATAAATACAAATAAATATAAGTTGTTTACTTTCATGTTGTCATCAGTATGAAATGAAAGCGGAAACAGCAAAATTACTTTTTTTTTCCAAATTAGTGCACATAGGAGTGGTAATTTTCAGCACATTTCCATGGACTTTAGGAAAACTACCCACCTTATACTATATGAACTGAATTTTCAAAGCCATTTAGGCTCATAAAACCCAGTTGTATGCATCTAAATTGGCTTTTGAAATGTGCCCGGTGCATTGTGCCCATAAAAATCCATGCATGATTCAGAAGCATAATTTTACCCGCATAAGAAAGAGGCATCCTGGGGGATTGGGGGGGTGGAGGCAACGTTGAGGCAAAGAAGTCATTTCCTCATGTACTTTTAATTTTCAGACGTAGCACAGAAATGCATGCGCACAGATTTATACCCACTCTGGAGGAGATGTAAATGTATGTGCAAAGTATGTCAGTTTTCCGAACAGAGCCCTAATTTTTTAAGAGATCTTATGTGAATATGTCCACTTTGAAAATTTGACCTAAAGCCTGTGAGAACTTTCTGCTCACAGACTTTAGCCCTATATCAACTGGCATAAAATTCAGCTCTGTGTGCATAAAAATATGTACTCAGGGCCTCTTTGTGCATACTTTTACCCACAGTAAATTCCAGCAGCGGGATAAAGCTGTTGCGCCCGGTCACAGATAGCTGCGACCTCTCATGTTCACCTTTTTTTTCCCTTGCACTGTCAATCATTGGAGAATGGCGGCCTCCGCCAACCAACACCAACTTTCCCGGTGTCCCGGGACAGAGTGGGCGCTGCCGACTGCCATCTTACTTCCAGCATCACCTAGGCGCACGAACGCATAGGGCCTCTTTATGTATACGTCATGGCAGGAACCTCGGGGCGTTCCATCCCGATGACGTCAGCACCGCTAGCGTACTTATGCTGATTGGCCCATTGCTAAGATGAGCTAGCAAGGAGTTCTCTCGCTTGTTAATTTGCTCTAACTTGGATCTTCTGTTCCAGACTCTCCTCCTGGCATTCAGATACTCTGCGTACCCGCTCCTCGGGGGCTCTTCTGCGTCTTGGCTATCTGCTCCTTGGAGGGCCCTTCTGCCTAGGACTTCCTGACCCACTCCTCTGGTATCTCTGCTGGGACTTCCTTGTGTGAGTACGTTCTCCAACTTCTATCAACCTCACTGAAGATTCCTCGGCGTACCCCATTCCTTGGGCCGCTATCATTCTTCAGTCTGTCTATGCGAATCGTCCTGTGCCTCAGGATACTGCTCCATCTATACAAGGTCTACGGCTTGGTTCCTGTATCACAGACCTCTGCCTCCTTGGCATCTATAGTACAGTTTCCTCGGCATACCCCATGCTGCGGGCCACTACCGGATCTGACATCAGCCTGCAGGAATCCCCAGGTGTACCCCGCGCTGTGGGCCACGACCGGATCTTCGTATCTACATTATCATCTTGACTACGGTATTTGTGCAAAGACTGTGTTTATTACATTTCCCGCTGCTCGGGTTATATACTATCTTTTCTTCCTAATAAAGACTCTCTCACAGCTGTATCCTACATCGCTGAGATCATACCCACTGACGGTGAGGCCCACAGGGCTCCTCCCTGTGGACAGAGACATCTTTCACCTTGGCCCGGGGTTCACAACTTCATCAAAACCATAACACAGGCAGAGGTTTACACTTGGCAGACTTTGAATTTTGAAAATTATAGTGTGTAATTTTTCTCAGAAAATATCCCCACAACATTAAGCAGCTGTAAATGTATGCAAAACATTGTTCTGAGACAAAGCTCAAAGAAATGTATGAATGTGCTTTCACTTTGAATGTTAGCGTAAAGTCTGAAGGTTCAAAAGCCCCTGTAGAATTTGTACCAATTTGAGCAGTTTTAAAATTACCCCCAAATGATGTTAAAGTGTTCTTAAAACTTCGAGAGCATGCTAAAACTATTTAGTGGGAGGTAAATGGCTTTAGCATGCATTAAATGGTTTACTGCATTTTAAAGCAATTTAAAATATAATTTTCAAACAGCCTGCATAGGATAAAGTCTATGTGTATTTTCTACCAGCAGACATTAGTCAGAATTTGTAGTGCACATAAAATCCACTTTGAAAATCTGTAAGTGTGTGTGGAACCAGTGCCGACAAACATGCCTAACATAATACCTGCTTGGGAATAGATGGAACTCTATACATGTATGCTTTCAAAAATAATAAGTATATGCCTAAAATAAAAGTACATGTGAAATGTTTTTGTGCATACTTTATGATGAAAACCTCCTGGGTTGCATATTTTTATGTGCATATGACTGGGCTGTATTCACTTAAATAGCTTTTAAAAATGACCCCTTATTTGCACACTTGAAAATCAAAATTAAACAAAATTAAACATTCCATCCCCTCCCCACCAATGAAATGAATAACAAACAAACAAAATTCCCTGCACACTCCTACTTTCTTCTACTGGTTTTAGCTCCCATATGCATCCTAGAATTTTCCTTTCTCTAGTCACTACCTTATTGCAATGTTTTGCTATACTGAGATAATTAGATGTGACTATAGTAATTGTAAGCTATTGTGAAATTTCTCCAGTATGTAATGATATATCCTATATATACCTGTTTTCTCATGTATTTTTCATATGCCTATTGTTTAAACTTTTAAAACAAATAGGAGTGTATTTTAAGAAATTGCGCACGGGCATCCATGTGCACGTGCTACCCAGAGTGCACATATGGATGCCTGATTTTATAACATGTATGCGCAGGTTATAAAATCGGGGGTCAGCGCATACAAGGGAGTGCATAATTGTGCTCCCTGCATGCGCTGACACCCACGGTCTTCACCTGTTCCCAACCCCCTACCCTAACCTCCCTTCCCCTTCCCCTAACTAACCCACCCCCTTTCCCTATTCTAGGCCCCCCTCCAAAAAATTATTTTACCTGCTGTGCCTAATTTGGAGCAGGTGCAGGTTGTGTGTGCTGGCATCCAGCCAGCAAACGATCCTCCAACACAGCAGAAAATGGCTGCTGTGCCGGAAGCCTCTGGCCCAGCCCCGCCCCTTTTTCGAAGCCCGGGGACATACGCGAGTCCCGGGTGTGTCGCCGGGCCTTTCTAAAATAGGCCCGGCATGCGTAGGCTTTTGAAAATCTGCCCCATATTGTTTTAACACTCCTTGTTTTTATTGTGATTTACAATTATGTTATTACTTTTATCATTATATTACTATTTTTTATTTACCTTTCATATATCTTTATTTTTTATTGTTTGTATTTTTTATTTTTTTCACCAACTGCTTTCTTTTCCCAGTTTTCTCTTTGTTGCAGTGGATTTGCCTTTCTGTTTCTCTTCCATGTAACAAACAAACAGAATATACTGCATACCCTAGTTCTTCTGCCTCTTCCAATGCACACTAGAAATTTTCTGGCTTTTCTACCTTGGTGGCAATGTTTACTTGTTACATTGAGAGTGTTAGATATGATTACTCCAAGTTATCACTTCTTGAGTGGTGCACATCAGTATTCCACCAACTCTCAACTTTTTCACTCCTTGAGCTTTATTAGATTACTTTATATTTTGTTTATTCCTTCAGGATTGTCATTCTGTTGCAGATCTTAGGGAAGCCACTTTAAAATATAACTCATGAAAATATTTATCAGAACCAGGGCCAGTCCTTTAGTTTAGTTAATCTACTAATATTCCCTCTTTCCTCAGTATAAACTCCATTTACACTGTGATGTTTGTCACTTAACCAGTTACTAGCCCAATTAATCCTCTAGGCAGAACCCTGCAAAATATCTCTAGATAGTTTCAAAATGCAACTGACTAGCAGTCAAATGACCTCTTCTATGTCAGTATTCACGAAAAACAAATATTTGGCTGCTATTCACCTCCTGGAGGCAAAAACTGCTGGTGGTTAACTAGTCTATGAATGATTGCCAGGTTTCAAACTCAAATCCATAATATTATGCAACACATGCATCATTCAAGCATGAATTCATGTTAATAGATTTTTTTCTTCCACATCTCTGATGAATTAGTCGGGTTATGCCTCCTTATGGATACTTTAAAACCATGTATCTAAGACACTGAAATTTTTTTATGGCCTCAGTTAAGAAGCAGGCTCAGTTAGCTTTGAATTTCTGCAATCAGAGATGAAAGAGCTAACAATCAAACATCAATGCTTCATATTACACTCAATGGGGATCTTTCCTGTTACATGCTGAGGGTCATGTTTTAGAAAACGAAATGAGAATTGAGGATAAATAGGAAATATTTAATTGAGAAAATATTGTTGATTAAGAGAGAAAAATAAGATAGAAAGACAAATATTTGGAATAAATATATTCAGTTTCCAAGGCAGCATAGTTTTACCAAAGAATCATCATGTTATATAAATCTGATTGTTTTTTTGATTAGGTGACTAGAAAATTATTTTATGTATCTATTTATTTTAAAAGAAGAGGTCCACAGTTCAAGGCAGAATACAGATTAAAACATACATAAAAACTAATGAAAAACATAAAATCACAAACAAAACAGCATAGGAAACAATCTCTCTCAAACTGATCAAGATATAATTAGATCAAGTGCACACACTAGATGACATGTACCAAATACCTGGATTTCTACAAATCTTTTGATCCCGTCTCTCATAGGAAGCTCATGAATAAAATAAGCAGCCTGGCAGTGGGTCCCAAGGTGATTGACTGAATTAGAAATTGGTTGACTGAAAGATGACATAGGGTAGTGGTAATTGGAAGTAATTCTGAGGTCAGAAATGTGATTACTGGAGTTCCTCAGGGATCAGCTCTGGGGCTAGTTTAGTTCAATATCTCTGTGGGGTTAGAAGGGAAAGTTAAAATTTTTGTAGTGATAGTAAAGTCTGCAACAAACTGGACAGCCCTGAATTGTGTGGAGGCTTGGTGGTTAACAAACTTGTTAGGATAGAACTGATCTAGCCCATTGGCTACTATGTTTGGTTAATTTGAATCAAACCCAGGGCTTTTTACCACCATCTCTAAAATAAGCTATGAATGAGCCCATTTTAAAGAAAGAGGGCCTTAATGTGACAGTACTTAGAAACAGAGACATTTTTTGAATATTATTTCAAATCTAAAATCCAAACAATAAGAAATTATCTAGGTACAAACAATGGCTCTCGTCAAGCTCATGGACCATCATAAAGAGGGCATTCAGTTCAACAATATGTTGATTTACTCACATTCAAAAGCCCTTGGTTATAATAATAGGAATAAAAGGCATTTTGAATAAGTGAATACTCCTAAATAAGGAGAATAACAGGTTATGCCAGTTGACAAATGATCTCTCAGTGAATCTTAATAATGAAATCATACTGAGGTTGAATTTAAAAGTATTCTATGCACAAAAAAACGTGTTTTGTGTACAGAAATGATGCTTTGAAACAGGTTCTATAGATAAAAGTATGGACACAACCTGATGGGGATGAGATAGTATTGGGATGTGAAAAGGATTTACATGTATACTTTTGAAAATCATACACATAAAAAGTTACACTTGTTATTGAGCATACCAGGTCATTCACACATTTTCAAAACAGACGTATGCTCATAAGGTTGCTTTAAACATTTGGGCTAAGAGTGCAGATGGAAAGTAGCCTCAGACTTTAGCCCCTGTGGACTGATATAAAATTACCTTCCCTACTATACAGCTTTATTAGTTTACAGGATCTGTGTATGCCTTTGTTTAAAGTTCTCCTTTTGTCCATTGGAGTGGAAAAACTCTTTTCAGTGGTAATCCATTTTTTGCTCATTCCTAGAAATTTAAATCACTCTGGGCTTATAGTTTAAGAACATTGTATCATACATTACAGTATATGTTGTTTTTCTTAGTTTCAGAAAATATAAATTGTGCTTGGATTGTTCATTCACTGTTTTCAAAGCAAAAAAAAGTTATTGCTTCAAGATTTGCCTCTTTCTCTTGTGAAAATAGTGATAGAATAATGACAAATCCTAACACTGCCACTCAAACAAGATAAATGAATGTGTAGTAGGACAGCTTTCTCACAGTAAATGTTATAATCTATGCCCTACATGAACCAAACTGAACATTCAGGCAGTTAAGCTCAGCACCCCTGATAATTCATTCTAGAGCTGAAGGACCATTATTGGGAATGACGTATGACTAATATGAACCCTTATCAGTTTTCTAACTGATGGTGTGCCCTTGACTAGACTGTGGCTGATGCCCCGCTATGTACCATGCAAGTCTATCTTCTGGATGTCTTGGACCTGTGCCCCTAATAGGTCTGAAAGCTGAGCTCCAGATCTTAAAGCAAACTCAAAACCTTACCACAAACAATTTGGTAAAAATAGGAATGTGGTTGCCCTGTTTCACCTTTTTCAGCCATACTTTGAATGATTTGAAATTGCAACATAAACTCTTGGGTAAGTCAAGATAAATAGCATTGCATCAGTCAACGTGGGACAGGACAACTGCCTGCATTCCCAAGATTTCAGCAATAATTACAAATAAGGGTGAGTTTGCTGAACCAACCTTATGTTGACAAATGCTTTCTTTGCCTCTTCCAGAACATGAAGTATCTATGGTCAGTGCAGGGCAGGATCACACTTAGGTTCCACACCTGCTCTAGCAGAGTCACTGAACCACTCCCCGCAACAGGATATGACTGAAATATTGGCATGGCAGATGCTCTGACCCAGCACCCCTCTGCTTTACGATAGGCTAAATTTACATATGATGTTATTTCATTAAAAAGTGTGGATATGCTGAATTAGTGTGCTCATGCTGGGAGGAAATTTGCAAAACAGCCCAAGCAAATGTAAACTCCGTGAGTACTATTTATCTATGAACTGTGTGCACATTTTCCTTTTGAAAATGTCCCCTGGGTACAACTGGCCTGCAGACTCTGGGCCTGCTGGCAGGTACGGTAACTCTTAAACAGGCACGCGAGTGCACATGTGCAAGCATTTGTCAGTCCATGCTCAGGTACGAGATCATTGTATAACATGTATATGCATGATGCTATAAAATAGTCTGTGGCGTGCATACGTGCGCACAATTTTAAATGGAAGCTCGCCTATGCATGGAAATGCCATTTCTGCCGTGTACATGGGGGGATTTTTAAAGACATGTGCATCAACACCAATTCCAAATTTACTAGTTTGTTCCAAGTTCGCCAAGGTAAGGATTTCCAAACCCCTCCTGGTTTAATAACCTCCCTTCTCCCCTGTGAGCCCCGCCCCTTAAAACCTTGCCAATCTATTTGTCTTTATTTTATTACTTGCATGTCATCCATAGCAGTAGTAAAGCTATGTGGTAGGGGACCCCGGCATGCACCTGCGCAAGTAAGTATTTATGCGCAGACTTCAATGTGAAATCCAGGAAGACCCAAGCCCCACCCAAACCACAACCTTTCCCCACTTGTACTTGCCAGGTTCTTATGGCCTGGATTGGCCACTGTTGGAAACAGGATGCTGGGCTTGATGGACCCTTGGTCTGACCCAGTATGGCATGTTCTTATGTTCTTACCCCTTTTTGGTAATGTTTCATTTGTGCATGGAGCGGCAAGTACGCGTGTACGTGGGCAGCTATTAAAATCTGTTCGGGGCGTACCAGCCTGGCTTATGCTCATATCTCCCAGTTTTGGTGCATGCAGGGCTTTTAAAATTTACCTTTAATTTTGGCTATAACGTAGCATGAGCAAATTAAAAACTGGAATGCACGTATGTGATTTCCCGATCCCACACAAAACACCCATTCTTGGCAGTATTTCCCCTTACCCCAGCTCAAAGTAGGTGTGCCGTGGAACCCCATGCGTGCTTTCAGCTGGGTGCAGGGGATGGGATCATTTTCAGACAGATTTTTTCACCCTGGTAAATGATTATCCCAGAAAATGCATTAAATAAGTATTTGCTCTGGTAAATGGCTTTTGAAAATTGGCCTCCCCAACGGCTTTCCAGATAATGTGCATGTTAAGGCCTTCCTGCACAGTGTGCTACTTTTAGTGTACACATTAACATTGATTGCATACTTTAAGCCCCTCTGAGGGGGTACAATTTTCAACTGTAGCAAACTACCCAGGTAAATGACTTTGAAAATTGTCCTCATTAAGATCAAAACTTGGAGGAATCCAGAGTTGAAAATGCAATAAATAAAATGGGCCATGGATGTGAGAAAAATAATATGGTTAGAGTGATATTCAAACTTATATTAGGGTGGAGAGGTTGAAGACAGAGAGGTAATTGACTGTAAGCATTTGTTAAGGTTGTTCTGCTAACAAAAATGAGACTGAAATGTGTTCAGCCTAATTTGTTTTGCCTCAGCCTGTATGAGGGAAAAGGCAATAATTTAAAACTGAAATGTACCTGTAAAATGCCAGTATAAAATAATAAGAAATGACATACAGATTGGAAAGGATAAAAAGCAAACAATTATTATTGGGAAAAAAAACTGCTTTGAAATGAATGAAAACAATCTCAATGTTACTCTGAACACTGCAAACAGATGAAACATGAGTTTGTATAATGCAGATGGAAAACACTGAACAGAGTCAGGATACTCAATGGCACTGAAAGCAATATGCCATCAATTTATACCTCTTTCAAGTAACAAGAGCTGTTTTGTACTGTGACTGGGTTATTAACTATGTGCCTTGGAGATTTAGTTAAAGAAACAAGACAATCACTGGGAATAAAATATCTTATTTTAGAGAGAATATAATTTATACAAGAAAACGTTTGTCCTTCAAATTATGACTATTGCAAATAGTGCCTTCCTTTTGACTTTCTGTATTGATCCATGGTGCAAACATACCTTGGTAGTGTGTGCAATTCTGGGCATCCAATCTCAAAATAAAGTGGAATTAGAAAAGGTACAGAGAAGGTCAGCAAAAATGTTTAAGAGTATGCACAACATTTTTTAATTGAAGAAAATACTCACAAACATATTGAAAGAAAAGTCCCATCCCCCCACCCCATTGAGCTGTGGAGAGACCTCTCTCTCTCTACTGCCCAGGGGCGGATTGGCCTATCGGGAGATCGGGCATCCCCCGGTGGCCGATCGTTCCAGTCACGGCAGACCACATGATGTGTCCTGGGCCGGCCTGGGCGGCGAATACCTGGGCCAGTCCGACATCGTGAATCCGCCGCTACTACTGCCCCACCACAATCCTGTGCTTTACACCTCATCACTGATATTCATGAGTAGGAGCAATTCTCAAGTTGCTCCTGCTCCATGTTTTTTTTTTTTTCAAAAGGGCACAGGACAACCTTAGGCTGGCAATATTGTGGAGTTTTTGCAATACTAAAAAAATGGCGAAAACCAACCAAGAGACCAGCATCAATTTTTTGTACAGAAACACACACAAGGGTGATGAGTCAGGTGAACTGAACCAAATCACGGTGAACCTGGAAGATGTAGTAGGCCAGATTGACAAACTAAAGAGTAGCAAATCATCTGGATCAGATGGTATGCATCCTAGGGTTCTGAAGGAACTAAAAAATGAAATTTCACATCTATTAGTTAAAATTTGTAACCTATCATTAAAATCATCCATTATACCTGAAGACTGGAGGGTAGTCATTATAACCCCAATATTTAAAAAAGGCTCCAGGGGTGATCCAGGAAACTATAGACCAGTGAGCCTGACTTCAGTGCCAGGAAAATAGTGGAAACCATTCTAAAGATCAAAATCACAGAGCATATAGAAAGACATGGTTTAATGGAACACAGTCAACATGGATTTACCCAAGGGAATTCTTACCTCACAAATCTGCTTCATTTTTTTGAAGGGGTTAATAAACATGTGGATAAAGGTAAACCAGTAGATGTAGTGTATCTGGATTTTTAGAAGGCATTTGACAAAGTCCCTCATGAGAGGCTTCTTAGAAAATTAAAATGTGATGGGATAGGAGGCGATGTCCTTTCATGGATTACAAACTGGTTAAAAGACAGGAAACAAGAGCAGGATTAAATGGTCTATTTTCTCAGTGGAAAAGGGTAAACAGTGGAGTGCCACAGGGATCTTTTTCTTGAACTGGTGCTTTTCAAGATATTTATAAATGATCTGGAAAGGAATACGATGAGTGAAGTTATCAAATTTGCGGATGATACAAAATTATTCAGAGTAGTTAAATCACAAGCGGATTGTGATACATTAAAGGAGGACCTTGTGAGACTGGAAGATTGGGCATCCAAATGGCAGATGAAATTTAATGTGGACAAGAGCAAGTTGTTGCATATAGGGAAAAATAACCCTTGCTGTAATTACATGATGTTAGGTTCCATATTAGGATCTACCACCCAGGAAAAAGATCTAGGCATCATAGTGGATAATACTTTGAAATTGTCAGCTCAGTGTGTTACAGCAGTCATAAAAGCAAACAGAATGTTAAGAATTATTAGGAAGGGAATGGTTAATAAAACAGAAAATGTCATAATGCCTCTGTATCACTCCATGGTGAGACCGCACCTTGAATACTGTGTACATTTCTGGTTGCCACATCTCAAAAAAGATATAGTTGCGATGGAGAAGGTATAGAGAAGGGTGACCAAAATGATAAAGCGGATGGACAGCTCCCCTATGAGGAAAGGCTGAAGAGGTTAGGGCTGTTCAGCTTGGAGAAGAGATGGCTGAGTGTAACAAGATAGAGGTCTTTAACATTATGAAAGGTGTTGAACGTGTAGATGTTGTTGCGTTCGTGCCTATTCTCGCCCTCGCTCCATCCGCTCTACCTTTGTGGTGACTCCCTTCAGCTCAGACGGACAGTTGCAGCCGCGGCTTCTCCCCGCCTCTTGGTCCCGGTATCCCCAGACTGGCCTGACGCTATGGATCCGCCATGTTCCTGATGACGTAAGGGCATGCGCTCGCACTCCAGACTTTGTACCAGATTGTTGGATGGGGATCCGGTACTCGCTCCTCGAGGGCCTATGTTCCCGAAGACTCAGAAGACTCCTATTGCCTGGAGGCGATCGCAGACATGAACACAATGAGCCCTATTACAGACAGGAACTGGTACTCGCTCCACGAGGGCCATTGTTCCTAATCTCAGGCTCCCTTCAGTCTAAGACGTTATTGCAGGTACGGAGATCGTGAGTTACCATTGCAGATTGCAGATAGGAATTGGTACTCACTCCACGAGGGCCTATATTCCTAATTCCTTTCTCATACTCTCTTCTTCCTCAGAAGATATTGCATACCTATATATTATGGATTACTATTACAGATTAACAGATAGGAACCGGTACTCGCTCCATGAGGGCCTACGTTCCTAAATCTCTTCTAGCCTCTCTTCTATTCCAGAAGCCATCACATACACAGTTATTGTGAGTTCTATTTTGGACTGCCTATAGAAACCAGTACTCGCCTGCGGCTCCTGTTCCTGTATACTGAAGACTCTCTGTTGCATAAAGAAGACACTACAGAGATCTACAATTGTGAGTGTATCATCTACCACTGGTTATGCCCAGCATACCCTGTCTACTCACTACCTATAGTCTCTCCTTACAGCTCAGCAACTCAGAGATCGTAGTTCCAGTATCAGAGGGACTTCAGCCCTGCCGGGCATATCAACTCACTACTGCTACCTCTGGTGGTTCTACTTCCAGTCTAATAAAGAACTCTCTGTGTTTGCCTCAATACTCCAGCCTAGCCGGTGGTCCCTCTCAAGATCTCCACTTGAGGGTGCTGTCATCTGCCATCAGCCCAGGGATTCACTATTTCTACTAAGTGTTACTTCCTACACTAATAGAGCGGTATTATTCATCTACCACTCTGTGGGAGCCAACCCACATCAGACCATTAATACTCTCTCTGCAGAAGCTGATCCATATCAGATAGCTATCTCCCCATGGGAATCATAGAGGTTGCTGGTTCATCTTTCTACAGGAACAAAGCATAACAGTTGCTACTCCTTCCCTCTGGAAGAGCAGAGCACTAACAGATTGCTACTCCTTAGCAAGATCTGTAACAATGCTAACTCTGCTTCCCCTGGCGGGGTGATCGCTAACAGATTGTTAACTCCTCCTTCAATGGGAGTATCCAGCAGCCAGATTCATATCAGATTGCTAAACTCCTCCCTTCTGGGGGAGCAGATCTATAACAGATTACTAACTCCTCTCCTCTAGGGACCAGGTCTATAACAGATTGCTAACTCCATGAATCCGGCTATTTAGTATTGAGAAGATTTGGAGAATTCAACTTCAGTAATTCTGGCAAAAAAGGACTGGAGAAGATTTGGAGAGATTAACTTCTTTAAATTCGGCCTTCAAGAAAAGAATTTGGAGAAGCCTAAATTTCAGTGACTTCAGCGTCCAAGAGAAGCATTAGAAAAGCAGTACTCCTGAGAATTCAGATAAAGGTATTGAAGTTTGTGGCCCATGGACCCTGCTCATCTTTATGCCTTGCAGGCTATTCCAGGCTTAGCTCAACACCTTTCAGAACAGCAAGAAACCCTGGAGAAACTTACTGCAGCTTTTCACCAGCTTCATACATAGAAGACTCAAAGCATAGCTTCTATTCAAGAAGTCCAGTTACCAGAGGTAATTTTAAAGTCAGCTGTACCACTGGTGGCACCTGTTCAATTCTCCGGAGAACTCCAGAAGACTCGAGGCTTCTTGAACCAGTGCAGCTTACAATTCTCAATTGAATGTAAAACTTACTGGGACCCTAGATGTCTGAAGACACTCTTTTGCAGAGGCCTGGACACCCGCATAAAAAATGAGCTGGCTGCTCGTCAGACACCTGACTCGCTGGAAGAATTAATATCCTTAGCCACTCAAATTGACTGGTAGCTCCGAGACAAGGTAAAGGAATCCTGGTCTAAGGTGTTACCTGGGTTGAAGCAAACCAGTGCTTCTGCACTACGAGGGGGTACAGAACCTCCTGCTGTAAAGAAGAAGGAACCGAAGGAATCTTGTCATGGAAACCTGACTTCTAAAGAGAGAAGATATTGGTGGAAGAACGGCCTGTTGCATATACTGCGGTCAGCCAGGCCATGATGTTTCTGCTTGCCCTATTCGTCTGGGAAACAGACAAGCCTGAGTCCCGCGGGAGGACTGTTCTTGGGCTATACAGCAATATCTCCTCCACTCTCTCATCCAATCTCAGTGAACCATGAACCTCTGCCCTGAAGGACTCAGGGGAAAGAGACAACTCCAATCTCCGATGTTTTGTGGAATACCTGAGTCCATGTGGTAAATTTGAAGATCCACTATTGTATCACAATCTGAAGTGGGCCTTGGACGATTCTTTTCACCACCACTTCTTTTGAGGATCTTATCAACATCACCAGCAGTTTTTCTATTACCTGCTGTTTTTCACAGCGGTTGCTATGTGCACCATAGCTAGGTGACGCTCTACATCTTTAATGTTTTCCTGGACTACAAAACTGAGATATTCACCACGTTCTATCCACTCGGAAGACATGCTCAAGTACTTCAGCACTGTTGATTCCAAAGAGGAAAAGGATATCTCTCATTACCAGCCTGACTTTCTGTTAGTGCCATCATCAGTTCTAAAGAAGAAGACATCTTTAGCTACCAGTGTTCACATTTGGTTTATTCGGAATTTGTGCCCTCAAGTCTATGGCACTGTTTGATTCCGAAGAAGAAGATATCTTACTATCAACTTGTTGGTTTACTCAGAAGTTGTGCCACAAGCCTATGGCACTGTTTGATTCCAAAGAAGAAGATATCTTACTATCAATTTCAGTGATTTACTCGGAAGTCATGCCACTAGCCTATGGCACTGTTTGATTCCAAAGAAGAAGATATCTCTGTCTATGAACTTAACGTTTGGTTGCTCAGAGGTCATGCTGGATGTTTACAGCACTGTTGATTCCGAAGATGAAAATATCCCCATCCATCAGCCTAATTGCTTTGCTGGTATTTCCATCATCTCTCTTCCAGCATCCTGCAGAAGAGTGACTTAGAAGTGGATTATGGACCAGTATCTACATCACCACTTCCACTGAAACCTCAGTGATGTCCACAGCAGCCCATCTCATTGCTGCTGACTTCATTATTCATTCTGCGAGATTCTTCAAATCTCATCATCATCTACCTATCATCGTGTTTATACGAACTTGAATTCAAGATGTGAGACCGTGGATGTTTGAACAGAGACTGAACTTTGTTTGCCTGAAAAGGCTTAGGCCCCAAAACCATCTTTGGGTGCCTCAGACCTATTGGATAAGAGATGCTCATCAGTTCCACCTCGCGTATCTCTGGTACTTAAACTGGTACCCGAAGAGGAGACCGCACTTTGAAGCGGGGTACTGTTGCGTTCGATATGAAACAGAGAGAATCACTTAATTGTAAATTTTCTCAATGGAGGATGCTAAACAGTAGAGAACCCCAGGGTTCTGTACTGGGACTTTTAAATATATTTTTAAATGATCTGGAAAAGTGAATGACAAGTAAGGTGATCAAATTTTCAAATGATATAAAATTATTCTGAGTTGAAAAATCACAAGCGGATTATAAGAAACTATCTGAGAACCTTGCGAGACTGGAAGATTAGGTGTCCAAATGATACATGAAATTTAATACTGCACTTCGGTTCAGGCTTCATTTATGGCCCGCCATGGGAAATTTCATTTTTCCTGTGGTGCAGGATTTTTTTTTTTCAGGGGACACTGATTTTGGAGCACACTGACCCGAAAAATGAATTTTTTCTGAAATTTCGGGAAAATTGCATTCATTTTTCGGGTCCTCTGAACAGGACGAATTAGACAATTTTGTTGAAATTATCTAATTTGTCCAAAATGAATGCACATCCCTAAATTCTAATGCATCATTTGTAACCTTTGAAGATACCTCCCTCTGAACCATGTCATGCTGAGCGACTATCAGCTTTCACGTTTGTTCTAGTTTAAAAGCTGCTTTATCTCCTTTTTAAAGGTTTGTGCCAGGAGCTTGGTTCCACCCGAGAGGATTTACTCGCGCCGGGTCTATTTTTCAAAAGGCCCGGCGGCGTGCATAAAGCCCCAGGACGCGTGTAAGTCCTGAGGCTTGAAAAAAGGGGCAGGGCATGGGTGGGGAATGGGCGGGGAATGGGCAGGGTGGCCTGGGGTGGGGCGGGGCCTGAGCCTCCAGGCACAGCAGCCATTTGGCGCTGTGCCTGGGATCACAGGCCAACCATTGGCCGTGGCACGCAACCTACACCTGACCGAGGGCAGGCACAACTTATAAAATAAAGCTTGGGGGGGTTTAGCTAGGGCTGGGGGGCGGGTTAGGCAGGGGAAGGGAGGGGAAGGGAGGGGAAGTTAGGGGACGGAGGGAATGAGGAAAGCCATTGGGGATCACCTAGGGCTCGGCGTGCGCAAGGTGCACTAGTGTGCACCCCCTTGCGTGCGCCAACCCCGGATTTTATAACATGCCCACGTGTACGTCTTAAAATCCAGCCCATAATGCTCCCAATTGTAGAACTCTAGGTTTCAATACCAAGAATTGGTGCCTATGCTTCTGTGTCTGCCTGGAAAGATCAGGGAACATCTGTATTTTACAATTCAAATAAGGTTCCTTCCGATGCTGAAAATACTTTTTGAAAATCCACTCCTTGTCAGAATTGAGTAGAAATGTGACAATCAGCATAGATGGCACTGCTAAATCTTTATCTGAATGTTCCAATATATCAGAGATATTCATCTTAGATTCTTTAGCTTGAAACTCTTTTTCTTCTTGGGCTAGGACATTCTTTATCTGTGGTATATAATACACTTTAGCTACTATAGGAAGTGTTTCTTCTGGAATCTTCAATGTTTCAATTAGATACCTTTTCCAGATATCATTAGGTGAGATATATGGGATTTTCCGAAAATGTATGCAACAAATATTCTTTGCAAGTGCAAGATTTTTCAATTTAAAATTGAATGAAGTGTTTTCCTTAATAATCGCTTGCTGGATAAGAGTTAACTTTCAATTTTTGAACTGTAAGTCCTGGATCTTTTTACTTTCACCCATATCTTTTTCAACCAATTTCAATCTTCTATCCACATTTTGAAATACTTTGGAAATATTATTAACTTGTAATGAGACATTTGTATTCAAAGTGTTAATGGCTTCCCAAATTGTTTTGAGGCTAAACTGCTGAAGTCTCACCAACTCTGTTATCTGGAATGGGGAATATTTGGATTCTTTCCCATAACCCTGGGTTTGGGTATTGGAGCCACATTTTCACCCGGATATAGAGGGACCTCTCCTTCCAACAGCGGGGGCGTCCAGAAGGGACTCATCTAGGGCACCGACTTCCGATCCCTCCGAGTCCCTCCACCGATGCTGAGGTCGGGCTTCCGCTGGATTCTCGGGAGGTGATCTCTCTACCGGAGATAGCATTGTCATCAGCTCAGGGGAGGCTGCAGGCTCCTCTCTCCCCCGCTCCTCTCCCAGCAAGCCCTCTATGGCTTTTTCTGTGACCCGGGATACATGGGCATACATTGGCCTGTCAAAACTTGTGGTGAGGATGTCTCTGGAGCTAGACACTCCCTCGCCCTGTGTTTGCGGGCTGAATACGGAATAGTCTGCGAAGAAAAAAAATCAGGTAAAGAAAAACCAGACTCCCAGATGACTCGCTAAACCGCCATCTTGAGTCATGTGGCCAGAGACCTATCTCTTCTATTGGAGAGTGTTTGTGGTCACATATTTTGCGACTTGTGTGAGACTTTATTTTGATTTCCATGCACTTAAATGCTGAGGTCTCTTTGAGATTTATTAAGGATTTCATTGTCCACTAGGGTTCTTCTTCTGATGATTAATCTGTTCAGGCTCATAGGGCCGGATTTTAAGAGATACGTGAGGGACTAGATTTGTGCTTTAATTTTATCCTCATTAGACTACTGCAACGCTCTTTTCCTTGGTTTACCACAAGCATCTATACGTCCATTACAATTAATACAAAATGCTGCTGCCCGCATGTTATATAATAGGGGTGTGCATTCGGATTGACCGCATTAGTAAAACGCAACTCATATTTTTTTTTTACTTAAAAAATTGATTCGACATAAACGATCGGATTTCCCACATATCGAACATAGATATGTTTGATATGTGGGAAATCGCGATTGTTGAGCCAAAATAAAAATATAAACCCCCTCACCCTCCTTAATCCCCCCCCCCGACTTACCACAACTCCCTGGTGATGGAGCGAGGAGTGAGGACGCCATTTCTGCAATCCTTGGCGAGAAGCATGTGACGTCGGCGGCACGTCGAGTGACGCCGGCGTCACGTGATTCCCGGCTCGTTCGCGCCGGACGGCTCGTTCGGCCCAAAAAGAACTTTTGGCCAGCTTGGGGGGGCCTCCTGACCCCCTCAAGCTGGCCAAAAGTTCTTTTGGGCCGAACGAGCCGTCCGGCGCGAACGAGCCGGGAATCACGTGGCGCCGCGTCACTCAGACGCGACGTCACGTGATTCCCGGCAAGTTCGCGCCGGACGGCTCGTTCGGCGCGAACAAGCCGGGAATCACGTGACGCCGACGTCACGTGATTCCCGGCAAGTTCGCGCCGGACGGCTCGTTCGGCCCAAAAAGAACTTTTGGCCAGCTTGAGGGGGTCAGGAGGCCCCCCCAAGCTGGCCAAAAGTTCTTTTTGGGCCGAACGAGCCGTCCGGCGCGAACTTGCCGGGAATCACGTGACGTCGCGTCTGAGTGACGCGGCGCCACGTGATTCCCGGCTCGTTCGCGCCGGACGGCTCGTTCGGCCCAAAAAGAACTTTTGGCCAGCTTGGGGGGGTCAGGAGGCCCCCCCAAGCTGGCCAAAAGTTCTTTTTGGGCCGAACGAGCCGTCAGGCGCGAACGAGCCGGGAATCACGTGACGCCGCGTCACTCGACGTGCCACCGACGTCACATGCTTCTCGCCAAGGATTGCAGAAATGACGTCCTCACTCCTCGCTCGATCACCAGGGAGTTGTGGAAAGTCTGGGGGGGGGATTAAGGAGGGTGAGGGTGTTTAATTTTTTTTTTTGCACATATGTACATATACCCAACTCATTGGATTTTTTTTATGTCCATATTGGCCGCAAGTGGGACCCCCTTTCGGACATAAAAAATATGAACATAAAATTTTGCTCTGCACATCCCTATTATATAATACACCTCGGTCGGAACACATCACCCCTGTTTTACAACACTTGCACTGGTTACCAATTACATACCGCATCACTTACAAAATTCTGACTACAATACATAACCTACTCTATAATACTAACTCCATCTGGTTATGTTCCTTACTACGAATTTACAGACCTACTAGACAGCTCCGTTCACTTGATAAATGTATCCTTGAAGTACCTACCATAAAAACTGTCAGTCTAGCACTAACCCGTAAACGAGCATTCTCTGTTGCCGGTCCAATACTTTGGAACGCATTGCCTGAACACATTCGTCTGACTGCTAGCCGTATAGAATTCAAGAAACTGTTAAAAACCTATGTTTTCACTCAAGCATACAACATATACTAAGTCCACTACATTATAAGTCTCTGGTATTTTATGCTTATTTTATGATTTTAATGAATTTGTACTTAATTTTATTTTTGATTTGTTTGAATGCAATGTTAGTGTAATATTACTTGTGTATGTTCTAATATGTAAACCGCCTAGACGGATAGTTCCCTACCCATTGTGCGGTATATAAGAATTGTAAATAAATAAATAAATAAATAAATGTTATAAAATCCGGGGTTGGCGTACGCAAGGGGGTGCACACTTGTGCACCTTGCATGCGCCGAGCTCTAGGGGAACCCCAATGGCTTTCCCCATTCCCTCGGAGAATGCTCCGAAATCGGAGCGGCCATGGAGGGAACTTTCCTTCCACCCCCCTCCCTTCCCCTATCTAACCCGCCCCCCAGCCAAACCTAAATCCCCCCCACCTTTATTTTTTAATTTATGCCTGCCTCTGGGGAGGCATAGGATCCCCGGGCCCAGCAGCAGTGGAGGGGCCTCTGGCCACACCCATGCCCTGCCCCCGGCCCACCCACACCCTGTCCATTTTTTCAAGCCCTGGAATTTACACGCATCCTGGGGCTTGCGGGCATCGCCGGGCCTATGCAAAATAGGCTCGGCGCGCGCAGAGCAAGTTTTCGCAGTTATGAGCATAATATACACGCGTAACCCTTTGAAAATCCTCCCCAGAGACTGGAGATGTTGCAGTGGATCTCTCAAACTGATATAGTTTGAGAAGGAATCCTAGTTTTTTATTTTTTGTTGCAAAGGTAAGCAATACACTTTTATATCTTGTTAAAAGCTGTTTGCATAACAAAAGATGTTAATTAATAATATAAGCAGTCTTGACATGTAAACACTTTTGTGAATAAAGAGAAGGATTTTCTGCTTATGCAGTCACAATTACAGTATCTGCATTTGTGTTAAATAATAGATGGCAAGAACAAGATATTGAAAATTCAATTTATTGTAGTAGATACTTTAAAAACAAAATGTGTTATCTTGATTAACATGTATTAGGGTTGTGTAGAGGGATGCCATACATTGCATCCCTCTACATTGCATGCCATACATTGCATCCCTCTACACAGACTGCAGGAGGTCGTTCAGCCGGGGTTCCGGACCCCGGCTGAACGACCTCCTGCAGTCGATCTCCTGCCGGCGCCATTTTCCATACGGAAAACGATTCGCGGAAGGAGATCGCTCCCGGACACCCGCTGGACCCCCAGGGACTTTTGGCCAGCTTGGGGGGGCCTCCTGACCCCCACAACACTTGCCAAAAGTCCAGCGGGGGTCCGGAATGACCTCCTGCAGTCGAATCGTGTTGGTCTATGGCTGCCGCCATTTTGCGCCGCCATTTTGCAAAATGGCGGCGCAGAATTGCAGGAGGCCGTTCCGGACTGCCGCTCGACCCCCAGGTAATTTAAGGCATTTGGGGGGGTTCGGGAGGGTGGGGGATTTAATTTAAAGGGTCGGGGTGGGTTTTAGGGGGTTTTAGTGTGCAGGTTTTCCTGCCCTCCCCCTTCCCCCGATTTACGAATTTTTAACGATAAATCGGGGGAATTGGTATTGTATCGTGGCCCTAACGATTTTTGATGATTTAAAATATATCGGACGATATTTTAAATCGTCAAAAAACGATTCACATCCCTAGTTTGCAATCCACGAAAGGACATCATCAACTATCCCATGAATTTTTACTTTTCCTAGAAGCCTCTCTTGAGGAACTTTGTCAAACGCCTTCCGAAAATCCAAATATACTATATCTACTGGTTCACCTGTATCCACATGTTTATTAACTCCTTCAAAAAAGTGAAGCAGATTTGTGAGGCAAGACTTGCCTTGGGTAAAGCCATGCTGACTTTGTTCCATTAAACCATGTCTTTCTATATGTTCTGTGATTGTGATGTTTAGAACACTTTCCACTATTTTTTCTGGCACTGAAGTCAGGCTAACCGGTCTGTAGTTTCCCGGATCGCCCCTGGAGCCCTATTTAAATATTGGGGTTACATTTGCTATCCTCCAGTCTTCAGGTACAATGGATGATTTTAATGATAGGTTACAAATTTTTACTAAAAGGTATGACATTTCATTTTTTAGTTCCTTCAGAACTCTGGGATGTATACCATCTGGTCCAGGTGATTTACTACTCTTCAGTTTGTCAATCAGGTCTACCACGTCTTCTAGGTTCACCGTGATTTGATTCAGTCCATCTGAATGATTACCCATGAAAACCTTCTCCAGTACGGGTACCTCCCCAACATCCTCTTCAGTAAACACTGAAGCAAAGAAATCATTTAATCTTTCTGCGATAGCCTTATCTTCTCTAAGTGCCCCTTTAACCCCTTGATCATCTAACGGTCCAACTGACTCCCTCACAGGCTTTCTGCTTCGGATATATTTTAAAAAGTTTTTACTGTGAGTTTTTGCATCTACAGCCAACTTCTTTTCAAATTCTCTCTTAGGGCCTCATTTTCCAAGCACTTTACCGCGTGCGATAAATTTGCAAATCGCGTTAACAGCTGTTAACGCGAATGCAAATTAGTCATTTGGAATTCAGGGGGCGGAGTTGGGGCGGGGCATATGTAAAGCGGGAACCTGTGCCGCGGCTAATAACTACAACTCCAACTTTGTGTTATGGACTGCGCTACGGGCCAGAAAAGGATTATTGCCATCCACGATAGTTCCAGACAGCCTGTTTCAGAGAGAGAGAGAGAGAGAGAGAGAGAAAAAACCTTATTATAGTGCCTATGCCCTACATAGGTATTTGAATCCCTATGGGAGGGCTACCTACTAACTCGGGGTGGGGATTAGGTATGAGCGTCGGGGGTTGGGGGCCACTTTCGCATTCCACATGAGACCTACGGACAGAACAGTGGTCTCTAGTGCAGATTTGCTGGCCGTCGGAGTGAGGACGCTCACTCCAAGAGGAGATTTGGGCAACATTCTCTCCACCTAGCATGTTATTGCCCAGGTAGAGTGTCCCCCCCCCCCCCCCCCCCGGAGCCTGAAACAGGCTGTCTCGTGGCCTGCGATGATTGACGTCCAAAAACCGGCAAATATCGTGCACCGCGATAAAAGACTGAAAGAATCTTTGTGCACTGGGAAAACATCACGTGCGGCGCTAATGTTTTCGCAAATGGCGAAAACATCGCCGCACGCGATGTTTCCCCACTGCACGAAAGAAGCCTCATTTGCATTGGTAACGCCCCCTAATGCGTTACGAATGTGATATTGGAAAATAAGGCCCTTAGTCTGTCTAATCAATGTCTTACATTTAACTTGCCAACGTTTATGCATTATCCTATTTTCTTCTGTTGGATCCTTCTTCCAATTTTTGAATGAAGATATTTTGGCTAAAATAGCCTCTTTCACTTCCCCTTTTAACCAATCCGGTAATCGTTTTGCCTTCTTTCCACTTTTCTTAATGTGTGGAATACATCTGGACTGTGCTTCTAGAATGGTATTTCTTAAAATTGACTATAAGTAATAACTATTACTTTTCTAGCTGCTCCTTTCAGTTTTTTTCTAACAATTTTCTCATTTTATCAAAGTTTCCCTTTTGAAAGTTTAGCTCGAGAGCCATGGATTTGCATACTGTTCCTCTTCCAGTCATTAATACAAATTTGATCATATTATGATCACTATTGCCAAGCGGCCCCACCACCTCTCTCACCTTGGAGGGAACGGGGCCAAGCGGTCCCACCACCTCTCTCTCATCAAGTCCTGTGCTCCACTGAGAATTTGATCTATAATCGCTCCCTCTCTCTATGGTTCCTGAACCAATTGCTCCATAAAGCTATCATTTATTCCATCCAGGAATGTTATCTCTCTAGTGTGTCCCGATGATACATTTACCCAGTCAATATTGAGGTAATTGAAGTCTCCCATTATTACTGCACTACCAATTTGGTTAGTTTCCCTAATTTCTCTTAGCATTTCACTGTCCGTCTCACCATCTTGACAAGGTGGACGGTAGTATACTCCTATCACTATAGTCTTCCCCTCCACACAATGGATTTCTACCCATAAAGATTCAATTTTGCATTTAGTCTCATGCAGGATGTTTATCCTATTGGACTCTATGCCATCCCGGACATAAAGCACCACACCGCCTCCCGGGTACTCCTCTTTGTCATTGCGATATAATTTGTACCCTGGTATAGCACTGTCCAATTGGTTATCCTCCTTCCACCATGTCTCCGAGGTGCCAATTAAGTCTATGTCATCATTCACTGCTACACATTCTAATTCTCCCATCTTACTTCTTAGACTTCTGGCATTAGCATACAAACATTTCAAAGTTTGTTTTTTGTTTTTATTTTCATTCTGCTTTTTAATCGATAGGAATAAGTTAGAATTTTTTAGCTCAGGTGACTTTTTAGTTACAGGCACTTGGACTACTTTTCTTATTATTGGAACCCTCACTGTCGGGATACCCTAATTCTAATGCATCATTAGTATCCTTTGAAGATACCTCTCTCCGAACCATGCGCTGCTGAGCGACTGTTGGATTTCCCCTTTGTTCTAGTTTAAAAGCTGTTCTATCTCCTTTTTAAAGGTTAGCGCCAGCAGTCTGGTTCCACCCTGGTTAAGGTAAAGCCCATGCCTTCAGAAGAGACTCACCCTTCCCCAAAAGGTTCCCCAGTTCCTAACAAAACTGAATCCCTCTTCCTTGCACCATTGTCTTTTCCACGCAATGAGACTCCGGAGCTCTGCCTGCCTCTGGTTACCTGCACGTGAAACAGGGAGAATTTCAGAGAATGCTACCCTGGAGGTTCTGGATTTAAGCTTTCTACCTAAGAGCCTAAATTTGGCTACCAGAACCTCCCTTCCACATTTTCCTATGTCGTTGGTGCCCACATGTACCACGACAGCCGGGGCCAATTTTAAATTTTAAGCGCGCGGGGTACATTTGTGCGCGCTACCCGGCGCACACAAATATACACCCGATTTTATAACATGCTCATGCTACCGCGCGCATGTTATAAAATCTGGGGTCGGCGCATGCAAGGGGGTGCTCACTTGTGCACCTTGTGCGCCGAGCCCAAGGGGAGCCCCGATGGCTTTCCCCGTTCCCTCCAAGGCCGCTCCGAAATCGGGGCGGCCTTTGAGGAAACTTTTTTTTGCTCCTCCCCATCTTTCCCACCCTTCACCTATCTAACCCACCCCCAGCCCTTCCTAAATCCCCCCTACCTTATCTTGCTGAGTTACGTCTGCCTCCCCTCGCCATCTCCCAGCACAGTTACGCTGAGTTACGCTCGCCATCCCACAGCACAGGCCGCTGAGCTGGAGGATTCTGCCCCACCCCCAGACTGCCACGTCCCCGGTCCCGCCCCCTGCCCGCCTATTTTTTAAAGCCCCGGGACATACGCATGTCCTGGGGCTTGCGCACGCCGCCGAGCCTATGCAAAATAAGTTCGGCGCGCGCAGGGGTAGGTTTTCAGGGGTTACGCACGTATCTTACACCTGTAACCCTTTGAAAATCAACCCCTATATGAATGTGCACACACTTTCCAACCCCACCCTGCCTGGAAAGCCTTTACAATGCCCTCAAAATGCCTTCTTTTTCTGCTCATACTTTATCGTGCAGAAGCAAAAGTACATATGTAGTATGTACTTATGTCCTTCTGAAAATTTACTTAGCTCACGCAAATGCTACTTACTTGCATGCATGAAAATCTTATGTGCTCAACCCTCATGTAAGTCTTTGAAAATTCACCCCTAAGGTCTAGTTAATTGGAACTCAGAGACCAGAGATGCTGCAGTGAATTTCTCAAGCTGATATATTTTGAAAAGAAGGGACCCTAATTTTTATTTTTGTTGCAGAGATTGCAGCAGTAAGCCTGGTAATTTGGAGGGAAGATCTACCAGGAGAAATAGTTACCATCTCCCAACTGGAGCCTGAAAGTCTGCAAAGATCTTCGCTAAGGATGTGCAGTATGATCTAACAACTGTGACATTACTTACACCATATTCAACTGAACTGACTGATAAAAGTTGCTTTTGGCACATACATTTCCATATTCAAATGTCATTTAGATGCACAATGTAACAGCTATCCATATAAAATGGCTTACCTAGGTATAATTACCTGGGCTAGAATTTAGCTGGATAATTTCCCTATTCTGGGGGTGGGCAGGAGGTGTTCCGGGGAAGAGTGGAGTTAGCAGCATAACTTAACTGGCTAACTCTGATATTCAGAGTTAGCCAGTTAACTTTTGTGGCTAACTCTTGTCAGGCCATAGGGCTGTCCT